>NC_138198.1:84927378-86259878 GCF_964194105.1 Spermophilus citellus
CAGGTCTCATTAAGGGGTCCCAAAGCCCAAGACAAACACATCATACACATACATTCCACCTTTTGGAAGGCCAAGTGTTACTAAACCTGATAGAAAAAAAAATCCATAATTTCAGCATCTCTTACCATTATATTTCATTTGAATTAATTATGTGGAAATGGTGAGCACTTGGCTTTCATTAAGCACTGCTGAGTACACTCACACTTATTTTCCAAGCTTCATATATAAACAGACAGCAAAAATATATAAACTATCCAGTGCATCTAATAAAGGTAACAGAGATGGCAAAGAGAGAAACTGGGTTTTGTCTTTCTTTTGTCAACACATGAAAACATAATTAGCAATAGCAAATAGGTAAATATACCTTATTAAAAAAATAGTTGTGCTTCCTTAATAAAATTTATTTGGAGGATAATGGCTTGTGAACCACTATACATTCAGTTATTTACCTTCCAACTTTTAGATGTATTTGTTCCCATTCTAAAAAGTAGGAATTCAGCTACACTCAAAATGCCATTCATTCAACTATTGAATACCATCAATCAACAAATTGTGTTATCCACTAAGTAATCTATGTAACATCTCATGAATAAACAGAAAAAAAACATAAAGCATTTAAGTTTTTGGTATTATGTACATATTACCTGAATAATATTATAAAGTTTAAAATGAGATTGACCCTCCATTATTCCATGTTTCTATCAAGTACTAAACATCTGCATAATTAAACTTTCCATTTCTTTTTAACTGATGATTGATTCTAGCTTTTAAAAAGCTTACATTCATTTCATAGTGTCTCCTTTTAAGATCTTTTGTGCTTTTAGAAAAATCTTGCATTAGTTAAACAAACAATACCAGTAACTGAGAATCTTACTTGAAGAAGATTTAACTTTTTTTTTCAACTATTAGTTCCAGCAATAAAGATATTGCTAAAGGCTGGTTGAATGTTAAAGGAATTCTGTGTCCATGAAATCTGACCTCAAAGGAATTAATTACAGAAAACACATTAGGTACCAGTTCAAGTAAATCTTCAATTTGAAATGTCAGTTGCAAAGCATAAATCTCTTTGATAAGTTATAAGTAATGGTGTCAAAGTTGCAATCTGACATGTAAATCCATTACAGAGACATCAATACTCATTTTATATAAATATCCTTAACACATGTCTACTTACCTATACCAAAATTTTATATAACATTGTCAGATTGTTTTAAAGACGGATTCCAGATTTCTTTTAAAGATTGCAGGTTAGTTCAGATATAGTATAATGTCTGCATGAATAATGTTTCCATAATAATACTCAGAGCTTTCTTTTAAGAAGGAACATTTAGAAAAGGTCTTTAAAAATCATATGAAAGGACAAAGTTTCATCAAAAGTCATCCTGAGTCTAATGTGTATGTATAATTTGTGTGTATTAGGCGCGCGCACACACACCCACACACACTCACACACCCCTACATACATAATAACATTAGAACATTATCTAAAGGACTTGTAAATTACATTTGTACAAAATGTCATTGACACATATGGATAGGCATTTTCTAACATTCAGAATTATATCCAGTTCCCAGTTCCTTTATTTATAGTACAGTGATGCAATCCTCAGTGAATTATCTGATATCCATCACCCATACTCTTAGCCACTTTCTTTCTGTTTTCCTAAACCATGAAATGGGTAGTAATATTTGACTTCAGAGATGTTTAAGAACTTAACGTGGAAAATATGGACACAATACATAAATGTAGCAAACGTATTTTGTCATTATGAATAAATTCAGCTTTCAATTTTATGCTATCCCTTATTTACTTGACTATCTTTCCTTTTATAAAATCTGAATCAAAGTCTTTTTTTAAAAAATTCTGATATATATGCATAAACACTGTCCTGTTTAATGGTGGACTATCTGAAAGGAGGTAATGTTTTTAAAATGTGCAGCATACATTTATTTATTTATGTTATACTACGCTAAGCTAATTCAATGAAATTTTTAAAATTTAATTACAACATGTATAAAACCCCATAAAGCTACAATTTTGTCACTTTCCCTTTGATAACTATCCCAAAGGTCCTTGTTAACCCACTGAAAGGGGAAAATATTCTTTCTTTACTATAGAAGTTTTGAAATGAGGGACCTATAGTAGGATGATATTTAAAATGAGATTGACCCTCCATTACTCCATGTTTCTATCAAGTACTAAACATCTGCATAATTAAACTTTCCATTTCTTTTTAACTGATGATTGATTCTAGCTTTTAAAAAGCTTACATTCATTTCATAGTGTCTCCTTTTAAGATCTTTTGTGCTTTTAGGAAAATCTTGCATTAGTGAAACAAACAATACCAGTAACTGAGAATCTTTTACTTGAAGAAGATTTAACTTTTTTTCAACTATTAGTTCCAGCAATAAAGATATTGCTAAAGGCTGAGGCTGTCATAGATTCATAATTATAAGCACTACTTTTGAAAGTATATTTAAAAGTTGAAACATCATCTCAAGAAAATAGATTGCAGTGTACTAGAAAAATCAGATGGTATTCAATGGAGAATTCTACAGAATTAAGGATATAGATAAGGTATCTACCAACAAAAAATAGGCATGTATCATTAAAGAGACTGAAGGAATAAAGCAACTGATACAAATTGAGTTGTTCTTTCTAAGTATTGCTTATATTAAATATTTGTCAAACTTAACTGGCACAAACTAAACATAACTATTATAATCAGGAAGATAAAATTTATAGATAATAAATCAGGAGTACTCATTTCCTCAAAAGGCAATTTATGCTGTTCCATCTAAAAAAATTATAAACAAAATTTTCATAAGTTATGTTTATAGATAATAATGCCTTTGGATAAAGATTTTAAAGTTTAAGATATTACATACACATTAGTTAGTTTTATATATTTAAAATAGAATATATAATTTGGTTTATATCCCCAAAATTTTATATTTCATTTTTGTAGAAATGAACACAAATAGATTTATTTGATTGAAATGTTTGAACATAATTATTAAAGTGCCAGAATATCTAACACTATAGTTCACAAATACTAAAATACTGGTCATTAAAATCTGGAGATAATTTAAAAGAAACCTAACAACAAATGGTAAATACTATTAATAAAAATATTAAATTAAAAATTTAAAGCTATACGTAGCAAAGGAAAATATAACTGTGAGCATCAGCTATTTTGGAAGGTAAATTTTAAAATTTATTAAGATAACTCTATGCTGTGATAGAGTGATAGCGGAATAAATAGGTGATTAAAATTCCTTTTCATTAACTGAAATGATGATGTATATTACATTCTTGCATCTTATTTTCAAAGAACTGAAAACAATGTAGCCCATTTGAGTTTAAATAATTTTAAGGGTTTTTTTTCTTTAGGCATCTGTAAAAATACAGCAAAGATTATTTTAAAGCTAGAGTTTCAGTATAGGGGAAATACAGTATAGACTTTTTGTTATAGGGAGAGAGTAGGACATTATGCACAAGAGGCATAGCATCTGTAGAGGATCTTAGGTATAAGGGTTTTCCTTATACATATTTGGAAATTAGGAGTTAAATAAAATAAACTATTTGCTATCCTGCAGTCTAGAAATGGATGCTTTCTGTTATTTGAATTAACAATTTTGAAAGAATTAGAACAGAGTAAATTCATTTATCCATAAAGTTTTCCTGAACAGCAATTAGACTGTCTTTGATGACTTAGAAGGTACTCTATAAATTTTTGGTACTTTTGAATTAATATTTATGAACATTCATTATCACTATAATCAAGACATGCAGAGCTACCAATTAATAGAGAATTCTGATGAGGGAATGTCATATCCACTAAGCTTTCACCATGTACAGAAACAACATTTTATCCATTTTATTTTTTTTCTCTATTTTAATTCATAAAACCATCTGAGGTCCTCTCCATTAGTGTTCATGACCATAACTTCTATTTGTAATTTCTGAAGAATTTCATCTGTCTGGTCAAAATAAAGATTGTGAAGAACTAGATACAGACACGAGACAGGAAGAGAGAATGATCATTCTCAGTATCACCTTAGATACCATATAGACACATGCCACTGATATCATTCGTCCTTCAACACTGGGGCTGTGTGGGGTCAATATTCTTTTAAAGAAAAAATTCTAAGCAAAAAGTTCCTATCAGAGTTCTTCAATTTTTTTACATCTAAAATCATTTGGCTCTTGTGCCCTCCTTAAAAAGGTGAAAAATCTTATTTCCTTTGACTAGTGGAGTACCTTTTTAAAACTGATATTATCAAACCAAGGTAAACCCTGGAAACTTCATATTGTACATGCAGTAGGTATCCATTGCTGTTTCACATTATTTTCCCGACAACGTTGAGGCTTTACATTATGTGACTCATTTTCTCTTAGGTTATCAATATAGTATTATCAGTTTGGGGTATTCAAATCCCTCCTCTTTCTCTCGACCTGATAATCTTCACATTGCTGCTTTTGCTGTCTTCATATCCTGCGCTTTTCTAGTGCTTTTAAAAGGGGACTGACCTCTTCCTATCAGTCAAAGTGGGGAAGATGAAACTTAAATATTTTCCTCCACTCTTCTTTCTCCTTTTCTTTATTTTTTTTATTAAAATTGTAACATAAAAATGTCACTCCTAAGAAAAGCCTTGAGTTCATCATTCCCAGCTCTCCTTCCCTGGGAGGTGAATACATTGCCTTTTAATCATGTTGGTCTTGCTTTTCCATAAGGCAATAAAAAAAATAGTCTCAACAGAGGCTGCCAGTTATAACTTATGTATAAAAAATGGAATTAAAAACATTTGATGAGGCAGAATCAGTTCCACAGGGACAACCCCCTCCCCATATTTCCCAAGTTTTTATTTTCTCCTTGCCTTCCTCTAGTCTTTCTTAATTTTGTCTTACAGGATTCTTTCTCCCAAGTATACCCTTAGGATTTTAAAAGAGCCTCCTTTCCTAATTTTCCCATTTTTCTTTTCTTCTTTCTTTCCGGCATGCTTCTGCATTTATTTTCTATTGCCTTTGTTCCCTGACCATCTTCAAATATTCATAATTGGAAGTCACTGTCTTTCTTCTCTAATGCATCAACTGCATATGAACCGAGTTCTCAGAGATGATGTCTTTCCTCTCATGAACTAGATACATGAGCTTGCTTCCGGTTCCCTATGTAGATTTATATTACCATTATAGAACCATGCCTACATCATTGATCTTACCTCATCTTCAGAGATTCTATCTGACTTCAAGTTGACCGGGTTCCCCAGTCACATTTCTCCTCTCCATCTTAGGTATTTGGATGTTAAACCCTATGCTTTCACATCTTAACACCTAGTGCCTGCCCTGTCTAGTGGAATGCTCCCTCCTGGGTATTCCCTACAAACTACCTATCCCACATCTGATGAGTATGTTAAGTACCTTTAATGTTTCTCCTATTTATTATGGTGCTGAGAGTTGAATCAACTGTTAATGCACACTGCTTATCTGACAGTGTAAATTCTGGCTGAAGCTTTTACAGGACATAACCTATTGGCCTGAGGGGTTCACAGTTCTCATATCCTCCGTTTTTTCTTAAGAAACATTTTAAATAACCATTTTTTTTTTTGGCATGGACTCCATTAAACATTTACGTTTTCCTGAAAGCCTGTCTTGATTCTCCTTACCCCCTTTTTTCCTTTCAACCCCCACCTAGCTCCCCACCCCCACCCCCTGTACTTTCCCCTTCTGTGTGCCTAAAGCACCCACTGAAATTTGTACCTGCCATGGTGTAGTAGGCAGTTTGCAGGATGGCTCCTAGATCCTGCCTTCTGATATTTATGCTTCTGTGTCATTCCAGCTCCTGAGTGGGGAACTACACCAGGGAATTACTTGTAACACATACAATATGGTGAAGATGATGGGAAGCCACGTTCTAAGCTTAGATTATGAAAGCTCATCTTGCTTCCTTTGTGTCAACCCACTCCCTCTCCCTCCCTGCCATCTCTCTATTTCCCTCTCTGGTTTTTCTCATTTGCCCACTGCAGCAGAAAAGTCACCTACCACATTGTGACCTGCCCTGTCCAGAAGGAGGACAAGGAAATAACATAACAAAGAAATGAAGGAGCCATCCCACTAGTCATCAAGAAACTGAGGGGCTGGGGTTTTGCCTCAGAGGTAGAGTGATCGCCTAGCATATGTGAGGCACTGGGTTCCATCTTCAGCACCACATAAAAAATAAAATAAAGATATTATGTCCACCTATAACTAAATATTTAAAAGAAAGAAAGAAACTGAGGCCTTCAGTCCAACAACCTGTGAGAAACTAAGCATGCACAACAACAATGTGAATGAGCTTTAAATGGCCACACCTCCTCTGGCCAGAACCACAGATGAGACACCTGGCCCTGGCTGATGACTTCCTCACACCTTGTGAGAGACCCATAGCCCAAAGACCCAGCTAAGCCACTCCCAGTTTCTTGGCTCACCGAAACTGAGAGAATGAGTGTCTGTTATTCTGTGTTACTTAGTTTAGGGCAAGGTATTGCACATCAATGGATAACTAATACACAGGGTATTATAAATGTAGTTTACGTGTCAGACTCATCACCTCTGCCAGTAAGTTGGTGTAACAGCTGGGTTCCTTGGTAACTAGTTTAGGCAAACATAAACAGGAACGCAACGCATTGTAAGGGTGTCAGGTAGCTTCTGGACTAAAAGAAGGTTGAAGAAGGATGTTCAGAGGACGCAGAGGCAATAAGAAGGAAAGATCTGTCAGTGTTCTGTTGCACTTCTACTCCAGGGACATTGTTCTGGACACAGCATCGCTGAGCCCTGCTAGATTTTTGTCTTCTACAACTGCCACTGAGCATGATCTTCCAGCCCTTCTGGACTTTCTGTCATTCCCTAAAGACCCTAAGTTCTGAGTATGGCATCGGTTGGCTGATCTGAGATCACATGCTTGGCACCCATGCCGGGGGCACATACTCCAAGTAGCTCTTTCTTGCCTCTCCTTTTATTTATTTCTCTACTACCAGTTCACTCCACATCTATCACTTTATGCTTCTCATTTTTTGATGGTTTATGATTTGCTCCCTTATTTATTTATGTATTTATTTTGGTACCAGGAAGGGCACTTGACCACTGAGCCACATCCCCAGCCGTATTTTGTATTTTATTAGAGACAGGGTCTCACTGAGTTGCTTAGAGCCTCACTTTTGCTGAGGCTGGCTTTGAACTCACGATCCTCCTGCCTTAGCCTCCTGAGCCGATGGGCTTATGCTCCCTGACTTTCAAAAAATTTATTTTTAATTGACTTATAATAATTGTACATCTTTATGGGGCACTGTGTGATTTTAATACATATATACAATGTAATGATCAAATCAGAGTCATTAGCATTTCCTTCAACTCAAACATTTGGGTTTTTTGTTGTTGTAGTTTTGGTTGTTTTTTTGAAACATTCAAAACCCTCTCTTCTAGCTATGTTGAAATATATAATAAACTGCCATGAACTATATTCACCTATATACGAAAGAACACTAGAGCTGATTGCTCTTTTCTAACTATTTTGATTATCCAAACTTTCTCCTTCCTTTTACTGCCATCCTTCCTGAACTCTGGGAACTATTCTCTAGACTTCTTTTTAAGCTTCCCCATGTGCATGAGAACATGTGGTATTTGCCTGTCTGTGCCTGGCTTACTCCACTGAACATCATGTCCTCTAGGCTCATCCATGTTGTCACAAATGAGGGGACTTCTGATGGCTCTATAATGTCCCTGACTGTTATTATTATTTGCCCCTGCCATGGGTGTACCTGCCTGGCTGAACTCCACATGCCACTTTTCATCCTTATGCTGGTACGCTGACCACCCTTTTGCTACTCTGCTGACCCCATAGAACACAGGAGGAAAAGGGTCCTTCCAGGACAATACCTAACTCTCCCTTAGGGTTAGCCCTGCAGTTCTTTCTTAGACAGAAGCTGCATGCATCTTCTTAGAGGGGTCCACAGAGAGTTTTAGTTTTTAGGAATGATTTGAGGACAGCACATAAACATGATGCTGAGGAAGTCACAATATATGTTCATGGATTCCTTTCTTATAATAACATTCTCATATTTATCCCTTTTTATCTCTCTAGAAATATATTTATCCCTTTCTCTCTCCAGATCTGGAAGTTCACCTTTATCAGATCTTCTTCAAATGGCCAGAGCAATATATTAAAAAATAAAAATCAGGTCAAACGCATTTAAAAATACTCCAGTGCTTTGTCATTGCAATTAGACTGAAATCCAGGCCCCAATCACAACGTATATGGCCCTGCAGGATATGGCTCCTGTCCCTGTCTGACTTCCTGCTCCATTGTATCTCCTGCCTCACTGAATTTATGTTATGCTGGCCTTGCCCCTCCTGAAACATGCCAAGCTTCTCACCCCAGAGCCTTTGCACTCACTGTGCCCAGTGCCTGAAAGGATCAGCCCAGGAGCTCTGCCTTCTGCCTGTCTGCTCTTTTCTAGCATCCTGCACTTACTTCCTCCTCATCACTTCTGTTCTATTTTCTTCATTGTACTTATTTTTCTCCAAAATTACTTTGTTCGTTTGTTTGTTTGATTATTCATTTATTTCTCGAGTCTCTTTCCTCTAGAATAATAGTATCCAGTGACATTCTCTGCAATAATGGAAACATCCTCTATGTTGCACCATGTGGCGGGCACGAGTTATGTGTGCTCTTGAACACTTGAAATACGGCTCATGAAACAGAGGAACTCCATTTTAATTTAATCTTAATTTTATTATTTCTTCAGCTTTAATTGTCTTTTAATTTAAATATTTATATTTGGTTCATGGCCACCTTGTTGGACAGTGTGGCAGTAGAGTACCAGCTCCATGGAAACAAGACCTCCTCTTTCTCAATTACCCTTAAGTCTCCTGCTCCTGGAATCATGGATAGAACATACAGGATATCCAATAACCATTGGTCAAATGACCAGAATTTTTGCTGTTTTTGTTGAAAATGAGCTCTTCATCCAAAGAAGGAAAAAAGAGAAGCCTATGTAAAATTTATGATTTTTTTTATTGATTGTTCAAAACATTACAGAGCTCATGATATATCATCTTTCATACATTAGACTCAATGGGGTTTTGAACTCCCATTTTTACCCCATGATGTTCATGCAAATCACATGATGTATCAGTCAACTATTACCACAATAATGCTGCAAAGCAACCAACCTTAAAATCCAATGACTTCAAACAGCGATAATTTATTATTGCTCACATATCCTTGGGTCATCTTGGATTCTGTAGAGCTATCCTAGGCTTGACTCTAAAAGAGCAGGCTGGGTGGTTTCCTGTGTCTCTCTTCCTTCTAACACCAGTAAAGTAGCAGGGATATGTTCTTCTTATAGCTGTGGCACAGGAACAAGAAGGCAAGTCCAACTTTATAAGTTCATTTCAGATACCTGCTCAGGTCATATCTGCTAACTTCTCATTAGTTGAAGCAAGTCACTGGGTCAGTCCCAAGTCAAGAGAAAGGAAGGCACATTCTGTCCTTAGGCAGAAAAACATGGTAAAGTATGTGGGTACAGCATTGATGAAGAATTAAAGTCAGTGATTAAATCTACCATGCCTATCTTTTAGAAGAGAGTCATACAAAGAATATAATCTCAAATTGAATTGCCATAGGATTAGATTAAATATTCTTCTGGGAATTAACTAATGCACACACATACAAACACATACCCACTTACAGAAATACAGTCAGTCATCCCTTAGTAACTGTGGGAATTGGTTTCAGGACACCCTACCAGGATATCAAAATCCAAAGATATTCAAGCCCCTTAAACAAAGTTGTGTTAGTCAGCTTTCCGTTTCTATGATGAAATATCTGCAGAAAACCAATTAAGGGACAAAAGATTTATTTTGGCTCATGGTTTCAGAGATTCCAAGTCATGGTTGCTTGACACCATTGCTATGGACCTGTGGTGAGGCAGAACATTATGATAGAGAGGGCATGGTAAAACAGAACTTCTAAACTCATGGTAGCTGGAGACAAAATATACCCTTCAAAGACACACCCCCAGTGATCCACCTCCTTCAACTAGAGCCCACCTCCTACAGCTTCCACCACCTCCCAATAGCTCTACCAGTTGGAACCAGATGTTCAGCACATGAGCTTTTGGGGAAGATTACAAATTCAAACCATAAAAAAGTGGCATAGTATTTGCATACAACCTACTCACGTCTTCCCATATATTCTAAATCCTCTCTAGGTTGTTTATAATATCTAATACTAATGTAATGTAAAAGCTATGCAAATATCATTTAGGGAATAATAATAAGGGGAAAAGTCTGAACATTATGAGTGCAGATATGACATTTTTTTTCTGAACATTTTTGCATTGCTGGTACATCAGCTATCCAGAGCTAGAGGAAGAATCCTTGATTTGTGTGTTTTCCAATTCCTCTGGTGTAAATACTCCTACTACAGCTAATTTCCAGCTACCAATGTGATGTCACTGAATGCTGAGTTGGCAAGATAAGCAGAATTGGCTCCAGGAGCTGGCACAGGCTGGCTGCAGCATACCCCCAGGAAGGTATGTTCGAGCAGTTCCACAGACACAAGTGTGTTTTGTGTACCTTCATCCAAAAAGTCAAAAAAATACTGGGAAATATCACCAAATCTTTGTATAAAGCCACTGCTCACTGCTGAAATATTGCTATAATTCTGGTTGCTCCGCTTTAATAAAAACCTAACAGAGACAGGTCAGGGGAGAGATGAAATAAAATAATGATGGAGGGGTGTCTGCAGGGCAAGGTGAGCCCAAGCAGTACCTTACTATGAATTAAATGGAGGGGTCATCTCCAATGGACGTGGCCCCCAACCCTTGCTTATTGAGGAGGGCAACAGCCAGATCTGAGCAAGCACTGGCCTACTTAGTGGTCTCCTTTGCCAGGCCAGTTTCAGGGCTCTTAGGCATATTCCAGTTAGAGCAGGACTTTCCCATCTTAGAGTAGTCTATTATGTATAAACCTAGAGCTATCACCCTGTACTTCTTTATCCACTTCATTCACAGAATTCTGAATTTGCCTCTTCCTATTATAACTTCCCTGATTTCAATTGGATTTTCCAGGGGAAAAAAATGTTTCTGTGAAGGGTTAAAACTGTATTTCTTAGCCTAGAAAGGTCTGAATGATGAGCAACTAGTCACATGGTAATACTGAATAAGACTGTAAAGGACAATGTAAAATATATACAGAGAGTAAGAGAGAGTTTTATGTATTCAATCTTGGAACACTATAATCAGGGGTACATTCTGCAATGTTATAGCCCAAAGCTATTTTTAAAATAAGTGTTACTTTTTACAAATAAGCCTCTTTACACTTATACCCTATACTTGTGCTTCTAAAGAGGAGTTCTAATGGAATCATACACAAAAAAGATTTTTTTAATAATATAATATTTTAAAATAATATAATATTTTAAAAATAATATAATATTTAAAAACTCTCACTTGCATAATCTCAACTCTATAATTCTATCTATTCTGATAAGCCATTTGGACCTCAGGACCATGACTACTTCTTGAGAACTCCCTTTGGGAGACAGTCAATGATATGTGTCTTTCCAGAATCATCACTTTTTCCCATCTTCTCCTTCTTTGACTCATTTACAGCCCTGATGACCACTCACTCCATTTATAGAGAGCTTATTATGTGCCAGACACAAGGAAATAAAACCCCTTTGCCTCAAGGAGTTCCTGGTTTACTTGCAGGGAGACGTAGATTTAAATAAGCAATTTCACTCTGTTATAATGATTGCAAAGAGGTATACCTTCTAGGTAGCACAGAGAATGGACTGATTAACACCATTTGGAGCTGAGAAAGCAGGAATGTGTTTTCTAAGAAAGAACCTGAGTTCAAAGGAGGCTAGACATTAGCTTCCAGATAATATGGAAGGCTTGGCATTCCAATCAGAAGGGGCACAATATCCAAAGAATGGAAATCTGAATGAATGCAGAACGACCACGAGTCTGGAACTGTAGAATGAGAAGGATAAATGGAGGAACAGCAGATGATAAGACTGGATTGGAGGGTCCAACAGAAGCCCCTGAAGGACTTCAACAGAGGAATAACATGATCAGATTCGTGCTTTGGAAAAATTGCTATGGTAGGGCTGTCTGGAGAAGGGGAAGATAGAGATACAGGCTGGTTAGGGGATGATTATAATCAACCTGAAATTTAAGGGTCACACTCATTTTAGAGTTGACCTCACCTGACAGTGGGGGCAAAGAGATGTAGATGATTCAAGGGAAATTTAGGCATTGAATCTGATTCTTGGTGGTTGGTTGGATGGAGATGAAGAAGAAATAAAGACTTCCAGATCCTGGTTTGGGTAAAATAGGGAATGGGAATGTTATCAACTGATAACATGAGAGTCTAGCAAAGGCAGAACAAGTGTTAAAGGGGAGATAGTGAGCTTGGTTTTAGATTTACTAACAGGAACAATATCAGATATTGGACCTTGATGAAAGAAAGCTGAACAATCTCAGCCTTGCTACTTAACTATCCATCATACCTTCAGGTCCCCTGTCATGATGTTTTGCTTCACCACGGTTCCAAAGCAACCAGACAGGGGAATCCTGGACTGTACCTCTGAAATGACCAGCCTCCCCCCTCCCCCAAAAAAGTTTTCTCCTTTTATGTTGATTATCTCTGATATTTTGTCACCATGACAGAAAGCTAACACAATACCCTAAGCAAATTATGTCACTGCTAGGGACTTCAGTTCCTTACCTGTGAGGCTCTTGGCATAGTGCCTGGCATATAATATTTCCATATTGTCTTATTTCCTCAACAGTCTTGTGAGTTATGGGAAAGATATAACTGCTTCAAGAAATTCAAATATCAAGTGTCTTACAAATTATAATTGGGCATATAAATATCACTTTGTAAAGTGATATTCTTTATATGCTATTGTTTTTCCATTTTTCTTTGTACTCGAAGTCAGTACTACAATTCACATACAATTGGTCTTTGTCCATGTATGATAATTATTTTTCAAAGTTTCAGGAAAACTCAAGGGCAAAGACTGGTCCTAGCTATGTTTCTTTAAAAGTAGCAAAAACACAATAGATTCTCATTCCGTGCTTATTAATAGAATGAGCCTACAAATGTCAATTAGTTGACCAACTGGAGTTTTCTTGGGTAGTTTGTATTACCTTTATCTACCTCTGAAGAGCTTTTACTCCAAGGGGGGAAAGGACAATTAGAGTTCTCTAGGCAATAAGGTGTATTAAATATTAGAGAATCTATGCATAAACTGTGTTATACACTATCAGGAATCACAATATTCTGGATTTACTGTTTCAAATGGAACGTTATAATGCAAAAAAATTAACAAATATTCTTTTCAATTTATTTTGGCAGTAAAACTGAGTAATATGATCATGCCGAAAATGTCCTGGATCTCTTGCAGAATAAAAAGTTGTTTTTAAGAAACTGACAACTTTGAGCACAAGGCAGTTTCTGTTTTCACTTTACCCTCAAGAACTCATTGCACCAGGAATCTGAACCCATGAGAATAATAAAATAATTATAGTTTTATTTTACTATATTCTGACACTGAATTTTATCCACTCATGTCTGCATATTTCAGGTAGAAAAAAATATAAAACTGTTTGGCAAGATAAAGGTGATATTTTCTCATAATCTTAAATCCTCTTTGAAGAGATCTTTTTCATTTGTACATTTCTTAATGAAAATTTCCTTGTCAATGATCTGGGAACTCTAAGCATACTAGTAAATAAAATCAACTCTCACAGAAAATAAAGAAATGAAGGAAGAAGGAAGGAAAGAAGGAAGGAGGGAAGGAATGAAGGAAGGAGAGAGAGAGAAAGAGAAAAAAGAAAGAAAAGAAAAATCCCAATTAATTTAAAATAACGTATTAATTTTTCATGCGACACTTTATTCTGAACATTTGTGTGTGTGCACATGCACACAGAGCCACTAGGAAAGACAATTCCAAGATACAATACACAAATAGCATTTGATCTTGGACTTCATTATGGTTTTTAGTAAATACTATTAATTTTTTATTTTTTTTCTTTTCTTTCTTTCTTTTTTTGTTTTTGTTTTTCTTTTTTTTTATTGAGATGAGTAAAATACAGAGATTTGAAAGGAGAACTGTAAGCCATACTCTGTACAGTGATTTTATTTTGAAATGCATCAGTTCAAGGGTTAAATGAAAGAATGAAAGCAAAGCAGTCTCTTCAACTGTGTTTTTGAAGAAAATAAAACAGCTTGATGTAAG
Organism: Spermophilus citellus; assembly: GCF_964194105.1. Lineage (NCBI taxonomy): Eukaryota > Metazoa > Chordata > Mammalia > Rodentia > Sciuridae > Spermophilus > Spermophilus citellus. The sequence continues at coordinate 84,941,670 of NC_138198.1, forward strand.
TTAAATGAAGGGCGTCTATGACTTAAGAGAAATGGACAGATAGAGAAAAAGGTCACAAGATTAAATTTTCCCTGAGGGAAAAGTCCTTCTTTGGAATCATTAACCTCCTTCTAGGTCACTCCTGAAAAAACAGCAGGAAATCCTCCTGCCCAGGGAAAGATGGGTGCATCCCAGCCACCCATTGACCTGGGAGGCAGCTCTCCTCTAGCTCCCTAAGTCCCCTTAGGGCATGCTTGATTTTAAAACCTTTGTTTTAAAGAAACAAGATCCCTCCTTTTTGAACTCTGCAATAACAAAATATAAAGTATGCTTTTAACACACACACACACCACACATACACACACACACAAAATCTAATACTGATTCCCATAGACAAAGAAAATACATAGAAAATGAGAGCAGTTGTCTCAGAATTGCACATTTTGTGAGTTGTTCCCCATTTCCCAAGCTTTCTATACATTTTCTTATAATTTGATTGTTAAAAAATAATATTTGTCTTTGCCTTGAAAAATATTATTTTATATCTGCATAGATTATTACTGTTGTTATTAACTAGACTAAAGGGATATTCTTGATGGGTAGTGGAGAAGCTTTCTCTTAGCGTACATTAACCACTCTTTCAACATATTTTCCACGATTTCTGTAATTTAGAGACTGATTCTTAATAAGGGGACATAGGTATATCAATAAAAAATTTTGAGACTGAAATGAAATTTTAAAAAAATATACAATTTTGTTCTAGCTATATTATTTTTAAATACTTCTCTTCACTGTCGTTTTTCCTGCACTAAATTGAGTCAATGTGATTGCCAACATGTAGTTGTTTGAAGAACATTTAGTTAAAGTAAATCTGATTTCTAAACTACAAAATAACAGAATGTCAGCTTTGCACCCCAGGCTTTTCCTAACATCATGCACCACAAAATAAAACACCATGTTAAAAACAATTTGACTCCTTATCACAGGGCATGAAACAGGAGTAAGCCAAAGCAAGAGAGCAGTACTAAAGGCTCTGAAGCATCCAGGAGCCTTCTGAGATTTCCCCCTCCTTCTTGGATGTCTTTAAATGGATACTAAGAAAAGGGACACAATATATTTAAGATTTACAAGGGAAGAAAAGACACACAAGCCACTCACTGCTAGACAGCAGAATACGGAAAATGCTTGGTTCAAGTTTTGCAGGTGGTTTGTATATTCTTTTGCAAATTGATTCTAAAGCAAGAGAGAACATTAAAGATTTGAAAAGACAATGTGACTATTTAGCAGTCCTTGGAGAATAAAGACAAAGGGAAGCATCAGTGAGAAAGAAAACTCAAAACGCTCTTGGGGAATCCTGCTACAACCTAGGTGTGGGGACCTGCTTCTGCTTAACTCAGAAGTCAATCATTTTTTTGCTCAGGTTCACGTATTGATTCAATAACAAGGACGAATTTTAGCAACTTATTACTTAACATAAATTGGGTACAAAGGTAACAATTTCCCCCACGGTGGTATGGTAAGAAAAAGAATTGTATGGCTCACTGTTTTCTAGCCAAAATGCATTTCTGAAACAGGAAATCAAAAACACATCACAAACCTTACAACTAGACTAAACACATTAAATCTGCTGATATTAGTAACTGTCACGAGGCTGTCAGGCTCAGGGACCCACAGCTACTGACAGCTACTCACTCCCTACCTCCAAACACACTTTTCTCAGATACTTGGCTGAAGAAAAGTGAACAAATATGCCATTGTTGCTGCTGTTTATTAAAATGGTCCTCTGGAATTCCCTGCAGACACTGCTTAAACAAAAATAACGAATGGGACACCCATTTGATGCACAACACAGATCTGAACCAAGAAGCCAAATAAAAGGTTTCAAGTGACATAGGCCAGAACACGTCTGAGCACCCTCCCCCCCAAAATAAATCACTCAAATGGCCATTCTCTAAGCCCCCTTTGTTTTCATCTACTTCAAAATAGAGTTTATTAACTCTTCACTCATTCTACCTTAATTTCACCTTTCTGTTTCAGCAGCATAATAATGTCATTAAAAAAAAATACTGGATTCTGTTTCAGATGGACTTCTGTTTACAGCAATGCCAGCTTACTGCCTAGGCCTTGCAGGGTTTTCTATCTAAATGGCTTTTAAAAACAAGGCTTATATTTCTTTCTTGTCAATTTCAACTTGAAGGGCAGAGATGTCTTTTAATATCAGTTAATTGTTGGCAGCACCTCTGATCCATTTATTCACCTGGCTGGACTTACTTCTTTGTTTATAAGGATTCTTTCCCTTCTGCCCACCAACTAGAAACCCATCCTGTTTGTTTGTTTGTTTATTTATTTTTGGTCTGGTACAAGAGGAAGGAAACGTAGGAACCTGCTTCATAAGGGGACATTCTGTGAGCTGAGCAGGTTCTGCAGAGCGTCCATCTTTCTCCAGAAACCACCATCAGGAAAGGAGCAGATTGAATGCTGTCCAATGCTTTAGGACGCATGGAGCTAACACACCAATGCCAAGGTGCTGACTGTCACCTCTTGAAGACCTCATGGCTCTTTATACCTTTCTTTTGTTTCCTTCCCCCTCCTCCTCTCCCCCTTAAACCGCCTTCTGTTTTCATTTATCATGAAGATTTATAAAGAAACTGATGTTGAGGAAGGAGGTAGGAATAATTTTCTGACATTATTAAATTGATGGTGCTCGATCATTGCTATCAGTTTTATAGAAACTGGAGTTTCAAAACACAAAGATGATCTTGGTCTGAAATAAAATTTTAAAAATGAGTCAGCTACAGTAAAGGAAAGACAAAGGCAGGGGGAAAAAAATCCTGGAGTAAAATGTTTTATTTCCATTTGTTTCCAGTACCTTACTGATAGGAGGGCATGTAGACATGTAGGAGACTAAGACATCTCACTTTAGCAGTACTAATTGTTTGCATTATCACAATAATCAAATGCAGCCATATTAATCTCTCTGGTTATTAACTTGATTTTTACACATTAAGATTTAGATTTAATCCCCTGGGACCATCTATTAATGCTTTTAAAGTTGAAGGGTTTCAACAGTTTTAAGTTCTTTCCGTTCTTTTAGCTGCAGGCTGTAAAATTTGAACGTGTGCAGAGTTTTGTATTTTGCATTCCTGGGGGATTTTCAGAGACAGTGCTGTCAAGGCCCATGAATCATGTTAATACATAGCAACCTCTACAGCTATTAAAATGTCTGCAATAATGTGATTATTTTAAAATGGAAAAACTAATATCACATGTGTTACTTAAAGATCAACTATTCTTTTAAAGTCACTGAGAGAATGCATTTGGAAAAAAAAAATTGAAATTGTTTTTGCATGCAGCCAAAATGTGAAATATCTCATCTACTGAGAAAGAAAACTTCCAGTGCATTTTACAAAATACATCCTTACTGAGCTTCAGGTCAACAGAGCATAAAAATGGCAAAAAGTCCAAGATCAATAAGCATGAAAAGCTGTTTTATTTCTGTTTGAGCAAGTTGTAGTGACAATGACCTGCCGGAACAGTCTCCACTTTTATGCTTTCATAGTCACAGAATGATGACATCCAAGCAGAAAACGGAGCTTGGCCTGTTGTGATGAGCTGTCAGTGTGGAGCCTGCATCACAACTTGCCTTCCATTGGCTTAAGGCCCAGGATTAGAAATTTATTAAAATTGTTACATAGGCAGATGGGTAGATAAACATTAACCAGGACATTTCAGGAAACATTTGTATCATAAGGACATAAGAAGAAATAGAGCTCATTTATTCATTGTTTTAAAATGGATTTAAACTATCTTAGACCCTTGATTTCTATATTGATTTTTTAAAAAAGATGCAAATTAGTGTATGCTTGTTTTGATGTCTCATTCTATGGACAAATCATATCAAAGTCCGGAGATAATCTACTCCATAAATGATCAGTATTTCTGGGTTTTGAATAGTATATGTGTCTTATTTTTTTAATTTCTCAATAAAAGAAACACAGCCTGTATGCTATTGTGTATCCTGTGACAAAATCTTTATAATATTAATATTTTATTATTTTTTGTCTGAGACTAAAAAGCTACAAAAATCAGTTTCTCCATGTAAGCACAACAATCTATCAAAAGGCCTAAAATGGTATACATGGTAATTTTCTATTGAAAAGGAAGGAAGATTAAAGAGTTTCCAATTATGCCAATCCCTGAGGTACATGGTCCTTTTTGACATTTCCTTGAAGCATTTGAACATATTCTGAAAGATACGATCAGAAATTATTTTTTTAACTGGACAAAAGCCTTGCTTCTCTTCCAGTACGCTTTCTTGGTACTGGTGACATGGGGACAACTGGTCGTCCAATAGATGCAGAGCATTGAATAGCATGGGATTTGCATTCCCTGTAGATCAGCACCTGTGCAGCATGGCCAGCATTGACGTCAGGCTAGAGTCCACCAAAGTGCTTGCTCACAGAGTCCCTGGAAAAGCTGCTTCTGCACATCACCAACACCCAGATGGGTAGAATGCTACATGCAACCAAACCCTAATGGGTCCTCTAGAATTATTCCTGTTCAGGGGAAGTCAGATTACAGAAAAACATCCCTAATTCTTTTTGAATCTTAGAACAATCACGGCAATTGAGATTAAACATATGAAGGATGTTCTCTTTGTTTCATCAATTACGTTGAGCAGGATACACCAACAATTCTACAGGTGTAAAAAACGTAGCCACTCTCCTAATTTCTCACTGTGATTGGGCTGGCACCTTCCCTCAGAGTGAGTCTGGAAGAAGTTTAGAAGGGAGAGTTTCGAAGAAGCCAGAATGGGCAAAGGCAAGAGGAATCTATTGCTTGCTGAGCCAGATTCTGCATTGAGTTGGCCTCATATGCCCTCCCTGAAATTCTGCAAAGCTATGTGCCATTTTAAAGGTAAGGGAGGGACTTCAAAAAATCCTCAGCATGCCCAAAGTCACATGGTCTGTAGTGGTGAAATGGGGACTTGACTTCAAGTCTATCACATTCCAAACCAGAGCTCTTTCTAGAAAGTCTAGCATGCTGCCTCTGACCTGGGGTCAAGGCCTGTAACACCCATGCATGGGACCTTTATATTCTTGACAGATCCCTGAAGATTAGAGCAGGAACAGGAGTGAGCATTGGACAGGCAGGAGTGTTACACTCTAATGAGACTTTGGTGGAAAGTCCAACCCTAACTCATGCTGTATGACCTTGGATGAATTGTTTATAGTAACAATAAGACACATAAGAATGACAGCTCCTTTCCCCTGAGCACCAATATGATGCCAGATGAAGTACCAGACACTTGATGAAACAGTTGATGTCACAACAACACTTTGAGGTGAACGTGGTTTTCTCAGTTGTCAGATAAAGAAACGGAAGCACAGGACAGTAAGAAACTTGCATAAGGTCTCAAAGCTAGAAGAGGCTTCTGTTCTGGGTCTTGGCTCCACTCCCTATAAATTGTAGAATATTTTAGAGTCTCCACATCTTCAGGAAGGATCCATAGGTTTGTGCTTATTAAGTGAAATAGCTTATGTGAGAAACCCCCCCCCCCCGTGCTGTTCTAGATGAATCATAAATGATGAAGAAAGGTTGACTTTTTCATCATCCTAAGAAAATAAAAGTAAGTTTCCTCAAACACTCTATTAAACCTCTCTGCCATGATAAAAGCTGTTCTTCCTATTCCTGCTTCTCTACAGAATTTTTGTTCTTCAATTCTGTGAAAACTGTCTCCCCCTCCCACTAGCAGGTGGCGCACATCACATGTCTTTCCATCACCATGATACCAGGCTGTTCCCAGGCAGGGACAATACCTTATTTCTTCATTTTACTCCTCGAGGTTAGTTGTTCATGGAATACCAGATGAATGGTCACCCTCACTCATTCCCTAAGTTTCCCAGAGGAGTCCCACAAGGACCCTGTCACAGACATAAGGCTGTTTCGCCAGCTTCACTTTCCCTTCTGGCCATCTCACCTCTCACACTTTGATAATCATCTGCACACCCAGTTTACGTCTCAGGCAATTGGCTGTGGTGGGGTCAGGAGCCCGTGCCTCTTGTTTGTAGTGACATTATATGTGGTGACGATAATCAGCATTAGTTTGGGGGTTTCCCTTGTTCTCACGTCTATAGGTTAAAATAAATTAACCTCATTTGCAAGTGATGTTCTCTGACCTCATTTTTAATGGATGAGCGAAAAAGAAATGGCCTAGCAATATCTAAAATCAGCATCAGCAAATATTATTTTCCCTGTTGTAAGTGAAATGGAAGAATTAATAATCCACTCTATTATCACAGGCTGAGAACTGGGCTTCCACTAGCTCATGGAGGAGAGCAGGCTGGTGGGACAGTGGCTTGAACTTCAAGCAGCCCTGGTGCTCAGGAATCATTTAAGTCACCCCTGTGGAATACGAAACCCCTGACACACACTGTAGGGATTTATGGGATTTATTTAACTCCTCTTGAGGAGTTCTACTCAACTTTTAAACAAATTTACCTTTCTGTAATGAACATAAAAAGTCAGTGAAACCCACACAAGACAACCTGGGTGAGAGTCCATCTTTCCTTTCTCTACATCTACAACCAGCCTTCCTTTCTAACTTTTTTTTTTCTTTCAGATAAACAGGTCTAATTCCTTTTTTTTTTTTTTTTTTTTGGCGGGGTGTGGGAGGGATACTGTAGATTGAACCCAGGGACACTTTACCACTGAGCCACATTACCAGCCCTGTTTTATTTTGAGACAGGTTCTCCCTAAGTTGTTTATGGTCTGGCTAAGTTGCTGAGGCTGGCTTTGAACTTGCCATCCTCCTGCCTCAGCCTCCAGAGCTGTTGGTTCTACAGGCACGTGGCCCAGCTTATTCCTCAGTTTGTGGCCGACCATATCAAGTGAAAGTTTTCCATCCTCTCACAACTTCTGCTCTCTCAGCCCTTATCTCCCCAGAATCTTTAATCTATCACTGTATTTCCTCATATCACTGGGCTTTTCAAACGTGCAGATATTCTATTTTTTTTTTCTTCAAACAGCTTTCTCAAAATGAATACTGCATTGCAGCAACACATTTCCTGGGTACTTGCTAGAAAGGCAAATTCCATATATATATATATATATATATATATATATATATATATATATATATATATATACCTCTTTATTTTGTTTTATGTGTGTGTGTGTGTGTGTGTGTGTGTGTGTGTGTGTGTGTGAGATGCGGATAAACCCAGTGCCTCCAGCTGCTAGGCCAGAGCTCTACTATTGAGCAACCACCCCAGCTGTAGAAATGCAAATTCTTGAGCCCCACCCTAGAATTACAGACTGAGAAAGGTGGAGCCCAGCAATCTTGTTTAACACTGCCCCCAGGAGATTCTGAGGTGCTTAAGTTAGAGAACCACTACTTCCGGTGTCTTCTTCTCTGGAGCTACTTTCAAATTTTCTTCCTCCTTTGTCTATCCAAGGACTCTATCAAGCAATCGCCAGCTGTTACTCTCACCTCTAATTTTACAGACTCACCTAAAATCCCACTTTCACAGATCACCAGATTACTAATACAGTCTGAGCTACATAATGGGACACACATTGAAAGTAGAGACAGAAAACCTGGCTTGGAACAGCGGTTCACTGCTGTCTCTCTGGTTTTGCAACTCGGGCAAATTATTTAAACCTCAGTGTCTCCACCTATGCAGTAGAAATAACACCACCCTCTTTAATGGATTATTGTGGCATTTAAATGAGACAATTACGTGAAAGTACTATGCACAGTATGTAGAAGGAACTTAAAAATATGTTCTGAATTCAAATCAAGACGTTATACACATTTGGTGTGTACTTTAAAAACAAAGACTTTCAGAGATTTCATGGGTTGTTTGATGAAAGATGCATTTTAAAAAAACTTATAGGCTGGGGATGTGGCTCAGTGGTAGAGTGCTCGCCTGACATGCGTGGGGCGCTGGGTTCGATCCTCAGCACCACATAAAAATAAAATAAAGATGTTGTGTTCATCAAAAACTAAAAAGTAAATATTAAAAAATTCTCTCTCTTTAAAAAAAAACTTATTAAATGCTCATTTACATGACTTCAGAAGAAACATAATGTTCACTAGGTCAATTAACCATACTTTTAAAAATTGCTAAATAAATACTTTATATGATACCAAATAATTTGTACTAATTTCCACATGGAATTTCTATGCTACTTTTTATCCTCCAAATTATTTGAATCTTGCTAATTTTTTTTTTCTGTACAGGAAACAAACAAACAAAAAAAGTAACAAAGCAAAGAAACCCTGAGTAATAGTGTTTTTTTTTTTCTTCTCTTGGAACTGAAATCAAATGAAATAGATTTCAGAGAAACTTAGTGTGTATAAAAGAATAACCTAGGCTGGGGATGTAGCTCAGTGGGAGTGTGCTTCCTTAGCACGTGCAAGGCCCTGGATGCCATCCCCAACACAGCAAAAGAACAAAGAAAATTAACATTTTTTTAAAGAAAAATGTAAAAAGAATAATCTCTCTACCCTCTTTAATCTCAGTAAGTCTGGCCTGCACCTTCATAGCACCTGAGAGTTGCTTTCGTTGTTGTTGTTGCTCACCAATTGAAAGAACTCTGAAGATCTTGTCAGCATGCTTGTCTTCTCAGCTCCTGTTTTATTTTGTGTGTTCCGTGTCCCTCTTGTAAATATTGACCTGTGACGGTGGAATATTTTTGAGAGAGAAGCGGTGTTTTTCTTCTTCCCCTCTGAGTTTCCCCTTTCGCTTCCCCAGACACACCACTTTCTAGCAGGGTATTGGCCGAGGTTCAAGGTTCCAGAGGAGAAGTATGACCAGGTAGAAGGCAAAAAGAAGACCTCGAGTCTCTGGCTTCCATTGTTATTAAAGAAGCCCAAGTTCCTGGAGAAATTGAAAGGTTGGAACAGAGATAAAATATCAGAGGAGAACAGAGAGAAAATATATTAGGAGAATCAAGCATTTTCCCTTGGGTCTAGATAGACTCCATCTATCTGAAGCAAAGAAGAAAGTTCTCAGATGAAGGGAAAGAGTCAGTGAGTGTCAAAGATAAGATTTGGTAAGTTTGGGGACCATGAGAGCAAAGAGACTCTGCACCATCCTTTCTTATAGTGTCCTGGTAGTCACTTTAGGCTCCCTGAGAGGATGTGGTTGCCTGCCACCCCAGCAGTGATGTAAACAGCTCCATGGGGAGTCTTGGGCTCTCCTGTCATTCAGGAAACCATGGACAAAAGCTGCCAGGATAGTTCAGGAGCCACATGCACTAATGAGGTTATGATATTGATGACCAGAGTGGTGTGATGACCTTAATCAAATGATGAAGGGGACAGACCTCTTAAGGATCTATTATAGTTTGAATCTGGAACGACCCCCCCAAAGTTCATGTGTTAGGCAAGGAGCAATATTCAGAGGTGAAAAGACTGGGTTATGAGAGCTCTGACTTCATCAGTGAATTAATCCACTTGATGGATTAATAATTTGAGTGGCCTGCTGGGTGGTAACTGTAGGCAAATGGGGTATGGATGGAGGAAGTAGGTCACTAGGGCATAGCCTGGACTAGATCTGTCCACGGTCCCTTCCTCTCTTGCTCTCTCTGTTTCTTGGTTGACATGTGCTAAGTAGCTTCTCTCTACCACGACGTTCTGCTTCACCCTTGGGCCCAGGGCCATGGAGTCAGCCAATCATGGACGGAGACCTCTGAAACTGTTAGCTAAAATAAACTTTTCCTCCTCCAAGTTGTTCTCTTCAGATGTTTTATTTCTGCTTCCTTTGCAGAATGGAGTTTCAAGTGGAAGGTAATTTGAATTTTACAGTAATGAAATTACACCTCTTTTACAAATTGTTAGTGCACTACTGTCATTATGTAGAAGTCTTCCAGTACTATGTAGTTTATTTCTGTTTAGACAATACCATACCCATCCTTACTGTGTGGACCCAAATGTACTCAGTGAAGGGCCACGCTCATTGTAAGCCTTCAAGAATAGTTTTGGATGAACAATTTATATGGCAATTGCATGTAGATTCCAGCAGTTATTTCTGAGTCCTTTTAGCTTTATTTGCTCTTTAACTCTCACCCCATCTTCACACCCTGCTTTCACGCGGCCCATGTTTGGGAATGTGTGCATCCCTGGTATTGTACTGAGCACAGGGAATGCAGCAACCCATTGGAGAGTTGTGATCTCATGGAGGCCCTGGTGAAGCAGGGAGACAGATATTTTAAAAGATAATCACACTAACATTGCACTTATCAGTGCATTAAATATGTATAATTAGGAACAATGGAAGCATATAACAGGGAGACCCTCATTAGACAAGAGGTCCAAAGTAGTCCCCCCCACAGAAGCAGTGGCATTTGAAGTGAAGTATGAAGAATGAGTTAAGAGTTCAGAATGAGTCAAGACTGTGTAGACTAAGACAGTAGAGGATGAGGGGTTTAGGGCAGGCTATGTTGGAGAAAACCCAAACTGGGGGTGACCCAGAATGATGATAGCAAGGACTCCCTCCACCAAGCTGAGTACCAAGAGAGGCAATGGGTTTGAAATCTTAAGTTCTCAAATGGAGGAACTTTGGCTAGGGTAGAGGGGAGTGAGGGGTGGGGAGGGGCTTATAGGAGTGGAAAAGATGGTGGACAGTACTACCCTATTACATATATGATTGCACAAATGGTGCAACTCTGCATCGTGTACAGCCAGAGAAATGAAAAGTTGTGCTCCATTTGCATACAATGAAAGGAAATGCATTCTTCTGTCATGTATAACTTATTAAAACAAATAATAATAATAATATTGATAAGAAAAAATCTAAGTTCTCTTTTCTTTCCTCCTTTCCCCCTTTCTAAATCAGTCAGCGTGTACTCTCAACTGTTTTTCTGCCCATCCCACGAATGGATTTGAAATGACTTGCAAAAAATTTTTTTAAAAAAGGAATAATAAAACAGATCAATCACTGCCAGATGAAAACAAAAAGCAAGACATAAAAAGGAAAGACGAAAACCGTGTTTAACAATCTTCATTGGTGTACACTATAGCAATTGTGAGCCCCTGGGGTTCAAATTCACCCATGCCTTCACCTGGTCACATCACCCAACCTCCTTTAAAGAAGAAAGGCAGGTCCCATCGTCCACGACCAGCATCTCTTTCTGAGTTCTTGCTGGAGTCTTGAAGTTTCTACAGATCTATGACTGCAACTGAATGGACTAGAGATGGAAGTTCCTTACGTTTAGTGTAGGAAGAAGGAGAAGTGAAAAGGGGCTGACCTTGCTCCAAGGATGGTTTGCTGAAGCCAGAGAAAGGAGTCATTAACTTCAAAATTGTAGAGCCATTATCTTTTCTTCAGAACCAAGTTGAAGTTTGCTTATCTTGGTATAAACCAAAACTGGAAAGGGAACAACTGACCCCACCCACTCTGAATGGCCACACACAGGAATAGAATCTGGGTAAAGAAGAGGAAGGGTATCTCTAAGTGTCCTACAAACTGCCCCCCCAAATCACACGTGTTACCATCTTTAAAAACCACCAGTGGAACCCCAGAGTTTTAGATTATTTCAAGGTACATGTAAGAAGTGATGAGGAGCTGGGGAGAAGGAGGTAATAGGGAATGAAGAGACTTGCTCATCCTGATAATACCCCAAATTGAAAATACCACCACTTGAAACTACACCCCTTCTGGGACATTCTAGCTTAGCAGCATAGTACACGGTGGAGTGCTGGTCATTTCCCCTCCTGATCTTGGTGATGACAGGGAGGTGGAGCCACTGTCCAGCATCCAGAGGGAGGATCAGATCTCAACTCATAGCCTGGGAAGAGATCAAAATTCAAAATTTGAAGTATGATTCCTACTGTATGTGTATCACATTTGCATCATCATAAAAAAATAATAAATCCAACTGTCATACACTGGGGGTTGTCTGTACCTCCAGATTCGTGTAAATTCCCCGGTCTCCACAGCCATTTTTGTATTACCGTTTGCGACACTGTGTTTCTTTACATGTGACATGAATAAACATCTTTGCACCATAGGCACTGTGTGATAAGCCTCTGGGACATATTTCAATAGGAGTCACTTGATTAAAATATTGCTATCAGACTCTTTATCTATAAGATCAAATTCTTAATCAGAGACCTCTACTTCAAGCCCTCATTTTCTTCTATAATCTTCTGAAAGACTTAACTGTCAACTAGCTGGTATCATGATTTCTTAGCTTTCCAGTATTTTCTTTCCTCTTTGGTAACATGATTTTTTTTTAAAATGAGTACTCTCCCTAGGGCATTAATTATTACCTTGAAGAATATATTCATATAGTTCCATCAAGATAACTTAAAATTTATCACACTCCTGACAGACGCACTGCGCAGCTTTTAAAAATCATGTAATGTATGTGTGGATTTTTTCCAACTCTATTGAATCAGAAAATTTTATTTGGGATAGGAGACATTCTTTTTCTGTCTTCCCCTCCCCCTTCTCCCTTACGCTCTCTGTTAAATGTACAAATCAATCATATGCCGCATGTGCAGGAGCACATACACTGTAGTCCTGGTTGAGAAGAAACCTATATCCAGGAGGAAGGAGGCTCCCTGGATATGGGACTTGTCACCACAGGGAGAGGAAAGGAGACTTATTATGCCCACCCTGCATGCAGTTTATAAAGCCTATAGCAACTGGTAACCATGCAGTAAGTATCTCACAGAGAAACAGTGGCACATCCGGTTGCCATATTCACATGGGGAAATACAGTTAAATGATGGAGAGGTTTCAGCCTCCAAGAGAGCAATGGCTGTGGTCCTCCTAGGGCTGCTTTTCATGCTTAGCTCATAGGAGATCAGAACTTGTTATGGTACAAATTGTGGGGGAAAAATGTCATGAAACCTGATACTGGGCACTTGGAATTGTATGGAGAGACAGGAACAAAGGAGAGAACAGCAGGGATCTCAAGCTCCTGGTCTGCCACCTAAAATTTGGGGTTGTGGGTACACATCTGGGAAACACAGGGGCGGACGCTCCATAGTCATTTCCTGCCTTGAGATAAAAGGCAGCCTACTGTATGTGTAGGCTGTATGTGTAGAGTAGTGATAATCTCGAGTAGCCCCATGGCATGGGTATCTCTGGGCCGTGCTTGAGATGGCTGGCAGACGTGGCTCACTGCAGTATGATGTCAGGCCAGCAGTCTGACCTCTGAGTGTCAGTTTCCTCCACTGTAAATATGTGAATACTGTAGGTAACCTACTCAGAGGCAGGGAATGATGGAATTGAAGGACATGCCCCCCCATCCCAGATCTTTGTTTTCATGACTTTATTTCCATGAAGGAAAGGAGATCTGTAAGGAAAAATTTTGGTTCCTGAGAACCCTATTTTGTAAGAAGGGTAGAAAGACTAAGCTATCTTCCTCAGTCAATGCCAGTGAAAGGCTATGGGCAGAAGCTAAAGTTGTTTTCCAAAAGGAAGGATTGGATTGCTCTTCCCTCTGTCCCTACCCTGTCCTCTCTACTTCCTTCCTCCCTCCCTCCTTCTTCCTTTCCTTTCCTCACGTGGTGAACAAGCAATGCAGTTCAGAGCCTGAAGCACCAAATGGCGATTAAAGGTTGAGGAGAAACATCCTTTCTGTCTGCAAAGATGTCACCAGTCTTCAACACAGTCAATACGGAAGGAAGCTTGATAAGTTTAGTGACAGGGGTCTGGAATACTAGCACATCAGGAAAGGACTTCAGGTAGAGAAATCAAGTTCCAAAAAGACCCCTGGCAGCAGGGCAGTGACAAGATGTCTTCCTCAATGGCTGGTGGGCAAAGGACACCTATCAGGATGCTGTAGCAGAAGGACATGAACAGATCAATCATGGCAATGGGGTGATGCTTCCAGACATCCCCAGTGGCTAGTGTATAGAAGAGGTGGGGATCCTTAATAATGCAGGTGGAGTCTCCAAACCAACAACCTATAAGCATCAATATTAGCAAGGTCTCATTCATACCTGCAGGCTAGTGGGATCTGGAGACGTTCAGGTGGCAGGTAGCGACCAGGAGGTAATAATAGTACTCCCTTGAGCAGCCTTAATAAGAATTAATGAGACTACCCATGTGAAAGTGCCAAAGCAGAGTTCCTGGTAGGTAGGAAATACTCGGGCCCACTTCCCTTCTAAGACTGACCTTATTTCATAGACTTTTACTCAGATCAATCTAGAATGTTCGTCCTTTCTATCATTTTATGCCATAGACTCTAATATGTATCTTATCTTTCCATAGAAGGGAAAGATAAACAAATAGATGAATCACTTCCTAATTTAGAAGGTGCTTTCTATTTTACACAGGCATTGAATAGCTTGGAAATAAATAAGTGGAACATTTGGGGCTTTGCAGGATCTTCCAGCTCATTAAGATAGTAATGTATGAAGGAAAGAGTTCAGCGATTCTGGAGGTGCTTACTATGCATGGGTTCCTGCCTGAGCCCTAAAGAAGATGGTTAAAAGGTAAAGTGGGAACACAAAGAAGCACTCCCCAAGGTCACACACACACTGAAGGATTGGTATAAAAGACCTCTATGGCATTATATTCTATTTATGATATTTCACTAAGTTCTTGTTACACTTGGAAAAAGCATTCTAAACTTTTTATGTGATGCCAGACAACAGCCCTATTTGGGCTGATTTCAAGGTCATTAATGAGTTTCAATTGCCCCCCAAAGTCTTTTTTACACTTGATTTCTAGTGCTTGGAAATTGTCCAATAGAACAAACACTTCTAGATTAGGGCAGACATGGCAAATTTCTCACCTCCTGTGTTGGAACAATGTGCAGACATCACCAATCAATCACTGTTCCTTTGTGCTGAGTCACCATCCTTAAAAAGGTACACCAGCAGCCACTTCTTCCAATCACAGGAATTAAAACCAGCCCCCATCCCATGTGCCTTAATGCATTGCTCTCTATGAAAATGCAAATATTTGAAGAAGAGAAAACATTTAAGTTATCAATCACTGACAACCAAATATAAAAAAATAAAAAAAAAAAACCCCAAACAACAAAACCAATCCAAACCCCAAACCAATGCAAGCAGCATGGATTCTGACATTAAGGGAGAGAAATCAAGGGCTCTGGAATGGGGGAGGGGAGGCACAGAATCTGGGAGTTCCCAAAAGATATTTCACCTCCTTAACAATTTTGCCTAAGGCCACTAACTGCCAAAAGGACCTGTCTCTCCAGGGCATCTATTTCAACCATTTACCATCAAATACAACTTATAACTGGCATAAGAATTCTTAGGCCAAGGGCATTTTATTTTTTTTGAAATTTTAAAGGACTTGTTGGGTAAACTACTTTAAAAATTCAAAAGCCCTAAAAGAATCCCAGAAAGAAGACTGCAGGGAAAGGTGAGTGAGGTGCAGCTTGTTGCAGGGACTGCCTGTGTCTGTGCATTCTGCATGCACAGGTGCTCTTGGGCACATGTACTTGCAAATACCATACACTTGCATAGTTAACACTCTTCTCCAGCACACTGGCAAAAAACAAAACAAAACAACAACAAAACAAAACAAAACAAAACAAACAAAAAAAAAAAAAACAGGAAGGGAAGGCAGGATCAAAATTGAGGTCATGATCCATATGGAGTTCATAGGGACTGTATTTACTTTCTAACCAGAAACAACTACAAATGAACTAAATACGTGAACTACAGTTGATGAAACACTGGACATCAGACAGTGAAGGAAAGGGACTCTAAGAGACAAGAAACAAAGGAGATGAGCCTAGGATCTCCCCACTTACTGCTCTGAGAGAGTTTCCAAGCCTTAGTGCAGAGAGAGAAAACCTAAGACCCAGAGGAGACAGGTCTGGGAATCCAGGGGAAAGAGGGAGCTATAGTTTACAAAACCGAGTCTCCTGGAGGGGAGAGAGCTGCCCAGAGAACAGCTCCAGAGGTTGGAAAATGATCCCTGAGTATTCAGTTGAGTACTGATGAGTACAGGGATGTAAAAAATGTCAGAGATCCAGGAAAGAATTGCCTGAAAGGATAAGGCACAGCTTGGCATAGAGGGATTTTGGGCTGTACCATGCCTTGCCAAAAGGGCTGGCCTGTGCATGGCAGGGGTGCTGAGCAGCATCCCTAGGTTTTACTTACAGGAGCTGGCCACACTTACCATCCTATCACTCCGTTATGAAAACAAAACTTTCTCCAACGCTGGGACATATCCATTGGGAGGCAACATGGAGAACCACTGGAATAAAAGAAATAGTGTTCAGTGCTCCTACAGGGCCAGGAAGGGAGCTTGTTCCTTCCAGACAGATTGGAAACCTCAAGAATGACATAGGACTTTGAGTTGAGTGCACAGAGGGCTTTGCCTAGGAGTGAGGAAAGACTCCTTAGATTGAACACTGTTCTAGTCCCAAATAAATACAATCATAAACTCAAGCAACTTAGCTATATTCCAGAACAAAATTTTCTAGCTGTTCAAATGTCAAATTTACAATGTGTGGGACTCACAACCCATAATGAGGAAGTAAATAACTCAGAACTGACTGAAAACTGGCACAGGTTTCAGAATTAATGAACAGAAACATTAAAATGGTTATTAAATTTTTATTCTATATGATCAGAAAGTTAAGTAAAGACATGAAAGAATTTTAAAAAGACCCAACATAAACTTCAAAAGATGAATATTATAAATTCTGAGATTAGAAACTACAGTGGGTGGGATTTGTAGCAGATATCAGAGTAGAAAAGATTAGTGAACTTGATGATGTAATAATAAAATCATAAAAAAAAACATTTAAAAAATGAACAAGAGCATCAGTGAGTTGTGGGAAAACTTCAAGTGGCTTAGCACATAATAAAATTGGAGTCTCCAGAAGGTTTTCCAAATTTGATGAAACCCATAAACTCACAGATCCAAAAAGCTTAGGAACCCCGAGCATAAGAATCGCCAAGTAAAACACACCATCTTGCATCGTAATCAAATTGCTCAAAACTAATAATCAACAGAAAATCATAGAGAGGAACAAATATGGATGGTAATGGATTTCATGTTAGAATTAATGTGAGAAGAATTCACGTGAGAAGAAACCATCTGTAAAGATGGAACAACATCTTTGAAAAAAAGAACTTTCAACCTTCAATTCTATAACCAGCAAAAATATCTTCCAAAAGCAAAGGCAAAATCATAACATTTGCAGAAATCCAAAAGCTGTGAGAATTCATTAACAGCTCACACACATTGTAAGTCATGAAAGGAAAACTTTGAGGTAAAAGAAGAATGTTTCTGTATGGAAATACAAATCTGCACAATAGAATAAAGAACACAAGAACTGGTAACTACATGATAAATATGTAAGATTTTTTTCTTATTTGAATCTCTTTTACAGAGATTTTGTTAGGTTTAAAAATATATACAAGAGTCAAGTGTATAGCGTCAATTGCATAAATGTTAGGAGGGGAGAAATAGAAATATTACTATTGTAAGTTTCTTACACGTGAAGAGATAGAATATCACTTGCTGACATATACAATAAGCCATAAGGCAATAACTAAAATAAAGAAGCAAAGATTTGTAGCTATTATAAACTAACAGAGGAGATAAAAATAAACATAGAAATTCAATTATTACAACTGAGGCTGGAAAAAGTACAAAGGAACAAAGAGGAGATGGAATCAATAAAAAAGAAATAACAAGATGATTGGGCCAGTTATGGATTTATTGACTCAGTTTTTTAAATGGACAAAAATGTGCAGAGTGTGTAACAGAGAGACTGACTGTTGTGTCTCCCCAGAACTCGTGCTGAAATCTTGCTCCTCAATATGGCAGGATTAAGAAGTGAGGCCATTGGAAGATGATTGGGTCATGAGGGTAGAGCACTCAGGAATAAGATTAGAGCCCTCAGAAAAAGGAGACTCAGAAAGCTCTCTTGCTCTTTCTACCATGTTGAGGATACAACCCCAGAAGTCAGTAATTGGTAGCTCAGTGGAGGACCCTCACTAGAACTCAGTCATGCTGAAATGCTGATCTCAGACTCCCAGCCTCCAGAACTATGAGTAATAAACTTCTGTTGTTTATAAGCCACCCAGACTCTCAGGTTCTCTGCTACAGCATCCCAAAATACTAAGACACAGATCCTTCAGCAAAGAAGATGTACAATGACAATGTAAACTGGCAAGATCCTCAACATCATCAGTCATTAAAAAACCCGAAAATTAAAACCAAAATGAGACTCTCATTACGCACCTGTTAAAATGCCTAAAAAAAGGCTGACAACACCAAGTGTTGACGAAGATGTGGAAAAACCTGTCCCCCTCAGACACTGCTGGTGGAAGGCATGAGTGCACAAACATTCTGGCAGTTTCTCAAAGGTTAGATACACACTGTTATGTCAGATGTGTTTACATGTTAATAGCAGCTTGATTTGTAATAGCAAAAAGCTGGAAATAATTTTATTGTACATCAACTTGTGAGTGAATTTTTTAAACTGATTCATGCACAAATTTATCACTTTATTTCACTGCTCGGCAATAAAAATAATCTACCGATACACACAACCTGAATGAATCTCAAACTAATTATACTGACAGAAAGAAGCCAGACATTGGAATACACTGTATAATTTCATTAACTTAAAATTGTAGGAAAGAAAAAAAAATAATTTCTAGTGACAGAAGGCAGACGAGTGGTTGTTGGGGATGGGTGGTAGGCTGGGAGGTGTGAGGGAAGGTATAGGAAGAAATTTTGAGGGTGTGAACCTGTTGAGTGTCTTTATTGTGACGATAGTTCCACATATGTGTGTGTGTGTGTGTGTGTGTGTATTAAAATGCATTAAATTGTATACTCTAACAATAAATGATTTATCATATATCAATTTTAGTCCAAGAAAGCTGTTTAAAAATGGAAATTATAAGAAGAGTTTGTGAGGAACATCAAGAGGATTGTACTTGTCCTTGACAGTATGTGGAGTTCAGGAGATCTGAGTCTCAGCTGCCTCAAATGTGTCTAGTGATCTAGTTATAGGTACACAAGTTCTCTTGGACTCAGTTTCTTAACAAAGTTGAACAACTGATTTGGTGGTCTCCACAATCCTTAAAACTACAAAATCGAATAATGGATGCAAAAGAATGGGGGTCTGTGTGCTGCAAATTGACCTCATTTGCCTTTCTGTCTTATCACTCATTACCTATGCCTAGGGTTAATTATTCAGCCCTTCTAAACTGTTAGAAAGTAAGTTCCATGAGCAAAGGAATGCATTGGTTTCTTCAGTCTTGCATGTAAGGGTTTGCAAATGTCTTCCTTTTCTGCAAAATGACAATATTAATAAACCTACTGGTAGTAGAGGCTGTTGATGTCCCTGACCCGGTTCCCTTGTCCTGTAGTCCTAATCCTGTGTTTAACTTCAGCAGAGGGAGACAGCTTCTGGTACGATCCCAATCTCAAGCACAAGAAAGGGGTGTCAGTGGAATAATGTTCTTAACAAGGGCTCTGGCAGCAAGGGCAGGGGAGGGGGTTGTGGGGGAGGGGTGTGTGTGGCTATGTTAGAGGGTTTTCTCAGGCTCCACTGGAGCTCTGCAGGGCTCAGGGGAGTTAATGCCCTAAAGGGCCACCCTTAAGCCATGGGGAGTGGGAGGCTGTGAATCAATTAATTTATATACCTTCATTAAATAGTTGCATTTAAATACAAATAAAATGACCTCAAAGACTAGAAAACAAGAGTATATCTGTTGTTGTTGTTTTTTTTTTTAAAGGCCAACTGATCCTCAAGTGAACAGGAGTTAGTCAGAGATGATCTGTCTTGTCACTTTCAATGTGCTCAGAAGATTAATGTCCTGAATTGCTAAAATAAATTGAAGAAGTGATCTTACAGATCGCTCTGCAAAATCGTGGATAATGAGAGAGGTGTCAGAAAACTGAAGGCAGACAAATGCTCATACTTCAGAAAGAAGAACCAAGTGACTGTCCTGGACACTACTAAGTGGCAGTTCATGTCTAGGAAAATTTCTGAGATTGCTTCCTAAGGAACAAGCCAGGCTAAATGAATTTTTTTTTTTGGCTGGGATTATTTTACTTGGGCATCAAGATAATATTATAATGATAATTCACCTATATTTCAACAAGATATTTGATGAATATTTGCCAGGATAAACTTGTAGACACGAGAAATGGGCAAATTATACATATAAAACTTTGTTAATAATGTCTTCAGTGACATTATGCACATCAGATTTGCTGTAAACCCGAAGCTGAAAGGACTAGTATGTTAATTGGATTCTTTGGATGGCAAGTCAAGAAACTCAATGTGAAGTAACTGAAATAATAGCAAAAGATCAGATGTACAGCAGAGCCTCAGGAACAACTAAGAGAACTTTCTGGAAAGACTGTAGAGCTCAGACTCTGGTTCCAAACAATGCTGGGCATTCATTTGATTTCTTTGTACATCAATTTCCTCATCCATAAAATGGAGATAACAAGAGTACCTTCCCCAGGGGTCATTATTAGAATCAAATGCACTACCATATACGGTATGCAATACCTGGTGTATAGTAAGCACTAAATATTCAAGTTTGCATTACTTTCTAAATGATGTCTGTGCTTCTTTGTTCTTGCAGAATGCCTTTCTGTTTCTGGAATCCACATGAAAAAAAAAATGGCCCTAACAGCCTGAGTCTTTTACCTTAAAACCAGGCTCCACTCTCTTAAACCCCTGGGAAGGTGATTTGTTGATTTGTTTCCACATGGAGCTTTCTCTAGACCATTCCAGGTGGTCAAGAGATGAATTCCTTCATTTATTAGTCCATTCATTTAATACATATGAGTGGAGCTTTCAGCATATGCCAAGCACAATTCTAGGCACTGAAAGTACGGAAGTGAGAATTAAAAGAGACTAAGTCCCCAATCTCATGGAGCATATATTTTGAGGAGAAAGTCAATAAAGAAACCATTTTAAAATATTATAGTAAAATGATAACAAGTGTAATATAGAAAATAAAAGTGAATGAGAGGAATACAGAGGGTGATTAGGGAAGATAGGGTGATTAGGGAAGATGACACTTGAGAGAGACCTAAGACAGTTAAGATTAAGTGGGAGACTATTCTAGGCAGAGGGCATCAGTGGTGTAAAAGTTCTGATGCAGGAGCATGCTTGGTTGCAGGGAATGGCAAGGCCAACGTGATTGGGCTGGGGGGAATGAGGGTGAACTGGTGTGAGAGAGATTTCCAAAGCCAGGGTATGAGCTCTTGGAGATCCTGGTGGACTAAGGTGCAGTTGTGGATTGTTCTTCTGTGTGAGGTGGAGCCATTCCCGGGTTTGGAGCAGAGTAATGACGTGGCTGAGTTATGTTTTAAAAGGTTTACTTGGCCTGCTCTGTGAAAATGACTGTTTGGTGGCAATGTGAACACAGGAAGCTTTGTTAGAAGGTTATGGCAATTATCCATGTGAACCTAATGATGTTTTGGACTCTGGTAGCAAAGATGGTTAGAGGTGGTCAGAGTCTTAATGCTATCTACTGTTAAGTGTACCCTGTGGAAGAAAGAGAAGAATCAAAAGTGACTGATTCCACAACTCATGTCCAGAATAAATGGCAGAATGAATTACCATTTGCTGAAATAAGGAAGAATTTGAAAGGAGCAGATGTTGGTGGAAAATATTAGGCATTTACTTTTAGACATATTAGTTTGCGATATCCTCAGTCATTTAAGAGATGTCAAGCAGGCAGCAGAAGAAAGGCATTATGGCAGGGTTCAGGATAGAAAAGCCCAGAGAAGGAAATGTAGGCTTCATTTGTGCCTAGATGAGATTTCAAGACATGGCCCTTATTGAGATCACCATGAGGGAATAATCAAGACAGAAAATAAAAACGTTTCAAACAAGAAATAAAACCCAGTGTGTCAAAGGCATAGCCTGATGGGAACTGAGTAACAGTGTGATCATGTAGTGACAAAGGAGAGGGAGACGCCCCTCCTATAAAAGGAGGCTAAAGGGATGGTGCTGTAACTTTCCACTAACCATAGCTCATAAATTCCATCAGAGCAGAGGATGTCAAACTTATTTTGATAGGTTGGACCAAGAAGCCAAAATCATCAAATAAAACTTAAACATAATAAATGTGAGGTCTGGCATTTAGATTCAGTCTGGAAACTATAAAATCTGTGGATCTATGCATGCAAATAACTAAAAAACTAAGCCTTTAAACATTATTGTCCAGAAGTGATGGAGGTCTCATTTACTTTCCTTTATATTTTTCACAGTTTCAAAGTTGTGTCCATAGTAAATATGCATTGTTTTGATAGTCAGAAAAATACAGTAAGTGTCATCAAATATCAATTATGAATCAACATGGATGAGGAGAGCTTGTTTAAGTACATGAGGAAAAATCCCCAACCCTAAAACATGCTGAAAGAAAGCTTGGGTTGTCCTGATGAAATACTGTTGCCTTCCACGATACAGAAGCTGCAAACTGCAGCTTTACCACTAGAAAGTACACAGAGAAGGGTGCATAGGGAGACATCTGGAAAACATGTCATGGGAGAAAGTTGAGGAAAATAAAAATGTGAATCCCAGAGGAACATATATAAGTCATCATGGGAAATGTGATGAGTTGGGGTGGGGTGAAAAGAATCAGATTTGGCTTCACTCGCATCCTGAGGAAAGTCACTTCATGTCTCTGACTCCCAGCACCCTTATGGATAAAGCAGCAGTCATATCTTCCACAGAACCTTGTTATTTGGGCCAAATAAGACAAAGTGTGGCTTACCCCGTCTCGGGCCTCAACCTTGAGGTTGAGCACTGAAATTGCAGGATCCTGGGGCCTTCTTGGCTGAAGTGATCAAGCCCAAGGAGAGGTATGCAGATCTCAGGAGTTCTTTTCTTGGTTTGTGAAATAACAAAACAACAGCTCCATCAGAAGCATTGGGGAGCAATGTAGATTTTGCTTTTCTGTAGTAGATAAATGGGGAGATACAGATTGCATTGCGTACATCGCAAGAAAAAAGATTAGAGCTGTTCTCTGCAAAGTCTTCCCCGCTGTGGCCATTGGGAAGCGAGTGAGAGTATCTACTGGGGTCCTTTCCCCATCCAAACTCACTGATTTCTCTCTTTTCCTCCAGGATGTCCAAATCCTCACATTCCTTTCCTTCCTTCTGTGAGAACAATGCATCTTCTCCCCATTCCTATTCACATACTTGAAAAACCAAACCTACTGTGATACTTAGCAAAAACAACAAAACAAAATCAAAAAACCTGCTCATGCAGAGAATCTGCCCTTCTTAGCAAATATATTCCTGCCCAGGACAGACTCAGGGATCTAAGTCCCATCCTTAGCTCCCATCATAACTGTTATTAAGTGTTTCATTCAAACATATTATGCTTATCGCATGAAGGGTTCAGATGAAGAACATTCTCTCCATCACTTACATACATAAAAACCTGGTACCGTGATGGCAGACAGTTGATGCTCAGGGAATGATCGGATTTTGTTATTAGTATCATCATAACTGTCTTTCAAATTTTAAGAAGCTGTGTGGGAGTAAAATATAGAAACCTATTTTCCATAGTTTTCAAGCATCCAGTAGGACCAGTAGGTGTAAGTCACTAGGAGACAGATTTTGACTCAATATATGGCAAATAATTTCAGCAATTAGAACTACTCAATAACAGGATAGATAATTCCTAGGATGGTGTGTCTTATATTATTTGGGTTATCTGATGATGCATGACAGAGGAGAACAGGAGAATTTTAAGGAGTTGACCAACACCCTCACATTGATACATCATCTTCCAATTTTATAAAAGTGCCTGAAGTTTTTTTCCCCCTTCTTTTCTAACCCTCACCACCCCCACCAGTGTCACCAAAATGATGATATCAGACTGCCATAAGCCTGTTCCTTTTTGGATCTGGTAGTATTTAAAATATTCTGGGACAGGAAAACTCCCTGGGAGGGGTGGACAACATAGCTCTAATTTCCTGCGGCCACTTCAAAAGCATCTCCAGGGAGGGGGGGGGGGAAACAGCTGTCCACCCACTGACACTGTAGGCCCCTGGGCTGGACTCTGTCCTGGGGCCTAGATGGCTGCAGTGATCAACCCCAAGGAGGAGGAAATGGTATCCAGACCCCAGGACACCCCAGGGGCTTTCAAGATCAACTTACATTTGCCATTTTTCCAGTTTCTTCAGGGCACAGAATTAGCTCAAAGTCCTTCACATGCCAGGGTGGCTTTGCCTGTAATATAATCTTTCTAAAAGGTTAAGTTAATCTTGACTTTTACTGTTGGAGCATTTCAACCTAACGGTGCTCCATTCACAATCTAATTGGATTTTTATAGGTCTTTATTTAAAGAAATTTGTTTAGTGACAATGACAATTTGAGTGTTATAGGTTGGTCCCTTTGGTACAATTTCCAAGGGACACTGAGTATATGCTGGTAGGCCACAATAACAGATTTCGAACAGGTGGTTATTACCTAAAACCTGTATTAGTTTAAGGATAAACCATACAAGAGTGCACGTGTTCACTGAAGTTATTATTGATCCTGTGAAATCAGAGAACATGTAGACGTCATGCTAATGGGAGGTTTCGTGCTATCCAGTGAATGTGTCATATGACTTCTCCAGAAAATTCCACTCATTCAGGGGTGAATTGGATACCAGGTTGAATTTTTAAAGGCTATTTGTCCTAAGAGATTATGAATTTATACTGCCTCGGGTTATATTCCATCATTATAAAAGTCCAGGAGTCCTGCATAAAGTCTGTTTTACCAGCCAGAATTGGGAATTACGACTCTTACAATAAATTCCTTCACAATGGTCGTTTGACATTTCAGAGGTAACCCCTAACTTAACTGGCTCAGGTAAAAATTAGAGGCATAACTGGTTTCAATAATGGTCTCTAGGTCTGCTTATTTCCAGGTACTTGGACAATTACATTGTTCTTTAGGTCATTGAAAAAAATATTCCATAAGTACATTTCTAATCTCTTCTTTTTTCCCCCTCAGTTATTAATTTTGGTTGCTTTTTATTTTAGCTTTAATTTGTAAAATTTAACTCAAGTCATTCCATAAAAACATGGTAAATGGTAAAAATCAGAAACCTTCCTAATATTTTTCAGGGATTTGAGGTCTGAATTTTGCTCAGAAGACTTTCATTCTGGAAGCTGATAGAATTGCACCGTGTATGCATTTGACCTAAATATTTCAGCTATTGTTCATATTTATTTACCAAAATAGAGGATACATAAGAATTCTCCTAGAAATTCTAAAAATTAAAATGTTAAGAAAAATAGGAAAAGGTTGCAGAGTGTGGAGAGAGTAGAAGAAAAATTATAACTTAGGAAAACAGAAATTAACAATGACTGGGTTTTAGTTCTCTCTGTGGTGGAGAGAGGAGGGTGGTAGATCAACTCATCATCAGAAAAACAGTGTTGTTAGTATAAGAGATTGTTAACGTGTTAGCTTTCCATCATCAGAATACTTGGCAGAATACTTGACAAAATCAACTTAAAAGAAGAAAACTTTCACTTTAGCTGACAGTTTCAAGGGTTTTAATCCATGGTTGACCTTACTGCCTTTGGGCCTTTAGCAAAGCAGTATATCATGGCAGAAGCATAAGGCCAAGGAAGTTGCTCCCCATGTTGACCAGGAAGTGAAAGACAGAGACAGGAAGTGGTTAGCATCCCAATATCCACTTCCGGGGCACATCCTCAAGGAACAGACTTCTTCTCACTAGTACCCACCTCTTAAAGTTTCTTCCAGTTCCCAATAGCCTTACAAGCTTGGGACAAAGCCTTCACTATGTAGACCTTTGGGAGACAATTATCCAAGCCATATTCATTGGTATAAGAGATGCAGAAAAAAAAAATTTTTTTCTTGTTTTATAGTCTCCACTCAACACAACACTTCTGGTCAACACAACAATTCTGACCCCAGAAACCAACCTAGTCTCCAGTGGATATCAGCCGGTGTCAAATTCAATTCAATTCTAACACGTCTTCCTGGAGACAGCTACTCACTCACCATAGACATTGGGACTCCTTTGACCCCATCCTTTAATTTGATTAACTTGCTAGAGCAGCTCACAGAATTCAGGGTAATACATCTGCCCATTTATGATAAAGAATATTTTAAAACACACAGATGAACAATCAGATAGAAGAGATAAGGGTAAGAAATGGGAGAAGGGGCACAAGGTGTCCATGCCTTCTCTGGGCATGCCATGGTCTGGAAGTGTGTACATATTCAGCTATCTATCTGAAAGCTCTCTGGATTCTCTCTTGTTTCTGTTTGTTTGTTTGTTTCTTTTGTTTTAATGGAGGTTTCATTATGCAGACATGATTGATTACATCATTGGCCATTGGCAATCAACTTGATCCTCAGCTCCTCTTCACTCATCTGAGACTGGGGAGTGGGGCTGAAAATCCCAAGCCTCTTAATGTGACTTGGTTTTCTGGCCACCAGCTTCCATTCTGAGGCTAGTTAGGGACTACCAGTCCTCTTATTAGCACACACACACAAAAAAACACCTTACCACTCTGGAAATTCCAAGCACTTTAGGGAACTTTGTGCCAGAAGATAGGGGGAGAAAACGCAACGCATGTATCCATAATGTGTATATGTATCTTTATATCTTTATCTATACATTACTTTATTATAAATCATGATATCACAATTAATGAACCATTTTTTTCTAGTCCAAAAAACAGTGATAGGCAAGGGGAGGATGTGAAAGAGATAACTCTTCCATGTGCCACTGAAAATCCAACCTTTGACAGCCTCTTAGATGGATCAGAGGCATCCACAATCTAGTTTTTGAAATGTTAATAAAGCTTGCATTTGGGGATGGTCTTAAAGAAAAGTTGCATTGATAACACAGAAATCTCCCAAGTACCTCACGCCCAGTTTCATCTGTTATTAGCATTGTCACATTGCAATTTTTGAACAAGTATCAATACATTATTATTAACCAAAGCCCACCGTTTATTCACTTATCCTTAGTTGTACTTAATGTCCCTTCTCTGTTACAGAATCCCACCCAGGACCTCACTTCACACTGAGTTGTCATGTCTCCTTAGGCAGCTCCTGGCTGGCAGTTTCTCAGATTTTCCATGTTTTGATCATCTTGACAGTTTTGAGGAGTATCGGTCAGGTATTGTGTAGCCTGTCCCTCGATTTGGGACTGACTGTCTGATGTTTTCTTCACAATGAAATTGGGGTTGTAAGTGGCGGGGGGTAGGAAGACCACAAAGGTAAAATGCCATTCTTATCACATGCCATCAAGGGAACATCCTCTGAACACCATGTCAACCTTGTTAACATGGTGAAGCTAACCTTTATCATCTAGCTGAGACAGTGCTTGTCAGGTTTTTTCAGTGTGAAGTTTTTCCCTCTCTAAACCCTTTTCTGTGCTGTACTCTTAAAGATAGTCACACTAGACATCTCATACTTAAGGACTGGGTAGTTGTGTTCTGCTCCTTGACGTTGATCCACATAAATCATGTGGAACTCTGCTATACGGGAAATTTGTCTATCCTCACCCAATTCCTCATTTTGTTCAATCATTTATCTATGTTGGTATGGACTCCTAGAGAGCTACTTCATTTTTTGGATTATAATCCAATACTACTTTGTTTTATTGCTTAAATCATTACAACTTTGGTTACTGGGAGTTTCTTCAATTGGCTACACTGTCCCTTGGACCTGCCCACTCCATCATTGTGTTTTCTTTGTCTTCTCTCTCTCTTTTTAACTTAAACACTTTCTTACTTTTTTTTTTTTTTTTTGAGAGAGAGGGGGGGAGAGAGAGAGAGAGAGAGAGAGAGAGAGAGAATTTTAATATTTATTTTTTAGTTATTGGCGGACACAACATCTTTGTTTGTATGTGGTGTTGAGGATCGAACCCGGGCCGCACGCATGCCAGGCGAGTGCGCTACCGCTTGAGCCACATCCCCAGCCCACTTTCTTACTTTTTGACAGTAAAAAATTCTCCAGTCTCATCTTCTACTTTTTCTGCTCTCAGTTCTAAAATCAGTCTTTTATTCAAGAGTCCTGGTTTCTTTTATTGGGGAATGTTATTAGAAACCAAAATCAGGCTGTGCACAGTGGCACATGCCTATAATCCCAGCACCTCAGGCGGCAGAGGCAGGAGGATCACAAGTTCAAAGTCAACTTCAGCAATTTAGTGAGGTCCTAAGCAACTCAGTGAGACTCTGTCTCAAAACAAAACAAAACAAAAGGGCTGGGGATGTGACTCAGTGGTTAAGTGTCCCTGGGTTCAATCGGTGGTGTGTGTATGTGTGTGTGTGTGTGTGTGAGAGAGAGAGAGAGAGAGAGAGAGAGAGAGAGAGAGAGAGAGAGAGAGAGAGAGAGAGAGAGAGAGAGAGAGAGAGAGAGAGAGAGATATCAAAATTAGCATACAATCATGCTTGTTGATACTGGAGTGCCATTGCTTCCAGGCCTTCTCTACTGACCTAGGAAATATCCTCTGAATACCATGTCAACCACACATATACTCATTTCTCTAAATATTTCCATAGCTATCTGTATCTATATTAAACTGAACTTAAGTTCATACTGATGGCTCCAACCCTAATTCACTACTATCATGATCATTCTATCCTTCTTTCCTTATTTACCTATAAATTCCTACTCCAACAGTGAAACTCCTGCCTCCTACCAAACCCTGTTCATTTATTTTGTAGTTCAGTTCCAGCACCCAAGTACAGTGACATCAGATATTGAATCTTTGCCCCCACAGAAACTATTTTATCAACTAGAGTACAATGCTTATGTCTAGTTCCTTTTGCTTTTGCTCTTATAAACCCGCTTGTTTCCAAGGGCACTTAGGTGAGCATCCTTTTCACTTAACTCCTTCAGTAAACTTGTTTCCTACATGTGTAATGTAGTTAGGTTGTCACCTCACATCTGAAGGCCATCCAGAGATCCCTTGACTTCCTGGATGATTTTTTTAAAGTTTGCATATGTTGTTTCTCTTCATGCTCTCGAGTTCTATGTGTTTTGACAAATGTATCATAGTCGTATCATTACAATGTATCTACTACTATAGTGTCAAACATAAGAGTTTGAGTACCCTAAAAGGCTGAGGCAGGGGGACTGCTAGCTAAAAGCCAGCCACAGCAACAGTGAGGTGTTAAGCAACTCAGTGAGACCCTGTCTATAATAAAAATCCAAAAATAGGACTGGGGATGTGGCTCAGTGGTTGAGTGCCCCTGAGTTCAATCCCTGATACCAAAAATAATTAATTAATTAATTTAAAAATTCACTGCTTAATATATATAAGCATTCAGCCCAACCCAGTACCTCTGGGACCACTGGCAGCCACTAATCTGTCTATTATTTCTATAGTTTTGCCTTTTTCAGAATGTTATATAAATGAAACAATACAGTGTCTAGCTTTCTTAAGTGTTAAAATTCATGAAAATATGCATAGCAAAATATGTCATCTTAACCATTTTAAATGGAAACTTCGGTGGCATTGAGTATGTCCACATCATCATGCAACCATCATCACTGTCTGTCTCCAGACCTCTTCACCTTGCAAAACTGAAAGTCCATACTCACTAAAGGCTAACTCCCCAGTGCCACTTTCTCCCTAGCCCCTAGACTCCACCATTTTACTTTCTGTCTCTATGAATTTGAATATTCTAGGTACCTCACATAAATGGAATCATGCAGTATTTGTTCTTTAGTGATTGGCTTATTTTACTTAAAAAAATGTTTTCAATTTTCCTCCCTATTACAGAATGTGTCCAAAATTCCTTTATAAATTTCCATTGTATGCATGTACTGCATTTTGTTTATTCATTCACCTGCCAAGGGATACTGGGGTTGCTTCCAGCTTTGGCATGTTATAAATAACATGGGTGTGCACATACCTATCTTGTTCCATGATTTCAGATATTTTAGGTATATATCCAGAATTGGACTTTGCTAGTTCATACAGTAATTTTATGTTCAATTTTTTGAGTAACTGCCATACTGTTTTCCACAGTGGCTGCACTATTTCACATCTCAACTGGCAAGAGAATTCCACTTAACCTGCCAACATTTTGTTTCTGTTTTTGTTTTTGTTTAATATTAGCTATCTCTTTTTTGGGCAGGTTGTTATGATTTAAAGGTGAGGTGTCCCCAAAAAGCTTATGAGTGAGACAATGTAAGAAGGTTTAGAGGAGAAAATGGTTGAGTCATGAGACCTTTAATCCAATCAGTGAATTAATCCCCTGATGGAGTTAACTGAGTGGTAACCAGAGGTGGGTAGGGTGTGGCTGGAGGATGTGGGTCCCTGGGGTATGGCTTTGGGTTATATATTTTGTATCTGGCAAGTGGGAGTCGCTTTCTGCTTCTCTGATTACCATGTGAACTGGTTTCCTCTACCACACTCTTCCACCATGATGTTCACCTTCACCTCCAGCCCTGAGGAATGGAGCCAGCTGTCTATGGACTGAGACCTTCAAAACTGTGAGCCCCCAAATACATTTTTCCTCTTCTACAATTGTTCTGGTCAAGTCTTTTACTCAGAGCAGTGAAAAGGCTGATGGAAATAGGTGTACTCCCAGGGATTGAACCCAGAAGTGCTTACCCACTGAGTCACATTCCCAGCCTTTTAGAAAAATCTATTTTATTTAGAGATATGGTATCACTAAGTGCTTAGGGCCTCACTAAGTTGCTGAGGCTGGCTTTGAACCTGTGATCCTCCTACCTAAGCCTCCCAAGCTGCTGGGATTAGAGGCATGATCCACCATGCCCACCCTGCAAATAATAGCTATCTTAATAGATGTGCCTTGGTATCTTATTATGGTTTTGATTTGTATTTCTGTAGTGATTAGTGAGATCAAGCATCTTCTTATATTGCTTATTGACTATTTATACATCTTGAGAGAAATGTCTTTTGAGTTCTTTATTTTAAAATTGTGTTGTTTGGGGGTTTTTTGTTGTTGATTATGGGTTACCCCCTTTCAAGAAATGTGATTAGCAAATATTTTCTCCCATTCTGTGGGTTTCTTTTTTACCCTGTTGATAATGTCCTTCGATATAAAGAAGTTTTTAATTTTCTGTAGTCTAATTTACCTATTTTTCTTTTGTTGCTGTGCTTTGGGATCCTATCCAAGAAATCATTGCCAAATTCCACTTCATGAAGCTTTCCTGTATTTCCTTCCTAAGAATTTTAAAGTTTCAGCTCTTATGATAAGGTCTTTGATTCATTCTGATTTGGTTTTTGTATCAATATTTAGGTTTTTAGATTGGATTATTTTACTTAATAAATACACATTTAAGATTCACTCATGTCTCTGCATGCCTTGGTAGTTCATTCCTTTTCAAATAGTATTCCATTTTATAGATGCATCTCAGTTTGCTTACCCATTTACCTATTGAAGGACATCTTGGTGGCTTACAGTTTTTAGAGATCATTAATAAAGCTGATGTAAACATGTGTTTTTTTTTAGTTGTTGGTGTAAATATGTCCTCACATCCCCAGGGTTTATTTCTAAATATCCAAAAGCACAATTCATGTGTCAAGTGGTAAGATTGTATTTAACTTTGTAAGAAACTACCACACCATCTTCCTGATCATTTGTGACATTTTACATCCCCACCTGTAGAGAATGAGTTTTTTACTGCTCCACATCCACACCAGCAACTAGTATTGTCAGTTTTTAAAATTGTAGTTATTTTAGTAGGTATTTAGTGTTATTCATTTTTAAAGTAACAGGCTTATTTATATAAAATTCACATACCATAAAATTATCTCTGTTTATGTATACAGTTCAGTTGTTTTCATATATTCACAGAGTGGTATAATTATCACCACTATCTATTTTTAAGATATTTTCATCATTCTAAAGAGAAAAGTCCATTAGTAGTCACTTTCTACTTCAATCTTCTTTAGTGCTCTACAATCATTTATCTACTTTTTTCTCTATTGATTCACCTATTCTGGAGATTTCATATTAATGTAATAATATAACATGGGACCTTTTATGTTTGACATCTTTCATTTATCATAATTCTTTAAATGTTCATCCGTGTTACTGCATGTATCAGTATTACTTTATTCTTTTTTGTGACTGAATAATTTTCCATTATATGGATACACCACAGTTTGTTAACCCATTCATTATGGAAGGACATTTGGGTTGTTCCCACTTTTTGACTATTATACATAATGCCCTTATAAACAATTGTATATAAGTATTTGTTTGGCCATATACTTTCAGTTCTCTTGAGTATATACCCATGAGTGGCACTGCTGGGTCATAGGGCAATTCTTTGTATACCGTTTTGCAGAACTGCCAAATTGTTCTCCAAGGTGTTTGCACTGCTTGGCATCTCCCCCCCACCCACACCTGACAGGGCCTGAATGTTCCAAGTTTTCCACATCTTTATCAACACTTGGTATTGCTTTCCTTTTTTCCTTTTAGCTGTCCTAGTGTGTTTGAAGTGTCATGTCACTGTGGTTGGATTTGAGTTTTCCTAATAGTTTTGTTTATCTTTTCATATGTTTATTGGCTAGTTGTTCATCTCTTTTATTTTATATTTTGGAAGAATGTCTATTTAAATTCTTTGGATTATTTGTCTTTAAAAAAAAATATATATATACATACATATATATATATATACATACATATACACACACACACACACACACACACACACACACATATATTTATTTGTTTTTAGTTGTCAATGGACTTCATTTTATTTTTTATATGTGGTGCTGAGAATCAAACCCAGTGCCTTACACTTGCTAGGCAAGCGCTCTACCACTGAGCCACAACCCCAGCCCTGGATTATTTGTCTTCTTATCCTTAAGTTTTAAGAGTTCTTTACATACTTTAGATACAATTCCTTGTTAGATATTTGACTTAAAAAACATTTCTTCCCATGCCAAATTGCCCTTTAACTTTCTTGATGGTGAAGCTGAAACGTGTAATTGTGATGAGACTCTATTTATATATGTCACTTTTGTTGCACTTGCTTTTGGTGTCATATTAAAAGTGTTGTCTAATTGATGACTGTAAAGATTTATTCCTCTTTTCTTCTAAGCATCTTGTATATTTAGTGCCTATGCTCAGATCTATGACCTATTGTTAGTTATATGCATGTATTTTTATAAGGAATGAGATATCAGTGCTTTTATTTGCATTTACCTACTGGTGAACGATGCTGATTATCTTCTAATATGCTTTTTTGCCTTCTGCATATTTTCCCTGGTATGGTTTCTGTTAGATATTTTGCACATTTTAAAATTGGTTTTTCATTTTCTTATTGTCCAGCTTTAAGGATTCTTTGTATAGTTTGAATACAAATTCTTATGATTTGCAAATAAATTCAGGAACTAACCCTAATAAGATCAAGACAACCTCCTAATCTGTAGATTGTATATTCATTCTCTTAACAGTGTTTTTAACAAATCAGAAAATTTTATTTAAAAATTAAATTAAACTAATGTCAAAATTATAATTTTTTTTTTATTTTGTTGACTATGCTTTTGTTGTACAAATCAAAATCTCAATGAGAAATCCACACTCATGTAGATTTTCTCCTGCTTTCTTCTAGAAGCTTTATAGTTTTTCATTGTATATTCATATCTATGGTGCATGACAAAACTACATCTATAATTTTTATAAGAAGTTAAAGGTCAGTGTCTAGGTTCATTTTTTTCCCTACATGGATATGCAATTGTTTCCTCGCCTTGTGTTGAAAGACTACCTTTTTTCTATTGAATTGTCCTTATACCCTTGTCAAAAATCAGTTGACTGTGTTTATGTGGCTTATTTATGAGCTCTCTATTCTCTTCCATTGATATCTGCATCTATTATTTTGCCAATAACATACTGTCTTGATTCATCTACCCATTTTTTTTCATTCATGCATTTATGCACCATTCATTTATCATTTGCTTAATAAATATTTATTGATTATCTTACTTGTACAAGATAGTATGCTAGAGATCACAGAAAAACAAAGAAATTTCAGATTCCCTCTAAGAGCTGTGATAGAGTCAGGAAGGTGGACCAAAGAGTGTTACAACATTTACACACCAATAGTAGAAAAAAACTGCATCACAAGGTGAGAAATGCTATGAGAGATGCAAAAGTACACAAAATACAATTCAAAAAGCTTTGCAAAAAGGATGCTATCCATACTTACTCAGAATAAGGAAATTTGAACAGGGACGTGAAGGGTCGGTAAGATTTAAATAAAGACTGGGAATTGACTAGGTCAAGGTGAAAACAGCAAGCAAAATTGGGTGGGAGGGTAGTGTGGTCCAGCAGCTCTTCCAACAGGAATACAATCAAGCCACATGTGCAATCTCAGACTTTTTAGGAGCTGTATTACAAAAGAAATACTTGAAATTAATTTTACAATTGATTTAGATGACCCAATGTATCCCAAACAATATCACTTCAATACTTAAAATATTGAGATATTTTATACCTTTTTGATACTAAGTCATTTAAATCCTGCATGAACATTGTATTTAAAGCACTTACCAATTTGAAGCAGCCTCATTTCAAGAGCCCAAAAGACACTCATGGACCGTGGCTACCATATTGGGTAGCAGAGGTCTTGGAGCCAGAGGAAAAGTTGCAGAGATAAGTTGGAGCCAAATTATGCAGAACTTTGAATACTGGGCTAAAGGATATCAACTTGACTCTGAACTAATGGATAAACACTGACACTTTTGAGAAAGTGACTCATTTAACATAGTGTCCCTTCCCTTGACTGGCAGTCCCGGACATATGTATAGAATGACTGCTGAACTCTCAGAGCATGGTTGCACAGACATAGTTAACAGAGAATGTACTCAAGGAGGTGAAATGGAAAAAATTTGGAGGATTAATGCCTGCATCCTTTTTTTCATTTAAACCACATTAAATGAGAGCCCTCTGTTGGATTGTCTTTTATTTTGTACATGAAGGTAATTATTTTTGAAAATATTAGCTATTTGGCATAAGGCAGTCTTTTCTAGTATTAAAGTTCTTCATTGTATTGAAGTTTGAATGGGACAAGCTTATGCTAGGACATTCTTGGTTGCTTTTGGAGATGGATCTACTTAAACACTACAATGTCTACTTAAAGGGAAAAATGCTTTTCTTAAAGGATATAGTTAGAGGGTGACAGGTCAAAGATATGCCTTTTAAATAAATTATTTTTTCTTTCATTTGAGAATGTGCTCTTGACAGTGAAAATCAAGGAGCCCTCCAAAATGAGGGTGGTAATGGCATTATAATCCCTGTCCTTAGCCAGCTGTGGAAAAACCAACCTGGTTACTTGGATTTGTTTTGACTGGGGGTGCCACTCTTCTTGCCAAACCTATTCTCACAAGCTAGCAGGGGATCTGAGCTGAAAAGCTTTCTGTTTTTTATTTATTTATTTTTCATTTGAGATCATTTCCAAAGACTGATGGTGAAGTATCTATCAAGAGGCCATTCTAAAATAGAAATGGAGTATTGGCAGGCAAGGGGGGGGGGTGCGTGGGTGTTGCATTTGAGGGCTGTCAAACTTGACAGCGTCCTTTTAGGCTTTTTCAAGAGAAAACCTCACAGTATTAGAGCCACATTTTCCATCAGCTATGACAGATTTCTGCATGTTAATACTCAAATTTGGTTGTATTTTCTCTGCAATTAAGCTAACTTGGTTTTCAGGGGCTTGCCGTTTTCATATGTTTTTAGCGAAATGGAAATACTAGCATTGATTTGGATTTTTATTGGAATTCGTTTCTAATGTATCTTGTAGATGGCTAGGCATACCTGGTGTCATTTATTAACATCAGCCTCCTGGAGATTTGTGGGATTTTTACTGCTGAGTGATTTGGGTCTTGAGTTGGGTCTGTCTGCTAGGTCATGGTTGGAAAATATCAGTTATTACAGAGCCTGCAAGCTTTTGAGGAATTGGTTCCATCTAACTAAGACAGAAATTCTATTGGCATTGCCACACTGTTAAGCCACAGTCTCAAAGGCAAAAGTTCTACCTTGATACCTGAGAAAATGGAAGGTATTGGTTTCAAGTTTCTTGGGTGGGTATAAAGTCTGACATGGTTTTATGAAGGATTCCTTCTCTGATGATGTGCTATGAAAAAACTACAATACAGATTTAGTACCTAGTATTCAGTCATTAGATATGTTGTAAATGACTCTAGTCAGGAAGTGGTTTCAGAAGTAACATGTATCATGGTTCTGGAACCAGAAATTAGGTTTGAATTCTAGATCCACCAATAATTGCAGCATGACTATAATCTTTCTAACCCTCAATTTTTGGTCTGTAAAATAGGTCACCAATAGCAACCTCATAAGATTATTGTGAGGCTTAGTAGGGTAGTTATGTACAGTTCCTGGTCCTAGCATGAATGGTAGCTACCAGCATAAAATAATGCTAAATGCTGTGTGTAGTTTGTAGTTCAAGGTCTCATTTGCTCCATTCTCTCAGTGGTCTCTCTGGAATGAAGTAGAGTCAAGCAGTTGTGAAGAACTCAGATCTCCTGCCGGGGGAGCATCATTGATGGATGGCCCAAGCTTCAACTTTTCTGTATCTGCCACCACATCCACATCCCTCCCTCAGATGGGTTCTAGTCAACAACTAAGCGTGACAGGATACTAAGGCAGGCACATTTCAGCAGAACACACATCTCCTTCCATGGGCAACTTGGGTTGGAGGATTCCATAATGGCCTCTCTGAGCCTTTCTCAAAACTCTGCTCAGTTGGAACCTTCTCCTTCCCAGTCCTCTTTCCTTCCCTCTCTCCTTCCACAGGTATCAAACTTGTGCCACTGTCTGTAAGTCCTCAGTACTCTCTTGCGCACCTGATCCCACCTCCTGCCTCCTCAGTGGATCTCAATGGATCCAGCTGTTTAATAAGCCTTTTCACTGATGTGACTAAAAGGCCTGACAAGAACAACTTTAGAGGAAGAAAAGTTTACTTGGGGGCTGACAGTTTCAGAGGTCTCAGTCTCTAGACAGTCGGCTCCATTCCTTGGGGCTTGAGGTGAGGCAGAACATCATGGTAGAAAGAAGAGTGTGGCAGAGGGAAGCAGCTCACATGATGATCAGAAGCACAGAGAGAGAGAGAGAGAGAGAGAGAGAGAGAGAGAGAGAGAGAGAGACTCTACTAGCTACATACAACACATATACCCCAAAGGCGGCAAACCCCCATGGACCCTCGTCCTCCAGCCATATGTTACCTGCCTTTAGTTTCCACTCAGTTAATCCCATCCTGGACTAATCCACCTATTGGATTCAGGCTCTCCTAACCCAATCATTTCTCTAAACCCAATGCATCGTCTCACACAGGAGCTTTTGGGAGACACCTCACATCCAAACTACAATACCAGCAGCCCATACCTGGTCTTCAGAGATCTGTCATTCAGAGTTCAATTGAATAAGAGTATAATAGTGTTTCCTCAGACTGCTCCAGTATGAAACCATTTTAGATCCTGGAAAGAAAGAGGTGAGAATTGGAGACAATGCACCTAACGAAAGAAAGAGAAAAAAACAGTAAGGTGGAAGAGCATTTCCCTGACACTTCAGTCCTTTTCCCACCTCCCTGGGGTGAGGTGACTGCCAGGGGCAGATGGCCTGGTGCACATGCTGCCCTTCCCTCTGGCCTCTGCCTTCCTGTACCATGTGCTCTTTGTGTCCCTAATGTAGCCCTGGGCGTAGACTACTACTTAGTAATTCCCATGAAAAAAAAAATCCTTAGTTTGACTTGAGTTCCCTGAAGGACAGGCATGAATTTTTGCTATTTCCATGTCCCTCCTAGCTCCTGTCACTGGAGGCTCTTGGTTTTTATTTGCTGTTAGTTAAAAGAGAAAACCAAGTGGCCCATTAAAGCTGAGAATACAAGAACTCTGGGCAACTCTCCCAGTTCACCCCCTCTTTTGGGGAGGGTCCCTCTGGGGATCCCATGGACAACCTTCAGAAACAGGACGTTATTAGAAGTGTTGCCACTTAAAATATTTATTTTTTGCCTTAGTTCATTAAAGTGTTCAATTATTGATTCTGTTCTTACGATGATGAATCTGTTTGGCTTTATGCTTAAATATTTCCCTGTAGCTGTGGATGGTGTGGCTTTTCCATTCTCAAATACTAAGGGGTAAATATATGCAGTAGAAATAATTAACAGGATGAAGAGTGACACTTTTGAGAACAAGGATGTGTTGGCAAGAACAAATTTTGTTCAGGGGGGCGGGGCAACATTGGGCATGCAAAAAGGAAGATTACATTTGGCCACGGAGGAGGCTGGGGGTTGTAGCATTGGCGCTGCCCCTGTGGAGGGGAAATAGTTTGCATAGAGAGCTCCAGAGATCAAAGATGCTTCCAGGGGTGGCCTTTACATTCGCCACATGTCTGTCATGGAATTAGACATGCCGGCTGCCCCATACTTTTATTCCCTGGCTTCCCTGCTGGCTCTCTGAGTTCAAACCAAAACTACATGGGGTGGGGGAATGGGATTGGGGAGGGCTGATGGAAAAGTCAGCAGAGGATGAGTTTGGAACAATTCTGTTCATGAGAAGGTGCTTTCCCTAAATTCTCTGGCAGAAATAAAAATGAGAGAGAAAGAGATGAGGGGGGCAGGGGGACCACTGGTATTTCACAAATCCCTCCAGGGGCAATTTTACATCACTTTAGTAAAAACTGGATGTGTCTTCCTAAGTCTTCCACAGCCACTGACTCAGCAAGAGTCTGAGATGGGGTGGCAGCGACCCCCACTTTCCCTTGCCTCATCCTCTTGCACTCACCCCCTACCTCTTTTCTTCCCCCTTTCTATTTTATGTGGATCTGTCTGTCTCTAATTTAGATGGCAAGTTCCTTGCTCCTGTATGTTGTAGTGTCTGCCATACTGGGAATACTTAGAAATGTTCCATGATAATCATGACAATAAGAGAGTCCTAAAGGTGCCAGCTGCTTTGTTTCACTGTAGAGAAGAGGGTTTCCACTACAGAATGTAGTCCTAAAAATAAGGGCAGTGGGGAGGGAAGGCAGATCCGCTTTCCTAAGCAAGGGGAGAGGAACAGAGAGGCTGATAGGAACTTGACATATAAAAGGAAATGGATTAAAAAAAAAAAAAAAGGTCAGTTAAAACCTTGGGATAAAAACCAGAATTCAAGGCCTGGCCTGGAGTCTCATAACCCTTTCAAGTATTGGTTATCCAAGGTTTCAAACAAACCCGGAGCACCGATTACCTTAAAAAGGATGGAGCAGCCCCGTTCACCATGCATCAAGGCAGCTGCAGGAGGTGAAAGAGCCCAGACTTGGGCATCAGAACCCCTGGATTCCAGGCCTGATCTTCAGCTACCTGGCTATGAAACATTTGTCAAATCACTTAACTTTTCTATGACCTAGTTTCCTATTTATACAGTCATACCTCAAAGATAGTGTGAGTTTTCCTCATCACCCCAATAAAGAGACTACAGCAATAAAGGGAACACAGTGATAACGCGTGTCGTGTGAATTTTTTTTTTTTTTGGTTTCCTAGTGCATATAAAAATTATGTGTGTACTGTAGACTATTCAGTGTACAATAGTGTTATGTCTAAAGATATGTATATGTCTTAATTTTAAAATACCTTATTACTACAAATGCTGACAGGTTTCTGAGCCTTTCACAAATTCTATCTTTTTGCTGGTGGAGGCAGTTGCCCTGAAGTTGGTGGCTGCTGACGGATCAGTTTGGTTGCTCAAGGTCGGGATAGCTGTGACAATTTCTTTTACTCTTTATTTTTATTTCATTGGCAACTTCTTAAAATAAGACCATGAAGTCTGCTGCATCAATTGGCTCTTGCTTTCATGGAAGCTGTCTCTGGAGTACGAGGTGCAGTTGGACAGTATTTTATCCACTGCGGAAGCCTGTTTCAAAATTAATTCAAAGTTAATCCTTGCAAACCCTGCCATTGCATTGGCACCCAAGTTTATGTCATATTCAAAGTCCTTTGATGGCATTTCAACAATGTTCCCAGCACCTCCACCAAAGGCAGATTTCATCTCAAGAAGCCATTTATGTTGCTCATCCAATAAAGTGACTCCTCATCTGTTCAAGGTTTATCATGAGATGACAGCAATTCAGCCATCATCAGGCTCTGCTTCTAATTCTAGTTCCTGTGCTATTTCTATCACATCTGCAGTTAATTCCTCCACTGAGTCTCTAACCCGCCAAAGTCATCCAGGAGGCTTGGAATCAACGTCTTCCAAGTTCGTGTTAATGTTGATCTTTGACGTCCTCCCGTGAATCACAAATGTTCTCAAATGCCATCTACAATGGTGAGTCCTTTCCAGAAGGTTTTCAGTTCAGAGACATGAAGTGAGCACGCATTGAAAAAATAAAACCAATGGATTTACCTGATGGTACCAACTTTCAATTTGTAAAGGATGGAATATTTGAAGTAAGATAAAATGAAGCATGCCTATAAAATGAAGGGTGGGGCCAATGCAGGGAGATGTTTGCCTAATAATTTTGTGAATCCTTCAAGTTCTGAAATTCAGTTCAATCAAGAACTTGTACCTGCGTACTCTAATACCTAACATTCTATTGAGCACTTACTATATGCTAACCACTATCAAATTTACACATATCACTTTACTCAGCACTCACGGATTTATAAAGTAAAAATTGCTGCTATCTATAGTTTACAGAGGAAGACACTAGGGTAGGGAAAGAATAATGACTGGCCTAACATGCCACAACTGGTGTTGGAAGGAGGTGTCTACACCATTCCTTTCTGAGTCTGACCCTCTGAGATACATTTTGCACTGTCTTCCACTGAGCAACCAGAAAGTGGGCCCACCATTTGAGCCTGGAATGTTCAACAGTACACTG
This sequence comes from Spermophilus citellus, assembly GCF_964194105.1. Classification (NCBI taxonomy): domain Eukaryota; kingdom Metazoa; phylum Chordata; class Mammalia; order Rodentia; family Sciuridae; genus Spermophilus; species Spermophilus citellus. The sequence goes on from NC_138198.1 coordinate 84,982,426, forward strand.
AAGCATGCAACGATACATTGGAAGATCCTTGGAAATAATTTAAAGTAGCAATGATGTCTAGAATATTCACTTCAGCCAAACCCTATTAACTTTCCTCTCTCCTACAGATTGAAATTACTATAAAATGAATATGTTAACCAAGCATTAAGCAGTTCTTTATATCAACTCATTTAATTCTCACAATGACTCTATAGGACTATCCCAAATTTTATGAATGAGTTGGCCAGAGCACTGAGGTTAAGTGTGTCCACCATGGCCAACTGTGGAGATGGCTTCCTCTCCAGCCATGTGCTTACCCACTTTGCTCTTCCTTGCCTACAATCTCTGAAGAGCAACTCATTAGCTTCCCTCTGACTGGCTGGGCTAGGAAGAGGTGCAATGCAGTGGAGAGAGAGTCCAGTGCCCTTAGCTTTTCACTTTTTTCCCTGCTCCATGTAAATCTTTAGGACCAAAGATGGACTCTCTTTGCTTCCCTTTGAGATGATGCAGGCAGGTAGGGGAACCAAACAAGCTCCTCTTCTTACTGGTAGCTCTTGTTTCTCATTAGGACTTTGCTTGGAATCAGAAAAATCACAACCAAGTGATGTCCTTTCACGATGAGGTTAGAGGGGAGGTACTGCCTGCTCCAAGCCAAGCAACTGAGGACTCAGGTACAGGGGCAGCAGTGGCAGCCAGCCCACAGGCTTTGCACTGTGGCCTCTTGCTAATCAAGTGAGAGGAGAAGAGCCTCCATCTCTTCCTCAGAAGGTGCTGAAGGATGAACTAGACCTTATGTCCTAGAGAAAGGAACCCATGAAGAGAGCTGGTCATGGCTATCACAAATTTAGATTTTGCAGCAACAATCCAGCCAAACTCAGGTCACTTCCCTTGTCATCTGCAAGAGAAGAATGATAGGTGCAAACTCACAGAAAAAGAAGTTTCCACAAGTAGCAACCATCAACCGCTGTGAGATGCTTCTTAGTTCTTGTATTCATTTATTCTTTCTCCTTTCCTTTCTCCCATCTTTCTTTTTCTTTCTTTTTTCCTCCTATTTTTGCCATTTGAAAGCCATCATTAAAGTGTGTCCATTTTTATAGTATTTCTGTATATGCTGATATCAAATAAACTCTGTTATGATTTGGATCTAGAATGTTCCCTAAAGGCTCATGCACTTAAAGGCTTGATCCCCAATGCAGCAATGCCCAGAGGTGGGGCTTTTGGTAACTGACTGGATCATGTGGACTTTGATTTTAGTGGATTAATCCATTTGATGGATTAATAATTTTTTCCCAGTTTAGGAGGTAAACTTATGGAATCATCTGGAAAAAGTTTGGCATAAAGAAATATAAATGAACACAGGCATGATTTATGAACAAGCAAATTGTCTCAGTGATTGGCACTCTAGAGAAAGTATTACACATGACCAGGATATGTCCAGAGTGTTCAAAGGAACCTTGTTTCCAAGTACATGGTCAGAGGACTGGATTAAAAAAATGTTATATTTATGCAATGTCATTCCTTAGACATGTCAATGAACTATAGCTTCCCACATCAACAGGATTATTAACATTAGCTTACAAAGAAAGGTACTAGGAATGAATCTAGAGTGACTGCACATAAACATTGTGAAAGTTACAAAACATTATATATTCATAGAATATATAGCAAAAACTTTAAAATAAAATCAGGGGAAACAGGCATCGTAAAATGTGAAAATTTTTGCAGAATTTATTTTTATTTTGTTCAGTGCTTTCAGGAGCTTCAAATATATGAAAACATTCCCATCTTTTATAAAATGACTGGTAGTTTTAGTAAGATTGATTCTATTTAATGTCAAAATAATTATTATTCTTTATATCAATTTCTCAAATTAAAATTTTTAAAAAATAAAATAAATTCAGATTCCTTGGATTTTATTTTGGAAAATTTGTAGGGTATGGGTCAAGCTTCTGTTTTTCCATGTGGATAACCAGTTCCCCACCATGTTTGCTACTATTTTAAGTGCTCTGTCTACAACACACCAGTTACATGTATGCATGAACCTGTTTCTGGGTTCTCATTGTTTTTCTTTGTCTAATTGTATAAACCTACATAAATGCCACATGGGTTTTTTTTTTAATTTACTATAACTTGAAATTATACTTGATCCTTAAGCTCTCTCATCTTACTTTCTTCTTTTTATTTTTTCCTTTCCCAAATACTTCTTTCTTATTTTTCTTCTCTCCCCAATTTTCATTGGTACTTTGGCTCATTGTTATTTGATATTTATTTTGGATCAAATTGTAAATTTCTAGTGATAGCTGTTGAATTTTGGTTTTTTATTAATTTAGGAAAGAATTTTTTTGGCAACTCTGTGCCTTCCTATCCACAAAGATAGTATACCTCTTAGTTTATTTGGGTCTTCATTTATGTTTTTATTAAGTTTTCTACTTAGTTTTGCAAATATCTTTACTGAGTCCCTTGTAAATTTTTCTACTAGTATGCATGGTATTTTTTTAAAATTACACTTACTATCACATATGTGGTAGAGGATAAGATTATTGCTGATTAAGTATTTCTCCTATATATAGCTGTCTTGAATTATTCATTATTTTTACAAGTTTCCCATCTGTCCTATTAAGAGAATCTTAGGATGTGGAAAAAAATGAAAAATGTAAGTTCCCATCCTAATAGATTTATTTTTTTCTTTTTTTCTAGTATGTTTACAAACTCCCTTACAATAGTGAATAAGAGAATTTCACTTATTCAGTTACTATTTTTCTAATAACTTTATTTTTGTAGTATTGGGGATAGAATACAGGGGTGCTATACCATTGAGGTGCATGCTCAGTCCTTCCTGTTTTTCATTTTGAGACAAGGTCTTGCTAAGTTGCTGAGGGTCTTACTAAATTGCCCAGGCTGGCCTTAAACTTGCAATCCTCATGCCTTAGCCTCTTAGTAACTGGAATTCCAGGCCTGTGCCACCATGCTCGGCACTGATGACTTTAAAAAGAATGTTCCTCCTACTTTATCTTTTCTTATGGTTAATATTTTTAATTTGTTTTTTAAATTTATTTTTTAGTTGTAGTTGGACACAATACCATTATTTTATTTATTTATTTTTATGTGTTGCTGAGGCTAGGCAAGCACTGAGCCACAACCCAGCCCTATAATTTGTTTTAATTGTTTATACATGACAGTAGAATGCATTTATGCACTTTGATATATCATACATAGATGGGATATAATTTCTCATTTTTTGAGTGTACATATTGCAGAATCATATTGCTCATGCAGTCACATATATACATAAAGTAATAATGTCTGTTTCCTTCTACTATCTTTCCTATCTCCACATCCCCTCCCCACCCCTCCCTTCACTTCCCTCTACCCAATCTAAGGTAACACTATTCTTCTCTAGTGCCCCGCTTTATTGTGAATTAACATGATGGATTAATAATTTTAATGAGTTATTGGGAAGTGGGACCTAATTGAGGGAAGTAGGTCACTGAGGGCATGTCCTGGAAGGGTTTATCTTGGCCCAGGTCCTTTCCTCTTTCTTTGCTTCCCAGCTGTCGTGAGCTAAGCAGTTTTCCTTCACCACATCCTCCCACCAAGATGTTCTGTCTCATCTTTGGCCCAAAGCAATGGAACTGGCTGACCATGGACTGAAACTTCTGCAACCAAGAGCCAAAAGAAAATTTTACTCCTTTAAGTTGTTCACATCAGTAATTTTGCTCACATTGATGAAAAGCTGACTAGCGTAAACCTGAAGTTATTTCATTATGTGAAAAAATAAGAGGAACAACAATGTATATATAGGATTTAGTTTTTGTTATTAAAATAAACATATACATACATTGTTATTTTATTTTTTTAAATACAAAATGGACTCTTTCTCGTAGGTACCTGCCCTGATGTCTCCTACAGTTAGTCTGTACAGTGTTGTCCTAATATCTACACAAAATCCATGGGAAGGTCAATACACCAGGTTTCCCCTCCCCCATTAGCGGACCCCCAATGCCTTGGTTGCCTGACCTGTGGAAATGCAAGTAAACTTGAACACACACATAAATGTCTTAGATATGCACCTATCACCTGTCGACCAGAAACAATAAAAGTTGTTTCTGGGAAGGGAAAAATGGAATTGGCGTCCCTTTCATTGTACTCCCTGTTGTCCTTTTTGATATTTTTGACCTTGTGCATGCATTTTTTTCCTCTGAAAAGACAATTATAAAGGGGGAAGGATATAATCCAAATAAATAAATTGCATTTCCAATAGAGAAAAATGAATCTGACTTTTCTCGTCAAAGAATTGGTGCTGGTACCTAGAACTTCTCACTTTTCATGTTAATAGGGAGAAAAAAAGGGGTGAAAAGAAGAGGAAACCATCTTCCTCAGGAAGAGGGATGATGCTGGGCTCTTGGAGTGGAAATCTCCCTTCCTCCTTCCCCAGTGGTGGCCAGGTTACAGATGCAAACCTAGGTACACATGGGGAAATGGGACCTGACGCCAATCAGAACACAAACTGTAGAAGTGAATAGCAAGCCTAAGGATGCTTCAGGTCTACACTGGAAACACCTGACAGCAGCCATTTGATCATCTCGCTTCTGTCCCCACTACCCCTCCAACCCATAGGAAAAACATGCTCCAGCGGGTCTGCTGAGAATCCACAGAGGTGACCGGTGAAGAGAAAACATTCTGAAGAGAACCTTCAGGGACTTGCCTGGGGTTCTACTTTGTGTGGCCACTTGAGAGGTAGGTGGACATCCTGAACTCACCAGAACAGCAAGTACTTTGCCACTAGCGAACCAAACTCTATTTTCTTGTTGATGACATCCTTGAAAGGACAGAAGCCTGCCTTCCTGAGAGAGGTAAGTGTGATTTATGTATGAAGAAAGGCTAAGTAAATTCCCCTCCTGGAGCAGAAGGCCTTCATCAGCATCAGGTGCATTTGGCAAAGGTGTGCCTCCACAGGCCATGGTATGCGCATGCGAGGACTTTAACACTGCCTCTTCTTCTCTTTATTGTAATGGAAATCCCAGAAACAAATGTAATTGCTTGGTTCTGGGTACAGATGCTTGAGGAAGGCCCAGAAAGATGAGTATTGGGAAGGGGGAAGACGTGGCGGAAAAAGAACATATAATAAATGGGAGGTGTGGAATGTGCACCACCTGACTAAACCAGATGTCTCCAGAGGAGTAGCAGAGGAAACAGCTAAATGCCTTTCTATCCCCCGGAGTCTTCAAAGGAGGCCTGCAAAGCAGGGCATCCACTAATCCTCAGGCATTTAATATCTGACACCTTTGCATCTGTGAGGTGCAGAGTGAATTAAAATTCCTGGTACAAGAACAGAATTTTAACTGCTCACATTAACAGAGGTCAGACAGCCACATGAGCACCTTATCTTATCTCAGATGGTGTCAGGATGAATATTGGGGGATAGGTGAGTGTTGTGGATTTTTTCCCCCCTTGGGAACATTAGAAAAAGCCATAAAGAAAATGATTCCAAACTCAGCAGATTTGTATGGAAAAAGAAGGTTAATTCCATTCCTGGCTGCCATCACTCCCATCCACAGACTGTCCAGATTCTCACTATTAAGACAGTTTAGCTGGAGGTCTCAGTGCAGGTGCATTGTTCCTTTAATTATTTAAGATGTAATTTCTGGGCCTGAGGAAGATGGATTGCACATCTTAAAGAAAACAGACTTCCCCCACAACACGCCGCAACTAAATTCCATGAAACAATGACAATGGATTAAATGATCTGTTTTTTAGATATTGTTAACTTTATTTTCAGAGGAAGCACTAATATTTTTGCTGCCTGGGCTTTGGGGATCCACTTGCCATGGAGACATGAAGTCTAGATTTAATAAAATCATGCAGTGTGAAGTCCACACAGTATTATTTTTCTTATACTGGGCTGAATGCTTTGATTATTATTCACTCTCTTCTTACTCCTGGGACATGAAACCTACAATATTATAATGTTCATACTGCTGGCCAAGGATGTCTCAAACATGTCAGCAATTATTACTCCATTTTATGGATTAATAAAATGAGTCAAAAGATACACACTATGGATGGAAGGAAGAATATTTTCACACACACACGCACACACTCCTAAAGATTCATCCTTGAAGTTAAAAAAAAAGTTTATCATATTACAGAAAAAACATTTTTTCCCACACAAGTAGGAACCTCAGATAGTCTGAAACTAATTGGAAGTCCTGTAGTGATATTGAGTTTTATTTTTCTAATTTTTTCTTTTGGAAAGTAAGAAGTTTCTTATTTTAAAAAGTAGAATAGTCTTGAATAGCTTTAGAATGTGTCACCATCAAGAAATTTTAAGTATGCCAAACTTCAAAGTGGCTCACAATGCCACTTGATTGGGCTAAAGGCTTGGAACAAATCTAAAATATTGCTATTTTTGACACAACTCTAAAATATTAGTATTTTATTTTTCTCTGTCCCCCCCTTTCCCTCTGTTCTTCCTTTCCCCCTCCCTTCCCCCATCGCCTCCTCCTCCTCCTTTTTTTTTTTTTTTTTTTGGTGGTGCTGACCTTGTGCATTTTGTTTTCATCTACACTAGAATAAAACTGTCTCCCATGTATAAGTTCTCCATTCCAATAGACCTTTTTTTCTCTTATTCAATATGCATCTTTGGAAATTAGGCAGAGCTGGTTTCTGCCATTTATCTTCTCACTTTGGGAGAAGTCATGAATACTTTTCCAGGTTATTGGCTTCTGCTTTGCTCTGGATTCTTTGGAGCCAGCATGATTCCTATGTCTGTCACTAGAATAATTCATAGAAAAAGGAGAATGCATTCAAAAGGGGAACAGTGAAGTTTTCATCCAGGAATCCATTGCTAGAAAATGGATTTGTCTGCCCAACAGCTAAACCCATGCTCATCTGTCTGTTTGTACAACATGATATAGGATCCTGGTTGAATGTGAGGCTGCATTCGGTCCCACATATTCTGAGGATGTTCAGGTCTAGAAGTTTCCCTTGGAAGGGGCTGAGCATTTGCTTTTGGCTTGTAATGACACATAAGGAATGGCAGTAAGTTATTGTCCTGTCTGGTAGCAATGAAAATGTGTCCACTGTTGAGGTGAAGGTGACCTTCACCAATTGGCATAGCATGTGACAGGCAGAGAACTTGGTGACTTGGTCAACCTCTCAACCCCGTCCAGATGGAGAAGTTTCTCAGCAGCGTGGAGGAAGGGGGAGGAAAAGCCCACCTCTCATTGTATCAGGGTATTCTCTGCCCTCTCTGTCCCCTGCTCAGCCTACCTGTCGCCCACTTTGCTATTCATTAGCACCTCCCCAGAGGATGAGCAGAAAAGGGTGAGAAGAGGAAACTTATATTCATTCATTGATGGTGCTAATTCTCCACTTTCACACCTTGCTAAATTGCTTGGATACTTTATTGGACAATTTAGAGCTGTAGTTCTAAATCTGTTGGTCAATCAGTAAAATTTGTATTGCACATCTTGTCAAAGAATGGAGGACTTTTGTCCAACTTACTTAGTAACTCAAGGACAGAAGTTTGAAAATAACAGGATTTAAATACCAAATGCTTATAAAATAACTAAAGGTAACTCCAATTTTTCTGTGTTGGAAATTTAAAACATTTAAATTTAAAATATAAAAAAACTATACTTTTTGATGTCCTTCTCTCCTCCTTACTTACTACGAGAGCCATGACCAGAGTGAGAAAGATTAGTTTAAGATTAATTTTATATAAATATTGTCTAGTGAAGATGGCTAAAATGTAAATAAATGCCCAGGTGCATTGGTGCATGCCCATAATGGGATTATGGGACTATGGGTTAGGAGGCTCAGGCAGGAGAATATCGAGTTCAAAGCTACCCTCTGCAAAGGCAATGCCCTAAGCAACTCAGTGAGACCCTGTCTCTAAATAAAATACACAAAAGGACTGGGGATGTGACTCAGTGGTTGAGTGCCCTTGAGTTCAATCCCTGGTTACCCCCCCAAAAAAGAAATAAATGACCTAAAAGCTAAAGAACAGGGGGGACACAGAGATTGCACCAAGTCCCCATAAAAGTCACACGAGTCACTGAGAGTTGGTTGGAGATAATTTGGACTGTGTTTGTTTAAAAAGTCATGAATTACCCCAGCCAATTGCAACACGCAAGTAGTAATCCACTTGCTCAGAGGTGATGTCAATACTATAATGTGATACTTATATCCCTGATGCCAGGACAACAGGGGATGTCGACAAGAGGGATAATTGAAACACACAAATAACCCCCCAAACCTGCTTCAAAGCGACAGTTGCAACTGCTTTCTCAAAAATCTGCTCACAGGCACCAGTATTCATTTAGTTTCACCGCTGTTGCCATTCCTCTTCCAGCACCTAAAGGGATAAGAGTATAAATAAGCCACAAAAGAAGACAGAAAGAAGCAAAAAAGAAACAGGATAAATGGAAGTAAAGGATGGTTCATATTGAGTAGGGGCCCCTGAAAGGTTGAGAGATGGCTGGTCTGAATTTGCAAAAATTCATGATGTAATTTGCTTCGATGGAACAAAGGACCATTGTAAGCCTCCTTGGGGTAATATTTCCCATCACTTTAAGGTTTATAGGTTTGAACTTTCGAGACCTGTGCTCCTGAGGCTGTTTATTTTCTCCTGCATACTTGGCCTGCAATTATGGTAAACTCCAACCCCAAGGTCTGGATAGAGACACATGTTCATTTAGTGGACACTTTACCTACTTTAAAGATAAGCAGATAAGCAGCAAGCACACTTTCATGGAAATAACATCAAGTTTGAAATTCACAGACCCAATTTCAGATCCCTGAGCCACTACTTGGATGTGGGCTAATGTTCAAGTCACTTAAAAGTTTTGAACCCTAATTCAGTTGTTTGTAAAACTGGGATAATGATACTTCATAGAATTATTTTGAGGATAAAAATGAGATGATATATGTAAATGTGCTTTATAAAATAGAAGTGGTCCACCAGTCTTAGTAGGTAGTGTGAAGAGGAAAAAATATGGCACCTCTAGTGAATCACTCCAGCAGACTCTATGGGTATGTTTGGGACATTTGATTATACTGTAGATCTGGTGGGCCATCCTGAGATTCTGATGCAGGATGTCTGGAGTGGGACCCAGGCATCTTCATTTTGAATAACTGCCCAGGTGATTTAGATGCAGGCAAATGTGGAGCACCCTTTGAGAAACACCGATGTGAACCACCAATGGACACCTTCTAGCAAGAGTACTAAAACAGGAGATGGCAATTTCTCAAAACCACATGGAACCAATGCTACTCTTCTTCCATCTTTATAAATGGGCCCTATCATAGTAGTTGGAGATGCATCCCACAGCTGTCTCCATCAATTCTTGAGAGAACTAGCATAGCAAATTTTTTATCTCTATACCAGATTTAGGGGTCCATTATCTTTTATTTTCTGCAACTTCTGAATTTCCCCCCACTCTTTAGGGTTCCCTATCCTCACACTAAGAACACAAATTATAGTTTCCTTTACCTCTCCAAGTAGGCACTTCACTCCAAATCTGTTTTCACTCATGCTTTTAAATTTCTCAGCCTTTCTCACCCTTTATATGTAGGGTGAATGACTTGTAGATGCCAATTAGGTCAAAAGAATATCACCTCCAGGTATTTCAAATGGCTTCAAAGAGAGAAATAAAATAGTTGAATTATATATGCAGCAGATAACCAGAAATGCTACAAAATAAGTCTCTGCACATTGTGTCAACCATGATTCCTGCCTTCGTTGTGACTCCTTGGAAAGCATGATGGCTGAGGCACAAGAACACTGCAACATGTCAGAAGACCAGAAAACGGGAGCTTGGCTTGCCATATTTTAAATACTTGCAAGATTCACTCTCTGTATTCTATGCAACTATCAGTGTCTATGACCATGTTCTCTAAGGGAAGCACTCTCAGTTATACCAGCACAAGTATTCCAGTGACAAAGTTTTGTAAAATTGCGTAGGATGCCTTTTTATAATAGTTTCTCAATAATTCTGATTCCAAAGGAAACTTAACTCAAGTTCAAATTGGCTACCTTCTCACTGCTTGCTCAAGATACTCACAGATACATACAAAGATTTGTGCTCTTCGTGGGGATTTCCTTTAAGGCTAAGTGTGTGGACACAGTCCTCTGGATCCAATATTGAAACTAGTATTTAAAAAAAAAACTTGCATATTTATTGAGTTCTCTCCCCCTTCATTCCTTTTAAGCTTAAAATGTAATAAGTATTGATTTTAATTTTTTCAAAATGTAATTCACATATTTTTTGAAATCTAATCTACCAGTTTCAATGAAAATTCTAGAGAGTTGGGTGTGTCATATTCAATTCACTTTGTAATGTAATTATTGGAAATACATACTTTTGTCTATTTCATTTCAATTAAAGATATCACAAGTAAATTATTGACTTCTTAAATTAATTTAAATTATTCATCCCCAAATTAAAACACTAGGTTTGCCGGGTGTGGTGGCACATGCGTGTAATCCCAGCAGCTTGGGAGGCTGAGGCAGGAGGATTGCAAGTACAAAGCCAACCTCAGCAATTTAGTAAGGCACTAAGCAACTCAGTAAGAACCTGTCTCTAAATAAAATACAGGAAAAAAAAATGCCAAAAGTGTGGCTCAGTGGTTAAGTGCCCTGGGTTCAATCCCTATACCAAAAAACAAAACAAAACAAAAAAACCCACTCTGTTCAAAATTATAGTGCTTTGGAGAACTCTCCAAAAGATCCCGATGTGAAGTGATGAAAAGAAATATTTCAAAACTAAAAATACGTTAATGTATGTAAGAAAATATATGAGGATAAAAACTTAGCATTTTCTACTCATTTCTTTGTAAAAGTTGTTGAAAAGCATCAAAGTATTTTCAAATACTGGAACCTAATAGTCCTTCCAAAAAGGCCAGTATAAGATTTAGAAAACGCAATACCTTATTTGACAATATTAAAAATGTCTAAAATAGATTCTAAATTCTAACATTGAGGAATGACACCGTCCTAATACTGGGCCTATGTTTGTCAGGCCAATGGTAGTACTGAAAATATGAGCTCTTTACTGAATGAACAGATACACAGTCTGATTTGACTCACCAGGAGTCAAAGTAGTGCCTGACCCACTGCTTTCTTTTCAGGAAAGAAAATCCTAAGTCACGTCTACATGTCTAGCTTGTCTTTAGTACTTGGAATTCATTTTGGCCAAAATTCTGTCTATAAAGGTATAACTCGAGTGAATTAAAGTTCAGAGCTTCTCGAATTGAATGGGCTGTGATTGTGCAAATTTAATTTTAGATAATGTACCACATTTAGACATTTGCTTTTAGGCTTCTATTACCCAGAGGGAGAACTGCTAAATCAGGAGAAACTGCAGCATTATGTTGTAGAATAGCACTGTACTAGGGAGACAGAAACCCAGAGAGCAGTTTGTATCCTGCCATAATTAACTCTGTGACCTAAGGCAAGCAGGTGTCCTCTCTGGGCCTCACATAAAAAAGGAGAGGGTTATGCTAAATGATCCCAAGGTCTCTCCAGCTCTCAGTCTCTCAGCCTCTCAGATGGCTCAAGCACCAAATTACTCCAGCAAATGTTTCATCCATCCATGTGAGCAGCATGAGGTGAGTAGCTCCTGATTGACAGGTGTCAAAACTTCTCAAATAGTTTGTCTGCTGTATTTGGGGGTGGAGCATGTAGGTGGATGGTGGCAGTGTGTCCTGTTGAACTTACAGAAGAAGTGGGCCAATGCATCACCAAGGTGCAGTTGGGGAGACTGGGAACTGGGTGGGTGATAGGCACAAACCTTCACTAAATGCCACTGAGAACATAGTCCTGGAATCCTGTGTTTTCCCACAAGAAACTATGTCAACCTCAGTCAGCTGCAGCCAATGAGGATGGCCTTTGCCAACTTTGAAAAGTGGAAAGTGAGTCTCAAAGGCATCAATAGCAGGTCCAGAACATGTCGGAATTCCAACCTGGAGTCCCTGGGCTTCAGTGCCTAGGCCCTGACCATAGCTGGCAGCATCTGGAAACAAGAGAGCCCTGTAGAAAGCTCCAGAGAGAGCCCAATAAGGCAGAGGGTTGTTCTAGGCAAAGGGGAGACAGGGAATCCAAATATTTCCTGCAAAGACAGTGAGAAGTAGAATTCAGGTGCCCTGTTTGCAATTAGGAGTACCCTCGTTGGGTTCACGTCCAGTTTCACAAGTAACAGAGTCATTACACTAACCTCAAAAACTTTTTTTAGCCTCAAATTGCAACTTAAATTCCACTAGGGCTTTTTACCGATTACAGAAATTCAACAAAGTTATATAACTGGGCATGACACAGGCAACAACACTACTCGAACACGAAGCTATTTACTTAAACATTGAAAAACTTAAGGCATTATAAAAAAATACTTTGGGCCTAGACATTAACTTATTATAAAAGCATATCTCCCTCTAATTAAAAATGGAATGCTCATTTTATTTTTACATTTCTTGTGTTTATAACCCACCTCCTTCTAAGAAAAAGGTGAAAGCAGGTTATGAAGTTACTGAGTCTGCAAGTGGGAGTACAATAATTATAGTTGTGAGGAAGGTGGGAGGAGGGGAAGGAGGCATTCGAGATATGAGCACTTAATCAATAAGAGGTGACAATGACAGCCCTGGCAGGGAGTTACATTTGAGGTCAAGGGGAGAGGAGTCTGTGGGCTCTAGGGAAAAGTACAACAAAGAGCTAAGTGATAGGAAGGAAGAATGAGAATTTACTGCGGATGTAGAAAAAAAGATAGTCTGCCATGTATTCATCCAGAGAATTTTACGAAAATTCAAGTCAATTTAATCCAATATATAAATTTGAGCACATAATAGAGATACTCCTGTGAGAAGACAAACAAGTTGAGTAAGACAAAATTTCAGTCTTGAAGGAGTTTATACTGTAGGCAGGGACATGAGTGGGAGATAAAAGATAAGAATAAACCTTTATATTCATGGGAAGAAATGATGGGAAGGGGTATTGTCAATAAGATCCTTATTTTTTTTACCCAATAAATGATATAATCTTTAGCAATGGTAGGCAAAGTTTTCCTTCCTATAAAGGGCAAGATAGTAAATATTTTAGGACTTGATGACCAGGAGACAAAACTGATGATGTTGGGGAAGTACTTGTGTATTGGAAAAAAAAAAACTGAGGCAAGATGGTACATGCCTGTAATCCCAGCACTGGGGGTGGGGGTGGGGGTCTGGGGCAGGAGGATAACAATTTAAAGTCAGTTTCAGAAATTTAGTGAGGCCTTGCAGCAATTTAGCAAGACCCTATCTCGAAATAAAATATAAAAAGGGCTGGGGATGTGGGTAGTTTTTAAGTGTCCCTAGCTTTGATCCCTACAAAGAAGAAGAAGAGGAGGAGGAGGAAGGGAGAGAGAGGGGAAGGGGGAGAGGGAGGGAGAGGGTGACTATTAAAAAAACAACTTTTGCTCACCTAAAATAGACGTGTTCTGCAACCCAGTTGCCATCAGCTGGAGGCTGATGCAGAGCAACAGGTCTCCTGTGCAACACTCTCTTCTCTAAGAGCTCAGCCCTCTTGGCTTGGCCAGCTGGCTCAAAGCGGGGTGACTTGCTAGTTACTGAGTCCCAGTGATGATTCGACAGAGCAGTGCCTGGCAGCTGGCAACAGGGAGGCCCTGTTGTGTAGGTGGCAACCTGCACAGGCCTGGGTGGGAGCATGGGTTGCGGGTGGGAGCACGGGATGCTGATGGGAACCAGATGAGGAGAGTGAGCTGGTGTGGTCTCCAGGGTTCATTGTAGTAACAGGGCTGACATACAAAACAACAATATATACCCTTCTCATTTTGTTAAAGTGACCACATTGCTTAAAATCTGAGATGTTAGGAAAACTGGATAGCCATGTGGAAAAAGATGTAATTAGATGCATTCCTCATAGCATATGTTGGAATAAATCACAAATGGATCTGAGGTTTAAATGCAACTAACAAAAATACAGAACACTAGAAGATTGGTATACAGATATAGCCAAGATAAAGATAGAGGAGAGAGAAAGAAACACGGATGCCCTCTACTATTTAACTATGAGTTGGATGTATTAGCCAGGGCAGTTAGGCCAGGGAGAGCATCAAGAAGTATGAAAACTGAAAAGAGAAAAAAAAACCCTATTTTTAGTTACAGATAATAAGATTGTATATCATAATAAAAAGAAAAAAGAATCAGTGGGAACTACTATGAACAATCAAAGAACTTGATGAAGTTATAAGGTTACAACTTTAGCAGGTTATAAAATTAACAAAAATCTAACAGCTTTGACATATATGAAAACCAGAAAACAAAACAAAAACCCTACCAAGTATGAAAAAACAAAACCAAAAACCAACACTCTGGGCAAAAGTTTCATACTTACACATAACGTATTAATATTTCTTTTCTCTTTTTTTTTAAAGAGAGAGAGAGAGAGAATTTTTTAATATATTTTTTTTTTTAGTTCTCGGCAGACACAACATCTTTGTTGGTATGTGGTGCTGAGGATCGAACCCAGGCCGCACTCATGCCAGGCGAGCGCGCTACCACTTGAGCCACATCCCCAGCCCACATGTTAATATTTCTATCAGTATTTCTAATATTCAAAGGCCTTCTAAAACTAAATCACAAAAAGGTGAGCAGCCTTAAAGTGGGCTATGGAGAAAAAATAAAACAAACAAAAGTCAAAAACCAAATGGAACCACCAACAACAAGTACACACACAAAAAGAAATGCAAGTGGCTTATTTATTTATTTATTTATTTATTTATTTATTTATTTATTTATTTATTTTTGTGCCAGGGCTTGAACTCAACCACTGAGTAGCATCTCCAGCCCTTTTTAAACATTTTAAAAATATTTTTATGTAGAGACAGAGTTTCTCTAAGTTGCTGAGGCCGGCCACTTGTGATCCTCCCACCTCAGCCTCCCAAACTGTTGGGATTACAGGCATGCACCAGCACACCCAGCACAAGTGGCTTTTAAACATAGGAGATATGCCCAATTTTGCTTGTAAAGATAAATTCAAATTAAAACTATACCAAAATACTATTTATTAGATTAGCAAAAGTTCAACCATTAGATAACCCATCCTGCTGTTGGGAAACAGACATACTTATACTTTGCAGGAAAGTCAGAAAAATGGTGTAACTCCTACGGAGCAAAATTTGGATATCCCTCAGATTCTATTTGCACTTGCATTTGCAACAATCCTACTTACTGGAATCTATCATAACAACATATTGGAAAAAACATTAAGCAGCATATACAAAGGCAGTAATTCCTGTAAGAACAAAAACTGGAGCCAGTTGGTGGCATAAATTACCTAGAAAAATGTCAACGTGACTTTAAAGCAGCTATTTGATAGTACACCTTCCTTGGGAGATATCCTAAAGACAAAAAAAAAAAAAAGAATTGGGAAAAAAACCCAACAACAACAACAAACACAAAAACAGTATTGGAGGTAATATTAATTTGTTATTCTGTGATATTTGGGATGAAGCAAGTAAGTGCATCATTGTTGACCAATGTGATTTTTTCAGCTCAAGTAAAAATATTTTAGCTCCAAAGTTGAACAGTAGTATCATAATATTAATACGAATTTAAGATTTATTTTACATGCAAATTTGTGCATCTGTATGTGTTTGCATGTGTTATGTGTATGAATGAGTTAATTTTTGAAGTTGAGGGGGGAGTGAGAGGTTTCTCCTTGTTATTTTCGCTGCTTGCATATTTTGAACTTTCTATTATGAAAAGTACAAATATATTTTATAGTATAAAATGTAACAGAAAAAATATATATATATTCTAGCTTTATCCACTGAAAGGACAATAACTAAAAATGATGATTCCAGGAGCACAGAGCATGCCTACTGTCTAAAATTTCATCCCCCAAATCTTTTAACTACAAAAAAGAACCAAAACTTAAAAAAAAAATCAGATATCAGCTTTAACAAGTGGATTGATACAGAGAGAAAGGAGAATTAGATTCTGAAATACATTCTAAAAAAAATATAGAAGGTACAACTTTAAATAAGGAAATGCATGCATACAAAACATGTATTTGGGGCCTGGATAGAGCCAGAGTTATTGATTAAAACACATACTTTTAATCTTGGGAAACAGTTTTAACAGTTTTTTTTTCTTCTAATAGATCTCTAAAGACTCTGACAAAAGTTTAAAAATAAATAAATAAAAAACACCCTTCTCTTTTAAGTCGGATACTGTTACTGTTACAATTGGTTCCTCCTGAGGCAATGGATTTCTGTTTTGTGCACACTCTAATACTATCAGGAAATGCCAGAACTCAGCAATTGCACAGGTGAATCATATTGAGGACAGTTCAATGATATGTGGAGACAGAGAAATAATAAGAAGTGGCTTAGTGATCTGATATATACCAATAATAGTGGAGAACCAGGTCAAATAAAACAACCAAACAGAACACCTCTCTCAGTTCTGTTCCTAAAGCTACCAAAAGAAACTAAGTGACAAGATACTTCTTCACTTTGGTTTCAGGTTCCTCATCTAGAAATGAAGTTATTTGGATTTGGTAGTTTCTAAGGCCTTTTCCAGCTGGAATATTTTATAGTTTGAAGCTAGTGAAAGATCCTATGGCACAGAAATTAATTCTGAGACTAATCATAAGTTTCACAGAGCCACCATGGAATGCCTATGTCAAGGTTTCCCCAAATTTAAATTTTATGAAATAGTCAAATTCTAAAATTAGCCTCTTATTTTTTTTAACACAGCGAGACTATCTTTTTTATTTTGTTAGAGCCAGAACTTTTTTGAGAAATGGCTGGTTCCAAGTCCAGGCAGGAAATGTGCAATATGGTGTCAGAACATTCCAAGAAAACTTAGAAAAGATTGGGGTTATACCAAAAGGAATCAGGAGCTAATCAGCAGTAAGGACAGCAGTACAATGAACAGAAGCATCAGATGTGTTTAAATCCACAATTTCATCATGATTATTAGAAAATAAAAATCATCATTCATCCTGGGACTATACTCAGGACTTTTGTCCTCCTACGAAAACTGGTAAGTAAAGGGAATCACCCATAAATACTGCCTTTTGTGTATGAACTGTACCACAACATAACACAATAGTTACTGAGGGGAAGCTGCTCTTTATAGGTCTTCCAGAAAATAGATTAAGAAGGAAAGACAAAGTTAGAATAACACCATTTTGCAACTCCTAATGAATTCTAGTGGTCCTGGGTAGGTATCTTCGTTTGCTGCTAACCTCATAAGAGTCAACCAGATTTTGATGCCCTTCCTAGTGGATTGATACAGCACCTGTATAGCAGTATTGCCAGAGAGTCAAACTTGGTCTCATGGAGCCTCCAATGTGAGCACCTGTTTAGATGCTACATGGTAAAGGACTAGCAAACAGAGAACTTGGCAAACTCTATAGGCAAAACTCAATCTCTTTTTCTACCAAAGAAGAAAAATATGTTAAGAAGAGAGAGAGAGAAGGGCCACAAACCTATAGATTAAAAGAGACAAATGACAATGTGTGGGCCTTAATTGGATCCCAATTCAAATGAGTTGTTAAAAAAAAAAGTAAAGCTAATTGCAGAAGTATGACTGCTGACTAGAAATGAGATAATATTAAAGAATTATTGCAAGTTTTTAGAAGCAATATAGTTTTATGTGTGTATTTTTAGAATATTCATTAAAAATACATTTAAAAAGGTACACTAAAAAATAAAGGTACATTAAAAAATATTTCCAGATGAACTGATATGATGTCACAGGATTGCTTCAAAATGATATAGGAGGGAAAAGGTAGAGAGAGGATGCAGATAATGGATGGGGCGTTAGTGGAAGAATGTGGAGTTTAAGGGAACACCTGATAGGGTCATTATATTATTTTCTTCCCCTAGGTATTTTTACATTTTCTATACTAAAAAATAATTTACAAAATGTTTTTCCCTGAGACATTTTTAAACATGTGACCTGTAAACATTTTTATTTTTTCTAAAAAAATAATCATTCCAAAATATATTCTCTGTGTGTGTGTGTGTGTGTGTGTGTGTGTGTGTGTGTGTGTTTCAGCTTAACATGCCTTGTAACATGCTGTCTAATACTGTTGAAAACTTGGGACCTCACACCACTGTCTTCTCTGGCCCTCAGGGTCTGTGGCCAGCCCTGGGAAAAGCAGTGAAATAAACAGGAAGGGTCTGGGCATGTGGCCTGCCTCAGGCTCAGCCTCCGCACACAACTAGTTCAACTACTTCCAGTGGGATAATTGGTTGAAATCAGCTGTGCTATCCATCAATTCAGTAGAGTATAAAATTCATTTGGATTGGTAGTTTGACAGAATTGACTGGTCAGTGTATCAGCTACTGTATAAAAAGTTACATCCCTAGTCACTCAGGTTCTTAGAAATATTCCCAGATAACTGACATTAGAGGTCTTTGATTCAATTTCTCTTTAAAGCAAACATTTTTTTATTGTCTATGATTTAAATTAGCAGTTTCAAAAAGATAGAAATAGAAAAGAGCCGTATATCCTAAATGTGTTGCTTGTATGGAAAGCCAATGATGAGGCATTCGATCTGGTAGACGTTTGCATTTCAGGAGAACACGCCTGTGTTCAGGGTCTCTTATTCATCACAGTTCTTCTTCATGCAAACTTAACAACAAAAACAACAACCTATTTCAAGTCTAACAGGAATATTGACAATGAAGAAAAGAGTTAGCAGGCAAAGCTTTCTCCTTCATTTGTCACCATAATATCACCTTCAGGATTGTTGGACCTAGCAGGAACCCCACTAGAGTGAAAAGTGCTCTTATTGCCAACTCTGGTGTCAGCACTGATGCATTATTGACTGTGATTCAGAGGCACACTAAATTAGAAACTTGCAAAGGAAGAAACTGAATAGATAACTAAAACTAGGATTTGCTCTTTTAAGGGCCCGTATTGCAAAGAAAGGTGAGGGTCACTTTGTTCTTCAAAGCTCTACTGGTAAATGCAGCACAGATTACAGAACGAGATAATAATCTTCCATTTTACTCAGAACTTCTTGTAAGGGCACATATAGAATTTTAGAAATTCAAATGTGCTCATGTACCATTAACTGTATGGTGCACTCATGTGTTCTTTCTGATCCTTCCTATGGCCCATTAGGCCCAGCATTCTGTATCTGGTGCTGTGAGGGACACAAATGTCCTCAGAGATTCCCAGAGTTGGGTAGATCTTCAGAGCTACAGCAGCCCTCGATGCTAGTGTCCTTAGAGAAGCATCAACAAGGATTCATAAAGTTTTATTCTGAGTTGAAAAAAAAATCTGTACTGTTGTCATGTTGGCAAATCAATCAAACCACTACTGATACAATTAAAAGTTGTAACATTAGCCAGGTTTTCATTGCTGTGACCAAAATACCTGGCAAGAACAACTTAGAGGAGGAGAAGTTTATTTGGGATCGTAGTTTCAGAGACTAAGTTCATGGTCAGATAACTCCATTGCTGTGGGCCCAAGATGCAGAACAGCATGGTGGAAGGGTATGGTGCAGAAATACTGCTCAGTTAAAGGTGACCACGAAACAGAGAAAGAAGTACCAGGTACAAAATCTAGACCTGAATGCATGTCCCTAGTGGCTTCCTTCAGTCATGCCTCACCTACCTACTGCTACCACCCAATTAGTCTATTCAAGTTAATAATCCACCAAATGGATTAATCTGCTGATTAAGTCATAGCTCCCATGATCTAATAATTTCACCTCTGAACATTTCTTTATTAACACAGGAATTGGGGGGGGGGACACCTCATATCCAAAAGCACAGCAGGTATACTGGTAAAGAAAGAGACCTCTGTAATCTTTAATATTTTAAAATGTTAATTAAGAGCTTGGGAGATGTCTTGCATTCAAACAAGAGGAAACTGATGCCATCTAATCATGAGTGTACATAACAGCCAGGCAAAACTCTTCCCAGTTCTCCTCAAATACCTCCAGTTCAGATGGGAGGGACCACCAGGAAGGGGAACATTTCTGTCTTCATGGTCATTCAATCCTTGGCCTTGTTTCTGAGCCTACTAACAAGCATATCAATTAGTAGCTCGAATTGTGGAGGCTATTTTTTTTTTTTTGGTAATTCAAACACCTGTCCACTAGAAACTGGACTGAAGCCACTGAACAGTTGTCAGATGGTAACTGTAATGTTTATAGATTCAATCCATAGATCTGCCTCTACGTGGCATAAAGTGCCAAAAAGTTATATAGCCAGACATCTGGCAACTGGAAGAGTGTCTATCTCTTTAGCACTCTGACTGGCCCTAGAAGTTCTGTTTGTGCATGCTATGCTGGTCCTGGGAAAGCAAGCATGATTTTTAAAATTGTTATCACCCTCATTTCTGTCCACAGAGTCGTAGCAGCAACTTCTGGTTACTTACTCCCTGCCAGTACTAGAGTCAAACCAAGATATAAAAAGAGAGCTTCCAGACCTTCAGCTTCCCATATCTGTTTCTGCTAAGCTTGCCCTGCCACTCAATCTGGCCAAATACAATCAAACATGCACTCTAATTCTCCCCAGTGCCTAAGTCATTTTCAGAAAGTAATCTGAGTATTTGGAGAAGCATTCAAATTCATTTAAACTTTTGGGAACCAAATAGTGCTTTATAGGAAATGTACTAGAAAGAGTCCTGACAGACCCACAGAAGTTAATGAACTTTGCCACCTTCTACATTTTTATTAGGAAGCGGCTGTTTTTGTCAGCGTTTTCATTGTTGCAACTAAAAGACCTGACCAGAACAATTGGAGAGGAGGAGATTTTATTTGGAGGCTCACAGTTTCAAAGGTCTTATTCCATAGACAGCTGGCTCCCCATTCCCTGGGGCTCAGGGTGAGGCAGAACAACATGGCGGAAGAGAATGGCTGAGGGAACGGCTCACAGGAAGCAGAGAGATCTCCATATGCCAGAAACTAATATTTACCTTAAAACCAAGCCCCTAATTGCTTCATCTTTTTCAGCCACACCCCACCTACCCTCATTTACCACCCAGTTAATCACATCAGGAGATTAATCCTAATATTATGAATTAATTAATATCAATATTCACTGATTAGGTCAACGCTCTCATAACACAATCATTTCTCCTTCAAACCTTCTTGCATTGTCTCACACATGAACTTTTGGGGGACACTTCACATCCAAATGACAATAGGGCTTAGACAAGGTAAGGATAGAGAATGTGCTCACTATACATATGTTTTCAATGATAAATGACAGCCTGGAATGTGGCTGAGTGATGATGAGACCATGAAACAGTGGGGACACATGTTAATTACTGGTAGAATCCTACAGCTTTCCACAAAAGGCACTTCTATTTATTATGACTTAAATCCATTCATTCAGCAAGCGTTTTCATATTCATACATTTGTGTATCCCTGAAAACTTGATATGTGCAAATATTAAATAACAGATATATTATATAAAGGGGAGTTTCAGTTTGAAAGTTTAGGGGAGAGAAAAATTCCTAATTGGGCTTCACCTTTGCTGTATTTCTAGGATTTTTCACGTTGGATTTTAACTTTCTGATTTTCCTTCACAGCAGAGGACTATCATGAACAATTTCCTACTTGAGTCTTCACTCTTCACAAGCCTAATTATTTCTTTCACATTTCTCTCCAGTTTCTTATGTATCATTTCTGATCTCCACTTTCCCTCTTCAGAAAGCATTTATGGTACCTGCAGGCTCTGGACCAACCCTGCTAGGGTTATCAAGGGTTAACAGTGTTTTTATTACAGATGAAGAGTTGAGAATCCCCTCAGGTCACACAGGAGGGTAGAGGCCTGATGTTTTGGCTATTTGCCATTGAAGCTCATTAAAATGACTCCATAGCTATGCCTAATTCTAATGAATAATTAATGCTAAAACATTAAGGGCTAGAGAATCTTAATAGTGAGGGTGACAGAAGCATGGTGGCCAGACTCTGTGGCTGTCCATCCACTCCTGGTCTGGGCCCTTTTCACCTTCTTGCCCTCACCAATGGGGTTAAATCTCATGCCTTGGCTCCTGACAGTCTCTCCAAAGTGAGTTCAGGTATTTCTAAAGAATCTACGTGAGAGGGAAGGAATCTAGCATTTCAGGTTCATTTCACAAATACATTATTCTAGTTTTCAAAGGGACAGAGTAACATAAGTAGAAATTAAACCCATCTCCATTGGTACCCATCAGGAGAAACCTTGGTGTGTCGGTATTTGTTAGGAGAATTAAAATGGAAGTAGATTCTGTCGGTTACATGAATGGGGAAGGATCTTCATTTTTCCTATCTTCAAATCAGTAATTTCTATAGCATTGTCATGCTTTTCTGAATGCTTATAACTCTGGGGCATTGACCCATGTACCTCAACTTAGGCAACTCTATAGTTGGTGGGAGCATTACACATATAGCAGGGTGCAAGGTTTCATTGCATTACAACCCAAATGTGCATAGGAATTACATTGTGATTGTGTCTGTTACTAATCTGATCTTCCTACAATACCATTCCCTCCCTTTGCTCCTCAGTATCACCTATGATACCTCTGGGTAGATAGAAAACTATTAACTAAATGTCCAATCCAGTGGAAAGCATAATCTGATTCAATAATGTAAACGGAAGCAATGATCCGTCTCATCTCTCATGGTTAAAGTGCTCAGCTGTGTTCTTTCCTCCAACTTCTCCTCCAAGAGGCTCCTGAATGTAGGAGACAGTGAGGGGCCTTGCAGTCTCAGGGGGCTGGAGAAGAGTCAATCATAAAGTGAAACCTTTCCTGCTTCCTCTATTCTTTCAAAGGATCTTCCTTATCCATTGGTGCCACTTGCCTTAATGGCATCTGTGTCTAAAATGTGCTGTGAAACCAATTCAGAATTTGCTGGTCTTTTTTGGCTTTCTCAGGATCTGGTGGTTCACCCCAACTGATCTGACCCTCAACTCATCTAGTATTAAAGACTCCTCAGTGTCTCCTGTCACTCTCATGGTCTCTCTGTAGGTGACCATTCACCAGCTTTTGGTACAGAGTTACCCTGTCATGGGGTCACTTTCTTCTGAGCATCCAGAATCCTATCTATCTCTGGCCCCTGCTCCATATGACATTAGCACTAAAGGTGACTTAAAATTATTTACTTGCCCATCCATGTCCGTAAGGTTTTCTCCCTGTTCTCCCCTTCTCTATCCCCAATCTTTCCTCTCCCCTGTATTTTTCCCACCATGCCCTGGGCCATCAAAAAGGTGGGCTTTTCCTTCTGCGTCTCACAGTTTCTTACTGCTATGGAGTCAGCCCACCTGACACAGGGAAATAAGGGAATTTAGAAAATCTGGTCTCCAGACAACAGCCTGACTTGTGAGGCTTTATCTTGTGAGGCTTTTAACTTGAATTTCAGATGCTGAACATTACCTATATCTTTACCTCTACCCTCCTTCAGTACATGTTATAATCCACCCCCAGGAAGATGGTTGTCTGACTGATGAAGAATAGTCCTGTCTAAATTCAGGAAGGCAAGGAGGAAAGAAAGAGTATTTAAAAACCAATTAACCCTCTTGCACATACATTGATATGGGACTTGCATGCTCCTCTGTTAGAAAATGTGCAATGTAGCATTGGAATTTGGTGCTGAGGTGTGCTGGAAAAAAAAAATGATCATTATTTTCTCTTCTGTTTTAGAGGGACTTTGGTGACCTATATCCAGAATTCTGTATAAGAAATAGAAGGGTCATGGGACATTACAGAGAAGCAAGGCAGGAGTGCAGGAGACATTTTATAATTTTATAAAGATTTGCAAATTAAGGTGTCGAGGAGTACAGGTGGACACGTAAACACACACACATCCATTGGCCCAGGAAACTAATGTACGTTAGGAAGTAGTTGGATTGGCCATTGAATGTAGAATGTGCACATGTTCAAGGGCACTGCTCAGTCAGGCACCCCAAAGTGGAAGTGGTGCCTCCTAGGGATAAGTAAGACAGTCTACTGAACTTCAGGAAGAAAACATCAACATTTTATTTCTATTTATTTCTTATTGTCACAAGGAGAAAAAAATGAGCATTATGGGTATTTATCACATGAGCTTATGCCTGGGTCCCTTCTCAATTCATAGATGAAAGGGTCCTGGGGACAGGTGGAAATCTCACAATGTACAAAGGGTTGTGACAGTGGCCCCATCATTCTTTACTCATTTTTTAGTTTATGGAGACAGATAGTCTACATGAAGCAAGATACGTGGATTTACAAATTATATTCTTTAAAGAGTGGAATCTTTATTATTTTGTAATGATGTGGGTGTGACTACAATGTTTGGTACCACAGAGGTTCTCAATTAATTCCTGGAAATGTATCATAAGAGTTGATAATGAATTGCACATTTTTTTACAACAACAACAAAAAAAATTCCCAAATTTGCTGGCTTTCTTCTTGTGATAAAATGTGACTCTCTGTCAATAATATGCTATCTACTTTTAAAAATAACTCATTTTAATCACATTGTTCTCATAAAAATATTAGATGAATATAGTAATGTAAAATGTTACTTAAATATGGTAATAATTCTTCCTGAGCACAAGAAATATGTATTGTATTACTAATAAAAACAGAACAAATATGATTTACTTAGATCACTTAAAATTTCTATTTTTATGGATGTCTTACAATGTGTATTACATTTTAGTTCAGTGGTAAGTGGTTTAATTTATAAATGCAGAAAAAGTTATACATATATTGTTATACATATATTGAGATAAAATGTTATACATATATTGAGATACGCATGCTCAGTTCTTTTTTATTTATTCTTTTTAGATATAGATGCCGTATTATTGACATACATAAGGACAGTATTTTGATATAGTATACATGCATTGAGTATAACTTCCCAATCTTGTGATAGTACATGATGTGGAGTCACACTGGTGTGTATTCATATATGAACATAGGAAAGTAACATCTGACTCATTCTACTGTCTTTCCTATTTCTATCTCCCTTCCTTCCCTTCATTCCCCTTTGTCTAATCCAGTGAACTTCTGGTCTTCCCTACCTGTACCTAATTGTGTGATAGCATCCACATATCAGAGAGGACATTTGGTCTTTGGTTTTTGGGGATTGTTTTTTTCCTTAGCATGATATTCTCCAACTCCATCCATTTACCTAAAAATGCCATAATTTTATTCTCTTTTACTGCTAAGTAATATTCCATTGTGTATATATGCCATGTTTTCTTTATCAATTCATCTGTTAAAGGGCACATAGGTTGGTTCCATAGCTTAGCTATTGTGAATGGAGCTGCTATAAACATTGATGTGGCTGGGTCACTATAGTATGCTGATTTTAAGTCCTTAGGATATATGATGAGGAGTGGGATATCTGAGTCAAATGGTGGATCTATTCCAAGTTTTCTGAGGAATTTCCATACTGCTTTCCAGAGTGGTTGCACCCATTTGCAGACCCACCCTACATGCTCAGGGTTTTTTTTTTTTTTTTAACTGATAAGGAATGACATCAGAGAGGTCGGGATTGATGCATAAGTCCCTGGCATACATTTCCCAATTAATACTCATAGCAACCCTATGAGTTTAGATATTATTATCAGCCTAATTATACAGATTAGGAAAGAGCAACAGAGGCCTTCAGCAGCTCAAGAGCTTGCCCATAGTCACAAAGTACAGTCACCTTCTGTATCCATGGGTTCCACATCTGCAGATTTAACCAATCACAGATAAACTTTGTTCCAAAAACAAAATCGTCTGTACCCAACATGTACAGGCATCTTTTCTCATCATTCTCTAAACATTTCCCAGTATTAACAACTATTTACCTAGCATTTACATTGTGTTAGGTCTGATAAGTAATCTAGAGATGATTTAAAATATGTGAGAGTGTGTGGAGATGATAAACAAATATTGTGTTATTTTATCTGGGGGTCTTAAGCATCTGCAGGTTTTTTTATCCTTGTGGAGATACAAAGGGCCAACTGTAGGTGGTTAACTGGAAATTCATAAGCCCAAGCATCTAAAGTCAGATCCTGTGCTCTATCACTGTACCACAGCAACCTCTTAGTAGACGACATGCTTAAGGTTCTGGGAAGACACAAGGTCAAGGAGTGGGGGTTGGTAACAGTTCCCTGTCTCAGGTGCAGAGTTTTACTTGGGTGCTCAAATCTTACAGCTACCTCTACTTGCATTTCAATATTTAGTTCAGGTTGAGTTCAAGGGTGGAAAGGTATGTTCATTCTCTCTTCTGTCCCCTCTTCTAATGGAAAGCATATGATTTGGAACACAAGGCACTATGCAGGGGAGCACAGATTAGCTGCTGGCAGTGTGTCCTGATTGTGAACACAGAACTCAAGAGAAAATGGAGTCGCTTCATTACTGTCCATATAAACTCAAACGCAAAAGAGTGGCAGCAATTCAACACCTACTCATCTTACAGCCAGGCACAGAATTGATTAGGGGGCGTCTGATTAGATCTTTGTACTATCAAAAACATTTCCACGATCTTTTATACAGTCAGTTTATGTACAATACGTAAACTTCTGAAACTTGGGTTACTCTGGGATGGGCCATGAGGACAGCAAGGGGGCCATTATTGTCCATCATGTCAACGACTGCTCTTTAACAAGGAGATTACTGACAAGATGGAGTGCAATGACAATGAGGAAAATGTTAACATGTTCCTATCTGTCATGTCAACCCACTGTCCACTGCCTGGGTAAGGTCGGCTCATTACAGAATCCTCATAGGCTAGCAAGCTGAGGCCACATATCTCAGTGAAATAACCCCGTCATTTTTATTTTATTCTTATTTTCAAAATATACCCAAAGGCTACAAGCACGCTAATGTGTCAAGTTTCAGGCAGCAACGAATTTCCATGGCAGCTATAAGCCCCTGAAATAGGGTCTTATAATGGAAAAACTGACAGACCCTTAACTATAGCTGCACTAACAGGAGTCACTATGATAAAAGCTGGCTTAATAAACCACAATTTGGCCCAATTACATGGGGCTGCTACAGGCTCCGATAAGCCTGATGTTCAGCCTGACCTAATAATTTGTTCACTTCAGACTGTGCGTATGGTCAGTTTCTACCTGGGTTCCTTCTACCCTGAATGCAGGCTGTGTGATGAGTCCAGGCTCTCGTTTTGACAGTCAGGACCCTTACACAGGGGAGACGATATCAGCGAGGGTGAGCAAGACTCATCAGTGATGAAGGGAAGATCCAGGGAAGATCCAGCAGTGGATCATGGGTGAAAGTGGGAGCTATCCCACCCTCACCAATGCAAAGACATAATCCTCGGGCATGGAAGGGGACAGTCACACAGTGGCTGGTGGAAAGGATTGGCAGTTAGAGTGTGCGATGAACAGGATGCATCTATAAATTTGGGAGGGTAAACATGGCTGCAGTCCCTGGGGCGGGGGTGGGGGGGAAGCATAATTAATTCCCTTAAGGAGCCTGTAGTTTAGCGGGAGATAGAATGTCAAGAAATAAATACAGGATTTCCTGATTTGCTCCCCACTGGGCTCAAATAGGGTGAAGGAAAAGTGCAGGTGTTCTTAATTTCCCTAGATGACTTGCCATCATATTATTCACCTGTTTGTCCATCCTTCTGTTCGTCATCCATCCATCCATTCATCCATTCACACATTCATTCATTCATTTGACATTGACTTAACGCTTCTTCTGTGTTGGGAAC
Source organism: Spermophilus citellus (assembly GCF_964194105.1). NCBI lineage: Eukaryota > Metazoa > Chordata > Mammalia > Rodentia > Sciuridae > Spermophilus > Spermophilus citellus. The sequence goes on from NC_138198.1 coordinate 85,010,076, forward strand.
TGTTTATTCCTAGTACTTAAAAATCTTCTTCAAACCAATCTCTTCTCCCAGCTTTCCTATCCCTGTTTCAAGCATTGGTATCCTTCCGGGAAGCCGGGCTTCCTTCCTTCCTTGATTGTTTCATTTCTTCCTTCCTGTTCCCAAAGTTATCACTCCAGGCCAGGCCCTGAGGTGATGGGCTGAGTGACTGGTACATGTATGTGCTCAGCGTTTGGCTTGGCATCGAATTAGCTCACCCATCACCACTATAGATCAGGCTTCTCTGCTTCCTGCCACGCTGTACTATCATCCGACCTTATTTTCCAGTATATTCCCTTTCAATGTTTTAATAATTTGTTCCGTGTGTTTAGAAACCTCATCTTGTTCCCTGCTAACAAATGAACTTAACATCTAGATGGATTAAATCATTTTTCATTCACACCATCTATTAAATGGATGTTTACTTTTTATTAAACATTTATTAAATAAATGTTTCTTCAAAATTCAGTCCAGTTTCATCTTCGCCATGATACTTTCTATGACCTTCCCCTTCCCAACTCGAAATGATTAGGTTCATTTCCTCTGTGACCCAGTAACACCTACACTAAAACTCCATCAAAATGCTTACAAAACTTTCTAATTATGAATTTGTCAACAATCTGCCACACTATTCTAAGGGCCTAAGGGCAGAAATATCTTTTCCTATTTGATTTTTTATGCCCACTGCTAGTCCCTCTCACAGACCAAAGTACATGTTTGGTGAATGATGTGTTAAATAAGTAAATAAACAAATGTGTTATAAAATAACCATGACTTGTGGTCATATGAACAAACTGCAGCAAACAGGATGGTTGAAAGAGTAAAACATGTTATCGCTTAAGATAAATGAGAAGGTTTTGATCAATTTGGCTGTCACACCTATGCAGCAACTTTTATAGACTTGGTATTTTGTGGGTTTTTTTCCTCTTTTTTTTTTTTTTTGAAAGAGAGAGTGAGAGAGGGGAGAGAAAGAGAGAATTTTTTTTTATTTTTTAGTTCTCGGCGGACACAACATCTTTGTTGGTATGTGGTGCTGAGGATCGAACCTGGGTCGCACGCACGCCAGGCGAGCGCGATACCGCTTGAGCCACATCCCCAGCCCCTAGACTTGGTATTTTGAGTGGTAGACACCCAGACATCTGGGTGGACACCTGTTTTGACTCGAGCCAGGAATGGGCTTGAGATTCCAAGTGTAATAAATGCTCTGGACCATGTACCCAAGCCTTTTACCCGGGATTGTATATGAGTCATCCATAGACCCTCAAGTCTATGTCCCATGGGGGCCCATGGGGGCCACAGGAAAACCAGCTTCACAGGAAGGAAGGCAGGAGAGAGGGGGTTGTCAGGAATTGGCATGGCATGCCACGTCAGATATAGCACAGTGAATTAAAATGATGCAGACGTGAGTGGCCATGTGTGCCTCAGTCTGGCTGGGCACAGAATCATGAGCCACTCAAGCAGGAACAAAACTTTATTTTTGAAAAAGCCGCCAAGACTCCGAAGGCGCCGGCAAGCCAAAAACTGGTCCACCCACGCGTGCGTCTACCGGAACCGGGGACGGACCTCCCCCGGAATTCCCTCCTACTATCCTTCCCCAACCAATGGGAACTCTCCAGGAGTCCCGTAACATGAGTCCCGTAGCAGGCCAAGGTGAACAGCAGGAGTCCAATTTCCATATGAATGTAAATCTTAACATAATCATATCATCTCAATGGCTAGCTGGCGTCACCTTACAACCGAAAGTGCCATGCATCATATTATTTGCTTGTGGCTCCTAGCACATGTGCAATTTGCAGAACTAGGTTTGGAGTTTTTCTTTCCTTATATTTGGCACATGGGTTGACCACTGATTTGAGCAGACATAGTAACCAGAATCACAATCCTCTAAGGCAGGATCCCAGTGTCTGTAGATATGTGAGCTTAGGTGGAACTTGTTCTTCCTTCCTTTTCTTTTTTAAAAAGTCATTCTCCCTCCCTTCCAACCTCTCTTTCTTGGAATTCTCCATTAATTGAGCACCTGATATGTTTTAGGCTCAATTTAGTCTTGTAGAAAAGAAAAGGGTGTATTAGCTTTTATGAAATGTATGATCTAGTTAGAGAATTAATAAAGTGCATATACAATTATAATGTAAAGGAATGAATGTGAAACATATGTCTTAAGAGTGTTCCCCAAAAGCTACAACTCAGTTCCCAGACATTTTGTGAGCACCCACCCACAGATGGCATATGGTGGGCACTGGGAATATAAATAAGACATAATCTGTGACCACTATTTTAGTTTTCAGCCTATTGAGAAAAACTGGCACATACATATGGCATTATAAAATAAGCAGTATTAAGGAAAATGTTATCAAATGTTTTTTTGATAACTAATAACTAAGTATTTTACTTAACTTGAACCTCAAAGAGGGCTGAAGTGAGGACCCCATTGTTGATTGAACTCAGTTATCACAGGGCACTTAATTATGTACTCACAGTATTCTAAACCCCATCCCTATATTATTTCATTTAATCCTCACTATTTCTATAAGGTAGACATTATGAGCACTTCTATTTCATCAGTAAGAAAACTGAGGCATGAGAAGTTAAGTAACTTGTCCAAGTTTACACAGTTTTTAAGAATTAGAGCCCAGATTCAAGCCCAAGTAGTTTGGCTCTTGAGTCTCGTACCTATGCCACGTAGCTAGCAGTACTCAAAACACACCACAAATAAAGTTTGAAGGAAAACAATAGTCTGGAAAATTATTTTCAGTATGCACGACAATTTAATGGCATAAACATTTTTTCTGATTATTTTCAAAAAGTTGAACATGCCATTGGAAATATGGATAAAAGGCAATTCATAAAGAGTTGCAAGTGATTTCCAAGTATATGGAAATGTTTAACCTTACTAAAGAGAAACACAAAACAAAACATAATCCTTATTATACCCATTAAATTGGAAAATATTTAATTATTGCTCTGGCCTGTCTGAGAACAATTTGGCAATCTGCATCAAAAGTCTTAAAAGGTCACATATTTTTTTGATTTAGTGAATACACCTTCAGGAATTTATACAAAGGAAATTAAAATTCATGTTCAAACAATATCATCCATAAGTATCTTCACTACAGTACTGTTTATAACTATGTAAAATTGGAAGTGGTATAAAAATTCCATAATAGAGAATGGATTAAATAAGTCATGGTATGGCCTTATAATAGAATTCTAAGTCATGTAATGTAATATTGAAAGATTATATTAAATGACTTAATATAAATTAAGTTTATATTATAACTTCTAATTAATCAAAAGTAAGCAAGTATGTAGAGCACATTCCCAATTTTGTAAAACCTATGTGTAAGTGTAGAGAAAATGTCAGTACTGCTCATCAGTAGCAATATAGTAGATGGTCTATGTTCTTTATGTTTTTCCTGTTGTTTATCTGAATTTCCTTTGCTTTAAAATTAAAACATAATGCCTTAATAATAAGGGAAAAGGAAGCAAACTTTTTTTTCTTGAGGTGAGTTACTTACTGAAGAAAGGAGGGCAGACAGTTAGGCAGAGGAGATGGAATCAACAGCACGGCTTGAGACATGGGGTGGGGGACAAATGCATTTTCTAAGATGACAGAGATAGCAATGGCTTGATGTGCCATGGGTTTGGTTCTGAAAATAATGAGCTACTGACAGGTGTTAAGCAGGAAAGCAGATGGAGACGGCCAGACCTCCATTCCAGAACAATCGCTTTGCAGGTGGAATGGAAGGGAAGGGGAAACCTGGTTGGGAGTCCTGAGATGAGGGCTTTGCTGTGGTGAGGAAGAGATGGCGAAGGCCTGACTTGGATCAAAATGGTAGTGGTGGTGCAGAATCCTGGCATTTCCTCAACAAAATGTCTAGGAAGTAATTCTGGTGTCTTAAGTGGTGAACACACAAAGACTTTGTCAATGGTAACCGGGTGGCAGAAGAGCACCCTCAATAAATGCTTGGATTTCTAACTAAGGTTACCAGTGAATGGTGGTTTCTTCACTAAGACTTGGAACCCAGAAAGGTCGATAGGATTTTTTGGAAAGAGGGCGTGTCTGGATTTAGATTCACTGACATTCAAGATGATGAACTAAGCAGTTCAACACTGTCACATCCCACAAACCGCCAAGGTTTCGTCTGGGAGATGAAGAAAGAGGGCTAAGAACAGATGGATGAACAGAACTCCTACGGGTTTAGGTGCTCCATGCAAACCAAGCCCAGGCAGAAGACCTCGAAGGGACACCAGGTTGGCTGAAGATAGTTTGCTAAGAACAGTAGTTGAAAATAAACCTGTCAGATTTAGAGCTTGATGAAAAAAACTCTTCAAAGTTTTGTTCAGTTGTTTGTTTAATGCTTTAGGAAATAAAGCCCCTTTGAGACTCTTTGGACCAATAGAAGTTGTGCTAACAACATTGACAATGCGTGTAACAGGATAAAAGTATTTACAGCCATCATTTTAAAAAACACTATTTGAGCATATTAAACACTTAACTGTGAGTCGGGTCTTAGTCTCACTTGTGAATCACAACAATTTTGTGAGGAAGGCATTATCATTCATTTTATTGATGAGAAAACTAAAGCACAGAGAGGTTAACAAATCTGCCCAGGGTCATACCATAGCAAGTGGCAGCAGCTGATTCCAAACTCACACCATTTGGATTCCAAAGTCTGCGGAAGTGATTGGTAGCATCTAGAAGATCCAAGAAGGTCACTTTGAAACATAAAATTTTGGGCTGGGGATGTGGCTCAAGCAGTAGCACGCTTGCCTGGCATGCGTGCGGCCCGGGTTCGATCCTCAGCACCACATACAAACAAGATGTTGTGTCTGCCGAAAAATTTAAAAATAAATAAATATTAAAATTCTCTCTCTCTCTCTCTCTCTCTCTCTCTCTCTCTCTCAAAAAAAAAGTAATAAATTAATGTTAAAAAGAAAAAAAAAGAAACATAAAATTTGAGCTGAGACCTTATTGTTAAGAAGAAGCTAAGCTGGTCCGGTGCATATTGGGAAGAAGAATCCAGGCTCTATGAAGACCTTTTCCAAATACCAGCCAAATAAGACAGTGTATGACTGAGGACCAGAAAGAAAAACGAGTGCAGTGGCCGCAGAGACAGCAATAGCAGCAGTAGGATGTGATGTAAGCAGAACTTACAACTCACAACATCATGATGGATTTGGGTAAACTCTGCATGCAAATCCACTGGGTGGTCTTAGATCATGAAGTGATTTGGAATTCACTAGTCACACGGTAGTGTGAGGGGCAAAGAGGGCATTGTATAACTAGGAATAGTTGGTCAGAAGGCACCACATTGGAAAGACTTCTCTATGAGTGGAAGGAAAGTTTCCTGTAGGAGAAAGTGATGAGCCCAGGGGTCAGAGCTTTGCAAGGTCCTGGCTGAGAATCCTGAGCTTTCTTCCATGGGGGGAACAGAGGAATTTTCAGCAGAATGGTGACATGATCAGATTTGCATTTTAGAGACCTCTTCTCAGGAGCCATATGGAGGAAAGAAGGCCTGGCTGGGAGGAGAGGGATGCTGGGAGACCAGAGAGCCAGGCAGGAAGAGAAGGCATTTGAGAAGGCAGATGCAAGTGGAGGTTGGGAGGGAGTATATATGAGAGAAGCAAGATGGGAGAATCTTCAAGATGTTCGCTGTGCACACGAAGAAGTCCTTAGAACAATTCTTGAGTTCCTGGTGTGACTCACTGAGTGGATGATGGTGATTGAGAACACAGGAAGCAGTTTTTTAAAGAAAAGATGGTGAGTTCCATTGAGACATAGTGACTGGTTTATTTAGAACTCATCCAAGTGGAGATGGGATAGGGATAGAGTATGAATAAGGATTGGGAGTTCAGCAGAGCTGTGGATCAGAGGGGAAGACGTGGGAGTTATTAACCTAAAGGTGGTCACCAGAATGGTCACCTTTGGATGAGGGCAGTCACCAGCACCATGTGCAAAGAATAGACCCAGAGTGCTGAAGGACACACCCTTGGGGACATGCGGACATATTGGGACTGAACAAAGGAAAAATAAAACTATGAAGTTGACTGAGAAGGGCTGCCAGAGAGGTAGGAGAAAATGAAGAGAGAGCGGTGAAGTAAAAGAAAAATTTTAAAAATGAATTAGCTGGAGCAATGGAGTAGTGGTCATCTCTGCAGAAGACATTTGGCTGGGGTGTGGGAAGTGTGGACAGGAGCTGTGGAGTCCACTCTCTAAGTGCTTTACCGGGAAAGGAAAGTGACAGTACAGACTGCAGAATCCAGGAAAGATGTTTTCAGTAAAAGTCAAAATGCTGAGCGTGATTTTGTGTTTTTAGGTTAGAGGCAGCAGACGGGAAGGGGCTGTCTAGACCAAGGGAGGTGATTGAAGGATGCAAGTCCTCCTGAAGGTAGGTGAGGATAGTCCCTAGGCACACGCAGGGGACAGGGCACAGTGCCTTCTCTAGTCGTCTCCTTCCCTTAAGCAGCCTCTTCTAGTCACTAAAGTTCATCAGCTGGTACCAGTTATGCATTTGACATTTTTTGACTGATACTGACTATAACCTGTTCTCTGTCCTTCTTTTAAACTTCTCATGATCCAACACTGGCCCAGTCAACTCTAACCGACTGGAGTCATCTCAGACATAGTGTTTTTCTTTCCAGTGCCTGCAGGTGGGGCGGAGCCTCTAGAAGCAGCTGAATGTTGGTGGACAGCCTGTCATGAAGGTGGCAGGCATGTCCTTCTTATCTCTAACTCTCACTTCCTGGTACTCTTATCTTTACTTTTCAGATGAGGAGTCGACCCAGAAAGGCTTGCTAAATCACACAAGATTGTGTAGTCAGTAGGGGAGTAGAGTTGGGATCCAAGTTTTGGCCCATATGACTCAGAGCCCCCTTTTCTGAACCATATTGTGGGAGTTATGTTCCACTGAATTTGCGCTTCAGAGGCTGGAAGCAAGAAGAGCCAGGTCTCTGCAGAAACTCTTCCTAACAGGGCAAAAGGGATGTTGACAGTGGGAATGGAGAGACACGGCTGAGGCTGCACTGGGAAGCTCGCTTCAGGTAGAAGGCACAGACTGAGTCCTGGAGAGTTGTAAGGGCAAAACTGTCTGATCACTGTGTCCCCAAATGGCATTATTGGTGTCCCAGATCTTGGTTTCTAAATAACACTTTGGTCTTGGCTGATTCCAAAGCTGGGGCAGAGAAAGTACAAGGTGAACCCGTGTGTCTTATTGTGCCAGAAAACAACAAAGTGCTCAAAGATTAATGGGATCCTGTCCGAAAGACAACAGGAAGCCACAAGAACTGGCTTGAAGGGATCTTTAGCTGGCTGAATTGGAGACCATTGAGCAGCAAAAATAATAATGGGTAAATAAAACCAAAAGAGTGGATGATGATGATAGAACCCAAGTGCAAACAAGGGAGCAGCAACTCTTCATTACATGTATCTAAGGTAATGGTAGAATTAGAAAATCACCATTTTGTAATGTGATACCTGATTTTAGGCTAGCAGTGCCAAGAAGTGCTAAAACGTTTGTGTTGTTGGGAAGCAGGATGTTCACATACAGATTTGAACCATAACAGATTATCTATTAATTACAAAAGTTAAAATGGATTTTTATAATGGAAAGATAGTGTGAATAGGAGGTGTCAACTTCAGCCTGGCCTAGAAAGGCAACAGGGTTAATAGACACTTCCCTATGTGATGGAATGGGAAGTGGACCCTCTCACTGGTGTCACAGTCTTGTCATCTGCCTAACCTGGGTCGAGGGAACACAACAATCCTGAATTCTTTATATGTCCCAATGTCTTACAAGACAGAAAAAGTGGAGAGAGGGGGTATAATTATTTTAACTTAAAGGAAATTAAAGGGACAATACAATCAAATGCAAAGTGTGAATTCGTTGGATCCCAGATTTTTGAAGACAATATAAGATCACTTTGGGGTCACTGGAGAAATTTATACATGCACTGTTTATAGATGACATTAAAAATCAATCCCAGGGACTTACTGATTTTGTACTCGATGCAAGCAGCTTAGAAGTAGTCACTTCATCACCTTCTAACAACAAGCAAAAAGCTAAACAAACTGAAAAATCAAAAGATAGCTTCTTACCCCTCACACTTCAGATAGAGCCCTAATATCCAGAGTATACAAAGAACTCAAAAAATTAAACAATAAGAAAACAAATAACCCAATCAACAAATGGGCCAAGGACCTGAACAGACACTTCTCAGAGGAGGACATACAATCAATCAACAAGTACATGAAAAAATGCTCACCATCTCTAGCAGTCAGAGAAATGCAAATCAAAACCACCCTAAGATACCATCTCACTCCAGTAAGATTGGCAGCCATTAGGAAGTCAAACAACAACAAGTGCTGGCAAGGATGTGGGGAAAAGGGTACACTTGTACATTGCTGGTGGGACTGCAAATTGGTGCGGCCAATTTGGAAAGCAGTATGGAGATTCCTTGGAAAGCTGGGAATGGAACCACCATTTGACCCAGCTATTACCCTTCTCGTTCTATTCCCTAAAGACCTAAAAAGAGCATACTACAGGGACACTGCTACATCGATGTTCATAGCAGCACAATTCACAATAGCAAGACTGTGGAACCAACTTAGATGCCCTTCAATAGATGAATGGATAAAAAAAATGTGGCATTTATACACAATGGAGTATTACTCTGCATTAAAAAATGACAAAATCATAGAATTTGCATGGAAATGGATGGCATTAGAGCAGATTATGCTAAGTGAAGCTAGCCAATCCCTAAAAAACAAATGCCAAATGTCTTCTTTGATATAAGGAGAGTAACTAAGAACAGAGTAGGGAGGAAGAGCATGAGAAGAAGATTAACATTAAACAGGTATGAGAGGTGGGAGGGAAAGGGAGAGAGAAGGGAAATTGCATGGAAATGGAAGGAGACCCTCAGGGGTATACAAAATTACATACAAGAGGAAATGAGGGGAAAGGGGAAAAAATACAAGGGGGAGAAATTAAATACAGTAGAGGGGGTAGAGAGAGAAGAGGGGAGGGGAGAGGAGAGGAGGGGGGATAGTAGAGGATAGGAAAGGCAGCAGAATACAACAGACACTAGTATGGCAATATGTAAATCAATGGATGTGTAACCGATGTGATGCTGCAATCTGTATACGGGGTAAAAATGGAAGTTCATAACCCACTTGAATCAAAGTGTGAAATATGATATATCAAGAACTATGTAATGTTTTGAACAACCAACAATAAAAATTTTTAAAAAAGATAGCTTCTTTTAGAGACATCAGAGAAGCGAAACATTTAAAGTACGGAGACATAAATAAATAAATAATAAATAAATAAATAAAAGCCCTTAATACTCTAAAATCAATCTTACATTTTTTTTGATGTGATAATGATATTTTGGTTAAACAGGAAAATGTCTAGTTCTTAGGAGCTAGAAATAGGGCTGCAATATCATAAGTATCTGCAACTCTGCTTTCAAATACATGGAGAAATGTTTTCAATTAATAATTAATTTTAAAAATATGTCTGTTATGGTTATAAGGACACAGAAAAATTTCAGAAATTACAAAAACAAAAGGGAATATTAAATGATAAAAATGACATTTTTTGGGTATCTGGATCCTAAGAGACAATTTCTACCTCTCAAAAATCAAAGATTTTGCCTATAGCAAGAAGGAAATATTTTATCTTTCAAGATGACGTCTACTATAATGCTAGGTTGATTTACTAGAAATCTCAGAAATGGTGTAGACACACTAATCTCACTTCTTGTATTTACCCTGATGACAGGAAAACTTATGTTCACACGAAAACTTGCATAATAATGTCTATTATTCTATTTCTAGTCACTGGAAATGGAATGAATTCCAAAAGTCTTCTAGAGGTGAATGGATGAGCACATACAACAGAATATTACTTAGCAATAAAAAAGGAACCGATTTGATGCAAACAACAGGGTGGATGAATTGCCAAAAGCAAAGTTCAAGAAGGAAGATTCACATGATTACACGCTACATGATTCCATTTATAGTATGACAATCTAGAAAAGATGAGACTACATGACAGTGAACGGATTAACAGTCCTCCACAGTCAACTACAAAGGAAGAGCAAGAGGAAGATTTGGGGGTTGACGCAACTCTTCTGTATCCTGATTGTGGTGATGACTGCCTCAATCTATATGCATTAAAATTCTTAGAATGCTACAATAAAGATCAAAATACTGTATTTTAATTAGAATCATAAAAAGAGAAAGAGAACAAAAGCTGTAACCCTTGATTTCTAAAATTTTTAATAACATTCCAAGACAAAAATATGAGCCTATTATAATAAATAGGGTATATTTAAGTGCCATTAAAATGTAATACCATTATTATCTGCAAAAATTCATCAAGCTATACACCTTGATTCATGTACTTTTCTGAATGTGGGCTATAATTCAATAAAATGTTTAAAAAATGGAAATAAATTGTTTATTTGCTCTGATGAATGTGCCATTTTACAGGTGCAAAAAAATGCTCTGGTTGATTGAATAAACATGTTAGAAATAGCCCCTGGAGGTCTGGAATTAGGGTCTGATTTCAAACAACTGTAATACCCTTTTGTTATTTTAACCTTCCCTCGCTGTAGGAAAGAGAAAGGGGCATACCACCGCCTTCCATGTTTATGGCATGAAGATACAGACATTATAATACTCTGGTCTTCACAACTGCTTATCGTTTAAAATATCACCTGACATTTCTGTGTTAGCTGATATAGCCACTGTCACTTCCTCTTTCCCTTTGAAAAGCGACATTATTATGCACAGAACAAATTGGACTGGAAGTATTCATCTGCCCAAGTAATGGTACAATGCCAGGCGATCTGCAGATTCTAGAGTTGAAAAATGGTACAATGTGTCTTGCACTTGTATCATGTTTTATATTTTTTATGGGGAGGAAGGAAGAAAAGGAAATTTATTGAGTGTTAATTAAATGTTAGGTGTTTTTGATCTGACATTTTATTTCATTCTCAGCATGACCAATTTGGCTCAAGTTATGATTCCCTTTTTTTTTTTTTTACAAATGTAAAAGATGGTTATCATGACTTTTCAAGGTTTCTGAACAAACTCATGGTTGAACTAGGAATCAGCCCCAGCTCTATGAACCCCAGAGCCAGAAAGCAAAATATTACTATCCTACCCCACTGCTGGTGTCCCGAGTCCTTCTAGAACAAAGGGTGGTTTCTCTGCAGTTCAGATACTTCGGTGCCCCAGTGGGGCTGACAGTACCTTTTGTCACATGGTTGGATCCACAGAGCTTCTGAGGCATATGCATGTCCCAGGAACGTGGGAATGTTTTTTGTTTTTGTTTTTTTTTTTCCAGTAAGCAATGTATTACATTGGTGGTTGGCTAAAGTTATTGGTATCGGCATCATCGTACCTCACCCTCAGGCACATCAGCTCCATAAAAACCCGATTGATTCAAACGCTCAGCCTAAATTCCACAGAATGATGGAAATTTGTCCTAAAGTGACAACCTCCTTACCACAGAACTTATGGACTCAGATACTTGGATTTCTTCCATGGACCAATTCCAGCTGTCCTACCTTTTGATGATTTATTTCAGATACCTTCCAGGCTTTACCTAGGAACTCCACCATGAAAAGGCAGCAGGAATTCTAGGGAGTTGTCATGGCAACCCCTAGATATCATCTCCGGAATGCCCCATGGCTGTCGAGTTCAGATTTATCACAGTTGTACTTCTATAGGGAAGGCGAGCTCTTGCCTAGACAACCAGACCCCAGAAAACGGATCAAAATGATATCGACCACTCTTACACTCCCCACAGCAAGATTTTAAGGATCTGCTCTTGAATGTTGGTTCATTGGTGACTGCTTGTCATATGACATCTCAGATGCCATTGTGGAAGAGTTGATCCAGTCTTTCATTCATCGAAGAAAAACTTAAAGAGTCCAATTTTATGAAGGAAGGCATGTGATGAGAAATTGGGATCAGCTCCCTTTTTGTCCCTAAAGTAAAGAGGGTAAGCTGAACCCTTATTTCCCATTCTCATTTCTATTTCTCTTTGTCTCATGAACCATGCTTGAAACAATGGCATCACAAAGCCCAGTTACACAGGATTCACTTCCAAACAGGCCAGCACTGGGGCTGCCCAGCATGTAGTGCAGTGGGTGTGTGTCTACAATTGTCATTGCAATTTTTATTGCATCTCATGATGTGCACAGATGTGCTTGGTAAGCATCCCAAGAGGTAAAGAGACTCTGTTCAATATCCTTGTTCCCAAATGACACTACCTTATAGAATCACTTTCTGGGCTACCTCCTTTGGGAGGCTGTAACCATTTAAAGTCTCTGGATTTTGGTGTTTTAACAAGGGTTTAATTACTAAGGTAAGTGTATGCACCTGCTAAGGCATTCCTAATTATTTGATAATGGTGCAATCTTTCTCAATACAGCCAGTTTTGTGGTGTAAGCTACACTAATGAAGCACACTGAGAGAACACATTCCCCCAATGTTGGGGAAGCTTATTTAAATTAAATAAATTTGCAACGGACTGAATTTTTACCACTGGCCTCAACAATTATGTATGGGTATTTCAAGCTGGATGCCAGTATGCATGTGTCAGAATGAGGCACACTTCCTTTGGCTCTTGGAAGTATCTTAAGTGAGATAGTGTCACTTTTAAAATTTTATCTTTTCCAGATTGCTTCACACACCCCGAATTGTCCCACCCTGTCTTAAAAACAAAACATTTCACTTCTCTCTTTTGTTTTTCACTTGGCAACAACTGGTAGAAGCCCTGTTTTGATAATGCTGATAGTTTTTTTTTCTTCTCTTTTTTCTTTTCCACCTGATTCTTACCATTGCCACATGTGGTCTGTAGTTGTTGAGTAATAGGATCTTTATTATAACATCTGCAAATTAGCACCTTGCATTGCAGCCTTTTTTGGAAACTTGCTGATGGTTTGCAATTGTACTAAGTCAAAGATGACACTACATCCAAGTGTTTCAAACTTTGTTGTTTTGGACTAAAAAAAAAAAAAGAAGGTTCCAATATGCACACGGTTTTCAAATCACTGTTAGGGGCTGCATGAGCTAAGTTGAATACATTTGCAAAAGACTGAATCTGCATCTCCTTTCTCAAGCACACACATTCATTTTAGTATATGAAGTTATTCAGGACAGAAAAATGAACTTAACTGGCTCTCTTCTTCTGTGTTTCTAGACGGTTGCTCTTTCTTCCAGAATATTTTTTTGTGAATCAGCCTAGTTTAACGGGATACCGTCACTAATACAATTTTCCAAGTCAAGACAAAAGGCTTCCCGAATCATCCAATTTTCCTGAAATTTTTTCACAAAGCAAATTGGTTTTTTTAATTTCCAATAGAATAAGAACATTATGTTAAATATGCCAATGACCTGCTACAGAAATGTTAAAGTATTTATAAATGACGACCTATACAGATGAACAATGGATAAGAAAACAGACAAATTACAAATTCTTGCAAATGAGGGTTGAGGAGTTAATTTTGTGTTCAAATATGGTGAGAACCCTTTGGGGAATAAGGAGAGCTTTCAGCTACGCCAGGGGTCAGATGCCTCACATGCCACCAGAGTTACCGGGAGCTCATAACCACACAGGTATAAATGACACTGCCCTATTTTGTCACACCATCAACCAAGGCCAGATAATAAAACAACTGGGGACCAGTAAGAGCGTAGTGGAGGCGTGGTGGGAGGGGGCAGCAGAGAGAATAACTTGAAGCACCAGGCAAATCAAAAGGCAGAGGGGCCTCCCAGCTGATTCCTCAGTGTCCTGGAGATTTCTGTTAGTAATGTGGCTTGGGGCATGTACTGCTGATAATTACTGCTAGCTGGAATAATTAATAAGAATAATTGCTCGGCATGGAAAGGGAAAGGGAAGCTCTGGGAGGAGAAGAAGGAGGCTTGAGGAGCAAGAGACTCCCCAAGCGCATTTATAGAGACAGGAAGTTCAGCAGCAAGCATCCTGAGAATCGAAGAGTTGTCTGGATGCCAAGGGCAAAAGTTAAGAGGTATTGAGTGAGGCCGAATTCAATGGTCTTATCTTGGAATGCGTGGAGAGGCAGCCTGTCATGGCTTTGGTGATGGGTGATTCCCTTTGGAAATAATAGGTGGAGGTGGTAGAAGTGGGGGTTGGGGGGGAGACAGTGTGAAAGGAATAAAGAAGTTTCCGTAAGTGTGCAGATAAGCTGTATCTCTGGAATAAACTCCCCAGTCACAATAGCAGGAGAACAGCTGAAAGGAAGACAAGTAAAGACCGGTGCCCCAGCAAGGGTCTGGGAGAGTTTATCCCAGCTTGAAGGAAGAAAAGCATCCATTAGAAGCCAAGCATTGGTGTTGACAGTGTGTAAAATCACCACAATTTTGATGTAATGGGGTAAATTTTCTCAACACTACATAGAGAGTTGCCAACACAGTTCTTGATATTGTAACTTTCTATATATTTCACTTAAATATTTCCCTGAAGGCAGGACGAGCATACGCTTGGCAAAACTTAAAGAGGTGAGGAAACTGGATGGAAAGACTGAAGTGAGAGCGGCATGTGGAATCTGGTGGCCAGAGTTCTGATAATGACATGCAGATCCAGGGGCCAAGCCAAGTGCTGGGTGTTCACTGTGACCCCCTGCAGGAGGCAGGGCACCACGTGTGACATTGTGTTCTGAGATAAGAGAAGCCTATAAAGGCCAGGAGTGATTACTTACAATTTCTTTTTTCCTAAGGGAATCATACAGGAAGAGCAATTAAAGAAAAAAAAAGATGGATTTATCAAATTATCCTTACCCAATTTAAAAAAAAAATTTAGTTGTAGATGGACACAATATCTTTATTTTGTTTATTTTGTTTTTATGTCTTGCTGAGGATTGAACCCGGTGCCTCACATGTGCAAGGCAAGTGCTCCACCACTGAGCTATAGCCTCAGCCCTCCTTAGCCAATTTTTTGATGTTAAGGACTGCATTTCGATGGATAATGCCCTTACTCCTCTCTCCATCTGTGTAACATAAATGGATTATACTTGTATGACAAGAGAAGAAATGCTACTAAAACAGTGAATGCTGAGCATTTGGTGGCCTTTCCAAGGTCCCACTGCTGCTCAATGTGGGTTGATGCTCCCATGGCCAAGTTCCTACCAGCTTGGGCTCCAGTTCATGCTATGCAAGGGGATTATATGTCCTGAAGACAGCTGCGATTCATCTTGGGTGGAGCCACATTGCATGTGCATAACATTTGGGGAATTCCACAGAGTAGAATGCTACATGAACCATGCCTATTTAAAGGATTCAGCAAAAGAGCCACATATAAACCAGCCTAGACTGTGCTCCACGTGTGGGCAATCTGATCATTTCTGTTTTTCGAAGCTTTGCCTATCCTAACTGAATATAGTACTTTCTGGCAAATAAAGACCTGAGTAGACCTTGAAGTGGGTAACTACCTTTGGGTGACCTTTCAGTTCTAATCTTGCCCAGTTTTTTAGTCAACAGCATTAGGGAGAGTGGAGGTTAGGCAGGTCTGGTACTATTTAGTTATTTTTATTTTTTTTAATTTTTAAATTTTAATTTTTTAAAGATATTCATGACAATAGAATGTATTTTGACATATTATACATACATGGAGAACAACTTCCCATTCTGGTGATTGCACATGATGTGGTTACACTGGTTGTGTGTGTGCATATGAACATAGGAAAGTTATGTCCTAATAGGTATGACAGGGTTAGCAGAATCCAGAGTAAACCCTGGGCATGCTCTGGAACTTGATGAGATCTTGTACATTAAAACTGTCCTTGAGCTCTTTCCACCCAATACTATCCAGCTCCCAGATACAGACGAGGCCATGGGTTTCGGTGACCCGAAAAGCACCCCCCTACTGGCCTCCAGGTGCTCAGTGATTACCAGGTGGACAAGGACTACATGGAAGGGTATGTGCCATCACCAGCAGATGTGGCAGTATTTGAAGCAGTCTCCGGCCCACGGCCTGCCGACTTGTGCCATGCCCTTATGTTAGTATAATCACATCAAATCCTATGAAAAGCAAAGGCCAGCCTTCCAGCAGTGAAGAAAGCTTTGGACGAGGATGGTCCTGCTAGTGTGGAAGACACCACAAGGAGTTCAGCTACAGATAGCAAAGATGATGATGACGTTGATCTCTTTGGATCTGATGAGGAGGAGGAAAGTGAAGAAGCAAAGAGATTAAGGGAAGAACACCTTGCACAGTATGAGTCCAAGAAAGCCCCAAAACCCTGCACTTGTCACCAAGTCTCCCATCTTACTACTTGAGAAACCGTGGGATGAGGAGACAGATACGGCAAAATCCGAGGAGTGCGTCAGGAGTATTCAAACGTATGGCTCGGTCTGGGGTTCCTCTAAACTAGTTCCAGTGGGATATGGTATTAAGAGCCTTCAAACACAGTGTGTTGTCAAAGATGACAAAGTTGGAACAGATATGCTGGAGGAACAGATCACTGCTTTTGAGAACTACGTGCTGTCCACGGACATGGCTGCTTTTAACAAGATCTAAAATTCATCCTGGATGGTTGCACTTCAATAAAAGCTTGAAAGATAAAATAAATAAATAAATAAATAAATAAATAAATAAATAAATAAATAAATAAATAAATATGCGTGCCCTTGATATCTGTTTCTCTCTCAACTTTCAAAAATGAAGTCTGATGGAGCATGAGTAATGACTGGCATACCCAGTCCTATTGAGGTATATGGACCTGCGAGGGTATATGTTGAGGAATATGGCCCAAGTTTGGAGAAGTTATGACTCAGTCTTGAAGAGGAAGGGAGGAAGCACTCAGTACCCTTGAATCCTGTCCAGTTGCAGCCCACCCAGAACACTCAGCTTAAGAGCCTAGTTTAGGCAGTAGAAATGAGAGAAAACTGCGTTAGCAAGGTGGAGCAGAAAGTTCAAGGACTTGAAATGAGACACATATGGGACTGAATTCAGGCCTTGTGATGCACCACAGAGACAACTTACACAAGACACTTAATCTCTGTGCAGTGTGGACACTAATGCTTACATGGTAGGATTGCTGTCAGAATTAAAGTAGTGTGTACCATAGGCCTGGCTCATAGCCTGACACTCTCTCCAAAGACAATCTTTTGTTTAGCCAATTTTGATCTCAAGCAATTCTCTAGCAGTATCCAGTCCTCAAGGAATAGCAGAGGAGGGATGCCTTAGGATACTTTCCATCCTCTGGGGTGATTATACATGATAGGTACTCAATTTGTGTTAGCTCTCACATTTATCATCCTTCCTAGACATTCATAATTTTGGCCTCACACTCTTTCCTATCACCTGCTTCCTAGCTTATCCACGGAGATTAAATAACACACCTAATTATGAGAGGTTGGATCCCTACTAGCTTGTCTTATGAAGCTTGAGCACCAGGTCATTTCTCCTTCCTCTTTCAGCAACTTCCAGTCTAGTTCTAGCAGTGTGGTGCTCTGGTCCATTCAACAAATATTTAATGAGTGCCTCCTGGGGGTCAGGAAGCGTGCCTGCTTCCAACATGATCCATGTCTTTATCTTCTCCAGATGTTAAGGCCAAAGCTGTACCAAGGGGCAATACATTGAGGTAACCCTCCTGGTCCCAGGCTTCTTAAGGGAGTCTTCCATGGTGACATAGAAGGACCATCCTTACAGAGACAGCAGTAGAAAGAGAAATTGGCCAGGAGCTGGTTTGAAGAACAATCTTTTCCCTTAACGTTAAATTGTGATATACTCAGTTCTTGCCTAGCATTGTTTTAAGTTTCTTTTTTCTTAATGCATTAACTCATTTAACCCTTATAACAAGTCCAGAAGGGAGAGAGAATTCTCATTCCACTTTAATGATGATGAAAATTGAAAGATAGTGAGGACAGGCACTTGTCCAAGTCCCAAAGCTAGTTACGTGTCCAAGTCAAGTTCCAGAATCTTCCCTCCTGACATTGGCAACTCACAGCCACACCACCATCCACTCCCACCCACTTGTACCATCGAGAGACAGTTGGGTTGAATCCTCCCCACTCTATGCTCAAACCAGTTCCTGGTCAATTTCTCTTCAATGACTTCTCCTTTTTAAGGCTGCTCTTGGGGTTGACATTTATCTAATTTAATCCCTGTTAAAATGTGAGCTTGGGATCAGAAGGTTCTGCATATACACTGTTTTACTGCACCCTGGAGCTGGAATAACATGTTACCTTTGCTAAGGTTCTGTTCTAGGTAGATCTTCTTTTATTTCTTAGTAGAGAGGCCCAAGATGACTGTATTAAGTTTCTGAATGATCAAGAGACCACTTTCAGCCAAAAGGAAAATCTTTGTCAATCTCCAAAGGGAGTCTTTTATTTAGCCAATTTTGAGACTAAGATGGTCTCAAGCAATGTCCTGGTAGCATCCAGGCCTGCGGGACTAGCAGAGGAGGGGAGTGTGAGCTTCCTGGATGCCTTAGGATACATTCCACCCATGAGTGTAGTTACAGTCAGTCTGAAGTCCCAAGGGAACTAGTTCCTAAATATAAGTTTTAACTTGTTTACCTTGAACTTGGAGTCATTCCCTGTGGATTCTGCCACTGGCATTCAATCTATCCTCATCTTCTAGAGTTAGGGGTATGTCCTTTCCCAGCTATGATCAAGGCGATTTTATTTCCCCAATGCTTCAAAACGGAGCCAAATTGTCCCTGTCCCAGAGGAGCAAACAAAACCCTGGCAGGGAAAGGCAGCTTTCAAATGTTTCTCCCCATGGTTCCTCAGGGACAAAGCCACATCAGAGGGACCAGCCCTTTAGCCTTCTTGTCTCCCCACTCAGCTGTCTGGCTCAGACCAAATAGACTTTGCTCTATTTCCCTAGCTATAGGTCTTTCCTTCTTCATTTCTGCTTGCTGACCTTGAGATCCTTCTCCCTTTTTAGAATGAAGGTTCAACTTTACAGAGGCAGAAAGAGAAGAGTGATGTTTTAAATTTAGGAGCATGAAGCAAGGATACCGTCTGCCTTGCTTACCATGTCATTTTCAGTGTCTAGCAAAGTAGGTGTGAACGGAGCAAATGGAATCAGAAGACAGAACAAGTTCTGAGGAATGAGGAATAAGCGTTTTCATACCCAATTAGAAAGATGTTAAATGACTTAGTGATATAAAAATCTCTATTGTCCCATCTTGTCTTTATGGAGTAAAGTTAATGGGTTTCCATCAGGACTTTTGGAAATTTTTCTTAGAGAGCCAGGAAAACTAATAGCCATGCACTACAGGGAGAGACAACATAGTATATTGAAAAATTAGTCCAGGAGTACTCTGCTCATGGCTCCCTATCCAGGAAACAAAGGATGAATCTCTTCTTCCCTTAGGATCTCAGTTTCCCTGTCTTTAAAATGAAAAATTTTATCCAGAGGATCTCTGGAGTAGCATATCAATTGATGTTAAAAGGTATAAGTGCCAGACAGACCAACTAGCAGTGGCTTCAATACATAGGAAGAAGTTCAGAGTTAAGATGGCCCCAGGGCTGGTTGGTTGAATTAGGACTAATATTCAAGGACTAAGATTCCTTCCTCTGTTTTGTTCTGGTCAGTACTCTGCTTTCCTTCTAAACAGGTTCTCCTCATAGGTTCTGTATGACAGCCACTGGTACCATTGCAAATGGTAACATTCAGAAAAAAATGTATAGGGATCTCTCTGTATTGTATACCTTCCAAAAAAAAAAAAAAATTTAGTAGATCTCCCCTGTGGCTACATGAATAGAATTGCACCAGAGTCACTTGGTTTAGATCCCAGAGGACTTAGATCATTAGAGATAAGATTCAGCCTCTGAAGCAGGGAGGAGGCTTCAGCCTGCCTTCCATGCAGGGCACGCCAGCTCCAAACAAGTTCATGACACTGAGGTCAGGGAGTGGTATCTCCCATTTGTGTCATCGGATTGAAAGAAAATAAAAAGGTGGTAAGCAAATTTTAATAGAAGAAAATAAAAGTAGGAGACGGACGGAAGATAAGCCCTCCCCTCACATGAAAAGTCCTTGTAAGGCAGGACTGTCACATGCACAAAGCAGTTCCAGGGGCATGGCCCTACCTGCCTTTGGTTTACCTTTCTGATTCCTTGAGCAGAAGGCCTCCTTTGGGTGCCAGTAAGAAAGGCCTAGTACCAGTTGGTCGGGAGTGGGAGGAACCCAATTCTAGGATTAGGTCTAGGATTAGGTCTGCTGTGCTGTTTTCTTCTACACAAGAGAAAGAGAGACTGTCCCACGCCCACCTGGAGGTCTAGACCTGTCCCACTTCCCTCCATGTCAGGTCATGTCTTTTTCCTTTCTGATCATTTGCACATGTCATTCCATCTGCACCCCAATCCTCTGGCCTGTTCCTTTCATCCTTTAAACCTCAGCTTAAATATCCCTTTCTCTGGGAAGTTGCCACTGACCTCCAAGGTCCAGGGTCACTGTGGCCTCCCGCATTTGCTCCATTGAAGTACTAATTGCACTTTATTATAATTGCCTGTCCCCTGTCTCTCCTCTCCAGTAGGTAAACGTACCTCTTAAGAGCAAGACGGTGTCACGCTCATGATTATTCCCAGACAGCACAGGGATCTTGCATTCAATGAAGTCTCAAAATCTATTTCTTAAAATAATGAATAAATAGTAGGGACAGAGGTTAAAAAAAATAAGTTAGAATTGGTGGTCAAAGCTTTGGAACCACCAATATCACTGATTTTTTTTAATGAAAACATTACATAGTTTGGTTCTAAAAACCATCACTTGTCCCATTAGGAAATCGTTACCTGAGATGGCAGCATTATGTGTCTAAGCTGGAGTCAATAGCATAAAAATATTGGGTTCTATAGACATTAGTGTATGTGTTCATGTGTGATAAAGAAGACTATATTGCCTTTTTATTCCTCCAATCAGACTTAATACAATCCATTCTATCTTTTCTTAAATCTAAAGTAGATCTAGCCTGATGATGTACCTGGTAGGGTACTGATCATGGGGTGGAAAACACTACCTGCATGTCTTCCTCCCTCCCTCCCTCCCTCCCTTCCTTCTTTCTTTCTTCCCTCCCTCCTCCCTCCCTCCCTCCCTCCTTTCCTTCCTTCCTTCCTTCCTTCCTTCCTTCCTTCCTTCCTTCCTTCCTTCCTTCCTTCCTTCCTTCCTCGTAGCTTCCATTAATAAATTATTGTGGCTGCTGATATCAACACTCTGCTAGATGATGAATTGCAGTGCGGAATAAGACATTTCTTGCATTTATATTTTAAATAAACAACTTCTTGGGGCAAGGGGTAGGGATATGGTTCTAAAAATGATGAGAGAATTTCCATCTCTATGGACTCATAAGTGTATCTCTGGCTCCCGGCGGCCCCCCCACCTTCATATTTATCCCAGACTGACTAATGAGAGGAAGGAAGGAACTGAGCATGCCCAGTGTATTCTCCTGCTCCCCCACGCACCCCCAGGCCTGTCTCATCCAGGAATAAGGGAGCCTGGTCCTCAAGTCCCAAGGACAATAAGTATGATGTGTTATGAGAATGTAAGAACCATAAAATGTGTAAAAACCAAAAAGAACAAACTTATTTTAGGGGATCAGAGAAAACTTTCCAGAGGAAGCAACGTGTAATCTGAGATCAGAAAAAAAAAAAAATGAATAGGAAACAAGAGCTCAGAGCTTGCAGAATACTTGTAGAGAGTAGGGGTAGAAAAGGATTGGCTTGCTGACATGACAATCTTCTTCCTGCCCTCTGGCTTGGTGTTACAAAGGGTCAAAACAGCCTGAAATAGAAGGTACATTTATGTGCTTAGTCTCTCATTCATCCAACTACAATCCTTCTCCTAACTTCTGAGTTAGATATGGTCCTTAATGTCAGGCAGCTATTGTCTACTGGGGATGCAGAGATGTAAATAAGTTTGTTCACTAAACCTTAGAGATGCTTCGAGATAAGACAAGGACTTAGGATTTATCGGTGATGGAGAGAAGAATGTCATTAGAGGTATCACTATATTTGAGTTGAGTGTTGAAAAAAAGGGTTTTTACCAAGTCGAAGAGAAATCTTTCTGTCCTTTGGTATCTACCTTCCCAAACTTTTCTGCCTTTCAGATCTGATGACTAGATGATGCATTATCCTCCTGCCATTCACATTCTTCCTTCCATATTCTAGCCAGGGTGATGTCACTATGAGACTATGCCTGCTGTAAATGGGGTAAAGTTCCAAGGCAAATCAGAAATGAAACAAGATCTCCTTAAAGAAAAATGTATCAGTCTCAACATAATAAAATAGTTACAACTTGGTAGGGAGATGTGTAAAGGGGTTTGCATCACTGAACTGTCCCAGGTGGTAAACATAAGGAAAGACGGTATCTTAAAATGGGTATACAGTGGATATAGTTACAAACGTATAGGACAAACCTAGAGTCTGTGTGTGGAATAAATATGTAGGAGCCTAGTATTTTCCAGTCTCCTGGACAATGATCATTTATAATAAGGTACATCACAAACATACCCACAATTTCTAATGTATCAAAGGTAAATATGCATCTAAAATCAGTGGAAAGTCAAAGAAAATACAGTTGTTGGGGGGGGGGAAATGGTACCACTGCATAGGACACAGCGAGAACACAACCTGCAAGACAACACTAATAAGAAAACGCTGAAAGAAGGGACCTTCTAGAAGTCAGGCCCGTGGAAGTCTTCTCAGTTCCTCTCTGTGAATGGCATGGCGGCTCCAAGTCACTCTGGGAAGAGGTGGAGAGCCCACAGTGGTGTGGGAATGAAATTGAAGACGCCAGGGAGACAGATTCGCTCTAGCCCAGTTGCTGCACCATGAACTTCAGGTCACACACAGTTAAGGCTGGGAAAAGGCAGGCAGGAAGTATTCTAATGAGAATTCAGTTAATTCAAGGAATCTCAGAAACCAGGTGTGAACTCTGCCGGATATTAAAAGATCCCTGAGAGGAGGCTTAGGGTTTTGTAGCACGTCAGATCAATTTTTTGAGGAGCTGGCAAATTGGCGGCTGCTCTGCCGTAGTAGCCTGGACCTTCTCTAACAGGTCCCAGTAATTACCATCCTTTCTCTCAGAGCAATTGTGATTTGAGACCCCACAGACTAAGGCCGTGGGAGACCATGCTGCTCCACCTGGCTCCCCGCGTGGATTCTCCAGGATGTGGCTGCCATCCTGAGAGGCTGGAGAAGCTCCTGCCACCCTCTGAAACTTTTCCAACTGGTTGCAGGGCTCAGCATGGTTTCCCGTGGGTGTTGGACTGGAGATGGTAAAATGACGCATGAGAGTCTGACGCTGGGACTAAAAGCAGCGGGAGCTTAATGCCCAAGGGGCAAGGGATGAAAACACAGCTGAAGAACAATGTCCTGCTAAAGAGAAATGTTGAGTGGGGCCCCTGCAGGGGCCACTCTGAGGGCCTTTAAGGACTTTATGTCCGCATGATTAGCCAAGATGAAGGGGCCAGCTGCAAACTTTAATTTCCTGATGACACAAAGGAACCATGAACAATATATAGATAGGATTTGAATTTGTAATAAGCAGTTGCCTAATCCACAGCAAAGGGTAGTCAGTGTAGACAAAAAAAAAAAAAAAAAAGCTCATGAAGTGTCTTAAGATCCCCCTTCCCCATCCAGACCTACTCTTTACTCAGAGTTTTCAGAGTTTTACTTGAAGCAATTTATCTTGGAGGAACTACTAGGGTTGGACGTGGGAAAGAAGTGAGACAGGACCCCCGAATCCCTGACAAATCCCAAATCAGAGTTTGTTTAACAAGATTGTATACACCTGGCTAGGAGAATGTTCTGGGTTAAGGAATGACCCTATCAGTTCACTGAGAATATTTTGCCAGACACCCTACTTTTTTTTTTTTAATCAAACTGTTAATCTCAAGACAAGGAGGGGAATTTTAAAAAGAAGTGCTTTTTTAATTTTTAACAGATAAGAATATAATATTTAAGAAGATTTTTTTTTCTTTTTCAAAATAGCGATTGGAATCATATTGGTCACTGGGAAAAGAAAAGCTCGACCTTCATCTTTGTTCTTACCCTTTCAACTCTAATCATCTTGAAGTGTTAAGGTGAATTAAAAAAATGTTTAGGTCAACAGGAAGTGGCTCATGATGAGGACTGGCTTTAATAGCACAGGGAAAGCCAAGGACAAAAGGGACCAGATGTTTTGACAGGGCACTGAGGAGCTGGGAATCTGGGAGAGGGAAAGACTCTTTTCAACCATTTTTAGAACAGGGGCTTTTTTGTCTCCGACACTTGGAACCATCGTGCCGTGAGCTTCCCTGTAAGAGGCCAAAAATGAGGGAATCAGTACTGTGAACCCAACATGTTAATCTTACTAATTAAAAAAAGCCCCACCGAGGGAGCGCTTACCCATGCTAAGAACTTTACCTACTACGTTACCTCATTTAGCCTCTATGCGACAAAGTTGGCTTTTTCATTCCCATTTTGCAGGTGAGTTAGTTTAGGTTACGAGGACTTTCTTCACTCGTCCCTGGACATTCCTGCTATTAAGTGCTATTGAGTTATAATTGAAGCCCAGTCTCTGTGACTCCCCTCAAGATGACAGAAATAACAAGAATGACACTTGGAATTCCAGCATGACGGATGCATTCTTATCAGGACCTGACTCTCTTAGATGTCACTTCCATTACTAAAAGCAAGTACCTGAAGTCCTCTTGGAGTTATTTATCCCACTCCTCCTACTCACCACTGCCACTCATTGTACCCCAAGGGGGGAAAAAATTTAGGGGGAACTTCCCACTTCACCATTTCAACTTGAACTTCACACTGTTGGCAGAATCCCTCAGTTAGTGTGGCCTCAGGGAAGGAAAGGAACG
Organism: Spermophilus citellus; assembly: GCF_964194105.1. NCBI lineage: Eukaryota > Metazoa > Chordata > Mammalia > Rodentia > Sciuridae > Spermophilus > Spermophilus citellus. Next base: position 85,034,925 of record NC_138198.1, read on the forward strand.
GGGGTGCTTCCAGGCCAGCACAACTCAGGGTTGGGTTTTCTTTCTTCTTTTTTTCAACACACACACACAAAAAAATGGAAACAGTGGGCTTGTTGGATAATAAGAAGATCCTTCTGTTAGATGTGTGTTCTTGTGAGTCAGTCTTTGGAAGCCGTGGTCAAGTTCTGGTGCTCAGAAATGCAACGCTGGCGTTCCCCTCTTTGGCATTGAGAGGGACCTCAAGGCCAAAACTGGCTGATCAGAGGCTCACCCAGCTGCCAGAGTCTGGATCTGATGGCCTTCTGGGCACAGCTGCTGGAGAAACTGGGCTCTGTTCCGAGGGGAATGTGTCACCGCCCAACTGTCTGGGCAGGGGTGGGGGATGGATGGGTGAGGATCAGAAGGAAGAGAAGCCCTGGTCATGTGCTGTCCTTTCACTGAGCGCCCTTGCTCTGTTGTCCAGGAGCCCTGCTTATGTTTGGCTTCTTTGCTTCTGTGCTCTCTTTGTCTTTAAAAAATCTCTGGGTTGGAGCAGGCTGCTTGGTCATTGTACTGCCATGTGTCAGCGACCAGTCTCTGAATATTACTGATCCATAATATTCCTCAAAACAGTACTGGGAAATGTCTCTGGCAGTGGAGGTTTGCAACAGGCTGGGCTGCCAGAGCTTCATTACCCGCATCCATCCTTCCTGTCTAGGACAATCAGGCTAATTATGATGACCAAAGAACAGTTGAGCTGCTACTAGGCGCCAAGAAAGTGTTGGGGGTCCAAGACTAATGCACTTGGCTAGTGTTGCTGAAAAGCTTAAGTTTCAGTTTTGAAAATTACTTCAGTTTTACTTGAATCATCTTCTGTGCCAGGCAACCAATTTTGAGAACTGGTGTGTGACAAAGCCTGCCCATCTGCAGCGAACAGCCTCTTCGTTTGATTTGACCCTTAGGACCAGGGGGAGAAGGTGGTGTGTTCACAGCCTGTCCCAGGCATCTTGTGAAGGAGAGAGAGGAAGGAAATTCTGTATGATTGCTTTGGTCTGCCCAGGTAAGAATGAGCAAAGTAATCAAGTTAAAACTGTATTTCAATTTCCTCCCCTGAAGAATGTGATGCTAAGTGAATTAATGTGCTGTTTCTTTTATCTGAAGATCTGATGTAATTCGTAGCTTCTGCAACCAGTCTGATGTGCTTCGTTTCAACCAAAGTAGATGACCTGGCATTCTTGAACATTAGCAAAGGAGATTTGTAAGATTTCAGGAGAATAACGTATCTATACATTGTTTTCAGGCGTAGTATGCTGATGTAGTATGCTGTTCATCATGTGCAAAGGAAGTACATAAGGTCCACAGGGATTTGGATCCTCTTTTTTCCCCTTGATGGCTGTTTGACCCAGGATTGTTACTGAGACTCAGTTTCTGAATTTGCCAAATGAGAATAATACTGCCACTTGCCTCCCTGAATTGGTATGAGGAGTCAACGAAGTAGAAATGTATTAAGCCATTTGGCCCACTGGTGGCTTTATGATAAATGTTCAGTATGCGAGTCCTAGTTCAAATAGATCTCCCTCAGATAACTAAAACTAGACATGCCCGTCTCCATGCAGAGACCTGCTTCTGGTAGACGCTATGAATTCTGGTACTCTTCCTCTCCCTGCAGTATATCACAGTGGCTAGACTTGCTGAAACATTAGATGTAAAACTATGCTTATACTTATTTTTTATACCTCAGATAATTTTGTTGAATTATCTTGTGGATTTTATTTTATTTTATTTTTTCTGATCCAAGATTTATTTGGAGAAAAGTAATAGCTTTCTTGTATACCAGCAAAATATAATTTTTTATGGATGCCATTCCTAATCTTGTGGATTTTAGTACTCCCACCTACCTACCATTTTCAAATCCATGTGACTCCTGAAGGGACCAAATTCTAATGCACACACAGAAAACCAGCAAATTTGACAAGTTCCGCCATACTGAAGACCACGTACCAGGATTGTGCTGCGTTCTCACATGTACTGCGTCATCTGGCCAACCTCATACGTGTCTGTCTGGTTCAGGGCTATAAACCAGAGCACCTCGGTTTGCCCCTCAGGCCTCAGAAATCTCTTCCAGCAAAGAGTATATCTCCACGCCTGGCTATATGATTTATAATAGTCCTTATATATTCCAAGTCATGGGGATAGGAAGAAGGTACTAAATGCCAAGGTTTTAAAGACAGTGCCTCACAGAAATGACCGTAAATAGCCGCTCAGGAGGCCACTTACACGAAGTTAGACCCGTTTAGGACTAGGGGCTATTACAGTGTGAGCTTATCATAACTTGATTCAAGTGCAATAAGCGAGAAGCCAAGATGGCCAGTCAGTGTGAGAAAGCCAAGTGTAGATCAGATAACCACATTAAAAAGATTAAAATGTCCAGCTTGCTATAAATGCCTGCTAAAATCCTAAAAAGGAGTCTGGAGAGACCCATAAAATCATAACTAAGAAAGTAAGGGAGCCCTGAAGCTTTAACCAGATGTTCTTGTGATATGAATGACTATGTTAGTAAATTTTCATCCTAGCAATACAGCTTTGTATTGATCTTTTGCTTTTATTAGTCAGTGCTGCTATGAGATTAAATATTGTCTGGAAGGAAATACAGGCTTCCCTTCTCTAGAAGGCTCTTCTCAGTAACCCAGTGTTTGTTATCGAGGAGCGCACGAGGGAGTTTATAATGAATTGCACAACAGAGCGGAGGCTCGAGTCTATAAAAAGAGTTCTATAAGGGGTAGCCTTATAGAGAATAACCTCATTTGGGAAGCGAGCATTGTGTGCTGCACCAAGTAGGAAACCTATGGAGAGCTGTCTGAAACAGAAATAGACATGAGTATTTATGACCAGGAGCACCAATCGCAATATAAAGTGCTAAACACTTAATCTATGGTTAGATTTTACTTCGGATCCAAGCTGAAGTCAGCAGAATTAAATCTTCAAGTGTATTTCAGCAGCCTTAAATCCTTCTGATACTGTTAGCAGTGGCAGGGTTCCAAAATGCATTCTGTTAATAAGACAGTAAAGTATAAAATCGAGTTATCTCCTTCAAGGAGAAAAAACACAGAGTAAAGGGAATGAGTCTTGTAAAATTACATTCCCAGTATCCAGGCCTTTTTCTACCTGAGTTCCTTTCAATTTATTCTTTTACTACTAGACTGTTCTCCTTGAAAAATAGCAGGGGGAAAAAAGAAAGAAAGAAAAAAAAAATCACTCTCCCTTTTTTTTTTTAAACTATGAGAGGAACAGTACCACTAGAAAAAAAAATTCTTAGGATTTTTTCCTTCTTATTTTCTATAGGTCAGAGAAGGTTAGGATTTTGCCAATCATCTGCTAACATGCAACATCCTCTTCCTGGGCTAGCGGAAGAATTCAGCAGCTGTTACCTTTTCTCTCTCACTTAACATAACTTTTGGTTTACCTGTGCTAAAGGAAATTTATGCAGCACAAGGGGCTGTTGTTCAAATCCCCAAGGCAACTGCATTAGCTTTCCCAGGAGCAGCATCAAAAGCTTGTTAAACTACAGAAAGAAAGAATGGAATGAAGGAAGGAAGGGAGGGAGGGAGGGAGGGAGGGAGGGAAGAAGAACAGAGGGAGGGAGGGAGGGGGGATAAGAAAGACACTCCACATTCACTACCAACACCCTTTAAACACAGCGTTGAGGTGAAGCGCTAGACTTGTCAAAGGAACCAAATCAAATGAAGCCTAAAACTCCATCTTGACATGGCTTTCACATCCCAGACTTTCTGTACATATGGGAGGAGAGGCCACCCACTGCTCTGAGAGCCCTGCAGGGCACCATTGAGGGAGCTAAGTAATGAATTTGTGCCTTAACTCTGAATTTCTTTGCTCTCATGAGTTTCAGTCAAGCTCCTTCTTGATGTGTCAATATGTATCACTGTTGGCAATTTCTTGTTCTTTAGGCTTTTTTTTTTTTTTTTTCCTCCTTTCCCTGTTCAGGAGTTAGAAAAAGACAGAAACCCTCTTGTGTTGTAGAACTTATGTAGCAATCTATCGAACAGATAAAATACATGAAAGTAGTATAGATTTATACTCTTAGTAGGCTCCATCTGGAAAGCATACACATCTGGAATATACTAGAAAACATCTGGAATATCTAACGTAATACTTGTATATAATACCTGTAATATTGAGTAGCACAGACCCTGATTTTTTCTTTTTTTAGTGAAGACCTATACATAGAAGTTTACAATATGGAATTATGAAATGGAAGTAAACAAGAATGTAAACTTAATTTCTAATTGAGCCTATAATTGTAAGAGATTTAGAAGATCTTATGAATTATATTTGTTGAGCCAAAAAAGATAGGTAAATTATTTTAGAGACGCTTCTTGAATAACTGCCTAAAAATGCAATATGAAATAGAAAAAAAAAACCCCAAAACAACAAACCACTTCATTCTCCTCTATCTTTGCTGGTCTGTGCAGACCTGTTATAACATCTGACTTAACTCTTATAGACTATAATTTATCTCTATTATACTTTAGTCAACTTAAGGAGGATGGGAGGATACCATGGCATTTGACAGTTGATTTGAGAGGCATCTTAATCCAGGCACAATTTAAGAGGTGCCCTGTTTTATAACAACCCAGCCATGGGTCATAGATAACATTGCACAATTGTTGTTCATTTGCTTCCATGTAAGAGGGTGCTATTTTGTAAACTTATTCTGGGTGTCCAAGCTAGAAATTTCAAGGGCCAGGCTATTACTATACAAAATGGAAAGCCCTGGTTCTGTCTCTCATGCTTCTAAAGTCCAATCTTTAAAAATCTTTTTCAAATTCTGTTAGTTCAAATGAATCCTTTCCGTCATCTAACTTCTGTTTGCATCTACACTGGTTAATGTTATTATTGGAAGCACATCATGCCAAATTGTGAGCATCTAGGCTACATCTTGTCACCTTTTATATCCCCATTTGTGCCTAGAACGGTGCCTTGTATATCGAATGTCCTGCATAAATGTCCTTTGAACTGAATTGGCTTTTCTAACAACTGGGAATTAAGCCCACCTATCAGGAAGGGTATGAAGATAACAAGAGACAGAAACCTACTCTAATGATGTCAGAGATGAAGCAAACACACACCTGGTCCCAGACCCTTGATAGGGCATTTATGTAAAACCAAATTAACTTCAAGAGAATTTAATGAGTAAAGTGCATGTTACTTACCCTCCAGGTGGTCCCTAGAGAGGATAGGAGCAGGATGAGAAGAAACAGGGGAAGGCAAAGACGCTGCTGCTGACCTTGGGATGACACAGACGGGCACTGTCCCATCTCCCATCTGTACTCTGCATATTTCAAAACGACAACAAGGTAAAAATTTACAGTTGACTCCAGGTGCCCCTGGATGTGAAACTCTGTCATGGCAGAGAGATGAAAAAGAGGCCTCCTTTTCCTTGAACATAAATATGGTTTTGTTCCTACCTGTAGCATTGTGTGTTGTTTGTCTTCATTCACTCTCCCTAGAATCCTGGCAGCTCGACTTCTCCTCGCTTTCTATACACCTGACCAGGGTGCATGAAAATACACTGGGATAGGGCATCTCGATACTCTCTTGTGATGTCCCCATTATAATTTGCATCATCCTGCAGTGATAAAATGCCCTCTTAATTTGAGATCCTCCTAGAACCTCATGCACCATCCCCTTATTGCTAGTTCCCTTGGTACTATTGGTCCAGAGAGGTTCCAGGAGATAGTCTGGGAGAGTCTTGTTAAAATCCTCAATTTTGGAGTTCTGAAATTTATATTTTAATAATTCTGAATGATACCCAGAGATCTGCCTTTTATTATATAATCCATTTCAGGGGATTTGTATTTCAAGTGGTTTATAAACATGGTCCTATGGATGAGAGGAAAGAAGAGTAAGCTGTGTAATTTTCTACACAAAAGGTTTTTATTATTTATTCTTTTTTTATTATGGGCTCTTCTTGGTCATAGGATTGAAAAAATCAGGAAAAAAATAGTTCAGCTTTTTTTTTTTTTTTTACATTTGAGGAAGGAATACCTAAATATATAATAACATAACTAAGTTCAAGTTAACAAATAAATACTATTTATTCATCAAGAACGCTGAGCCAAATTACTGAACATTCAAAATGTGAGTGGATCTTGAGTCCCTGTGCTTAAACAATAAGCATGTACCAAATAGAATTGCCATCCCACTCAGTGGACTATCCTGTTTGCTCAATTTTCTGTCTCAGAAATGCCAGAAAGAAACATTAGGTAGAAGGTCATGGTTGATCCTTAATATCAAACTTCCCATCAATAACTCTGTATTTCCTAACTTAATCCAGGGCCTATTGGCCATGCAGATGCTGCTGATAACAAGGCACAAAAGAATCAAAGAACAATCTGACTCTGCTCCCTAATCCACTCAAGGAACCTGAAGTCTCAAGACAGAAAGGGACCTAGGCAAGTTCACTGGTTAGTTGATAAGAAAGCTCAACTTACATCAGGCTTTTCCTAGTGTTCGCTTTTTCCACTTTAGCATACTTCTTGGAGTGAGGATGTCCATTAGTTTGTTCCTTCGTTCACTCATTCATTCATTCATTCATTCATTCATTCTACAGCTAGTAAGCCTCTGTCATATGCCAGACCCTGGGTTATGTACTGAGGATGTAAAGTTGAGTCAGATTGTCTCTCTCCCTTCATACCCTTATAATCCAGGGAGAAAAAAAAATCAGAAAACACATTACACAAAGCAACTTCTTTTGATTTTCGCCATTAAGACAGCTCTTTTACTTCACTGTCTCCTGGCCTGATTTTCAGACTCAGATCACAACCTTCCCGACCCCTTGTTTCACTGAGTGACCAGCCTGAATTGTTTTAGCTAGATCTCTTCCAGAAGCACATCTATCTATCAGGCTCATGCATGTCCTTATTTCTCAAGGAAACGCCGAAGGAGGTGAAAAGTGACAGAGTGTCCCAGAGGTGGATACTCCATGGCTTGGTACTGGGTAGAGAACAGCTTTTGTTGGTTTTTCAAGTTCCTTTTAGATGGTGGCCTTTGAGCCTGCAGCAAATCTGTGGCCTCTCAGACCCTCTTCCAGTGTTTAATGCACCCAGCAGATGATCATTTCAGACGATCATTTCTTCTTTCCTCTCTGCATCACCATTTACTGTCACACAAGAGCACAGAGTCTCTGTCCATTCACACAACCGTTTTTGATGGCACTACAGACTGTCTCTCGTTGTTTGGAAGTTTACAAATACAAAATTTTAGTGACAAAAGTTTGAAAATTTCAATGGGGTCTTCTCTCTCTCTCTCTCTCTCTCTCTCTCTCTCTCTCTCAGTGAATAAACCCTTTGTATTTGACTTCTTCAGTTACAAAAGAAAATGAAGGACAGATCTGATTGTGATTCTTCTGAAACTCAGCCTTCCCAGGGCCGGCCACTCCCCTTAGCAGCTAACTTTATTGATGAGTTGATCCTCTGGTTTCACTTCTCAGCCAAAACAAATCTGAGTTAGCAGATGGCATTTTACAGCTATAAACCTAAAACTTTATCCCACAAGTGCCACAGTCCCCTGGAAGAGTTCACATTCATATCATAATAAAATGCCAGGGACTTGGTAAGTACCAGAGCTCACCATAGCCACTCCTTGCCACTTCAAAGGTACTAAGTTATTTTGCCCATATGCACACGTCTGGCAGATTCCAGGAATGTACATAATTGGTCACCCTTTAGAGCACAAAGTTTTCTTTGTAGAACAGTAAAGAAAAAATACATATTCTTTGAACTCAGCAGATGCATAATAAATGCAATGTGACTAATGACCCACTTTGTCTTTCAACTCCCAATGTCAGTTATTCAATCAATTGTTGAGTAACTATCATGTGCTCAACTCTGAGCTATGTGTTATGAGGGATGAGTCAGATGTATCTGACATAGTCCCTCTACTCAAGAATTTTGCAACCTTTCTGAAGAGGAAAAAATCACTTGAAATCAATCTGAAAGGACCTTAAAGTGTATCTAGTTCATTTCCTTGTAGTAGATATCTTTGTTCCCCTCTCTTGTTGGCTCATTTTTCTTTCTGAGTACATGGGAAAATTGCCTTTTGGAATCCCTGGAATTTTAGGTAAATTATGTGACTTGGCTGTGACCAAAATGCACATAGATGGAATGTGTGTTATATATGGGTGGAAGTCTTTGAGAGCTGGAGCACAAGTCTGCATTTCCCTTCTTTTCCTAATGTAGCAATTATGGAGGACATTTTATGGAGAAGAAATAGGAAGCCTGAATCAAGGAGTAGGAAGTTTGAAGGGCTGTCCTAAGTATCACTTGGAGCTTCTGTGTGAGCTAGAAAAACATTTTTTTGTTGTGCTAGGACACTGAGATTTTTAGAGTGATTTGTTACTGCAGCATAATTAATCTTATACTGACTAAATCTTTCATTTTGTAAGTGGAATAAATTAAGTGTTAACTTGTGTAATATGGGACTTCAATGTACTAGAGTACAAGGTCGCTGGTCCTGGAGGCGCGAGGCAGGCTGGAGCCACCAGGAGCAGGGCGGTCAGACCCGCGTGGAGGCCCTGGGTGAATAGGTGGCGGTCTCAGGTCCCCGAGTTTATTCCGCGCGGGCCTCAGGCTCAGATCCCAGGGGTGGTTGGTTCTCCAGAGATCCAGGAGGCACCTGGGGTTGAAGCTGAACCTCCTGGACTCGCTTTTGGATAGCACCTTGCGTAGCGGTCGGGGACCCACTGCCAGGGGTCCCGGAAAAGGCAGTAGATCGCAGGGCACTGAGTCATTCCGAGGCGCGTCTTTTTCTCCAATTATCCTGTTTTTACCCAAGGCAGAGATTCCCCGGTGCTCAATAGCAGTTAAACCAAAGTTCCTCGTTAGAAGAACCATGATGTGAGAGCTCTTGAGCACTCTGGTCTATCTGAATAACATCCTTTTACATCCTCAGAGACTTATGGTTTTGTGGGTGCTTAGGACTCTTCCTATGCACCCTTTCCCCCTTCAAAATAAAGTTGTGTGCTTCTCCCGCCCACCCTCACTTTTGAAATTCATTTACCTCATAGCAATTGGTCAGATTTTCCATTCAAAGGAGTCAGTTTTATGCTGCCAGAGCTTCAAGCAATAAATTGAATACTGTTGAAATTAAGTCTTGGAACTGAGTACTTCCAGCGAAGTAAGGACTGGGTCCAATAGAATGTTTTCAACACAGCCTTACAGTACTTGATATCTCAAGGAATGTCATGGAGACTGGCTCCACCTCCCATGACATCGCATGGAATGTCCTGGTCTCTGCTGATACCACATAGAAAGACTTTAGGATCGAATCGGACTGATCTCGGGAAGATGGCGGCGGGAAGTGAGTAAGCCGCTCCGTGCTCCGCTCCGCCCCGTCTGAAAAGATGAGGTAAAGATCATTAAAGGAGATCTGTCGACAAAAACCCAGCACCGTGTCAAGAAAGGGGCCTAGGTGGAGTGAATCCGCCACGACTCCAGCCAAGGTGGAGTGAGTCCATCACGACTTCAGCGCGAGCAGTAAGGCTGCAGCCCAAGCTGCCCGGCTCCCTCGGCCCCTTCTCCTTCTCCTCTCCGCCTTTCCGCTTTGCTTCTCCCCAGCTGTCTCTCCTCCCAAGCTCAGTCCCTAAATCTAGATCTCAATCTCTTTCCCCCACCCCGCCCGCTCTCCCGCGTGTCTGGTACCCAGCCCGCGCAGCCCCGAGGCACTGCCTCCCCTCCCCCAGCCGGCACCCCCTCCCCGGGGGTCCTGAAGGCCACAGCTGAGCCGCCGCCGCCGCTGCCGCCGCCACCTCCCGCGGAGCGCCATAGAGCAGACTCTTCACCGCGCGAGTGAGCTGCCGAGTTAAATGAAACAGCTGATAAGACGAGTGACAATTTAAAATCTAAGTGATCCAACATGGCGGCAGACGCGGAGAGATCAAGTCTCTAACCCCTTCAGCTGCGCGAGCATAGGGAGAAGTAAACTGTCAAAATACTGTTCGCTCAGGACCACTAGGCACTGTTGAGCTAAAGGGGATCCCGGGCGAACAGTCTGCCCCTCTCAGAACACACCGAGCCCGGATTGGGCTGCATTGTAGTTCTGGTTCGCCTGCTTCTAGTGACTCAGCACTAATGATCCCGCTGAAATAACTAGTCGGCCCACCTGAACTCACAGAGGTAAAAGTCAACTGAGCACGATAGTCAGACCCAGAGTATCCCTCTGCTGACAACAGAGGTCCCTTGCACCAGCTACCAGGGGAGTTACTACCTGAGGGCAAACAAATTCGCTGGGGGTCCTCAGCCCCAAGCCCTACAAACTTAGGGTCTCAGGGAGGCAAACAGAAAGGGTGTGCCCAGGCATCCATGGAAACAGGGCTCCCAGGAGCAGCAGACCCGGCGTGTAGCCAGTATTGTGGCGAGCTTCACAGGTGAGCGGGGCCTGGCTTGAGGAACCACAAGAGAAGGCCCTAGGCACTCAGGATTGGAGACCTGCACAGTCTGGGAAGAAGAGCTGAGGAACAGTGATTGGTTCCCACCCATCAAGAAGAAAAGCCTGGCCCAGTTCCCACCTACTGGAAGAGAAGTTAATTGAGCTCTATGACTGCATTTATTATTATTATTATTATTATTATTATTATTATTATTATTATTTTAATGATTATTATTGGTATTTTTTAAATTTTATTTTCACTTTTTGTTGTTGATGCTCTTCAACTTTCTTATTAATGGTTTCAATTTTTTAATTCTTTTTATTCTATTATTATTACTATTATTTTTTAAACTTTAATTTCCATTTGTTTATTATCATTATAATATTTTTTTGGTTTAACATTTTTATCTTTTCGTTTTTTCTTTCTTTCTTTTCACTTTTTTTCTTTTGTCTTTTCATTTCTTTTCAATTTTCTTATTCTCCCTTTCTTGAATTCTACCTGCCTACACTCACTCTCTTTAGTGACTTCTTCCCTTCCCTTCTAATACCTCTCCTCCCAAGCATTAAATAAATTTATAAGAGTAAACAGTAACTCAGCAGTCAAACAGAACAAGAAGTATCATGAGCATAAAAAAGCAAGGAAGAAAAGGAGTACAAACAATGAAGGACAGCCTAAATATTCAGGAGGACCTGGAGTCATCAGAAAAATGGCCATATAAAGAACTCAAGGAACACCTTAGACAGATGGAAAGGAGCCTTAAAGATCACATTGAAAATGAATTACATAAACAGATAAAAGAAGAAGTTAAGCATCTTTATCAGGAGATAGAGATTATAAAAAAAATCAAACAATAATTCTAGAATTGAAGGAAACGATAAACCAAATTAAAAACTCAATCGAGAGTATCACTAACAGAATGGAGCAAGTAGAAGCCAGAACGTCAGATAATGAAGACAAAATATATCATCTTGAAAAGAGCCTAGCCAACTCAGATAGGCTGCAAAAAATCACGAGAAAAACATCCAAGAGATTTGGGATAACTTAAAAAAACCAAACTTACGAGTCATCGGGATAGAGGAAGGCACAGAGATTCATGCCAAGGGAATGAGTAACTTACTGAATGAAATAATTACAGAAAACTTTCCAGAAATAAAAAAGGAAACAGATATACAAATTGTAGATGCATACAGGACACCGAGCACACAAAATCACAGTAGACCAACGCCAAGACACATTGTTATGAAGATATCCAATATACAGAACAAAGAGAAAATATTAAAAGCTACAAGAGAAAAGAGGCAGATTACATTTAGGGGAAAACCAATAAGGTTAACAACGGATTTTTCATCACAGACGCTGAAAGCGAGAAGATCCTGGAACAACGTATTTAAAACACTGAAAGACAATGGATGCCAACCAAGAATTCTGTATCCAGCAAAATTAAGCTTCAGATATGACAACGAAATAAAAATCTTTCATGATAAACAAAAGCTAAAAGAATTTGTAGCCAGAAAACCAGCATTGCAAAACGTCTTGAGCAAAACTCTACACGAGGAAGAAATGAAAAACAATAACCAAAACCATCAGCGGGAAGTGCCTCGGTAAAGACAGAGGACGGGGGGAAAGCTAATCATGGAGAAACAAACTAAATTAGAAAAAAAAAAGATAAATAATCAAACATGGCAGGAAGTACAAACCACATATCAATAGTAACTCTAAACGTTAATGGCTTAAACTCTCCAATAAAGCGACATAGGCTGGTAACATGGATTAAAAAAACAAATCCAACAATATGCTGCCTCCAGGAGACACATCTGATTGGAAAAGACATACACAGGCTCAAGGTAAAAGGTTGGGAAAAAATATACCACGCACACGGTCCTCGTAAGCAAGCACGGGTGGCCATTCTCATATCGAATAAAATCGACTTCAAGACTAAGTTAATCAAAAGGGATAAGGAAGGACTTTATATACTGTTAAAAGGAACCATTCACCAACAAGAGATAACAATTATCAATATTTATGCACCAAATAATGGCGCTGCGATGTTCATAAAACAAACTCTCCTCAAGTTCAAGAATCAAATAGACCACAACACAATAATCATGGGTGACTTCAACACACCTCTCTCACCATTGGACAGATCCTCCAAACCAAAGTTGAATAAAGAAACTATTGACCTCTATATCACAATCAATAACCTAGACTTAACTGACATATATAGAATATATCAACCATCATCAAGTGGATATACTTTTTTCTCAGCAGCACATGGATCCTTCTCAAAAATAGATCATATATTATGCCATAGGGCAACCCTCAGTAGATATAAAGGGGTGGAGATAATACCATGCACTTTATCAGATCATAATGGAATGAAACTGGAAATCAATGATAAAAGAAGGAAGGAAAAATCCTACATCACATGGAAAATGAACAATACGTTATTGAATGATCAATGGGTTACAGAAGACATAAAGGAGGAAATCAAAAAATTCTTAGAGATAAATGAAAATACAGACACAACATATCGGAATCTATGGGACACAATGAAAGCAGTTTTAAGAGGGAAATTCATCGCCTGGAGGTCATTCCTCAAAAAAAGGAAAAACCAACAAATAAATGAGCTCACACTTCATCTCAAAGCCCTAGAAAAGAAAGAGCAAAACAACAGCAAATGTAGCAGAAGGCAAGAATTAATTAAAATCAGAGCAGAAATCAATGAAATTGAAACAAAAGAAACTATTGAAAAAATTAACAAAACAAAAAGTTGGTTCTTTGAAAAAATAAATAAGATTGACAGACCCCTAACCATGCTAACGAAGAGAAGAAGAGAGAGAACTCAAATTACTAACATACGGGATGAAAAAGGCAATATTACAACAGATGCTTCAGAAATACAGAAGACAATTAGAAATTATTTTGAAAACCTATATTCCAACAAAATAGAAGATAGTGAAGACATCGATAAATTCCTTAAGTCATATGATTTGCCCAGACTGAGTCAGGAGGATACTCACAACTTAAACAGACCAATATCAATAGATGAAATAGAAGAAGCAATCAAAAACTTCCAACCAAGAAAAGCCCAGGACTGGATGGGTATACAGCGGAGTTTTACAAAACCTTTAAAGAAGAATTAATACCAATACTTTTCAAGTTATTTCAGGAAATAGAAAAAGAGGGAGCTCTGCCAAATTCATTCTATGAGGCCAACATCACCCTGATTCCGAAACCAGACAAAGACACCTCAAAGAAAGAAAACTACAGACCAATATCTCTGATGCACCTAGATGCAAAAATCCTCAATAAAATTCTGGCGAATCGGATACAAAGGCACATCAAAAAAATTGTGCACCATGATCAAGTAGGATTCATCCCTGGGATGCAAGGATGTTCAATATATGGAAATCAATAAATGTTATTCACCACATCAATAGACTTAAAGATAAGAACCATATGATCATCTCGATAGACGCAGAAAAAGCATTTGACAAAGTACAGCATCCCTTTATGTTCAAAACATTAGAAAAACTAGGGATAACAGGAACTTACCTTGACATTGTAAAAGCTATCTATGCTAAGCCTCAGGCTAGCATCATTCTGAATGGAGAAAAATTGAAGGCATTCCCTCTAAAATCTGGAACAAGACAGGGATCCCGTCTATCACCACTTCTATTCAATATAGTTCTCGAAACACTGGCCAGAGCAATTAGACAGACGAAAGAAATTAAAGGCATAAAAATAGGAAAAGAAGAACTTAAATTATCACTATTTGCGGATGACATGATTCTATACCTAGAAGACCCAAAAGGGTCTACAAAAAAACTACTAGAACTAATAAATGAATTCAGCAAAGTGGCAGGATATAAAATCAACACACATAAATCAAAGGCATTTCTGTATATCAGCGACAAAACTTCTGAAACAGAAATGAGGAAAAACACTCCATTCACAATATCCTCAAAAAAATAAAATACTTGGGAATCAACCTAACCAAAGAGGTGAAAGACCTATACAATGAAAACTACAGAACCCTAAAGAGAGGAATAGAAGAGGATCTTAGAAGATGGAAAAATATATCTTGTTCTTGGATAGGCAGAACTAACATCATCAACATGGCGATATTACCAAAAGTTCTCTATAGGTTTAATGCAATGCCAATCAAAATCCCAATGGCATTTCTTGTAGAAATAAATAAAGCAATCGTGAAATTCATATGGAAAAATAAAAGACCCAGAATAGCAAAAACAATTCTAAGCAGGAAGTGTGAATCAGGTGGTATAGCGATACCAGATTTCAAATTATATTACAGAGCAATAGTAATAAAAACAGCATGGTACTGGTACCAGAACAGGTGGGTGGACCAATGGTACAGAATAGAGGACACAGAGACTAATCCACAAAGCTACAACTATCTTATATTTGATAAAGGAGCTAAAAACATGCAATGGAGAAAGGATAGCATCTTCAACAAATGGTGTTGGGAAAACTGGAAATCCATATGCAACAAAATGAAACTGAATCCCCTCCTCTCGCCATGCACAAAAGTCAACTCAAAGTGGATCAAGGAGCTAGATATCAAATCAGAGACTCTCCGTCTGATAGAAGAAAAAGTAGGCTCCGATCTACAGATTGTGGGGTCGGGCTCCAAATTCCTTAATAGGACACCCATAGCACAAGAGTTAATAACAAGAATCAACAAATGGGACTTTCTTAAACTGAAAAGTTTTTTTTTCAGCAAGAGAAACAATAAGAGAGGTAAATAGGGAGCCTACATCCTGGGAACAAATTTTTACTCCTCACACTTCCGATAGAGCCCTAATATCCAGAGTATACAAAGAACTCAAAAAATTAGACAATAAGAAAACAAATAACCCAATCAACAAATGGGCAAAGGACATGAACAAACACTTCACAGAGGAGGACATACAATCAACAAGTACATGAAAAAATGCTCACCATCTCTAGCAGTCAAGGAAATGCAAATCAAAACCACCCTAAGATACCATCTCACTCCAGTAAGATTGGCAGCCATGATGAAGCCAAACAACAACGAGTGCTGGCGAGGATGTGGGGAAAAGGGTACTCTTGTACACTGCTGGTGGGACTGCAAACGGGTGTGGCCAATTTGGAAAGCAGTATGGAGATTCCTGGGAAAGCTGGGAATGGAACCACCATTTGACCCAGCTATTGCCCTTCTCGGACTATTTCCTGAAGACCTTAAAAGAGCACACTACAGGGATACTGCCACATCGATGTTCATAGCAGCACAATTCACAATTGCTAGACTGTGGAATCAACCCAGATGCCCTTCAATAGATGAATGGATTAAAAAAATGTGGCATTTATACACCATGGGGTATTATGCAGCACTAAAAAATGACAAAATCACGGAATTTGCAGGGAAATGGATGGCACTAGAGCAGATTATGCTTAGTGAAGCTAGCCAATCCCTAAAAAACAAATACCAAATGTCTTCTTTGATATAATGAGAGCAACTAAGAACAGAACAGGGAGGAAGAGCAGGAAGAAAAGATTAACATTAAGCAGAGTCATGAGATGGGAGGGAAAGGGAGAAAAAAGGGAAATCACATGGAAATGGAGCGAGCCCCTCATTGTTATACAAAATTACATATAAGAGGTTATGGGGGGAATGGGATAACAAACATGAAGAGAAATGAATTACAGTAGATGGGGTAGAGAGAGAAGATGGGAGGGGAGGGGAGGGGGGATAGTAGAGGATAGGAAAGGTAGCAGAATACAACAGTCACTAATATGGCAGTATGTAAAAATGTGATGTACAACCGATGTGTTTCTGCAATCTGTATTTGGGGTAAAAATGGGAGTTCATAACCCACTTGATTCTAATGTATAAAATATGATTTGTCAAGAGCTTTGTAATGTTGTGAACAACCAATAAAAAATGTATTAGAGTACAATATAATCATGGACTGGAATAATTGAATACTTGTTCATGAAGGACATATACCTTAGGCTTTGCTTTATACAGTATATATCATTGATCCTGGAAAAGTGGTTTTGGTGACAGTGTTAATAGTGGCTTTTTCCACTTTGGCATATTGCTTGGAGTAAGGATGTCCATTAGTTTGTTCCAGATCAGGAGGAGAAGACAAAAAGAAAAATGGATATCTAATTAGAATAATATCCATAAATTCTGGGCATGACCATGGGTTCTAAGTTTTGATTTGCTTTATTTCATTTTATTCTTCATTATTAGTTCTTATGGAACTAACAATCATAACTATCCAGGCCCTCTCTACAAAACAGTGATGATTCCTGTTTCCCATTTTTAAAAGGTAAATGGAAGCCAACCCAAGGTTTACTTGGAACCCTTGGAACAACTTCATTGGTATATCCCTTACCATCTTCTTCCTTGACTGAGGGTAAGAGGTGTTCTTTCTTGAACCTCTTTTTGGCTTCATTTATGGAATGGATCCCATCATCTCCTTTTCTTTGAGATATTTCCCTACTTATTCTCCCTTTATCCTTTTCTATTATTTTAAACTGCTTTATTTTTACTGGTTCCATCTCTTCACCTGATAACCTGGACATGACTTCCATTTTAAAATAAAAACAATTTTAAAA
This sequence comes from Spermophilus citellus, assembly GCF_964194105.1. Taxonomy (NCBI): domain Eukaryota; kingdom Metazoa; phylum Chordata; class Mammalia; order Rodentia; family Sciuridae; genus Spermophilus; species Spermophilus citellus. The sequence goes on from NC_138198.1 coordinate 85,051,939, forward strand.
TATATAAAACTAAACAACTATACTCTGATTTTCCTTCAAATTATCAGAGTCTCCCAACCTTTTTTCAGAACCAAACTTCTATAAAAAGCCACCTACACTCTGTCTTCATCTCCTTAGTTTATCATAGAAAGTTCCCAGGATGAGTAGACACTGAGTTCCTTACAGCCAGACTCTGTGGATTGTCTTATTGGATCTATTGACCAGAACTCATGGCTTCTGGGCTCTACTTTTTCCATATTGTCCTTTACTACTTTTTCTTATCCTGATTTAAGATTCCTCTTTCTCAAATGGCCCTTTAAAGGCTGACTGCATGTTTGTGTCCTGAACTCTGTTCTTGTCTTCGGTCATGCACTTGTGAGGGCAACCTAATCCACTCCTAAGGTTTAGCCACAAGTCAACATGTCAAATTTCCCAGAATCTATAGCTCCAGCTCTTTCTCAAGGACTTCATAGATATGTATTCTGCCTCTTCATTCATATGTCACTTTCAAGTAAATAAACAAAAAACAAACAAAAACCCCTTTATTGTTTGACACCCTTTCCCTGAAATCCTTTAACTCATAAATAAGTTCATCAACTAGCTACTCCCTCAGACTAGAAGCCTGTTTTGCTCATCTTCTATTACATTAGACTTCACAGCTTGAACCAACCAGATGAATAACTCTCAATTTCTACCCTCTACCATTGCCTTCAGACCATTCCTGCTATTGGTTTAAGTCTTTATTATCCCATCTTAACTTGATCACTTCCTTAATTCTACTAAGACTCCCTCCAGACCATTTTTTTTTACTCTTCAGGCAGAATAATCTTCCTAAAATTCCAGTATGTCCATGTCCTTCTTCTATATTATCCAAAGAAGCTTCATCACATTCTGGATAAAATTCAAAGGTCTTAGTAGACACACGGTCCTTTCATTGCCTGATCCACGCCTGGGTCTTCAGCCTTCTCTGTTGGTATTCCCTTCTTCACACTCACCCCATACACTGTGATCTCTCTTGCCTTCATGATGAGACTTCCTTTGCCTACAAGGACAAACACCCTGGTGTTTTCCACCCGGCTTGAAGTCCTGGTGCAAGAATTGTCACTCTTGTGAACCTGCTGGCTTTCACACCATGCCCCGACTGTGCCTTGAGCATGCATCCTCAATGCTTCTGTCAGGTTGCATTGTGATCGTATGCACGTCCCCCTCCTAGTACCATCATGGCAAGATTGCTGAGGACAGAGTGTGGTATATTCTTACTTGTATTCTTAGGCCTAGAGCAGTGATTCGAAACAGCAGATTCTCAGTAAATATTGTTAAATATGTGAACTAGTGATAGATTATATATATGAAAGAGTATAGTTCAAATTAAAAGTTTGCTTTGCTTTTTCTTCTACAATAAGGGTGGCTTTTTTGTTTTGTTTTGGATTTGACATAACCATCTCTTAGCTTGGTTCCAATTTTCTTCTCAAATTAATTGAAAAGACTAACAGATCAAGAATGAGGCCTTTAAAATAATACATAATAGAAAAACACATTATTCTCAAGATTCCCAGAATGTTCTCTCTAGGTTGAGTCCTGTAGATAGGAAATAAATAATTAGAAAACATGTCTTTTTCCCTTTCTTTTTTTTCGCTATTTTTGAATTTTGCTTGTCTCATTTGTAGTTTAGAAGTTGCTTCTGAACCATAAGTGGCTAAAAAGACAGCCTGGTATTTGAGGATTACTGATGTGTCTAAGGGAGGTTCTATCATTTCACCTGTTTTATGGATGAGGGAAGGACACCAAATCCTTCAATGCCTTGATAAAAGGAAGAAGGCTAGAGGTTCTTTAGTTTTATAAGTTTATGTCAGTCTGGAGCCCATATTTTGATTGCTGATTTTTTCAATGTGTGATAGCACTGTAAATTCTCTTTTTTCATTTTCTCAATCTCATTAACTTCATTCTTGGTTGCTTCATTATTTTCAGAGCTGTCTTCTTGAAGCTGCATGTTTTTTTTCTAACCCACTAATCTGTCAGCTGTTACAGTATTTTTAATTATATTTTTCCAATATTTCTTTCCTTGTCATCATTTTTTTTAAATTTACAGGCATATATTAGTTTTATGATGATGCACAAGAATGGCTGCATGTGATATGCAATGTATAGTTACCAAATTTCATAGAGCTTTTGCCTCTTGAGTCTTACAATGCAATCACAGTCTTCTTATTCTGCCCAGACTGATGTAGAAAAGAGAGCATTAGCAAGAATGCAGACCCATATTGGCAGGCTCCAAAGGTTGGCTCTTCATCAGACAATACCACAGGAAATTGAGTTGTTCTGATTTTGAGCCTTTGTGTTTTAAACTGCTATCCTGAGCAGCAGGATACTCCCAGAAAGCATTTAGAAGTCAGATCTTCAGTAACAAACTGTCTTCAAGGTTGTAAGTACAATAAACTAATCCCTGGCACCGACTTCCATGACACATGATAGCTACCAGGGGTTGGGGGAAGCGTGACAGGGAATGGGACAGGGGAAAAATCGAGCCATGCCCCAGTAGGAGTTCTGCAGGGTAACTCAGTCTTCTGCAATAGGGCTCAGGGGAATTTACAACTCCAGGTACTCATGTTATTTATAATTCTTAGCATGAAACTTACTGGGACTCTGGCTCAAAAAAGGATATTCAGAGCTGGGGTGGGTATCTATCTCATTGATAGAGTGCGTGCTTAGCATATGTGAGATATGCAAGAACCTGGGTTCAATCTCCAACACCACACACACACACACACACACACACACACACACAAATAATAATAATAATAAAGGATGGTTCTCTGGCTCCAGGCCAAGGGAAAGCAAAGCATAATAACGGCAATAATCAAATATCAGATAACATTTATTGAGTGTTTACTGTGTGCCAAGTACCATACTACGCATCTTAAAAACAATACATTATTTAACCTAACAACAAAACCTCTATGTATTTTATTATTTTCACATTGAAAAATGACAAAATCAATAAAAGGATAACAAGTAATAGGTGATGGAGTTAGGAACTGACCCTAGACTTTCTCACCCCAAAACCCTGATCTTAGTATGTATGTTTTCCCAATGCTCATATAAAAACATTGGGAAAACATACAATTAAGGGGAACATTGGAAGAACAGTTCCTTCTCATCTCCCCAGCTCTTGAACATGGGATTGCCTCTGTCTTGGGTCCTCTTCTCTTTACTTCCATTGGGATCCCTGATGAACTCGACCATTCCTCTGGCTTTGAGTAACATCTACATGCTGACAAACTCCCAAATTTATATCCTCATCCCACATCTCTTAAGTGAATTACAAACTCATACATCCAGATGCCTTCATGTCATCTCCTCTTCTATGGCAAGCAGACAGCTCAAATTTAACACCCTCAAACTGAGCAGATCTCTCCTCAAGTCCTGGTGTCCCCTCAGCCTTCTGTTTCTCCATGGATGGCAACTTTATCTTCTCAACTGCTCAAACACAAACCTGAGAGTCTTTCTTGACTCTCCTTCCCACACTCCTATCCATCTGTTGGCAAATCCTCTTAGCTTCATCTTCAAAATTTATTCAGAATCCAATCGGTTCTCATACCTTCCTATGAAACCAGACTCTCCCTGACCACCATTCTATCCCATCAGAATTATTGGAATAATCTCATCATTGTTGTCTCTGCTCCCAATCCTAGGCACTTATAGCTTATTTTATTCAGAGCAGTCAGAGTGGTCCTTCTAAAATGTGAGTCACATTTGGTAATAAACGTTGCAATGGCTTCAGTTTCAAACAGGGTAGAAACATATGTTTTCCAATGGCCTATGGGACTCACATGATCTGCTTCTATCTTAAAAATGTCTTGAGAAGAGAGGACATGTCTTCTCCTCCCTCTTTTTCTTCTTCTTTTCTTCCCTTTTCCTTCTCGCCAATCCTCCTCTTTCTTCTTCTGTATCGATTATTTACTCCATCACACAAGTTCTGGAACAAAATGGAGTTCAGTAATTAGTAGTATCTATGGAATGAAATTTGGATTTTTCTCTTCTTCCAAACAACTTTCCATTCAGTCTTGAAAGCAAGGTATGTGAGATTCATCCTCCACTCCTCCTTTTCCATCCTTCATTATATCAAGTTAGTTCCAGGACTAAACACATGCCTCTCAAGTTGGTTTCTTCCTCTCCATCTCCATTACTGTTACTGTGCATGAGACCTCTTTGTCTCCTACCTGTATCACTGCAATGATATATATATAAACTTTGGTACTTCCTTGTACATATATATATATATATATATATATATATATATATATATATGTACAAGGAAGTACCAAAGTTTATATTAAAAATTTGGGGGTTCATGGATACTATCTAACAAAGTATTCAAAATACAGGGACTCCAAGTGAATGGATTTTGGGTGATTTCCTCTTCTGGACCTCCAAAGCATGCACAAGGGATTCTGAACATTTTCTCCTCATAATGTTCTCAATTGTTTAAGGAGAGAAATAGCGTCTAATTTTTAGTTTGTGTCCTAGTCCCACCACTGACCCTAGGACATAGTGGGAGAATTAGGTCACTGGGGGTTTACTTTGAAGGGGACATCTTATACCTGGATCCTTCTTCTCTCTTTCTGATTCCTGGCTGCATGAGGTAAGCAGGTTTCACCTACCATGTCGTTATGTTCGGCCTCATGACAGGCTCAGAATCAATGGAATCTGGTAACCATGGACTGAAACCTACAAACCCATAAACCAAAATAATATTTCCACTCTCTGACTTTTTATGTCAGGTATTTCCACACGGGGATGGAAAGTTGACTCACATCATATGTATAGGAAACTATACACACAAATTTCTTTACTATCCACAGTTTCAGGCATTCAGTTTCAGGCATTCATGAATACAGGGTGTAATGGTTAATTTGAATTGTCAGTTTGATTGGATTAAGAGATGCCCAGTATTAAGAGCCTTATGGGTGAAAAAATGAGGGAGTGTCTAGGAATGATTGGCATGTGGGATAGCCAACTGAAATGGAGAACTTCCCTGAATGTGGGCAGCACCATCCAATAGGTGATGGTTTGGATGGAATGAAAGTTGGAAGAACCAGGAAGCAGCAGCAAATGCAAGCTCCATTCTAAGCCTTGTGCATACAAGGAAGGCACTCTACCAACTGAGCTATATCCCCAGCCTACAAGCTCTATTCTTCTTGAATAGGTTCTTGATTGCTGCTGCAATCATCTGAGGATATTGGACTCTCACTTCTTACGCTTCCAAAGAGAACTCTGCCAGTGATTCTCCAGAAGCCTTTAGTTTCATACTAAGGTAGCACTGTTGATCCCTCTTGTTCTGGGGCTTCAGCCTCTTGGACTGCACAGGTACTGGTTCTTCCAGCTCTCCAGCCTGCGGATGGCCATTGTGGACTGTTCAGTTTCTGGTCGCATAGGCCAACCTAACAAGTCCCCTTTTTATAATTATATTTCCTGTTGATTCTGTTCCTCTAGAGAATCCTGACTAATACACAGAGGGACTCCTGTATTTTGTCAGAAGAGAAAGCTCCATGAAAGTAATCTTTCCATCAGATCTTTAACTCTGGGTTTGCACAATTTCTTCTCTGGGTTTCATAATTTGAAAGCAGAGTTTTTCATAGAATGAGCTGCCTGTGTCAAAATCACCTTGAATACTTATTGGAGATAGAGATTCTAGGTCCACCTCAAATGTGCAAAGCAGTACTTTTGGGATGCAGAAAGAATCATTAGAATTATCACTTTAAAACTTTCCCAGGAAAATGGTCTAGACACTAAAATTTGGGAATCATTGAGTTGAAACCACTTCCTTTCTCTTTCAGTATCATGCATGTTGAGTCTGGATTTCTTCCTTTCTTCTTGACCCCCCCTTTATCAAGACTATGCCTTAAATTTACAATTACTGAATCATATCTCTCTCTCTCTCTCTCTCTCTCTCTCTCTCTCTCTCTCTCTCTCTCTTCTGTAAGCAGGAATAAGAGGAAGAAGAAGAGATTGGGGCCAGAAACACCTGGACTTCAATATCTTTTCTGCTATTTACCTCTTATGTGATGTGATTCAAACACTCAAAATATCATTTTAACTGTAAAATGGGCTGATAATATCAACCTCATAGAATTCTTGTGAGAACTTAACAGTATAATATATATTATTTATTTATTTATCATAGTTTACAACACACAAATGAAGTCATCAGAAAATGACAGTTATTAGTAATAGTAGCAATAATAAACAATGCTGAAATTTGCATTTTCCCATCAAGATATAAATATGTTTCATAATATATGTAGGCTTTCATGAAGATACGGACACATGCTTATACATACTTATGGAACAATTTTCGAATTTCTAGGGCTTCTGACTCTCTTTATTCATCTACACAGTTTGACCTGTTTTCTGTCTCTGATCCTTCTAACATTTTAAATATCAGGCTCAGCTCTGCACTGAAAGTAGCTGAAGATCAAATCTTATTCCCACTTGGAAAATTGGTTCATTCTATCAGGAAATATTTTAAGTACTCAGATGAATCACCATGAAGACTAATTTTGAAAACCATGTTTGATCCGTGGTACAGTTTGGGTTGATGGTTCTGTTATTCCCAAAGGAAACTTAACAAAATATTTTCAGAGAGAAACACTTTGAATGAAGGAAAAAAGTAGGAAAGGAGGCCAATGTGGGGGAAACCACCAGTCTTTGTAAGGTTTCTCATTCATTAGACAAGTTTATGAACTGTGAATCATGTTGATGGAGCCACTTCATCAACAGTGACCAAACGGATATTCTAGAAAGATATCTTTAATAACACAAAGAAAATGGTTCAAGAAGATTTTTCAAATAAAAAAAAATAGTGAAGCAGTACAAATTTTATCTAAGTCAGACTTCTCTCTTCTGCACTAAAATTTGTCATGATCACAACCACCCTGATGTCATCTAGAATTTCTTCATTGTGAGAAATCTCTAAGTGAGAGTGAAATCGTTGTGTGAGTTCCCATTTTTTAGTTTGAAAGTTTCAGCAGGGATTCCATCAGCTCCTCAACCGGTGCTGTATCCACCTGATGACTTTCAGGGGATTGAATGGTATAACACAAAGAACTCCAGTGTTTGGAAAGTTTCAAGTGAGACTGCAAAATGCAACTTCCAATACGCTTCTGCACTCTTTGCAATAATCTCCATCTCCAGATCTTAATACAGAGGATCATAATGGTTTGACTACCATGGAGGTCGTCTGGAATGTGGAGAAAAACAGAACATTCGGTGAAGAGATTGAAGAGACAGAGCATTTGCTAGCTCTGAAATAAGGATTCCAGAGAGCACTCTAAAACAAGAAGGAGCAGTGGGAGATTAAATTTAGAGAGAAAGAAATTCTGACCGGCATAGATTTGAGAAGGCAGAAGAAAATAGCTGCCTGGGTAGGCCACAGCAAGCTACAAGATTGACACAAAATTATGTGTGTTCTTAGAAGGCTTTATCAGAACCTCTTGGTAGCTTTTTCTCTACTGAGGAGCATCCTCATATTTTCATTTCTTTCCCTAACTCAGATCCACATCACTTCAATCCATGTATTAGTCAGATTTCCATTCCTATAACAAATACCTGAGATAATCAACTTACAAAGAAAAAAAAAGGCTTATTGTGACTCATGGTTTTGGACCAGACAGTCCAAGATCAGGCAGGCCCATTGCTTTAAGGCCTCTGGTGGTGGTGTCAGGTGGCAATGGTGGAAGTGCTTAGTAAAGCAGAACTGTTTACTTCATGACTGGGAAGCAAAGAGAGAAAGAGAAAAAGGCTAGGGTCCCAAAATCTGCTTCAATGGCATGTCCCCAATAACCCTAAGATTTTTCACTAGATCTTAACTGGTAAAGTTTTCTCATACAATTAAGTTGGGGACCAATTCTTTACCATATGGACCTTTGGGGGACATTCCAGATGCAAAATATAGCAGCTACTTTCCTCCGGATATCTTCAAACACTTCATCTATTCTACTTTTATAACTATTGATCTGTCTAAAACAGAAAAAAATTTTTTTTCTTGTTTTTTCCTGTACATGTATCTAGGGTGCTAACCACTGCTGGGAAAAACCAGAACTAGGCAGATGACTGGCAGGGAGTGAGGCTCTACCAATTCACATGAAATAAACACAAAGAGGCTGGGCAGTCCAGATCTTTCAATTCATGTCCTCTCCGTGTCCCTTTATATTCTTAGCAAAGAATCATCTATTGTATGGGAAATATGGGTCTGTTGGATGGCAACACTTTCTCTTCTTGTTCCCAACGTTCAAACTGAGTCACACTCTTCTACCTTGATCTCTTCCTTCATGGTGCATGGAGAAGGAGCATTCTGGGTCCCTGGCTTCTGTTCTAGGACCTTTCTCTTATTTTCTCCATTTCTTTTTCTCCCTTCATGGTTTCTTCTGATCAGCAAATATTTCTTCTGCCTTAACCTGAAGTCCCCATCCCCAACTGCTCTTCCCAATTAAGCATCTTTTTTAAAATTTTTTATTTGTTCTAATTAGTTATACATGATAGCAGAATGCATTTTGATTCATTGTATACAAATGGAGCACAACTTTTCTTTTTTTTTATTGGTTGTTCAAAACATTACATAGTTCTTGATATATCATATTTCACACTTTGATTCAAGTGGGTTATGAACTCCCATTTTTACCCCGTATACAGATTACAGAATCACATCAGTTACACTTCCACTGATTTACATATTCACATACTCATGTCTGTTGTATTCTGCTGCCTTTCCTATCCTCTACTATCCCCCCTCCCCTCCCCTCCCCTCCCCTCTTCTCTCTCTACCCCCTCTACTGTAATTCATTTCTCCCCCTTGTATTATTTTTCCCTTTCCCCTCACTTCCTCTTGTATGTAATTTTGTATGGAAGGGTCTCCTTCCATTTCCAAGCAATTTCCCTTCTCTCTCCCTGTCCCTCCCACCTCTCATCCCTGTTTAATGTTATTCATCTTCTCCTGCTCTTCTTCCCTACTCTGTTCTTAGTTACTCTCCTTATATCAAAGAAGACATTTGGCATTTGTTTTTTAGGGATTGGCTAGCTTCACTTAGCATAATCTGCTCTAATGCCATCCATTTCCCTCCAAATTCTATAATTTTGTCATTTCTTAATGCAGAGTAATACTCCATTGTGTATAAATGCCACATTTTTTTTATCCATTCGTCTATTGAAGGGCATCTAGGTTGCTTCCACAGTCTTGCTATTGTGAATTGTACTGCTATGAACATCGATGTAGCAGTGTCCCTGTAGCATGCTGTTTTTAGGTCTTTAGGGAATAGACCCAGAAGGGGAATAGCTGGATCAAATGGTGGTTCCATTCCCAGCTTTCCAAGAAATCTCCATACTGCTTTCCAAATTGGTTGCACCAATTTGCAGTCCCACCAACAATGTACAAGTGTACCCTTTTCCCCACATCCTCGCCAGCACTTGTTGTTGTTTGACTTCATAATGGCTGCCAATCTTACTGGAGTGAGGTGATACCTTAGGGTGGTTTTGATTTGCATTTCTCTGACTGCTAGAGATGGTGAGCATTTTTTCATGTACTTGTTGATTGATTGTATGTCCTCCTCTGAGAAGTGTCTGTTTAGGTCCTTGGCCCATTTGTTGATTGGGTTATTTGTTATCTTATTGTCTAATTTTTTGAGTTCTTTATATACTCTGGATATTAGGGCTCTATCTGAAGTGTGAGGAGTAAAGATTTGTTCCCATGATGTAGGCTCCCTATTTACCTCTCTTATTGTTTCTTTTGCTGAGAAAAAAACTTTTTAGTTTGAGTCATTTTTCTGGTTGTACACAATGTAGCGTCACACCACATGTGCAGTCCTACATGTACCTAAGGTAATGATGTTCATCTCATAACACCATTGTTCCTGGCCCCATATCCCATCCCTTACCCTCTCTCCCCTTTGCCAAAAGTTCCTCCATTCTTCCCAGGCATCCCCCCCCCCCATTGTGGATTAACATCCATTTATCAGATAGAACATAAAGCCTTTGGTTTTTTGGAATTGGTTTACTTCGCTTAGCATAATATTCTGCAACTCCATCTATTTACCTGTAAATGTCATAATTTTATTCTCTTTTAATGCTGAGTAATATTCCGTTGTGTGTGTGTGTGTGTTTATGTGTGTGTGTGTGTGTGTGTATCTCACAGTTTCTTTATCCATTCATCTGTTGAAGGGCATCTAAGTTGGCTCCATAGTTTCGCTATTGTGAATTGAGCTTCAATGAATATTGATGTGGTAGTGTCACTATAGTATGCTGATTTTAGGTCCTTTGGGTATAGATTAAGGAGTGGGATAGCTGTGTCAAATGTTGGTTCTATTCCAAGTTTTCTAAGGAATCTCCATACTGCTTTCGATAGTGGTTGCACCAATTTCCAGTCCCACCAACAATGTATAAGTGTACCTTTTTCTCCACATCCTCACCAATACTTATTATTCTTGTATTCTTGATATTTGCCATTCTGACAAGAGGAGATGAAATCTTAGCGTAGTTTTGATTTGCATTTCTCTAATTGCTAGAGAAGTTGAACATTTTTTTCGTATATTTGCTGATTGATTGTGTATCTTCTTCTGAGAAGTGGCTGTTCAGTTTCTTAGCCCATTTATTGATTGGGTTATTTATTTTTGTGTGTGTGTGTTGAGTTGTTTTTTTTTTTGAGTTCTTTATATATCCTGGAGATTAGTGCTCTGACATGAATCCATCCCATTTATTAATTCTTTATTTTATTTCTTGTGCTTTAGGAGTCTGGTTAAGGAAGTTGGGACCTAATCTGACATGATGAAGATTTGAGCCTACTTTTTCTCCTATTAGGTGCAGGGTCTCTGGTCTAATTCCTAGGTCCTTGCTCCACTGTGAGTTGAGCTTTGTGCATGGTGAGAGATCACGCATCTTAAAAGAAAGATCTTGGGGCTGGGATTGTGGCTCAGTGGTAGGGCACTCACCTAGTACATGTGAGGCCCTGGGTTCGATCCTCAGCACCACATAAAAATAAATAAATAAAATAAAGATATTGTGCCCAACTACAACTAAAAAATAAATATTTTTTTTTAAAAAAGAACAGATCTTGTTCATCATTTCTACCTCTTTATCTTCCAATGAGTACCCTCCATTCCTTTCTAGCCACTGAATCCAATGCCATTTTTCAGGCCTTATCTGACTTGGCCAACTCATTCTCCCCAGCCATGAAATTCCTCATCTTTCTCACTCTCTTGAGTATATCCACTCCCATTTTCATCCTGATGCTGTTAATTTTGTGTTAATAGGTATTTGCATTGATGTGTGCATTGTTGTTCATGAACTGTGGTGTTATTGATATTTCCCTAAATTGTGAGTTATTCTAGATTTTGAAGATATTTGATTTGTCACAGGCATTGCAAATTTGCTGATTTTTTCACCTTCCTTTCAATTTTTAAGATATTAATTTTATATAGCAAAATATGTTCATCCTTTACTTTGGAGTTTCTGTTTTCAGTGTCATGCTTAGAAAGGCCTCATCTGTACTAATATTAAATACTGATCTATTTTGTTTCAAATAATTTTAATGGTTTAACTTTTTTGGTTTAGGGTTTAATTTACCTGAAGTTTATGTTGGTGAAAGTTTATTACAGGGTTGTAAGTGGTAAGCCACTCGCTCCAGAACCACATACTGAATAATTCTTTTCCAAATATATTGGAAAAGTCACCATTTTTATTCTAAATATCAATTTCTTAACAATATTTGAGTCTATTTCTAGACTATCTTTTTTTACCTGTCCTATTTCTGAATGTATATCTTAATCCATTTAATAATATTCATGTATAATACATTTCAGTAACCAATAGGGCAAGGAAACTTCTAAGCACTTTTACCTGACTGTTTTTAAATTTTTCAAATGAACTACAGTATCATTTTATCAAATATAAGGAGTAATTTACTATTCACATTTCAACCACAGGTTTGTTAAAGTTGTAAGTCGGTTCAGGAAAATATGATCCAACTGTATGTTTTCTGGATATCACATCTCTTTTTTCAGTTCTCAGCAAAGGAGTAAACTGTTCTATCTGCTGGTCTTCTTATTTTTTTGTCATTTCATTCCTAGATAATTTATCTTTTCTGTTTTGGTCAGTATTGTGAACTGAAGTTTTCTTTTCTATTATACTTTTATATACAGGCTTAATATGTTTATCTTGATTCTAAATACCTTATAAAATCTACTTAGTAATTTCAAATAATTCTGCAGTTTATCCCAGATGATTTTAGAAAAGAAGGTGTTAGCATATAACCTGTAAAAAAGTGATTGTGGGCTGGAGTTGTAGCTCAGTGGGAGAACACTTGCCTAGCACATGTGAAGCACTGAGTCCGATTATTAGCACCACATATAAATAAAAATAAATAAATAAAGGTCCATTGGCAGCTGAAAAAAATTTTAAAGTGATTATATCCTTTACAATAAATATGCACTCTTTATTTTGCTTTATAGGACACTTTATATGACACTTTACTGCAGTGTCAAGAAATATCAGAAAAATACCAAAAGGAACAAATATTTTTCCATATGTAATTTGAAAGTGTATGATTTTATGTTAGGCCTGATATTGGATGTCTAATAGACAGATTTTATATGTATGTCCTTATCATCTGAATTTAGACTATCTCTGGATGGGTACCAGTAACCAGTAATAGAGGTTGCCTTCAGAAAAATATTTGATCAGTGAGATAGAAAGTTAGGAGTATATTCAGTGAATATACTTTTATGCCTTTTGAATTTTGTACCATTTTATCTGTAACCCATTCACAACAGAATTAATGGAATTAACAAATCCAAGCAACATCCATTTTCTTCTTTAAAAAGTATTTATTTAGTCCTAGTTTCAAAGACATTTTTCGACTGTCCTAAATTGTTTATTAGGTATGAACTTTAAAAATATCATACTGTTTTTTTGTTCTAATTAGTTATACATGACAGTAGAATGCATTTTGACACCTCATACATAAATAACTTCTCATTTGTCTAGTTGTACATGCTGTAGAGTTACACAGGTCATGTAATCACATATGCACATAGGGTCATAATGTCCAATTCATTCTACTATCATTCCCCATGTCCCCTCATCTCTCTTCACCCCCCTCTGAATAGTCAGAAATACCTCTATCTATCCCCCTTATGTGAATTAGCATCCACATATAGGAGAAAACAGTTGGCCTTTGGTTCTTTAGGATTGGCTTATTTCACTTAGCATAATATTCTCCAGTTCCATTCATTTACCAACAAATGCCAATTTCATTTTTTTGCTGATTTTTAAATTATTTTAAAATTTGTTTTAATTAGTTATACAGGACAGTAGAATGTGTTTATGCACTTTGATATATCATACTTAGATGGGATATAATTTCTCACTTTTCTGGGTGTACATGTTGCAGAATCATATTGGTCATGCAGTCACATATATACATAAAGTAATAATGTCCATTTCATTCCATTATCTTTCCTATCCCCACATCCCCTCCCCTCCTTTCCATTACTTCTCTCTACCTAATGTAAGATAATGCTATTCTTCTCTATTGCCCCCTGTCTTATTGTGAATTAGCATCTGCATATTAGATAAAACATTCGGCCTCAAAAGCATTTTTAAAAACCTATAGTGGGTGGTGAATTAAATACGTGCCTCTTTCTGTATTTATTAATACAATCATGTAATTAAAAATTATTCTTTTGATATTTACAATGTATCTAATTTAAAACCATCATTGGTGGTTATATTTTAGTGTTTGTTTTCCTTCTGATGAGGTAGAATCAGCATTTTATTTAGCATTTTTGTATCTGTGGTCATAAAATGAGATTTTTTTTAGCAGGTGGAGGGATAATTGTGATGAGGTTATTTAGCTGGGCTTTTGATGACAGAATTGTAAAGTAAATTGAGATGTCCTCCATATTTTTCTATACTCAAAAGTTTATTTAGCATGGGATTTGTCCAGTGCTTGAAAAATTGAAGGAACTCATCCGTAAAACCACCTGGATCTAAAGCTTCTTTGGGAAGAAATATTTTGATAAAATCTTCAATTTTTTCATGACTATAATTCTATTAAGGTTTTCAACTAAGCAAATAAGCCTTAATATTTTTCATGAATTATTGACTTGGAAGATAACCTTCCAAGTGCAACATATGTGTTATTTTATATGAAGTCTAGACCACACTGGTCACAAATGGTAAAAATCATTGAGAAGTAAATTTATGAACATAAAAAATTTACTCCCTGCTTTAAAAAAATATAACTTCTCTTTCATAAATTATCAAATCTTAACAGAAAGGTAATATATATATATATATATATATATATATATATATATATATATAGAGAGAGAGAGAGAGAGAGAGAGAGAGAGAGAGAGAGACTTTATCTGGTAAAGCCATCTGAATTTTCCAATTAGCTCACATGACTGCATGTGTTCATTGATAACATAAGCCAATTCTTGAAAATATTTGATTTTTCTGCTCAGAGTTCATAATGGTAGGAACTGAAATGACAAGTTTATCTTACTCCAGAGAACAAATCTCTGTAAGTCGACTGTCGACCATATCTTTGCCACTCATGAATCATCAAGTCTTGGCTTTACTTGTGGGATAAATATATCTGTTATGTATACCTTCTTGTCCTTTTTTGTATAACTATATATTTCTTTCTTTACATCCACTTTTATTTATATGCAACCTACCTCTGATATTCACAGTGGAGACTTAACTTGGAACCAATCAATTAAATCCACCCCAGTATTCTTTTTTGCTGTATAATGCTGCCGAATCCAAGCAGCAAATTTGCCAGGGTCTTTACCATAGTTTCTTCAAAGTAGAGGCCCAAGCTGGAAAAGGGACTGAGGTGAACATTTGATCAAGATGACAAGCATCGGTGGATTCTTGCTGTTAGCTGGAACACAAGCCCGATGACATGTATTTGGTATCATTCCGATGTAGATTCTGACAGAGGCCAATTTATGGTCCAATTTATGTCTTGACTCTCATACGAAGGCCAAGCAAGCTATAAAATGTAATAAGAATTTCTTCAATCAATGTCCAGAGGAAAAACAAATCACTCAGTTACTGACACAATATTGCATCAACACTCCGGTAAAGTTCTCACAAGTGTGTGACATGCCCCCAAGCTACCACGAGCACAAGAGCGAGAAACCTGGCAGAGTAATGCCACATTCTAATGGCTGTTAATAGGTCATCTGCTGTCCCTGTCTTTGATTCTAATAGTATTCTCATTTTGGGGGTGGGGAAGGGAAAGGAGAATTAAATAGATCAATGAATTCCTATTGCTTATCCTTCCAATATTTCAGCTTTCAGTTTATTTCTGACCTCCTTGCCATGGACACCACTATTCCCTTTCTCCCCACCTCCTTCCCTTCCTGAAAGTCCCCCTTTTACACAGAGAGTTATTTATCTGTCTCTTGGCACATCATTCCAACTCAGGTTCCTAGTGAGGTAACACAGATTAGTCCCTGAACACAGTTTCTATTCTGCCAGTTGTGGACTTGTATATTTTCCTTTTGTCTCTTTTAGATGTTTTTCAGCCAGATCTGTGCCATTAAGCATGGTTACAAGTCAGTGTCTGAAAGGGTTTTGGAGAAAAAAGATGGGGAATTCAGCTCTCCGTGAGATCCACTTTAATTGCTTCTGATTGTTTTTCTTCTAAGTCCTCTTCTTAGATTGTCATATAACTAACACACACACATAGAGGAGTAAAAATCTGTAGAAGCACCATTGTGCGCTGTTACAATTGTGGCTTCATCTATTTCAACACTTAGGGCCAGAAACCAGAATAATTTTTTTTATTGGTATGAAACAAAATGGTTAACCCAAGGCACTTTGCCTTGAAAGTGTTTGACTTCAGAACATTGGGAAAATTACTAGGCAGGCTAGGAAAAGAGTGTGCATTCTCTGAGAGAGATATTGTTCCCCTTTTATGAAATAGAAAAGAAAGAAGTTGTTTTAATCAGTTTTTTTTTTCTGCTGTGACTAAAGGACTTGGCCAGAACAATTTTAGGGGAGGAAAAGTTTATTTGAGGGCTCACAGTTTCAGAGGTCTTAGTCCATAGATGGCTAGTTGCATTCCTTGAAATGGAACTTGAGGTGAAGCTGAATGCCATGGTAGGAGAGGGTGGCAGAGGCAAACAGCTCACATGTTGATCCGGAAGCAGAGACAGAGAGAGTCCACTCTCCAGATACAAAATATATACCCACAGTCAAGCTCCCAAATAACCACTTCCTCCAGCCACCCCCCACCTGCCTCCAGTCACCACTCAGTTAATCCCATCAGAGATTAATTCAGAGATTGGGTTAAGACTCTTAACAATCCAAACATTTCTCCTCTGAACCTTCTTGCATTGTCTTACATGTGACATCTCACATCCAACCCATAATAGGAGTATATAAATGCTAGCAAATGTTCTAGTGACCACGTGGAGAACTGGAGGCAACACCAGGTCCAGTCTGGCCCTGGCCCTTCTTGGCTGTGGTGTACCAGGTTGGGAAGTTTCTCCTAACTTAGTGCTTCTGTAAAAGTAAATGTTATAACACATGAGAAAGAGTCATGAAGTAATCATCACTGATACTTGGTAATATATTTAACATATTCACAGAAAAGACAAAAGCTCCATCTTAGTCAACGCAAACTCAAGAAATGATGGTGCCACACATTGGTTTTGCCTCAGAAACCTTCCCAGACAATGCTAGCTCAAAATTAACCAGTTTCTGTTGTGCTCTAAAAGCAAGCCAACTGTGATCCTCTATTGTGAGGAAAGATCCAGGTGCTGAAGTCAATACAGTTCGGTGGACTTTATTGGAAATATTCCCTGCATAGGACACAATGCACTGTCAGGTCAGGAGAATGGTTTCCACAATGGGGTTACATCTGTACAATGAAAGGCTAGTCACCATTAGATGCCACTCTTTCAAAATATTTTCACAGCAAAAGAAACTAGGTAAGTTTAAAGAGAAAAACTAGGTAACTAGTATAAAGAGGAAAACCAGGATATTTAAAATGAAACTTTGTAACATAATTTTACATATATATTGTATATATAAATATCTATTTATACATTTTATTTATATATTTATAAGGAGGATGAAGGGGAATACAGCATGTTAATAGTGATGGCATTACAGATATTTCAATTTTGGTTTTTGGTACACCTCAGTCCTAAACACATGGTACTTTCATAATCAGAAAAAAATTATTCAGCAGAAAAAAATCATGAAATGAATTCAGAATGCAATTCCATATACATCTGCTGAGTCTATACTACTTGAAGCACCATACTTATATCAGTGGATGAGATACACATGGGTTCCACCTCATAATCTGGAAAGAAAAAAACAGATAATAAAAAAATGAATATTTATTTAGAATGGGCAAAGACACCAGTATTAGTAGGAGCTTTGGAGATTCAGATTCCTTTCTCCTATGCCCTCTCTAAGCATTTTACAGGTATTCTTTTTTCTTTTTTTTTAATTTGCTCTAATTAGTTATACATGACAGTAGAATGCATTTTGACACATCATACATAAGTAGAGTATAACTTCTCATTTTTTCTGATTGTACATGATGTAGAATCACACCAGGTACTCATATATGTACACAGGGTACAGGTTATGTATTCTTAAAAGAGGTTCTTGGTTACCACCTGGCTTCTCCTCTCCA
The DNA here is from genome assembly GCF_964194105.1 of Spermophilus citellus. Classification (NCBI taxonomy): domain Eukaryota; kingdom Metazoa; phylum Chordata; class Mammalia; order Rodentia; family Sciuridae; genus Spermophilus; species Spermophilus citellus. The sequence goes on from NC_138198.1 coordinate 85,069,637, forward strand.
CCTAGAACCTCTGCAGCCACCAGTGAATCTCAGGACTCACGAGACTGGTTCCAGAGAGCAGCTCTTGAAGTGTATACTTCTGTCTTTTACATCATCATTTCTCGGCCTTGTGCATCTTCCCACATTCTTAAATATTTGTAGGTATACTACATAATTTATTTAAAAGGTCCTTCTTTTTTTCTTTGGTTATTTTCTAATATGTTATTAAAAAATATCTTGAAAGTGTGACTTTTAGTGGGCAAATGACCTCCTATTGTGTAGAAGTGCCATATTTTTATAACCATGTTCAATTTCCCACCTGTTCTTATCTATGATACCATAGAATAATTGGGTGTGACAAAGCATTCTCTCATTAGAATGAGGCATCTAAATAAACAATCTGAAAATGAAAATTAAGAAAATGATTTCATATGTAATTGCATCAAAAAAGACAAACTCCTGAAGAATAAATTTGTCAAAAGATGGACAAGATTTAGTCTAAAAACTATAAAACATCACCAAAAAAATTAAAGATATGCATAAATGTAAAGACATTCTATCTTCTTAGATTGGAAGATAACATAGTTAAGATGGCAATACCCCTTAGGTTTATCTGCATATTCAATGTGATGCATTCAAGATTTTTGTTGCCTTAAAAACAAAAAAGTTGATAAGCTGATCCTAAAATTCAAATGGAATTTCAAGGAACCCTAAGCAACCAAAACAACCTTGAAAAAGAACAAAGCTAGTAAACTATTATTTCACCATTTCACAAATTACTACAAACAAACAACAAAAACAGTAGAATACAGACAAATATTATCAAATATTATACAGTACAAATATTATAAAGTCTCAAATACAGACAAATATTATCAAGAAATAGAATTGACAGTTCAGCAGTTACCTCTTTCCTCTACGGTTAATAGAGGAGCCAGTTCAGTAGGGGTTAGTCTTTTTAATAAATTGTGCTGTGAAAGCAGACATTCACATACTAATGAAGAACGGACCCTACCTCTTCCCACATACAAAAAGCAAAATGGATTAAAGAGCTAGATATAAAAGCTAACACTATAAAATTCCTAAAAGAAAGATGTGGGCATAATTCTTTGAGGTTTTGGATTAGGTTCTGGTTTCTTAGATATTATGCCACAAATGAATAAATAGGTAAATTGCATTTTATCAGAATTTGAATTGTTTGTGTTTTGGAAGATACCATGAAGAAAGTGAAGATAATCCACAGAATGGGAAAAATACTTGTAAATCCAATAAGGAATAACTTATGCAAATATGCCACTCAGGCACATGCACACCCACATACCCTTATATCCAATCAGGAACCACTATCCAGAACACATAATGAATTCTTGGAATTCAACAAAAAAAAATCCAATAAGATATGATATTTGAATAGACATTTCTCCAAATAAGATATATAAATGGCCAATTAAGCAATGAAAAGCTGCCCATCATTTTTAGCCACCAAGGAAATACAAATAAAAACCACAATGTAAGGACAAATTCGTGGCTGCAAAGATGGCTAAAATAAGAAAGACAATGCCAAGTGTTGGCTGGGATGTTGAGAAACTGGAGCTCTCCTACATTGCTGGTGGGGATGTAAAGTGTTAGCAAAACAGTTTGGCAGTACATTTATGCTAAACATAAAGTTACCATACAATGCAGCAATCCCACTCCCAAGTCTATGCCCAAGAGGAATGAAAACATATGTTAACACAAAACCTTGCCCATGAATACTACTAGAAGCATGATACATAACAGCCTAAAGAGGAAACAACTCAAATGTCTACCACTTAATTAATGGATAAACAAAATGCAGTATATAATCCATATGAAGGAACAGGATTCAGTCCTAAAATGAAATAGAATACTGATACATACTGCAACATGCTTGAACTCAGACAATACTATACTAGTAAAAGAAGCCAGACACAAAAGACCACATGCTGCATGATTCATCCAAATGAACGTCCAGAACAGGGAATCTATAATATAGAAAGGAGACTAGTGGTGGTTTAGGACTTAGGGGAGGGGTGGATCACAGGGAAGGGGAAAGAGGGTGTGATAGCTAAATGATTGTTGTTTGAGGCAATGAAAATATTCTAAAATTGACTGTGGTGATGTTTGCACATATCTGTGAATACATTAAAAACCACAGAATTATACATTTTGATAAATTAATTATAAGGTATAAGAATTTCATTTCAATAAATCTATTTAAAAACAGATTTTTAAAATAAATAAACAATGAAGTTCTGATACATGCTACAACTTGGAAACATTTTGCTTAGTGAAAGAAGACACTTTAAAAAGGCTACAAATTGTATGATTTTATTGTTATTAAATTTCCAGAATTGGCAAATCTATAGGCATAAAATAGACTAGTGGTTGCTAGAGGATTAGAGGGGAGCAGAGTACTAGTGACGGCTTCTTCCTGGGTTTTGAAAATGTTCTGGAATTAGACAGCTGTGAAAGATGTGGATCTTTGTGAAAATACTAAAACATACAGAACTGTACACTTCAAAAGGGTAAATTTTATGTTATATAAATTGTATCTCAGTTTTTAAAAGAAAAAAGACATCTATAATTAATAACCCAAGAAAGACCATTGATTTCCAGCGTCGGCAGTAAAACACTTGCTCAGTTCTATCAAACATTACTTTTCAGGAAGGTGAGAGTGGATTATATTGTTTTACTCCTGTTTAACTACTAAGATAAAGGATGCATTCTTATCTTTACACATATAGATTTTATTCCATGATGAAACGTCTCCAGAAATCAAAATTGACTTTAAAAATTATTTTGTGAGATCTGCTTCAGAATCATGGACTTTGGGAATTTGCTACATTGAAGACTGCGGCCAGGGCACACTGGGAACCCACAGAATGTGTGAAGTCATAGAGCCTGGGAGATATACATAGGGTGGGTGTAGTCCCTTCCATAGCTGCTTGTCCAGTCAGTTCCCTCCCCCATCCACTATTTGACCAATTGTTTCCCTCACCCATTCACTGCTTGGCCAATCAGTTCCCTTGCCCATCCACTGCTTGGCTAATCAGTTCCCTTGCCCATCCACTGCTTGACCAATCAGTTCCTTTGCCCATCCACTGCTTGACCAATCAGTTCCCTCGCCCATCCACTGCTTGGCCAATCCATTCCCTTGCCCATCCACTGCTTGACCAGTCAGTTCCCTTGCTCATCCTGGTGTTTCTGAAACAGCAAAAGAGACTCAGTCTGGCCTGGGTCTCCCCAGTTGCTTTTGACTCAGTCATTCAGTCTCTGAAGAAAGCTTGACCAGACAGCCATGATGTTTCCATCACCTGAGGATGGAGGACCATGATTTAACCACACACATACACAGACTAACAAATAAAAATCCCCACAGCACTTATGACAGAGGCACAGAACAATCCTGAATGAACGAGCAGGGCCACCTCCAGAGTGAGATTAATCAGGACAATGGCCACTAGACAGTGCTGGGGACCCAGTGCTCTCTGCTGCAGTTCCCGTCTGGGGGGTTCTGGGGACCATGCAGTAGGCTATCAGGAAGACTATGATGAGGCTGTGGAGAGAAAAGAAAAATGACCTTCTCTGCTGAAACCATCCCGAGCTCTGTCCATGGACAGGTTCACACATTCAGCTGGCAGCCCTCCCCAGGCTTTGCAGGAGCAGGTGGGCTCATGCCACTTTACACTGTGCCTCTTACAGCTGCTTCTCTCCGGGGGGCCTTGGACTAAAAAGAGGGCTGTGGAGGGAGGGTTTGCCACAATCTCTACTCCTCATGGAATGCAGCGAGATGCTTTGTGTACTAAGGATGGTCAGGACAGGCTGGTCAAGAGCAGCCCTTGGAATCCCAGCTATGTCCCTGCTGGCTGTGTGACACGGTGTCAACATTTAATCCCTGTGAACTGCAATTTCCTCATCTGTAAAGTGGTTATTGAGATTTCTACATACAGGAGTTGTGAGCATTAAGTGAAATAACATGTTTTATTACATGGGAGGTATTAATTTAGTATGATAAAGTAAAATCTGCATTCATAACTCCTCTATATTAATCCTCAGAATGTCCCCCCAGTTGGGTAACTTGGCTAGGATTCAGCTATAACAGAATCTGTCCAACTACGTTCTTACTATCAACATGATTAAATGAATATTGATTATGGTCTGTATTAATAATCTTGGAACCAGACAGAACTGTTTTCTCTTCTCTGACTCAAACACGTATCATTGTGTGGCTCTAAGTGGTTCATTCGTTCCAGATCTCAGTTTTCTTAAATGTAGAAGGGGGACTAATAAGATAACATGTTTGAAGTTCTCAGAAGATTACTTGGAACTCAACTTATATATAAATGATAGTAATAGTTCTTCTGCTTGTATTTACTAATTTTTCTTTATTCATGTTTCTTGGATAATTTGAATCCTTTAAATTACTTTGACCAGATTGAAAAACCAATGATCTGATGGATAAGTGATTCATCCATGATAAATTGAACAGAGACTGAAAGTGGCTGAGCTATACAAATTGATGTCATTATGGTCTGGCAAATGTGGTAAATAGACAAACTGTTCTAGAGTTTAAAATTTATATGCTACAGAAAATTGTCCCACCATATTCTCATATTCATATTCATTCTCTCTCTCTCTCTCTCTCTCTCTCTCTCTCTCTCTCTCACTCATCTTCTGGTTTTAACTGAGCACTTCCTTCAGAAGTACTCAGTCTTGCCTTTCATTTTCTTCCATATAAATTCAGAAATAAATTTCTCCAATTTACTGAAAAGTATCTCCCAAAGGGACCAAGGGAGGCAGGAAATTAAACTGTGGTGCTGAAATCATTTCTCCACTCCAGCTTTACCCCACAAATGTAAATTTAGGGAATTCCACTTGTCAAAGTCCTCTTTGAAGCTTTGAATAATTGGATCCCAATTATTCTTAACCACATTATTCAGGCCTATGTTCAACTTAATATCTAAATAGATTACATTTTTTTGCCATCTACGAAAATTCCCCAAAGTGAATATTGCTACATTATGCTCTCCAGTTAAGAGTGAAATTTCTGACTAAAAATGATTTTACCCATATCCCGAGATGGCTGCAAAATCCTCCATGATAACTAAAGCTGCGAGAATTGGCATCACATTTGAATTGGTATTAACTTGTAGCAAAAATATGCTCAGAAAGAAGGAATCATTGTACTTTCTACCAATCACTTTAATACCTGAGACATCTTCCTCCTTACTAATAGCTCTTCCTAATGGTTATAAAGTCAAAACAGCAAGGAGATGAAGGGAAAGAGCAATCTCTGGAAAGGATTCAACCAGTGAACAGGTTGAATATATATTATATTTTTGTCTTATATAATTTTCTTTTGGTTTTCTGTTTCCCACAGAACAAAATGATGGCACTCTATTTCTGTGAACAATTCTTCCTTTTAACTTGGCAAGGAGAGGAGAGCATGAAAGTTTTACTTCAATTGATAAGACAATAACAGGCTTTAATAGAGTATGGAGAAGTCCAGAAAGCACTCATATTATCTTTAGAAAATATGTGTGTATCATGGAAAGTGTTTTTTCAGCATGTAGGTGCTGGGAGAGCTGCCTCCTGTCTTCCAGGTGTTTCGAATCTAAATCTAGTACTGTTGTCTTAGATGAAGGAAAGGGAGTTAAAATTACCAAGTATCTATTATGAGCCATGTACAGAGCTTGCCGTGTATGTTTTTTTTTTTTTTTTATCTAATCACATTTATCTTCACCGAGGGTTAAAAAGGAGAAGTGATGTGCTCAAGTTTCCACTAGTAGTAAGTAGAAGAGTTGTTATCTGTGCTCCTGTGACACAGGCCTGTTTGTTCCATTATGTTCATGGTTCTCAACTGCAAGTGATTTTGTCCCCATGGGAACATTTGACAATATCTGGAGACATGTTTGATGGTCATTTTGCCGAAGAGCAACTGGCATCTAGTAGGTGGGGCCAGCAATATGGCCAGTCGCCCCACAATTCACAACACCTGCTCATATCAAAGGATCCACTTGTCCAAAATTGCAGTAGTGCTGAGTTTGAGAACCCCTGCCTCATACCATGTCACAAACAAGGACATGGACAAGAGGTAGTAAAAGGTCATATTGGACATGTGCTAATTTTGTCTCAAGTAATCACAAAATATGAAGCAGGTGGCTTTATATTTTGTGATTATTTGAGACAAAATTAGCACATGGATTTGTTGATCATAATTTAGTATCACAACCAGTGGTGAAAGGAAGTGACGCAGTCGTATGTCGGGTGGTAGAAACAAATCACTTAGTGCAGACACCATGTTCAGGAATAGGACCTCAATATCCTGAGAAATAATAGCAAGAATCAAGACATGGAAGTGCACTAAACTAAAAAGCTTTGGCATGGAAAAGGAAACAGTTGACAGAGTAAAGAGAGAACCCACAGAATGGGAAAAAAATTGAGGGGAGGGGACTAGGGGTTGATCCCAGGGGTACTTTATCACTGAGCTACATCCCCAGTCCTATGTTTTGTTTTGTTTTGTTTTGTTTTGTTTTGTTTTGTTTTGTTTTGTTTTGTTTTGTTTTGTTTTAAGACAGGGTTTGCTAAGTTGCTGAGGCTGGCCTCAAACATGTGATCCTTTTATTTCAGCCTCCTTAGTCACTGAGATTATAGGTGTGCACCACCACATCTGGTTAAACGGGAGAAAATATTTGCTAGCTCCTATTCTGGCGAGAATTAATATCCAGAATATATTAAGAACTCAAAAAACCTTAGCACCAAAAATACACCCCTATCAATAAATGAGCAAATGATCTGGACACTTCTCAAAAGAAGTATGAATGGACAACAATTATACAAAAGAAATAATGTTCAACATTTTTAGCCATTAGGGAAATGCAGATCAAAACTACATTAATATTCTATTTCACCCAGGTCAGAAAGGCTATCAATCAAGAATACAAAAAACAATAAATACTGCCAGGGGTGTGGGAAAAAAAGGAAACTTTATACACTATTGGTGGGAATCTAAATTAATACAGCTACTATGGAGATCATCATACTGATTCCTCAAAAAGAGAGAGAACTAACTACTATATGATCCACCCAGCCACTCCTGAGTATATGCCTGACGGAATCCAAGCCAGCATACAACAGAGATACCTGCATGCCCTTGTGTTATGATTTGACTGTGAAGTGTCCCCCCAAAGCTCATATGTGATACAATAAGAAGTTCCAGAAGAGAAATGATTGGGTTGTGAGACTCTTAACCCAATCAGTGAATTAATCCCTGGATGGAATTAACTGAGTGGTAACTGGAGGTAGGTGGGGTGTGGCTGGAGGAGATGGGGCATTGGGGGTGTGGCTGTGGTGTATATATTTGAATCTGGAGAGAGGAGTCTCTCTCTCTCTCTCTCTCTCTCTCTCTCTCTCCCCCCCTCCCTCCCTCCCCGACCCTCTCTTCTATCTGATCATCATGGGACACTGTTCTGCTATGACAAGCCCCGAAGATCAAAGGTGGATTGAGACTTCTGAAACTGTGAGCCCCAAAATAAACTTTGCCTGCTCTACAATTGGTCTGGTTTGGTCTTTTAGTCACAGCTACAAAATAGCTGACCATGTTTATTGTGGCACAATTCCCAATAAACAGTCAGATTATGGAATGAGCCCAGGCGTGCTTCAGTGATGAATGGACAATGAAAATGTGCTGGGTATATGAAATGGAGTATTATTCAGCCATAAAAAGAATGAATTCATGTCATTTTGGGGAAAATGGATGGAACTGTCGATTGTAATTTTAAGTGAAATAAGCCAGACTCGGAGAGTCAAGTATTGCTTATTTTCCCTCATATGTAGAATTTGGGGCAGAGGTGGGAGGAGTTAAAAATATAAGTTAAAAAAAATAACTCAGGAATAAAGTTTTGTTTTTACATTTCTCATTCCCTGGAAACAGTTTACAAAGTGAAGAATCTACTTGTGGTAAGAAATAATTACTTTTTAAAAGAAATATTTAAATTTTGCATTTTCTCCTCCGATCTTAAGTTCTAGAGATTTTGAATAGACTTGGTGAATAAGCAATGTTGAGTCTGTGGATTCAAAGTCCAGGGTCTTTAAATCCATAAGGGATTTAGGCACCCTATGAAGTTGATCTTAATAACAGTTTTATGCATACCACGGTGTATCACATACGGTTTGCTATTTATATGTGAGGAAAGAGGCAAAAATAATCCCTAACCCGTGGAGTGGTCATCAGGCAAGGTTCTCCATGAACCTGTTTGCTGCTCCCTCATCTCCCTTTGAGGCTTGGAAATAGGAGTAGGTCCTCCCTTGCCTTCTAGCCTTTTCCCTCCTGCCTTCCCTCCCTCCCTTCCATCTTCCTTAGCCTTCTTTGTTTCTTTTCTCCTTTCTCCCCTCCCTCCCTTCTTTCCTTCCTTCCCTGTTGACAATGGAAAGAGAAGCAGGAGTCACTTGCAGTCCTGAGACTTATGCCAGGCTGTCATGTCCTGCACAGATGTGAGCCTTTTTTTCCAAGGGTGGCCAGGGGGTCCATGTGCCGTGCAATCAGCACTTTGACCATTATTTTCTGCAGGAGCCACTTGGACGGCAGGTCAATGGCTCCCGTTTCTGATGGACTACGAAACAGGTGAAAGGCAGGCGACTACCCAGCTTGCTCCAGTGGCACCACTTAAAGCAAATCTTGCTTCTGATTAGCCTCTCAGCTTCCTCTTTGTCCTCCAAGGTATGGTTTGAGTTTTAAATTCTGGAGCTTACACACCAGGGGCCTGCATATTCTCTTTCAGTATACAAGCCAGTCATGAGGCCTGAAGTCCAATTTCCTTCCCCAAATTTTCATGAATAGCAGGGATCCATAGTTGAAGGAACATGTTCTTCATGTTTTGAAGATCAATTTAAAAATACATCCTTAGTAATGTTTCAATCTGGATATGCAAAAGTATGAACAGTTGGTGGCAAAAACTACCCGCAAAATTATACATTATATCTTATAAAATGACTAATCTATAATGCCATTAATGTTGTATCTCTAAAATAAGCAAGAAAAAAATATACTGGAAAATTATACAGGTTGCTGATCAATCTGAAATAATAAACCCTAGCACTGAAAAACTTTTAAATATATATATAACACAGAAATAATAAACATACAAGTTGCATACAGGTTTAAAATTACTTTTGAGGTAGACTTTCAGGATACTCTGTGTGTGTGTGTGTGTGTGTGTGTGTGCGCGTGCGCGCGCGCGCCCATGCACACGTGTGCATGTGTATGTATGTATGTGTGTTTGTAGTTATTTAGTGCTGGGAATTGAATCCAGGGCCTTGTGCATGCTAGGCAAGAACTCTACCACTGAGCTACACAACAGCTTCAGAATAGCATGCTTACATTGCTCATTTGGAACACAGACACACATACTTTTTACATACAGGTGGAACTTATTAGTCGATCAAACTCCTTCCTAGTGGGTTGCAAATTTAAAAAGATAATAAAGAAATTCTAATTTCTTAAAAAGTAGTTTGAGAGGAAAACTATGTACAACAGTGTCAGGAAGAGACACTAAAACCCAAATTCACAAGAGGACTTCATTAAATTGAGATGGTTGACATTGCTACATATGTCAATTCTTTTAGCAAATACTAATTTGGAGCCTGAATTCTCAATACTTAAGGGCACCTAACTTAAACTTATGGAAGATAGTTATAATTTTCCATCAAAAAGATATTCCCAATAAGAAATTTGGGACCACTAGTACAAGAAGAAATGAGTTAGGAAATTTTTGTTATCAAGACCTTTCTATATATTAGACAACTTTAATTTTAGAAAGAGTGTTTGAATACAAAGACTTTCAAAATGCAGAGAATCTTCAGTAAAGATGACTTTAAATCTATCCTGGATTGTCTACTGCAAATACTTCTGTATTTGCTACTTCCAAAATATGCATGCTCTCTATATAAATGCCAATATTTATATGTGCCACATCTAAGATAAAACCATTGCCATTGAGCTCAGGGTGTGTCCTGTTTCCGTGAAATCATTACAACTAAATGGTGAATAACATGGGAAATGAAATTACCCTGCCCAGCTCATGGACAGAATTTTGGGCAGGACCATGGGACTGCTGCAGTGCTAAAGTTTATTCACATAGAATACACATGCAGTAGGTCCTCCCTTCCCTACTGGGAGGAAGGGAGGTGATGGAATAAAAGGAAAAAGAAAAACATGACTTACATTTATAACCATAGAAACACAGGATTTACATTTCTAAGGTTTTGTACCCTATCCTGAAACAACCAAAACAAGGATGAAATATAAGAAATGTTAGTTTATGAAACCCTGCACAAGTCAAAAAGGATAGCATCCTTGAGAGATGGCAAATAAATGAGCCCTGAGATACCCCTGGTGTGTTGCCTTCAGAGTTTCTGGGCCAAGGTAGAGGGAGACAGAGCTGTGGCAAAGCCAGCAGATTTCCTGAACTGACAATATGCAGCTCAGAGTCCAGGAAAACCAAGACATCTAGAGTTCACAGGTAACAAAACTGAGCAGAAAAAGATCTGGAGATCTGTACAGATCAGAGTATTAGGCTGAGCACTGGAATCACTATGTGCATATTTAGAAACTACTATTAGCAGGGTAAGAAACTTGAAAGGAGTAGAGGTAACAGTGCCCAGAACTCATATAGGGCTAGAAATAGTGCCTGATCCTTCTAGCCAGGCTAGAAAACCTCAATCCACCGAGGCAGTGGTTATAGACTACTCAGAAAAGTTTTGCCTTAGTGGTGAAACTGAGCAAGGCTCTGGCCTTACCAAACAAATCTTAAAATCAAGATCTGGGAGAAATAATATTTTTCTAAGCATCTTAACTGCATCCCAGAACAAAGATCAAGAATATTTATAGGAATTTGAAATTATTTATTTGTTTATTTCATGGTACTGGGGATTGAACTCAGGGGTGCTCTACAACTGGCCTACACTCCCAGCCCCTTTTAATTTTTTAATTTGGGGACAAGGTTTCACTAAGTTGTCCAAGCTGGTTTTGAACTTGTGATCCTCCTGCCTCAGCCTCCTGAGTAGCTGGGATTATAGGCATGCATAATGCATTCTGTTCAAAAGTATTTCTTATTTTAAAAGGTCAAATTTATAATTTCTGACATTCAATTTAAAAAATAACCAGGCAGGTATAGAAGCAGGAAAATAGCAAGAATTGTGAAGGAGGAATTAATCAATTGAGACAGACTCAGAACTGATAAAGATGTTAGAATTAGTAAACAAAGACAATTAAGACAAATTTTAGAACCATATTCCATATATTCAAAAGTGTGAGTAGAGACAGTAGAGAAAAAAAAATCAAATTCCTGGAAATGAAAACTACAATGTGTGAGAATAAAAATACTTTGAATGGGATTAATATTAGATTAAACAGTGCAGAAAAAAGATTAATGAATTTGAGTAACAATGAGAAATGAGATGCAAAAAGGGAATTTTAAAAAATGAACAGCACTAGTGAATTTTTGGACAATTTCTGGCTTCTTCTATTTGTGAAATTGAAGTTTTTGAAAGGGGGCAGTACTGAAATATTTGAACACAGTTTTTACTTAAGAAACAGGTAAAGGTGAGCAAAGTAAAGCCAAAGTAAGTTAAGAAAATCATAAAGACTGGAATGGAATGCAGGGAATTAGAAAACAGAAAACCCAAAGAGAAAATCAATGAAACTGAAAATTTAATTTTTCCATGTTTTTATTGGTGCATTATATAGTTGTACATAATGGAGAGATTTGTCATTACATATTCACACATGTGCACAATATAACAATACAATTCAGACAAAATCATTCCCCAGTATTTCCCCTTTCCCTCCCCTCTTCCCATTCCGTGGTCCCTTTCTTCTCCTCTTACTCACCTCCCTTTGATTTTCATAAGATCGCCTTGCCTTTCTTTTCTGTTTCCTCTCTAGCTTCCACCTAAGAGAGAAAACACAGGACCCTTGACTCCAAAACTTTATTTTTAAGATCAGCAAAATTGATAAACCTCCAGCCAGAATGATTTTTAGATATAAGACACAAATACGAAGATTGAGGAAAGTACCATTTCTAGACATTCTACATGGAGGAAAGAAATGTTATGAGTAATGTTAGGTCAATAAGTTTGACAACTAAAAAGAAATGGCCAAAAGTAAACATAAAATGAAGTACCTAAATTTCTTGAAAGACATAAACTACCGAACTTAATTAAAGAAGAAATAGATAATCTGCATAGCCCTATATCTATTAAAGAAATCATATTTGTATTTTTTAAAAATGTTCACAAAGAAAGCAACAAAACCAGGTGGCTTTCCAAATAATTTCCATTAAACATTTAAAATAAAATAATGCCATTTTCTCCAATACTGCCTACTTGAAAGTCTGATTATATAGCTTCAGTAATCAAAGTAATTTGGTATCGGTATACAGACAGAACAGTAGGGTGGAAAAAAAAGAGTTTGGAAAAATGACCATACATTTTTGAACAACTAGTTTATAGCACAAATGCAAAGAAAATTTAGTGGAGAAAGTTTACTCATTTTCAACAACCAATGTGGAGTAATTAGAAATCAGTATGAAATAAATAAATAAATAAAAATTTTAAAAATAAAAAGATCCACACCTTGCATCATATGCAAAAAACTAATTAAAAATGATATAAAACTTCAACTATAAACTTTACGACCTTGGATCAGGTAAAGATTTCTTAAACACCTAAATCATGATTCATAAAAGAAAAATAGTCATAAATTGTACATCATCAAAATTAAATTTTTCAGCTGTTTCAAGAGAATAAAAAGAAACCATACACTTAGAAAAAAATGTAATTTACATATATATAAAATAAGACTTATATCCATAATATATAAGGAGCTTTTTATATTCAATAATAAGGAAACATATAATTGTTTAAAAATATGGAGGAAAGATTTTAATATTTCACCAAAGATATTAAGATGTTAATTAAGCACACGGAACATGCTTAATCTCATCATTAATTAGTAAAATGCAAATTAGAGCCATAATGAATTAATGTTACACCACAATTTGAATGGCTAAAATGGGTGAGATAGAGAGGAACTGCAACTCTCATATACTGCTGGTGGGGATGAAAAATGGCACAGCCATTTCAGGAACATTTTGGTGGTCTCTTAAGAGTTCAATGTGCCTCCCCCATAATATCTAATCATTCGACTAGTATTTACTCCAAAGAAGTAAAATCATATGTCCATATGAAGATTTGCACACAGATGTTCATAGCAGCTTTATTTGTAATAAAAACTGGAAACAATTCACATGCCTACCATCAGGGAGGTGGACACTGCAAGATATCCATATCTATACAGTGAAATACTACTCAGAAATAAAAAGAAAAAATAGATCTCAAAATAATTATGCCTAGTGAAAAAAGCCAGTTCAAACGAGTACTACTATAATTCCATTCATGTAAAATTCTAGAAAATGCAAGTAATTGATGCTGACATAAAGGGATGGATGAATTGCCTGGGGACTGGTATAAAGAGGTATGGCAGCCTGGAGGGGATGGAAAGAAGGGATCACAAAGGGACAGAAGGAAATTTTAGGGGTGATGGCTATGTTCATTATCTTGACTGCAGTGATGATTTCACGGGTCTGTCCATATGTCACATTCACAAAATTATATACTTTAAACACTTGAAGTTTTGTTATGTCAATTTTTCAATAAACTTATTAAAATAAAAAATTAAAACTAAAATCAAGAGAAAGCCATTCTATGAATTTGGTTACCAATATCAGACAAAGCCACATCAAGGAAAGTTGAAACTTCAGACCAATATCCCTAATGAACATAGATGCAAAAATTCTTAACGAAATACTGGCAAGGGCTGGGGTTGTAGCTCAGTGATAGAGCTCTTGCCTTGCATAGGTGAGGCCCTGGGTTTAATCCTCAGCACCACATACAAATAAATAAATACATACATTGTGTCCATCTACAACTAAAGTGTGTGTGTGTGTGTGTGTGTGTGTATATGTATATATATATATATATATATATATATATATATATATATATATATAGACAAACCACATACAAAAACATACTTAAAAGATCGTGCACCATGATCAAGTGAGGTTCATCCCAGAGATGCAAGATTGGTTCAACGTATGGAAATCATTAAACATAATTCATCACATCAACAGACTTAAAGACAAGAATCACATGATTATCTCAATAGATGCAGAAAAAGCATTTGACAAAACATAGCATCCATTCCTGCTCAAAACATTATATAGATAATATATATATAAGTATATGTACACATTGCTTATGGTTCAAAATTCAATTTAGAAATCCATACTTGTGGTCTACTTTTCAAGATCATTTTAAATTGGTGTGTCTTTTGCTTTGAGACCATTCTTTGCTTCTCTTCATGTGAACTAATTCCCAGATAAAAACTCCACCAAGCAAGACAAATTCTTTATATTAAAGTCATCAGCCCTGATTAACTCACGTTCCCTTTACTTTGGCATCTTAAACAAGGCACATGCCGGTGGATGGCCAGGGTCTGGCTGCACCTGTCATGGCCTGAGCTCATTTTACATTGGCTGAGGAGGAGAAGTAGGCAGGTACCAAGACTGAAGTGCCCCAGATGTCCAAAGGTGAACAACTGCTTTCTCTTTCCACAGGTGAGTACTTAGAGATTGGAAAGATGCTCCTTGCTCAGGATGAGGTAGCTTGGGTGGACCTGAGATTGCTGAAGAAGCCCATTTATTTATAATACAGTGAGAGGAAAATTAGGCCATTGTATTTCTGCACAGGGGAAGAATTCATAAAAAGTCACACAAAATTATTCTTATATAACTGACAATGACATCGTTGTAAGGTGGAAACAGAGCTTTATTTGTCTTACTTAAAATGATATATAGAGCACTTGTCTGTTTATTCCACTGCAAACAGCTTCTGCAAAAACAGCCGTAAATCCCTGGGGGTTCCTACTGATAGTTATAAGTTACTTGAGCAAAATCTCTCAAGCAAGTTGCTGCCTTGCAGGTATCCATTATTCTAAATTCAAAGGCCTTTTTCTTGTTGTTTGTTTGTTTGTGTTGAATGTGTATTTCCCCCAAAATTATGTTACATGCAATATTACTTTAAAAAATATAAAATGTGTCAGAACGTAGCTACTTTTCAAATCGGTTAAGTATATATACCTAAATCAAAACACACACAGCCAAAGGGGGAACACTCGATAAATAGGCTTCATAATCAAATCTGGCTCAGGTTAAAGTGAAGTTAGTTTGATGGATTCAGCTGGGGCCCTAGTAAATAACAGCCTCTGTAATTAAGCTACCTTTGCTTAGCCTCACTGGGAGTCATGGGCGGCTCAAAGGTAGGAGAGAGACAACCAGGAGGCAAACTTCCGAAAAGAGCAGACAGCTTGCCCACCCACGTGCCAGGCCCTTTTCACCAAGAGCTGAATCAAGGGAGGCCTCTGTGTTCCACACACACACCCAAATGTCAATGAGAGGCAAACCCCTGTGTGGGAACGGGAAAGCAGCAAGCCCAAATCAACAAATGGTAAAGTCACTTGCCCCCTTGTCTGCAGCACACCTGGAACCTGTCCCTGCTGTTATCTGTGTATATGTCTCTATATTTTTATCTGAGTACTCACAGGTGCATATGCATGCATCCATATTCATACCCACACCCCTAAGTGAAAACATGATCAGGAAAAGGAGCAATGGCTTTGTAGCTTAATATTCTGGGTCTAAATTTCAGGTTGCTCACTTTTTTACTGTGTGGCAGACATATCAGGCACTGGGGATAATCACTGCCACAGAAGAGCTCCCCAGCCTCTGAGTTAGGGAAAGCACATAAATAGTTTTAATGCCATTTTACATGCCAAATGCAAAACTAGAAATAAGAGGGGCGTTATGTGATCACGGAGGAATGGAGGATTCAGATGCAACCTCCTGAAGAAGAAAACTGAACTCCATTTCCAAGGGCGAGGAAGTTACTTAATGTTCATGGGCTGTACCTTCTTTATCTATAAAACGTGCACTCATAGGGTGTATATCTGTAGTATTGATATGAGAAACAAAGAATGCATAAATCCTAGTAAGAAATGTTTCTGTAATGATGGCCTCTCACCTCCTATCCCTCAAGTGAAAAGTATGAATAAAAACAATCTTTTGCCAAGGGTATAATATGATAACTGACAACCTCACATGCAAAAATAGGAAGGAGAGCATTGATTGAAACACAGACTCCTCATTTCTCTTTATTAGGACAAATTAACTCATAACACAGAAAGAGAAAAGCAAACTCTTGCTCCCACATACTGAACTATACTGAATTCTCCTTCTTCATATCTTCCTTCATCATGCTCACATATTTCTTCTATCTTGATAGGTGATCCAAACTTCTCTCTCAGTCAGTGCGTATATATTACAGACAGGCTGTCTCTGGTGTGGCAGACGAAGAGCTGCTCAGATACCCCTTCAGGGAAGCCACCTAGCATCAAGGGCTGTGATTAGCCTACCATCTCCAGCTGCAGGCTGCTTCAAATTAGCTCAAGGTTGGGAGCATGCGGCATAAACTTCCCAGGGTGGCCTCCAGACAGTGGTATGCTGACTCGGCCCAGCTGGGAGAGAGTCGATTATGTGTACAGTCCCTTACAACTCTGCATTCAGTGATGTAACATTGAAGTGAGCCATGGTGCAAATATTTACACACACCCAAGATTGCAAGTGCTATAAATCATTTAGTAGGTACCTAGCATTGCCCTATCTTTCATGGAGCGCCACAGAAAATGGCACCACGAAGGTTTTTTAGTCTAGACCATAAGAAGAATGCAAAGAATGTGGATTGAACTAGTAAATACTATAAGATATGCATAAGTGGGCTGGGGCTGGGGCTCAATGGCTCGCATGTGTGAGGCACTGGGTTCGATCCTCAGCACCACATAAAATCAATAAATAAAGGTATTGTGTTTATCTGCAACTAAAAGAATATTTTTAAAAAGAGAAATGCAGGAGTGATCAATCCTGGTGAGACAAAGATCTGCCAACACTTTGCTTAAGAGTTGATAATGGAACTTGGGGTGATGTCAAAGCTGGCTTGAGAGATTATTGAGGAGGCTTACACATTGTGGTGCATTTCATTGAATTCTTAAATAGCTTCTGGAGATGAATGTGGCCATTTTAATGAGAAGTGAATCCAAATGTAGAGCAATTACTCTAATTGTGGATACTGTGGCAATGAGTCATGGGCCCACATCAATGAAGAACACAGAATTCAGGTATGTACGTGTACATCAGGCAGGTGGAAATGCCTAACTGCATGAGCTTCCATACTCTACCCATGGCCTTTCCCCAGCTTCCATACTCTGCCCATGGCCTTTCCCCAGCCATCTGGTGGAGTCTAAGTTAAGAGACAGGGCACCATGTTCCTGGTCAGTCACCCATGTTTCCTGCAGTCTCCTCCAACATTAGATAAATACACCAGAGCACTTGTTCAAACAAACCTTAGTGAAATTGAGCTCTCACGATCCACTTTTGTGTTTTTTTCATGGGGTACGGTTGGTGAGGTGCACAGTCAAGCTAATGGTGTACCCAATATATTTTGGTAAATATGAAGCACATTTAATAAAGTAAGTTTTTTTTTTCCTTCAAGAAATGGAATCATTTTTTTTTCCTTAGGAAAGTACGGATTTTATTTGTGCAGCTGACAATGGCTATTGAAGGTACATCTTGTCATCTGTTTTCTGAAGATAGTCCCAATCTGAGAATACATTGTAGGGTATTTTATAAGCCTGCATGAAATCTATTGCCACTAGAAATAAATATTCTGGCCTCATTCCAATTACACTTTTCAAAGCACAAAAGGCGTATGGGCATACATGGCAAGTGTATTTCTACATTGTCCCCAAGAAAAATATCCACCGGATTTCCATTGAGCTCTGAAAGTTTCAGCGTCTTGCAGTGATTCCGTGTAACTTTGTGGAGAAGTAGTCCAAGTGTGTGGAGAAACAGCAGGTGCTGGCAACAAAGGTCTCATTCTGTTCTTTGTCAAGACAACAAGGTTCAAAGAGTTCCATAAAATGACCGAAAGTTGATCAGGTAATCCTATCAGGGCAACATAGGAACAAACTTCTATCTCATTAGCACTGTTTATCTCATATTGCATTCGCATTCATTTTCACTAATATGATACAAAAATGTAATGATGTATAAGTGTTTTTTAATTTCATGTAAGTGAAAACAGGTGGGTAATTTACCATGGCTCCATTCCGATTGGAACTGACATTTCACATAAAGAATGTGGAGCTTTTAAAAAAAAAATTTTTTTTTTTTAGTGACTTTTTAAATCCTGGGTCAGATTTCAGCAACCTTGGGTTTTTAAAATCATTTAGTCAAATTCATGCAAGACATCATGCTGCAGATCTGTGGCCCCAAAGCAAAAAGAAAATCAAGAGGGTGATTTACTAGGGGAGAATGCCTCCAAACACAAGGAGCATGTTATATAGTTAACCTCCATTCAGAAAGGAAGCAGAAAGGGAGAGAGTGGTCTAAACGAGGTACCCTGGGTATTAAAAGAAGTCTGTATTCAGAGTACAAGCCCCTGATTAGAGCATTTGCCCTGCCCAGGTAACTGGCTGCTGAGCTAATGGGCAATCCTTGAGGCGTAAGTCAAGAGTGTTCCTTTATAAGAGTCACACGGCACATTGGGTGGTATTGATTAGTCCCTGCTTTTTTCCAGGAAGTTAGAGAGGTTTACGTCTCTCCATAATCGATTTAGGCATCTTGCTTCTTATCACCATTATCGTCATCATCAATATCAATAATCTGGATTAATTTCATCTTCATTAATATTAGCTGAGCTAATAAATCCAGAGAAGCCAGGTGCCTTAGTGCCTTTTTCTATGATGGGTGTAATTCAGATTCTCCCATGACTATTTGCTGATGAAAGGTTATCATCAATTTAATAAAATTTGAGGAACTGGGGAGCTCATTTTGTAAATGAAAGTGAGTTCCTTCTTTATACCCCAAACATTTTTGAATTTTGTATCTTGCCAGATTTTCTATTTTCCTACTGAAATATGGAAATGGATGAAAATTGTCCCCCACCAGGCACATTGTTTCTGTAGCCTTGCTCCGGGTCTCACATTGCCTGTCAGCCTGTGAGTCTACATTCCAGAATGCCCCGCGGGAGAAAGAAATTGTGTCCAGACGCAGCCATGGGAATGGAATTTCCCATACCTTGAGAGTGACCTCCAATTTGACCTTAAAATTAAAAACTTGTTTGTGAACTCCTGAGAGAGAAAAAAGTATATAACAGTAGCTGCTGTTTAAAAATATAATTGGCAAGTAGAGGAACAACATATGAGTCAGGCATGGGCTCCCTTAGATCCCAACAACTCACAGCCCAGATTTCCTGTGTTTTGCTGCTCATGAATGGACCAACCACCAGTGTAAACATCCAGGAGGGAAAAGAACTATTCCTTTCTAATCCCAATTTGCACTGGTAACTTTTCCCAAGTGTTTGTTTAAGGCCTGGCATCTCTCATTCATTCAGTCACAGTCTAAGAATTTATCATCAAACTTGTTTGTGCTAAAGAACACAGATTGGAGCTTTGGCATTCACTAGAGAAAGGCTTTGGTCTGAACCCTGATCACTTGCCAGCGGTGTGACCTCAGTTTCCTGATCTGTAAAATGGTGATAAACAATGGTACAAGTTTGAAATAATTGTTATGAGAAAGAAAGGGCATAGTCTAGTATTTGCATTTCAATAATATTCTATATCATGAATTTTTTTCCCCTTCTAGAAATTGCTAAGTGGCCATGCCTTATGATCAAGAGAGCTTTGAGATGGTAGCATTCATTTCTGCCCTATGATAAGCATAATTATGTTACTAAAGTTGTCAACAATATATCACATTTCACACTTTACAAATTTAGTCACATTGTTTTATTGAATCCTTACAACAATCCTATTACTAATCTTCGAATGGTTATTATAGCTTGTATTGTCGGATGATATGTTATTACTTCTGTTTACATACTGGGGCAGTAAGGTATACATGTTGTAAATGACATGTTCAACATCAGATACTGCTTGTGCAACTAGACCACAGATCTGAGGGTGTTCCTGCCTTTGGAAGTTCTCTGCCATTTTAGTATAGCAGATAAATAAAGTAACTGTTCTTGCCGGAAATTCTAAATTGATTCTCTATCACTGATAATCAAATAAAAGACCTGTGTCATGCAGGGTCTTTCCTGCTGATAGTTGGTAGACATTTCCATGACAACCAAGGAAACATCATTTAGTGTCAATGTGCTTTTTCTTGTTTGCAGTTCTTATAAGCTGCATCAATTTAAGAGATAGTATGCTAGATGACAAAGAGACACCCACAAGCCCATGTTTATTGCTGCACTCTTCATATTAGCCAAGATATGAAATCAATCTACATGCCCATCCACTGATGACTAAAGAAAATGTGCTACCCCCCCCCCCCACACACACACACTGGAATATTATCCAGCCATTAAAAAGAATGATATCATCCTTCCCCTCGCCCCCTTTTTTTTCCAGAAAAATGAATGGAACTGGAGAATATTATGTTAAGTGAAATATGTCAGACATAGAAAGAATATTATGTTAAGTGAAATATGTCAGACATGGAAAGATAAATACCTCAGATCCTCTCTCATATGTGATGCTAAAAAACAATCAGTCTCAATGTAGAATAGTAGAGATTACAAGAGGCTGGGAAGGGTGGTGGTGAGGGGGATGAGAGAGGCTGAATGATGGGCACCAGAACAGTTAGATACAAATGAATAAGTTCTAGGGTTCTACAGTGCAACAGAGTACTCTGACTATGGTTCACAGTAACTTATTATACATTTTATAAATAATTAAAAGAGAAAGGCAAAGGCTCCAAACACCAGATAATGATAAGGAGATGGTGATGGAATTACCTGATTTGGTCAGGACACATTGCATACATATATTGAGAGATCATACTGTACCTCTTAGTTTTGTACACTTATTATGTTGATAATTTTTTAAAATGTTTGAAGAGATGGAAATGCTAACTACTCTGATGTGATCATCACAAGCTGTGTGCATGTATTGAATTGTCATACTACACCCCATAAATAAGCACCATTAAAATAATAGCAACAATGATAAAAGAGATGGTAGGGTAGAAATTGGGCTTGTCTTTTTGTTGTTCTCATTTGCTTGTGGGTTTTCCCCCTAAATAAAGAACTGTTGGTGGACTCAACTCTTCACATATTGCGCCGGGTTGTCTAAGTTATGAAAAAAAAAATTTGTTTTGGCATACAAAGTGACAGACATAAGAGTTTTCAAAAGGTTGAGAGAGACGTTTTTATGCATATTTCATGCTGCTTAATAACTGCTTTAACCTGCTGATGGAGAGATGAATTTCCCTAATATCCTATTTAATTGAGGACCAGCTCTGTATTCAGAACTCGGCAAGAAACAATGGAGCATATTTTGTTCTTTAAATGACACAACATGGTTTCTGCGACAAGGTGCTAAAAATCTCGCAGACATTAAATGTCTCCCAGACACTTTCAAGAACAATACAAGACAAAATATAATTAAATGTTATATTGTGTTTTGTAACTGTCAAACACTACAGGAGCTGGGGGAGATGACAGCAGGCCACAGGAGCCAGGGAGGGAGGGACTAAGCCTCCCCTGGTTGAACATGTTCCCTTCACACTCAGTCTGGAAAGAGAACTCCCTATTGCTAGGAAGGGACCCTCAGGAAAATCCCCCGAGGAACTTGAGGGTCTAAAAAAAATTAGTAAGCAACAAAACTTTCTTCTTATAAGAATGCCCAGGTGACCATTGTTCTTTAATGACAGCTCAAGGTGGCTGCCTTAGCTTCCTGAAGCACATCTACTATTCTGTTCTAAGGGACAAAGAGTAACACATGAAAATCCCTTCTTGTAGCCTGTTTTTCTTTCTTTCTTTCTTTTTTTATATGATTCTCTAATGTGATTAGAGAGAAACTCGTCCCTTTACATTCCAAATAAAGAAAAAGAATATTGTAGTAGGATTTCACCATGAGGGGAGATTGTAATTAAATTTTATGCCATCCAAGAATCTTGCCCTTAAGAGGATAATATAAAGAATAACACCATTCTCCTTCTTTTTAGTGGAATGAGAGTAGCCTGGTATGAATGCAGAGACTCACCTCGGATGCTGGAAGTAGCATTGTAGGTTTTCTCCCATCACTGAGCAAGCTAGAGTGCCCAGGCCCAAGTACCTTCTCCCCTCTGGAAGAGTGAAGTGCAGCAGGGGACATCTAGTAGTTCTTGGAGTCTGCAATTTGCAGGGAACACAGGGACATGTGATTGCTGAACTTGTTTGTTGCTGTACTGAAATTTCCATCTTATTGGCTTTATAGGATTCTGAGTCCAGTCTAGCCCAGTGAGCATGGGCTCCCTTAATTTACCAGACTCCCAAACACCTATTTCTTAAACCCCATCCACCCTATCCAGCCACAGCTGATGGGCCAGATTGGAGACCTATTGCATAACGTTTTCAAGAACTTAAACTAATAACACAGAAACCAAAAAGTTGGGTGTTGGCCAAGCTATCAAGAAGCAGAAAATGATATGAGAAAATGCTCATGAGAAACTAGAACCAGACCTGCTTCTTAAGTGTCTTATAATAAACGTCTTTTACCTAAACTAGCTGATTTGCAATAAAACCATCTCTGAGTCAGAACATGGGGCAGTTGCTAAAGGAATTCAGATGGGAGAGACAACATGGCCAGGGCAGAGTACATTTCATAAGGGGCAAAACTGGGGTCCAATCAAAGACTCCTATTATGTTATTTTTTCATTTAATCAAGTTTTTATTTTGCATTAAAATGGTAATATATATTCATTATAGAATCCAGAAAAACACAGAGAAGAAAATAAAAATAATATCTATTCCAAATACTAAGCACCATTAATATTTTGCTATAAATACTCTTAGTCAGATTCACTGCTTTTTATAAAAGTGAGATTATGACATACATGCTATTTTTTACCTTTCCCCCCACTTAATTTCACTTGAGTAAATGATAAAATTGTTGTATGGTATTTCATCACATTTCTTAGTTTCCCTTTTGTTGGGCATTTAGACTATTTCTAATTTTTTTATTATTAAAAGATATCCTAGAATAAACATTCTTGTGACATTACAGAAATATTTGTGTGCATCTCTGATTATTTATCCATAGAATAACATATTAAAGTACATTTCTCATCAGATCAAAGGTAGGCTTTAAGGCATTTCTAAATGTAAAGAAGGAACACATAATAAAAATTATCAATGAGTTTAGGCTTACAAAAATGAAAACTAGGCTCTTTGTCTCCATTTTTGCCTACAGCTAAGGACACATTCTATGATCCAGTTACAGATTTGATAAATGGGTAGGAAACTTGGTCACTATTGCACTTATTCTGCAGTAGTCTAGAGAGTGAAGGGTTTATTTGTCATCAAATTTCAAATGTACCAACCAATATGGAAGCCCCCTAGACAAATGTGGTTACACCAAACTAGAAGGTTCCCACAACCTTCTTCTCAGGGGTCTGCTTTGGATTTGGGCTCCCTCTTTATGTAACCGAAAGGATCAACTCCAACCCACAGGTGGCATTGGGCTTCAAAAGAATGAGAAAAAATAAGAGAGATTTTCAAATATGTTTTTTAAAAAGTCCCTCAATCTTTTCATTTTATCTAGGTAAAAAAAAAATTTAAAGGCTGAATGCCATATAAGTCTATTAAGAAGCTTATTTGTTCTAACATAACACACAAAAACACATTGGTGAATTATCAAGCTGACAATGCACTTAGTAATGAGTGAGGATTAATGTCTTTGCAGGAATGTGATTCATGAATAAAAACTGGTACAAAATTAAACTCTGGATATACACAGTCATTTGTAATCTTTAAAAAGAAGACTGTGCTGAGTTGTGAATTATTTTTGGATGGGACTGAGGTAAGAGTCATGGGAATCTGAGGTGAGATGAGGTGTCGGGGGTTAGTCTCATCTGCCTTTTAGGCCATATTTAAAGCTTCTCAGCCAGCTGCTCTCTGCCCTGCCTCTGGCCTCTAAGCCAGACCAACACAACTACATAGAGGTCAGCAACAAGTCCTCTGGATTATGGCACCGAGAACTTCCTTCTGTATTTTCAATTTGCTTCTCCAACACTATTTGCACCAGATTTCACATTCTGAGGAACTGTTTTGAGTTGCATCTTGTCCTCTTCAAAAGACATTGAAGTCTTAATCTTTACTACCTGTGAATGGGAACTTATTTGCAAATAGGATCTTTGCAGATGATCAAGTTGAGATGAAGTTATTAGAGTAGGTCCTAATCCAGCAGGGCTGGGGATTGACTCTGTAGACACAGGCAGAGACTGGAAAGATGCATCTACAAGTCAAGAAATGCCAAAGCACCTTTCCAGACACTAGGAGACAGGTGCACAAGATTCTCCCTCACAGTCCTCATAAGGAACCAATCTGGCCAATACCTTGATCTTGGATCTCCTTCCTCCTGAGACGATACATTTCTGGAGATTTTGTTTGGTTGTTTACTTTTTTTTTTTTTAAGTACTGGGATTGAACCTAGGACCTTACACATGGTAGGCAAGCATTCTACCACTAAGCTATTTCCCTACCTCTTTTAATTTTTTTTTATAATTTTGTTGCAGGCTCTCACTAAATTGCCTAGGTATCCTAGAACTTGGGATCCTCCTCCCTCAGTCTCTGCTGTAGCTGAAATTATAGGCATGCGTCACCACAACTGTTGTCTAAGACACTGATTATTGCACCTTGTTATTACAGTCCTTGAAAAATAACAAAGTAATCTTCCTGACCCTGTACCTGATTTTTTTTCCTTTATACTTGTTCTCCCCAGGGTTTAACCCCTGCTGCTAAGAGACTCGGCTTCCAACTTACCACCCCTCTGTCTGGGTTTTGGCTCCCAGATACCCATTCTCAGCCTGGTCACTAGTCCCTCACACTTTGGCCCAGCTGTGTCTTGCTCTCATGTACTTTCCCATCCTGAGTATGTATTTGTGGGTAAGGGGCAGAGGAAGGGGACTCTGCCAGAAGAGGTGGAGTTTGCCTGAACTTAGCTGATAAGTCTCTCTCCGGACTCCACATGCTGTGGGAAAGAGTGGAGATAAGAACTGGTTCTGCTACTAGAAGATTCCAGAAGGCAGTTGCTCCTGTGCATTCCCCAGTAAAACCCCCATGTTCAGCTTAGGCTGGTGGCAAAGACTGTATGGGCTCTGTAGTCAGATGGCCTAGGTTTAAAGTCAAATACAGGCCTGGGGATGTAGGGGTTATTCAGTGGTAAGTGCTTGTTCATGAAGCCCTGGGTTTTATACTCAGAACTGGTGGCAGGGGGTGGGGGTGGGGGGGTGGGAGTCAAATATGTGTATGAGACCATGCCTGGTACATTATAAATGGCATGTAAATATTTTATGTTTTTTAAAATTTTTTCATATTTTAGGGGAACATATATCCCAGGGGTTTTTTGTTTTGTTTTGTTTTGTTTAGAACAATCTCAGTTTATACTCATAGTTTTGGTTTAATTATAGCAGCACTACCAAGTCCCCTTCCCTTGTCCCACCTTCATCTCCAGTAACTCAGGAGGCTGAGGCAGGAGGATCATAAGTTAAGGCCAGCCTGGGAAACTTGGCGAGACCCTGTTTCAAAATTATAAAAAGGGCTAGGAATGTAGCTCAGTGATAATGTGCTTACTTTGCATGTGGGAAACCCTGGGTTTGCCCTAGTATGGTGTAAAAAAAAGTAATCCATGGTCACTCTGTGAGTCAACACCTTATCTAATCCTGAAAGATGAGGATCATTTCCATGGCTGGCCCAACCCCTGCATCAGGATCTGGGAATATTTCTGCTCACAGGCAGGAGCAGATCTGAGACAGCTTGATTTGTGGATGTCCCCTCTCCTTCTTCCCAGTCACCACGGCTGCAGAGTAGTCTCAGGACAGTTCTCTTAAGTAATAACTGCTGTCCTATCAACTACTGGGAATTAGGACCTCATAAACTCTATACAGGGTGGTGATTGCATAGAGATGTAAGTTCAGTTTAATGAACACATTTTCCACTCCTTACTAGAAGAAACTCACTTAATTCCACTCTCTTCCCAGGGGCTTCTTTGATAGCTCCTCAAAAATCCTGTATTTTCTTTCATTTCCAATATGCTTTTGTTTTGAGTTGAGACCTTGGGTCAATTAGCTACACATTCTATGCTGGTCCCTTCTGATTCTCCTTTCCTCCCTTCCCCCTTCCTTCCCTCCCTCCTCCCTCTCCTTCCTTCCTCTTTCCCTCCCTTCCTTCCTTCCTTCCTTCCTTCCTTCCTTCCTTCCTTCCTTCCTTCCAGTAAGTGTCTATCAGTCTAGCTATTCTGTGGCAGGCATAATTCTAAGCATTAAGGTCTGTGGGGAACAAGACAGAAAAAGTCTGTGCCTCGTGGAGTTTATATTGTCATGGGGAGGAAGAGACATAAGACACATCAACAAGCTTTCAAAATAGCATTTTTAGATCAGAAGTTGGCAAAAATTTTCCTTAAAGAGGCAGAAAGTAAATACTTTTTGGCATCGTGGGGCCCTATAATAATTCAGCTCTGTCATTGTGGTGCCAAATCAGCTATAGACATTGCAATGGGCATGGCTATTATGGTATGGATTTGGAATACCCACGCCAAAGCTCATGTGTTGAAGACTTGATCCCCAGTGCAGCAATGCTCAGAGGTACAGCTTTTGGGGAGTGATTGAATCATGGTGGCTGTAACCTCAACAATGGGTTAATCCATTTGATGGATAAGTAATTTGAATGGAGGACTGGGAGAAGGTGATAACTGCAGGCAGGTGGGGCATGGTTGGAGGAAGTAGGTCACTGGACGGCAAGCCATTGAGGACTATATCTTGTTCCCCATCCCCACTTCTTGGCTGCTATGAGCTGAGTATCTTTCCTCCCCCATACCTTTCCACCATGACATTCTGCCTCAACCTCAGGCTCAGAGGAGCTGGTCAGCCATGGACTAGAACCTTTAAAACCATGAGGCAAAATAAATCTTTCCTCCTTAAGTCGTTTGTGTCAGGTATTTTGGTCACAATGACAAAAAGCCGAGTAACATAGCTATGTCCCAATAAAGCTTTATTTATAAGAACGGGCAACAGGTCAGATAGGTCTGTGGGCCATAATGTGACATCAATGTTTTAAAAAGTGATAAATTCCATAAAGAAAATAAATTGGTGTAAATTGTAACTGATAGAAAGAATACCTTAGATTGGATGGGTCATTGGAGGCTACTCTGAAGAGCAAACTCTATAGTCTACCCTTCAAAAAAAAAAAATAAGGAGGAGCTCAGAGTATTCTAGGGAAATTGTGGTGTTTTATTTTGGGGGGGGCGGTATAAAAATATTAACAGAAAAATGAATTTAGAATGTCCTAGAAGGTGAAAGGAAGCAAGGAGGGCTTGAGCCTATTAAGGAGAGAGATTGGAAAAGTAGAGAGAGTGGGAGCCAGAACCAAGATAAACCCTTTGGATTTGATTCTAGGCAAAATTGGCAGCATTAGAGAATTTTAAGCAAAAACAACATAATCTCATTTATGCTTTTAAACATTCACTGTGATTGTTGTGCAAAGAAGAAATGATGAAAGTAACCAGAGAGTCCTATTTGTAGCCAGTTAAGAGTAGTCCCAATGGGAGATCCAGTTTTCACTACTAGTCTAAAGCGAAAATCTAGCAGAACTTGCTCAGGACCCCCTACACCCCCACCCCCACCCCTTCCGTGAGGGCTCTTTGAATGCAAGCAACACAAACCAGTTCTGAAGGACTGACTTTAAAAGGGTAGGGAAGGGAAAGAATGGGGAAAAATTCAACCTGGGAAAGGCTGGGGTCTTAGAAAAAGAAATGGCTACTAGGAGTGAAAGGGCCCCATAAATGAGAGTGAGCTCCAAGCTTGAAGAAACCAATCCTTGGATCACTCTGCTTAGAATTGATCCGAGTCCAGCAGGCTGAACTTTCGCCACAGCCCATCTTGGAGAGGGAAGGGTCCAGCCTCTCCACCCACAGACTCAGCAGGAGAGCATGCCATGAGCCAGGTGTGAGTATCCCCATCAGGAAGCATGTGCTCTTGCCAACAGGCACAGCAGACCCTGGGGTGGCCTCAATACAGCAAAGATCTTCAAGACACTTTTTGTTGGTGTTCAGTTTCCACTAAGGGGAAACCTCCTTTCTTCCTTCAATTGTTCTCATCATTAAGTTCAGTTCCCCTTTAAAAAAAAAAAAAAAAAAGACAAGTACTGGGCCAGAAAAGCACGTCCTGTTTGTCCACTCCCACTGCACATGGCCTGGAGGCCCATGTTCCTGAAAGTGCGGCTTTGATCTAATCCGAATAAATTAGAATGCTGTCATCTAGAAGTCAAGCCTCACCTTGACCCTTCTTCAGCCTCGCACACCCGGGTGGGTACTGCAGACTGGCTGAGTGGCTTGCTTGCTGCTTCCCCAATACAGAAACCTGCTGTCTGCACCGCTGGGATTTTGCTCATCCTTCCCGCCGCCCGCCCCCTTTCCTAAAACTCATTCAAATACCCTACATTGCTTATCAAGTGTCACTATAGGCAAGGTACTACACTATTAAGCATAGAATAATCTCCTACTTTAAAGCAGTGTTTCCCCAATTTTAATGTGCCTTCAAACCACTCAAGGATCTTATTAAAAATGAGGATCCTTATTCCCTGCATCAGGGGTGAGGCCTGATACTCTGCATTTCCCTTGAGCTCCCCGGTTTTCACTGATGCTTCAGCTCGGCTGGCCGTGCTTTCTGTAGCAATTCTTCAAAGTATAGGTTCTTGATGAAGACAACTTCACATGATGATAACTACCATTTGCATAATGTTTTGAATTTTAAATAATGGTTCTCAAACATTAATTATCTTATTTAACTCAGAACAGTTCTCAATAGAAATTATTACATCCATTCTTTAAAACATTCTTCTCCATCTCTACACATCAGAGACATACAGACATACATCTGCATATGCATTATGTCTCTGAATCATTTTAAAGTAGGTCACAGACATCTTTATCCCTAAATATTCCAACACTTTATCCCTAGATATTCTAACACATATCTATTGAGAAAAAAAAATTATCCTACTTAATCTCAACACCATCATCATCCACAAGGAATTTAACATTGACATTCTGATATCTAAGATTTAGCCCTAGTGGTAGTTTCCTCTCTGATCCTGAAGTGTTCTTTACAGTTGGGATTTTCTTTTCTAGATTCAGGATCTAATCAACCATCTCATTGCCTTTCATCATAGGTGCTTGGTCTTCGAATATTTTAATGTTATATGATAATGATATATTTGACATTCTCAGAAAAGTTGTCATGCAAGATGTCTTATAATCTAGATTTCTCTGATTATTATCCCAAGACTAGACTCAGGTTAAACATTTTTTTATGAAGGTACTGCATAGATGATGCTCTATATCTCCACTGCATTATATCAGGGGACTAATAACATCTGCTTGCTTCACAGTGAGTGCTGCTAAGCCTTAATAACCTGATGAAGGTGGCATCCACTGCACGTTTCAATTGTGAAGATGCTTTTCCTCCTTTGTGATTAATAAGTGATATATTGGTAATACTTTAATTTTGAGGGTTTTTCCCATCAGATTTCACATCCTTTTCAAAACTTCTTGCTTTTAAGTTATAGATACACAAAATTTTGCAGGAAAAAATGTACAGGGAGTTCTACTGTACTCTTTACCTATTTCTCCCAGAGTTAGCATCTTGTATGACTATAGTATGATACCCAAATTACAAACTTGACATTGGTACCATTTCAGACCTTATTCAGCTCTCATCTCTTTTGTAAGAACTCATTGGTGTGAATGTGTGTGTGTATGTGTGTGTGTGCGCATGTGTGTAGTTCTAAGCAATTGTATCAAATGCATAGCTTTATGTGACCTCCCCTATAATCAAGAACCAGAACTGTTCCATCATAACCGGACTTCTTTGTACTTCTCCTTTGAGACCACCATCACTACCCACCGCCTTTATTCCATGGTGACCAAAATGTGTTCTTCATTTCTACAACTTTGTAATTTCAACAGTGTAATATAAATTGAATCATATGGTATATAACACTTGTAATTCACTTTTTTCACTCAGCATGATTCTCTCGTGATCTATTCAAGCTGTGTTCATGAACAGTTTGTTGCATTTCGTGGCTGAGTAGCATTCCCTGCTATAAATGTACCGCCACTGAATGTTTTTTTTATCAAGCAATGATAATCCTTGCCAGAATCAATTATTATTTTGGGATTTGCAAATTTTGATATCTACCAATACATATGAAAAATAATGCATCATGACCAAGTGACTTTTTCTAGGAATTCAAGGCTGGTTTGCAATTTAAACATCAATCAACATAATTTAACATATTAGCAGCCCAAAAAAGAAAAAGAATGTTATCATTCCTGTAGATGCTAAAAAATGTTTTTAAAATTAAATACCTATTTATGATAGAATTTATATCAAATTAGGACTAGAAAAGAAGTTCCTGAGGCTGATATGAAGCTTCTGAAAACATACCTGCAACTAAGGACAAAGTAAGATGTCCATTCACATGATTTCTATTTAACATGTTACTACCCTTAACCTCTGAAATAAGACATGGAAAATAAATAAAAGGAATACCAATTGGAATGAAAGAAGTAAAGAAAACTCTTTCTTAATAGAAAATATGTTCTATGTAGAAAATCCTAAGAAAACTACCACAAACTACAGTATGAGAATTAATAAGTGAGTTTATCATGATCTCAGTACATGAGGTAGGTATACAAAAATATATAAAGCATATTTACAACTCAATATTAATAAAAGAACAACCTAACAGGAAAAATAGTCAACAAATTTGATAAAAATGCACATTGACAAAAATGATATATGTTGGTAATCAAGCCCATGAAAACATGTTTAACATAATAATTAGCCAACAGGGAAATGCATATTAAAACTACAAAAACACAGAACCACACACCCCTATTACAATGGTGAAAATAAAAATCCCTGACAACACCTAGTGTTGGTCAGATGTCAGAGAAATTGGAATTTTCTTATGATGTTCAGGGGAATGCAAAATGGCATAGTTACTTTGGAAAACTGGACAATTTCTTATAATATCACACTTATACAGCATTTGCCTGAGAAGTTCTACTCTCAGGTAAGAAAGCATGCCCAAAGACATGGATATGAACAGATGTTCATAACAACTTTATTAATAATAGCAAAAAGCTGAAGTAACTCAAATGTCCATTAACTAGTATGCAAATAAACATTTCATAAATAAAATGAAGGGGACTTAATTGTAACAACTATACAATTGCCTCCATTTTTCCAACTCATCAGATAGTGTACTTAAAATTGGTTATTTTTTTAAAACCTTTATTTTTTATCTATATGTGGTGCTGAGAATCAAACCCAGTACCTCACACATTCAAGACAAGTGCTCTACCAGTGAGTCACAACCCCCAGCCCCCAAATTGGTTATTTTTTGATAAGTAATTTGTAACTCCATAAATCCACCATATGTAAATATAGATATATTGAATACATATGTAATAACGTAAATGTAAATATGCTTGGTACTGAGGAATGAATTCAAAGCAAAAGTTGTGGACTTGTAAGTCCAAAGCAAAAACAATATTTGAAACCCAGGGTTTTGCAGGTATCCTTAAAGGAAAGCAAGGCTTGGAATACCATCGCCTTTTACAGATAAGGAGACAAGCTCATATGTATCAGTAATTTAAAGGGTAAAATGAGGATCCCATTACCCTATGATGATGATGATGGTGTGTGTGTGTGGTGTGTGTGTGCGCATATGTGTAATTTGTATATACAATGGAATTATAATGGGGTTACTGGGTTCCATCTATTAAAAAGTTGAATATGCAACCACTTACCTTTTGTAAACCAACCAACCCTTTTATAGGCAGGAAGTATTTAATAAATATCATTTTTGTTCCTCAATATTCGTTTTCTATTCATACCATTCTTACCCACATAGACTTATACAAACATAGAAACAATACCCATATCCATGCCATCCTCAAGAGAATAACTTATTAGATAGATGTGAGTACTGAGTGGATAAATGAAGGAATAATCAAAGACAGAATTCAGAGACACATGAAAGATGGAGGGTGGGCAATATGACCAAGACAACCCAGGATTTCTGTGATCTTAATCGTCTATTATTTTGTCATTTGATACAGTTAAATTTGCAGTCTCAGAGCCATTTTAATTATTAACTTTGGGAGCTACATTTGCATTTACAGATATTAATAAATTCCTTGTGCTAATTATTCAAAATTTAACACAGATTAAAAAATATAAACATTAACTCTCTTTGACCAAAACAATTATCAGAGCTCAGGAAAAAAGAACCTACTTAAAAGTATCAGCTTAGCAGACAAAAGCATTTTGGCTGCCGCAGATTTAGAAGCAGCATTCAGCATGGATTAAAATGAGGCAAAATGAACACACACTAAGAATGTGACAAATTTTTATGGAAGTATAATTTTATTCCAGATAGGCAACAATTCTTTTAGAAAATGAAATGACTTTAAAATCTAGCAAAGGAGCTAGTAATGACTACAGAGCTTCTCATATTTCTTCGAAGAAATTAAATTAAGCCATTTTTCATTTTGATGGGGGAAGAAAAGTAAAATACTCCGAAAACAAGAACATTTTTAGATTTGGAGACAGTAAGCAAGGTCCCTCTCATTTTCCACAAAGATTCCCTCCCCAAGTGAGACTTTGTCATCATGGAACACACGTGATTTTATAGCTGTTATAAACCCATGAATTCTAGCGCTTATGACAGAGAGTCTAAACTGCCTTTAATGATGGTGGCATGAACAGTAACTTGAGATAGTATATGCAACACTGCACAAAATAGATCATAATATTGTCAAGTTGGATATTAGAACTGAAATCTCTCTATATGTTAATATTAATGAAAATGGTAGTCTTCAGAACAAAGCATGGTGGCTGCTGGGGGAAAAAATCAACTTAGGAACAATCTTATGATTTTAAAAACAGATTATCACAATGCAACAAAACTGCTTCAAATCCCCACCAGATTTGAGGTAAGGTATGGCCAGATGGAGAACAGGGAGGGGGGATAAGAAAGGATGTCCACGTAGCTGACTTCATATAACATACCTGTAGCACCTTGCAATTCCTGCTGTTCTGGTCTGGCAGATATCATTCTACAGAAGGAACTCAGGCAGTTTTTTTGGGGTGCAGAGACATTTATGAAATCCTAATTGAAAATACAAGTGATTCTCTAGAAAGAAAATTAAAATATATGTGTATATATATACATATATAAATATATATATATAAAATATATATAATATATATTAAAATGTATATGTATATATAAAATATATATGTATATATAAAATAATATATGTATGCATGTATATATATGTGTGTATGTATATATGTATACATATATATATATGATATATATTTATATCAGGGCTGGGGAGGCAGTGGGGGGGATGGAAGACTGAGGAGCAGATGGCAGGGGAAAAAAATTCAAGATTTCCTACTTCATGCAGCGGCTGTCTTGCTCCATTACTTCCTATGATGAGCAAGAGTGTTTTAGGGGCTATTTTTTTCTGCAGCAGGTCAATGTTCTCTGTAAAGAGAAGCAACAGGAAGAGGGCAATGGTTTTGTGCTGTGAGGGAAAAATACGGACACCCTTTAAGGGGAAAGGCACTGAGAATAATATTCCTCAGGATCTCTTCCCTCCTGTAGCTTTTTTGTACTTGCCAAACATTATTTCAAGGACAAATAGTTGTCCGTTTTTTTTGTGGCATGCAACTAGCGCAGCGTGGTATGTGGGGTGGAGCGATGGAAGGAAAGGTTTAATTTATTTTACTCTTGTAGATATAAAAAGTGCATTTGGTTCGACAAACAATTACTTGTTGCTTATTATTTTTATATGGGACACAAGTCATTTGCAATATCTTCTCACAAGGGCTTAGAGACAAACCTCCTGAAGAAAATCAGCGAGTAGTTACTGGAGTAGGCACAGCAGAAAGCAAAAACAGAAATTCGATCTCAGGAAAGATTCCATACCAATGAAATAAACTTGAGTAGTAAACAGAAGGAAGGAGGGAACAGAAATATTAAAAGGAGGAAGGAGTTTGATTTATGTACTCAGAGTCTGGAAAAGCTAAATATTACAAACAGGTTTGAACATGGACAGAACTGTGTAAGGTAGTAATAGCATTGGTCTTCATTTTGCAATTTTCCTCTAATAATCTCAAAGCACCTCCCATACATAATGAAAGACAGAAAGTTCATGAAAAATATAGCTGCTAAATATCTAAACCAGTTGCCAAGCGAGCTTGAAGCATCTGTTTTGGAAGCCTTTTAAAATAAAATGTCTAGTTAATGGACATTTGACTGACTTGAGTGTTATGGTTTGAATGTGAGATGTCCCCCAAAAGATCACATATGAGACAATGCAAGAAGGTTCAGAGGAGAAATGATTGGACTGTGAAAGTCTTAACCCAATCAGTGAATTAATCCCAGCTGGGATTAACTGGGTGGTAACTAGAGGCAAGTGGGGTGTGGCTGGAGGAAGTGGTTCATTGGGGGGGGTGGCTATAGGATATATATTTTGTATCTGGAGCTGGAGCCTGTCTCTGCTTCATGATCTATGTGATGTGAGCTGCATCCCTCTGCCACACTCTTCCGCCATGATGTTCTACCTGAAGCCCTCAGGAAGGGAGCCAACCCTCTCTGGACTAAGATCTCTGAAACTGTGAGCCCTCAAATAAACTTTTCCTCCCCTACAGTTGTGCTGATCAGATTCTTTAGTCACAGCAGCAAAAAAGATGACTAAAACACTTAGTGTTTTGCTATTAAAAATAAAGTTGTTACGAACATTTGTATATATGTCTTTGAGCATGCTTTCTTTTCTTTTAGGTAACTAAATACCCGAGAGTAGAACTTCACAGTCAAATGCTAAGTATACACTTGCTTTGATAACAGATTGTCCAACAGTGTTCCAAAGTAACAATGCCATTTTACATTCCCAGAAGCATTGGTTTTCAACCTTTAGCTGGTGTCAGAAGCACCTGGAGACTTCAGCTAAAACATGGATTCATAGGTGCACTCAGAGTTTCTGATTCAGCATGTCTGGGCAGTGGGTTAGATGGAAAGGTTGCATTTCTGACAAGTTCTGAATGAGGCTGATGTTGCAGATTCAGGGACTATACATTGAGGATCACCAGTTTGGGCATAGCTCTATCTAATAAGAACCACCATTGTATTGAATTCCAACTATATATGCAGTCCACATGTATCCTGTTAGGTGGGTACCACCCTCTCTTCAAGCATTCCATGGTTCAAACTGAAGATGAGACATAGCAAACTATTACTCAATCCTGAGCAAGCCAGGGGCAGTCCTGTGTTCAAACACGAATTGCTGGAATTTGAGTCCTTCAGTGTATATTACATTAAGTTGCTTAGGAATGCGAAGAAGCATAGTCTATTAAAAATAGATAATCACACAAGATGCAGGGAAAAAAAGGTAAGAACTCAAAACTTAAAGAAAGTAAATTATTTTCAAAGGGACTATAGTCACATCATTTTGATCCATAAGGCTACATCTCTGCTCTGGTATTAGTCATAAACATACGAACAGAACTAAAGTTATGCAAATATCAACGGTGACAGGTTTCTCCTTTCCAAACTTCTCCCCACTTTTGGCATCATCAGAATTAAAAACCACAGATAGATAGAAAGTCATGTTGGAGTGCTGTAGGTTTCATGAAGGATGGAGGGAAGAGCTCATCAATCACACCCTGACCTTGCTCCATAGGTTCCTCAGTCCTACTTATCATCTCTCCTAGGTTCATCCTTTCTTCTTTCCTCCAGTATGCAAATTTTCCCCTTTAATATGCAGAGTTTCTTTCCTTCCTGAAAACTGGACACCACCCAGGTATCCCCAGATATAGGACACTGCTTTTATTTCATGCTAAGACTGTGGAAACACTCTCTCTTCCCTAATGGTCTCCCTACAGAGACATTTTCAGATGAGCTGTTTGAGATCAAGCATTCTCCATGTAATTACCTAGAGAACTTAAAAATTTTTTCCTGGTGATTTCATATGGAGCGTTTGAACATCCTAAATCTGCATTGTCTACATGTAGCTATTGAGTACTTCAAAAGCATTCCACTAGAGATGTGTTGGAATTAGAAAATACACACTCAATTTTGAAGATTTAGTATGACAAAAAGAATATAAGTATCCCGTTAATATTTTTATATTGACTATATATTGAAACAATAACATTTTGTATGTACTAAATAAGATGTATTACTGAAATAAATTTCACCTCTTCCTATTTCATTATTGTAACTACTAGTAAGTTTAAAATTACATATGGCTAGCAGTAATGAACGAACAAATGAATGAGTGAATGAATGTAGACTATTTTCCTTAGATTATAAGCATTTTGGTGACAAGATTTTTTTTCCCACTGCTCAGTGTCTCAGCACAACAAGAGCTCAGTAAATATTTGTTGAAAGATGAGAAGCAAGAAATACTATAGAGAAAGAGAGTGGGCAATGAGGAAAAGGTCCATATCACCTGGGAATATTTGGTTGGGCAAAACATAAAGAGTACAGATCAACCAAATCACTAAATAGGGCCCAGCCTTATTATTAAAGCCACAAGTTGGGGGTTTGGTTGTATCTTACTTAATTATGAAATGTGTGCTTCAGCCATTTAATGTCTATGGCTCATTCTCTAGGCTGCAATTTGCATAGTGAAAAATGAGTCCAAGGTTATTTTTTCATGAGGGATTTCAACCACTGAAGAAGAGACCTGAAACCTAGAATATCTGCGAGTCCCTTGCTGCTCACTGCAAAGAAAGAAAACTCAGGCATTTAGAAATTGAACGAGCATCCATCAGCTGGAAGTGGACAACATAGTCCAGGCAAATCAGAGGGTTTCCGTAGATGGTTTAAAACTCTTTGCACTTTGTTCTCTTCACCCTACCCAGACTTGAAGAATAAACTCCACTCAAACATAGTAAAGAGACAGGGTAAAAAAAAACTCAGGTTTTTATTCAACAAAGGCAAAAACATAAGCATTTCACAAGAATAGGAAATCTATTTCTAAATCTATTTCAAGAAGGAAAAAAAAAAAGTTCCAGATTCTAGAATGGACAGGTCAAAGATGTGCTTCCAGTATCAGCAAATCAGGGCAACAGCAAGTTGGTATTTTGTTGTTGTTGTTTGTTTGTCTGTTTATTTGTTTGTTTTGTGTGTGTGTTTTAAATTATTTTTTTATTTATGTATGACAGTGGAATGCATTACAGTTCTTATTACACATACACATATAAAGCACAATTTTTCATATCTCTGATTGTACACAAAGAATATTCACACCAATGAGTGTCTTCATACATATACGTTGAATAATAATGTCCATCACATTCCACCATCATTTCTAACTTCCTGCCCCCACCCTTCCCCTCCCACCCCTCTGCCCTATCTAGAGTTCTTCTATTCCTTCCATGCTCCCCCTCCCTACTCCACTATGAATCAGCCCTCCTTCTATCAGAGAAAACATTCGACATTTGGATTTTTGGGATTGGCTAACTTCAATTAGCATTATCTTCTCTAACTCCATTCATTTACCTGCAAATGCCTTGATTTTATTCTCTTTTATTGCTGAGTAATATTCCATTGTGTATATATGCCACAGTTTTGTTTTTTTTTATCTACTCATCTATTGAAGGACATCTAAGTTGGTTCTACAGTTTAGCTATTGTGAATTGTGCTGCTATAAACATTGATGTGGCTGTGTCTCTGTAGTATTCTGTTTTTAAGTCTTTTGGTTATAGACCGAGGAGAGGGATATCTGGTTCAAATGGTGGTTCCATTCCCAGATTTCCAAGAAATCTCCATACTGCTTTGCATATTTGCAGTACCACCAGCAGTGTATGAGTGTAACTTTTTCCCCACATTCTCACCAACACTTTTTGTATTCATAACAGCTGCCATTCTGACTGGAGTGAGATAAAATCTTCAAATGGTTTTGATTTGCATTTCTCTAATTGCTAGCGATGATGAACATTTTTTCATATATTTATTGACTGCTTGTATATCATCTTCTGAGAAGTGTCTGTTCGGATTCATGGCCCATTTATTGATTTGGTTATTTGTTTTTTTGGTGTTTAACTTTTTGAGTTCTTTATATACTCTAGAGATTAGTGCTCTATCTGATACGTGAGAGGTAAAGTTTTGCTCCCAAGATGTAGGCTCTCTATTCACCTCACAGAAACTTTTTAGTTGAGTCCATCCATTTATTGATTCATGATTTTAATTCTTGCACCAAAGGAGTCTTATTAAGGAAGTTGGGGCCTAATCCCACATAATGGAGATTAGGGCTTACTTTTCTTTCTGTTAGACACAGGATCTCTGATTTTATTACTAAATCTTGATCCATTTTGAGTTGAATTTTGTGCATGGTGAGAGACAGGGGTTTAATTTCATTTAGTTGCATATGGATTTCCAGTTTTCCCAGCACCATT
Source organism: Spermophilus citellus (assembly GCF_964194105.1). Lineage (NCBI taxonomy): Eukaryota > Metazoa > Chordata > Mammalia > Rodentia > Sciuridae > Spermophilus > Spermophilus citellus. The sequence continues at coordinate 85,108,333 of NC_138198.1, forward strand.
TGTTGAAGAGGCTATCTTTTCTACAATGCATATTTTTGGCACCTTTGTCTAATATATGATAATTGTAATTTGTAGGTTAGTCTTTGTGTTCTCTATTCTGTACCATTGGTCTACCCAGTCTGTAGTGCCAATACCTGTTTTTGTAATTATTGCTATGTAATATAGTTTAAGGTCTGGTATAGTGATGCCACCTGCTTCACTCTTCCTGCTAAGGATTGCTTTAGCTATTATGGGTCTCTTATTTTTCCATATGAATTTCATGACTACTTTTTCTATTTCTTTTTTAAATATATGCATTTATTTTATTTATTTTTTTTATTTTATGTGATGCTGAGGATCAAATCCAGGGCCTCACACATGCTAAGCAAGTGCTCTACCACTGAGCCACAACCCCAGCTCCTGCTTTTTCTATTTCTATGAGGAATGCCATTGGGATTTTGATAGGAATTGCATTAAATCTGTATAGTGGTTTTGGAAGTATGGTCATTTTGATAATATTAATTTTGCCTATATAAGAGCAAGGTAGATCTTTTCCATATTCTAAGGTCTTCTTTGACTTTTTTCTTTAGGGTTCTGTAATTTTCATTATATAGATCTTTCACTTCTTTTGTTAAGTTGATTCCCAAGGGTTTTTTTTTTTTTTTGAGGCTATTGTAAATGGGGTAGTTTTCCTCATTTCCCTTTCTGAGTATTTGTCACTGATATACAGATATGCCTTTGATTTATGGGTTTGATTTTATATCCTGCTACTTTGCTGAGTTCACTTACTAGTTCTAGAAGTTTTCTGGTGGAACTTTTAGGGTCTTCTAGGTATAGAATCATATCATCAGCAAACAGTGCCAATTTGAGTTCTTCTTGTCCTATACATATCCCTTTGATTTCTTTCTTCTGTCTAATTGCTCTGGCCAATGTTTCAAGAACTATGTTAAATAGAAGTGGTGAAAGAGGGCATCTCTGTCTTGTTCCAGTTTTTAGAGGAAATGCCTTCAATTTTTCTCCATTTAGAATGATGTTGGCTTGAGGCTTAGCATAGATAGGCTTTATAATGTTGAGATATGTTCCTGTTATCCCTAATTTTTCTAGTGTTTTGAAGATAAAGGGGTGTGTATTTTGTCAAATGCTTTTTCTGCATCTATTGAGATGATCATATGATTTTTATCATATAATTGTTATCATATGATTCTTATCTATTGATGTGATAAATTACATTTATTGATTTCCATATGTTGAACCAACCTTGCATCCCTGGGATGAATCCCACTTGTTCATGGTGCATGATCTTTTTGTATTCGATTTGTCAGATTTTATTGAGAATTTTTGTATCTATGTTCATTAGAGATATTTGTCTGAAGTTTTCTTTTATTGATGTAGCTTAGCCTGGTTTTGGAATCAGGGTGGTTGGTCTCATAGAATGATTTTGGAAGTGCTCCCTCTTTTTCTATTTCCTGAAATAAATTGAAGAGCATTGGTATTAGTTCTTCTTTAAAGGTCTTGTGGAACTCACTGTGTATCCATCTGGGTGGTCCTGGGCTTTTCTTGGTTGGTAGTCTTTTGATAGCATCTTCTATTTTCTCACTTGAAATTGACCTGTTTAAATTGTATATATCATCCTGATTCAATTTTGACAAATTATATGACTCTAGAAATTGCTGATGCCTTTGATATTTTCTATTTTATTGGAGTATAAGTTTTCAAAATAATTTCTCATTATCTTCTGTATTTCTATAGTGTCTGTTGTGATATTTCCTTTCTCATCACGTATGTTAGTAATTTGAGTTTTCTCCTCCTTCTCTTCATTAGCATGGCTAAAGGTCTGTCAATTTTATTTATTTTTTCAAATAACCAACTTTTTGTTCTATCAATTTTTTTCCAATTGTTTCTATTTCATTGATTTCAGCTCTGATTTTAATTATTTCCTGTCTTCCACTGCTTTTGGTATTGATTTGTTCTTCTTTTTTTAGGGCTTTGAGATGTAATGTTAAGTAATTTATTTGTTGACTTTTTCTTATTTTAAGGAATGAACTCCATGCAATGAACTTTCCTCTTAGAACTGCTTTCATAGTGTCCCAGATATTTCGATATGTTGTATCTGTGTTCTCATTCACCTCTAAAAAATTTTTAATCTCCTCCTTGATATCTTCTGCAATCCATGGTTCATTCAGTAGCACATTATTTAGTCTCCAGGTGTTGGAGTAGCTTTTGTTTCTTATTTTATCATTGATTTATAAATTCATTCCATTATGATCTGATAGAATATAGGGTACTATCTCTACTTTTTAATATTTGCTAAGAGTTGCTTTGTGACTAGTATATAGTCTATTTTAGAGAAGTATCCATGTGCTGCTAAAAAGAAAGTGCATTCGTTCATTGAAGGATGAAATATTCTATATATGTCAGTTATATCTAAGATATTAATTGTATTATTGAGTCCTATGGTTTCTTTGTTCAGCATTTGTCTGGAAGATCTACCTAGTGATGAAAGAGGTTTGTTAAAGTCACCCAGAATTATTGTGTTGTGGTCTATTTTACTCTTGAACTTGAGAAGAGTTTGTTTGATGAACATAGACACTCCATTTTGGGGGGGGCATATATATTTATAATTGTTAAATCTTGTTGGTGTATGGTTCCCTTGAGCAGTATTTAGTGCCCTTCTTTATCATTTTTGATTGACTTTAGTTTGAAGTCTATTTATTTGATATGAGGATGGAAACCCCTGCTTGCTTCTGCAGTCCATGTGAGTGTTTTTGATTTTTTCCAAATTTTACCTGCAGTCTATAGATGTCTTTTCATATAAGATGAGTCTCTTGGAGGCAACATATTATTGGGTCTTTTTTTAAAAAAATCAATCTGCTAGTCTATGTCTTCTGATTGGTGAGTTTAGGCCATTAACATTCAGGATTATTATTGAGACATAATTTGTATTCCCAGCCATTTTTGTTTATTTTTGGCATTTAATGTGACTTGGTTTCTCCTCTGATTAGATTTTCATTTAGGGTAACACCTCCCTCTGCTGATTTTCATCATTGTTTTTTATTTCCTTGCCGCAGTCCGGCTGCAGCAACATAACCGGGGGGGGGGGGGGGGGGGGGGGGGGGGGGAGGGGTGACGAACAACTTGCGTACATTGATACAGCAGGAGTGGGAGCCATTTACTGTAGGACAGGAGGGGCATATATACATTCCACACAGCTTATCTTAATTAACATAAACTAGATACAGCAGTCAACCAATAAGGAATCTCCACACTTAATGGCTCGCTGGCGTTACTTCACAAACCAGTCCCCCTGGCAAAATGCCAGGCGCCATCTTGACTTGTTTACAGACCCTAACAGTTCCTCTTCTTGGAACATTTTGCTGAGGATGTTCTGTAGTGCAGGCTTTCTAGTTGTAAATTATTTTAACTTTTGTTTATCATGGAAGGTTTTTATTTCATCCTAAATCTAAAGCTTAGTTTTGCTGGATATAAGATTCTTGGTTAGAATCCATTTTCTTTCAGAGCTTGGTATATGTTGTTCCATGATCTCCTGACTTTGAGGGTCTGGGTTGAAAAGTCTGCTGAGATATGAACTGTTCTCCCCTATATGTGATCTGATTCCCCTCTCTTGTGGCTTTTAAGATTCTATCCTTATTCTGTATGTTAAGCATTTTCATTATAATATGCCTTTGTATAGATCTGTTGTAATTTTGTACATTTGGTGTCCTGTAAGCCTCTTGTATTTGTTTTTCCAATTCATTCTTCATGCTTGGGAAATTTTCTGATATTATCTCATTGAAGAGCTTGTGCATTCCTTTGGTTTGAAACTCTGTGCCTCCCTCTATCCCAGTAACTCTTAGATTTGGTCTTTTGATGCTGTCTCATAATTTTTGGATGTTCTGTTCATGGTTCTTATTATCTTCACTGTGTGATCAACTTTATTTTCCAGATTGTATACTTTGTCTTCATTATCTGATGTTCTTTCTTCCAAGTGATCGAGTCTGTTAGTTATGCTTTCTATTGAGATTTTTATTTGATTTATTATATCCTTCATTTCAAGGATTTCTGGTTTTTAAAATTTTTTGTTGATTTTTTAAAAACTAAATGACAGGAGAATGTATTACAATTCTTATTACACATATACAGCACACTTTTTCATGTCTCTGGTTGTATATAAAGTATGTTGACACCAATTCGTGTCTTCATACATGTGCTTTGGATAATGATGTCCATCACATTCCACCATCATTGCTAACTCCCTGCCCCCTCCCTTCCCCTCCCACCCCTCTGTACTATCTAGAGTTCATCTATTCCTCCCATGCTCCCCCTCTCGGCCCCACTATGAGTCAGCCTCCTTATATCAGAGGAAACATTAGACATTTGTCTTTTGGGGATTGGCTAACTTCACTTAGCATTATCTTCTCCAACACCATCCATTTACCTACAAATGCCATGATTTTATTCTCTTTTATTGCTGAGTAAAATTCCATTTTGTATATATGCCACATTATTTTTATCTATTAATCCACTAAAGGGCATCTAGTTTGGCTCCACAATTTGGCTATGTCCCTGTAGTATGTTGTTTTTAAGTCTTTTGGTTTAGACCTAGGAGAGGGACAGCTGAGTCAAAAGGTGGTTCCATTCCCAGATTTCCTAGGAATCTCCAAGAAGAATCTCCTAGAAGAAAAAGTAGGCCCTAATCTTCATCATGTGAGATTAGGCCCCAACTTCCTTAACTAGACTCCTATAGTGCAAGAATCAATAAATGGGATAGAATCAAACTAAAAAGTTTCTTCTCAGCAAAAGGAACAATCTGTGAGGTGAATAGAGAGCCTACATTCAGGGAGCACATTTTTACCCCTCACACATCAGATAGAGCACTAATCTCTAGGATATATAAAGAACTCAAAAAGCTAAACACCAAAAATAAATAAATAACCCAATCAACAAATTGGCCAAGGACCTGAACAGACACTTCTCAGAGGAGGATATACAATCAATCAACAAATATATTAAAAAAATGTTCGTCATCTCTAGCAATTAGAGAAATCCAAATCAAAACTACTCTAAGATATCATCTCACTCCAGTCAGAATGGCAGCTATTATGAAGACAAACAACAACAAGTGTTGGGGCGGATGTGGGGAAAAGGGTACACTCATACATTGCTGGTGGGACTGCAAATTGGTGCAATCTGTTTTTTTTTTTTTTTTTAATATTTATTTTTTAGTTGTAGTTGGACACAATACCTTTATTTTATTTATTTTTTAATATGTGGTGCTGAGGATCCAACCCAGCGCCTTGGACATACTAAGTGAGTTCTCTACCGCTGAGCCACAACCCCAGCCCCTGACTGTTTTTTTTTTTTTTCAGAGTCTCTATCTCTCGCTTGAAGTAATCTTTTGCTACCTGTATTTGCTCTCTTACCTCATTGTTTGAGTCATCAATTTTTGCCTGTATTTGCTCATTTAGGTCATTCTTTAATTCACAGATTATTTTAATCATGAACCTTCTGAACTCCTTCTCTGACATTTCATCAACTTTGCTGCCCATAGGTTCTGTTATTATCGTGTCCTGGTTTGTTTGGGGCACTTTTCTCCCTTGTTTTTTCATGTTGTCTGTGTGCCTTCCTTTCTTGCAGTGTGGATCTGAGATATTACAGTTTCTTCCCTATATTCTTGTAGTACCCATGCAGATTGTCTGTACCTTACCTTGATATTGGGCTTCCAGCCCCTGCTGGTGTCCCTCAGTGTATACTACTGCATCTAAAGGGGGTGGTAGCAATAGCCGAAGTAACTTGAGATAATAGTTGAGATGCCCCAAGATGGAAGCAATGTCCTACAGAGATGGTGCTGAAAGGGCGGGCCTCATACTCTCTTTGGGCTGCCTGCTCTGAGATTCAGCTGTTTGTAGGCCCTGTCTGCAGTCAAAAACTTAGGGGCTACTGTGTAGGGAAGGCTATGGCAATGACTGCAGCGTCCCAAGATGAAAGTGCATTAGGCTTAGGCTCCCAGGTGGCGGGTGGGGGGGTGGGGTGCGAACTTGAACCTACTCTGGACCTGGGTCCTTTGCAACTCCGTGTGGATGGATCTGTACTGGGCCTGGGCTCCCATGATAGTCTGCTGGTTGGAAGAGGTGGTCCTGTCCTGGAGGCTGGGCTCCAGCAAGTGCCTGCCGGTGGAGGGGTGAGCCCAGGCCTACTGTGAGCCTGGGTCCTGTGTAGGTTGGTGTCGTGGTCAAGTTGGTGTTTTTTTAAGGGTATGAAATTCAGATAGGAAAAGAAAAAACATTCAGGTAATTATCAAGGGTCAGATTTAAAAAAAAAAAAAAAGGACTGCTTAGACTTGTCATGCTACAGCTTACTTTTAATTTTGAGTGAAATATGGGGATGGACACTGTAATCTTAATAGCATTTAGATCTTAATGTGGACCTAAGAGAGTTCAATTATCATCTGATTTATTATCCACACTTGAAAATACTGGGGTTCTCCATGCTCTAACTTTTTGCACTAAAATTAAACAGAATATGTTTATCATAACACCAAACCCCCTATAATATGTTCTATGCATGATAAACCCAGAGTTAGACCCATAGTCAGGTAGGCCCCTAAAAATCAAGGTTATCATTATTACACATGGGTCTTGTCATCAGTGTTTCTGAAGTTTTTACTTTCACATAACTGTGGAAAACTGGATCTGTTAAGTTAGCTCTTTAAACTATATAAAAAATCTATATCAGCGGGCTTTTAGGGCCTTGAAACTATTCTGTATGACACTATAATAGCATATATATATGCATATCCTTATGTTTGTCAAAACCCACATAACACAGAGTGAATCCTAATGTGAATTTTGGTTAATAATTATTAGTGAGTGTTTGCCGCAGTCTCGGCTGGGCACAGAATCACGAGCCACCACACAGCTTTGTAGATTCAAAACGCAAATCTTTATTCCCGAACTCACACCGGCCTCCACACACGTTCTGGGGCAATCCCAGTTCTGCTGCCACCCAATTCACCTACTCCACGAGGCTTATTTCCCAAAATGCTCTCTGAATCTCACGAGAGTTCAACAGGAGCTTAGGCAGCAGGAACGCCCTAATTCCAGCAGCAATAATCCTCAACATCGAACTTCCCTAAAATCCAAGGTCTTAAACTGGGAACGCCTTGTCTTAAACCGGGAACGCCCTAAACCCAAGGATTGGGATACTTCCTCAAACTGCAGGATACACCCTAATCCTGGATCCACCCTCGTCCTTGGGCAGGGTCACCTAACATGCAATGTCAACAGCGAAATTAACATGGGGTACGCTGGCAAGGAAATTTCCTACTTGGTAATGGCCCTCAGCATCTCCCCCCTTCTGATTAATTAAACAACAAGCAATGTGGCTTAAGGACCGTGCCTGGTAGGTTGTCCAATTCAACATATGGTTCTTACCCGTCATGGGAAAACTGACCTTTAGGCGTCAGCTTCCTGTCTTAGGTTGAATCCACTGCAATCAGATCAACCCGTCACTGACTACCGGTCCAGCATTCAGCCAAGCTTGTGGAAAGGCCTATGCACCAGTGGGGGGGTGAGGTTTCTTGCCTCACCTCTGTTGGCCCCCAAATATCCTTGGTGCCAGTGGGGGGGTGAGGTTCTTGCCTCACCTCTGCTGGCCCCCAAATTTTAGACCATCACTAGTAGAAGGGAGGAGGATACAGAAATGCCACGACACCAAGCCAATTGACGGCTCCTTTGGAAAAATTGCGTCACTGGTGACACCATCAGCAAAGATATGCCAGTATTACCACAATTAACATGGGGTGAGCTTGGCAAGGAAATTGCGTCACTGGTGACACCATCAGCAAAGATATGCCAGCATTACCACAATTAACATGGGGTGAGCTTGGCAAGGAAATTGCATCACTGGTGACACCATCAGCAAAGATATGCCAGCAGTACCACAATTCGCTGCATCAGATGATATTTCACAATGCATGCAACTGATATATAGTCCAGGCAAGTTCTGCAGGCAGTTCAAATCGGAGGAGTCTATCAATATGTCCATATCCTCCCAAAGTAAATCGAGTCCTTGATTGAGCATTACTTGTTGAGTTAATTTCATTGATGCATCAGTTTATGCAGTTTACTGTGATGGCTATCATAGAAGCTGTAGTTTGGTTTTATCTTAGTCTTCACCGGCACTGGGATGGAGATGGAAATTCTGGCAATGATGCTAAAGAGACATTATCCTGAACAGAATTATTAAATATAATGAAAAGGAAAGGTGAAAGTAAACAAACAGATCTGTTAACCTCCTAAAAAACAATCCTTAACAGCTGTTTACCTAATTTAAATTAGTAAGCAAACAGATCTGTTAACCACCTTTAAAAACAATCCTTAACAGCTGTTTACCTAATTAAAATTAAAGCATTTAAATCACGTGAATAAAAAAAAATTCGGATCCATTTTTTCATGAGCGCTCCTTATATATGAAATATGGACATACACACATACAGACATACAACACAAAACAGAAATGTGCACATATAACATACAACACATAAGACAATAAAGGCCTTGTAGTTTTACCTAGGTGAAATCTCCATTGCAATGTTTAAAAACTCCACAGTCAAAAAATAAAACAGTCAAAAAATAAAACTGATCAGAAAAACATTAACCTAGGTTTGTATGAGCTCAAAAATAAAATAGAACTTTACGATGTGGGAAAAATGCAATAATAAAATAGATATTGAAAAAAGCACCATGGTTAAACACTGTCGCAGATGTAAGAATAGCCAAACTGGAGCTCTGGATATCAGCTGTTATGGATTTGAGTCAAATCATCTTCTTTTTCTGTAGAAATTGCTTTAGTTAATCTCTCTGGAATCCAAATCGGCTGCTGTTCTCCCTGCGGAAAAACACAGACGGAACCCCGATTCCAGACAATAACTGGATCAGGACCTTTCCATTGTCCTGTTAGAACATCTTTCCAAAGTACCTTAGGCTTATGTACATTTTTCGGATACATATGTCTTTCCGCAGCACTAAGTCCTGATGAATCCAAATTTAGAAAGTTTAGAGTAAAAAGGGTTATTTTATCTTTGGCGGATATATACCCCTATAAGATCCTTTTAAATTCAAGTCATTCAAAAGCATTCTGCCTTAGTTTTTAGAATTACTTTAGTCCTTTTAATTTTTTGATGTGGTTTTAAACCATAGTTGTCTTAGCCTCTTGCATTTTCTATCTGAAATACCTTTACTTGACATTTTCAACCATTTTCTATCTTATTTCTATCTTCTAGTTTTCTTCTAAGGTTTTTATATTTACCCTTAGTTGCTTTTTTCTCTCCTAGTTTTCTTTTGTTTCCTATTTTGTGGGTTTAAAATTCTTGTCTTTCTACATCTTTTTTATCTTCCTATATCTTTTTTATCTTTCTACATCTTCTCTCTTTTTTTACCTTTCTGTACTTCTGTTTTTAAAGTTTTTCACTTCAAATTTTTAATCTTCTTTATCTAAATATCTTTTATCTTGTTATCTTCCCATTTTCATGGTTTTTTTTTTCCATCCATCATGAAGGCATCTTAACCACCTTCAACTTAACCTTTTAAAGCCTTTTGCAACTTATTTAGACATTTTACAACTTTTTACTTTACCACACAAAGATTATCTCATCTCCCTCTTTATAGTTTAATAAGTACATTTAAATAGTTTGATGAGTAAAGCAATCTTTTTTCCACCATGAAGGTATCTCGACCACCTTCAATTTAACCTTTTAAAGCCTTCTAATTATCATCTATACTGTACTTTTAAATGTACTTTTTCACCACCTACAGCTTTACTCTTTTAAACGAGGCTTAGATTCTGTTTAAATTGCTTAATGTTAGTTTACATGGCTGCCCTTCAACCAAAGGCCTTTTTTTTTTTCCTCCATTAAGAAGCTTTGTCTCAATCTGCCATGTACGAATACCTTTTTCTTCTTTCTTCCTTTCTCAAGCTTTTAAATTAAGTCTAGTTTCCTCAAAATCTTTTTAAATGGCATTTTACAACTTTTCACTTTACCACACAGAGATTATCTCATCTAGAAACATTTCTTTTTCCTTTAACCTTTTATATTAAAATATATTTCCACATCTTGAATCTTTTTATATCTCTTTTTTAACCATTAACCCTTTTTATAAATTCACATTCTGAAACAACCCTTATAAAATTTGATTTAGACAAATTACTCCACTTTAATAAGATGAAATACTTTCATGTTTTTTAAGGTACTATAATACTGTAATTGAAACCCAACTGAAACTTCTTATACTTTTTGTATATAAATTACACCTGATAGAATCTTAACACTTAGTAACCTTGTTTCAGCAAAGACACAGACCAAAGCAATATTAAACTTTTTTCTATTTACCAATTTATGAAAACACACATAATGTTTAAATATATTACCTTATGGAACTTAATAAGTAAAGAGCACTTGATTTTATATTTAGTAGTTGATATTTCAACACTTTAGCTTTGTAAATTAATCAGATGTCTGTAAAAACCAAGATCTTAGACAAGTATAGTAAACAGAACTAGCCATCTCTTTCTTGTTGAAGAAAGATCCTTCTACAGGATACCATGATGGCCCCATTGATATACTTAATAACTTGTCTTTAAAAAGCCATGGGCTACATTTTTGTATTGTATCAACATATGTCCTAGCTGTTCTTGGTCTTACTGGGGTGCCTCCTTCCTCTAACAATTTCTCTTCCTCGGAGGTGAACAACTTCAAACCTCGAGTCAACCATTTTCCCCAGTTTGCCTGAGAAAGTTCTAGGAACAGGCAGCTTGAAACAAAAACGAAATAAATCAAAACAAGAACACATTGTTTTTCGAAATAGTCACCCATTTTTTTGCTCTTCTTCAGGAGCGAGCAAATTCACTTACCCCCAAGCTTCAGACATCCCGAGTACGGGCCACCAAATGCCGCAGTCTCGGCTGGGCACAGAATCACGAGCCACCACACAGCTTTGTAGATTCAAAACGCAAATCTTTATTCCCGAACTCACACCGGCCTCCACACACGTTCTGGGGCAATCCCAGTTCTGCTGCCACCCAATTCACCTACTCCACGAGGCTTATTTCCCAAAATGCTCTCTGAATCTCACGAGAGTTCAACAGGAGCTTAGGCAGCAGGAACGCCCTAATTCCAGCAGCAATAATCCTCAACATCGAACTTCCCTAAAATCCAAGGTCTTAAACTGGGAACGCCTTGTCTTAAACCGGGAACGCCCTAAACCCAAGGATTGGGATACTTCCTCAAACTGCAGGATACACCCTAATCCTGGATCCACCCTCGTCCTTGGGCAGGGTCACCTAACATGCAATGTCAACAGCGAAATTAACATGGGGTACGCTGGCAAGGAAATTTCCTACTTGGTAATGGCCCTCAGCAAGTGTTCCTTGATTATAACAAATGAAGACTATTTATTGAGAGCCACAACCAAGTCAAGATGGCGCCTGGCATTTTGCCAAAAGGAGTGGTTGAGAAGTAACGCCATCGAGCCATTAAGATGATGATAATTAAGTTAAACTGTGTATAATTATTAAGATAATGACTGATTGCTGTAACTGGATGATGCTAAATTGAAACAAGCTGTGTATTCAGTTGTGTATATAAACCTCTGCTGTCCGGCAATAAGGCAGCTCCTGATACCTTGGGTGCCCGCTACTTTTGAGTTCTCGAGGAGCTCCCATTGAGTTCCGGTTGGTTTCGGGCAATAAAGTAGTTCCTGTTTGAATCTACAAGTGGCTCGTGACCTCCCGGTTATTTGTGCCCAGCCAGACTGTGGCAACTATTACTTAAATAATTATCATATACATTCATAATACTCTTTATACTATATATATCCATGCATGTATGTATTTACACACATACACTCATCTACCCTACCCTCAAAAAAAACAAAAACACTGAGTCAAAAGACACTTTCTGTACTAAAAATGATCATTGAAAATCAGTGAGAGCAATATTGGTAGCCTGTCAATCAACTGAAGAAGAGAAGAAAGAGATCTCACCTTACAGACGAGGGCATTAAGAAAAATAATCATAAAGAAGGAAAAAAAGGAGAGAGAGAAAGAGAAGACAGGAAAGAGGAAAGAGAGTCCTCTTGAAATAATTGCTTGGGAAGCAGCCATCCTAAGGTTCTGCCTGCTCTGTCATGGCAGGGAATCCAGTAGTGAGAGGCAGGGAGTGCGAGCAACTGTGTGAGATCCAAGGTGACAGGATTAATCATAATGTGGCCACTCAGAAGATATACTCAGACTAGCAGAACACAAAATAATAAAGAAGCCATTTAAAAATCAATAAAAAATCAAAGGCCTCTAGAACTCTGTGTTTATCCCTGAGTGAGGAAGGAAACAGTCAAAATGCAAACAAATAAAATAATAATATTAATAGTAGTATTAATGAGGAGTGAGATCCCAGACACTAGTAACAAAATCTTTATTAATCCATGATTAAGAATAAAAGTGCTGAAATAGGAGCATTTGTACTGTTGCAGGGGATAATTTTTTTAGCCAGCTGCTGGTGGGTTTTTGTGTTTTGTTTTTTTGTTTTAGGTGGCTTTTTAAAAATTGTTGTTTCCTTTTTTTCTTTTTGGCATAATGAGGTGATCTCAGGTAAGGGGAAAATTGAGGCTGAATGTCAAGCAAAAAGTTCCTGACTGAGAACTATGGGATGATAAAGTGAGCTCTCGGGGGAAGAGTAGAAACTCCATCTGCACAGCTCTGGGAATAGGTTTGTTAGTTAAATTGTACTCCTTTTCTTAGTTGACTGCCTGACATTTCAGCTACAGAGTCAAATAATTCATGGGTCAAGTAAGAAGAGTGCTTATTATAATCATCTTTAAAATCTCCACCAACAGCAGTGAATTAGGAAAAATATATAGTTATTATTTTATTCTATGTGATAAAGCCTGTCGAGTTTTCAGGGTATGAAATCTCTTCTTCAATACCCTTGGATTGCATTTTAAATGATTGTTGATATCCATGAAAAGAACGCCCCGGCAGGGCTAAGAAAAATAGCATTTGAGAATTGACTAGAAAATAATGAAGAGAGATGGTGTCCACTATTTGTACAAAACTGCTGGTGGAAACTTAGCATCCCTTAGACTTCAAATAATAACCTTGCTAATAATAAACCATATTAAATCCAACAACACACCAAATGACTTTTAATTCTCATAGAGGCAGAAAGGGAAAAAAACAATAGTTAAAGTAAAAGAAGGCTTGCAGAGAATCAATAAATTAAGAACTGTAGTTTGTGACATTATTATCCTGTAAATACTCCTTAGTGATTCTTCCAGGATCTCTTCAAACAAAGAAATAGAAAATTAACACCATTCCATCCAATATTAGCACAGAACGGAGGTAATAAAGGTGAGATCCTAGTGTGCTCAGGGCCTGGGGTAAATCACTGTGTTTCTATCCTCTAATATTTTTAATAGAGTCATAAATGGTCATCGAGGACAGCCTTAAAAAGCAAAAGAAAGCAAAGAGAGTCCAAAATTGACAGTGCAATTTGAACACTGTGCAAGATAGACAGTTCTAACTCTTCCACAGATAACCCCTTCACCACTGCATAAATAGAAGCCTTACATTATCTGGGCACCTTCTTTACCTTACCTGTCTCCTGTCTGTAACTCGGCCTCTGGAATTTCAGATTATCAGTGATGTGCTAGGTATGAAGAACATTTCTTCCTGAGAAAAGTAGAGGATTAGCTAGCTTTTTTCATTTGGGGTAGCAATGCCCATCTAAAAGAACATGCCAGCTTGGATTTTAGATACACCCATAATTCTGATTCCCTTGTTTGAACGCAGTTGAGGAGATGAATCTGGCTGCTAAGATCATGTTCCACACTGACTGCTGGAATCCCAAGGCTGGACACCCTATAAGAGTTTGATGTTTCACTTTGCTTCCTGTTGGAGAGTTCATATCATGCAATAATGAAACGATTAACTTGCTTGTCAATCATCCACTATCTCATTCATTCATTCAGTAATTATTTATAGGGACGTCAGAGGTAACCAAAGCAAAACAGTCTGCTCTTTTGAGGCACAAAGTCTAGTTCTATGAGCATTTGAATCATTGCTTTATTACCCACTACATATGAAGCTGTGACAAAATTACCTTTCTGAAACTCAGTTTTCTTATCAAGAAAATAGGGATGTTAACGGCTAAAGAGTGACTCTGAGAATAAGTTAAATACATGCATAAATGTTGCCCGAGCATACAATAAGCATTTAGTAAATGTTTTCTAAGTGCCTCCCCACACTAACATCTATTAAATAAGTTGATTTTTGCTTCATCATGCTCTTTAGTTTCCAGAAGTATCTGTGTTTGGTACTATGTAAAAATGAGAAGGGTGCATACCTTCCAGAAAAGAACTAGTAACAGGTGCATCATAATTAATGGGGAGAAGAAGATACATAAGAAGGAGCATGGATGACAATTGCAGATATCAATACACTTATAGGCTAACTATAAGAACAGATCTTCATGTAGTGTGATGTCCTTCAACACGGAAGCAACTTTAGAATAGGGAACAGAGACAATCTGTATGAATGTGTCAAAATTACGTTATGGCTAACTATCTTCTAAAAAGCCAAATGGACAGAGATGAGAGTCAATAAAAACAAAAGGTACCCATGACATTAGAAACCATAATGAAATAATTATTCAGACACATTGCTGAATTGGATTTGACACATAGTAATGGTTATAATAAATCACATCCAAAAATATGAAGGTATATAAGAGCACTGATAAAGCTGAGGCTAAAAGTGGTACCTGGCATCATCCAATTCAAATTCTTTATAGATGAAACCTTAGCTGACACTAAGTATAGGTAGCACTGCTCTAAAGGACTGAGACTGGACCAGAAATGTCTGATTACAATTTCTTATAATGTTCTTTCTCTTCATAATATATAAAAATATATTTTAATCATTTTAGCTCATCAATTATATACCCAGACACTATTTTAGGCATGGGGAATGCAGTGATGTAATGGTTAATTTGAATTGTCAATTTGATTGCATTAAGAGATGCCCAGGATTGAGAGGTTTGTGGGTGTGTCTAGGAATGATTGGCATGTGGGATAGCCTACTGAAATGGAGACCCTCCCTAAATGTTGGCAACACCATCCAATAGGATGGAATAAAAGTTGGAAGAACAAGGAAGCAGCAGCAGGTGCAAGCTCCATTCTTCTTGAATGAGGCTGTGATCATCTGAGGATTTAGGACTCTGCCAGTGATTCTCCAGAAGGCTTCAGTCTCATGCTAGGGTAGCACTGTTGATCCTTCTTGTTCTGGGGCTTCAGCCTCTTGGACTACCTAGTTACTGATTCTTCCAGCTCTCCAGCCTACAGACGGCCATTGTGGACTATACAGCTTCTGGTTGCATAAGCCAACCTAATAAATCCCCTTCTTATAATTATACTTCCTGTTGATTCTGTTCCTCCAGAGAACCCTAATACAAGTGATAAGCAAGATACTATTGTTCTTACAGACTCTATATGTTGGCTGGGGAGATAAACAAAGAAAAATGATCATCACATGATGATGCTGAAACATAACCTAGCATGGACACCCAGTCTAGTTTGCAGATCAGGGAAGAACCCCAGGGGTACGCTAAATTGAAGCTTCAAGTATGAGGTAGACCAGGTGAGAGCGTGGGGAAAGGGCAGGTGTCCTAGACGGCAGCAAAGGCCTGTGGGTGAGAGAGTTGGAATACAGGACAGCAGGTGAAGCATGGGGGAAGAAAAGCCAGGGGACAGGGGTGGAGAGAGATGTCACTGAAGAGGTGAGTAGGAAGGGCTGGGAAAGCCACAGTGGGGTTTGGCTGTTTCCTGAAGGGGAGGGGGAAGCCATTGGACAGTTTTAGTAGGGAATGGAAATGATATATTTGCATTTTGGTGATTGGTCTGTCTGTCTGGTGGAACTGAAGGGAGAAAGATCTGAGGCAGGAAGCCTGTTAGGAATAAGGACAAGAGGTAGTGGAAGCAAAGGTGAGTGCAGTGGAAGATTCTAGAGGTTTCTGAGATGAAACCAGGGGAAGGAGCTTGTTGGCTGTTGGAGATGGGACAGTGACAGAATGGCGGGAGACACAGAAGACACCTGGGAAAAATACAGAAGAGAAGACTCTCAAGGACCATGTACAGTGATGGTGTGTGCACACTGAATTCAAGATGCTAGAAGACAAATCATAATCTTGTCCCCAAAATGGTAAGGAATTTCCAACACAGAGCCCATTAAACAACACACTACATCATATGGGAAAAATAATAGAAAATGGAGACTGAAAACATTTTACAGACTTTTGGAGGAAATGCAAATTTCTTAGAAAGATGTTTGCATTCTGAAGCAAATCCTTGGGCCCATAGAGCTAGGAGAATTGGGAGAACACTCCCCAAGCAAAACTCCTGCAGTAGTAAACACTCTGGGTAGGCAAGGAATGTGTGGGGAGGTTGTGAAGGATGTGCTTGCAGTTGGGCCCAGAGAGTGGAGAGAGCCATGGAACCAGACACACCATGCATTGCATAAAATGCATCAAAACAAAACGGTGGTGTCTCCTCTCACCAGAAGGGAAACAAATGACAAATGAAAGCTTCAAAAATTGCTCAAAGCCTTAACACACACAAAGATTGATATGACTAACACAACTGACTTTTCTCTTTCTACAGCTTCTGGTCAGCACGCCTTCTGTTTCTGAGTCACCCTAGCGTGGGAAAGAAGCAGGTACAGCCTCACTGGCCTAGTTTTAGCTGACTAGGTTTTTGCTTCCGACTCCCATGTCACCACTGTTTCTTTAGATGCTCTACCAACTCTTTTCAATACGAATCTTGGACAGAATTTCCCAGTACCAGCTTGTTAGCTCCTGTATCTGATGGTGACTTAGGGTTCTTCCAAGAGCAGACCCTGATACAAGGAGGAGCAAGCAAGTAGTATATTGGTGACATGAAGGGACACATCCAGGAGAAAGGAAGTGAGAGGAACAAGGATGGGAAGCCAGAAAAAGGGTGTATAAGCGAGTCAGCAGTCACTGACTGCAAATTAACCAGTTATCTACCCAAGAACCAGATGCATGGGTAGAGGGCTCTGATTGGGTGTTGGTTTATATGAGGGCTGTTATTTGACCTTTTGACTCACTTTGGCCAATGAAATATGAATGCAAAAAAAATCCACATCCCTTTTGGGAGGGACGCATCAAAAGCCATTGAATATTCTGCACTCACTGTTTTTTTCTCTGCTGTTGCAATCAGCAATATTCCCATTAGCAGCCATTTCTTCTCCATTGATCACAGAGAAAAGATAGGGGCCGATGGGCATTAGAAGAAATAAAACTTTGTTACCTTTGCCAGTGAGATTTGAGGACGACTGTTTCTAAAGCATAACTTAGCCCATCCTGGCTGCTATGACTGGTTCGGTGTCAATGCTACTTCTCTGAAAGATTTTGATATGAAGAAAATATTTATTATATTAAATATTATGCCACATTCTGGTCTCTACCTCCCATTTGCAATTGAATCATTATTTCCACGAGAATATTATTGCATAAGATACTTGGGGATTTTCCTCATTAACAATGAAATAAATGCTTATTTTGTGCAAAAAAATAAATAGAAAGTAAGACATTGCTTTCTTATGACATTGCAACAATGTAGTTTTGCATTTTAGAAGCACGACTACAGCTTTTTTTGTTGTCAAACTCATTGATATTTTAGAAAATTACACAGAGAACAGATGGTAGATGCTTTCTCTATGATGCACCTAGAATTATCCTGTAGGAAGCCCATTACTAAGCTAATGAAATGAATGCACTCCAGTTAAAGGATGTGCCAGTCAACTCTACCATGATTTAAACTTTCTTTTTATATTCATCAGAATGTACTAATGTCTTGTCACAAAGAATCTAAGCCAGGTCTTTCTATAACATGGGAACAACGCATTTGGACAAAGCACCTGTGTTTGAATTGCTGTAAAATTCCTGCTACTACATTGGCAGGAGCTCCAGTCTCCTCACTGGGACCTCATATCCCATCTCTGTATACAACATATACACAATGAAAGTGGAATAAAAGTACTGTTAAGCTGTATCTAGAAGTGTATCTTAGCATTTCTAGTTCAGACTCAGCGATTGATTTCAGTTCCTTGAAGGATTGAAAAGAAAGAAAAAGAAAGGAACCTAAAATGTATCGAGCAGCTATAGATGTTTCAAGAAACTGCTGACATTGCTGCGCGTGCAATGGTGAACAAGACAGTCACGGTTCCTCCACTCAGAGACAAGCTCACACCAAGGAAACAAAAACCTCTCACAGGACATACTTAAATAAATGGAACCCTTTCAGATGTCTCAAAAGGCACAAACAAGCATTTGGATTAGGACCAAAGGTAAATTAAAGCCATCAAAGACAGGAAAGTGATCCGAGGCAGGTTTGTATAACCTGTGTAACTGCTATCCCTAAAACCACATAGGAACTTCCCCTCAGCCACAGGCTCCCTGCCAATCATCAACCAACACCAACCCCTTTTATCTCTCCTCACGTTGATCCAATTTATATCATCATGGCTATTCTTGGACTTCATATAAATAGAACCACACACAACGTTTCAGAGATTCACCCATTTATTGTGTCAATAGTCCATTCTTCGTTAGTACTAAGGATATTCTATTGCATGTGTAGGTCCCAACCAATTATCCATTATTCAACTATTGATGAGCATTGGTATTGTTTCCTGTCTGCCTATTATAAATAAAGTTGCTCCCAACATTCTCATTTAAGTGTTTGATTGGCATTTGCCTTCACTTCTCTTAGGTAGCCATAAAGTAGACATGTTGGGCCACAAGAAAGGTATAAATATAATTTTATAAGAAACTTCTAGTTTTCCCCCAAATAGGTTTAATATTTTACATTCCTATTAACCAAGTATGAAAGTTTTTTTTAGCTGCACATCCTCTTTAGCAATGTCAGTATTTAAATTTTAGCTATTCTACTGAAAGGAAAATAGTATCTTGTACTTCTAATTTGAATTTTTTTAAAAATTAAATTTTTAATATTTGTTCTTTTTAGTTATAGATGACATTAGAGTGTATTTTGACATATTTATATAAACATGAAGTACATCTTATTCTAATTAGGATCCCAGTCTTGTGGTTGTACATGATGTGGAGATTCACTGTGGTGTATTCATATATGTACATAGGAAAGTTATGTCAGATTCATTCCACTTTCTTTCCTATTCCTGTCCCCGCTTTCCTTCATTCCCCTTTGTCTAATCTACTGAACTTCTATGCTTCCTCTCCCCAAGTTGTTGGGTGTTAGCATACACATATCAGAGAGAACACTCAATATTTGTTTTTTTGGGATTGGCTTATTTTGCCTAGTATAATAGTCTCCAGATCCATCCATTTACCGGCAAAAGTCATAAAGTCATTCTTCTTTAAGGCTGAGTAATATTCCATTGTGTATATATATATCATGTTTTCTTTACCCATTCATCTGTTGAAGGGCACTAAGTTGCTATCTAATTTGCATTTTTATGATGACCAATGATACTGAACTTCTTTTCCTATGTGTTTTGGACTTTGCTATATCCTTTTCTTTCTACACATTGTGCTAGTTTGTATTAGGGTTAATGAATATTGGAGTTGTTGATATGTATGGAAGTGGAAACTTTCTCAGATATATGTTTGACAAGTATATTTTTCCAGAGTCCCTGTACTGCATTCATACTTTAATTTTTAAATCACATATTCCTATACATATGAATACAAAAATTTTTATGTATGTGAATATATTAGCTTTTTTTCTTCATATGTATATCAAATTCTTCCAGTAATATTTGTTAAGAAGTCTTTCCTTTCCTCATTGAATTGACTTAAGGCTTTGGAAAAATCAATCAACCATATTTTGTGGTCTATTTGTAGTCTCTGTATTCTGCTCCATTGATCTATTTGTCTATCCTATGCCAGCACTACACTATCTTGATTACAGTGGCTTTAGATTAAGTCTTGAAACAGGTATTATAAATTTTCAAATTTGTTCTTCTTTTTCAAACTTATTAAGGCTATTCAAGATTCTTTGCACTTTCACAAAAATTGTAAATCAGCCTCCTGGGATTTTGATTGGGTTTGTGTTGAATCTCAAGGTCAACATGAGGAGATCAGACATCATGATAATATTGAGTTTTCTAATCCAAAAACCGGGTACCACTCTATTTTGTTTAAGCAATATGTTCTTGTTTTCAGTGCAGAGATTTTTTACTGTCTCTGATACTTGTATCTTGTTAGATTTGTTCCTTGGTATTAGGTTTTTGCTACTATTATAAATGTTTTTATTTTATTTTATTTTTTGCTAGTTATATATTAACCATGCATTCTGCAACCATACTGAATCCACTTATTAGTTTTAGTAGGTTTTTATTTTTTTAAAATCCCATTGGGCTTTCTATATACAGTCATGTCATCTGCAAACAATGGAAGTTTTACTTCCTCCTTTTCACAAATATATGTCTTTTTCTTATTTATTTTCCCCATCTTATTTTACTAGACAATACTTTCCGTACCATGTTTAAAAAGTGGCAGATCAGTTATTTTTGCTGCATATAAACCAAAACATCTTAGTCTACTGATAATTTTGTTTCTCATGAATCCAAGGGTTAGGAATTCACAGAGAACTCAGTAAGATGGCGTCATTGTGTCAAAAGTCTTGTATGTAGGAGATGATGAGCCATGCCTCTTTGGGACTATAGTTCTTGAAAGGTCTCTTGCTCTGTCCCCAGCCATCAGCATATTACTCTTGTGCACACACCAAAGGCTCATGGGAAAGATCTGGCAAACTGGTGCAGATTGGTTCTGTTCTGGGCTCTTCTGAGCTGTAATTCTTTACATCAGTCCATATGTGGCTATGAAACATTGTTAAAAGTTTGCTTTTAAATGAAAAACTATTTAAAATAAAAATTTTAAAAGTTTGTTAAGGATTTCTTTTAAATAGCAAATAACTGGTTTAAGACCTGATATTTATAGAAATGCAGTATATATAAAGGTTGTATCCCAGAAAATTGTTATGCCTAAGATTGTTTCCTTCCTTCCTTTCTTTCTTTTTTTGTTAGTGGGGATTGAACCCAGAGGCTCTTAACCATTGAGTCACATCCCAGCCCTTTTAATATTTTATTTTTTAGACAGGATCTCACTACATTGCTTAGGGTCTTGCTAAGTTGCTGAGGCTGGCTTTGAACTCGTGATCCTCCTGAGCTGCTAGGATTACAGATGTACACTACCTATTTTCTATATTCTTAAACAGTGTTGAGACAATGGAGTATCTTTTTTTTTTTAGTTGTTGGGTGGACCTTTATTTTATTTATTTGTATGTGGTGCTGAGAATTAAACCCAGTGCCTCCTACATGCTAGGCAAGCACACTACCACTGAGCCACAACCCTAGCCCCTGGAATATCTCTTTAGAAAAGGTAAAATTAGATCCATTCCTCATAGAAATACAAAATAAACTCCAAACACTTCAGATCTAAATGTAAAAATAAAACTACAAAAGTAATAGAAGAAAACATGGGGCAATTCCTATATATTTGAATTTAGGGAAAGATTTCTCACCATAAATAAAAGTCCATATGTAATGTAAGGAAATCCTGATAAACTTACTATCAAAAAATTAAACAATCTTTAATATGAATAACATTCTGAGAGAAAATATTTGCGATATATTTTATAGGTAAAGGGCTATATCATTATTATACAAATAATATTTAAATATTGAACAATGAAAGACAAAAAATTCTGTGGAAAAATAAACAAAACGAGAACAGAAAATTCACCAGGGGGGCAAAAAACGGCCTTATACATAAAATAACACTGTATGTGCAACTTTATACATGAAAGAAAAGTAAGTTAAACCACAGTCATTCTTTAGATTGGCAAAATTCAAAAGCTTGCCAACACATTCTGTTGGTGAGGCTGTGAGTGCCAATTGGAATGCAAAATGGCGCATGTATGGAGGGAAAAGTTGTCCTGTCTCACAAAACTACAGTTGCACGTATTCTTTGATCCAGCAAGCCTGCTTCTGGGAACTTCCACCAAAGATACACTTCCAATAATATGTGCAAATTTATTCATTGCAGCTCATATGTAGTTGCAAAATATCGGGAGCTCCTTACGTGACCAAGAATTGATGGGATAAACTATGGTGCATACACCCAATGGTGTCAAACATACTATACTATATTAAAGAGACCTGTGAGATGGTTTTGAGTTATTTCTAGGAAATACTCTTCTTCAATGAAAAATAAGAAAAACTACAAAAGGGTGTGTATAATATTCTGCCTTTTGAGTAAGAAAGAAGGGAGAGTAATAAAACACAGATCTATTTACCTTTAGATAAGGAACATAGGAAAAAAAATCAGAAACATAAAGTCTGTTCCCCACTAGGTGGGTGAAGGCAGAGGAGAAACAAAAGGGATGGGGGTGGGGAATATTTCTTCCAGTATAATTTTGGCCTTTGGAATCATGCTAATGTTCTAAAATATTCAAAAAAAAAATAAAATGAATCCAATAAAGATGGGAAAGGGAAATCTCAAAGAGGAAAGTAAAATAAAACAAATGGGCTGAATGTTATTTCAAAAAATACCATAGTCACACTAGGGAAGAAAAAAAGAAAGAACAATCAGATAACTTAGAAACACATAATTTGACCATTAAGCCCTAAATGTTGGTCAGGGTGAATGTGGTAAGAAAACTGCAAACAAATGTTAAATTCCCTTTGGTCAGTTTGGATTTTGAAGAGGTATGAATGAAACAATTCTGGGAAAAAATGTTAAATGTATTATTAAAGGATTGAGCAAATAATTAAATGGACTGGTACTGTTGGAGGCCAGGGTTCTCACTCTGTAAGAAAGGACTTGCCAATATTAAACAGAAATAGGTGAACCTCTGTAGGGATGAACCGAATTGGAGAACAATATGAGTTCATGATATCTAAAGTATGAATATTCATGTGCTCATCCATGTAAATGTGCACATGTATATTTATGTTCATGTCAGTATATCCATAACCATATATGCATATGTATATATGCATGTGCCTGCAAGTTTACTAGCCCTGCCCTTTCAAAGGACCAAGAAGCAATGCTACCCCAGGAGTAATGAGCACACCTAGCACCCAGATCTTTTCTCTAATACTATTGCTCAATGAATGGAGGCAGGAGAAGGAGCCCATTCCAGATCTAGGGTGGGTAGAACAAAGACAGCCCGGACAGTCTCATTAGGGCTGGAGAGAGGAAGTTCTCAAAAAGTGGTGGGGTCTGTCACTAAGATATAAGAGTCACTTAAAGACGCTGTCCATGATCAAATATGGGGTAATTTGAGTCCCAAGACAATCAGGTAAAACAATAAATTGTAAACCACTGAAAAATAGGACTTCATGAATTTTTATATCTTATTCCAAACTGAAGGTCCCCAGGTAGGTTTTAAAAGTACTTTCACTACTGAGTGGAGCTTGGACTGAAGGGTTAAGAGTCAGAGTGGTGAAACCAGAGAAGGAGGTCCCCATTTTTCTAGTTGAGGGTTGCCTGAATTATGGGTGGAGGTTACGAAGACACAGAAAAGCAGCTCATCTGAGATGTATTTTCAGAATAAGACCAAGAGGAGTTGTTGCCGGTGAATGATATGAAAAATAAGGACCTCAAGTGGGACTGTGATGTCATTTATTGAGAGAGAAAAGTTGCAGGGAAATTGTGGGTCGCCAGGATCTCCGTGGAGGTGGGAAGGACAAGGGTGAACCCTGTGGGCACATCTGGTTTGTAATCCTATTAGATCATATTCCAGTGGACAGAGTCAGTACACTGCTGCATAGACAAGTCGATAGCCCAGAGATGAGGCCTGAGCTGGAAACCCCAACCCCACAAGTCCCAGATCGGAACCGCCTTTGTTCAAGGTCACCAACTTAGTCAGTTGATGATCTGGGATTCAGACCCAGCTCCATTGGGCTTCAAGTCATCTCTCCTTGTACTTTGTAGGAGGACTAGAACTCCGTTTCAGATGACTCCCACCTCCCAGAGCACTTAGCAGGATACCAGGGAGCCACAGTAAGTATTTGTTGATTGATTAATATGCCTCAGGGTATTAGGAAACTCACCAAACTCCGAACTTTGTATTCTATTTACAAAGCTCCATTTGAAGTGCAGACTTGATTAATTGCTTGCTGGCAGCCGGTAGCACACCAACTTGGGCAGAAAGTGAGCAGAAGCAAGGAAATCCAACCAGCCTATTTGAATCCCAGTCAATATTGGTCTTGAATGATTAGGCCGGGCCATTTGAAGTCTCTGTTTAATCAAATGAAAGCAAAACATTCTTTTCACTGTAGGTGCCTTGGCCTGCTGTCACCTGCCCAGAAGTAATAAAAAGGTTCTCGCTGCCATGTTAAGACCATCAAAGCTTAGGGTCCTCTTACATCATTGCGTGGCCCAGTAATACTGTACCTGTGACCCCATTTCTGCCAAGAAAAGAAAAAAAGACTAGCATGCTCCACTTGAATGACACAATGAATCATCCAAGGCATCTTTTCCTGCCTGTTTTTATCCACTTTTTCCGACAAGTCTCTCTCATTTGGCTTTTTTGTTATATATTTAGCATCCTTGGTGAACCTATCAGCTGGGACAGAAGAGGCTATTTCTCTCCAGCAATGTAGGGCAAGAGCAAAAGTTTATCTTAGCATTTTTAAAGGTAGCAGTTCACTGTGTTTGGGAAGAGCTATATTTTCCACCAAACATGATTACCACAGAAAGAGTTGTATTAAACTGCTGGTATGTCACAAGTCCCTCACTTCGGAACGGTATTAGGATTAGCAACCCTGAGGTTGTCATGCGGTAATTAAGGGACTGTGAAATGTTATATAAAGGCTCACAGCTGGCTGTTGGAGACAGCAAAATTGAAAGGCAGATTGCTATCACCAGGGGAGATCAACTCGTCTAGGTCTGAAATATGAAGCCCTGGTGCTCGCTGGAAAAGCTGCAAGTATGTCAAGAGTTAATTTCTGGCCATTGTGTGACCCTCCTGGTTTTCCTGTGGAGGGTCGCAGTTCTGAAAGAATACCATTATCACCTTGGACAGGGATGGTGCGCGAGTTTCTGCCAAGATATGAAATAAATTTGTACTGCTGGTTCGAGTTCTTTTGTGCTCACACCTTCTCAATCACTGGCTCTTATGGAGGAAATAAAGACAGCATTCAGAAGACAAAAGTTCTCTGTCCCCCAGTCCACACTGGCTTACCACGGCCCTCAGAGAAACGGGAAGTCTCGCTGCTTAGGAAGCTATTACCATTCTACTTGGGATTTCCTGCTGTTCTCATTGTCATTGAATCCCTGATAGTGTTATTTAGAAATAAGGGATAATCGCTATCAGTATATTGTGTATGAGACAGAAAACGGTTTCTGAGATAGACTAATAGCCAAAGCCAAACGAAATCGTTTAATCCATCTCCAAAGCTGTTTGTTGAGAGTCTACTACAAAGCTATAAAATCATTACTATTATAGAGCACATCATAAATGAGAAGTTTCTCTCCCTGGAGAGGGCACAGACTGATCCCATTATGCTAACTCTATCTAGCACTTTCTGGGTATACCGCACCAGGCATCAGAATAAGATGAATATCAGTTAGCCTCGGAGTAAATATGATCATTTTCACTGAGTAACACTTCCCTGCCAGAAAACCTCTAAAGTGTAGAATTTTCCTGACTTTTGATCATTAGTTTTCCCAGCAGCCAAGCACCAACCCAACACTTTTTCTGAAATGGTGGAGGTCTAGGGTGCAATTGGGCCGTTGATTGGAAGGCTTGGCTTCTAAGTCCAACAATACTGGGCTACCATCAACTTAACCACTGAAAATCACTTTGCTGTTCCAATTCTTGACATATCTGTTTTAAAGTAATGACAACTTATAAAACAATGTTTTCAGTTCTAAGTTAAGCCTTAGTAACTTCTGTAGTTATAGGAGTAAAATTATTTATGTCTATGGACTCTAAAACCATCTCTGAATAATCCACCTCCTGCAATGTTTAGTGTAGAACCTTCCGCAATTAGGCGCTCAGTAAGTGCTTTTTAAGGAGAAGAAGGGTAAAAATCCATTGCTATGACAAATTCCACCAGAGTATCTGAAACTACCTTAAAACTTCTGTGTATAAACCAGTAGCTTGGGTTCAAATATATATTTAAGATTTGAGAGAATATTTGTGTTTTAAACCTTTTTTCAAACTCTAAAAATATAAATCTAGAATATAAAAATATAAATGTAGAATATAAATCTAAAAATATAAATCTAGTCATGAAACACTAAACCCCATTCTTTCCCTAAAAGCAGTTCTATTCCATTCTAATGTCTTCACCATTGTGAGGAAGAGTAAGTTAGAAAGTGATAGCATAAAAGAGGGGTGACAGATAAGTTTCATCTCACATGCCAGCTGTTAAAACAACAATGCCCACCTGCAGGGTGGGGTGAAGAAACAGCCTGAGTGTCTGGATTATTGAATGGTGTCTACTTATGGGTTTAAGAAGGAGCAAGGGGGTCTATTTATATAGGTGGCACATAAAGTATGTAGTTTGAGGAATCATAGGCACTCTAATGGTTAAGTTTGATTCATTCTATAGAGAATATAATAAAAGACCTAGAATCTCCTTAAAAATACTTCATAGACAGTGACTTAATGCCATGTTTACACATGCATGTATGTGCGCGCACACACACACACACACACACACACACACACACATCACACTCCCACATATTATTTTAATGTACTAAGGTAGTGGTTAAAGACTTTGACATTACAGTGTTTGAGGAATAGGGTCTGTTTTTGATGCTCTTAAATCCGGGTGTGTCCTTGAAGTTCAAAAACGGAGATACAGACAATGCAGTAGTATGATGGTTAAGGGTTCAGGTCCTGGATTCCAGTCTCTGATCTGACACTAGCTGTTTTTCTTTGAGCACGTTTTTAACCATCTCAATGCTTCTGTTCTCTCACCTATAAAGTCATTATATAAAAATTTACAGGGAGATTTAAATGAAATACTATGTGTTTAGTGCTTAAATTAGGGTCTGGCACTCAGCAAATGCTCAATGAGCACATTAATATTATTATCCCAAGAGGATCAAGCCCAAGTGCTTTGGGAACAAAGAGAGGGACATGCATCCAAGATGATAAAGAGCCAGAAAAGACTTCATGGGAGAAGCAACTTTTAACCTGAGACAAACCAGGGAAGGAGGATTTGTCTTAGGAAGTACTAGTTGGGGGAAAAGGAGGCAAGAGAGAGCCTGACAGGGTGCTGGACTTGACTCCAAAGCCTATGGTGTCTTTTAGACATTATTCAATTCCTCATGCATTCAGATGTCATTGACTTTCTAAATTCTAGTTCCTACGTCCCAGGCTTTCAATCATTTTTCATCATTTACTCTAACTCTTCTCCAAATGTCAACTACTCCCTTCCCTAGACTAAGAGAGCCGTTCCCAGCATCCTAACACAAGTCCAGCAAGTCTCCTTCTCTTACCCTGTGGTCTGCTGTGGCCTCCAGAACCCAGGACCCGGTCACTCTCTGGGCTTTTGCACTGGTATTTGGAAGTCATTTAACCTTGCTAGCCTGGTAGGGGTCAGTCCTTGGCAAGTGATGACCTCATCCTGACACTAGGCAAACATTTGGGAATAGAAACAGAATGGTTCATTTAATAGCTTAAAAGTCCTGCGGAGGCCTGTGTGCATGAAAACTGCTAAAAACAAGGTAATATTCAGCCTGAGGGGCTAGATCACTTCGTCAAAGCAACAAATGCTTTTTTTATAGAATGGCTACCAGCCAGATTCTTTGATACTGCTCCTAAGAGGACCAAAGATGAGGAGGAGGGAATTGCAAGTGATAGGGATGCTGTGAGGGCAAAAGCTACACGTTTCAACCCAAATCACCAAACATGTGCTTTCAAAAATAAATCTTTCCTCAGTGTGCAGGGGGAGGTAAGAGACCTTGCAACTGAGGTTGCTGAGAGCCATTGCCAAGTAGGAATGACACATGGCAATTTCTTTGTCAGCCTACTCCATGTTGCTTAGAGGAAGGACTCTCCATTGTGGAAATGGGCTTGCCTTTGGACCCAGGTCATTTGCAGTGACATTGCAAGTATGCTTGAGTAAGGTGACCTTGCTCAAGGACCAGGGCGGATCCAGGGTTAGGGTGTATCCTGCTGGGATTAGGGAGTATCCCGCTCCTTGGGTTTAGGGTGGTTCCAGGTTTAAGGTGTACCCGGGTGGGAATAGGGCGTATCCTGCTGCCTCAAGTGCCACCTGCTCCTTGAGTTCCCGTTGAGTTCTCACGGGATTCAGAAAGTATTTGGGATTCAGAGCCTGGTGGAGTACGTGCATTTTGCCCAGAACCTGTGTGTAGAGTGCTGGTGACAGTTCGAGAATAAAGAGTTGCTGTTGGAATCTACAAGGTGTGTGGTGGCTCGTGATTTTGTGCCCAGCCAGACTGCGGCATGAGGTGACAGTCGACTTCTGGTCTTCTTACCCTTTGTACAAAAGGATGAGCGCTGGGGTGAGGCCCTGGGGCCTTCCTAGTGCTCGGGGAGTAGAATCTGTTCAAGAATTTCACTTCTGAGCCAAATGGGTGGAGCCAGATTGGCTTCTGGAATGCTCCACAGAGGGAAAAAGCTGTTCAAGACAGAATTAAATGCAGGTCACCCAGGGAGTTTGGAGCTGTGCAGACTTGAGTGAATCACAATCCGAAACAAGGATTAAGTTGTTTAATTTTGAATAGTTTTCTCCTAATTTTCTCAAATAAATGTCATTTCTAGTCATCCCTGCTCCGAACATTAATATAATAAGCACGCTGGCTAATAGAATTCGCAGTAGTAATGGAATCTTTCAGCAGCAAGTGTATCTAAATATCCATTTCAGAAAATAACATTTGTTAAAATGTAAAAATGGATAAGAAGAACAAAAGAAAAATATTGCTTTTGGGTTGTGTTTGATGGGTTTTTTTCATTAAGCCTACTACTTATAATGATAAAACGGTCCTTGGGAATTAATACTCTCAGAATTTGTAAAGCATCTTTTCAGAGTCTAAAACTGCCACCTTGCTGCTGTTATCTTAGGAAGTAAGGCAGTGGTGATGCTGTTTACAAGGGGAACAACCCTCCTAGTGTCCTAAAATAGACAGGTTCCAAGGTACCTGGAGAGACTGGAAAATTAGAAGCCGGGCCCACTACTTTACTTGCGACAAAGTTCATTTTATTAAGTGATTGTGGGGAAAATGCATATTGCTGCCCATTTCTCTGTTGAGAGAGAAGACAGGAGACCAGCAGAGCCTTCTAAACCAGCACCCTTTATTAAGGAAAGAGCATCACAATGGAATTTCTGTTTTTCTCTTCAAAAAACATTTATTCTGAAGACCTGTAACAGAAATGAGGTGAAAAATCATAAAGAAAATACTGGCCATATGAACATATTGAATCATCAGAGATTGAGAAATTCATTAGTGCCCATGAAATAAAAATTAATAAGACCAGAGGCCTTGCCCTGTTTTATTAAGTGCAAAGTTTTAGTTTGGGTGCTGGTGGTGGAGAGTGTGGGTGGGCCTGGGATAGGGTGACCAGCCATCTCAGGGTGCTCAGGACTGGGGGATTCCAGTTGCCCCATGCCCCACTCTGGGTGAAGAAGACACATAGGCAATCTTGCCTGATTCTGTTACTTTGATTTTTCCCACAATCCATTATTACAGAAGGGACAGGCTTCCTTCCTTCCCCAGGCGGACTAGGATGAGTTGGTCATCTATGGAGACGAAGTTAAACTAAGACCAGGATGAGGTGCATAAAGGTTTTGTATGCTGCACAAGGGAGCTTAGTCTTGACCTTGGATCTGGGAACGTTGGACCTCTGTTTTGACACCCAGAGTTTTGAAAAGGTCACTGGGTCCTAGAGGCCAGCCAGACCTCATTTCAAAACATCATCTCGGGAGGCTTGTGGTGGAAGGTGGAAAGACAGGAGATCTCGTTTCCTTCCATCTGACATCTTGCCCCCCTCTGGATCAAAACATGGGCAATCTTGCCTGATTCCGTCACTTTGGTTTTGCCAAGATCCCTTAGTGCAGAAGGGGCAGGATTGATTCCCCATTCCTCCTCCTCTCTCATCCAGTCACCTTCTCTTTCCCGAAGTGACGTTCATAATTTGTCCTTCTCTGGAGCTAGAAGCTTAGAATGACTTCTTTGGCTCATGGTTCACAGAGGACTGAAAACTTAAAGAAATTCTACATTTAATATTGTCACAAAAGTATGTCTTACAAGCAAAATGGAACTACCAAGATAAAAATCAGAACAGTGGTTGCTTCTTGGGGAGATGACTGCGAATGGGTACTAATGAATGTTCTGGGGTGATAAAAATATGCTCTATCTCGCAGGCATGTGGGTTACATGGGGTGTGTGCATTTGTTACAACCCACTGAGCTGTACACTTAGGATTTGTGCATTTTGCTGTAAATAAATTATACCCCACTAAGAAATATTTATAAAAAGGGGGGAAATTAACTCTGTCACCCTTATAAACATTCTTTAATGAAACCATTGAATATATTCATGACAATTGCTTTAGGGTAAATTCCTAAAGTAGAATTTGTACATGCATGCACACACACACAGACACTTTAAGGATTTTTTATCCATTTTAAAATTTGTCCTCCAAAAGATAAACTTCCCCTTTTATAATTCAACTAAAAGTATTTGAATAAACATTAGGATCTTACCTCATAGTGTCACCTGCTGTTCATACAAATACAAGTGGGATAACTAACTTCCTCAGAAATACATAAAGATAACAGATTATTCACAAATTTATGATCCTTTTGTTGTTGTTGTTTTGTTTTCTTCTTTTTATTCCTCTTTTTTTTGGTCTGGGGAGATTGTATATTTACTAAATAATTAATACAAGGGTAGTAAAGATGAATTTTGGCTATAGAATCAAGTATATAGGAAAGAATCTTATTTGTTTCATACGTCTTCATTTCTGTGTCTGAGTTCCTATTTTTGCCCACAAATAGGGAAACCAACTTGCTTCCTTTGGGGAGTTTGCCTGAGGTCTTGTGTGGAGACCAGGCGAGGCGATGAGAGCTGGGGTACCCCTCCTTGCTCCTCAGATCTCATTCTCTACAGCTAGCCTCCTTCCCAGCACACACGGCTGCTTGAGGTCCAGTTACCATAGTTCTTCAGGGCCAGGCTGGGGGCATACATTCTCTTGCCAAGACCCATGGCACAGACACTTCCTCTGAGACCCTTCCCCCGCTTCTTGAGTATGGGTATGTGTGTGTATATGTATGTATGTATGTATGTATATGTATACATACATACATACATATACACACACACACATATATATATACATATATATGTATATATATGTATATATATATATATATATATCCTGTGCCTCTTATATACACACAGATATATATATATATATATATATATATATATATATATATATATATATCCTGTGCCTCTTGCTCTTTCTTTTTCTTGACCATGCCCACAAATCTTCTCAGGGCTGAGGTTTTGAATCTCATAAGCAAAAAAAAAAAAAAAAAAGAAGACTTTGAGATTATTTTTGTTTTCCCTCCAACCCAATCATGGTTCCAACAACCAAAGCAGGAATGAATGCTGAGCTGGCGGAAGCCACAGACAACCTCTACACCTAGAGACCTGAATTCAAATGGCCAGAGGGCAGTGGGTGTGAATGCAGGTGTGCATCCTCGGATTGGAGCCACAGTGTCCGTAAATAAACACAATTTCCACAGGTGACCGACTTCTTCCTGGCATCAGCATAGACACCGGAAGACTCAGGACTGTTCTAATGAGGCGTGATACCCACTCTGCTCTACCAAGCCTCGGCACCATGGTGGGTAGATGGGACGTGAAGAAGATTCGGCTCATGTGAGTCTCAGTTATTTCTGCAATTGGTGTCACGGAGAACTCTGGCACTAGGGTGAGTGGACCTGAGGACTTTAATCTCTTCTGTCCAGGAACCTGTACGCGGAGCTAAGAGTGGCTGATTAAAGCATGGCCTCCTCTGCTGTCCCTTCTCCAGCCTCTGGTAGAAGTGCTAATGACAGGGAAATGGACAGCAGCAGGAGGGACAGGGAGGAGACAAGAAAAAGCCAGGGATGGTGTGAAAGGCAATAATTAACTCTTGGATAATCAGATTGAAATAACGAAATCTGAGTGATTTTAAGAGGTGGCTCTCTCGAGGGGCATAGTTTTCTGAATAGGATGTAGGGAGACAACAGCAACCAGAGCTAAAAGCAAAGGGTTGGGACCCCCCCCCCACCCTGCAGCCAGGATCCCACATCAGCTGGAAACATCAAGTTCATCTTTCTTCCCTCCCCACCGTCACCATGAACCTGAGCGTTAGCAACACTGTGGATCACGCAGTCACATCATTACTGGGTATTAAATGTGTAAAACCAGGGAGAGACCACGACGTCTCGTACTTCTGATTTGCTTTAGAAGAAGCTGGCACAGAGCAGCACCCCCCCAGCAGGCAGCAGCGGCCTACATCCTGGCATAGAGCTGTGAATCCAATGCTCTTGCTTTTCCCTGGCTGGTTCACACTGGCTCCTCCCCTTCCAGCAGGAATGAGCCCTGCTCTGGCTAGGTGCTATGCTGTTCCATATGGACCACCTCACAAAGGATACAAAAAAAAAAAAAAAAGTCACGCTCAGCATTAAAGCAGGGGCTCACACTGCTATCTCGTGACCTTGGCAACCTCAATCTGAAATGAAGCTTCCTTATTCTGTATACAGCGCTGTTGGCATATTGTGAAAACTGGTAGATCAGATTTTCCCGCCTCGGTCCGTCTCTTTTTTAGTTTCAAAACCCTTCCTAAATAGAATCGAGTTAAAAGAAAATGCTGGTTTGCTCTTTTTCTTGGAGGGGAGAGGATGAAGGTCTTTGGGAACCAGTTCAGACGAGTTTGAATACAATTAAACAGGTGCCTTCTATCTGCCTGTCATCCACAATTTTCAGATTTTCTTTCTAAGCCTAATGTTGCTTTGTGCCTACCAATGTGAATAGAGTGGAAGAGAGATGGAAAGCCAGGAAGATCCGTTACTTTCTGGTAATGCCCAGGCAATTCTTAGAAAAACCACTATACGGGAATACAGTACTCTCAATTAGTATGTATTGACTTTGAAAACCATTTTAAAAATCTATGCTTACCAGCAATAATATTGATGCTTGCATCTATTTTAAAAAAAAAAAGGTTACCTGATTAGCGACAGAAAAGTATGTGACTTTAAATTCGTTCTCAGTCTTCACAAGGTCAAGCTCACAAGGTACAGGGAATAGATAGAAGCCTGATGCTAAAGCTCACTGACCCATGTAGGGATTAGCTTCCAGAAAGTCCCCTGGTACTGGTTGCTTCCCTGAATAGAGCAAGCGAATTAAGGCTCCTGCCTTCACCAATCTGATGGGGTCCTGCCAATGAATAGGTTTTTAAAAATCTATCAGATACTCACTGTGTTTAAGTGATGAGACTGACCATTCCACAGGTGCGGACTGCTTTTCTGTGTGTCTGAAGGTGGCATTTCCAGGTATTAGTTATTTATATCATGTGACAGTTTATGCAAACAGAATGATCATTTGTCAAAAAGTGTGATAATGTAATAAACACAACTGAAGCCCGCCTGAGTTTGAGGCCCAATCTATTTCTCTGATCAGCACCACGGCCCTGGGTCCGAGGAATCTTAGTTTCCCTGCCTGTGGTTGGAGACTGAAAACCATTTTTAGGTGGATCATAAGAGTGGAGCCATATAAACTGTCAGAAATCATTTTTCACTGTTTTTATCCCCCACCCTCAAAAAGCTGGCTTCCTCAAATTTCTCCAGAAATAGTCCTGAGGCCTCTTAGGCAAAGGGAGTCACACGTGTCTTGGCCTCCTGGATTCTGCATGACACACGTCACCATCTGCCTCTTCTGTTGCTGCCACTTCAAAGGCAAAAATGCTGTGCTCCTGATTCTTATCAATTCCTACTGGAGACTGTCAGGATGGCTGTCCCTACCCTTGCCTGACCATGGTGCTCACCAAAATGGCACCAACACTGCTTGATATCCAGGATCCTGACAGTGGGACAAAGTTTCTGCTATGTCAATAAGTAAATCAATGGAAGTGTAACTGATGTGACTCTGCAATCTGTATACGGGGTAAAAATGGGAGTTCATAACCCACTTGAATCAAAGTGTGAAATATGATATATCAAGAACTATGTAATGTTTTGAACAACCAATAAAAAAATTAATTAATAAAAAATAAAAAATAAAAAAAAAAGCTTCTGGGACCTCTTGCACGGGAGTGGTATTTGTTTTTTCTCCTTTCATTGGCTGAGCAGGAGGATGGCTGCCCTCGGGCTCGGCTTTCCATATTGTGTCTGACCCCAAGACGGACCTCCATTCTCCATTCCTGTACAGGAAGAGGAGACTCCGTCCTATAAACCAGCTCATCCACCCTGGATCTGTGTCAACTGAGCCTTATCTTTCCTGTTTTCTTATCTTCTGTTTCCCCAGTGCTTGGTATAATTGTAGGAACACAGTAGATGTTCTATAAATATCTGTGGATGAAATAAATGGAGTCTATTACCGTCTCTCCTTATTGCATCATGAAGTGCAAGGATATGAATGGAATATTGAGGGCCTTACTGAACTCATCCTATGTTGCCATGTTCTGAGTCACAACCCGCCCGTACCTGTGTTTTAAAAAAGCTTCTCATATATTCCTTGGTACATGGTGTTAGAAAGTAATAGAAATGGTTAGGTTTGGGCTTGTTTGTTGGTTTTCCTTTTGCCCTCCTAGATCCTTGCTTCATTTCTGATCCTTTGTTATTCTTGGATCTGACCTCCTTATGCAACCCTTCCCACCTCCTGACAACCACAGCAGAATAGAAAGCCACGGGTCTTCACAGACAGCGTGGAAGTGCCCACTGTAGAGTGGCATCTGAGCTTTGCCTCATCTGCACAAAGCCACTTCATCCCTCTTTTATCCCAGGTGAAATCTCACTCGTCTTTCAAATGCCCACCTCTGTGGATCTTTCTTTTAATCGCCTTCCACTCCCATTAGGACAAGAAATGGTCCCTTCTGTGTTCCCAGAGTTGTTAGTTCACTTGGCCACTGTAATGCTAGTTGTCTGTTAATTATTTATGTGTTTGTCTCTTGTGCCACAGTGTAAGTTCCTCAAGGGGTATGGACACGTTCTTTTCACTACTCTCACCTGAGCTAGCTCTGGTACTTTCTATAGCTCTGAGTCATAAGGATATTTTTGAAAAAAAGGAAATTAAGAAGCAATATGAACATATCTGATTCATGCTCATTTCTCCCTCCCGCCCTCTAGCATGCACACTCAACTACACAGAAGCCACACTCACATATGAGTGAGCATTCCTTTAAAAGCTTAGTGTGTTTATGGGTTTATGCTGGCCAGAATGTTACAGTTCCAGTGGGCAAATCCTTCCTTCTACTCTCAGGTGGGCATTTTGCATCTCCTTATTGTGGAGTGGCTCTGTTTTTATCTCTGCTTTTACAATTAGAACAGCTGCATCTTCATTTCTCTAAATCCCATTTCTCCCTTTTCAAATTTGTTGTAGAAGAAATAGACAAAGAGTAGTGCAAATTAAGGGAATGCATTTGGCACCTGCTAGAGATTGAACGCCTGTGTCTCCCCAAAATTCATATGCTGAAATGCTAATTCCCAATGTGATGTTATGAGGAGGTGGGGCCTTTGGCAGAGTCCTCATGAGTGGGATTGTGCCCTTGTAAGAGAGATCTGTGGAAGCTCCCCTACCCTTTCTGATGTGTAAGAGGGACAGCGAGAAGATGGCTGTCTACGACCCAGGAAGGGATTCTCAGCAGATAGTAAATCGGCCGTCACCATAATATCCCAGCTTCCAGAACTGCGAGAAATATATTTCTGTTGTTTAAAAGTCACCCAGTTTATGGCATTCTGTTATTGCAGCTTAAAGGAATTCAGTACCATATAGGGAATAAATGAAAAGATTTCAGAAGTTCAGGCTAATCAATGTCCAACTCTGAGACAAGATCGCTATAGGTAATCTAGAGACAAGAGAAATTTGAAGACTACTGACTTTTCACAGAAGGTAAGCTCCAAATTCTCTAGCACAGGTGTTTCTGTAGCAATGACATCTTTGTGTGCATGTTCAGTGGCCCTAAACACCCTTCCTGTCACTGTGCATTCATATGTTGGGTTTTAATTCAAAGCCAAGTGGTATTTTGGCTGCAATAAAAATTATTTTTATTGTGATTTTTTTTTTCACTGTTATGACACACGAGTCATTATCCTTCAGGTAAATTGCCTACTGTTCTTAATCATGGTTGACAAATTATTTTACCACTCAAGAACAATGAATTTTTCCTAGGAGTCTTAATATACCGCTAAGAATATGTTCTCTTATTCAAGGTTCATCTGATTATACCTAATTCTAGCTCAAGAAGAGGAGAGTTCTTAAAATAAGAGGGAAAAAAATAAAGGATCTGACACACAATTGCATATAAGAACCAAAGTGTAACCCTGGCTTCAAAGGAACAAAACCAAAGAACTACAAAAGCAAGAATCTGGTCTTCTCTTCCTTTCAGACCTCATGTGGCCTTTCACACTGTAAATGGTTTCTATTTGGGCTATATTAGGATGTTTTTTCCCCCTCTGTCTCCTAGCTAACTGTCTCTATAAATTCAGTCTGCACACAACTTAAGCCTGAGATTGCTGTTTGGTTATAACTGCAGCATCCACAACCCATTTCAACAGTTTGCTGGTTTCCCAACACAAAATTTCCCCCAAGAGGAATCTGACTGCCACGTAAGTTGTAGAACACAAAGTAGTTTATGGATGACCAGTCCTAGGACCAAGTTTCCTCCTTACATCCAATCAGTCATGACCCAGGGAGAGGAACAGAACCTGGGTAACCCCACTTAGGAGGGGCTCTGGGTGAGAACAGCTTTTCTCAAGGAGGGAGTGGAGGCAGGGCTGTGCAGGGGCCCAAAAGTGCATACAGCAGGAGTCAGCAAACTTCTCCTAAGAGCCAAATAGCAAGGATTTCAGATACTTTTAGCCACACGGCACACGGTCTCTGTAGAACGACTAATTTCTACTATTTGGGGTACAAAAGTAATCACAAGCAACATGCAAAGAAATGAGCAAGACTGTGTTCCAATAAAACTTTATTAAAAAAAAAAAAACGGCGGCAATTGGATCTGGTTCACAGACCAGCTACTAAGAATTAGTAGAAGGATTCATATGGGGATATTTGAACATAGCAAAAAAAAAAAATAGTCAAGAACATCAAAAACCATTCTTTCAAACAAAAACTTTCCTTATAAAGATATCATGTGCCCCAAGTAAAATATTCAAATGTGTTCAAGTAAGAAAATAAATATATTTGATCTAGCCAATCAGGAAATAAAACATAGCTCAATGTTGGCTCTTTTTTCTATATTTTTAGAGTAATTGGCATTACGGATAATGCTTTAGATGCTGCCATCGCCACATAGCACACACGCAAAAAAAAAAAAAAATCATAGACATTGTCTCTTGTCACTTAATATTATATAAATACCATTAATAATAGATGTAAGGCAGTAATATGTTTGTGGATGTTTATCAACCAGCTCTCAGAGGGATAAAAACCAGCCTGGATTTATAGCATTTTCTGATTTTCATGGTGTAAAC
The DNA here is from genome assembly GCF_964194105.1 of Spermophilus citellus. Lineage (NCBI taxonomy): Eukaryota > Metazoa > Chordata > Mammalia > Rodentia > Sciuridae > Spermophilus > Spermophilus citellus. The sequence continues at coordinate 85,146,097 of NC_138198.1, forward strand.
ATTCTCACCATGGTTGATTTCAAGCTACCAATAGCTCAACAAATGCCTTGTAAAATTCAGATTTTAACGACAACAATTACAAGCCAGTGTGAGCCAGCTCCAGCAAATCACTGAACATATTCCATGTGTACACAGTAAATTATTCAACCAATCCTACAATTTTTTGAGCATGTAGGTTATTTCCACTTTTTTTGCTATTAGTGACAATAAGGTAATGAGTATAGGAAAGTCCTTTCCCCAGATGGGGTTTTTTCCTCTAGATAGTTTCCTAAAACTAGAATTTCTGGGTCAAAATGATGCAGCATTTCATTTAGGGCTTTAAAAACGCATTTTCAAGTGCTCAACTTTTACCAAGGTTTGCTCTCTGTGGAGAGAAAGGAAGGAGGATGCAGCTTTGAGGGAGTCTCTGTCACTTTGGGGTCTTTGAAGTTATTATTTGCTAACTCTGTAAGCTCCAAAGGGCTTGTGTTTTTAAATTTTTCATTTATTGGATTATTTTATTTCAAGATGAGCTTTTCATGTGTTGATGGGTGGATTAGAGTCTTTTGTGTAAATTTTGCTCTCAAATCCTTTTCCATTTTTTTCCTCTCTAGGTGGTTTGTCGCCATTGTTTCGCAACTTTTAACTTTGAAATAGCCATTCTTTTTCTTTCCTATATGTTTCAAGGTTTTTTTTTTTTCTTTGTGAGACACTTTTCTGTTATTTTAGCTTAAGAAAGTTTTATTTACAGCAGTTTTACATCTTACATGTTGTTAACATTATTGAATTTTTCTTTTCATTTCAGCTTTTGATGATATACTTAGAAAGGTCTTCTCATTTTCAGAGGTTAAACCTATTTATACTTTTATTTTATAATATATCTTAAATATATTTATCAATAATTTTTCTAGCCCATTTTGGTTTCTTTTTTATAGATGAATACTTAATTTCTTTTTGGAATTTATTTGACATGTGGGGGAGTGATCAAACTGGTTCAAAAAAACAATTACTGAACCATGAATCTTTCAGAGTATTGGGGAAATTTGCCTTTATTAATTTTTTATTTCTTATATATGACAAAGTATTGTTTTTGCATTCAAGAATATAGTATTTATATTTTTAAGTATTTGATGGTGTCAGATGCTTATTAAGTTTTAAGCTCAGAAGTTCTCTTTAACTGAAGATAGTATAAAATGATTGAATACCAAGTATTTATTAGAGTAGTTTCATAAAAATGAGAAAATATGGGTAACAGCTCAGACTCATGAAATCAATTTTAATTAAGCACTTCTAAACTCTCCCGATTCTAACATTGAGCTCTCTCATTTTTAATAAAGTGGTGATGTTTTTCTTGATGTGCTTTCTTAATGGTAGTCCAGAATTACAGAAGGAAGGAAGGAAGGAAGGAAAGAAAGAAAGGAAGGAAGGAAGGAAGGAAGGAAGGAAGGAAGGAAGGAAGGAAGGAAGGAAGGAAGGAAGACATTTCTAAATACCTGAACACTTTCAAGAGCAAATCATGAGGAATAAATTTTGTAACTCTTATAACTCCTAATCCAATATTACTTTTTCATTTATGAATGTTTAAGTGAATTTTTTTAAAAAAATTTAATAAATAATATTTAATTTCAAGCATAAAGAACAACGTACAATAGAATCTCTGTTGCCTACAATCTTCTATTTTGAAAATTCTTGACCCAGCACAGATTCTACAACTCCCAGAGAAAAGAAAAATGACAACAGACAAGACCCATCTCTGGCTTTTTTCATTCCATTTACATACATATAATAGTGATAACAATGAAGGAAGAAAGACAAGACAGACAACCTTCACTAGAAATCCATATTCTTCTTGCTAGTAGTGGAACTTCAAATAAATTATTCAACCTCTCTCTGCCTTAGTTTCTTTATCTGTAAAATGGGAACAATAATACTTTGGGTTTGTGGTGAGAAACGAATCAGTAAATCTACATAAAAAAGTGTCGAGCAAAATGCTTGGAACTTAAAAAACACTGAATAATGTGATATTTTTTCCCCTTGTGCTTTCTCCTCAAATATAACTATGCATGTTGCTGGGATATAGGGTAAATTACTCCTTTTCTTATTATCAGAACATTGAAGGGAAACGTGTACACCTCTTCCCCTGACAATTCTATCTAATATCCTGCCATTGCAAAAGTTGCTGAAACAAATTTATACACTTCAGATATAGCCATGCACTTATTAGGAGGTTTATCACAACTCATTTTTTAAAATTTACTCCATCTTTGAACCCACTGATTTGCTCTTTGTCCCTCCAGTTTTTCTTTTCTCCCAATGTCATATAAATAAAAACATATGTTACCTAGACATTCAGGTCTGACTTCTCTCATGTGACCAGTATTTAAGATCTTCAATGTGTTCATGCGTATCAATAGTTCAGCCTTTTTATTAACAAAGTAGTATTCCATTGTATGGATGTACTGTGGTTTATCCACTCACTATATGAATGATGTCTGGGTTGTCTCCTGTTTTTATTTATTGATTGTGAATAAAATTGGTGTAAACATTTAAATATAGGTTTTTGTGAGGCCACATGCTCTTATTGCCCATGGGTAATACCTAGAAGTACCATTACATATCACATACTAATTGCATGTATGTTTTATCTTTTAAGAAACTATCAATTTATTTTTCCAAAATGACTATGCCACTTCTGCATTCATGTTAGCCTTATATAAGAGCTCTATTTGTTCTTTATCTTTGCCAGGATTTGCTATTTTATATATCAAGATTTTGTTTGGTTTATTTTTTACCATTTTAACATATTAATAATAAATAAATATCAATTGATTATTACTATTAATAATATTTGTATATTATTAATTAATCATAATAATGATTAATTAATATTATTAATATAACAGTAGCTTACTGTGATTTTAATTTGCCTTTACCTAGTGGTTACTGATGTTGAATTTTGCTATGTGCTTATTTGTCATCTTTGGGGGGCAAGAGTCACAAATCATGTCCACTTCTATTGGGTTGTTTATCTTCTTGAGTTTTAAAAATCTATTCTGCACACATGTTTTGTGGGGAGATACATGATCTGCAGAAAAGAAAAAAAAAGAAAACCTAGTATGTCATTTTCATTTTCTCTTTCTAAAAATATGACTAATACAATCAAGTTATATATAATAGTGGGGTTTTGTTTTTTAATATGTTTCTTTGTAGAGAAATTTTTAAATTCAATAAAATCCAATCCATCACTTTTTCTCTCTGGATCAGGTTTTTGGCATCTTAAAAAAAAAAACTTATCTAAGAACTTTTTGCTTAACCAAAGGTCACAAAGATTTTCTTATGTTTTATTTCAAAAAATTGGAAATTTTAAAAATATCTCATTTCATGATAAATTTTCAATTGATTTTTGCCAATCAAGCACCATTTGTTGAAAAGTCTAGTCTTTTTCCATTAAGTTGCCTTACATATTTTTACAAATTCTGTTGATTTGAGAATCTTTTAAATTTTCTAATATAATCATTTAATGTTATTTATTGTAATCTAAAAACTGCTTTAGCTGATTGCCACAAATTTTGATGTCACATTTTTAGTTTTCTTTCATTCAAAAATGTACAGATTTTTTTTGACCTCTAAGTCACTTAAAAGCATAAAAGAATTCTGTTAATTTTTTTTTTTTGGTACCAGGGATTGAACCCAGGGACACTTAACCACAGAGCCACATCCCCTGTCCTTTTAAAATATTTTTTTTAGAGATAGGGTCTCTCTGATTAACTTAAGCTCTCGGTAAGGTGATCCTCCTGCCTCAACCTCCCAAGCCTCTGAGATTACAGGTGTGTACACTGCTTCCAGCAGTTGTTTAACTTTAAAATATTTAGGTATTTTAACATGTCTTTTTGTCATTGGTTTCTAATTTAACTCAGTTATAATTACAGAACGTGATTTGCATGATTTATATTCTTTTCATTTTGCTAATGTTTGTTTTATAACTAAGTATAGTTCATCTTGGTGAATACTCCAAGTGCAGTTGAAGTAACTGTGAATCTTCCTGTTATTGGTGACCTGCTCTATAAATATCAGTTAGGTAAAGGTGTTTGAATTATTTGATAATCTTGTTCAGGTCTTCTGTATCCTTACTGATTTCAGTTTAGTTTTTATTATTTTTAATCAATTAATAAGAAAGGAGTCTTGAAGTTTCCAACAATAGTGGACTTATTTTTCCTTTCAGATTTAGCAGTCTTTTAAAATATATATTAGTTATAGGTAGGCACAATACCTTTATTTATTTATTTTTTTAATGTAGTCGTGAGGATCCAACCCAGTGCCTCACACATGCTAGGCAAGTCCTTGACCACTGAACCACAAACCCCACCATATAGATTTAACAATTTTTCATCATGTATTTTGAAGCTCTGTTGTGAGGTATGCATACCTTTAGGACTTTTATGACTTCTTGGAGAATATGCTCTTTTATTTTATAAATCATAATATAAATTAGTATTAAAAATATAAATAATTTTATAATAATAATTTCATTATTTTCTCCTAATGTTTCTTAATATGAAGTCCACTTTATTTAACACTAATTAGCAGGAACATCTTTCTTTTGGAAAGAGTTGTCATGGTTCACTTTTTGCAGTCTTTCAGTGTTTAATCAGTCAATGTCTTTTACATTCAAAGTAAGCATATAGTTGGGTCTTCCTTTTTAAAGCAACTTGACAGTCTCTTTCAATTGGTGTATTTAGACTGTTAACATTTAATGTAATTACTGACATGTTGGATTACAATCTACTAACTTAATACCTGTTTTTGATTTTTTTTTAATCTTTCTTTATTTACTTCTTTTATACCTTTTTAAGTTTGCTCCCTTGATATTTTTATGATTCTATTTTATTTCCACATTGACTTATTCTTGCTCAAGAGTTCATAATTTACATGTTCAATTAATCAGTCTACTTTCAAATAGTATAGTAATGCTTCATATTCGTGTGTGAAACTTAAAATAACATATTCCACATTTCTCCCAAACTTTGTGCTATTGTTATCATATGATTTGCTTTTAGATATGCTATAAACACAAAATGCATTATTATGAGAAATTATAATTCATATATGTATTCTATAAATACAAAATATATAACAATGTTTAGAGTGTTTAATAGTAGTAAAATTAATTTTATTCTTATCTTTATTCCAGATTGATATTTTTCCTTTCAGCACTTTTAAGATGCTACCCCATTCCATATGACTTGAACAATCTCTGATAAGAAGTCTGCTGTAATTCATATTCTTAATTCCTCTCTAAGTAATGTGTCTTGTTTTTTGAAGTTTAAATATGAAATATCAGATTGTGAATTTTTTCTTACTCTGCTTTGGAATTTTTTATATTGATGTCTGCCATTAATTTTGGAAAATCCTCAGCCATTACCTGTTTGTTTTTTAATAATTTCTATTGGCCTATCCTCAAATTCACTGATTCTTTCTTTGGCTGTGTCTACGATGAGTTTATCAAAGGTAATCTTCATCTCTTCTACTGTTTTTTTTTTATTTTTTAGCATTTCTCTTTGACTCTTTTTTTAGTTTCCAACTCTTTGCTAAACTTCTCTTCTGATCTTGCCTTTTTCTGCCTTTTCCATGATGACTTTTAACATATTCATCATAATTATTTAAAATTTCTGGCCTTATAGTTACAACTTTTATATCACATCTGAGCCTGTTTTGGATGAATGCTTTGTGTGATGGTAATGTGTTGTTTTCTCTCTGCCTTTTCATATGCAAGAGTTTTCATTGAAAGCAGGGTATCTTCAGCAGGGCAGTAAATATCGAGGAGAGATAAATAGCATATTTTGCATGGATATGGGCACATTTTTCCCCCCATGAGTCTTTTAGTGTGGTAGTTTGAGTCCATCTGGTTAGGAATTGAGCTGGTTTGGGTGTTCAGTGTAGCTGTGATTACCCTCAGTGTACCATGTGCTTCAAATTCCTCTCCTGGTACTTTGTGTCTACTCCATCCTTGGTTTGGGGTCTTTGTTCTGTGTTTCAGAGAGGGTCTCTCCCAGTAGTGCTCCACCTGTGTCGGTACTCACAGTATGTTAGCCTGTTGGCTCTTTGTTGTGCTAACAGTGCTAAGCCACAGTCTTAGGTAGATATTGTTCCTCTGGATCTCAGGAGAGTGGCTTCCTTAGTGCTCTCTGTCCAGGACAGAATCCTGCCCCCAACAGGAGAAGCTGGTAATTTTCTATTTACCTCCATTGGCTCCAGTGCTCTCTAAGCATCTTCAGAGATCCTGACCTTTCTCCCTGTCTAGACTTTGTTTTGTGCCTGTCAAATAGAAGTTTCTATCTTTGTCCCTCAAACTTGCCCCACAGAGATGGTTTCTTGGGACTTTTTCCCAATCTATTTTTGTAACATCCATCAAGTAGAGACTAAAAATTGGTGCAAACTTTCCTGGTATCTGTGGCCCTAAAGAGTTACATATTCTCTCACCAGTCTGCCTTCCCCACACTCAGTCTCTACCAGTTCATTAACAATCCAGAAGAAACTTCTTATCTGTGTCTGGTTGCATCCGTCTCAGATAAACGAATGTTCAGGCCCCATCTTTCCGCACGTGTATTCCCTTAGGTTTGGAGCTAGTTAGTTACCAAATGACCTCAGCTCTCTGATTTTCATTAAATTGTGAACTTGAAGTTTGTCCAGACTGTTTTTGTATTTTTGTTTAAGATTGTGAGTGACACTCTAACTCTGAATTCTAAGCAGAAACCAGGTGTAAGTGGTTTTTAATTTTGTCTTTTCCCCAGTTTAAAAAAATATATTTGTTTCTGACTATTAATATTTTATAATTCTTTCCCTATTATATTTCTAGTAGTAATATGCACCTTTATCTTTTTCCGCCAACGTTTTTCTTGCCATAGGTAGAACTGTATTGCCATTGGTTAGTATTTTCTAGCACTGAGCACTTTAAAATACTTTAGAATCATTTAAATAGTTTTCTCTGTAATAATCACATGGGGCAAATGAGCAGCATCTGCCCTTCTTTGGATGAAGGAATTGAAGCATAGAGAGGTGTAGTCATTTATCTAGGATCAGGGCAAAGCCATCTTAAAACTTTGAAAGCTAATATGTTAGTTATTTTAGGCACCTGCTCTTACATTTCATTGGGGCAAAACTGCCAGAACATTCCTCCCCAGAACCACAGGGAGAAATCATGCCTCATTAGAGTAGTTGCAATAGTAAATTTTTATGTATTTTGAACATTAAATTTAAACTCAGCCTAGATAAATGACCTTTGTGATTTCTGAAGAACTTTGCCAAGTCTTTACTATGCTATTGTCCTGAGAGCAGGCCAGGCTGTGGGAGAGAAAGAATAGCTTTAATTCCCTTATTACTTTAGATCCTAGTAGGCAACAGATAAAGAAAGAATGCCAGTAGGGGCCAGAATGGAAGAAATATAGTTTCATACTGGGTCGACAGCTACTTCCTTTTACCTGGGGGAGTCTCTAGCTTCAAAGCTTGCCCCTCCCAGCAATCAGGGCATCTGTGTTCTTGCAGCCCTCTTATGAACCACCTTTAGGTTTCAGGCCCTGAAATTACCAACTGTTGGTCTTACTTTCGAGCTTCTTTATCTCCCAGTTATCAGTGTCCTTCTGACAGTCTATTCAGACCAATCATGTTCATAACAAAAAGAACTAGCACTGGATCTTAGATCTTGATACAAACAGAACTAGGAAAAAATATGTTTCAGCAATCCAAGATCAACCATTGTCTTGTCTTCCACTTAAAAAAGAAAATGTTTTTGCTTTAAACAGAAGAAAAAGGACTGTGAGAGTCAAGTCCACAATCTCTTTCCGATAAACTTGTAGTGCCTCCATTGTCAGTCAGCCAGAAATGATTGTTGTGCATAGAAATCTGAGCAAAACACACAGTAGGAGATACAACATCAACTGTCACAGATATAGGCAGGGATACAGGTTAGTTAGAGGTGAATCTGAGCCCAGATGTTGAAAACCATGCCAAGGTCTCAGTTTCTTATGTCAAATTGCCTGTAAAAGCAAAGAGGACAATTGGACCACCAGAGTCGTCCATATGAAATCATCTTTGTTTTAAATAAATAGGTTTGAGTTGCCATAAAGAGGAAAAAAGCAAGGTGTAAAGAAATGAATAAGATTTAAATAATTTAAATAATGCTCAGTGTAACCAGAGTATATCCCAGACTCAGACTGATGGCATCCTAACTTTGATGAAAGTTTTGGGAAATTGTTTGCTAAAATGTAAGGGTTCCAGTTGGGCACGGTGGTGTACACCCATAATCCCAGTGGCTCTGAAGGCTGAGCCAGGAGGATTGCAGGTTCAAAGCCAGCCTCAGCCAAAGCAAGGTGCTAAGCAACTGAGTGAGACCCTGTCTTTAAATAAAATACAAATTAGGGCTGGGGATGTGGCTCAGTGATTGAGTGCCCCTGAGTTCAATACCTGGTACTACCCCACCCGCCACCCCACCAAATAGAATAAATGTCAAGGTTCCATGCTTACAAGTAAACTGCTATTTACCTACTGTGCTTCCTCATCCCATTTACTAGAAGTTACCATTTGCCATAAGACTTAAAATAATGTTTAGTCCGAGTTTATGGGTCATTATTTTCTTTATGGGTCAAAGACCGTGAATCAAATAGTGTGACAAAGGACCTAATCTATCATGAGGAGATGTCAACCTTCCAGACAAACTGAACAACTGGAAGAACCCGATCTGAGTTCCTAGTGATAAGTTTTGAGGGTGCTGGGTGAGGAAGGGGTTGGGAAATGCACTAAGAGGGGCAGTAAGGGAAGATGGGGGATTCCAGAAGAGAGGGAGCAAACACACTAACCCAGATTTCCCACTGAATTCAACCCTAATCCAAACCAAAGGTGTGAAGCTTGTTTTGAGGTCCCTGAAAAGGAAGTAGCAGCAGGCTAATCAGGGAAGAATACCAGATTTGAAGTAGCACTGGATAAATGGGGTTGCCATTTAATCCTCTCAAGACGCCCTCATCCTGAACCAAATGCAGATGAAATTCAGGAATGAACACTTGACTCAAGGAATCAGAAAGGGGCTCCTAAAACTCAGAGACAGTGAAGAAATCCCCAGCAATTCTTCCCTCTTCTCTTTTTCCTCCTCTCTCTCATGCACCATCTCCAAGACAAGCCCCTGAGGTGGGAGTTGTCACCAGTTACACTCTGTAATGGTGCCTCCATATGACAAAAATAGACCTCCACCCAAATCTCACCTCTTACTAAAAAACAAACTCAAAATGGATAATGTCTCTAAATGTAAACAAACTGTGAATTCCTAGAAGAAAAAGGAAATCTTCCTGAGTTGGAATTAGGCAATAAGACATGAGACATCTCCAAAAAAAAAAAAAATTTTTTTCACATTCAAAATTTAAAAATTTAAAAACTTAGATCTGAGAAGATCAATGTTCAGAGAATAAAACAACAACCTACAGACGGTGAGAAATACTTGTGAACCATGGATCCAACAGAGAATTTGCATCCAGAATACAGAAAGACCTCTCAAAACACAAATAAGAAAAAAAATACACTAAAAAATGAACAAGACTTGAACAGACCCTTCACCAAGGAAGATATAAGAACAGTAAATAGGTATATAAAAAGATGTTCAATGTCATCAGCCAATAGGGAAATAGAAATTAATATCATGATGAGATACTACTACACACGTACTAGAAGGATTGAAATTAAAAAAATACAATGTGGAGAAATAAAGTTCTGCATTGCTACAGAGATGCAAAATGATATAGCCACTGTGAAAATGAGGCTTTTAAACACACTTTTAACTTATGGTCCAGCAGTACCATTTCAGAATACCTACTCTAGAAAAATGAACATGCACATTTGTAAAACAACTTATTCATGTATGTTTATAGTAGCACTGTTTATCATTGCCCAAAACTGGAAACAACCCAAAGTCCTTCAATAGTTGAATCAACTATTTGTATGGTATACCATATAAAGGAATATTACTCAACGATAAAAAGGAACAAATTTTAGACAAATGTAGAAAATTGTATGAATCTCAAAGTTCATATCAATCTCAAAGAATAAATCAATGGTGGCTAGGGGATGGGAGTGAGGGACATAAAGGAGACTATCAAAAGATTTCTGGTAGGAAGGGATGTTCTGCATCCTGATTATCATGGTGGTTTTGCCAATCTACACATGTATTAAAAATTCTAAAAACCATACACCTAAAAATTTCAAATTTAGCCTGATCATTTTTGGAGTAATTTTTTAAAGAGTTGAGAAATTGAAACGAATAAAAAGAAGTTTTAGCTTCAACCTCATTTGGCAGTAATAATTTCAAGTCCAGGAACCAGAGGTATGTAATGACTGTAGACTGGTGTCTTCATATTGCTAAATTGTGGTATCAGGAAAAAAGTTATCTGCCCCTCAGAGAGCAGTATTAAATAAGTCACTGGCAGTTCTTTAGGTGATTGGTCAACAGTTAATGGCCAGTCTAGATACTTGTTTCTTTATCATTCAAATTGGCCTTAGAATTCCCCAGGGAAGGACCAAGGTATCAATATTTCTTTGTATTATGGAGACTGATTATTTGCCATGATTCAATGTGTTCTCTTTTCTACCTTATAAAATTCATGCTTTTCTTGGTCTCTTTGACACATGCACCTGTCCTAAAACTGTAAACATATGTTTTATGTCACCTTCATATCAGTCTTCACTTCCTTAACTTTCATATCCTTCCTGAGACCTCTTGTAGACCCTTCTCTCTGAGTGGGTAGGTGTCCATAAGATGGTTGATTACCTCGTGTTGGCCTAGGCTAAGATAGGATTGTGCTCTGTTTTCTGATGAAATTCTCCCATCACCAAGGCTAGAGAAATCCACTCTATACCAGAATGTTCCAGAAACCCATCCCATTCCCCCTGACTCCAAAAGCTGGTAGTTACAGCTACAGCAACTTTCCCTGACCTTTATACCATTCACTGGTGTCTCTTAACCACTGATAACATGACTGTTACCCAGAAATGCCTAGAATAAATCAACAAAAACCCTATCAGAAGTATTTATTTATTTATTTATTTATTTATTTATTTATTAATTTATTAAAGAGAGAGTGAGAGAAGAGAGAGGAGAGAGAGAGAGAGAGAGAGAGAGAGAGAGAGAGAGAATTTTTAATATTTATTTTTTAGTTCTCGGCGGACACAACATCTTTGTTTGTATGTGGTGCTGAGGATCGAACCCGGGCCGCACGCATGCCAGGCGAGCGCGCTACCGCTTGAGCCACATCCCCAGCCCATATCAGAAGTATTTAATAGGACAGCACCACCCTTTACCCAGCTTGCTACTCATAATCAGTGTTTTTTTGTACAAAGCATTCATGACTTATGGATTCAGATGGCTTTGTAAATACTTTTTACATGACAGTTGCATTTAATGTACATCATTTCACTTAACCCCCTGAATTCCCATCATCTTGAAAGTATTTATTAAGTACTAATTTGCATTAGGTGCTGTTTTAAACTCAGGTGAAAGACCATTTAAGAACCTCTTAGGGACTTGCAATACAATGACCTAGCGTATCTATGTAAGCACATGCATTTTTATTTAGTAGGAGGATTTCCAGTTCAAAGCCAGCCTCAGCAACTTAGTGAGACCCTAAGCAATTCAGTGAAATCCTGTCTCAAAATAAAATATTAAAAATATCAGGTGATGTGGCTCAGTGGTTAAGTGCCCCTCGGATTAATCCCCAGTACCAAAAAAAAAAAAAAAAAAAGAATAAAGTATTTACTTAAGTATTAGCATTGTGTGTATTTGAGAGGGAACATCCTCAAATGTGGACACCATGACAGTTAATGTAGAAATGGAAACCATCCAACTCAGGAGGTGGCATGTATTACTCCTTAATCATTAAAAAAAAAAATGATGCCTACAGTAACATAATTCTTGGTGGCTACATAGTGATTGTTATCACCACAGATATAAACTAATTAGTGATGATGATGGGTATTTTTTGGTATCATGTGCAAATGTGTCACCATCCAGAAGCTTTGGACAAGTTTCTACCATAGCCTTTGGCTGAGCGAAGTTTGAGCACTCGTCTGGAAGACTGGGCTACATCTTAGAGGATTTTTTCCCTTGTCATGTTAAAGCATAACAATAGCTAAGCAGAGGCAAAAGAGAGACATGGTCGCTAATTCTTTCACTTAAACCAGTGCCAAAATCAATTTTGAAGCATTATCTCCAAGTTGCTCTCCACTTTATCTGGATGTGTCCCCTCAGCTAGAATATCACCCCCCCACACACCCGAATCTTTATTACATCACACTAATCTAATTTAAATGCATTTTTACTGTACTTGGTTTAATGAATGTGGAATGTGTCACTATGAAATTGCACCATTAATTTGATAAATAGGACTTGAAGGTATAATTTTTTCCAGCATTGCAGACTAATGAAGCTAAAATACATATATAATAAGAAGTGTAAATAATAAATTATTCTTAGGAGCAAAAAAAATTAATTAGATCTTACCACAAATTGCATCTCAATGTCAATTTTTTTTTTCTCAAAACAACTGACTTTCGAACTATTTGGAACACCATTGTAAACCTCAGAAAGTTTCTCAAGTGGTTACCTTCCATCCTGGGAATCTGCTTTAAGAAACTGCTATTGTTCAAAAAGTCCTTTCAAGATGCCAGTACAGATCCCCTGTTGTCATTTCTACTGGGCATTTAGAGAATCTAGATGAATTAATCTTCTTCTTTAAATTGTACGTTTTATTTATTCATAAAGACGCTTCAAATCCTTTCAGACAGTATGCTGTGGAAATAGAAAAAAAAGAGAGAAAGAGAGAGACCTTATATGCAAATATGCATATAAAGGTGACAACACTGCATTTCCAGTGATTTGGAGGAAGTGGTTCCTGCAAATTTGCTTGTCACCTGAAGCTAGGTCTGTGTCATCCCAGGGCTGAAGGATATGAAAACAGAGCCATGGATCATGCCCCAATTACTGTTCACATGCACATTCTGTGGGTAGATAAGCTGGAAATTAGCTGGTTAATATGCACACTAAAACCAGAGACCAGATAATGCTCCAAATGAGATTCTTTCTATTCCTTGGGTGGACAAGAAGAAATTGTGGTTAAGACTGGCGTTAAATGCGTTGGGGTTCAGGTTTAGCCTGGGAGTAGTCACTTTCACGTCTGTACATATTAGCTGGTAATTCCTAGAACTCTAATCTTTACAGAGAACATTAGCTACAGTTTGTCCATCTGCTTAGAAACACAAAGACTATGAAAGCCAAAATGTACAGCAAGAGGTTGCCCATTTGGAGACTTCCATCTTTGTTAATTTTAAAAGTCAAGCATCCATCATACACAATAATCAAGCTTTTAATTTTTATTTATCAGACATGAAGATATTTTAAACCTCACTATCAAGATGAGACTCAATTTTTCCTCATAGAAAGGTTCCAAGGAAAAGGGAAAAGAGGCTGTTGGAATTAGAACGAGCTAAGTGGGGTCTGGCCAGCCCTCCTTTTGGTCTCCAAGCCACAGGTCCATGTGACCACAGATGACTTAACCCTACTCTGTCCTTCCTGGCCTGATGCAGGACCCTGGGTCAAATGCTGTCATCAGCCTTATTTTCCATTCCTCGTGTGTAGTTTAACAAACAATGTTTTCCTTCCTCGTTATTTGATTTGAAGCCAAAATTCGGATGTGGCATCGGTTTTGTTGCCAGATAATGCATTAAACCTTACTGAGGGGCAAACATAATGATCTTCATTAAACCCTTTCAATGAACGCACCTCCTGCTTCTTCAGGTTGAGAAAAGCATTGACAAGGAACATTGTGGAAGCGTCTCGAAGCTATTTTCTTCTTGTAACCAGGGGAGGGAGAGATGAGTGGCAGCTTTTAGGAGGCGAAAGAAAGTTAGGTAAACATAAAAGGTTTTGTAGGATTTCCTTTCCTAATGGCAAAGTTTCAGAGCCATAAATCACAATTCAGTCAATACCATTAGTTTTGGGGCATTATATACCCTCATTAAAGTGCATAAACAATTATATTTATTGAAGGTAATGTACTGTGCAGTGCATTATAACGACACTCATTAACATATGTAATCATCATTTGAATGGGCTTTACTACAATGTAAACTGATAATGGCATGATTACACACTGGGTTATTAACTTTTCAGTCTTAAGATAATAAAAGGTGATGCAAGAAACCCAAAGCACATATGCACTGCCCTTCATTTGTGAGTTATGCATTTCATACCAAATTCTAAGCGCAGGTATCCAGGATCAGGAGCTGTCTTTTTATTGTCTAATGCCTTGACAGAATACTAAATTCCATACACTGCTTTCAGAACTGGGGCGGGGATGTGGCTGGAACCATCTCAGACCCAATTATGAAGTGAAGTCTGTGGGTGATCCTATTTCTGTCTAATATCGTGGCTTGATCTGTTCTCATTCTGGATTTGATCCTGTTCTACACTGGACACTGACCATACCATGTGCTCTAATATAATGTGAATTTCCTCCACACCTTTCTTTTGAAAAATCTAAGAGGCATTTGGCTAATGGGGAAACATTGGGAAATCCAGATTAAGAGACACTGTACAAGTGACAAGGCATGAACAGAAGAATAAATAACTATTGTAAAAGAAACTACAGAGACACAACAACTAAATGCAATGTGTGGTCTTAGACAAGATCCTGAAGCAGAATTTTTATTTTTTGTCCTTTGCACTAAAGATATTTTTTATTAGGACAATTGGAAAAATTTGAGTAAGGTTTATAAGTCAAATAATAGCATTGTATAAATGTTAATTTCTTAATTTTGATCATTTTGCCATGTTTATATAAGAATGTGTTACTTATGCATGTCATTTTAGAATAAAGTCTCTTTCTATCTACATTAATTCCCAGATAAATAAAAATAACATGGATATATGTCTAAAAATAACAATGCATTTGCAAAGAGATAATCATAAAAAAGTGGTGAAAAGTTGACATAATCTGGGTGAAAGATATTCAGGAATTCTTTGCACTAGCCTTACAACATTTTCTAAATCTAAAATCATTTGAAAATTGTAAAAAGAGAGCCATTTAGAATGTAAGAGTTGACCACTGAAAGCCATGACTTTTGTGATGTCCTTCCCCAACTAGTTTGCACAAATGCCCACTCAACTCTTTCTGAGCCTGGCTCTCTTTGCTTAGCAGGATGCTCTCCAGTCCCATCTGCTTGCAAATGACAATTTCATTCTTCTTTATGGCCAGATAGAACCTGATGTACATATACCACATTTTCTTTATCCATTCATCTGTTGATGGACACACCTAGGTGAAAGGAGAAAGAGACCAAGAGAGTAGTGGGAGGGAGAAGGGGAAGGAAAAGGGAGGTACTGTGGAATGAATTTGATCAAGTTATGTTATATGCTTGTGCCAATACGCCACAACGAAACTCACCATTCTGTGTATTTAATATTGACCAAAAAGCAGGGCTGGGGGTGGGTATGATTGCAACTGAGCAGGTATGTTAGCTGGTGTTATCAGCCACAAGTTAGAATGATGATCAGGAGCTCGGTACTCATTTACATCCTTTATCTGCTCTCCCTGTGAAAGCCCCAGATTTGAGGGGACAGTTCTTAATTCCTTTTCTCCCAGTCAATATTTATTTCCCAAACTTTTGAGCCAGGAATGACAAGACATTTTTGATGTGGAAGGTGAAAGTCTTCTCTAATCACCTAGATTAAAGTCATAACAGTAGTCACTTAAAACTCCTTCTTCACCAGGACATCACAACCAAGTCTGGATCAGTCCAAGAGCTGTTCTCAGAAGGATGATTGACTGGCATCTCAGCAGAAGCCCAAAGGAAAGCACTCCTATTTTCCTCCTCAACAAACAGCTGCTTTTTAAAATTTTTTTAACTTCTAAACAGCACTGGAACTTTAACCAATGGATCCTGTGAAACAGGCATAAGTTTACCAACCAGCCATACTTATTATGAAGAGAAAGAAGTAAATAGAAGCAAAAGACATTACCCAGAACATTCAAGGAAGACCAAAAACAAAACTAATCTCAAAAGTTTCTGGTATTAGTCCTCTTTTCATCCCCTTAGATGATGTAATCCAATGAAAGCAAGAATATTGATATATTTTAAGATTTGCCTTAGAACATATTTTCTTGGTTGCCTAATTTTCACAGAATGCCACAGAAATTAAAATAAGGGGTTTCATAGCTGAAAGTTACCCATTTAAAATACAGTTATAAAAGCAGAGTTGCCTATCTTCACAAACTACTAAGCAAAAATCAATACTTACAAATAAGAGGATATGCACACCACATTTGTGTTCCTATAGAGGTAACTAGACTTGAAGACTACATCTACTGGGTTAATGTTTTTATTAAATCATATTCATGTTGGCACAATCATCTTTTCTCATTAAAAACACCAAGCACTTTTATTTGCTATGGGGTATAGCTTTAAGAAATTTTCAATTGACTGACAGCTGCCTGTCAACTTCTGACTCTGGAGAGATCCAGGAACTCAGCTTGTAAAGCCCCAGGGAATTCTAAGGAGCTCCAAGATGGTTAATGGCTGTCCATTAGCGGAAGGCCCAGTGGAGCCCTGGAATCTGTTAAGTGGGACATTCTTGCTGTAGAAGGTCATATAATTCCCTAATGCCATCTCAGAGAACTGGGAAAATTCAACTTGAAGCAAAGACTGGGGTGCTATAAGTTTATGTACTAAGGGAAATCATTTCATGCAGTTTGGTATTACCGAACACCATGTTTTATTTATACTCTATACTGGATGAGGAATTGAATACTCTGCTCTTTTCTGGCAATGGAAACCTGCCTTATTCTCCTGAACTGGGCACAGCATCAATACAGCAGCTTGCAGCCTTTTTGACTATGTATTATAGAGTGGCTTCTGTGCATTATATATTAAATCCGATATGCACTGTGAGTTTATATGCCACACACACTACATTTTTCTATATTACGTCCTGCAATGTATCATATTAAGTGAAAGGGGTGATGGAGTGGGCCTCAGGTGATGTAAAGAAGATTGCTAACAGCTTGCCTGCTGCGTGGAGAGTAGGTAGGTATTTCTGCAGTGTACTCTGTACATATTTTGAGCAAGCACACAGCAAACTGACCGTTGACAGTTCAACATACCTGGCAATGGAATTAACCATCTATATACTACTAAAATTACCTACTAGCTCCAAACAACATGCCTGTCCCATTAACAAAGCGCAGTAAAATTTCATGTAAGTCAAATAGTCCTTTCCAGAAGTAGGAACAAAAAGAGGTCTGGCCAATTAAAGGAAAAGCAGACCCTCCCCCCTAAAAACAGTTGATTTAGGTTAACAAAAAGCTCTCAGTGCAAGAATTGTGGACAAGCATTCAGCAATCACCATCTCTGAGCTGTTAATCTATACTTCAGTTTTTTTGTTGTTGTTGTTTTGTGGTGCTGGGGATTGAGCCCAGGCCTTGTGCACGCAAGGCAAGCACTCTACCAACTGTGCTATTTCCCCAGCCCCACCTCATAATCTTTAGTCTAGTATGTGGATGAAATCTGGAAGTCCATCTCCAAATAGCACATTAAAAAACAAAAACAGTAACTAATAAAAAAAAACCCCACCAAATCCATGATTAAAAACTAATGAAGGGAATGAATCTGACTTAATTTTCCTATGTACACATATGAATATACCACAGTGAATCTCACTATCATGTATATCCCCACAAGACACCAATTTAAAAAATAACTATAAGTAAATAGCAGAAAGATCAGTGGAGCTGAGGGAAGGGAAAGGGGAGGGAAGAAGAGAAAGAGAGGGGAAATACTAGGGACTGAATTAGAACAAATTATATTTCACACTTTTATCATTATGTCAGAATTAATCCTAATGTTATGTATAACTAAAAAAGAACCAATAAAAAGGAAAAAAATGCTTGGAATGATTAGCAAAATATATTTAACTTTTAAAAAAATGAATGCAGGAAGAAGTATTACTCTTCTTTTGAAATAAAAGTATATTTTCTCATGGCCTTATCTGTTTATCAAAATTTCTTAATCTGGGCTGGGATTGTGGCTCAGCAGTAGAGCGCTCGCCTAGCACGGGCGCCACCCGGGTTCGATTCTCAGCACCTCATAAATAAATAAATAAAGGCATTGTGTTGTGTCCATCTACAAAAAAGATTCTCTCTCTCTCTCTCTCTCTCTCTCTCTCTCTCTCTCTCTCTCTCTCCTCTCTCTCCTCTCTCTCTCTCAAAAAAAAAAAAACTTAATCTGGGAAGACTAAGAATCATGTAACCTGTCTCATTACTTCATCACTGTCCCTAAAATTGTCTTTTATGGAACTTTCTGGAATGAGGGAAAACCTTTAAACTGAACCACTGTGTTTTTAGTATTTTATCTGACATACTGGGAATTCTGATGGTTGGTTTTTTTCCCTGTGAAAATTTCTTGGTTCTGCCTATTCATTGACTTAAAGGTAACATGTTTTCCCATTACCTGAGAGTTACGTATGTGACTGTTCAATTAAGTCCTTGACCTTGTGTTCAGCCACTATGAGTTCCCCTGGATCCTCACTGTCTGAGATTCTGCAGTTACTTTAATCTATAGTTACTAATCTTGGAATTACACTTAAAAAAGAAGATAAAGCCTGCTATTAGACACTCATGACTGGCCGAAGGGCAGTCCTGTCTCCGTATCTGAGATCATTGCAAGCAGTCACAAGGATGGAAGAATCTTTGCTACCAGTACTAGTGAAAAGAGGCATCGTTTAAGGTGCTAGATGATCACTCATTATTTCCATTCTTCTAGTACTGATACACTGCACATGGTGAGGGGATTGTAGCTTTTGTGGAAAGAGACACTTGGCCTTGAGTATCAAACGCTACAATGCATCTCTGGTGCAATATTATCAGGTGACACCAACTCATCCCAGAGCATTTTACAGCTTAACAGAAGGTTTTGATTTCCTGGCGGAGTCTTAATTGATTCTGAATTCTTTAGCATTCAACTTTCCTCGTGATGACTATTATAAGATTTAATACAGGAAATATTAAGTTTAAACAAAGGTGGCCCAGAAGGGATACTTTTGTGGACTGTCAAAGGTATTTTTTCATTATTAAGTGGAAATGGCAAGCGAGCCAAGCAGATTTGGGTTCTGGTTTAGACTGCCTTACAGTTTTCTCCAGCTATCCCTGAGGCTCCATGATCCTCCATTTCAACTGTTAGATGACGTACAGAGCGACAAGGACAACCAGCAGGAGCTACTTCCAGCTTTCTTCCATCAAAGGGAAGACTGCCAGAATTCAAAACTTCAAAGATGCTGGGAAATAGGGAAATAGCATCAGGATAAGGCTCTACCAGGAGAAGCCCTGGGGCTGCATGTGGAGGAGAGCGGATTCGTTGTTTTGCCACAAAATTGGCTCCAAGGTTCTTGTCTGCTAGAGTTGGCAGTCTGTGACAAACATTCCCTCATAATTTTTAGAAGGACCAAATCTAATCAGGGAAGCCACGAGTATGTAACATCAATTAACAAAACACCAGCCACAGCAAGGTGGAGGAGGAACTAAGAACCACTGGGATGGTTAAAGCCTCTAGGGTGTCCCTGTGCGCTCGTGGCTGGACTGTAAAGATGGTGGGTTCCTGGTCCCTCCTCTCAGGCAGGATCCACATTGCTTCTCACCAAAACAAGAGGGTAAGTAAAAACAGTCTTCCAGTCACTTGGAGGAAGAAACTGCCAGAATGAATGTTCATTCATTTCTTAGTTATTAAAATGAAAGATTCTTGAGTACCTACTGTGTGCTACCACTCTTCATGCTTCCAGAAAATGTTGATGGGAGAATCTTCATCCTACCCTAGAAATGATGAAGCGGTGACAGGAAGCAATGTGGGCATGATGTTGGTCTTCCACACTGCACTGTTAAAACCACAGGTTCACCCGACCCTCATTTTGTGTTCCCTATGGTACACACATATGCACAGTTTCCTAGTCCGCAGCCTTACCACTGTCCGCACATGTATAGCATCATTCTGCAGCTGTCAGAAGTGCCTGGACAAGCCCAAGAGTTCAGTCTGAAAGGTGCTATCAGGCTAGGAGAGCACCGCAGCTGCCACAGATGGCTCATTTTCACAATAGACCTGAGGTTTTTTATTTTTTTTTTTAAACGTGGTTGTTTTGCCTGCAGCATAAACAAGGCATATTCTCCTTGAGCAAGTGGAACTGGCCCTGCAGAGATGAGGCTCCAATCTGTCTTGCTCAATTCTGACGTTAAACCCATACCCACATGCACATTTGCAAATACACCCATGACAAAGGTGCGGGTTTGAGGTAGTTTCCTCCCAGGCTGGACTTATAACACTGTTTTTCATGTTACTTCTGCTTTAAAACTTTTTTTTAAATTTTTATTGTTGGTTGTTCAAAACATTACATAGTTCTTGACATATCATATTTCACACTTTGATTCAAGTGGGTTATGAACTCCCATTTTTACCCCGTATACAGATTGCAGAATCACATCAGTTACACATCCACTGATTTACATATTGCCATACTAGTGTCTGTTGTATTCTGCTGAAAGGGGACCGAGTGCTTTAAAACTTAATGATGATATTTTACTGTATAACATACCAATTCCTGAAATTTTGAAAAAAAATACACCCACAAATTCATCATCCAAGGTTATTTACATATTTAGAAATTATACTATATAGTAAATTATATTTATGAACTATACAAAATAAATTATACAAAATAAAATATACAAATAAAATAAATTATATTCATATATGTGAGTAAGCTCTTTATTGCACATGTATATCTTTATATAGACACACACATATTCTGTGAATACATATATAATTGTGTATGTCACCTGTGTATGTCTATTATATATTTTTTACGTAATTGAGCAGCACTATGTATACTTTTACATTTATATATGTGTATATATGTGTATGTGCATACTTTTGTGTCTTTTTAACTTGATAGTACACACACACACACACATATGCATATATACACATACTGGGGACAATTTCAATTTCTCGTGTCTTAAATCATTAATTATACTCACCAAACATGTTTAATGACTTTGGATTATTCCACCATGTATATGTATGATAAGTTTTCCAACAAGTCATCTACTGTTACAGATCTCAAAAAAAAAAAAAATGTTTCCAAGGTTGTTTTTTTTCCCTGTAGACAATGTTCCATTAGACATCCTTATATTTAAACATTTGGCCACATCGCCAATTACTTAAAAGATTGGTGACAGTGTGAACATTTTTAAAATTCGTAATACAAACCGTCAAATAATTTCTCCCCAAACAACCTTGGTTCACAGAAGATAAGAAATGTTCTTGGTTAGATGTCAAGCCTCACTGAAACAGGGTCATTTTGGTACAAAGGGGATGATTGTATAACTTCATAATTTGCTGGGGTATGTCTGGCCTATTAAGATCAACAAAACAGAGCTCTCCACCCACCTCCCTTTTTTTAGAGCTTTATGGCTATACATAGTAGTGGGTTCATCCCAACAAACCCATAAGTGCATGGAAATTGATTTCAGTTCCTGTTTCCCTGTTTCCCTTCCTGTCCTCCCCTCTCCCATTCCCCTTCCTCTATTCTACTAGACTTCCTTTTGCCGGTCTATTAATTTGTATTTAATTGGTTGCTTATGTAATTCTATCCTTTCCTTCATTTTACTCTAACTTCTATATATGAGATAAAACATTTGACCTTTGAGTTTCTGAATTTGGCTAATTTCATTTAGAATGATATTCTCCATTTCCACGCATTTACAGGTAAATACCATAATTTTATTTTTATGAATAGTGGAGTAGAACTCCATTGTGTATGTGTGTGTGTGTGTGTGTGTGTGTGTGTGTGTGTGTACACATATATCACAATTTCTTAATACATTTATCTATTGATGGGCATCTGGGTTGATTCCATAATTTAGCTATTGTGAATTGTGCTGCTATAAACATTGATATAGCTATGTTGCTGTAGTATACCAATTTTAGACCTTTGGGGAAAATATCCAGGAGTGGGATAGCTGGATCATATGGCAGATTTATCCCTAGCTTTTTGAGGAATGTCCAAACTGCTTTCCAGAGTGGTTGTTCTAGTCTGCAGTCCCATCAACAATGTACAAGTGTTCCTTTCTCCCCACAACCTCACCAGTATTTATTGTATTCTCTTTTTTTTTCAAGATTTTTTTTAGTTGTAAATGGGCACAATACTTTTATTTTATTTGTTTATTTTTATGCAGTGCCAGGGATCAAACCCATGCCTCAGGCATGCTAGGCAAGCGCTCTACCACTGAGCCACAACCCCAGCCCCTGTTTGTGTTGTTGAGATGAAATTTTAGTGTAGTACAAAAACAGAACTATTTTCTAGATGATAATTATTAATTCTACAACAATCACCGGATCTTACCTAGATGACTGCTGTAATCACAACCTCAACCCCTCAAAAATGTCATTCATTTTTGTAATTGAAATTACATTTGTAATCATTCTCTTTCCTTTAGAAATACATCTCTACTAATGCCCTCTGAAGGCTGTAAGGTCCTGAATTCCCTCTGTCAGGACCTTCCACAAGGGTGAGCAGTTCTATTAAAAGAAAGACATCGGAAAGCTACTTCTTCATCTTAGTGCATGAAGTATTCTGGTCTGACCTGCAGAATCTGTGGCTGAAGGAGATAGACTCTTCCAGTTCTTACCCACCCACCATCAAGTCTACTTTGAGATATGAAGTAATCTGAGAATTAGGAAGAACTATTTGTGTGTGTATGTGTGTGTTTCATGCTAGTAGTGGGGGTGTCATTTTTGTCCCTTGATTTTATGGCTTTCAGAATCCATCTTCGGTGTAAATACTGTGCTGGGCAGTCCCTCTGTGATCAATAATATCTTTATCAAGGACACTAAAGCAGTGAACAGATTGCTGCTTGGGGTCCCACGTGGACCTGCGTGGCACATGAGCTGGAACCCACAGTCCCCGCATTCCGACTCCAGCCCCCAGCAGTTGAACCGCTCTCCCCCTCCAGGATGATCTATGCCCTTTTGTGGAAAGTTTGATGGATAGAGACAGCTCAAGCACTAAACTGGAACCCAAAATCAATAAACGTATTAGGACTGGGTGCTCACAGATTGGTAGCCATTTAATTCCCTTGCTATTAATTTTTTCCCCTCCCAGACATGAGCTTGGGTGCTGTGTGTGAACTTGTTAAGCCAAAGCGGCCATTTGCCCTTGAAGGTGCCCTCGTGGACTGAAGAAGCCACCTTTCTCAGGTAGTGCTTTGAGCAATCCTCTTAGCAGGTATTTATTTCAAAGATCAACTATTTCCTTCATTGGTGTGTAAAGTCAGATAGGAAGACGTCACGTCATTTTATTTTTTAAAATGAAACTTTTTATTATGGATATTTTCAAATATTCACAAATACTGAGATAATAATATAATAAACGTTCCTACGTCTATCCCCCTTTGTGAATTGTGTTTCCTCTGTTTGGAACATTGTGGGTTTGTTGTTGTCTTTGTTTGGTTTTTGGTTTTTGCAAACACCTTCGATTTTGAGAATTCTGGTGGGTCTTCTGGAAACAACCTGCCTCTCTTGGCAGTGGCTGGTGACACAGAGCCACAGCCTTACATGGTCATCAGGGGTTTTTCCTCATCTCGGTGTGAGATACAACAATTGATCAGTTGGATGAGGAAGGACACCCTGCAGTCCCTACTGTGTTCCTATGTCCAGTCCTTCAGTGGAGTCACCTTGTGGGCTACTCCCAACTATCCCTCACATCTGTCCACCTCACCCCCCATTCGCCTCTCTCTAGCATAAATCCTCATCTTTCTGACCCCATGTTTGAGTCAGCTCTTTAACTGCTGTAACTAAAAGACCTGACCAGAACAACTGTAGAGGTGGAAAAGTTTATTTGGGGGCTCATGGTTGTCTCCATCCATAGACAGCCAGCTCCATTCCCCAGGGCTCCAGGTGAGGCTGAACATCATGGCAGAAGAGTATGGCAGACGGAAGTGGCTCAAACAATGATCAGGAAGCAGAGAGAGACTCCACTTGCCAAGCACAAATATATACCCCAAAGCATTGCTCCCAATGCCCCACCTCCTCCAGTTACCACTCAGTTAATTCCATCAGGGGATTAATTCACTGACTGGGTTAAGGCTCTCACAACCCCATCATTTCTCCTCTGAACCTTCTTGCATTGTCTTATGCCTGAGCTTTTGGGGGACACCTCCCATCCAAAGTATCTTCAATATTGTCCTCCCTGCGTCTGTCCTTGTTTCCCAGCTCCACCGCAATCCAGAGCCACTATGTCATCCTCCTGCTTACAACACTCCAGTAGCTTCCACATTTGTCCCCCAGCACCCCACACCTCATGGTGGCCAGTGTCATCTTTTACAAATACAAATGCGCCATGTTGTTTCATTTCTGAAAACCCCTCCTGTGGCTTCTGAGGGTACCTCAGATTCAGGCTCCCTGGCTTGCTTTCCCTGGCTACCTACCAGAAGCAGATGTCCTCTGAATCTCCTCTTGCTCCCCGGGCTCCGGCGAGGCTAGCTTTCCCTCAGCTCCTTGAACAGTTCAGGCCACACTCCTTCCCACTTGCTGGTCTTTGTTCTTGCTGCCTACTCCACACAGCCTCTCTCTCCCACCCTCCAGCCTTCATTGTTGCCTCCTTTCTGTTATCTGGGAGTTCCCTCAAATACAATCTCTTTGAAAAACCTTCCCTTACTACCTGAATGAAGCTTGTTCCCCAGCTTTAAAACCTTGTTAACTGAGGAACTTACCTTATATTGCCTGCTTATTATCTTTCCATCCCATTATAACAACAACTCGGTGACAGAAGAGACCTTTTCTGTCTTGTTCACTTCTTGATCCTCAGTTTCTGGGACAGGGTATGCAAGGGGAACTCTATAAAAAATTGTCAAAAGAAAGAATGAACGAATACATAACAAAAGGAACTTTAGAGTCTTATTTTAAGAATCTTATAAGTAGCAGTTCTTTTTTAGAATGGTAAAGGCAAATCTAATAATAGAGAAAGCAAATTATAAAAGCTCCTGGGGGCTTAGGTGGGTTGTGTAGAATCCTGAAAAATTCTAGAAAGGCACTGCCTCATGCAGAGACAAAGTCAATAGCAAAGTTAGCAGAGACTGCAGAAAGTTTTGTGTTTTTTTTTAAACACCCAGATGATGTCCTCTCTCTGTCTCCCACTCTGCCTAATATCCCTGCCATCAGCTTGATAATTTGGGGTGAAACATGGACCACTGAGTACAGAGGTCATGTCTACTACCTTCTAGAAACTTCCTAAATTCTTAAGGCAATTCTATTCTCTCATCCCCATCCCAGTCCTTAACAGCTGGCAATATTACTCCCCATCACCTACTGGCATTGAACTCTTCTATGTTTACACTGATGTCCTCATCTTCAATCCCACTTCCAATTCTCAGTCTTCATTCTCTCTGGTGTCTGTGCATTGTTCCCTATTGTCCACCATTTTCTTCTTGTTGCTCCTGAGGGATTCTGTGGCCCTGAACTTCTGGTTCTCTTTCTGCTGTTACAGATAACTTGCTCTTGTGTGCTGTATCTGTGTCCTTGACATTCTCCAAGGTTGACATCTTAGCCCTCTGCCTGACTCTGCATATTCTCTATTATGTATGTGTTCATTACAGTGTGGAGCTATTTGTTTGGGTAGCCTCATCTCAAGTCCAAATCTTCAACTCAAATTTGAGTTTCTTTTCTTCAGAATCAGCTTTCCTTCCAGATTTTTCTATTGTCATCATATTTATTCCTTTACTTAAAAAAACCCAAACCTTGATGATCGTTTTAGACTTCTCCCTCTTCTCCCAACTTCTATCACCAGAAATATTCCATTTTTATTTTCTTTGTATGTTTCATTTTAGTCCCTTTGTAATCATTTAGATACAGAAATATTTAGATAGATAATGATTTCTAATTTTTTTACCTATTTTATTTAATCTAAACAAGATAATCTTATAATAGTGCCTTATCCAATCACTGGATTGATGGACACCATCTTTGATTCCCATTGGTGATTCAACAAAGTTTGAACTTATTTTGGGATGATGTCTGCCTAAAATTTGAACTTGTACCCTTCACAAATGTCATTTTCTATAGCTCCTAACATAAAATTCTCTTCAGCTGACACTGCTGCTCTCCAGCTTCCTCCTTGATACAACTTCCGTCCACTCTAAAATCACAACATAATTAAAGGAAAAGTCTCATAGTAGTAACTCTAAAGTATTGACAGTCCAAATCTGTCTGTCCAATATGGTAGCCAGAGGCCACGGTGTCTACTGAGCACTGGAAATGTGGATAGTGAGACTATGGAATTAAAATCTTAACTTTATTTAAATTTAATTTTATTTAAATAATCCAGTTATTAGGAGACTTTTAAGCAATTTGGAACAACTTGGATTTGAATCTACCTTTTCAACTAAATAGAGATCAAATACTTCTGATAAGATTTTAGCATCTTATTAATCTATGCTGTAAGTGTAAAATATATACCAGACCCTGAACACTTAATTTCAAAAGAAGGAATGTAGAATATCACATTAAACTTTTAAAATATCAAGTACATGTTGAAATCATACTACATGGAATATATTGGGTTAAATAAAATGCATTATTGATATTAATTCACCTATTTTGTTTTGCACTTAAAAATACAGCTACTAGAAAAATTTAAATGACACACATGGCTCACATTATATTTCTTCTGGACAGCACTCTTTTGAATATCACCTGCATAAAAAAAATGTCCTCATAGCCATAAAGACTTTGGTTATAGTTCCCAAGGCCTGGACCCAGATTGAGCAAATCATCATCTCCAGGAGAAGATCCTGGGGTTGCTATTTTTATGAAAGGTCCCAGGAGATTCCATTCTGGAGGTAAGTTTGGGAAACCTGCCCTAATTCATGATCCCTTTATCCAACCTAGCATTTATGTTCTTTATCCCTCCTTGATACATTCATTTAAGACAAGCTTTCGAGTGCTATCATTCCATGTTATGCATGTATAGTCCCAACTAGCCTGAAAGCACTGAGGAATGATTCTAATCGTTACACCTAACACGGCCTGAGTGTCATGTGATAATAAGGTGCCAAGCACCCTGTAGGTACTCTCTGTTTATTGTCTCAGTTAAAAGTAGCACCTACAGTCCACAGATGTGAATGCTACTCCACCCCCATTTCACAGAGGAAATTGGGATTTCAGGTAGACAGATACAGATGGATGGACCAAGGACTTGACCTGTTCCACCGCAGGTTCCAACCTGAGCTGCTCCTTGGTGACACTGCCTCGTTGCCCCAGGCACTTGCTGCCTATCTGTAGTGGATGCTTAATAAATGCAAATGCTCCTAACTTCTTCACCTACCAAAGAAAGACGGCAATTGGGTACTAAGCACTGGTGGTGACTTCAGGAGTAGTGCAGTGTGTGGGGACAGTACTGTGTGTGTCTTATTTGTGCTGGAGTCTAAAGCACGCACGGCCCGTCAGCAGAGCAACTGCTGCGGCTTCAAAGGCACTGGTTTCTGGGGAAGAATTCCCTGCCTCCAGAACTCAGCAATAGGAGCACCTGTTCCCAGAGCCCCCGAGGGGACGGCTGGAGCTCTCTGCATTCAGGGGATTGTCTGGGGGAGTGTGGTATTAGAGCCGAGCAGAGCAGTTGTCAGCAGGCCAAGGAGCAGACCAGCTGAATCCACCATGCCAAGGAACATTCTGTCCAGGCTGCGTGGATGTTAAGATTCCCAGAAAGAGAAAGAAACATTGGATGGGAAACCGAAGCAAGATTCACCAGGCTTGTACAAGGCATTTAGCTTTTAGTTGTTATAAAAATGAAAATAATTGTAAAAGCAGAGAGAGAGAGAGATCTGCAGCTGCTCGGGGCTATTCATACCGTAAGAGATCCCACCAGGCCCTCTTTATTGTTGCAGTTTTGGCAAATTATTTTCTTATCACACACAACCTCCTCACTTCTGTTCCTGGATAAGCACTTAGGCCCATAAAGCTGTGGGTCAGCCACAGTTGAGCATCCAGCACATGGAACAGGCAGCCATGGGGAGCTCTGGAGCCCGCCCCTCCAAAATGCAGCAACTGGAGTCCATAAAAAGCTGGCCTGGCCTGTCCATTAGTTTGACCAGGGTCTGGGCCTCTGGCCTGGATCACCTGCCCCCTCTACTGAGCGTCATCTGCTGGGATGGCTACCTTGCAAGGACTGCCAGGTGGGTCGGAGCCCACCTTCCCTGGGTGCTGGGCCCCCTGGTGGCCTCAAGGGCAAGGGGCAGGTGCAGAAGCTGCACTCCACTGCCAGGTGCTGGCCTCACCATGGACAGAAGGGGCCGGATGCCCACCACACATGTGCGCTGGACAAATGCGCTGGCATCTCCGGCGTGGGCACAGAGCATGCCGCTCCCATTATCCCGGCCCATTAGGGAAGCAATTGGAAAAAAAACATTTAGCAATTTGGACAGGAGCGAGGCTGCCGAATGGCTCGTTTCTCTGTGACAGCCTGCCACATACAGATGAAAGGGAAGGTTTATAACAAATTTTCATTACCCCCAAATAAAAAAGCAACAGCAGGCAAAGCAAGGGCTTTGCGGCTGAGAGGTGGGGCCAGAAATCCACCCAGAAGCCCACAAAGGAGCCTCAGCAAAACAAATCAATCAATCTCTCAGTCACTTCCACTTGCCTAGCGCTGTGCATGCAAAATGGCAATCAAGCCTGTCAGCCTGTCAGGCTTTGGCCTTCAGCTCCCGGCCTCCCGTTATTCATGAAGTGCACCAAAATACAAGCCACGGGGCTCTGCTCTCTCTCGTGCAACCGTCTTGCTCACCTCTCTGGCTCGCTTTCTCTCAACAACCTACGCTCTGCAAGAAAACCCACCCCAACCTGGGAGACAGCAACAGCAGGATTTGGTGAGGGGAGCGCAGATCTTTGCAAAGAGCACGGAGGGGCTTTGCGTTTTGCTTTGTTTCCAGCTTTGGTTTGCACGGGGTGGAAATCAAACCTTAGATTCAGAAGGGCAAAGGGGCCCTGCGGGGCTCTCAGATGCTCCGGGCTGTGCTTCTGCAGTGCTCTTCCCACCTCCAGTTCCTGTTCTGCCGGAAGAGTCCAGGACACCCACTAGGCACAGACCCCAAATGAAACCCCGCTTCTGAATCTCCCACGCAGGTCCCACAACCCACTCCCGCTCTAATGAGCCTGGCTGCCCGCAGAGCTGCATAATACATTGCGCCTTTGACCTTATTAGAAGACAACTGCACAAATACTGCCTTTTCCTGGCCTGGGTGTCTGTCCACAGGTATCCTCAGCACGTTTACTATTGCAGAGAGAAACGAACTGTGGCAGGGGCTGCAGACTGGATGTGGAATAAGACCAGGGCTGGACTAGAAAAGGCTTCCCTTCTGTACTTTCTCTAAAGCCCTGTTTCTCATGATGAAGAGTTTAAAAGAATAGCAGTTATCAAACATCAGGGTTTTCATGGCATCCAAGGGGATTTGTGGGGTCTCAGTAATGTTCCCCTTTTGAGGTGGTCTGATCAGGAATTCCGAAGCAGGGACTATTGTTCCCATTTTCTAATCTGTGTGAGATTCAGTGAAATGGTTTGCAAAGTAGCAACATGCATGTGAAGATGTATAAAGGAGATTTAGTCTTCGTATTACAGTACATGTTAAATGACAAGGGTGGTGATGTTTGTGGTTCATGCCCATGGGGGACTGCTGAAAGCTAAGAGAGTTCAGCCAGGCCCAATGGCACACGCCTGTAATCCCAAAGGCTAGGGAGGCTGAGGCAGGAGGATCGTGAGTTCAAAGCCAGCCTCAGCAAAAGCACGGCACTAAGTAACTCAGTGAGATCCTGTCTCTAAATAAAATATAAAATAGGGATGGGATGTGGCTCAGTGGTCAAGTGCCCCTGAGTTCAATCCCTGGTACAAAAAAAAAAAAGGAAAGGGAAGGGAAGGGAAGGGAAGGGAAGGGAAGGGAAGGGAAGGGAAGGGAGGAAGGAAGGAAGAAAGAAAACTAGAAGAGTTAAATTATCTTTTCAAATGGTAAATTGAAGCCCTCCTGTAGAGCCAGGAAGAGCAATATGGTTTGATTAGGAGATTTGACTCAGGACAACCAAAAGCTCAAGTCAACAAAACAGGAAATCCAACTCTACTGTGGAGCTACTCTGTCTCCAGACACTAGGGGAAACCCAGATGTACAAGATAGGAAATTTTCCTTCAGGAGATTCAGATTAAGGCACAGGGATGTCACTTTCATAAAGCACCACGATGAACAGTCAAGGGTATCACAGAACCCTGGGATAATAACCTGGATGGGACAGATTTTCTTTGGGAGGTCTAGCAAGGCTGGCTTGGCAGAGACACTCAGACATTTCTCTTTATACCCACAGACCTCAAGCCACCTTCAAGGGAATTGAATATGAAACTTTTTAGTTCCCTCTAATTTTCCTGTTCCTCTAAAATACAGGCATACAGGTCATGAGAGGATGGAAATAGGAGATAGGATTAAGGGTAAGAAACACTTTCCAGCCAGTGCTGCATCTTCTCTAGGGAGAGCATACCATTTCCTGCTTGTTTTTCCTGAGGTTTATGCTTTCCAAGGACAAAGGAGAAGGCACTAAGAAGTCTATGGGCACATGAGTGAAGTGTTAGGCCTTTGCATTTTGCAGGGTATTATTTGACGGGGAATTTCAGAACTAAAGACATCTTAGCTACATTCACATGGGTCTGGCTTTGACCATCAGGGAGGAGAGGTAGGGCTTGGTATTAATGATACCTTGTTCATCCAGAAATATACTCTGACATTCTTACCAATAATATGTAGGCTTTTGATTTTAGAATAAACCATTCACTCATGCTGTTTTTGTGACACATACCTTCCTATTTTGAAGAATACTAAAGAGATTAAAAACTTCAAGTTTACCTTACAGAACCTAGAGGAAGAAAGCCCAAGAATACTCGATGGCTAAAATTAGATGCAGAAGAACAAATTGTCCATAACCCAATTTTTAATTTCCTAGAGATATTTGTGAGTAATTATAAAGTGTGGGTAGTAGCATTCTTTTGCAAAGCACTTCTACATGTATTATCTCGTTGGCTCCTCTTTACTCCCTGAACTAGATGGGAACTGTTATCTCCATTTCAGGGCAATGACGTGACTTGTCAATGGCCACGTACATTGATTATCTTTTATTCATTTAAAAATAATTATTTGCACAGATAAATATAAGCATGAAAGAAAATGGATAGATAATGCTTGGTGAATACTAGACAATTAAAAAACCAGAATAATTATGTTAGTTTTTAGACTTTCAGGTTTGGATTTACCCAGAAGAGTTGAAAACTTATATTCACACAAAAACCCATACATGTGGTATTCTTCAGTAGGTAAGTGGATAAACTGATACATAAAGATAATGCAGAAAAGAAATGAGTGGCAAGGCATGAAGAACATGGGGGATCTTAAATGCATACCATTAAGTAAAAGAAGCCAGGATGAAAAGTTTATGTATTAAATCACTCCAACCATATTTCATTCTGGAAAAGGCAAAACTATGAAGACAGTAAGAAGATCAGTGGTTGCCAGAGGTTGGAATGGTGAACAGATGAACAGGCAGAACCCAGAGGATTTTTAGGGCTTTGAAAATATTCTGTATGATATTTGATGTCACTACACATTTCTCCAAACCCATCAAGTATACAATCCCAGAGTGAACTCTAGTATAAACTATGGATTTTTTGTGATTATAATGTATCAATGCAGGTTCATTAATTGTGATTAATGTAACACTCTGGTGGGGATGTTGATGGGGGGAAGCCATGAATTGGTAGAAGCATAGTATATTTGGAGAAATCTTTGTACCTTGACTGCTATAAAAAATAAAGAATTTTAAAAAATGGTATGGCATTAGGAAAGAAAGAAAAAGAAAGAAAGAAAACAGATATATAATCCAATAGAATAGAGGGCCCACAAGTAAATTCATATGTACATATTCAACTGATCTTCAACAAAGGTGACAAGAATACACAATGGAAAAAGAGTTGTCACTTCAATAGATGCCGTGGGAAAACTGGATATCCACATGCAAAGAATGGAATTGTATATTTATCTTATATTACACGTAAAAATCCACTCATATTGTATAACATGCTTCAATGTAAGACTTGAAACCAAAAGAAATTCTAGAAGAAAAACAGGGGGGGGGGAAATTCACTGATCTTGGCCTCAGCAATTTCTTAGATATGAACCAAAATTACAAGCAACAAAAACAAAAATACACAAATAGAATACTTCAAATTTTAAAGCTTCTGCATGTTAAAGGAAAAAAAATCAACACCATGAAAAGACAACCTATGGAATCAAAGTAAATGCTTCTAAATCTAATAAGAAGTTGATTTTCAAAATATATAAGGAACTCCTACAACCCAACAGCAATTAGACAAATAGCCCAACTTATAAATAGGCAAGGGACTTGAATAGCTATTTCTCCAAAGAGAATATCCAAATAAATGCTAAGTGAAATAAGCCAATCCCCACAATCTCTCTGATATGAGGGTGCTAACACACAACAAGCGGGGGAGAGAATATACTCATACTACGCTCATGTATGAGTATATTAATAAACCACCAGTGAAACTTCACATCACGTACAACCACAAGAATGGGATCCTAATTAGAGTAAGTTATATTCCATGTATGTATAATATGTCAAAATACACTCTGCTGTCATGTGTATCTAAGAGGAATGAATAAAAAAAAGAATCTAACAGAATTTTCCTTAAAAAAATATCCTGTGGGTATATAAGTGACTGCATGACCAATGTAATTCTGCCAGAAATTACACTCAGAAAAATGAGAAATTATATCCCATCTGATTCAAATGTATGATATGTCAAGATCATTGTACTGTCATGTGTAACTAATTAAAATAAATTAAAAGATGAAAAAATAAAAATAAATAAATATCTTCTGTTCTGAAAATATGCCTAAAAATAAAAATATATATAAATGGTCAACAGAAAAAGGAAAAGATGCTCAAAGTTACTAATCATTAGGGGAATACAAACTGAAACCACGATGAGACATCACCTCACACCTGTTAAGATTTTCATTGTCAAAAATCACAAAAGAACAAATAACAGCACTGATGTGGAGGGGAAAAAGCAAACAAACAAATGTGCCGTATTGGTAGGAAGGGAAATTGCTACAGTCGCTATGGAAAAACAGAATGAGGTTCCTCAAAAGAAATTTTTAAAAGGACACCATATGCTGTGTCACAATCTGTGAAATATGGTATAATAAGAACTATGTAATGTTTTGAACAACCAACAATAAAATAATTAAAAAAAAAAAAAAAAAAGGACACCATATGATCTAGCAATTATACTTCTAGGTATATATTCAAAGGCACTGAAATCAGGGTCTCCAAGCACTAGCTATAGTCCCATGTTCACTGCAGCATTATTCAAAATATTCAGCAAATGGAAGCAATCTGACAATCGCTGACAGATGAATGGATAAAGAAAACAGGGCATAGGCCTACAGTGGAATATTATTCATCCATTAAAAAAAAAGAAGGAAATCCTGCCATTTGCTAAAACATGGGTGAACTTGGAGAACATCATGAAAAAAGACAGAAGGATGGATGTTACATGATCCCACTTACACAATGAATCTAAAGAAGTCAAATTCAGAGAAGAAGAAAGTAAAATGATGGTTTCTAGGGATTGAAGAGGGAGAAGAGAGGAGATATAAATCAGAGGGTACAAAGTCCCCGTGATATGACATAAATAAAGCCTAGGGATCTACTGTAGAGAATAGTGTCCATGGTTAATAACACTGTAAGGTATACTTAAAAATTTGCAGAGAAGGTAGACCTCAAATATTCCTATCATCAAGAATAATAGTAATAATAATAATAAAAAGGTGAGAACAATAGTAATATAATGTTAAAACCTAAATTTGGACATGATAGATGGGTTTATGACATAGATTATAGTCCTCATTTCATTAATCATCCAAATTCATCAGCTGCATGCACTAAATATGTAAGCTTTTATATGTCAACTATATCTCAAAGATAGCTGTATGTCAATGCTGTCTTCTAGTTATTCTTTTTTAAAAAAAAAGAAATCCCTTTTGTGCTGGGGTTGTGGCTCAGTGGTAGAGAGCTCACCTAGCACATGCAAGGTGCTGGGTTCGATCCTCAGCATCACATAAAAGTAAATAAATAAAATAAAGATATTGTGTCTGACTACAACTAAAAAAATAAAAAGAAAAAAAGAAATCCCTTTCTCTACTAAAACATTTGAAAGCATTCTGATTTATTTTGCCATTGTGTAACTCACTGTTAAACAGAATTTCAATATCAAAGAAATAAGAAGAGATAAGACTATCACTTGAAGAATTTGGACCAGAAAAAGAAAGAAAAGAAAAAGAATGACATCCATTAATGGGGGGGAGGGAACCATTCTGAATTTTTTGAGAAATCACTGCCCCTTTCCTCTTGCCATGGCTAAGGGACCTCATGTTGGAAAGGCAGTCGCATGCCAGGAATAAAACTGCATCCAAGCTGAAGGCTTCAATGGCCAGATAAGTTGCTGGAACATTCTGACTTTAGGGTGGAGAGAGGGGGTGGGGGTGCCCCAGGACTCCACACTTACTTGTGTTCATTGCAATATTAGACAGCGTGTCCCTGGGACATGTCTCAGTAAGGGCCGTACTGAGAACACCATCGTTCTGCCAGCCTACACACTAGGGAACAGCTAGAAAAACTTAATTCTATAAATGGATTTCTGATCAGAAGAGTCGTTGTTCTTCCATAAGATCATCCTGATTTATAATTCACAAAGCAGAGTTTTCTCCAAGTATGTTCGGAGCATCATTTTGACAGCCATCACTTGGGTTATCAGTGAAAAATACAGAACCATTTCAGTTCCATCAAAATCAGAATCTGCAGGGTGATGTTCCAGAATCTGCATTTGAGCAACTCTCCGGGAGACCCAGATGCACCCTGAAGTTTGTGCACCACCACCATCCTAAACAAAACAAACCACTCCTGTGGTCACGATGCCCCCTTTAAACAAGGACTCCGGCCAGCTAAAATAATAAAATAAAATTTGTACTTATCCCGGGACACAGAATTGCTCCCCAAGGAAAGCAGTTGGCAGATATTCCTGCTGACGGGTGGCGGCTGTGGCTACAGCAGTTATTTCCAGGCATTGGACAATTCTTCCAGCCCAAAGAAAACTTAAGCTTAACATAACAGTGATGGTTTTTGTACATCAACAGTGATGAATCTTTCAATTTATCATTCCCCAAAAATCAGATGGACTGCTAATGCCTTCAGACCCAACAGCGCTATCCATAAGTAGTCCAGACTTCGATTCAACCTCAAATACCAGGTCTAGGCAAGTCAAAATTGTGCCACATGGCTGGATTCCAGTCAGCTCCTTCTGAGCACTTTCCGGCTCACTCTGCTTCTAAGCATAGATGCCATACAGCTGACCTCCACCTTTTTTTTTTTTTTTTGCTCACTTTTTCTAGAGCCTTCTCCTTCATCAAGTGCCTTTCCCAATTGATTCCTGATGAGCATGCAAGAGTCTCAAAATATTCAGCCCTTCAGAGCCTCAGGGGAAAAACCTATCACAACTAAGAAAAAAACAATAATTCTTGTTTCCAAATTTCAGACAAAAGAGAAGCAGCAAAGTCAACAGATTTGTAAATAAGCATAAAGAATATATCAATATGCATCAACGTGATTCAGTACAAAGCATGATTTTAAGTATTTCTATTTATTGCAGGCACTGGTGGATTCCGGCTTCTCCTGAGTTAGGACACTAGGGAGACCCTGATCCCTCTGCTCACCCCTTTTACTTTCTGTCTGACCCACAAAGGGCCAGAAGCACATTTCTCCACATAGGAGGAAGACCTACTGGGGCATTTCTTCTTTACAACCAAATGCAGAGCTGCCTGCTGTGTCAATCGATGGAACTAAGAGACCAAGTGACACCAATTCTCAATCCCAAGTTTTCACAGCAATGCACTGGAATTCTCAGAAGCCACCCAGAGGCCCACAAAGCCCTCTGCAAAAGTAGAGCAACCTTTTCTATCTGTGAGCTCCAATTCTGTGCACTTCAGTTCAATCACTGACTTGGAGAGCCCTTGGTATCAGCAGGAAAGCAAGGTTCCAGGTGCAGGCAATAATGGTGTTGGGTCAGGTGGGTTTGATTTACCAAGAGAGATTGGTCAAACATGCTTGTGGTTCTTCTAATTGTGAAGTTGTTCCTCCTTGCCGAATGTGAATTGCAAGAGACTCCCCCTTAAAGGTAATTGCTACATTTTGTCACTTGTTCATGTGGCTTGCACAGTTTGATATTTATGACTCTCCCATTTTTCATACAAATGGGAGTCCTAGGAGTCTGCCCTCCTAGGTGTCTCATATCAGCCCTTCCTGTATCTTTTTCCTCAATGGCTGTTTAATCCCTTTGCAGTAATAAATGGTCTCAATTACCTGGAAAAGATCACACTATAACCTGTTGTTTTTCAGTTTTTCTAACTGTATTGACCCTACCACCGTACTTTGCATTTTATTTTTTTTCTGCTGAGACAAGAAAGCTTGGTAAATATTAAGGGGCAAGTAAAATAGTGAGTTCTATCCTCCTGGCAGAGAGGAACATGCCAGCAAAGATGAAATGGGAAATCCATTTCTCTCTCTCTCTCTCTCTCTCTCTCTCTCTCTCTCTCTCTCTCTCTTTCTGTTTCTCCCTCCAGAAAAGTTTCCCTGGTATATTTACATAGGTTCTCTTCTGACAGCCTGCTCATCATCCAGTACCTGGGCAGAATTGGGTTCAGTGTCTGTAAATGCTAATGACTCCACTGAGTGAATCCACTGAGGCATTCTACAGAATGGTTAGTGGCAAGAAAGAGTTAATGTCCCTCCCAGAGTTGCCCAGTCTGGGAAGGACTTCACCCTGGGGAAACTGGGCTCCACAAACCCAAACTTTGATAAAAGATGTCAGCAAGACAGAAAAGTAGAAAAGGAAAAAAAAAAAGGAGGGTAATTATTTTTTTTTTTAATCATGCATGCCTACTTCACTCTGGTGGGTATTAACTCAGTCATATCTAGGAAGGCCACAAGATAAAAAAGGCAGAGGATGAAAGAAGAGAGACCCACAGAAGAGAAAAAAAAAAAAGACACAGAGGAAAAGACCGGAAAAGAAGAAAGTGCAAGTGACATGTATAGTATTTTTTATTTGTCCTGCCTGCATTTGAAATTTCTGAGTTGCAAAAATTGAATCCCCTATGTCTCAAAGCCCCTCCAGGTAGTTGAAAACAGTCACCATCTACCTCCCAGAGGAAGCCGATCCCTGGCTTTTATCAGCTACAGTAAACTCTATTTTAGAATGTATTTGTTACAGGTATCAGAATTCCCTCCCTGGATTTATATTTTAAGGATCTATATATCTCTATTTTTTGCAAAGAGATAATAAAAGACCATGCCAAAAAAAAAAAAAAAAACTTCTTGTGGACTTAAACTTTAGTTTTTATCTCCTAAATTTAACTGCCTAGGTCCACCTAAGGCTGTTAAAAAACTGGAAGCTCTTTGAGGGCAGTAGTTTTCAGTAAGAGCACAGTAATCAACTTTGTTGAAGAAATTTTTTATTAAAGTATTTGCTTAATAATAGCGATTACATTTTATAAATAGTAAAAATAAACAAAATACTTTTTGATAAGCATCTGTGTCCTTTTTAAAATTTTTTCACATATGCAGTACATTTAAACCATCATATCTATTCTAAAACTTTTTGAATATATGGATAAAAACAAAAATGAAGAAAATTCTCACACAATTCCATATAACAGACATAACTGTTTTTAATACTTTGGGTCTACACACTCATTATTTATTTATTTATGTGTGTGTATACATATACACATATATATTATTATACATATATATTATTATACAGATATATATATATATATAATATTATATATTATATATGATTAAACAGATATATATTATTTATATGTATATATGTGTGTGTGTGTGTGTGTGTGTGTGTGTATGTATATATATCTGTTTTGTTCTTGATCTGTTTTTTTGCCCCTGTGACTGAAAGGCCCAACAGAAGCAATTTTAGGGGAGTAAAAGTTTACATTTTCAATCCACAGACAGCAAGCTCCATTCCTTGGGGCTCCAGGTGAG
The DNA here is from genome assembly GCF_964194105.1 of Spermophilus citellus. Classification (NCBI taxonomy): domain Eukaryota; kingdom Metazoa; phylum Chordata; class Mammalia; order Rodentia; family Sciuridae; genus Spermophilus; species Spermophilus citellus. The sequence goes on from NC_138198.1 coordinate 85,184,371, forward strand.
GCAGAATTTCATGGCGGAAGAGTGTGGCAGAGGGATGCAGCTCATATGAAGATCAGGAAGCAGAGTGAGAGATTCCACTCTCCAGATACACATATATACCTCAACCCACTCCCTCAATGCCCCACCTCCTCCAGCCACACCCCACTTGCCTTCAGTAACCACTCAGTTAACTCCATCAGGTGATTGATTTGCTGATTGGGTTAAGGCTCTCAGAACCTAATTATTTCTTCCCTGAACCTTCTTGCATCGTCTCACATGTGAGCTTTTGGGGGACACCTCACATCCAAACCATACCAATATCAATTAACTATATTAACATGAATCATTGTCTGCGTACCATTTCAATATACTGCAGACTTTAAACAATTTTTGACAACACAGTTGTCAATGGATTTAATTCTATTACATAAAATCTTAAAAATCACTTTTAATAGATGCTTGATCATGTGGGACATCCAAAGTTAGTTATGTGATTCATCCAATTTATAATCAGACATATATATTGGTTATAATTATTTATGTTTGAAGTAATGCTGAGATGAATATTCTCAGAGTTAAATGTTTTCGTACATTCATGATAATTTTCTAATTGCATGAAATAGAATTATAAGATCAAAGAATTCAGCCTTTTAAAGTTGGCTATTTTACATGGTTATTTTGAGGCATCAAGTAATATCTCCAAAATTTGTATCAATTTGCTTTTTCACCAGCAGCAGGTGGAATAGGGAGTCTCAGTAAATCCTATTCAAAAAGTTAATTTGATTTTTCTGATCCTAAAACAAATTTGTGGTGGATAGTAGTAATCCTAACAATAGAATCACAAAGATTTTTATTAGGTTGCAATGATGATGGAAATAGATTTAAAATACTTCATTAACCAAAGATGTTTACTTTTAAATTGTGTGTTAACTGACACATAGAAATGGTACATATTTATGGGGCACGGTGTGATTTTCCAGTGTGCATACTCAAGGAAGGAGTGATGATCAGATCTGAGTGATTAGCCAAAGACATGGAAGATCACCAAAGACACAGGACATTTCTTCATGCTGTGAACATCCAGAATCCTCCTATCCATCTGTGCCCTGTGCCCATTACCCATCCTGCTTCCACCTTTCCCTCCCTCAGACCCTTTCCAAACTCTGGTAACTGTTATTTCTACTCTCCACTTTTTTGAAATCAACTTTTAAGCTTCTACATCTAAGTGACACCTGACTTGCTTCACTTAAAGAAATCAAAATGTTTTTTCTGTACACATAAATTTTGATCCTGGATCTGAGAGTGGCTATAATCACAAGATTAAAACAGAATTAAGATTATATCATTTTTAGATCTTTCTTTTGGTACCTGCGATTGAACCGAGAGGAGCTAAACCACAGAGCCACATCCCCAGCCCCCCCTTTTTTAGTGATTAAAAAAAAGTGACAGCGGAATGCATTACAATTCTTATTACACATATACAGCACAATTTTTCATATATCTGGTTGTATATAAAGTATCTTGACAGTAATTTGTGTCTTCATAAATGTACTTTGGATAATGATGTCCATCACATTCATATATATATATATTTAGAGACATGGTCTCACTGAGTTGCTTAGGACCTTGCTAAGTTATTGAAGCTAGCTTCTATATCACAATCCTCTTGCCTCAGCTTCTTGAGCTACTGGGATTACAGGCATGTACCGTCACCACACCTGGCTTAGATCAATTTTTGAGCCTTATTACAGAGAGGTCTTACATATAAAATGACCTAAGGAGCAGGCCATAAATGGAAAACCAAACTCCGTGTTTCAAAATTTTTCATTTACTAGTCTTTCTTTTCACATTGATTGACTGTCCTGCTTCACCATGCACAAAACCCAACTCAAAGTGGATTAAGGACCCAGGAATTAGACCAGAGACCCTGCATCTAAAAGAGGAAAAAGTAAGCCCAAATCTTCATCATGTCGAATTAGGCGCTGACTTCCTTAACAAGACTCTTAAAATGCAAGGAATAAAATCAAGAATCAATAAACAGGATGGATTCAAACTAAAAAGCTTTTTCTTAATAAAAGAAACAATCAATGAGGTGAAGAGAGATCCTACATTTGGGGAGCAAATTTTTGCCACACACATGTCAGATAGAGCACTAATCTCCAGGATATATAAAGAACTCAAAAAACTGAACACCACAAAAAACAAACAACTCAATCAATAAATGGGTTAAGGAGCTGAACAGACACTTCTCAGAAGAAGATATAAAATCAGTCAACAAATATATGAAAAAATGTTCAACATCTCTAGTAATCAGAGAAAGGCAAATCAAAACTACTCTAAGATTTCATCTCATGCCAGTAGAATGGCAGTTATCAAGAATACAAACAACAATAAGTGTCGGCGAAGATCTTGGGGAAAAGGCACACACATACATTGCTGGTGTGACTACAAATTGTTGCAACCAATGTGGAAAGTCGGCGAAGATCTTGGGGAAAAGGCACACACATACATTGCTGGTGTGACTACAAATTGTTGCAACCAATGTGGAAAGCAGTATGGAGATTCCTTAGAAAACTTAGAATGGAACCACCATTTGACCCAGCTATTCAACTTCTTAGTCTCTACCCAAAGGACTTAAAAACAGCATACTACAGTGATGCAGCCACATCAATGTTTGTAGCAGCATTATTCACAATAGTTAAACTGTGGAACCAACCTAGTTGCCCTTCAATAGATGAGATGATAACAAAACTGTGGCATACATACACAATGGAATATTACTCAGCATTAAAAGAGAATAAAATCATGGCATTTGCAGGTAAAGGGATGGAGTTGGAGAATATCATGCTAAGTGAATCCAATCCCAAAAAGACAAAGACTGAATTTTCTCCCTGATAAGTGGATGCTGATCCACAATGGATGTGTGTGGGGGAGGAAACTTAATTGAGCCAAGGGGAGGGAGAGATGGGGAGGGGACATGGGGGCAGGAAAAATGGTAAAATGAGATGGACATCATATCCTAGGTACAGGTATGATGGCACATGTGGTGCAATATCGCCAACTGTCCTTGCTGGTGACCTAATGCTGGGTTCACAAAATCTGATTATTCCAATAACTCAAGAAAATGACAAAGAAAGCACACAACCACACAGAACTACCTTTTCAATAATCAGGAGACGGCTCTGCGACCCTAAGTGTCCTTGGAAAGAGAGAGAGCCACCGGAATTCTTTATTCTTATACAGGGAACACACAAGGGGAGATTCCATGGAACATTCTATCCCAAGAGGTAGGATTGCAAAGGAACAGGTGAGTGTAGCCCAACCTCTCTGGGTACCACCTACTCCTAGGGCCACACCTTGTTAGCTTTGTTATCCTAGAGAGAGAAAAGACCAAGTCACAGTCATGGCACTACCGCGCCAGTCTACGGTGACCTGTCAGATCCCCGTGCTGCATCAGGACTTTCAGGTGTGGGCATTTACAGTGCCCCCCACCCACAGTGCAATTCTACATCATGTTCAACCAGAGAAGTGAAAAGTTGTGCTTCAATTTGTGTACAATGAATCGAAGAGCATTCTGCTGCCATGTATAACTGATTAGAACTAAAAAAAATTAATTAATTAAAAAATAAAGAGGCCAGTTTGGAAACTTTGACAATCAAGGTATGAGGGGATTGAGAGGTGGGGAGCAGGTATTCACAGTGAGATGGGAGACAGGAGGAATTCCAAGGATTAGAACAGCGGTTTGGGGGGATTCTAGGGCCTATTTGTCCTTCACCCTACCTTCATATGATCAATTTAAAATGCACGGATCAACAGCTGCAGATCGCCTATCTTGTTCTACCAGTGCTTCTACTCTCATTGTGCCCCAACTTAGCGACAACACTTAAATTAGCAACTATAGAACCAAATGTAGATTTCACTAACCATTGTTGGAGATATTTTTAACATAGCTATGCAAACTACGCAAAGACTTCCACATTTTTAGAGGCCATTCTTCTTTATGAATGCATGCATTACATGTACATTTACACATTGTGCATTTTGTTATTATGATTCACATATATTATCCATCTAACTTTAGGGGAAGGAAAGATTTTATTAAATAGCCCATGCCCGAAAATATTAGAACAATTTACAGAAAATATTTCAAAGCTTCTCTAAATGGCTCAGAAGCATTTACAACAAGAAAAACTATATCTTGCTGAAAAGCATGAATTGTCTACTGTCTTTTTTAATGAGAATTTAAGAATGTTTATTAAAAAAGAAATAAATTTTCCATTTCAGCTCATTTGGCTTCGTCTGCTATTAAGTCCTACATATACCCAGGAGTTGCGCTGATGGACTTAAATATTGTTTTCTGCATTGAGATTGCCTAATGAGGCAATTAGCGGAACTCCTCAGATAGCTGGACCAAACACTTTTCGGCAAATAGGAGAGGTCCACTCAAGCAACAATACAGAGTGCTTAGTTCCCTGCACAATCCCATTTCGCAGCGCGTCTTAGACAAGTCGTAATTTTGGAAGGCAGACAAAACTATGCACTTTGCCCAGATGGATAAAGAAGGAGCTGAAGGCCGTTTTCTCAAAAAAAAAACCACGCAAAAGCCACAACATTAAAGAGTAGAGCATGCTCCCTTGTTTCCTCTGAAATACTAGTTTTTTGCCTTTGTTCTAATCCCAAACTTTCCAAACTTGTCTTTCAAGAGTTCGACTCTTTCAGTGTTGCTAGCTATTTGATCCTTTGCTATCTTTATGAATTAGCCTTTAAATTGATTTTTCAAAACTTCAGCTAAGGTTGATTTTAAAGGACACTAAATATAACTACCATGAATGGAATACCAGGATCATTGGACACAATTAGAAGGTAACTATAAAAAGTACTAGCATGACCATGAACCTGTGTTATTAGTGCTGTTTCAACATCATTTTCTATCAAAGCCTGAAGCCCAAGCAGTTTCCTTTTCTTGCAGGGGAGACTAACAAAGCACAGAGGCATTCAAGTCATTGCAGCACCCAAAACTTTCTCCTCGACTTCATCACAAGCATCGAAAGGGAACTGAAAAAGTAAACAGTGTGCTCACAATGTGATTAGCCATTTTTAAAAATTTTTATTTGCTCTTATTAGTCATACATGACAGTAGAATGTATTTGACATATCATACATACACGAGTATAACTTTGCATTCTTGTGGATGTATATGATGTGGAGTTACACTGGTCATGTATTCATATATGAACAAAGGAATGTTATGTCCCATTCATTCTACTGTCTTTCCTATTCCCATCCCCCCTCCCTTTCTTTCATTCCCCTTTGTCTAACCCAGTGAACTTCTATTCTTCACTCCCCACTCCCCAACATCCTGGCTTATTGTGAGTCAGCATACACATATCAGAGAGAATATTTGGCCTCTGGTTTTAGGGGACTGGCTTATTTCACTTAGCACGATAGTCCCCAGTTCCATTCATTTACCAGCAAATGCCATAATTTCATTCTTCGTTATGGCTGAATGATATTCCATTGTTTATATGTACCATATTTTCTTTATGCATTCATCTGTTAAAGGACACCTAGTTTGGTTCCACAGCTTAACTATTGTGAATTGAGCTGCTATAAACATTGATGTTAACTGTTTATTTTTATTTAACAAACACATGCATAGCATTCCCCGGGGCCTGGCTTGCTCTAAAGAATGTACTGCTATTAACTTACCTAATTCTCATCATGATCTCATGAGGTAGTACTATTATTATCATCCCCATTTTACAGATAAGAAAAATAAAGAATTTAAGTCATTTGTTTAAGGTCACACAGCTAAATGTGACAGGGCCAGAATTCAAACACAGATGTTGTCACTGGAGTATGTTCTCTTGACACCACACCGGACATTGCTTCTGTGAGAGGAAACTGAGTGCTCCATAAGGTCACATTACCTAAGATCATAGCACATCGCACCTAAAGCCATAGGCCACATGCAGGACAGCCGTCTCCTGGCAACCTTGGGGCATGGGTTCCAGAACCCCTAAGAAATACCAAAATCCACAGATGCTCAAGTCTCTTATATAAAATGGGAACATATTTTCATGTAGCCTGGGCACAGCCTCCCAGAGATTTCAAATCATCTCTAGATGACTTACAATACCTAACAATGCAAATGCTATGGCAGTAGTTGTTATGCTATATTGCTTTGGGAATAATGACAAGGACGTAGTCCCTACATGTTCAGAACAGATACAACGTTGTTTTGAAATTACAGTCTGTTATTGGTTGAATCTGAAGATGTGTAACTGAGGGTGTGGGGGGCTGAATGTAGATGTCCTGCGTGGTAAGGAACACCCCTTATCTGCTGCCCCTCACCAAATCCCAGCTCCATGGCCCATCTTGTGACCCAGCCCTCAATGATTGCTTTGTCCCCAGACCCACTGTCTGTGGCTCTCTTTAGATAGTTAGCATTGATGAACTTGAATGGTGATTTGAATTTTCAACATTAATATGCTACTATTAAATAATAATATTTGTAAATAATATTAATAGAGTCTTATGGTAGATTTTAAGCCCTTTATAAAAAGAAAGAAAATGGTTTGTCACTCTTTAAATCAATCATTAAATACATTAGGTGCTTTATGGATGATTTAATGATAAGCATTGTACCCATCTATAGACCAGTATTTCCAAAGAAGTAATTATGCACACACACACTCACACACAAAAAAAGAATAAATTTTCACACAATACATTTAAAAATGCAGTTTCTGGAGAGGGTGATGGTAAAGACGTAGGGCCACGCAGTACCTGCAGTAATTTGGTAATGATAAAGTTATAAATCAGCTGCTCTTTAGAACTGACTGCATGGCATGTGCCATTATGGGATTTCATAAAAGATGTATCTGAACATCAGGAAATCTAATTTGTTCAACATTTCACAGATTTGAGATCCACCTGAACCAAGGCCGATATTTCTTAAGTACGCCATCACATAAGGGGACAGAAGCCAGTTGTGAATTTACCTGTGAGAAAAATCTAATGTGGCATTCTTCGCATGTGCTTTTCATATCCTATGAAAAGGACATATCCTTTGCCTATTTTTTTAACCAAGTCCTTTGCTGCACTACTATTTAAAAGCACACTATATGTGTGTGTGTGTGTGCGTGTGCACGTGCGCTTTTCATAAAATATATGTGAATATATATACATACATATATATAAAAATATATATAGTACTTAAAAACACATTACAGGAAAACAATACACTCAACACAATTTTCAGTATATAACACGATATTATCAACTAGAAGCACCACATTGTACAGAAGATCTCTAGAACTTTTTAGATATAGAGTTAACTGAAACTCTCGACCCACTGCATAGCGACTCCCCATTTCACTCCCCAGTCCCTGGCAAATACCATTCCACCGCTGTTGCTGTGAGTCTGACCACTTTAGATACCTATACAAATACAATCATGCACTATTTGTCCTTCTGTGGCCAGATGATTTGACTTAGAACAATGTCCGAAAGACATCCATATTGTAGTACATGACAGGATTTCTTTTTTATAGTTGAATGATAGTCCATGGTATGTGTGTGTATGTGTGTGTGTGTGTGTGTGCACATGTGTGTACCATATTTTCTTTATTCACTCATCCATGAACGTTTAGGTTATTTTTGCCTCTTGATTTTTCTGAATAATGCTGCAGTATCTATTCAATATCTTGATTTTGATTCATTTGAATAAGATTTAGATTCTTTTGGCTAAATACCCATAAATGAGGTCACGTGATCATATAACAGTTCTATTTTTAATTTTTGGAGAAACCTCTATGTCATTGCCAATAAAAGGTGCACCATTTGACCTTCCTACTAGTAGTGTACAAATATTCCCTCCTCTACATTCTTGCCACCAGTCTCTGTCCTTTTTTGTTGTTGTTGTTTTGTTTTTATGATGATGATGCTTAACCTACTAGGGGTGAGGTATTAATCTCATTATAGTTTTGATTTGTGTTTCCATGATGAATACATTTTTATATATCTATTGGCCATTTGTATGTCTTCATTGGAGAAATATCTTTTTCAGCTCCTTTGCCTATTTTTTAATCAAGTCATTTGCTGTACTACTATTTAATTATAGGAGTTCCTTACATATTCAGAATATCAATGTTTTTATTATTTATTTATCTATCTATTTATTTATTTTTGGTACCAGGGATTGAACCCAGGGGCACTTAACCACTGAGCCATATTCCCAGCCCTTTTTGTTTTTGAAATTTTGAGACAGGGTCTTACTAAGTTGCTTAAGGCCTTGCTAAGTTGCTGAGCCTGGTTTTTGAACTTGTGGTCCCCTTGCCTCAGCCTCTGGAGCCCCTAGGATTACAGGCATGCACCACTATGCCTGGCAGAACCACATTACTTCTTATTGAATTTTTGGTTGAATATATCACTAATGACATCTCCTGCTAGGCTTTTCTTTCTTGGGAGGTCTTTGATTCATGCTTTTACTAGATATAGGTTAGGTCAAATTTTTTTTATTTCTTCATGAATCAATCTTGATCAGTTGTGTGTTTCTAGGAATTGATCCATTTCTCCTAGGTTACCCAATCTCTTAGTGCCACTAATTATTTATAGTAGTCTCGTGATTCTTTTTATTTCTGTGATATCCATTGTAATACATCCTCTTCGATTCTGATTTTTGTTATTTAGGTCTTCTCTTTTTTCTTCTTACATAGGTTTGCTAAAAATGTGTTGATTTTGTATCAACTTTTAAATGTAGTTAATTTTTTCCATTGTTCCGCCATTCTCTATTTTATCTATTTCTCCTCTAATTATTTCCTTCCTTCTGTTAACTTTGGGCTTCGTTTGTTCTTTTTCTAATTCTCTGAGATGTAATATTTAATTGTTCATTGGAGATAGTATTTATTTTTCAATGTGGGAATTTATCATTGTAAACATTCCTCTTAGCACTGCTTGTGTTGAATCCTGGAGGGTTGGGTACATTATATTTTCATTTTAATATGTCTCAAGATATTTTCTAATTTCCCTTTTGATGACTTCTTTGACTTATTTGTGCTTTGGGGTATGCTCATTAAGTTACACATTTTTGTGAACCTTCTAGTTTTCTGTCTGCCATTAACTTTTAGTTTTATACCACTGTAGTCAGAAAATACACTTAATTTCAGTCCCTTCAAATTTATTAAAAGTGATTTTGTGACCTAACATGTGATCTATCCCAAGGAACTTTATGGATGTACTTAACAAGAAAAAAAAAAAATATATATATATATATATATATATATATATATATATATATATATATTCAGTAGAATGTTCTGTATATATCTTTTAGGTCTATTTGGTTTATGGTTTTATTCAAATCTTTTCTTTTCTTGTTGGTATTCTTCTTGGGTGTTCTACTTATTAGTTAAAGTAGAGAATTGGAGTCTACTAGTTCATATTATTGCCTATTTCTTCCTTCAGTTCTGTCAATGTTTACTTCTTACGTTTGGGTATTCTAATATTGACTGCATATGTATTTAGAATTATTATAACTTCCTGCTGAATTGGCACTTTTATTATTATATAATGACAGTTTTTGACTAAAAGTCTATTTTTGTCTGACATAAAGATGGCCACCTTTGCTGTCTTTTGGTTACCATTTCATGGACTATCTTTTTTCTTCCCTTCACTTTCAACCTATGTGTGTCCTTATATCTAAATTGGATCTCTTGTAGATATTCTATAGTCAAATCTTACTACTTTATCCATTAATCTACTCTGTCTTTTGATTAAGGATTTTAATCCATTTGCATTTAAAGTAATTATGTATAGGGAAAAACTTATTATTGCCATTTTGTTACTTGTTTTCTGTCTGCCTTGTAGCTTTCTTTCCCTCTTTTCTTTCCTTGCTGTCTTACTTTGTGTTTCATCAAATTTTGGAGTGATGTGCTTTCATTTCCTTTCTTAGCTTATTTTGTGTATCTTCTATGGATATTTTCTTGGTGATTACCATGAGGGATCACATCAAGCATCTTACAAACAACCTGTTTTGAACTGATAACAACTTAGTCTAAGTCACATACCATCTACACTTTTCTTTTCCTTACCCACATTTTGTTGTTTATTTCACAAGTTACATTTTTTATGTTGTGTAGGCATTAACATATTTTTATAGTTGTAATTCTATTCTTTACCCTTGTCTTTTAGGTTCTATATCTGAATTAAAAGTGATTTGCCCACCACCATGACACTATCATAATACAAACTGTCCTCAACTTACAATGGCTCAACCTAGGATTTTTTAAAATTTATAATTATGCAAAGATGATATGCATTATTAGAAATCATACTTTGATTTTGAATTTTGATCTTTTCCTGGGCTAACTATATACAGTTCAATACCCCGTCATGATACCCAAGAGCTCCCAGTAGACCATGTGATACAGGAGTAAACAATCCATACACTACAGCCTGAATTGGAAGAAGGGCATGAATGATTTCACCCTGTTCCCATTTTCTACCCTGGCTTTGCAACTGATTCCCCTGTAATTATTTTGTCTCAAAATTGGGCCATTCGGCAAGAGAAAGGTAGAAAGCACTAAAAGGTCCTACCTTTGGAATTTGATATTGGTGAGGTGCTCTTGGGATTCTTTGAGAACATGCCACCATCACTAGGATCACCCGCTTTAATTCTCTTGGAAAGTAAGTACCTCTTTCAGTGGTCTGCTTATGATTCCCTTTCCATCTCAGACATCCAGTGGTTGCACATGTACCCCACTGCTGTTGGCAGTTAACATTCCTCTAAATTTATACTTAGGTGCTGTATGACACCACTCATAAAATATCCTCAAAGGGACAAAATTATAATGATGACGATGAGATTAGAGGTTTCCAAGGTTAGAACTGGCAGAGAGTGGGAATACTAAAAGGTAACACCAAGGAGCACTTCTATATCCTGATTGTGATATTGATTCCTCAAATCTACACACACGATAAAACATCATAGAAGTAGACATTTTAAAATAGTTCATCTAAGAACTGATGAAATCTGAATCACTCAGGTCTATCCCTGAATTAATAATTTTATACCAGTGACAATTTCCTGGTTTTGACAACGTGCCATGGTTAGGTCAGATATTGTCTTTGGAAGAACCTGGGCAAAGTATGTGCAGGAGCTCTCTACAAAATTTTTGCAACATCTTTTGGGTCTTACACTACTTAGAAATAAAAAGTTATTACACAAATACATAAAGGTGAAGGTGACCTTTCCTTGTAATAACTTCACATTGCCAGTAGAATTAAATTTATGATACTCAGTATGATATTCAGACTCTCCAAAATGTGTTCCATACCTACATTCCCTCTCCCATCCTCTAAAATTTCTCTTCCACCCACCCACTGCATAACAAGAACTGATCTTTCCCAAATACCTTGTGCTTTCCCATGGTCATGTCTTTACACAGATTACCCCTTCCCTTTCACTTCTCCTGACAAACCCTTATCCATCCTTCACATGTACAACAGAGAATCTTCCTCTGCCCCTCACTTGCCTCCATATTCGTACAGAGAAGGAAATACCCAGCGCTCTGCTCCAGACACCTTGGGATAGTGCTGCACCTTCTTTTCATCCCTGACTTTGACCCTTCAAAGATGGAAAAGGCAGCATCTGCTAATCCAAGCAGGGAGAGGCAAATGTTCACCCGGTCTCTTTTCTGAGTGGATGGGGCTAATTTGTATAAAATGAAATTTCTCTCATTTCTTTACCTCCCTTCCCTTTTCACACGTTGTGCATTAAGAAAAACTTTTGTGACATTTAAGTAAGGTTCTGTGTGCAAATCTTAAACAGCTATAATCTCCAAAATCAAAAGTATGAATATCAAACCAGTCCTTGAGTTTGTACCAGACTCTGTTCAAAGTCTCCCTCCTTGGTGAAACCTTCCCAGCCCCCCCATCCCCAGGCTGTGGGTCACTCTGTGCTCTACATCCCTAGAGTATTTCAGTTGTATCACATGTGGTAACAACAGCTTCTATTTGACAATGTCTTCTATTGAATTGTGAACTCAAGGTAGAATCCCTCAGGATTCCTTCATATTCATACATAGAGTGAGTAAAAGAAAAAATGGCATATAGGTACCATCATAACCCATTTTCTGTTGTATAACAGAACACCACAGACTAGGTAATTTATAAAGAAAAAAGTTTGTTTGGTTTTATGAATGTGGAGGCTCAGAAGACCAAGATTATGGCTCAGGTATCTGGTAATATTTTGAAAGGTGAAATGTGAGAGCTAATCAGTTAGAGAGGGCAGGGTTGACAGCAGGCAACTTTAATAACATCCTGTTCTTGCAACAACTAACCTATTCCCCCAGCAGTGACATTAAGCCATTAATGAAGGTACCACCCAATCACCTTTCATTATATCCCACCTCCCAATGCCAAAGCATAAGGGATCAAAATTCCAACACATGAATTTGAGGGATACATCCACTCAGTTGTACTTAAAAAGAGATCCATCTAGTGATCTGAAGAGCAAACCTAGGGCATTTTAAAGAGTCCTGGGGCCCACAATCATTTGCTACAGAATCATCTCAGATAGAGTGTTGTGTGTGCAATAAGGGAGGAGGAAAGAACTCCTGAGGGTGTTCAAGATGGCGGGTACGTCTTACAACAGCAGAGCTCAGATTAATAAGACCTGCCATCAAGAGGAAAAATGGAGAAAAAGACTATGACAGATTGCTAGAGAACAGGGGCAGAGGTGATTGAATTGGACCATTAAGCACTAGTAATTTTGCCTAGAAAACTCCTTCATTGAGCATGCAAAAGAGTCTTCAACCCCATTTTCCATCAAGGTCTTTTTTCTACCATCTGATCACTTCAATTTCTTTATGTTTAAGATATTCTTTCTATAGAGATAGGATATTTTTTTCTATAATCTTTCCCTATCAACTATACATTTTATGCACTCAAAACTGCAAAATAATAGATAAGGCATTACCAGCAGTACACGAGGCTGAATTCAAGTCTAACTGAATTTGCTTCCATATTACCAAGCAGATCTGTCTTTAATACAGCTGCCAGAATGCTTTAATTTTCTAAAATGCCAGTAAGAAGATTTCTTTGGAATCAAGCAATTCAGTATATTAAAGTCAGTCAGTCTCTCTCTCTCTCTCTCTCTCTCTCTCTCTCTCTCTCTCTCTCTCCCCCCCCCTTTTTTCTGGAAACATTGTAGCCAGCTAACATTGAATTTATGGCTTTTCAGAATTCCCTGAGAACAGGTGAAGTGAAAAATGGTACCCATGTTGTCAACAAATTCCAAGAATAACGTTCCTGTCTATCCATCCATACAAGGAAGTTTACATGCCATAAACATATGGATGAAAACAGTAATTCACCAGTATCATAAGAAGGTGGTTTTTTTAAGTATGGAGAAAACACAGTAAATTTAAAAACCTACTAAAAAAGTAGAATATAATCTTCCTGCCCCATAATTTTGCATCTTATTTCTCACTCAGGTGAAATATGTGTGGAAAACCCCGTGTAAAATGTACACTCTTAAGACTTGAACTCAGGCAAAAATTTTCAGTCTTTTAAAAAGAGTACAGCTTATCAATGTATTCATTTTAGTAGAAGGAACGTATTACATATGCAAATTTCAGTATTCCTTTCTACTCATTCTGCTTTCTCATTATTGAGTATCTATCCAGGAAAATTTTTAAGTGGAAAGTTTCTACCTAACTTTTGACCTTTTAGTGTATATATGTATGTGACAAGAAATTACACCTGGATAGACTGTCCTAGAATATCTTCTAATGGAGACTTCTCAGGGAATATTCACCCCTAAAAATTCTGGTTCTAAGACACTCATGGGTTTCCATGCTAATAATTCTCTTGGAAGAACCCTTGTTCATAGATATAACTCAAAGATTGGTGAACACCTTAAGAATGAACTCTGAAAAAAAGAAGAAAAAATGAATTCTGCTTTCTTTATATATATATATTTTAAAACAATTCTATATTCAGAGCCATGAAAATAGCAGGTAGCCAGGAAATACCATTTGTGGTTGTTTTTAGTCGGCTTTTTCGTCAATGGGATCAAAGACCCAACAAGAGCAACGTGGAGGATGAACAGTTTCTTTTGGCTCATGGTTTCAGAGGTGCAGTCCTTGGGCAGCTGACTCCATAGCTCTGGGCCCTAGGTGAGGCTCATCATGGCGGAAGGGCGTGGTGGGAAAAAGCAGCTCAGGAGATGGCAACCAGGAAACAGGGAGAGAGCTCTGCTCACCAAGGACAAAATAGAAACCCCCAAAGATACAACCTCAGAACTTACTTCCTCCAACCACATCCTACACGTCTATAGTTACCACCCCATTAATCCACATCAGTGGACTCATCCACTGATCAGTTTATACCTCGCATAATCATTTCACCCTGAAAGCTCTTGGCATTGTCTCACCCCATAGCTTCTGGGGAACACCTCATATCTAAACCATAGCACTGGTTAATAACTAAATCCATGTTTGGTAATTTCTGCTCCTCTGTGTTCTGAAAGGAAGGGGTAGCAATTATTTTTGACCCCACCTCAGAGAAGGAAAAAGAGAAGAAGACTTCAATCCCAGGCAGCTTCTGGGATGAGATGGGGGAGTCGTCTTTCCCAACATACCAAATCCCAATTTTTCCTGCTCTTATGCTGGCTGTGGAGGTAACAGCTATTTAGCAATATTAAATAATAATAATAATAATAATACGCTTTATTTACAAGGCACTTACCCTCCATTGGCATGCAAGGTGTCTGTCTTGAAGCACAGCAGTAAAACAATTAAACTTTATTGAGCTGTCTAACGCCATCCCTGGTGGATGTTGCCCTATTGTGAGACCTCACTCAGGGTTCTTTGTAGAAGACTTGGGTTTTCACTCTAACCACTGTTGATTCTTTGTGTCTCTCTAATTTCTTTCCATAACATCAATAAAAGAGAATATTGAGAGGAGAAAGGTCTCTTCCAAACAGGGGGTCTGACTCTCAGCTGTGATTTGCTTGGCAATTGGAGATTTTTGTGTACAATCTCTTACAGCAAAAGGTGAGAAATGCAGAAGAAATGACTTTAAAAAAAAAAAACACGGAGAGCCGTAGGAAGCCCTCTCTGCCCAATTACAAGGTGATCCCAGTTCATTTTTACGGTTTGTTTCTTTTCTTTTCTTTTCTTTTTTTTATCACATATGTTTCCCAACACAGTCTTGATATCCTGTGGGGGCTGCTTTTGTAAAAAGCCATAGCTTCTGATTTAAGGAGCTTCAAAAATAGCTCTCTGCTTCTTCAGTCTGAAAGAGAGCAAGTCAAGTAACAGCACATTTGTTCTCTTTGAAAAATAGAAAGATGTCAAAAGCAAAGTTCACGGCAAAATTAGGCTGATTTGTTTTGTACGTCTGTGATTCTGGCTCTAGAAGTAAACAGGAAAAAAAAACCCATGGTGGTTTGTTTAATAAGCAAAAACTGCTATTAAAATGAATTTTGTGCTCAAAAACTTATCTTGGCAGGAAGAATCATCAATTATACAAGCTTTGGGAGAGGAGGAAAAAAAAAAAGCAACGCTTCATATTCAAAGTCAGCACACAATTCAGGCATCACGTTCAGAAAAAGGACAACCTCATTAGTCGGCTATAAATGATCAGTGGTTCGCAGAGATTCTCTGGGCCGGCTGAGACAGACACCAAGCCTGATCCTGCCAGAAGGGCTTCCATAGTAAAAGAAGCTTTGGCTGACATCAAGGTCAGGGCAGCCCCAATGTGCAAAACTGGGGAGTTGCCCAGGTAAGAGTGGCCAGTAAGAGGCTTTGAGTTCTACGGAACCAGCCTTCCATCTCAGGTAAGCTTGGACACTAGATGGTCCAGCAGTGATTATGCTGCTGCCTCAACCTCACCCAGTTCTCAGGAAAGACCATCAGCTTCTGTAATGGGTCCTGCACTCCCACCCCAGGCTCTTCTTGATGTGTGTGCATGAGTCTAGCGTGAAAGTCAGATCGAGCTCTGATCCTCAGGAAAGTCACCTCCAGGTTGCTTCTTCCAGTTCTTGCTATGAAAAGGTTTCCCATGTTTGAAACGATAGAAATTCAAAAAGGTTTTAGGATTTAGGGGAAAACATCAGTCCTGTTTGTAAGTAAAATATTCTATTCTGTATTGAACTGGACTATTGTATACTGAAACCCTGAGGTTTGGGTTGCTGTGTCCTTGTTTTTGGGTCGTCGTCCCCAAGGAAATGGATTGGGGAAATGTACACTGCATTTTCTTAATTAGATCCTTGTGACATTATTAGCAATGTCATCCAAGCAGCCTTTTGCTTTTGAACGTCTTTTGCTTTTTTAAAATGAATATTAAATTGGCAGAAAGAAAATTTATACTCTACATTGATATTATGGATATTTCCAGGAGGAGAAATACTTCCTGGAACCCACTGTTTCTCAAGTGCACCAAGCTCCCACATACCACAGGGCCATTGCACATGTCTTTCCTTCTTCCTAGAACATTTTTAGATTCTCAGCTTTGTCCAATTAACTTCTGTTCTTCCAGCTGATCCCAGGGATTACGTCTTCAGGGAAACCCTTTCTGGTGACTCCTTATCATACATGATTATTAGCATGTACCTTTCCTTGCTATCACATCTCACAGGTATTAATTTATAGTCTTTGAGTAATGCATCCTTTGATGACTGTCTTAATACACAGAGACTAGTGTGATGAATGCCCGTGTGTTGTGCACATAGCTAATTTTCAATCACTCTGTGCTGTAGAAGCTTACAATTAAATCAATCAACATATAGAGATACACAACTCAATAAATCCAGAGATCATTTAAAGACCACCTTTCAAGAGTTGCAGTCTTCTCATTTTATTTCTCATGGATGTACAAGTTTAAAAACAGACCAAATGAACTCACCTGTGTTTTCTCTCTCTGTTACCAATTCATTGTGCCAATGCTAATGAACAGTGAAATTATCACCAGCAGCACCAAATGGAAGAAAATAGGATCCATCCTCAACCTGGGAAATGTAAAGTGAGTCCCAAAGTTAGATCAAAGGCCAGCAAGGCCATGCAATTAAAGAGAGCTCCTAAAATTTTAGATCATGGTTTTTGGTAGCATGGAGTGGACGGAAACTTTGCATTTTTCTTTTCTGTCTTCAGCTCTGCTCTTTAGATAAGCATATGGATAATCTAGCAATAGATAGATAAGGAGACAGGCAATAGATGACTGAAATAGAGTTTGTCCCACATTACCATATGCTTTATTCAATTTTTGTCCAAGAGTACAAGTAATGTTGCATGAAATATTGAAATATTTTCAATTATTGTGTCATGGCCTCTTAGCTAGCTCCCATTTTTTCTCTTTTAGCTTGACTGACCCATTTCACTTGACCATAGAATCCGCCTTTAGACACACTGATGTCTGACATGCCCACCGTCTACCCACCTGGGGCCAACAAATTGCTTTCCTGAGTACGATTCTTGGTCCTACTATTATGAGGCTGGAAACTGATGGAGAAACATTAGCCTGCCCGTGAGATGGGCAGTATCCCATAGACCACTCCAGTGATCTGTGTGGGACTTGTTGAGCTTCTTGAGAAGCTACAATGATAACCGACCTGTTCTGAAGATGAGAGCTGCAAACCGCAAAGTACTGCAGAGGCTGACCAGAGATCCAAGATGCAAAAGGTTTTCCATGAGAAGCAAACCCATTCCATTTGTGGCTTTTGCTGGTTTTGCACTATCAAGAAATGTATTTTTAAAAAACCTTTTCTGCAAAGCTAGCAAAAGCCACAAATTCGATGCCTTTGGTTTATATGCAAAACGTGAGGCCCAATTCTGGTTAGGTTTTGTACTGCATTAGCTAATGTAATAGAACTTCTTCCAAGAAGTTTCCAGGTCAACCAGCTTAACCTCCACATTTCAAATACACTTGGACTTGAGACCTCAGCAAAACATTCACCAAGTGCTGAGTGGCAATGTAATTGTCGAATTTCAACCTTAAAATATTTAAATGATGCTTTACCCCCATCTCAACACTCTTGATAAACTCTCATAAAAATCTTGGGCTTGACCTGACAGTGGGTTCCATTAGTGCAATAGAGGTAAGTTCATAGCATAGGAACAAGGGGGAAAATGCAGGTTAGAATCATTCACTCAGATGTGACATGGACAAGAGGCACTGAATACAGAGGGACTCCAAGAGGAAATATTACATTTCTCAATAGTTGAAGGGCTTTAAATCGGGGTGAAGAGGCAATTGTAAGTCTTATTAATGGGAAACCCAGCCAACAGGCCTTGTAGGCTGATCTATGACCCATTCGATTCTGATTTCCATGAGTGGTGGTCCTCTGGGTTGTTGTCCTGTAGTCTGTTTTGCTGTTTAAAACCTGGGTTCAATTGGATTTACTTGCTTGCTTGCTTTTCCATGGAGATTGGGGCTGACATGGGTCAAATGATGACCACTGAACTTATCCTCAGCCCTCCATTCTGCAGCATTGGAGATGCCTGCATTTGTGGGGTAAGTAGAACTCTTCCCACTATCTTCTATGTAATGTGAAGTCTGAGTTGAATTGTTTGGCATGAAAGGTTATTATTTTGTTATTATTTTGAGCAGCACAACGAGACGGAGGCAAGTAAGAGAAACATCTGAGAATTGACTGGTCTTTCCCTATGGACTCTGTTCCTTGTGATGCTACCATTAAAAGAAAAAAAAATCTTGGAAAGAGGAATAGTAGAGGAATTTTTTAAATCTCTCTCCTTTATCTCCCAACATATAATTAAGCTTTGGATTCACAGAAGCAAAATGGCCTTAGATGATAAAGATATAGATTATGGACTGAGGGCTACATAATTAAACATGTAAGATATCAAGGTAAAGTACCAGAATACATAAAGAGGATAATTTCTTTAGTCAGCAAATGGGCAATAACTGGAAAAGAATTTTTGTCTTGGGATAGTGAGCAGTTGTATAAACATATGATGCAAAGGCTTTTTCAAATAGACATAACATTGCCATATGTTCCATCCGAAAACTGCAGAGGGACTTGGGAAAATCAGAATGATTTAAGATCGCCTATACACATCTCTGCCACCACTTGGTTAGCTAAGCCCAAACCGCTAAAAGTAAGGAGTGTAGTTAAATAGGGACACGTTGAGAGACCATAGTGTGCCCCAGAGATGGTTGTGTTGAGATAAAGAAAGCCATCAAACATCACCGACAAACTGCTGCTTCCCTTAAGATATGGCTGAGCTGGTGCACTCCCTCTGTCTCGCCGCTCTGCAGTGCTCTTGGGATACCTCCTCCAGGTTCAGGCAGGAGCTGCTTAACATGGCAAAAGAAGTTCAGACTGCGGGGAGCATATGGATTTGCCCTTCTTCAGTACGTAGCGATGAGAAAGAGACGGGGCTTCCAGGGTGTCAAAAGACCACTAAAGTAAATAGATCCTAAAACGGAGGCAGCCCATGAAGCAGGCACAATGGATAAAACAGAGCCTCAATGCCAAGTACAGGCTGTGTCTGCACAATATCGAATCAACCAATGGAAGGGTGAAAAACTTAATGCACACCAGTGTTTTGTCTACAAGACCAACCAGTGTGTTTGCTTCCTCTTTGTTACAGGGTAAATAATTGGGGTACCTTGCAAGGCACGGCCACTGTGCAAAATTTGGAAGCTCAAGATGAGCTGTTGAAGGTCAGTGACATAGACCGCCCACTCTCTATCTCCTAGATTAGAGGGAAAGGGAAATTGATGTGGGAAGCAGATTGTGGTAGCAGCAGTGTGGATTGCAATAGCCAGTTCGCTCCCCTCTGCTGGCTTTGTTAATATTGACCTAGTCCAATTAATCAGTAAGATGACCAGCCATGATCCTTCTGAAAGTTGCTTTCCCCCCACTCAGAGAATCACATCCATTAATACACGGAGGTTTTTTACTGTCCAATTCTTTAATAAAGAGAACAAACAGAGGGCTTTTCCTGGCCAGAATTAATCAGATCGCACTTTCTGCTTCAGTTTACCTGGTCATTACTTAAACATTCACTCTAATTTGCCTCAATTGCTGTCTGCAGGGTCTTTTTTCAAGGGAGAAAAAATCTGTATCACTTGAAACCACCCAACCATAAGAACATAAATTATACTGTACTGAGTCAAGACAAGCTATTCAAAATTATGACCCTGAAATATGCACACATATGGGCATGTGTTTTCTTCTTTTTCATTCTGCATGGCACTGATGAACTCTGAATTGAAAGTCTTTCTTTAGTTAAAGAAATCCTTGGAATTATTTCTTCCTATCTTGACTTGCCTCCACTCTCCCATATCTATTTTTCCTGTCCTGTAGAAACGGACTTACATGTCCTACAAGGAATGGTGGACCCTCCAGGTCTCCTTCTTTGCGTCTCTGAAATATCTCCACTCCCTTACACACCCTGATTCATTCATCAGGTGTACTCAAAATGCTGCTAACCCACTGATGAATTTTTTTATTTCAACAATCACGTTTCTCATTTCTAAGAAGTTGTAAACTGCTAGATCTTGTTTCTTGAGTACCTCTTGGAGTTAAATAATCTCCTGTTCATGTATGAAGTTTATGAAAACTTCCTTTATCTCTCTGCTCTTCTTAAAGCCATTATTGAATTGTTTCTATCGTTTCTCATTCCTGAGGTATGAATGTTTCCACTTGTTAGGTTGGTGGTCTCTCTTTCCTAGTGACTATTTTCAGATATGGGATTCTTCTTGGATGGCCACTGTCTTAGTTTAGGTTCCTCTAAAACAGAGTCTGCAAAAGAAGTTGAAAGGAGTCTATTTGAAAAGAATCCCAAGAAGTAAAAACAAAGAGGCAATAAAGTGCCATAGAAAAGAAGGAAAAGCCAATTTGAGGGAGCCTTGGAAGTTGCTCAGTTCCGCCCCGCCCCGTAGGACCTCTGCCAAGCATATACGATGCCTCCCAGAACTATTTGCTAAAGAACTCACATCCCCCATGAATTGAGGGCTGCTCCTAACTACCTCTCACATTTGACTGCATCTGCCTGTGGGCCAAAGAGATTTCCTCCATTTTGAAAAAGGCATAAATCAGAAAACACATGCATTTAAGGGAGGACCTGGTCAGTTGGGTCTGAACATGCATCAGACTGTACCTGCTGCTGCAGATGTGGTTCCAAGCAGAAGGTAGGATCTTCTGCATACACTTAAGTGGATCACTCCTCTAGCAGCTGTCCTGGCTTGTGATAGTTCCTAATGGAGAGAACTTTCTACAGAATTAGTCTTTGGGGAGTGAACACAACCTCAGCCTTTATCTGGCTTGGCAATGAGGACTGCCCATCTATGGTCATCTTTTCAGAGTGCCTCTTTTTATCTAGAGAGCACTTCTTACTTTGAAGAATGACTATGAATATTTTTTTAAATATTTTCTATAGTACCTGGCAGGCAAGATTTCCACCTGTATTCAGCTGGCTGCCTCATGTGTAAATTAGTCTGTTCTACTATCCATCTTAAACCATCACTCCCCAGATCACAGAAATTCCCCTACTTGTGAGGTTTCAAGGACACACCCACACCAACAACACCCGTCTCTACCTAGTTGCTTGTGTTAGTTTACTGGGACTTCCACAACCAAGTACCACAGGCTGGGTGGCTTAAACAGAAATGTATTTTCTCACATTTCTAGAAGTTAGAAGTTCAAGATCAAAGTGTAGGGTGTTGGTTTCCTCTGAGGCCTCTTCCTTGTCTCGTGGATGGCTGTGTTCTCCCTGCTCCTCCATACAGTCTTCTCTCTGTGGTGTCTGTGTCCAGATCTCTTCTTTTTATAAGCACAGCAGTCCTCACAGATTAGGATCCACCTATACAACCTCATTTTTAACTATGACCCTAGTTCCACGTTCAACCACATTCTGGGGTCTTGAGGGTTAGGACTTCAAAACGTGAACTGGAAAAGAGGAGCAAAATTCAGCCCATAACACACATCTATCTATTAAGAATTCTCCAGATTTCACTTAAGCATTGTTCTAATGAGATGCAACCTTATTCCAATCCTCATTTCACTTTAAATAGAAGGAGTTACCATTGCCACAGGCTTGAAAATCATGGTGTGTGTTTTTTTTCCTCTGACTTTTAGTAGAAAAATATTTCTTCTGATAATTCCTTTGAGTATGCAGAAAGGAACACAAGAACATATAATAAACTGAGAGGATAAAGTCCTTAGGTCAAATCTAAATACAGTTAAAAAAAACCTCCTTCATATGGGATCATATTCTACAACTTACGTGAGAGGAAGAAACTAAGTTTTGGAATAGTTTTTAATTTATTTTTTAAAATAATATATACATATTGTTAAAAAATTAATCAAACAGTTCAAAGAGATATAGAGTATAAAGAATGTCTTCTCCCACCTCAAACCTCAGTTCCCAACTGTCCTTCCCAGAGGCAATCACTATTATCTTATTTTTAATTATCACTCCAGAGATATTCTATGGGAATGCAAACATGTATATTAATGCACTCTTTTGCTTTATACAGCTGGGGTATACTTACATTTTGCATTGTGCTTTTTCCACTTAACAGTCTTTGAGATGATTCCATATCACAGAAAGAGGCTATTTCTAATTATTTTCAAAGGCTGCATAATATTCTCTTGTAGGGATGTACAAATAATCTTTTAGCTCTGTCCTACCGATGGACTATTAAGTCCTTCCAGCTTTTTACTCTCATCAATAATGCTGTGACAAATAGCCTTCTTTGTACAACTTTGCGCAGATGCGAAAGTATCATTTAAGGATAAATTTCTACTGGTGGAACTGTGAGTTCAAATGTTATGCATATTTAAAAATTTTGAAATGCATTGAGAAATTTCCCATCAAAGAGTTTGCATCCATTCGGAATCCTGCCAGCCTACAACATCTGTGAGCACTTGCTTGCCACACCTTGTTAATACAGACTATCATCAAACTTTTGAAACTGTCAATTTCACAGGCAAATGGTGGCATATGATCATTTGTCCAATTTGCATTTATCCAATTATGGGTGAAGCTGAGCATCTTTAAGCCACAGTACTTATTTTTGAAAAGCTATTAAATAGTTCAGAGTTTTTGTCCAGTTAGCATTTTTCTTTTCTTAATTACAAAATAGATTTTAAAGAACTATGGAGGAGTATTTATTTAGTTAGCTATTGTTTCTAAAGCTAGTATCATATGAACAATGTAGATTGCTAAGTCTGCTTAAGTGTCTTAAGTTTGTTTTGATAAACACATATAGGGAATAATTTGTGCATCAGTAGATAAAGAGTCTCAGTGCTATCACTCATGAAAAAAATATTTTAATAATCTAAATAAATGGAGAGATACACCATGTTCATTGATGGAATGACTTAACAATAAAAGATTTCAGTCTTCCTTAATGAATCTTCAACATGTAACGAATGTAATTCCCATGAAAATTCCCAGTACATTATTTTTAGAAATTGCAAAGTTATTCTGTAATGTTTATGAAAAAATAAAAGTATACAAATAAACAAGTCAATTTTGAAAAGGATCTTCAAAAATTTTCGGGAAAAAGTGATGGTAAAAGAAATTTGACCAACAGAACATAAAAGGTCTCAAAAAATGGAAAATGACATAATTAGAAAATATAAGGAAATATATATAAGGAATATAAGGAATACCTCTTGTACTCTTTAGAAAAAAATCCTGAATTTCTACCTATATTCTCTTCCAAGTGAATGCCAGATAAGAATAAATGCCTAAGTTAAAAAGATTTTTAAAAAATCATAAAGATGATTAAATAAAATGTTCAGGACATGCTAGAAACTTTGGGGTTGGAAGACAGTTCCTGAAACATAAACAAAATGTCTAGATATCTATAAAAATAAGAGCACTATAGACAGAGTCAATGGACAAATGATGGTTTGGGGGAAGATAGTTGCAACTTCTAAATCTGAAACAAGATGGTTATTTAGAATATGCTAAAAACTCTCACAAATTAATAAGGGAAAGATAGGTAATAGAGAAGATGCATGAGCAAAGAGCATTGTTATGCAGTTCCCAGCAGGGCAAATCTAAATGGCTCTTGGGTTGCTGCAGGTCAGATTTCCTGGAAGGCAGTCCAGGCGATGAAGACTATAATGAAGAAGCTTATTAGGTAGTGTTCTCAGATCAACACCTGTGGAGGAAGGGAAGGAAGAAGGAACGGGTCAGGGGACTTGATCAGCGATACAGTCTCAGCAAAGGACTCATCCCTCCAAGGGGGCTTCCAGAGCTGGCACACTGTGGCCAATGGTGCTTTCCAAACACAGTCGAAGTAACATCTCTTGGACCACAGGCTCTTCTCACAATGTGCCTGCCACCCTCCTCCTGGGGGAAAGAAGGCTCTGCATCTTCTTTCCTCGGAACTGAGTGTTGGTTTGTTTTACTGTTTCAACCAGCAGAGGATAATGAAAGTGATGCTTCATGGATGGGAAGGCCATGCAAGGTGATCCAGTCTCCGGGTTGTTAGTTCACAACTTGTTCTCCAGATATTCAGCTAGTATATAAGGAGTCAGAAACCATCATGCTGCAGAAAGCCCAAACCAACCCATGTGCAAGAAGCACATGGTGAGGCTCAGAGATGTCGTGAAGAAGGAGAGAGACACTCAGCCCTGCCAAACTGCTTTTCCTTCTGCCACTCTGTCAGAGACCATGTGAAACACCCTAAACCACTTCCCTGCTGGCCCTTCCCAAATTCACAACCCACAGAACCCTTAAAAACGAATAAAGGGATTCTCGTTCTTTTAACTCACTAAGTTTGGGGGTGATCAGATATATAGGAATAGATATCTGGAACAGATGGCTCTTCAGACTTGTCCTAAATTGGGGTAATTAACCTGCATCAACCAATTAATTGGCCTGCATCGACCAATCCTTGAATAATGACTGACCTGACCCACCAGGAACTTTGGATAAGGTAACTTTCTTTGGCCAAGGGCTATTCCCAGAATGGGCTGATAGCTGAAGGCTATAAAACAGTAGAACATCTAGAAACCTAAGGAATAAGCCCCCAATCTTGAAGCAGGATCTGCAGGGCATATCACAGCACCCATGAGAGTCCACCATCTGTACCACTAAGATGTGCTTCTTTTTATAAAGTCTGCGTGCACTGCAGATGCTGGTCGAGCTCTTTTCCTGAAAGAAACTTAGAAGAATTTCAGCAGGGTGACATACAACCTTTCCCCTGCAGGAGGTCTTAAGTTTCTAACTGATTTTCATCTTTCCTCCTTTTTTGAACCATCCATTCTAGGTTCTTCTCCCTCTGAGAACATCTCCAGGTCTCTGTGAACACTATGGATTCAGCATGCTCCCCCCAAATCCATGTTGGAAATTTAACCCTCAAATTCATATGTTAATGGTATTTGAAGGTGGGGCTGTTAGGAGTTAATTAGGATTAGATAAGGTCATGATGCCATGCTCTCCTCCCACCATGGCACTAGGGGCTTTATAAGAAGAAGAAAGACTTAAGCTAACACAATTGTTGTGACTCATCATATGATGTCCCTCTTCCATGTTATGGTGCAACAAGAGAGCCCTCACCAGATGGCTAGAGGATATTGGCATCCTGTCCTTGGAATTCCCAGCCTCCAGAATCATGAGCAAAAGAAAACTCTTTTCTTTATAAGTCACCTATGCTCAGGCATTTTGTTATAACATAAAATATGATAGTGACATACCTAAAGGGTATGAAGACCCACACCACTGTGGAGTTCAGTTCTTAGTGACTGTTACACCTATCTTATCCATTGATATCAAAACTGGACAAGGGAGTATCAGGATACCTAAGTGGAACTTCTAGGTGTTAAATACATTCTTCCATACTCTATTCTGTCTCCTGCACAATCAGTCAGTTGGTCTGATGTGGTGTTGTGGGATCCCATGTTAGTAGGTCAAACATTCTATAAGCCCTCAGATACTGTGGCTGGTAAAGGCTGTAAGAGAAGAAAAGAATATGTGTCTATTTTAGTAAAAACGAGTTGATGGGTGGAGGGTTCTAAGATACTCAACTTGTCAGCAAGCATCTCCCCAAGAAATGGTGCCAAATTAAAAGGCACCAATTTGGTTTCTGTTAGTGAAAACCTTTGGCAATGATAGAAGGTGGGTCAGCCTTGGCGAGTAGAAGATCAGACCACAGGGCCCATGCGTAGCTTCCTTGCCTGTCACCAGGGCTATTTCATCCACGTGCTCTTCATGTTAGCATGGGGATAACCAGTGGCAGATGCTAGTTCATATCACCTGAATGCTGTTGTGTCAACTTGACAATTAGTGCTTCTTCCATGGTGGATGCTCTCTGTGGTCATTACCATATTGTGACTTTCACATTTCATGCTTATTCCTATACGTCAATGCATATGCCTCCGGCCCAGACCAGGTTGTTCCAGATTCAGATCCCTGATAAACTAACCAAGTCATTTACTGTCGCCAGAAGTCTATATATATTCAAACCTTGGCCCATTTCTCCTACGTGAAGAATCTCTGACCAGATACACCCACCCATACTCAGACCATCCATAGAATTTCCCCTTGAAATTCCATTTTAAGGCCATCTGTGACTGGGCTGTGTGGTAGCTTCTTTTCCTTTCAGCTATTGCTTTGTAACTCAAACGTAGTGGCTTATAATGACAACATTTGTTTTTCTCACAGTAAGTTTAAGGAGGACTTGGTGGGAACACTTGCCTCAGCTCCATGTAACAGGTGGGGCAGCTGACAGCTGGCGTGGAATCACGAGGCTTGCTCACTCATGTGTCTGCTGGTTGAGGCTGACTGGGACCTCAGCTGCTGCTGTGGCTGAAATACCCACACACAGCCTTTTAATAGGGGGGCTGTTGAGCTTCTCAAAGCATGGTGGCTTTGTTCCAAGAATGAGCACCTCAGGAACAAATGCAGAAGGTAAAGTTGGCACCTTTTAGGATCTAGCCTTGGAAATCACTCAGTGTCGCTTCTACCTCCTTCTATTGGTTAGAAGTGAGTCAATACAGACAGCCCATATTTAAGGGGAAGAGAATTAGATAATGTAATGGTCTGAATGACATGGCAGTCTGAGCCATGTGTGTGTGTGTGTGTGTATTTCTTTTGCCCATTAGCTCTTCTTGAGCTGGGACCCGGTTGTACCAATTGCTTCTTACAATGGATGACTTCTGGGCTTGTCCAAACTTAATGACTTAGTAAACCTGATAGAATCTATCTTACAGTGGGAAGTTCTGACCACTTGGTCACTTGATGAGCCATGGTCAGGTACTCTGTCTCTACCAGGGCCCAGGAGCTAGCCAGAAATTCATTTTTGAATGACATATGATAATGTATAATATAACTATGCATATTAATGGGGTATAGATGATAATTCAATACTTGTATGCAATGTGTAATGTTCAAATTAGGATACTTAGCAATTCCCTCTTTTTAAACATTTATTGTTTCTTTGTGTTGGAAACCTTTCAACTCCTCTCTCAGAAATCTTTATAAAATAAGTTGTTGTGAACCATAGTATAACTTCTGTAGAACATCAGAACACAGTACACCCATGTAACTATGGTGGATGTTCTCCTAATGTTGCCATATTCAGTCCCCGTTATCCAATTTCCCTCAAGCCCTCTTTCCCTTCCCTTCCTAGCCTCTAGTGACCACTGTTCTACTTTCTACCTCTATGACATCAAATTATTTGCCTTCTTTCTACACATGAGAAAGAACGTGCAGTATTTTTCTTTCTATGCCTGGCTTGTTTCATTTAACATATCTTCCATTTCTATCCACGTTCCTGCAAATGACAAAATTTCATTCTTTTTATGGCTGAATAATATCCCATTGTGTATATACACCACATTCTCATGAGCTATATATCTGCTGATAGACACCTCGGTTGATACCATATCTTGGCTATTTTGTGAATAGTACAAGTATCTCTTTGATCTAAATTAATTTCCTTTGGATATATGCCCAGTAGTGGGATATCTGGATCATATGATAGTTCTATTTTAAGGAAGCTCCATACTACCTTCCATAATGGCTGTATTAATTTACATTACCACCAATAGTACATATAAGTTCTTCTTTCTTTGCATTCTCAAGAATGGCACATATTCATTATAGATAGCTTGTCCTTGCTCCTGAACTCCAGGGCTTGCCAGAAAATTCACACAACATACTTTGCTACCTCAGATACGTCTCATGTTACAGGATCTTCTGAGTCTATATTCTAACTGGTAGGACTGCTATCCTAGGGTCCTATCTAAAGCTGAGAATCTTTCCTGTAGTATATACTGACATCAAAACCCAAAGAAAGACTATTGCGCTTCTTTGTGATGGGAGGTATAAGACAGAATAACTTGTTGTCATTGTTGCTATTACTTTGGAATAAAAATATCCTGATATGCACCAGACCCCTGGATTTTTAAATATTACTAACAAGATTAATTCCTGGCTCTTCATAGCATTCATCTCCCATTCTCTTAAGCACATGTTTTGTATGAGGTCTTCCAGCATACTTACTTCTTCTTGCTACATCTAGTCTAATAAGCATAATATCATTGGGCTACACTTGGTTGCATTTGAAGTAGTCTCCTGTCATCCTTCAGCTCCATCTGGCTTTTTAGGTGCCAGACTTCTGAATAAAATGGATATATCATAGGGACATCTCAGTATTATTTAGGCCCTTAAGGGAGACACTGCTATCCCATACATCCCAAGGTCAGAATTTCTCATTAATCACTATGTTGGTGGGATGGGAATGGTTTTAGCTTGGTTTTCCTCACTCCATAGTTCTTAACATCATAGACAAAGACTTCAGGATGGGATTCTGCCAACTCGTGTTTACATCTATCCTGGGGAAATGACCACAAGGTGGGTTTGTGGACCCACTGGATCTTTTATGAGTCCAACCTGAGCCCAAACTCCATTGCTTTCTTAATTTCCATATTCCCATTCAACAAAGAGGCCAGGGTGATTCTTCAGCTCTCCTAAGGAAGTCCTCGGGAACTCACCACCACTTACACTGCTCCAGTGTTACAGGGTTCTTCCTCCTGGGAATCTGGCTTTTCCTTCCAACTGTTGTACTAGCTATTCTATATAATGAGATGGACACTGATTGAGTCTCAGACATTCCCCAAAGTCAGCTACAAAAGATTGTTATGTGCCTGTTGAGTGTCCTCTAAGAGGATCCCTATTTATCTTTATTTCATAGAAAAAAAATGGATCATGGGCACTCCACTCCACTCCTCACCACCACCCCCCCCAATAAGGAGAAGAGGAACACTCTTTACTACCATGACTTACTTTTTTATGAGAACACGCAGCTTCCTACACAATCACTCCAAACTCTTCTGTTATGGATTAGGTATGAGATGTGCCCCCAAAGCTCCTTAGTTAATGCAAGAACATTCAGAGGTCAAATGATTGGAGTGTGGGAGATGTAATCTAATCAGCCCATCCAAGTTTGACTGAGTGGTAACTGTAGGTTATGACCTTCCTCTGCCGTGCGCTTTTACCAAGATGATCTGCCTCACCTTAGGCCCAGGCAATGAGCTCAACTGACCATGGGCTGAACCTCTGGAATTGTGAGCCATAGTAAACTTTCCATCTTCTTAGTTGTTCTTGTCATGTATTTTGGTTATAGTGATACAAACCTGACTGAAATACCCTCATTTTCATATTTATCCTAACGTATACCACTTACAGGCCTGCCCTCCCTAGTAAATAACACATCCTTAATAATTCTCCCCCCTCCCCCAAGAAAAGGGCATATTCAAATCTTCTGCTCAGCCAAACAAGAGCCTCTGAACCTTAAGGACAAAAAAACAGGAATTGGAAATACAAATTACTGTCATCTTTTCAAGGATCATGCCCAGTAGGGATTCCTCTGAAAATTCCCAAGTGCTTCCAGAGCACGTCCTGATTTGGTCTTTCTACATCTCTTAGGTTGGTGGTCTCCAGGATAACCCACTTGGATGCAAGAAGAAAATAAATTATTTTAAAATTTAGTTTATGTCTTTAAAAAAAAGAAAGATATCCATATTTGCATATGTTTTATATTTTGCATACTCTATTGTTACTGCGGTACAGACATATAACTTATAAATAGATAAATATATACATCTTAGCAAAGTATATTCAAACGCGGTTATTGATGGAGCAAGATCCAAAGGGTCTGAAACCTCTGCCCTGGATTCCCCAGGATTAGACAGAGATTTGCCCTGTTTCCCAGCCCATGTGTTTGAGGATCTTCTGAGTGGCTCCTGACAGTTCTACATTTTTGGCTTCTTATTGCTCCTCTTTGCCTTGGTTCTCTTCTTACAAAGTTCTTCCTTTGTCTGGTACAAGTGTTTTTTTTTTTTTATCCCAATTATTATAGCTCTTATCTATTGCCCCAACTGAAAGGATTTTGATTCTCAGTGTTCCTCTGAGCCTACATAAACCTGCCCACCTCTTTTAGGGCCTGGTCTCAGATCACCATCTGTTGGTGGAAGAAGCAGGATGAAGAAAAACCCAGTGCTCTTTTCCCTGAGTTCCTACCAGATTCCTTTTATCTCCTCCACTTATTTTATTGTTGTTTTGGTCTACCCATTGCACCCAAGGTGTTGCAAGAAAAATACTTCAACCACTTTCTAAGGGCAATGTCCCTTCCACTATTCTGAGGCTCTCCTTCTAGAGCTTACAGATGCACACATCTGTATGATGCTGTGTCATGGACCTGACACCAGCCAATCTTCTGCAAGGTGGCATAAATAGGATCTAAGTAGACTACCGATGCACATATATAATAAGGAAGATTCTGTTTCTAATAGTTAAAAGATGGAGGGGGAAGAAAAGTTAGCTCATATAAGGGCCAATAAAAATCAGAACCTAGTATTGAAGACTGCATTGAAGTACTAAAAATAAGTGCTAATATGAGTAAGAAACTTGAAAATCTGAACATGGTGCCTTACCATAATAGGTGTTCGATAACATTGATTATTTCTGATTGAACATTATTCATCCAAAGCAGAAAAATAATCTTTTCCTTCATATATCGCTTCTGACTGTGTTTTCATTTTTAAAAAAATCCATAAAAGTGTCTCCTATGATTTTCTTATAATTAGCCATGGAGCATATTGCAAAATCAGGTTATGGGAAATTAACACCTTCCCACCTAGGCAGTGAGAGATGAATTTGGGAAGAAATAGAGGCAGTGTATCTGTGACTTGGAAAAATATTTTCATTTAATGTCCAAATTGAGATTCTCTTGAGAGTAAAAGGAGATGATAATAAATACAAGGTATAGCTCAGAGGTAGAGCACTTGCTTAGCATACACAAAGCCACCTAACACTGCAAAATACATAAATAAATAAAAACAGGCATAATGGGATTATCCCCCGGAAAACCAGACATGGTTTTTATGGTCATTCTGTCTGTGACCTGCCAGACTGAAGACAATAGTGATTGGATCCAAACCTACAGTGATTTGTTTCTTGTTACATAACTCATTGTCACTCAGCCAATGATAGACCCAGTACTTAAGGGTTAGAAATACCAAATGGAAAAAAGAAAAATTTTAATTTGAATTAATCACTGAAGTCTACTATAATAATGCTTTTATTAATCCGTAGTCAGAATTAGGTTCTAACAAATCTCTAATTTAGTCTCCTACGTTATTCCCTGAATCTATTACTAAATCGCTTATCAGTCTTTATTTTCTTTAGAAACTAGTGACCATTCACAACTTTTCAAACCACTATATTTTCCCTGTTTTTGAATACCAAACTCCTGTCCAGGCCCTGCTCCAGCTTTTCCCCTTCCTCCTAAGACCCTCCTTCCAATAGCCTATTTTTTTCTCCATCTGTTCCTCCTTTTCTCACATTTTACACCCTCTGCCCAGGAAGTCTTGGCTCTTCTAGCCTCAATTGCCCTCCACTTATAGCTAACTCAAGTCTTCACCTCCTGTCCAGGCCTCAATTTTTTCCCAAGCTCCAGTCCTGTATAATTGACTGCCATTGCCCTCTCCCACTCTCTCCCAAGAACCCCCCAAAATTGAGTAAAACTCCATGTGTTCAAATCTGTGTTTATCATTTCAACAATACCCAATACCCCTTTCTCAATAAATATCACCACCATGAACCCAGAAGCCCGAGTTCATGGCATTGCTTTCCTCATCTATTGGGTCACCAAGACCTGTCCATTCTACCATTCTATCTGCAGATTTCTGGTTGCCACCACCATCATTAATCTGTTTTTTGGAGGTGGGGGTACTGGGGTAGAACCCAGTGGTGCTCTACCACTGAGCTATATCCCCAGCCCTTTTTATTTTATTATTTTTGAGACAGGGTCTTCCTAAGTTGCCCAGGCTGGCCTCAAATTTGCAATCCCCCTGCCTCCGCTCCCCAAATTGCTGGGATTACAGGTAAGCACCTTTCATCACCATCTTGACTCAACTAGCACCAGCTCCCAGGATTCTTCAACATTCAGTTGGTATCTGGGCTTTCCTCTCTCTTAGCCCTTTTGCACCAAGAGTGATTCCCAAGTATGCATATCAGATTGCTTTGTTTTTCTGCTTAAAACCACTCCCTGGCTTTCAGATCCTACCTGTCTCTGTCTCCTTCTGCAGACACGCTCAGATCTCGCACAAATGGGTTCTCATTTGCTTCTGAGCTTTCACTCATCCTACTGTTGCTGCTCACTTCCTGTTCATCTAGCTCACTAAGTGACTGGCATAGCATCATTTCTTCAAGGACAATATTAAGGTTCTTCCCATGTGCCCCTATGACACACTTTCTTTGTATTAAGTTGAAACACATGAAATTGCCTTGCTGTAAGTCAATAAAAGCCAAATAAAAGAAAATTCATACAGTTCAAGCTCATGCTTAGACCTGATGGACTGTAAATTCCCCGAGGGCAGGAATTTGTTCCGTCTTGTACACTGCCTTACACAATTACTATCACATGGTAAATATTTAACGGGTTTCTGTTGAATCGATGAATTAACTATCGTTTTTTGAAACAGATCATCATTTTAATTGGTCTAACTTAAAGCTATTGAAATTTTCTTTGTAATATTGATGTATTTTTCCTACTTTACAAGAACTTGCCTACTTTATCTAGTTTGGTTCAATCCTGAATAAATAGATTCTGAGTTCTTGGCAGATCGCAAATACGCAAACTGATGGGTGGCAACTTGGTCTACAGAGTTACAAAAGTCAGCATTCTTCATGAAAATGAGAGAAGGCAAAGAACCCAAGGAAAACTGGACTCCCAAACTCCAACACACTCTGACATGGTGTGGCCCATAGAGAAAGTCTTACGGTGACACCTTTGAAAATGTGACTCCCAAGATTCTGCTTTGAACTAAAACCCTGAAGAGCAGGGTGCTTGGAGTAAGTGTCATTCAACAAGCCTGTCACTTTGAATACAAGATAGCCTCTCAAAAGATGAATATAGGCATACTAGCACTTGGCTAATTCCCATTAACTACGGCGCTCCTTAGTGAATTGCTGTATTAATGAGGAAGTCATTGCCCATCCAGTGCCTGCAAACAGAGGAGTATGTCTCTGCTCTGGCTCTTC
Organism: Spermophilus citellus; assembly: GCF_964194105.1. Classification (NCBI taxonomy): domain Eukaryota; kingdom Metazoa; phylum Chordata; class Mammalia; order Rodentia; family Sciuridae; genus Spermophilus; species Spermophilus citellus. The sequence goes on from NC_138198.1 coordinate 85,217,892, forward strand.
TGACAAGCGCAGTTCTGCTTTAATTATTTATGATCACATGCCACAGCATAGGAGCGCTCACGGATATTTTGTATGAGTAATGAAGTTTTAGTAATAATAGCCTTCATTCCATCTAGCTGCTGTTAAAGCTTACAGAGGAGTGGGGTGAGAATCTAAGGTTTTTGTGGATTCGTCAACTGGGAATTAGTAGGATTCCCTAGGATAGAGTTCTAAATAATACAATGAAAATAAATATCTACAAGTACAGTTCTCATTCTTTTGAGCTCTTTAACAGCCCTCCGAAGACCTCAGATGAACCACAAGGAAAATGATAAGAAATGAAGCAGCTAATGATAACAATAATTACGATAATAATATTGCTTATATAATAACTCTTTATGGATATGTCTACACAAGCATGTCAGATCGATATTGAGACAATTTCTAAATAATTTAGAACAAATAACTTGTAAGTATGGGCTGAGAGAGGCCGGGAAGAAGAAAGTTCATTTGGTCAGAATTCTCCAGCCTATATTGGTCAAATTTTCTGAATGATTTATCATATCTCTTCTTAAAATTCCAACTCTTACTATTTAAACCCGATTCTGAACATAACATGCTTTTGACTAAGGCCAAATTCTTTAACCTCTCTGAGAATAAACCTCTTTATGTTCAGCAGGGCATGATCCTGTTCAGACTATTTGAACATCTTCTTCCAGTCCTGTTCCTTTGGGTCTTGTGCCATTCGATGATTATAGATTCATTGATGTTTATGCTTTCAGGAATAATTTATTATGCAGCACCTAGGATGTAATAATGACCGAAATGACATTCATTCATGAAGTTGTCTAGAGACAAATATTTAAGTGTTTGTGTCAAAGCCCTTCTCCATCTTCAATCTTTTACTCCTCTACTTTGCACATGTACACACACACACACACACACACACACACACACACACACAACCATCCATGTTGTTTTATTGTTTTCACGAGGATCACAGAGAAATTGGAAAGAATTTATAGCGTGTTTTCAGGCTCAGAGAAGCATAAGATATGGTTCTCCCTTTATCTTTTTTTATTCAGCTTTATTGAGATACAATTGATCAAAAGTCTGTATATGGAAGCTGTACAATTTGATGTTTTGATATATGTAAACACTGTGAAATGATCACCACAATCAAGCTAATTAACATATTCAACCCCTCACATAGTCACCATTTTCTTTTTTCTCTTTCTTCTTTTTCTGTATCTTCTTTTTCTTGTATGTGGTAAGGATGCTTAAGATCTACCATCTTAGCAAATTTCAAGTATGGAACCCAGTTGCCCTTTTGCGTATTAGATCTCCAGGGCTTATTCATCTTGCACAACAGGACTTTAGTACCTTCGGCCCAACATCTCCCCATTTCCACCTCCCAGAGCCCTTGGTAACTACCAGTCCACTCTTGGCTTCTCTAATTTCAGCTTCTTGTCGCTTCCACTTATGAGTGAGATCAGGTCGTATTTGTCTTTCTGTCTCTGGCTTATTTCACTTAGCATAGTATCCTCCAGGTCCAGTCATGTTGTCACAAATGACAGCAGTTCCTTCTCTTTTAAGGCCAAATAATATTCCATTGTGTATATATACCATATTTTCTTTATCTATTCACCCCTCAATAGACATTTAGGTTGTTTGTATATCTTGGCAGTTGTGAATTATACTGTAATGAACACAGAGTACAGATATCACTTTGAGATCCTGATTTAATTTTCTTTGGCTATAAGCCCAGTAGTGGAATTGCCCATCATAGGGAAGTTCTACTTACTGTGATCATTCCTTCTTTCATGTGTTCATTTCTTCTTTCTCAAGCCTCATAGGAAGCCTGACTGGTGTTGGGCTCAGAATCACCATGAGTTTCTCAACTATTACCAGGCCCAGAGGCTGCCTCCTGTAGTCACTCAGGGAAATAAAGAGCATCTGAGAGCAGAGGGGCTCCTATTACTCAACAAGTAGAATGGAAAAGGAACCACTGGCCACAGCTATGGGCATTCTATGCCCACGCACTAGTTACTAACCTTGAAGAATGAAAAGTGAAACAGAGATTCCATAGGGTAATAACAGGGCATCCAATGGGTACACTAAGTAATCTTCAGAACCTAGTAAGAATGGCCATTCTGAACTGCCCAAACAAAAGAACAAATAACAATTCACCATGGGCAACAAAATGAATGGAAAATACAGAGTAGGAAAAAGACATTGTCAATTACTGGATCTGCCAGATTGCATTTTTCAGTTAGATCACAGCTTTATCCAACCAAACAAAATGAAGAGGAGAGGGAAAAGCTTGTTTGAGAAGACTTCCCTGCCTTAAGGATATGCATTCAACCTTCACACAGATAAATAATTGCATACCAGGAAAAGGTTTCAGATTTTGCATTTATTTATTTTTTAGTTGTAGTTGGACACAACACCTTCATTTCACTTGTTTATTTTTGTATGTGTTTTTCTTATGCCGGGAAATTACATAGAAGAGGCCTTGATCTTAGGTATAGAGAAATTTAGTACTTGAGTCAACACTTAAAATTTTTGGATTTTCTTGTATTTTCAAGTTGTTTATTAATATTTATGAGATATCAGCAATTTAAAAAACAATGATAGTCTACTACTCAAGAAATATTTATTGAATGCCTATTATGTGGCAAGCCCCCATTCTGAAGTGAGTAATATGCAACAGGGACATTGTAGACATGGCCCCTGATGTAATGGAATTCAGAGTCTATGGGGAACATAGAGGAGAAACAAATAAACACAAAATTAAATTTATAATTGTAATTTTTTTAAAAAAATCTGAGTTTTTCAAAACATATAACGGGACTAGGGGTAGGGGTAGGGGTAGGGAGCATCTAATTAAAGAAAGACTTCCTTAGGAAGTGACAGTTGATCTGAGACCTAGAAGGTTAGAACTTAGTAGGGGAGGTCTAATTAGGGCACTTGTGAACCGCCAACCATGTTGGCACTGGAGTGGGCTCAGAACGTGCAGAGAAGGACCCATGTGTGCAAACGGAGATTTACATTTTCAAAAAGTTGGTGTGGCTTTGTTTATCCAAATAAAATGCAAGCTCGGTAACTTCACACATACTTTGAACCCAAAGAGTCTGGTTCATGGTCAAGGTCAAAAAACTCCTAAGTCGTGATATATCTGCCTTCATCTAGACATTTGTCTTCTTTTCGTGCTTGACTTTCAAATCATGACTCAAAAAATAAGATAAAATAATATCTAAAGGTCTCCAAAGACTTTCTGCATCCTTCTTTCCCATGGACTCTGAAACTAAACTCCCCTTAGTGCTTGTAATGCTTCTTCACACCACACTGTGTTTTCTTTTTGTGTGTCTCTTCAATAAGCCCATATGTGTGTCTATACACATATTTACAGGGTAGGATAAGATCATCACTATAAATCTGATTGTGAAAAGACTATTGGAGAGCCTGGCACAGTGGTGCATATCTGTAATCCTAGCGGTTCGGGAGGCTGAGGCAGGAGGATCGAAAGTTCAAAGCCAGCCTCAGCAAAAGTGAGGCGCTAAGCAATTCAATGAGACTCTGTCTCTAAATAAAATACAAAATAGTGGTCAAGTGCCCCTCAGTTCTGTCCCTGGCACCTGCCCCCACATACCCCCAAAAAAAGACTATTGGAAAATTTTGAAGCCTATTAGCAAATTTTCCTTTTCTCTTCTTTAGACATATTATAGTTTATTGTGAGTGTACACAGTTTTTCTAGAGTTTTTGCCCAATTTTGTTTCTGTCATTAGTTTGAGAAAATCAGCATTTTTGCATACATATATATGTATAATATATCTATTACATATGCACCCAAAAATACAAGGGTAACAACACTGGTCCCCAAAATAAGCTAATAAGGTTGTTAATAATCAAAAGCTCACAGTTTGACCTGTGAAATGGGAACAAACCAATTGCCATCTACAAAATATGGCAAAGCCACCTAGCACTAGGAAGCATACTGCTTCTCCATGATCTTTCCCCCGGCTCTTCTCTCTTCTTGCATGTGCTCCGCACCCCCCACCACCTCCCCTTGCCACCTAGTGCCACATGTTGCACTTCCAGAGTTTTCTCTATTGTTAGGAATTACCACCACATGTTCTCAGCATTAACATTTTCCTCCCGCATTTCCTCATTTCTCCCTTCAAAGTCTAATACCAAATTCTTGACCTGAGAAACAGTAAGCAGAGCCGAGGTGTTATTGAAATGCAATGTGGCTTTGATATAATTATATAATTGTTATGTATATTGTGTGGGTAATTTTTCTGTTTTTACGGGCCTGTTCAATTTCCATCCCGTTTCTCTATTACCATCTCTATGCAACACGCTCATAAAAGCTGTCAAAACAACGCGACATATAAACTCAGAACAGGTTCAATGAACTGTTTCAGCTGCTTTTTCTTCTCATTTCCTTCCACTCGCTTCAGGAATCCTTGGGCTTTGACAGTGGGAATTGCAAAACCCTCAGGGCAAGTCCCTTTGTGGCTCATTCTGCATCTTATTTAGCGTTGGTATCCAGAGGCTGTAAGTAATTCTGAACAGGCCAGTGTCACAGCTAGCTCAGGTGACTCGCGACATCATTCAAATTTGTCAATATTCTCTCTAACTTCACCAGAATAAGGTGTCAGCCGTCAGGGACACACAGTGGCAGGCGGGTCTGCAGGGTTCAGTCCCACACGCAGGCAGGGGAATAACATAATGAGACCAAATTTTGGGCTCAGCCAACTACTCTCCATTCATCGCACCGCCGCAAAGAAAAGCCTTCGAGTGCAGGGGAGTAGACTCAAGTTAGATGTAAAGATAAATCCCCCTGAGAGCGTGGGCTGGTAAACACTGGAATATGTTACCAAAGGCGGCAGAAGACCGTGTTTTTCCCAGCGGGTGTTCATTTATTTTTTCCTAAGTACATTTTCTCCAGGTCCAGACTTGCCGACAGATGGTCCTACTTGAATCCAGGAAAACAATCTTGATGACCTTTGATGTATACCTGGCTTGCTCAGGACTCTCCTTAAATGTCACTTTGTTTAAAGAGGACTTCCCTTCCCACCCCTTCTAATTAAATTTCCCCTCTTTGTCCTCCTCTTATTACGGTCATTTTCCTTTCCTTCTCTTATAGCAACTTGTAATTCGACATTTATTTACTTGTGTTTGTTTTTCTTTGCAGAGCCAGTTGTTAAACCCTTGCCAGCACACCACTGCTCCTCATTGTCCTCTTTCACTCCCACATAGCAGCCAGATTGATCCTTTAAACACTGGAATCCTGCTCAAGCCAATCACTGTTCAGAATTTCCAGGGGGGCTTCTCAGCTCCCCCAGTTAGGAACCAAGATTCTTAGCAAGGTTGTTACAGTCCCTGTACCATCTGCCAAGCCCCACTTCTTCTGCATTTTTCTGACCCCACTTTCCTCCCCATGGCTCTCTCTCTGTCTCAGCTGCACCCATCTCATTCGTCCCCTGATCAGAGCCATCCCCTCTGACTATTCAAAACAGCACCCGCTACCAGCTACCACCATGCTACTTTCCACTCTCTTTAACTTGCCTTTTTGTTTTTCAATTGACAGATATTTTATATATGTATGTATCTATCTATATAGATAGATAGATAGATATGCACACATATATATCATATATACATATACATTGTGCACTAATTAAGTCTAGTTTACAAATTCATTACCTCACATAGTTATCATTATCATTTTTGTGGTGTTAGCACATAGCATTCACTGTCCTCACATTTTTCAAAAAATACAATGTATCATCAACTGTAGTTACCCTGCTGTGCAATAGATCTCTTGGAATTTCTCCATCCTATCTAACTGTATTTATGCATCCTCTTACCAACATCTCCCCATTCCCCCTAATCACCCCAGCCCCTGAGAACCATCATTCCACACTCTACTTTTATGAAATCATTTTTTTTTATGTTCCACATATGAGTGAGATCATGTGTCTTTGGCTTTCCAAGTCTGGCTTGTTTCCCTTGACACAATATGGCTTTCTTGTTGTATATTGATTAGTGTTTGTGTCTTCTCCCTTTAGATCCCCTTCCCACTTTACTCCTCTCTGCAAACTGCATTTGCTTGGTTCCTATTGCCAACCGACTGGCTGCCAGCAGGGTGTGGCCATTCGAGGCAGGACATGCTAAGGATTAGAGGAAAAAAGAAGCCAGGATACTACACCCCTCTCTCTTTCTCTCTTCTCCCTCTCCTTCTTCCTATCTTCTCTCTCTTCTTCCTTTTTCTTCCCTTTTCTCTCTCCTTTCTCTTGCTCTCAGGCAGCATTGCCAGCAGCGACCCAGTATCCCCAGGACTTCAGACTCCCTCTGGATAACACCCCTTAGTGGTCCCAGCTGTCCACCAACACCTTTGCTCCTGGACTCTGCTAACAGTGCTTTTTCCCCAGTCCTGGAGATGGTGGCAGCTAATCTTGGAGTTGATGCCCAGTTACCTCTAAGGTTTTTTAAATACTTCTAAAATATCAAAACATACTTATTAAATTCCCTGTTTTGAAACACCTGGAGTGGGCTGTTTTCCTGATTAGCACTTAATGAAACATTCATGTATTTCTCCCACCACAGCGAAGGCGGGTGGTAACCAGTGACTCATCCCCACCAGAAATACTGTTGTTCCCACTTTTAATGGGATTTGTTCTAGATCCTTCCAGAGGCCTTCTCCCCCCACTCCTTCTAATTAGATTTCTAGTCTTTCTCTTATTACCTTGCTGTTTTCATTGCTACCTCTTTTAACAACTTCCAGTTATGCATTTGTTTACTTATCTGTGAAATGCCATCCTCCCCCACCTACCTCGAGATAATAAGGATCTCATCTCTCTTATTCAACACTTTTCCCAGTTCCAATGGATGATCTATAAGTATTTTTGTCCAGCCCACATTGGATGATCTATAAGTATTATTGTATTAAGTAATGAATGAATCTAGACTGAACTTCTCATAGTAATCATTCTAATACTTCAGACCTAATAAGTGCTCAATAAACATTTGTAGTGTTGATGAGCATTTAAGACTTTCTCTAAGAAATTCATAAAGGCCAATATACCAAGGTTTTCCATAAATCCTAGAGTGTGTATATCTCATGGTATTTTCCATATAAGGACCTATGAGTTCATACATTTTGCTTGCTAAAATAAAGAGCCTTCATTCCCAATTTGTAACATGAAAGCAAATGAAGCACATGTATTGGTAGGATTTCAGCATATTCAGTTGTGCACGGTGGCAAAAATAGAGCTCAAAATGGAATTATGGATAAATAATGACTGTGACGTGAACATTCTTCCTTTCAGAGTTTTTGTCATTTTTGCATGGTTTTGGATTTTTGGAGGGTAGGTTGGTCATTTCCTATTTCCCCCTGTTAATCATAAGTGGACTAAGCTATCGAAGGATAATATCAAATTTGTGCTTGACATTTTCCTTCTGTTTTAAACAGTTACCACCACGTTTAGGTCACGCTACGGATTTTCAGTGTGGGCTTCAATTGGTCTTTGTAACGCTCTGTGCTCCATTCTTGTTTCTAAAGTAAAGAGAAAGCCTCAAACGAACACAGGGAAGTCTATCATGCATCACTTTTTTTAACTTTCCAATTTCTATTTGCTCCTTTATTCTCCATACTTCTCTGTCCTCTCTTTTGTTTAAAATCTCATTTAGCATTCTCTTGAGGGGAGAACACAAGATTACAATCTAACGATTGTAATGAGAATGGGTTAAGTTGGTGCCGTTTCCCATTTTCATTACAATCTTGGTGGCAAGAATAATGTAACAGAATTTTTAATGCCTCATATATTACATGAACATTTTCCCGTGAGCTCCTGCTCCTTTTTCCACGGACAGCACTGTGGCTGTGTGCTGCAGGACTTTGATCTTTTTATATTCTGCATTATAATCAATTGGCCATTTCACCCCTTCCCCATAGATTACGGTCAAACAAGTGAAAAATATTTTGATGTATAGCATACCCCTGCATCTCATGACTATAAAATCCTGTCACCTGCAGACCAGTCCCTGCAAAATCCATGAGCCAGTGGTTTCAAATTGGACAGGAGGCACAATCCAGGGCTCCTTGTGGCCCAGCACTTCTCAGAAAGGCACTCTGGGAATTGTAGTTTTGCCAATTAGTGCACAAATATACAGAGTTTTTAAATTTAAATATCAGGAGCCCCATGGGGAATTCATTGGACTTGGTACTCTTAAGATGCTCCTATCTTTTAAATAGGAAATGTCATAGATCCTTGTGACTCCACATGTGGTCCTCTGACCAGCACTATGGGTTTCACCTGGGGGGATACAGAAAATGCAGAAACTCACTTCAGTCAGCTTAGGCTTCCTGAGTTAGAATCTGTATTTTAACAAGACCCTCTGGTGACTGGTCTGCAATATAGTTTGAGAAGGGCTGTTGTAGGGTTTCTTAGAGAGCTACATTTTGTACAAACAGTCGGGAAGTAGCTCCCTTCTCCTCAGCTGACCCCCGGAGCTTGCTGTGGGAGCCCAGTACGAGGTTGGGTACCAACCACAGAGCCTACTCACCTGTTTTCTCAGAATCTCCCCGTGATGCTGTCTCAACCTTAGCCTGTTTCTGACCCTTCGATTTTCATTACCAGCCTTTTGAGATTCCACCTTCTAGCAGACTCAAACCTTTTGACAAGCTAATTCCCAAAGGGCCTTTTGAACAAAAAATCTCAGTCCAAAGATTATCTCTGTTGTTGCTGCTGTGGAGAAAGTCATCTATCTTCTCTGTGTTTCGGCTTCCTTGTTTATAAATCAAAGAGAATAATATTTACTGTATTAGTTAGGGGATCAAGAACAAACCACTATAATGAAGAGAACCCTCCTACTGGCAACGTGGTGGCTCAAATCAGAAAGAAGTGTCCTCATCTTGCACAGTTGCCCACACTGCAGGTCAGCTCTGCTTCTCCTACTCTACAGAGAAAGAGTTTCTCCCCAGCAGAGTTCTTGACTCCCAAGGGCACATGTCTGTCTGCATAGTCGAAGCTTCATTACTGTAGAAAGTAATGAGGGTCCAGATAGGACCTGTCAGCTGGAAGGGATTGGGGGGTATGATTATTGCCTGGATGTCCTGCTCCAATTCCATTGACTATGGAAACAGCCTGGGCATTTGAGTGGACACCAGCAGTCCCCCCCACACCCACCTAGCTGGGATATTTTAGGAGTTAAAAGAATTATGTAGATTAATTGTAGAGCACACTCCCTGGCACATACACATGGTAGATACTTAATATAAGTAACTAGTGTTCTTTTCATCTTAGTGTAAGCCCTACGAGTAACACATGGGCCATTTATCAAGCCTGTTCAAAACTTTCAACTCATGGAATGAAACGTGAATGAATTTCAGTCCTCCTTCTTCTGAAGGGACCCATGTTTGCCTCAGATCAAACCACAGTCGCTTAACATCAGGTTTGTGTGAGTTTGACACCAATTTGGACGTGGCCTGATGTCCAGAGAGGGTAATGAGAAGCTCTTCCAACTGTACTACTTCTGTCCCTTGTACCTGTGTGACCCTCAGTATTAAAAGCGCTTGATGCAGGAATGTGAGTGCTCACGGTTCATGAAGAGAGGGAAGGCTCTTCAGAGAAGGGGTGTGAGGCCCTCTGACTCCACAGGGACCCTGGATAGGAATGGCACTACATAATCGGACTCACCTTGAATATTGCGTACTCCTGTACCAGACCGGGCCGTGCCTACAGGCTGCACTTGGGGGAGTTGGCAGCTCAGCATCCTTTGCAGCCAACTCTGCAGCAGCCTAGGGGACGTCTGCACCAGCCACCATGGGGGACACAGACAGGGCCAACAATAATTGTTTTCTGTGCATATTTGCTGCTTCCTCCCACATATTCAAAAACTAGACTGAATCAGAGTAGGAGAAAGCCTACCTAAGTGTTTGGGTCAGAAAGGATTTTGATCTCATGGCCACAGACTAAACCTATAACTCTAGCCAGCACTCGACCACAAAGGGATCATAAGAAATATGACTCACTCGATGTCATTTTTCACTATTACTGGAAAAATGATTCCTTACCACAACAACATCAAGAAACACAATGTTTTCTGCAAATAGGCATCCAAGCTACTGGTTATTTAACCTGTGCAGGACAAGTCTTTAGATGCATCCTGGGTACTTAAAACAAATCGCAGAACCCCAAACAAGAATATGGGTTGATCCAAATCACCACCTGTAAGAGGTCTTCAGATAAATCATTCTGAGTCTTTGGCTTATACACAGAAAAAATAAACACAAAAATAAAAGTAAAATCTGGGACTGGTAAGGAATTCTTTGGGGATGATTCAAAGTACTCTTCATTCACAACATGTTGCCCAACTTTCTTTATAATATCTTTTTTATCCAAATGTTCTTCTCCCTTCCCAGATCACTCTCCAAGTCCTTTATCACATCACACCTAGATAAAAGTCTCCAATATATCTCCATTGACCCTGACCCCGGGACCAATCCCAAGCAGCATCTCTACCTCAAGTCAGCCTGACCTTGGATCAGAGTCCCAGTTCCTGGGCTGTATGTCATCCTCCATGTGCGCTGGTTCCAGTAATGACATCCATACTGTCTCTACCACCTGACTTTCTGCTTTACTCTCCCCAGCCTGATGCACCAGGTCCCTCAGGACTGGGTCCTTGAATCCCTGAGTCCATTTGAAGATTTGCCTGATCACCAGTCCTGTGGTTCCTGCTGCTCAGTGACAGATTCCCTGGGCCACCTGCCGCCTGCCTACCCACCTGCCTGCTTGCATCTGCACCTATTGTCGACCGCCAGACAGCTCTCCTCCCCGTGGAGAGGAAAGAACAGATGGAATATTCTTAACAAAGTGGTGTAAAGAGAGAAAATGCCAGCTAAACTGCTAGGGGGAAAAAATGAGGGTTAAACTCCTTTATTAGGAAAAGGAAGTTGCTTAAGATGAAGGCCAAGGAAACAGGGAGCCAACCTTCACGCAGTCTTGCAAAGCTGCTGTCTGTCGGCAGAGCTGGGAGGTCAAGAGCTGTATCCTGAGCATCCCAGCCCACCCTCACTAACAGACAAGAGAGGATGATCACTTCATCCCTCACAGGCTCACAGCCCCATCTGTAAAGCAGGAGCAACAAACACCTCCCTTGTGGACGGCTATTGTTCTTGCTGAGGTTAAAAGAGACATTATATACAAAGTCTCTTATAATGGTTTCTTAAGCATAGGTTAGGTATGCAGCAATTCCCCAGTAAGTGTGGTCATGCATCAATTCTACAGGAAGAGCTACATACCGGGGTAGATTTTTGTTGGGGCAGAAGGAATACTAGGTATTTAGAATAAAAGCTGAAGCTAGATGAGTCACCTTGCAAAAAGATCAATAAATTCAGAAAATGTGGAAGCGACAAGAATCAGCGAGGTGAAAACCAGAGCAGAAATCTCAGTTCGGGCAGACAGAAGAGCAGGAGAACGGCCACCCAGGGATTGGGAGTGTTAGGAAACGCTGATGAGCAGGTTGTGGTGGAGAATTGGGATGGAACCAGGAAGGTGGGAGAGAGAGAGTGGGACCCTGGTGGCCATCTAGTGAGTCCACACACCACAGAATGCCCCAGGGCAGCAGAGAGAGCCATGAGAGAGAAAGTAAAGAGGAACCAGAGAATATGGTGCATTTTATTGGAAGGGCAGGGAAGGGAGGAACAAGGAAGTATTTGGAGCGACTCCCAGAGGAATGAACAGTAAGGAAGTCCATGGGGGGAGAGGTAAACAAGCAGTCAGCTGTGACAGAGAGGCAATGAAGAAACATAATAATATATAATGCTATTTGAAAACAACAGCTGGGAATAGGGATTTGATAGCGAAGCAATAAATACCAGCAATGAGGGAACTAAATACCATTAAAATGCACAATAGTTAATAACAATGAAGCTGAAGTCGGGAAGCAATTAATAAATTAATATAAACAATAACATAAAGTTTAAAATGAATAAATAAAAAAAAAACGAGGTATGACCACTTAGTGAGAGAAGGGCAAGGATTCCTTTGAAAAGAGGTGAGAAATGATTCAGTTGTACTGCAAAAGTGCATGAGCCAGGTTTTGAGGGGACCCATCCCATCCCATGTAAGGAAAATGGAGGGGAGAACAGCCCCAGACCCACATGGCTCTCTGCTGACCCCAAAGCTGCTCTCCTACCGCCAACATGGACACAGATGGCCTCAGGGACTGATTGCCTAGATGGTGCCACTAATGGTACATAAATAAGCAAAGTGTCATTCTAAAGGTTGTCTCTAAAAATAACCACTAAGAACTTGTCCTACAAATGTAGGTCTGGGACCAGGTCAGAGACCCCATCCTTAGATTCAGTGTCTTCTCATCTCCCAAGCACTACTGTCAAACTCAGCACCTCTGTTTGAGGGCTACTGAGAATTAATAGGGGATCCCCAACTCCTATAGGGATCCCTACAGGAAACCCCTGAGTCATAACCTCAGCCACAAATCCAAAAGCTTCATTCACAGAGAGAAATCCTCACCTTCAGGACAGCTCCTACCTGTGTGTTTGGCCTTCAATATTTCTCAGTTTGCTTAACACAGTGATGATATTGGGAGGGGACTACATTTCTTTTTCTTTTTGATACCAGGGATCGAACTCAGGGGCACTCAACCACTGAGCCACATCCCCAGCCGTTTTTATATTTTATTTAGAGACAGCGTCTCACTGAGTTGTTTAGTGCCTCGCTTTTGCTGAGGCTGGCTTTGAACTCTCGATCCTCCCTGCCTCAGCCTTCCCAGCCACTGGGATTACAGACGTGCACCACTCTGCTGGCTTGCTGGCTGCTACTTTTTTTTTTTTTTTCAAAGCACAGGTCAAGGCTTCTCTATTCTTGCTTCAGAGAATGTTCTCTACTTCAGGGAGCACCTACAAAGGAAGAAGAAAAAACAATAACAGAAAGATGAGGACTTATTTTGTTCTCATAGATGAGAAACTTCAACCAAGCTGGTGGTGAATAATGAAAAGGATGTATGTTATTAAGCTGGATCCAGTAGGTCAGTCTTCTCTTTTAAGAAATTTACCTTTCTTCATTTTTTTGAGTGATAGCAGATTGTTATTCTTAGGGAATTTGCCCAGAGACAAATTTCCAGAAGGGAGGGTCCATTTCTTACCCTTCTTTGTCAGCTACACAACACTTTCAATTTTATTGTTATTTGTTTGTTTTTCCTACTCCTCCTTCCCTCTAATCCCTACCGGCATCTCCTATTTCTTCAGGATTGAGGAGACTATGATGTTGGCCACATCCTGGACTGAGCAACTTAGTTCTCCAAAATGATCCCAATCGATGGGGATCCCTGAGCACCCACATCCGCACTTGCAGTTCGACAATTAGACATAAGAATAAGAAAATAACTAGAAAAGAAAAAGAAGAAGCTGGTGCATGTTACAGATAATTCCACATAATGGGGAAAAGAAAAGGAATAATATAGAAGAAATGGAAATTAAAAGAACAATTGGTATGAAAGGGAGGGAAAGGGAAGAAAATAAAGAAGAAAGGAGAAGTAGGGAGAGGAGAGCAAGAAGAAGAGAAAGGGAAAACAACATACTGAGGCTTTCTGAAGAATGGGTGATGAATACCAGAATGATATTATTTTTTTTTCATTTACATAAAAATATTAATAATCATCCACATACAATTAGAACTTGAATATGTTTACTGTCTCCAGATTGAGTAATTCTTGTTTACAAGATATGTCAAGGAATATTAATTGCATTCAGTATCCATAAATGTAAAGGAATAGTTTCCTTGAATCAACTACCATAAAACAAATACAGCCCACCACTCTTAGAGAATGTTAAAATACCTAATTGGGAGGCATTAGATTGAGGCAGCTCAGAGACCTGGTTCTTACATTAAAATGCCAAAACACACCTCAGAGTAAAGAGACATATTCTTGGCCAATCAGAAACCACCAACCCTCTAACTAGGGGCTTTCCGCTGGCCTGAATTCTTGGCTTCTCATCCTGTCGACTCTCTAGAAGCCTTCTCCTCTACTCCTTTGGTAGAGTCCCAAACTGCTTGCATTCTAGAGCTACTCAATCCAAAAAGCCTTGTCTGCTGACACTCTTCAAATAGACCTTACTCGTTTACCTTTTGAACAAGAACTATCCTATGAAGAAGGAAAGTCCAAGGCTGTGAGTTACAGCTCAACCATTCTGAATTCTGAAGGTTCCTTGGATATGAAAGCTTTAGCTTAACAGAGCAGAGGCTGAGCTTTGTCCTGGCCCTGGCACATGGGGTCCATTGTACAGGACCAAACACAGCACATTGATTGATCATAACAATTAACATCAATTCTGTATGCAGTAAATGGACAGATGGGGTGAGCTTTTCACTTCAGAATCTAAATTATTTCTTATTAGAAATAAAAATTATTTCTTATTAGAAATAAGTAATTTTTTTACTGTGTTGGACATGAATTAAATTGATTCCAACTATTTTAAGTTTGGTACCATTGATGAGCTACTATATTGTCATTTAAAGTCAAGGTGCTTACACGAATTTGGTTTGTATATAGATATAAAGATAGTCACCTCCTGATCTTTTTTTTTCATAATGAAGAATGCCACCTTGAACAATTTTACAATGAATTCTGCCCTTAAGAGAACAGAAAACAGTAACACAAGAAAATAACAGAGTAATTGTCCTTCTCGGAAAAGAATTTAGTAACAGCCTTCTGGACTCTTCACTGTTCTTTCCAGATAGCACATTTAGCAACAACCACGACAAAGTGTATCCACTCAATTTGTGCTAAATAAATAAAAGATTATTTTTAAATATTCACATGAAGATTGTACTCCAAGAGAGCAACTTTCCAAGTCATACTCCAGTAGAACACGGCTCATTCTTCTGTAACCTCTAACACCTACTTAAACACTTTGGGTACTAGAAGAGAAACTCAGAAGGGAGGAGTGGAATCCAGTTCTACTTCTGCCACTGAGTGTTTAGTAATCTAGATGCATCGCAGTCTGTCTTCAGCCCATGGGTTCCCCACTGTGAAAATAGGAAGAGCTGTGCTTGCCCTTCCCACCTGGTGGGTGTGTTGTAAGGACTAAATGAGGTGACAAAGGAGAATGTGCTTTGAAAACACCCTCTGAGAACCAGATGCCTTCATGGTAAATATTAAAGAATAGCAACATCAGTAGGGAATTAGAGTATATCTAGTCTAGGCTGCTGATTTCACCAGTGAAGCTTGATGAAATCCAAGTTCAAGGTCAAACAGCTAGTTACCAAGGAGCTAGGTCAGACAAACATCCGGTCTCCTGGATCCTCAGTTTGCACTCTGCAGTCTGTCACTGACTTGCCAAAGTTTTGGTTATCCTGTTTTGTCATTATTATACAATTAATCTATAATATCAATGTTAAGTAGCCTTTCAACCTCAGTATTATGGGAGAATTCCACTAAACAAGACTAATTATGTCAATTGCCTTTCTTATAATGAATAGATGATAGATTTTGTTTCAGAATACCAAAAATGCCAATTTTCAGTAGGCAGAGCATCCCTGTTTAATTTCACACTGTAAAACGCTAGCTAATATTTGTTCAGCAGTTAGCATTCCAGAGTATGGTCTGGGTTTCCCATGATTTCATGCAGCCTCCCCAATAATCCTATGAAGTTCACAGTGTTCATTATTCTCTTTAAGAACAGGAGCTATCACCTACTTATTCATGGGCTCTGCTTCATTCTGCATCAGGAAAGCTGATCCCAGGAAACTCAGTTTCCCAGTTTCTGCTACCAGAAGCTTCCAGCTGTGGTAGGATACTGGGGGATAGCATCCATGGAGAAGTCAGAATTTTTCCCCATCCACCCACCCACTGGCACACTCTTTCCCCCAGGGGCTGCTTCCCAGTGGTCCGAGCTGTTGCTGGACAGCCCCTCCCTTCTGGGGACGTCACTCTGGCTAGATCCCAGCAGAGGGAATAGCTTCCTGGTGTTGCAAATCTTGATGTTGCCTCACTCCTGAAACCAAGGTAAAACCTAAATAAACCCTCTGGCTTCAATTGCTTGTAGTTATTTGCTTTTAGTTGACTTTTAAAATCCCTCATTTTGGAGGTCACACAGCAGAGTAATGTATGACTAGTCTCCCACTAGCTTTGCAGAACATAACACCTCTGACATATGGGTTATGATGATAAGAGTTGCCTGAATTATTTTTCAGGGACTTTGGGGACTCAAAGTCTGCTTTGGTTGTAACCACCAACACTTTTCTTGGGCCTGAGCAGGTGGTTAGTGAGTAGCTTCTTGGGTTTCAGGTGCCCCAAAATTCCATCCTCATATCACACCATTTTCTGAACACAGATCCCATAAAGAGCTAAGAGGATCGATTACACACTTGTGGACTACTGGTTCTTTCACCACCAATCATGTTTGCCTAAACCTTAAATCATCCTGCTTCCAGATTCCATAAAGGCATCTCCAAGCCCCCTTATTGGGGAGGTGATTTCAGACTTGCTCTTCCGTCTCCATGCTTGGCCACCGTGTGAATAAACTTGTACTCTTTTGCAAAACTCATCTCCTCAGTGATTGACATGCTGCACAGCAGGCAAAACAGGCCTGGTTCAGAAACATTCTTTCCTGTTGAACCTTTCAGCCCTTCTGACACTTCTGCACTTAGTTCCCCAAATTAAATTCCTTCTATTGAACAACCTGGTGTTTTCCTGACTAGATGCTTAAATATGTAAGTAAGCAAGTGATTTAAAGAGCGTAGGCTGGCTTTGAACTCGGGCTGACCAACTGCCAAGTCTCTGCTCTTAATCTTGAAAAGCTATTATTTCTCATAGTGCCACAAACTAAGCCAGTGGCCTCCAACTTCTTTTAAATTTTGATTGTGCTCCCTTATGAAAGAAAAAGTTTGTAAACTGGGGACCCCTGATGTTTGTGTAGTTGTTATAAATTATATGTGTGGATTACTACTACCTGACATATTAAATACTAGTAAAACATAAACATGCTCACTTTTAAAAATTCTTATTTTTTTTATATAAGGACATCATCACTTTCAACATAGGACAGAGTCGGAATGTGTCTTTAATGTTTTCTGGCTGTTATGTAATTCAAGCTACTTTCTTCAGAAGCAGTGAGACATTCTTCAGAATCGTGCCGTGTCTTCTTCACCTTTTAGTTTTCTCATCCTCTCTTTCCTTGAGCTGTAGGATGGGAACAGCTAAAGAATGCAGCACAGGGGAGGAAATGAGAAGAACAGTGGGAATAGAAATCTCCCAAATCATTTTCATTCCCAATTTAAGACCAGTTTGTACTCCAGAAAGAATGGAGAATTTTCAGCAACTTTTACAGTAATTTCCACTGAGTTATAAATCACATTTCACAAAATTCATTCTTCAAATGTGTATAATAATATGCTTTTGAGTATATTCACAGGGTTATGCAACCATCCCCACTAACTAATGCTAGATTATTTCCATCACCTGAAAAAGAAACCCATACGCATGCTCAGTCACCCTCCTCGGTCCCCTGCCCTCAGCCTCTCACAAGCACTAATCCACTGTCTAGCTCTATAGACTGCACTGTTCTGAACATTTCATATAAAGAAATCATACAATATGTGGCCTTTTGTGCTTGCATTTTTTCACCCATCATAAGGATTTTTCAAGGTTCATCCATGATGTAGGAACATGCATTAATACTTTATTCCTTTTATGGCCTTATAATATTCCATTTTGTAGATATACCATTCTTGATTTATCCATTAATCAGCTGATGGACTTTTGGGGTTGCTTCCACCTTTTGCTCTTTTGAACAGTGCTGCTACGAACAGTCACAGTCAAGCTGTTATAAAGATGTATGTTTGCATTTCTCTTGTGCATATTCCTAGGGATAGAATTGCAGGTCACAGGGTAACTGTATGTTGAATATTTTAAAGAAGTGCCAAACTTTCCCAAAGTCTGACTACAGTCTGACTGGTAGGAATATCTGCGGGCTCCAGTTCCTTCACATCCTAGCCTTGGCTTATTATCTTTCTTTATTTAGTCATCCTAGTGGATGTGAAGTGGTATCTGATTGTGGTTTTGATTTGCATTTCCCTGATTATTCAACATCTTTTAAAAAGCTAGTTATTGGATTAACATTAATAAAATAATTTATTAATACCATTTAAGCATGAATATTTATTTTCAGTGAACAAAGCGTGAAAGATGGCCAATTTCATTTGCACGTAGAAGAGTACTCCAAAGATCTGATAAAATGCTGAGAAACTGCAACATGAAAGCTAAGCAATTATTCCATTCTGAAATGTAACTGCAAATTTAAAATGCAGTATAACTGACTTATTCCCACCCCTGGACCCTGGTTTCTACAACACTCTAAAGATTCTATGGATCATTTGGTCTCTATTCTTAACTACCAATGCTAATTCAATTAATTAAGCCAGACATTTGATTAACATTTCCAATGCATTTACGAAAACTTCTCCCTCAATTGACTATATTTTAGAACACTGTATTTTTTTCCTGTTTTTGTCACTCACTATTTATTAACTAAAATTCAACATATGATTGCTCATTATTGATAAATACTTATCTTTGCTTACATAACACTTCTTTTTGGAACCAGGGGTTGAACCCAGCAGTGTTCTGAGCCACATCCCCAGCCCTTTTTTATCTTTATTTAGAGACAAGGACTCACTGAGTTGCCTAGAGTCTTGCTAAATTGCTGAGGCTGGCTTTGAACTTGAGATCCTCCTGTCTTAGCCTCTGGAGCCAGTAGGATTACAGGCATGAGACACCTGGTGGCTGGCAACATTTTCTTAAATAAACAACCATTCTTAAAAGTTTCAGGAAGCAGTGGATATAGCAAGCAATCATGTTCTTATTACGTGGCTGATACAAGCATTTATCCTAAAGCTGGATCTTGACTACATCCCCAGAATCACTATACTGCTCTTGGCCAGGAAGGGATGCAAATCTCTGAGTGCTGGAAGTTTTGTTTCAAAATGAGATAGAACCAAACCAAAGAGAATCTATTTGTTCAGTCGTTCAGTCATTCATTGCACAAAGATCAAGTATGTAAGCTCCCTGTGGTAGGTACTATTCAAGGTGCAGAGGCCACAGCAGTGAGCTGACCTTGGAAATCGTGCCCTCAAGGAGTGCACAATCTCCCCAGATGCCTCTCATCTGCCTCCTGCTGCTGTCTTAGGAGGGCTCGATGCCTGGCTCTGCAGCAGCCATTTTGCCTCTCTGGGGACAAAAGCCAACACACTTGGATGACAGAGCTTCAAAACGGAAAGAAAACCCGTTTAAATGAGTGTGAAGGGCTCAAGGCCCCAAAGCAATTCACTTTCAGCGGTCAGGCTTTTTCTACTTCTAATTCTCAGAGCTTACTTTCAGAGAGCAAATGTCTACAGAGAAAAAAGAGAGAGAGAAAAGCAAAAGCAAAAAAGCAAAAAAATAAAAATAAAACTCATTCTGACTGTCCAGATCATGGCCCCAGTTGCTAGCTGAAACTCTTCTGAGGAGTAAAAGTGTAGAGAAGATGTATTTCTCTGACTGGCATTTTCCACACACACACACCTGCTTTCAAACTGGAAATACCCGACTTCCAGAACAATGCCTTGTCCCTTGGGGTCAATTCCTCTAACTGCCGATCTCCTTTCTCTTGCAAAGCTCCCAGACACCTAGCCTAGGGTAGTTCTGATGTAGCTAAACCTCAAACTGCTCAGAATCTCTATAAAAGCCTCCATTCCCTGGACATTTCTAGCTTAAGTCTCTCAGTGTACCTGTGCTCTTAGGGCACAAATTGAGCAAGACCTTGGGGATCTCTAATCTGATACCTTTTTTGATGGCTCAGGGAGAAAAGATGCTTTAAAAAAAAGGAACTTACAGAACGCACCACAAGCACAAAAACCCTAAGACCCCTAGATTTGATTAGATTACCCTGTTAAACACTCTCATAGCACCTGACCCTTTTCTGAATGGCATTTACCACAGCTTATTACTCAGTACTTGTTAGTGTCTATATTTAAGCCATAAAGCAAGAAACCTGTTCAGTTTGGATCACCATTGTGTTCTCAGTAGAGGAGGAAGAGGGAGCTTTCATTCAGTCATGAAAGGCATGGGTGGGAAACTGATTTCAGTTAGGTTAGGGCATGCCCAGGCCCTTAAGAATGGAAGCTGTAGCCTTATAAGGTAAGCAGGTGACCTACCCACTGCCTCATGGTCATTTCCCTTGACAACTAAGGAGCCCATTTTTATCAACTTCAGAGTCTCTTTTTCCACTTGTCTTCGTGTCCTTAGTAATTGGCTTCATCCCTTGAACACACCACTTTCTTCCCGTGGTCCTGCCAAGTGCCCTTTCCAAGCGCCCGCTAAAAG
Source organism: Spermophilus citellus (assembly GCF_964194105.1). Lineage (NCBI taxonomy): Eukaryota > Metazoa > Chordata > Mammalia > Rodentia > Sciuridae > Spermophilus > Spermophilus citellus. The sequence continues at coordinate 85,238,265 of NC_138198.1, forward strand.
AGGATCCTTGCCAGGCACAATAACCGCACACTTGTAATCTCAGCAGCTCCGGAGGATTGCAAGTTCAAAGCCAGCCTCAGCAACTTAGGACCCTGTCTAAGTTATTTAGAGACCCTGTCTCTAAATAAAATACAAAATAAGGCTGGGGATGTGGCTCAGTGGTTGAGTGTGCCCCTGAGTTTAATCCGCAGCACACACAAAAACAAAACAGATCCTTAAGGTCATATGTTATGCAGCTAATTGTATCTAAGCTTAGATTGTGTTTGCTCAGTTTCAGACACTGCCAAAAAAAAAAAAAAAAGATAGTTGATGATGTTCAAGATGCCTGTAGAACAGAGTATACAAAATGTAACATATTCAAAATAAGTCCTTTCCCCACTATTTATTATCAAAGAACATCTTAAAATGTAGGATTTGTTCATCATTTGGATTTGAATTGGTAACTGCTGCATGGCTAATGGCATTGACATTCTGAGTCATAATGTAAATTCTCCAGTAAACACTAAAAGGTCACTCTCCAGACTCAGTCCAGCTGCCTATGGTATCCCTCTAATCTCTTGTAGCACACACTTTAGCACCTTCGTCTTATTTCCCTAAGAAACTTTTTCCTAAAATCCAGATACCAAAATTTTTAAACCTAAATTTAAACCTAGATGTTTGGACATCTGTATTTGTAGTTTCCACCAACCCTGGACAGAAACTATACATCTGTACTGAAGACTTTTCTCCTTGTCATTAATCCCTAAACAATACAGTACACTACCTATTTACATAGAATTTACATTGTGTTCATGTTATACATAATCTAGAGGTAGTTGAATGTGTATAAAGCATGCAACTTGAGGACACTCAGATTTTGGTATTTGTGAGAGCAGGAGAGCCTGCAATCAGTCCCCCTCAGTTACCAAGGTACAAGAAATGACCATAAGAGGACTGTTTACAGAGGTGCTTTACCATGAATGCAATAATGTTTAACTTCAGGACTTGCAGCTGCTTCCAAGGTCCGGGAATGTCCCCATCAATGTACCAACAAAAATCACATGTTCTTATAATTTTTTGCAAAAGATAGTTATGTATTATTTATATCAAAATCCCCCCAAATTATCTTAGCCTAACAAAACCTATATCTGCAATCAAAGGTGAACCTGGAAAACTTTGATATTGATATATTTCTCACCAATGAACAGAAGATTTCTTTCAGTTAGAAAAAGACATACATGGATTATTTTCCCTGCCATTTTTTTTTAAAAAACTAAGCTCTCCATGCCTGTCTTTATGAAGCAAAAGAGATTGCAGATTGTGCTTGGTAGTTCTCTTCCCAGTTTCAGTTTATTCTTTGTGGACATGCAGCTTCTATTGGGGATAAGAATCTGCATAAAGTCTTTTCCAGATGCTCAGTCTAAAATTAGTCTTTGAGTACAAAATAGCACTTCCAAATAACCAAAAAATTATCAGTTATTTGTATTTGAGAATCTATGATTTTACCAACACTCGAACTCTGTGCCAAAATAAAAGAATTGTCTCTTTTTTATAAGGATTTTAGAAAAGAATCGGTTTCGGTCACAGAAATATTCATACCTACACGCACACACTCACACACATGAAATACACCCACACAAATATACACATATATAAGAAATCCTTAGAAAAGGATATGTTTTGACTGCAGGGATGGATTTGGTATGAATAGAACCCTGAGGCATCTAAGAGTTTAAATAATGACTTCTATTCCAGGGAAGAAAAAATATTTTTCCTTGATAGCACTTTTTTATATTCACTGCATTGGAATTACTTCTTCAAAATTCTGCCAGTGAAGACTTATCATATGTGGGTGCCATTGCTGTAACATAAAGATAAGGATTGAAGCAAATTCCACTCATAAGCTCATGAGTCCGTAAATTGGAACAATCCTTCATAACACAAAGCATTTTACCAGTCCAAAAATTTTTCTTAAAGGCGAGACAGGAATTTTCTCCTACAGAATTTTCCCCTCTTTGGTTGCCTGAATCTTTTCTACTGCTTGAATCTTATTTATTCACAGACTATGAGAAAAAGATATAAACAACATCTATGTCCTATTGGTTATAGGAAATGTAGAAAATACCCTCAGGTTAAGTTCTTTTTATCAATTTCAGATGCAGATAGATGTCAAAGAATTTCAATAAAAACATGGAACTTTTTTTCTACAGATTGAGGAAAATCATTAAAATCTATATGAAACCCAATAAATAATCTCATTATCATTGAGGTTTGTAAAGGGAATGACCAGGTTAAGAAGCATCGGCATGGAGTCAGAATGCCCGGATACACACTCCTAGGGGCAAGTTCAAAGCCTCAGCCTAAACACAGGATGACACTTCTTTCTACCTTCCCTCCCTCCAGATGAGGTCCACTTTCTTATTAGATGCTTTATAGTGCCCTGTACTGACCCTTCACTATTTGAAGTAATAGATGATCTCTGAGTTTATTTACTTCGTGCTCCTGTCCTCTAATAAACCATCAGCTCCACAGAAGCAGGGCACTGTGTATCCTGCCCATCTTTATAAACTCCCACTTCAGACCACATCCTAGAGAGTCAATAAATATTTGTCAGCTGAATGAATAAATGAATAGGCAATAGAAATATTATACGTTCCTTTCTTGGATCTGTTGTTCTGAGATAGGGCAAAAAAAAAATTCAGTTGAATGATACTTTTTGCCATTATTTGCTAGAAATTCTTACCTTAGTAGATTTTGAAGTTTCAAGGGTCTCCTAACAAACCTTCCACCCACCCACTTGTATTGGATGCACTCTGCCTTCTCTTTCTTTGCCTTCTGAAGATGCAGACGGGTTAGTCTGAGAGCTGTAACTAGCAACCTTAGCTTTAACAATTCTAATCATTGCATTACATGATGAGGAAGGAAAGCCAGCTAGAAAGTGACACTTGCCCTATGTCACGGCGCCACTCAGCACCAAGGATAGGAAACTTCAAATACTCAGATCTGCAAACACTTTCTTTCGGAGAATCTCCTACGCCGTTTCAGGGGAGAAATGTGGATTTTCATGAAAAGACCTCGGCAGCATCTGTTGTTCACATGCAGAAACAAACACCCTTCCCTATCAGAATCCGGCAGCAACTTGCAAATTAATACATAAGCCACGACTGCTCAGAATGGAAACGTAGCACCCGCGGGCCATTAGGGCTTCATGTAACCATTCTAATTCTTTAATAATTTGGTGTTGTTTTTTGCTGTTTCTATCAGAACTTCCACTTTGCTTTATTATTCTTGAGGAAGGGGCTCAATATTTCTTTCATAAAGATAATTGTTTCCGTGGGATTTGAGGCTTTTCTCCCTCCCCCACTTTGGAGACGCCTCTGTAGCTGAAAACAGATAAAACAGAGATGCACCTCTTCATTAAAAAACTTTAACCTCTCACTAATGATGATATTAATACCCAGCGTGCGATAAACACCTGAGACGTACTTTGTCCTAAACAACACAGCCTTAGAGAACCTTGTAGTCAATAAAATAAAATACCCCTTTCTCTTTAATTAACATATGAAATAAACACAATCTGTGACACCTAGTGTGCAGCAGCAATTAAGAGGCATTGCTTAGTTAAACCTCCTAATACCTCATTTAAATATGCAATTAAGGGATAATTGCCTTCAATCAATAAAAAAATTGAAATATTTCGCAGGGGCTTCAATTATTTTTTGCTAGGCTTTCTACTTTACACTTGGCCGACGCTAAGCCTGTGAGCCTTACTCCTTTGGTTAAAGTGACATTACCCCCTTTCTTGGTACTGGCTTCTAAGCCTGCTATTAACATTGCAAGAGGCCAATAACAATGCTAAGCCTTAGAAATCATCTCCTTTGGCCTCAGCTAGAATTTCTATGGCTCTGAAATTGCCTCTTCCGTGGCTTGCCTTAGGTTATATTTTTTGGTTTGTTTTAGTTTTTAACTCTGCTCAAAGACCTCCATTTTCCTCTCCTTGCAAAGGAATCTCCAGTCCAGGAGTAGTGATCTGCTACTGCTCTTTTTTTGATGCACTAGAATGCAGTACATGTGCTTCCTTTGCTGGGGCTGGGTTTGATCTCTCAGTCTTTCTCCCCCAAACACGCAATAAGTATAAATGTATACACACACTGTTGTGTACATGGTGATATTTCTAAACTGAACCTTCAGACAAGCCCTGGGAAGTGTGAAAAGGAATTGGGATGTATGACAGCCATCACCAGGGAGGATCAAGGAATAACTCAGAGTAAGAGGTGTGGGCAATAAAGCATAACCGAATATTCATCCTGCAGAGGGGCAAATCGAATCGATAGGTTGGGTTGGCAGGGGAGAGTCTGAAGTACTGAAGCTGGCTAGCAAATGCAAATATTAAGCAATAATCTTATAAAAATAAACCATAAAACAAGAGAATATAATCAACCAGCAAGGAGCAAATATCTCACAGACAAATCCAAGTGAGGGATTCAATGACATCTCACGAATTCAGGGCTACCTAAGCGGATTTGCTACATAATTCTGATGGCTAAAAAAAAAAAAAAAAAAAAAAAATTGCTGCAGCCTGAATTATCTAAGTCTGTGGCCTAGCACATGTCTAAACTTCTATTACACTTTGATTGACTAGGTTTGACCTTAAAAGATCAATGTGGTTTTGTTCCGAACACGAAAAATAGTAATTATACCATGACTCTGAGATGTGAAAAATGTGTTCTTTTCCATTTGTGGTCCACTTGGCCCTTGATATCAGCAGGTTCCACATCAGATTCAACAAATCATAGACTGAAAACATTTGCGAAAAAATTTCCAAAAACATCCAAAAAGCAAAACTTGAATTTTCCATGCTCCTAGTACTATGTTGAATTCACATGAATGGACTGATTCATAGGCATCATATAAGGCATCATAAGTAACCTAGCGATTATTTAAAGTATACAGGAGGTTGTACTTAGGTTAATTGCAAATATTATACCATTTTATAGAGAGGACTTGATTACATTGGTATCTAAATAGGGTCCTGAAACCAGCGCCCATGCAGATACCAAGGGATAAAGGTACCCATTCCTGAGAGCCCAGGGGAAGTTACACCAAGCTGCATTTACTGGCTGTACAACAGCCCCTTCATGATGTGAAGATCTAACAGAAATATCAGGAGCAGCTGAAATCTGTGCACGTGCAGAATTGGCAACTTGATGAAACTCCAAGTTCTCCTTTCCTGCTGTTTTAAATACTTCTTGGTCTTATAAATTTCATCAGAGACAAATCTTACTCTTCTCAGAAAACCAAGATACTTCAATACTCATACACATAAACTAAGTCTAACCCTTAATTCTCTGACCTGGTGATTCAAAATTGTGACCACATTTCCATGGACTTTCCTCTGGGCTTCAGGCATCCTTTGTTTCTCATAGCCTCAAGCAATCTTCCCTGACAATAACACTACATGAATATCCCAAACACTATTCTAACTGCTTTACATAACCGATTTCATGTAATTCCCATGGGCAAATCTCCCTTATTTTATAGATGAAGAAATTGAGGCAGTACTACATTAAAGTCCATGTCACTAAAATTAGCTTGTTATGGTTTGGATGTGAGGTGTCCTCCAAAAGCTCATATATGAGACAATGCAGGAAGGTTTAGAGGAGAAATGATTGGGTTTGGGAGAGCCTTAACCCAATCAGTGAATTAATCACATGATGGAATTAATTGAGTGGTAACTGAAGACAGATGGGTGTGGCTAGAGGAGGTGGGGCATTGAGGGAGTGGCTTTGGGGTATGTATTTGGCAAGTGGAGATGGATCTCTCTCTCTCTCTCTCTCTCTCTCTCTCTCTCTCTCTCTCTCTCTCTCTCTCTCTCTCTCTCTCTCTCTCTCTCTCTCTCTCTGCCTCCTAATCATCATGTGAATTTCTCCCCTCTGTCACACTCTTCTGCCATGATGTTCTGCCTCATCTGAAGCTCTGAGGAATGGAGCCAGCTATCTATGGACTGAAAACTTTGAAACCATGAGCCCCTAAATAAACTTTTCCTCCTCTAAAATTGTTCTGGTTGGGTCTTCTCGTCATAGCAGGAAAAAAAAAAAAAACCTTACTAAAACATAACTGAAATTTAAACTTAAAATGGTTTTGTTCCAGAGCTCACAGGCTTATCCTAGAATATTTAACTAACAGTTGAGGGTCTCAGTTTCCCAAAGTGTGGCATACATTTCAGGAAGCAACTCAGTGAATTTGAAGCAGTATAAATTGTATACCTTCTGGTTTCATCTTCATGGCTTCCATGGTCCTCAATAGAATTGAACCCTTACTGGAGTATCTAGAAAAAAAACCTTCACTGTTGGTAAAGAATCCTTTCTTCATTCATTCATTCTTTTACCATTCATCCAGCAGACACTATTGAGCCACTAAAAGAGTCATCAGGTATCACTATGCTAAACAAGGAAATAATGAGATAGAATAGTCTTGCCCTCTCCCTTGTTCCTCATTCATCTTCCACACTGCATTAGAAAATGTATTAGGCTGAAAGATATGAAATTGCCATCATTTAACTGTTTCTAATCTATAAAAATGGTGCTCCTGTGTGGTTCAACCAAATTAAAAAACAACAACAAATAAAACCCATGGAAAGAGTTCCAACCTACATAGGGCAAACTTGAGTTTTCTCAGAACGTCAGAATTGGGTCCTTGCCTATCTGCTTGGGTTCATCTTTTGCTCTGCTGCCCGACTCTTGATTTTTGCTCTTCCTCCTGTATAGCCAGACTCGCATGGCCTACACTTTTTCCCCACCAACTCTTCTTATTGGGAAATACTCATCCATCAGATTCTTGTGCTGGGGAGGGCCAACATAAAAGGTCTTGACCACATTTTACCTGGACCATTCATTTCTCAGGGTTGTGTTTGCACAGAGCAACCCTCAAAGATAAGATAATCACCCTCCGGACCAAGAGCAGGCTTGCTTATCGCTTGTTATAAAACAGCAGAGGCCGTGGCACTGACTTAATGAACTAGGAGTACAAGGGGAAATGACACCTCATGCTGTTCATTCTGCAGTGATAAATGAAGTCCTTTGTTTCTGACCAAGGAGTTTCATGTCTTCTACAAGCATTGATGAAACAGTATTAGGCTGACTTATTAGAGTGTGCGTAGGGTAAAATGAAGTCCTGAAACTAATACTCTTGTTTTAAGATTCAGGGCAAACATTTATTTTGTGAAAGCCTGATTTTGTCAAGTGGAATTCATCACTTCATGCTTTGTACAGTGTCACAGTGCTTGTTGGGCTCTCTTATTTAATTATACTTAATAACATCGATATTGATTAGAGGAACACACAGCTACTAAGCAGTGAGCTCCAGGACATGGGAACCGTGGTTTTTCTGTTTTTGTTTTGTCATGCAAAATTCCTGGCATGTTTCCTGAAAACTAGTAATCATTCAAAAAATGTTGAATTAAATTATTGGATAACCAGTAGATCATGCTTGCTTATAGTCTAAATTTGTTTTGTTGATGTTAAATTTTTGTTTGTTCATATAGAGCAGATGGGGGGGGCAGGAAGGTCTATATCATGACCTTTTTAGTGCAAAAATTATATGAATTGAAAGTAAAATTCCCTGTTTCTTCCATCAATACTACACTTCAGAGGTAGCTGCTGGTTTGGTTTATGGCCTTCTAGATATTTTCTATGCATTTTCAAACACTTAATGTCTACCTTTGTCCTTATATAAGTTAAATTATAATATACATACACAAAATTATTTTTCTACTTAATAACATATTGTGAATATCTTTTCAAGTCAATATATATAACATTATTTTTAATGGCTACATAGTACTTGAATGCTGACTTAAGATTATAGGCTGCATAATTTACTTAACTAATTCTTCAAAGATAAACATTTACCTTTTGCCAAATTTTACACTGTTATAAATTATTCCACAATAATTCCACATTTTTATATGCACTTCTGTGCCTGGTTAGGAGGATGCCGGTCAAGGAAATATCAAGAAGTAGAATCACTCAATAAAGGCATAGGTGAATTTTAAGTTTTTATAATAAGTATCAGTTGCCCAAAATTTTCTCCCCCAAAACACATAATTTACTTACCCACCGAAAATGTGTGAGTATGTTTGTTTGTCCTCACCCTTTCAAATACCAGGCTTGTTAAAGTTTTTGTGTTTTCCAAAAACATATCTCAATCTTTAATTTCTATTTATTGGAACATATTTTTATCTATGTGTTGCTAGTTGTAGTCTCTTTCCTGTGCATTATCTGTTACTTTCCTTTCTCTCACACTCTAGTTGATTTTCTTAAGAGTACTTTATGATTTCAGAAAATGAACCCTTTATTATATACAATATTTTATCTTTTATTCTTACTTATGGAATGTTAACGTAAGGATATGAGCATCCCCCAAAAGCTTCTGTGTCAATGCAGAAATATCCAGAGGTGAAATGCTTGAATTATGAGAACTTTAATCAGTCCATCCTAGTTTGAATGGACTGACGAGGTAATAGCTGTAGGCATACAGGGCATGGTTAGAGGAATGGGCACTGGACGTGTGCTCATCTTTCCTGCATCCCTTCATCCCCACCTCTCCACTGCTCTGCTTCCTGGCCAGCAAGAGCTAAGTAGTTTCCCTCCAACATGCCCTTCCGCCATGATGTTCTGCTTCACCATGGATCCAGGACAATGGACTCGGTTGACCAAACCTCTGAAACCATGAGCCAAAATAAACTTTTTTTCCTCCAAGTTGTACTTTTTGGGTATTTTAGTCATAGTGACACAAAATCTGACTAACACATGGTATATTATTTCTATATAGAAAATTTTTAAGTTTTGCATTGAATCAAATTTATCTCCCCTTTGTATCTTCTAGTTTTATGTCGTTGTATGTGGTTATTGTCACTTTATTTAAATGTGTTTGCATCTTTACTCCATTTTGAGCTATAACATGTGTTATAAATCCAACATTTTCTTACTTTTTCATAATTGCACCCTAGATTTAAAAAAAATCAGCATTCTTCTCAAACATGGACACTCATGATACCTGCACGGTTTTTCCCTGTACAGTATTATGAAAACAATAATGAAATGAATTTTTCATGAGGAATATTTGTGGAGTTGCAAGTACTTTTGTATAAGCAATGAACTAAAGAGAGGTAATATTTACCGCAGCAATTGATAGAAGTTGATCTTCTTTCCAAGCCATTTAAGATGTTTTGTTTTTCCTGAGTAAAATAAAATACAAAATAGGGCTGGGGATGTGGTTCAGTGATTGAGTGCCCCTGAGTTCAATCCCCAGTACCCATCATCACCATCATCATCATCATCATCATCCTTGAAATAAGAAAGCCACTATTTAGGACTTGGCACTGGCTTTGTTAGAGAATTCCTCACTGATGTGGTTGATCCTTAAAGTCATCCAAGGTGACAGCAAGGCTCAGGAAAAGCAACTAAGATATTGAGCCTGAGTTTGGTCCTGTGTTGTATACACAGCGAGCTGATGGTCCCAACTAGGGAAGCTCTAGGAGAAAAGAAAAAAAAAAAAGACCCAAAGATGACTGGATGGCTGGAAGAAACCATAGAGGCTGGTCTGAGATCATAAGAAGAGAAATAAAATTCAGACAGAGAGGAGTTTGAGAAACAGCACATGATTTGTAAAGGATCCTGAGACCTGGGAGCCCTGCCACTCAAAGAGACCTTCCCCTACGTGCCCTGAACCTATCTGTGTAGATTCTGACCCAGTCCCTGTGCACCTGCCTGGACCCTTCATCTCCTTACAGTTTCATATAAAAATGTATTCATTCAGGCACGATTCATCGATTATTTACTACGTGTAGGTACCACCCCAGATGTGCCCCCTACCATTTTTAGAACTTCATTCATCCTAACAGGAAAGATAGACATTGAATCATTTATTATCTTTTATTATAACAAAAGGAAAGACAAAGGGCTATGAGAGTAACTGGGTAACTGGACACAGGTTGAGGGCTGAGGAGTGGCTTCTTTGGTGAGCTAAACTCCAAAGGATGAGTAACTGGATTGGGAATAGAGTGTACTATTCACAGGGGAGACGGCTGAGCAAAAGTCAAAGACAGGAAGAATGATGGATAGTGGATGTATTTTGGAAGGGAGACAGTGCATAAATGGGAGGCAGAAGAAGGAGGCAAAGAACTGGATGTGGGATGGAGTCAAAATTTTTATAATAGTTTATCAGGATCACACTCAAATTAACCAGAGTTAAGGAGGACTGGGACGGAATTTGTGAGCCCTGCCCAGGAGTTGCAAAGGGTGTCAGAGAATAGGATCTGCGCCTTTGCTTCAGGGACCAAAGAAGTCTGGGCTGGATTTGAATGTGAAATCTCTGGATTTTGAAAATTTTTTTGCTAGGATTAAAAACAAACTTTGAGTAAACAGCACAGTCTCCATATCTGCAAGCATCCAGGTTGCTACCACAACATTAGGAGGTCTCTATGGTGCTTTCCCCACCTAAGTTTTATGATCTGTGGTTTAACAGTATATATTGTCCTTCTCCCTTGTAGGAGGAGAGTCTGTACAGCTTCCTCCTCCTCCAACAGAGTATATTTCAATGCATACCATCTCTGAGTAAATAGCTCAGCTCATTTCTGATAGCTTGCATTTACATTGGTTTTTATCAGGCCTCTTTAGTTTATTAAATCATAAAGGTCTCTCAAAAGTCAATGAAGCATATTAGAATTCACAAGACTAAAATTTTTAATAACTGAGAGCAAGGTGAGGACATATTTTCAAACAATGGTTGAGATATTGAACTACAGGCCCATTGTATTAGGAACACTTCTTCAGGTTTTATTTTCTTAGGTACTTCACACAGACTTACATGTGAGTTCCATTTAAAATAAAGTCGAAATTTTTGACCAATTGTGACCAATTATGAATTTGTCACTGAGCCAGTAACTCAGTATGTGTAAGCCAACATTTTTACAGTATATGTAACTACCATGTTGACAACACTGTAGTTGGATATATGTTTAATCTCTCTCAATACATTAACCCATTTTGTTTTTTTAAATTTTTTTATTCTAATTTGTTATATTTGACAGCAGAATGCATTATAATTCATATTACACATATAGAGCACAATTTTTTATATCTCTGGTTGTATACAAAGTATATTCACACCATTTGTATCTTCATACATGTACTTAGGGTAATGATGTCCATCTCATTCCACCATGTATATATTGTCCTTCTCCCTTGTCTCTTCCTTTCCCCTCTCTCCCCTCTGCCCTATCTAGACTTCATCTATTCCTCCCATGCTCCCCCTGCCAACCATACTATGAATCAGCCTCCTTATATCTGATAAAACATTCGGCATTTGGCTTTTTGGGATTGGCTAACTTCACTTAGCATTATATCCAACTCCATCCATTTACCTGCAAATGCCATGATTTTATTCTCTTTTATTGCTAAGTAACATTCCATTATGTATATATGACACATCTTCTTTATCCATTCATCTACTGAAGGGCATCTAGGCTGGTTCCACAGTTTAGCTATTGTGAATTTGTGCTACTATAAACATTAATGTGGCTGTGTCCCTGTAGTATGCTGTTTTTAAGTCTTTGGGGTATAGACCAAGGAGTGGGATAGCTGGGTCAAAAGGTGGTTTCGTTCCCAGTTTTCCAAGGAATCTCCATACTGCTTTCCATATTGTCTGCACCATTTTGCAGTCCCACCAACAATGTATGAGTGCACCTTTTCCCCCACATCTTCGCCAGCACTTATTGTTGTTTGTATTCTTAATAGCTGCCATTCTGACTTGAGATGAAATCTTAGAGTAGTTTTGATTTGAATTCAATTTGATTCTCTAATTGCTAGAGTTGTTGAACATTTTTTCTTATATTTATTGACTGATTATATATCACCTTCTGAGAAGTGTCTTTTCAGTTCCTTGGCCCATTTATTGATTGGGTTATTTGTTTTTTGGTGTTTAGGTGGCATCACTATACCAGACCTTAAACTATACTACAGATCAATAATAACAAAAGCAGCATGCTATTGGCACCAAAATAGACTGGTAGACCAATGGTACAGAATAGAGGACACAGAGACTAACCCATAGTTATTTTATATTACAGTTATCTTATATTAGACAGAGGTGCCAAAAACATACATTGGAGAAAAGATAGTCTCTTTAACAAATGGTGCTGGGAAAACTGGAAATCTATATGCAACTAAATGAAATTAAACCCCTGTCTCTCACTATGCACAAAACTCAACTCAGAGTGAATCAAGGACCTAGGAATTAAACCAGAGACTCTGTGTCTAACAGAAGAAAAAATAGGCCTCAATCTCTATCATATTGGATTAGGCCCCTACTTCCTTAATAAGACTCCTATAGCACAAGAAATAAAATCAAGAATCAATAAATAGGATGGATTCAAACTAAAAAGCTTCTTCTCAGCAAAAGAAACAATCAGTGAGGTGAATAGAGAGCTTGCATCTTGGGAGCAAATTTTTACCACTTGAACATCAGATAAAGCACTAATCTCTAGGGTATATAAAGAACTCATTGACCCATCTTAAACAGGTTTGAATATATATGATGGAAAAGTGAAGGGTACATATCAAAACTGTTTTATTGTTCCAGGTTTGAGTGGAGTTTTAAACAAATATTTTCCTAATGATTTTAGTGATACAAACTCACTGTAGAAAACTTGGAAAACACCCAAAATACACTTAAAAATTATATCCTAGGCTGAGGATATAGCTCAGTTGGTAGAGTGCTTGCCTCACATGCACAAGGTCCTGGGTTCAATCCCCAGCACTATTTAAACAAAAAGACAAAAGTGATTATCCCTAATCCCACCATCCAGAGATATGTGCTAGCAGAAATAGTACTTTATATAGATTTTAGGCTACCTTTTTGCATAAATTTATATCATAGGTGTTTCTTGGGTCATAAAAATTGTGTTTAAGGAGCAATTTTTACTCTATTCAGGTATAGTTATTAATATTGCATTGTAGAGATGTACCAGTCACCCACAGTTTGGGCGATGAGTTTGCTTATAGTTTTTCACTATTATAATAAATCTGTGAAGAACATACGTCAGTAAATTTATTGGAAAGAGAAGCCAAATTTTAGTGATAAAGTAAAAATACAGTGGAGGATATTATGCAGTTTAATTTTGATATTGTATTAAATAAAACAAGCATATAAAATACACTATTGGGGGAAAATTAAAGGAGAGAGGAATAACACAAATGGGATGCTTTCACAAATTCCAAATTAATGTCATATAAGAAGGCAAAAAATGTTATGGGGTTTTTTGTTTGTTTTTCTAACAAAAAAAAATCACGCCATGTTCGTGATTTAGTTAAATAATAAGACCCACAAACATTGGTGTACATTAGGAAAGAGAGCTTCCTGGCTGTTTATGTTCTAGCCGTTGACAAATCAAAAAAACGTTCAAAATTTGGGGAGTTTGCATGCCTTCAGCTAAAGCTGACTACACAGAAGTTTCTTACACAGTAACTCCCAGGCCTGGTGAGACCGCTCAGGTGGACTCCCAGGATGAAGCAGTTTCCAATGAAGCATGCAAGCCTTTCCTTAGATGCCATCGGAAATGTGGCCAGCTCAAGCCACCTCACCTGACTCGACTGCTTCAGACTCTCCTACTTTCCACCAGGTCTTTCCTCTCACTTGCAAAGTAATTCACCAGTCTCTTAAGCAAAACAGACAGAATGAGTTCCTCCTTGCCCACAAGACAGCCTTCATCACTACCAACCTTCCACCCTCCAACACCATGCCTTATCACTCTAGCACCGTTGGAAAACCATGTCACATTTGCTAGGAATAGTTATCATCGTGTATAGGTTTTAAATGGAGTTCATTCTGTAAACACTCTAACAGAAAGAATATTGCCTTCTTCATGTGGGTAGTTGTAAGTTTGTTCTACAGATTTTTCTCATTCAAGTGGATGCTGCATCCATAACAGGTAGAGTGTCGGTTCAGCCATCACTAGCACTTGGGCACACTGGCACCTACCCTGTGTCTCACATGGTGTGTTCATACATTAAGTAACACTGAAGAAAGAGTAGTCTCCCTTTTTCCCCCAGTGAGAATTTTCTCCTAAAACATTGCAGCCAAACTGAATGTACTGTATAATATTTTAGGGATATAGAAAAGCATTCAAATATTTGCTTATTTTATTTATTAACTCATTCATACGTACTTACAGTTGCCTACAATCTAATACAAAGTGATGTTGATTAGAGAAATTGGTTTTCCCACATTTACATGTGCCACAAAATTACTGAGTGCTAACCCTTCGTGTGCACGTTCGATGCCAGTAACATCACAATTGGTGCCACATTTAAAGACTCCTAACAGGTTTTAGGGCACATCATATTTACATCCTCCTAAGTTGCATGAGATAGAGTCCCTTTTAAATGATTTTCCTTGATCTGAGGTGAAAAACGAGGTTAATCATTCTCTTTGTTTCTTATCGCATTGTCACCATGAGTCTGCATAAGTCCCCTCTCTTAGTTTTCTTTTCTTCAACCTCCACTCCTCTTCCCACTGGCACCCACACTAGTAAGTCCGATACATATGCTTAAATATTTGTTCATCTGCAAAAAAGAAGTATTATTGTGGTTACTATTTTCTTTTCCCCCAATAATAAAAATCATGAAATTAACTTTTAAACTGGTATTCAAAATAAAAAATCATACATATTAACGGGCTTCCATGGGATATTTCAATGCATATGTACATTGCATAATGTTTTAACCAGGTCCAATGTATCTATCTCCTCATTTATCATTTCTTTATGGTGACAACTCTCAAAATCATTTCTTCCAGATTTTTTAAATATAAAGCACATTATTACTAGCTATAGTCACTCTGTGGTGCTATACCACACCAGAACTTCTTGCTTCTACCTAACAGCAACTTCATACCTGTTGATAGACCCTTCTACAACCTTCTCCTCTCAGTCCATGCCCAGCCTCTGGTAACCACCATTCTACTCTTAACTTCTGTGAGATTAACATTTTAGATTCTGCATATGAATGAGATCATGTGGTGCCTGTTTCCCATGCCTGAGTTATTTCACCTACCATAATAACTTCAGTTCCATCTATGATGTCACAAATGACAGGATTTCATTCTCTGTATGCCTGAGTAGTATTCCATTATGTTATGCAGTGTGTATTTTCAATTCATATCAATAGTGTCATGCTAAATTTCACTTTGTTTCTAACATTTTATCACTCTCTATTCAGGTCTACGGATCCATCTGTGTTACCCTAGAATATCTAGTATTTGCTCCTAACTGTTGCTTATATTCCTTAATATTGCCAGATAAACTATAGGACACTCAATTGAATTTCAGATAAACAATAATATTTTAGAAATAATTTGGTCATGTGCAATATTTTGCACATACATATGCTGAAAATGTATTCAGCTCTAAAATTGAAATCTAGATGGGTCTCCAGTGAAAGAGTATCTGTTAATCTGTCAGCCTTTATCCATATCTGACTTTGTATTCTCCTAGTGATGGACACACAGGATGCCTCTGTCTCCTTGCTCTAGAGCACTTGAGATCTCAAAGAACATCCTATTTATTAGGAAGCTGAAATATAACCAGTTTCCTTTCCAGGTGTTTGCATTAGTCTATATGACCACCAGCAGTGCAGAGAAGTCCTATCACCTCACATCTTTGGCATTACCTACCTTCCAGTTTTGCTTTCAGGCATAAGTTTAGAAATATGACACTGTTTATATTTATGGATAATGCTATTGCTGGAATTATATTCTAAACCTCATACACCAATGATCTGCAGTGCCACCCTTATCATCTATCAGGGGTCTTAGGTCTGTTCTAGATTCTCTGTTTCGTTTCATTGGACAGAATTGTTTCTGGGCCTTTTAGTTATTCTATTGGTTGATTTATTTTGCTCTCCACCTATTTCCATACAATCTTAATTAATTAGTTTCATAATAAAAAAAATCAACCAATATCTAATAGGATAAATTCAACAAACTTATTCTTTTTCAGAAGTGGAATCTTGCCTAATTGGTCCTTCAAAATTCTCAATTTGGAAAAAACTGACCATGGTTGTGAATTTTCTCCACATGAGTCTTGCACATATTTTGATAGGTATATTTTACCAAAAAACTGAAATGTACCTTTTAAATTATTTTTACTATTATAATTTTTTAAATTATGTTTTTCATTTTCCAACCGTAACTTTTATGTAGAAATGCTAATAATATTTTTAAGGAATGAATTTTTTTTTCAGGATGCAAAATCAGACTTTTATTTGAAGGACTTAGATTAGGAACTTAACGAAAAGAATAAACATCATCTGAGCAATAGAATTAAAATATTTTAATCATTTAACAAAATGAAACACTAGGAACCAAAAATAGTTCAGAAGACAAGCTATCCTTATTGTGAATAACAGATGGAAATTTTATTTTCATCATTTTTTTACATTTGAATCAGATGGGATATAATTTCTCATTTTTCTGAGTGTACAGGTCACGGAATCACATTGGTCATACAATCACGTATATATGCACAGCAATAATAATGCCTATTTTATTCTGCTGTCCTTCCATTCCCCCCTACCCCGCCCCTCCCCTCACTTCTCTCTACGCAATCTAACGTGACCCACTTCTTTTTTTTTCCCCTCACATCTTCATACCTGAATTCTGCATAACAAAAGGGGTCTCCTTCCCTCTTCCATGCAATTCCCCTTATCCCTCCCTTTCCCTCCCACCTCTCTTCCCTGTCTAGAGGCAATTTTCTTCTCATGCTCTTCCTCCCTACCCCATTTATATCAGAGAAGACATTCGGCATTTGTTTTTGGGACTGGCTAACTTCACTTAGCATAATCTGCTCTAATGACATCCATTACCCTGCAAATGCCATGATCTTGCTATTTTTTAGTGCTGAGTAATATTCCATTGTGTATAAATGCCACATTTTTTTAATCCAAGGAATGGATCTTTTTTACAAGTGTGATAGGCAGGAAAAATGGTTGCCCTAAAATAACCACAAATCTCTAGAACCTATGAGTATGTTACCTTATGTGGCAAAAGAGACTTTGCAGTTGGAACCTTAGTTAAGGAGCTTGAGATGGGAGATTATCCTGGATTAGCAGCATGAACTCAACCCAGTCACCTGATTCCTTAAAATCAAAGAGCCTTTCTAACTGTCATTAGAGAGACGTGTTATTGCAGAAGAAGGTTTTGATGGGAGAATGGGGCCATTAGTACCAAGGAGTGAGGGTGCCTTTCTAGAAGCTGGAACAAGATCCACCAAAGATCCTTCAGAAAGGAATCCAACCCTGCCTATAGCTTGGCTTCAGCACAGTGAGACCTTGTTGTACTTCTAACCTACAGAGCTGAAAAATAATTTTTACAGGATTTTTATTTTAACTCATCAAGTTTCTATTAATTTGTTATAGTGTAAATAGAAAATTAATAGAGTTAGTATTCTTGCCTTCTTGGTAATTTTCATTTGCTGACATTTCACACTATCCCTAATAAGTTGTTTTATTATGGTGGTGGTTTCTCTAATCCTTATGTCTTTGCATATTTTACTACACTGGCTAAGACCCTTGAAGTCGAATAGAAGTCATGAGAGTTGATTTCTATAGCTTATTCTTGACTTCCAAAAATATCTCTGATATTCCTATTAAAAAGTAAATTTGGAAAAAAAATGTAAATTTGAGAATACACTCCTTATCAAGGTAAGAACGTTTCTTTATTGTCTTAGATTTATAAAACATCGTTTTGATTCATTTTAACCATAAGTGATTGTTGTATTTTACCTTTTGTATTTTCACCTTTTGAAAGGATTCTGTGATTTTTTTCTCTTTTTAATCAATTAAGTAATGAATTATAGGTATAAATTTTCTCATGTTAAGCCATTCACGCATTCCCAGAATAAACCCACTTTACTTGTGGTGTATGATCTTTCTATCCTTTGCTATTGGAGTCCTTACACCAGTGTTCATTCATGAGCATGGTCTATAAAGTTCCCATCTAGATCTCTCCTTGATGTGTTTGGCTGTCATGGTCACACTCACCTCAGAGACCGGGTTGAAGATTAGTCACTTATTCTTTACTCAGCAAGATTTTACATAAGATTATCATAGTCTTTCCGAGTGACTATAGGGTAGAATCTCTGCCTATAAGCCCATCTATAACTGATACTTACCTTTAGTGACAAATTCTAACTAATGGTTCAAAGACTTAAGAGCTATAGAAGTATTCTCATTTTCTATTTATTCTTGACTAATTATTTTTTTCTCTGAATTTGTCCATTTTGTCTAAATTTTCAATCCTTATTGGCATAGTTACCCCTAGCATTCCTGTACCCTTTTCTCTGAAGTTACAGAACTCTTTTCTGAGGTTATAGCACTCTACCTGAACTTGCAGAGTTCTTTTCAACATCATTATTTTTTTTATTGGTTGTTCACAACATTACAAAGCTCTTGACATATCATATTTCATACATTAGATTGAAGTGGGTTATGAACCCCCAATTTTACCCCAAATGCAGATTGCAGAATCACGTCGGTTACACATCCACAATTTTACATAATGCCCTATTAGTAATTGTTGTATTCTGCTACCTTTCCTATCCCCTACTATCCCCCCTCCCCTCCCCTCCCAACTTCTCTCTCTACCCCATCTACTGTAATTCATTTCTCTCCTTGTTTATTTTCCCATTCCCCTCACAACCTCTTATATGTAATTTTGTATAGCAATGAGGGTCTCCCTTCATTTCCATGCAATTTCCCTTTTCTCTCCCTTTCCCTCCCATCTCATGTCTCTGTTTAATGTTACTCTTTTATTCCTACTCTTCCTCCCTGCTCTGTTCACAGTTGCTCTCATTATATCAAAGAAGACATTTGGTATTTGTTTTTTAGGGATTGGCTAGCTTCACTAAGCATAATCTGCTCTAGTGCCATCCATTTCCCTGCAAATTCTATGATTTTGTCATTTTTATTGCTGCATAGTACTCCATTGTGCATAGATGCCACATTTTTTTTATCCATTCATCTATTGAAGGGCATCTGGGTTGGTTCCACAGTCTAGCTATTGTGAATTGTGCTGCTATGAACATCGATGTGGCAGTATCCCTGTAGCATGCTCTTTTAAGGTCTTCAGGGAATAGTCCGAGAAGGGCAATAGCAGGGTCAAATGGTGGTTCCATTCCCAGCTTTCCCAGGAATCTCCAAACTGCTTTCCAAATTGGCCGCACCAATTTGCAGTCCCACCAACAACGTACAAGTGTACCCTTTTCCCCACATCCTCGCCAGCACTTGTTGTTGTTTGACTTCATAGTGGCTGCCAATCTTACTGGAGTGAGATGGTATCTTAGGGTGGTTTTGATTTGCATTTCTCTGACTGCTAGAGATGGTGAGCATTTCTTCATGTACTTGTTGATTGATTGTATGTCCTCCTCTGAGAAGTGTCTGTTCAGGTCTTTGGCCCATTTGTTGATTGGGTTATTTGTTATCTTATTGTCTAATTTTTTGAGTTCTTTGTATACTCTGGATATTAGGGCTCTATCTGAAGTGTGAGGAGTAAAAATTTGTTCCCAGGATGTAGGCTCCCTATTTACCTCTCTTGTTGTTTCTCTTGCTGAGAAATAACTTTTTAGTTTGAGTAAGTCCCATTTGTTGATTCTTGTTATTAACTCTTGTGCTATGGGTGTCCTATTAAGGAATTTGGAGCCCGACCCCACAATATGTAGATCGGAGCCAACTTTTTCTTCTATCAGACGCAGAGTCTCTGATTTGATATCAAGCTCCTTGATCCATTTTGAGTTAACTTTTGTGCATGGAGAGAGAAAGGGATTCAGTTTCATTTTGTTGCATATGGATTTCCAGTTTTCCCAACACCATTTGTTGAAGATGCTATCCTTCCTCCATTGCATGCTTTTAGCCCCTTTATCAAATATAAGATAGTTGTAACTTTGTGGATTAGTCTCTGTGTCCTCTATTCTATACCATTGGTCCACCCGCCTGTTTTGGTACCAGTACCATGCTGTTTTTGTCACTATTGCTCTGTAATATAGTTTGAAATCTGGTATCGCTATACCGCCTGATTCACACTTCCTGCTTAGAATTGCTTTTGCTATTCTGGGTCTTTTATTTTTCCATATGAATTTCATGATTGCTTTATCTATTTCTACAAGAAATGCCGTTGGGATTTTGATTGGCATTGCATTAAACCTATAGAGAACTTTTGGTAATATCGCCATTTTGATAATGTTAGTTCTGCCTATCCATGAACAGGGTATATTTTTTCATCTTCTAAGATCTTCTTCTACTTCTCTTTTAGGGTTCTGTAGTTTTCATTGCATAGGTCTTTCACCTCTTTTGTTAGGTTGATTCCCAAGTATTTTATTTTTTTTGAGGATATTGTGAATGGAGTGTTTTTCCTCATTTCTGTTTCAGAAGTTTTGTCGCTGATATACAGAAATGCCTTTGATTTATTTGTGTTGATTTTATATCCTGCCACTTTGCTGAATTCATTTCTTAGTTCTAGTAGTTTCTTTGTAGACCCTTTTGGGTCTTCTAGGTATAGAATCATGTCATCTGCAAATAGTGATAATTTAAGTTCTTCTTTTCCTATTTTTATGCCTTTAATTTCTTTCGTCTGTCTAATTACTCTGGCCAGTGTTTCAAGAACTATATTGAATAGAAGTGGTGATAGAGGGCATCCCTGTCTTGTTCCAGATTTTAGAGGGAATGCCTTCAGTTTTTCTCCATTTAGGATGATGCTAGCCTGAGGCTTAGCATAGATAGCTTTTACAATGTCAAGGTAAGTTCCTGTTATCCCTAGTTTTCTAATGTTTTGAACATAAAGGGATGCTGTACTTTGTCGAATGCTTTCTCTGCATCTATCAAGATGATCATATGGTTCTTATCTTTAAGTCTATTGATGTGGTGAATAACATTTATTGATTTCTGTATATTGAAACATCCTTGCATCCCAGGGATGAATCCTACTTGATTATGGTGCACAATTTTTTTGATGTGTTTTTGTATTCGATTCACCAGAATTTTATTGAGGATTTTTGCATCTAGGTTCATTAGAGATATTGGTCTGTAGTTTTCTTTCTTTGAGGTGTCTTTGTCTGGTTTCAGAATCAGGGTGATGTTGGCCTCATAGAATGAATTTGGAAGAGCTCCCTCTTTTTCTATTTCCTGAAATAACTTGAAAAGTATTGGTATTAATTCTTCTTTAAAGGTTTTGTAAAACTCCGCTGTATACCCATCCGGTCCTGGGCTTTTCTTGGTTGGTAGTCTTTTGATGGCTTCTTCAATTTCATCCATTGATATTGGTCTGTTTAAATTGTGTGTATCCTCCTGACTCAGTCTGGGCAAATCATATGACTTAAGAAATTTATTGATGTCTTCACTATCTTCTATTTTATTGGAATATAGGTTTTCAAAATAATTTCTAATTGTCTTCTGTATTTCTGTAGCATCTGTTGTGATATTGCCTTTTTCATCCCATATGTTAGTAATTTGAGTTCTCTCTCTTCTCTTTGTTAGCATGGCTAAAGGTCTGTCGATCTTATTTATTTTTTCGAAGAACCAACTTTTAGTTTTGTTAATTTTTTCAATAGTTTCTTTTGTTTCAATTTCATTGATTTCCGCTCTGATTTTAATTATTTCTTGCCTTCTGCTACATTTGCTGTTGTTTTGCTCTTCCTTTTCTAGGGCTTTGAGATGAAGTGTGAGCTCATTTATTTGTTGGTTTTTTCTTTTTTTGAGGAATGACCACCAGGCGATGAATTTTCCTCTTAAAACTGCTTTCATTGTGTCCCATAGATTCCGATATGTTGTGTCTGTATTTTCATTTATCTCTAAGAATTTTTTGATTTCCTCCTTTATGTCTTCTGTAACCCATTGATCATTCAGTAACGTATTGTTCATTTTCCATGTGATGTAGGATTTTTCCTTCCTTCTTTGATCATTGATTTCCATTTTCATTCCATTATGATCAGATAAAATGCATGGTATTATCTCCACCCCTTTGTATTTACTGAGGGTTGCCCTATGGTATAATATATGGTCTATTTTTGAGAAGGATCCATGTGCTGCTGAGAAAAAAGTATATCAATTTGATGATGGTTGATATATTCTATATATGTCAGTTAAGTCTAGGTTATTGATTGTGATATTGAGTTCTATAGTTTCTTTATTCAACTTTTGTTTGGAGGATCTGTCCAATGGTGAGAGAGGTGTGTTGAAGTCACCCATAATTATTGTGTTGTGGTCTATTTGATTCTTGAACTTGAGGAGAATTTGTTTTATGAATGTCGCAGCACCATTATTTGGTCCATAAATATTGATAATTGTTATGTCTTGTTGGTGAATGGTTCCTTTTAACAGTATATAATGACCTTTTTTATCCCTTTTGATTCACTTAGTCTTGAAGTCGATTTTATTCGATATGAGTATGGCCACCCCTGCTTGCTTACGAGGACCGTGTGCATGGTATATTTTTTCCCATCCTTTCATCTTCAGCCTGTGTATGTCTTTTCCAATCAGATGTGTCTCCTGGAGGCAGCATATTGTTGGATTTGTTTTTTTAATCCATGATACCAGCCTATGTCGCTTTATTGGAGAGTTTAAGCCATTAACATTCAGAGTTACTATTGATATATGGTTTGTACTTCCATCCATGTTTGATTATTTATCCTTTTTTTAAAAAATTTAGTTTGTTTCTCCATGATTATCTTTCCCCTCGCCCTCTGTCTTTACCGAGGCACTTCCTACTGATGGTTTTGGTTATTGTTTTTCATTTCTTCCTCGTGTAGTGTTTTGCTCAAAATGCTTTGCAATGCTGGTTTTCTGGCTGCAAATTCTTTTAACTTTTGTTTATCATGAAAGATTTTTATTTCGTTGTCATACCTGAAGCTTAATTTTGCTGGATACAGAATTCTTGGTTGGCATCCATTGTCTTTCAGTGTTTGAAATACATTGTTCCATGACCTTCTTGCTTTCAGTGTCTGTGATGAAAAATCCTGAATGTAATCTGTCTCCTTTCTCTTGTAGCTTTTAATGTTTTCTCTTTGTTCTGTATATTGGATATCTTCATAACAATGTGTCTTGGCGTTGGTCTACTGTGATTTTGTGTGCTCAGTGTCCTGTATGCATCTTCAATTTGTATATCTGTTTCCTTTTTTATTTCTGGAAAGTTTTCTGTAATTATTTCATTTAGCAGGTTACTCATTCCCTTGGTTTGAATCTCTGTACCTTCTTCTATCCCGATGACTCGTAAGTTTGGTTTTTTTAAGTTATCCCAAATCTCTTGGATGTTTTTCTCGTGATTTTTTACCAGCCTTTCTGAGTTGGCTAGACTCTTTTCAAGATGATATATTTTGTCTTCATTATCTGACGTTCTGGCTTCTACTTGCTCCACTCTGTTAGTGATACTCTCAATTGAGTTTTTAATTTGGTTTATCGTTTCCTTCATTTCTAGAATTATTGTTTGATTATTTTTTATAATCTCTATCTTCTGATAAAGATGCTTAACTTCTTCTTTTATCTGTTTATGTAATTCATTCTCAATGTGTTCTTTCGCTGCTTGAATTTGCTGTCTTGTATCCTCTTTAAGGTTCCATTCCATCTGTCTAAGGTGTTCCTTGAGTTCTTTATATGACCATTTTTCTGATGACTCTAGGTCCTCCTGAATATTTAGGCTGTCCTGCATTGTTTCTACTCCTTTTCTTCCTTGCTTTTTGAAGCTGCTCATGTTACTTCTTGTTCTGTTTGACTGCTGAGTTACTGTTTAATCCTATAAATTTATTAGGTGCTTGGGAGGAAAGGTATTAGAAGGGAAGGAAAGAAGTCACTAAAGAGAATGAGAGTAAGCAGGTAGAATTCAAGGAAGGGGGGATAAGATAATTGAAAAGAAATGAAAAGACAAAAGAAGAAAAAAAGAGGAAATAAAAAAAGAAGAAAAAAATTTTTAAAAAAATAATAAAAACAAAATTAAAATTAAAATTAGAAGAAAAAAATTTTTTAAAAATTGTAAAAAAAAAATTTAAAAAAACAACAAGAAAGAAAAAAGAAAATGAAAGAAAAACCCAAATCAAAAAAAAGAGAGAGAGAAAAGAAAAAAAAGGAAAAAGAAAACTAATAAATGCAGTCGTAGAGTTTGATTAACTTCTCTTCCAGTAGGTGGCGCTGTGCCCACCAGGCCAAGTTTCTCCTGTCAATACGCGGGAACCAATCACTGTGCGGCAGCTCCTCCCAGACTGGGCGGGTCTCCAATCTTGAGTGCCTAGGGCCTCCTCTTGTGTCTAGTCACTTCCCACTTTTCCTCTAGCCATGCCCCTCTCACGGGTGCTGCTCACCACAATACTGGCTACACGCCAGGTCTGCTGGTCCCGGGAGCCCTGTTTTCATGAACGACTGGGCACACTCTCCCAGTTTGCCATTCCCTCAGACCCTAAGTTTGTAGAGCTTGGGGCTGAGAATCCTCAGCGAATTTTACTTGCTCTCCGGTAGCCACGCCCCGGGTAGTTGGTGCAAGAGACCTCAGCTGTCACCAGTGGTGGGAGCGGTAGTTCTGCGCTGCCGGTCCCGCGCCAGCTCTGATTCCTTCGGTCTGGCTATCGTGCTCACGGGAGAGCTGGAAGGGGCCCTTACAGGAGAGCTGGGATAGGCCCTTAAGGTTTCCCCGATGTGTGGAGAGGGAAGGCTAGGGAATTACACACCTGTAGCCGCAGGTTTCAATGAAGTTATCTCCTCTGATGACGTCAGTTCTCTGCCATGGTGGTATCTCTTGCAAATGGCGACAGTTCGTTTCCCTTTGCCGGGCGACCATTGCAACGGGTGGGTCCTTACTGTCTCTCCCAAGCCCCGTTTCAAACCTGTGGCCACTACCTATGAAGGCTCGGTAGGGCATTTGCCTCCGTAGAATGAGAAGGGCTGACCAGTTGTTTCAGCTGGATGGATTAGTGCTGAGTCACAGCTGTTTGTCTGTAGGAAGCAGGCGAACGGGAGCTTGAATTCAGCCAATCCGGACTCAGTGTGTGTTCTGAGAGGCCCAGACTGTTCGCCCCAGATCCACGTCAGCTCAGCATTGCCTAGTGATCCTGAGCAAACAGATTTAGGTTGTTTATGACTCCCTATGCCTGCACAGCTGAAGAGGTCAGAGACTTGATCTCTCTGCGCCCGCCGCCATGTTGGAATCTCCTCAACATCATTATTATTTATTGGTGCCTTCTTTCCTTTTTCTTAATCAGTCTTGCCAGGGATTTTCAGTTTTCCTATTCTTTCAACAACAGCCATGTTGATTCTGTATACTATATTTTTTTGCACTTTATTGATTTTTTTGCTTTTATCTTTATCTTGCCGTCCTTCTACTTTCATTAGGTTTGTTATCTTACTTTCCTAAATTCTTAAGCAGAATGCAGCCCATTATCAGTCTTTCTTTTTTATGTATTTTTCCTTCAATGTTCCCCTTTCACTGCACCCTGCAAATTGGGATATACTGTGTTTCCATTTTTGTGCAAATCAAAGTCTCTCTTTTAGTTCCACAATGATTTATTCTTGGATGCACTGATTATTTGGTAAAGTTATTTTTAATTTGTAAACTATGAGGAATTTTACTATTGAGGTTGTTGACTTTAAGTATAATTGAATTTTGAAACTTTAATGGGAAGTGACATAAACATTCACCCATGATAAGTGCAGAACTTAACAATTTTTTTAGAAAATTTATAGAATTGTCCATCAACACTATAATCTACTTTCACAACATTTCTGTTACTCTGGTAAATAATCCTCACGAACATTTTTAGTCATTTTGTCTGTACAATATTGATTCTTTGAAACTTATTAATAGTTGCTTTGTGTCCAGACTGGCATTCAACCCATAGGCACGACACATGTGATTATCTAAATTTAAATAAGTTAAAGAAAATTAAAAACCAAGTTCCTCAATCTTAGCTGACACTCTTAAATTGTTCAATAACCACACATATGATAGAGCACCGGCCTAGAACTTCCCTAAAAATGAAGTGACAATCTATTTTCATCATTTAGGAGGATCTACTAGACAGTGCATAAATCTCTGTTATATCTTTTTTGTGGTCCAATATATTTAATTCACCTGTTGAGTATATTACTTCTTTAAATATCCATGCATAGCTTTTGCTGCGATGTTTTAGTAACAATTTGAACATTTACTGAGCTTTAGGGGCCTGAATCTCATGTGTGTCTGATGACACTCATTCATTATAAATATTCCTCAGTGTGTTTTTTTTTCCTTGTGAAATCATTGATATTTCAATATTTAGGAGTTCCATGAGCCTAAGTTGTAGAGTTCCTTCCAAAAAGAAAAAAAAAATTCAGCTCTTCTTTTCTATCATCTAAAGGGTGTCAGTTTAAGGTCTTTCCTTAGCGTGCTGGCCCCAAGTCCCAGGCTCAGAAACCTTACTGGAACCTGGTCTAGCACAATGTCACCACTGCTTTCACGCCAAGATCCAACCCCACTTGTGTTAAACCCTTTGGAGAAGATGGAGGTGATCTTTAGGTATCGCTCATCTCTTACCAGCCAACCTACTTATCAACAACTGTGTCCCGTTGAGTGAGTTGTCCCATATAGGACCTTTGGAATTCCCTGTCCCCCATTTTTCCAGAATTTGAGTAGGAAACTTCTGAGTAGCCCACACTGGCACTGTTTGAATTTATTTTAGGTTTATATGGCTTCCTGATGTAGTATTTCTTTTCAAAATAAAATGATTAATCTCTTTCCAAAGATTTGAAGCAAAGGCAATAATCTCTTTTGTGAAAGATAAACATGCCTTTTCATATTTAGACTAAATGGGTTTGGTTTGGGTTTTATTTTATTTCATTTTATTGTTCACTAAGAGAGTGAGCATAGTGCTGTGGAAATACCTTGTATTTGAGGCCGTACTGTCCTGAACACCAATTTCAATACTATCTCTCAACAATTGTATGCTGTATGCAAGTACTTGAATCTCAGTTTCTTCATTTGTGCAAATAAAAATCGTTAGCTATGCCTATCAGAGTTGTGAGAATGAGCAATCAAGAACCAGCCACACAGGGTAACTCAGTCGAGTGGACGGTGCTGATGTTGAACACAATGCTGAGGAACCAAACGCTGAGGCAGGCAACCTTGTCTCCACTTGGTTGATGAGAAAACAAAGGCACGAAGCAGGTACATCCCCAAAATGATGGGGCAATAAATTCATAGAAGTTTTATAGCTTTAAAAATTCTGAGTGATAGTAGCCCTGTGCTGCTAGATTAAGCATTTCTAGACTCTGGTATAGCCAAGGAGTCCCTGTTTGCACAAGTAAGAAATGGAGCTTGGATATGTGATCTGAGATGTCTCCCAAGCAGCGCCTGGTGGCACGGGGCAGAGCTGAGGGAGAGAAATGCAAGGGATGCAGAGCAGGATTGGAGGAAGCTCTTCCTGCTCCACTACAACCCAGCATAGAACTTCCTGAAAGTCCGAGAGTCCTGAACTTGAACCTGGCCTGCAGAGTCATTTGGAAGAAATACTTGTCAAAGTGAGTGGATAGAACATGTTTTATTTAAGGGTGTGCTCCATATGTACACTGATGGCCTGTGGGCTTTCATTTGTTCTCTTGCTCGGGCCCCACACTTATCAGGGTCAAGGCTGCCTTTGGGGAAAACTGCTGTGGTCTCCCACGCAAAGAGGGAAGCCCTCTGCCCCGGGATATGGGTTACTCTTGAGTGGTTTGAGTGAGGGAGTATTGAGGGGAGGGCTTCTGACCTCCACCTCACTTTTTCTTTTTTTTTTTTTTTTTTGACTCAAATAGAAAATACTTTATTCAGAAGTTTCATATCAGGAACCACTGATAATTGTTAAAGCTGGATTGTTCTTTTACACAATAAGAAAAAGAGACATGTTTTCCTGTTTAAGCTCAGGTAATAGTTGTCTTTTTTACTTGCTTGAATATTTAGGATTTTAACATGTAGAGATAGATAGTTCCAGTATTCATGCTTCTTTTTTTTATTGATTATTTAAAACATTACATAGCTCATGATATATCATCTTTCATACATTTGACTCAAATTGGGTTTTGAACTCCCATTTTCACCCCAAATACAGATTGCAGAATCACATCTGTTACATATTCACATTTTTACATAATGCCATATTAGTGACTGTTGTATTCTGCTACCTTTCCTATCCCCTACTATCCCCCCTCCCCTCCCCTCCCCTCCCATCTTCCCTCTCTACCTCCTCTGCTGTTGTTCAATTCTCTCCCTTTTTTTCCTTCCCCCTTGCCCCTCATAACCTCTTATAATTTTATGTATCATTGAAGGTCTCCTACCATTTCCATATGCTTTCCCTTCTCTCTCCCTTTCTCTCCCCCCATTCGTCTTTGTTTACTGTAGTCTTTTCCTCATGCTCTTCCTTCCTGTTCTGTTCTTAGTTGCTCTCTTTATATCAAAGCAGACATTTGGCATTTGTTTTTTAGGGCTTGGCTAGCTTCGCTTAGCATAATCTGCTCTAATGCCATCCATTTCCCTGCAAATTCTATGATTTTGTCATTTCTTAGTGCTGCATAATACTCCATTGTGTATAGATGCCACATTTTTTTTATCCATTCATCTATTGAGGGGCATCTAGGTTGGTTCCACAGTCTAGCTATTGTGAATTGTGCCGCTATAATCATTGATGCAGCCGTATCCCTATAGTGCGCTCTTTTAAGGTCTTCAGGGAATAGTCCGAGAAGTGCGATAGCTGGGTCAAATGGTGGATCCATTCCCAGCTTTCCCAGGAATCTCCATACTGCTTTCCAAATTGGCCTCACCATTTTGCAGCCCCACCAGCAGTGTACAAGTGTACCCTTTTCCCCACATCCCCGCAACACTTATTGTTGTTTGACTTCATAATGGCTGCAATCTTACTGGAGTGAGATGGTATCTTAGGGTGGTTTTGATTTGCATTTCTCTGATTGCTAGAGATGGTGAGCATTTTTTCATGTACTTGTAGATTGATTGTATGTCCTCCTCTGAGAAGTGTCTGTTCAGGTCCTTGGCCCATTTGTTGATTGGGTTATTTGTTATCTTATTGTTTAATTTTTTGAGTTCTTTGTACATTCTGGATATTAGGGCTCTATCTGAGGTGTGGGGGGTAAAAATTTGTTCCCAGGATGTAGGCTCTCTATTTACCTCTTTTATTGTTTCTCTTGCTGAGAAAAAACTTTTTAGTTTAAGTAAGTCCCATTTGTTTATTCTTGTTATTAACTCTTGGGCTATGGGTGTCCTATTAAGGAATTTGGAGCCCGACCCCACAATATGTAGATCATAGCCAACTTTTTCTTCTATCAGATGCAGTGTCTCTGATTTGATATCTAGCTCCCTGATCCATTTTGTGTTAATTTTTGTGGATGGCGAGAGAAAGGGATTCAATTTCATTTTGTTGCATATGGATTTCCAATTTTCCCAGCACCATTTGTTGAAGATGCTATCCTTCCTCCATTGCATGCTTTTAGCCCCTTTATCAAATATAAGATAGTTGTAACTTTGTGGATTAGTCTCTGTGTCCTCTATTCTGTACCTCACTTTTTCGATGATAAAACTCAGGCACTCTAAATATACAGTTCTCTCCAAGGTTTAGAGCTCGGTTGTTGTTACTGTCTGTCTTGTTTTGTTTTGTTTTTTTCATTTCAGCCTTAGATGAATGCCTTCCTGCCTCACCTCTCTAGTCTCAAATACCAACACAGGTTCAGGGATATCAGAAGATGTGAGGACCCGACAGTTTAACACAATCTATGTAGTTCCAAGAGCTCCATATTGGTCCAATTCCATGGCTCAGCAGTGGATTTAGGTTTACAGGGCTGAACAGGTAAGTCTTCCCCTGTCTCCCCTGGAAAGTGTTTTATCACCAGCAGAAACCCGGTGACTTCCCCCTGGGAATTAATTACTGCCTATATCCCAAAAACAACTATAACCTGGGTAGGTGGTTTTCCTACCTGGTTACAAATAGAAATCAACCAGAATTTTTCAAACCAAAGTTTTCAAATCCCAACTCCAGAAATTCTGGGTTCAGAGGTGAAGCCAGGAAATTATTTTGTGGCCATCATCATTTTTTTGTTTTAGCTGGTGGGCATAGGTGATGTGTTTGTGTGTTCATTACTAAGCTTATTGGATAACCCAATACAGCCAGGACTGAGAATGTTATTCCAGTTTGGTGTTTCTTCCTGTATGTATAGGTCTTATTTTTCTAGGTAGATATTAAGCTCCTGGGGACAGAAGTTGAATTTTACACATGTGTCTGACCCACCCAGACTCCATAAAAGTACATTGATTGACACCTGGTTCTTCCAAGGCAAGAAGAAACAGAGCACTGCCACTCCTACATGCTCTTCACGATGTCCCCTGTTGTCATTGTGGCCTCTTCTGTTCTGCATGCCCTAGTGTGATGGCACTGAAAACCCTCAAACCCTGTGGACTCTGGGGCCTTCCGTAACTTGCAGCCTCTTGGCAGCTTCAAGCCCAGTCTCTCCAAAAGCTCTCAGTTTTGTTTGCTTGTTGAGCTGAGTTTAAATCCAAATTCAAATGTGAATCATTAAAAAGGGGATTTTTCTTAAAACCAATGATTTGTCTTTGGACCACTGGCAGCCCTGGCCCCTGCTTGAGCCACATTAATTTCAGCAAGAGTTGTTAGGGACGGAGGAAAGCCAGCTGGGGCTGCCAGCTTTTAACTCCTGCTCAGGGGGCTTAAAGAGGTAGTCCTAAGGTTCCTGCAGCCATGTCCTCCTTTAAAATCAATTAAAAAGAGCAAAAAAAAGTGCAAACCCCATTGTAGGAAAAATACTGTCTAGGAGATCTCACCTTTTGCATGGGCAGATTTGCTTTTCCCTAGGTGTGTGGGCGCAATGTCCCCACCTGAATCTGATACGGGGGAATGATTTGAGACATTTACTTAGGTGAGAACCTTTTGTTAACCAGAAAATTGGTTCTTGTGCCTGCTTGTTTTTTTTATATGTAAGTATGCTTTACCATCTCTATTTTTTCCTTAAATGGCACTTATACATACACCTTATCGATGTTTTATTCATGTGGACAAACTGCTTCCATTATGTGAATGTACAATAGCTGGAAGTCAATGGGAATCAAACAGCTAAAGCTCTATGCAATGCTTTAAAAATTGCAGGACTCATAATAACAACTTACAAGGCTGCAGGTATTGAGATAGGGCCGGCCAAACTTTAGAATTCCATGCAGAATGTACTTTTATGCATCTTCAGACTCTCATAGAGGTCAGCTTTCCCTCTTTCTTCATAAATAGGATGAATCTATGGCTTGCTCAGGACAAGATCATAAAGTCCTCCTTTTCCCTGCCTTCTAACCCCAGAAAAAGGCAAGTAGAATTAGACATCCGTGCACCAAGAGGACCTGATATAGACAAGGCAGTCTTAGGCATGGAGCTATTCAGACTTTTACCCTCAAAGCTCCCCAAGGGAGAGGCACTCATTTGATTCACTTTGAGAAATCATGGGATAAAAGGTAATGGGCCCAGATCCCAGGGGAGAAAAATCCATGCCTGCAACGTGGGCACTAAACTCAACTTCACGAAACCCTTCCCAACCTTTGGGAGGGAGAAGCACAGAATTTTCACTTAAAGGTATAAGGAAAGAATTCATGGGGTGGGGGAAATGACTGCAGTTTATAAGGAATAAAATGACTAAGGCTTTTAAAGACCGTGAAAACAAGTTTTATGCGTTTCATCAAATTTGGATGGTGATGGTGGAATACTAAAATTAATTCAATTAAATGCTATCCTTGTTGGAAACACTGTCATAGCTATTATATCTAAAATCTCTGGTACAGATTCAGGAGCCCACCTGGCCAGTCATCCTTGAGTCTTGCCTCAGGCTCATGTCCCTGAATGGTCTAAAATCCAGTTCAAAGCTCCTTCTTGGACAGAACATCCCACCTGTATGCTTCTGCAGATCCAACATCTTGAGCCTCTTCATTTTCTCTGAATACAAGCAATTTATATTGTATTCATGAAGCTACATCAGTTTCTCACTTGTTTAATTTTTTCTTATGTCTTTTTATGTGCATCAAGTATCTGTACATCAAGCATCCATTGTTAGATCTTCAAGATCAGAAACAACCTGTCCTGCTTTCTCTATATCTCCCTCACAGTATTAAACGTTGTGAGCTGGCTAAAGGAGAAATTAATTTAAGGTTAGAAAATAATCTACTAAGTCGCATAATGATAGAGGTGGGAAAGATGGGTGGTTTAGAGACTGCCCTTCTGCACATGAAACCTGATTATATATAATGGTCACAATATATTTTTTTTATTAATTTGGTCAAGGAGTAAAAGAAGAGAAATGAGAATCTCAGGCCAAAGCCAAAACAGGACAAAAGCTCTCGGAATTAAGTTTCTACTATGACTTTTGCAAAAATTACAGGATTCCATATGTATTGCTGGGACAGCTAAAATTTTCAATGGAGATATCTATAATCTAAGGATAAGAGCAATGAAGGCTATAGCAGTTGGTTTTCAGTGCCTAAAGGGCATTAAAAGCTCTGGCGGGATGCTCCTACCTGCCAGATCGTTTCAGCCCCACCATGATGACTGCTTATATGTAGAACAGCTTGTCCAGAGCTCTTTCCATAAACAGTATGTGTAGCACTGGTCCATGCATCTTCATGCCCATGTAGGAGCTACCATCATTCCTCAGAGCCTTCCTCTTTGAACCCCATTCTCTCTGACTTGTCTATTTCATCTTTGACCTACCACTCTGGCTGTTTGCTTAGGCCTATGGTTGGATATGGTCCTCTCCACACACTTAAGTAATGAGTATGGAGGGACAGAGATGGAGAGAGAGAGAGAGAGAATATGAATCAATAGACACATAGGCAGATAGATATGTAATAGTAGAAAGACATGGTTTAGTTCCACATCATATAAAGTGTCTCTGTCTCTAGCAGCTGTTACCACTTGGCATTCCATTGACGGCCTCTGATCTCTTCCAGGGGTTCTAGTCCTTCCACAGATGACTCCCATCCTTGACCTTCCTGAGCAATGCATGTGACCTAACGCTTAGCTATACAAGGTTGCTCAATGTTGACATATTTCCAAGTTCTTGGATTCTTCTTCAAATAGTAACATTCTTATTCAAAGAACAAATAATATGTCCCCAGGAAAAATAGAACTTTGGAGAAAACAACTTCCTGATCAAGTAACTGTTGCTTTTCAGAGATGGAAGCTGTTTTGTTGTTTTGGTTAGGTTTGATTTTTTTAAAGTAACTCTAGTGGGGAACAGTCTCTCTAGTTAGATACTCACTCAAGGTAATAGAAAATGAGGCAAATAAAAGAAATCTACCATAAGCTTTCCAGGCTCAGAAGCTTTGGGTGGGAGCTCAGGTCCAAGCAGTAACATTTTATATAAGGCTCTCATTTCTGGTCCCTGTTCTGAAGTATTATTTAACAGAACCTTATCTTTTGAAGTCTCAATTGTCTCCTGGTATTGTATTTTCCTCCATTCTCTCCTTTAATCTCCAAAATAATTTCTTGTCTTCTAAAAGAACCATGGCTATTGGATCTCCTTGTCCTTCCCTCCTTTATTCCAACCAAGTTTATCTCCTCTGCACTTCAGTCACCACACAAATCACGGAACACCATGATCAAGAATCTTGTTGACTTCAAGATCTCCAACTCTGGCCTGCTTTCAACTCCTTCACTTCTTTCCTCCCTTCAGTGACTATGCATAGCAACCTGGCTTGTGCTCATACTTTTCTGAATAAACTTCTCAAAGATGAAGGAATGCTCTCCTTTCTAATGATTGAGGCTCACCTACTGGACTTCATTATAGCTAACACAGTAGAACAACTTGTTCTCCTTACTTTCTCCTCACTTAGTTTTTGTCATCTGGTCAGGGTCCTCTTTCTTGCTGTTCTCTCCATCTCAGACCTTCATTCTGATGGCTCTTGGCCTGACTCCCTGCCAAGTTCTCTCCATGGTCCTCTTCTCTTCTGACTCCCTGAGCAACACTACAGTGATCTCACATTGGCATTTCTCTGCTTCTCTGCTAATGCTGACATGTATTCTCAGCTTTATTGCTCACCTCTACCTCAAAATCCAATCCATCTTGGTGCCTGGCACATAATTAATGCTTAGTAAGTATTAACTAAATCGAATATAGGATATACACTGAATTGAATATAGTACATAATTATGAAGTACTGAGTGTGAACCAGTGTTGAGAGCCACAGCCGAAGGGGCCCCAGAAAACTTCCAGCTGCCAGCAAACTTCCAGCTGCCAGCTGATGACTGGCTCACAGCGGCCCCAGCAACTTCTAGCTGCCAACTGATTGGCTCCTCTGCAGTGATGCTCATTGGGCTGTTTCCCCGCCCTTTCAGTCCATGGAGCTGCTCATTGGGGGACTTTTTGGCTTAGCCCATGCGACCCAGCCAATCGGCCTCAAGAGCAGGAGGAGTGGGGGAGGTTGAGAGGCTTGTGGGAAACCGATGGTGGCAGTTGGGCTCTGAAGGTTTTCCTGAGGAGCTGTTTTGTTTGGCGTGTGTGGTTCTAAAAATAAAGTTCGTTTCTTTTGACAAGTGGCTCCTGAATTGTGCCCAGCCAGACTGCGGCAGATCAGCCATCATGGTGGGTACAAAGATAAAAAAAAAAAAAAGACACATGTTTGTGAGCTGCAGAGGGAATGTTTGTGGAAACTTAGTTAACAGAATGAGGCCCGGGGACCAGAGTTTATCCTTAGAGTCCCTGAAAGGCCAAATTCTTAATGAAAAATAAGGAAAAAATGAGCTAAAATTGTACCCCTATAGTCATATCAGTTCCAGATAGAGCCTTATGTAAGAGGCTAACCCTGGAACATATCAGATGGTCTCCAGGAAAGTATAAGATGTTTCTTGAAAATTAAGAGCCAGGCATGGTGACGAATGAAACAAATGAAAAGGTCTAGGCATTGGATTTAGTTCTAAACTGAGCCTAGCACATAAATCACGAGTTCAAAGCCAGCCTCAGCAAAAGCAAGCAAACTCAGTGAGACCCTGTCTCTAAATAAAATACAAAATAAGGCTGGGGATGTGGCTCAGTGGTTCAGTGCCCCTGAGTTCAATCCCTGGTAACCCCCCAAAAAGGGAAACAAATGTGCCTTCCACATGGACTTGTTAGGAGGAGTAAATGAGAAAAGTCTTTACCAAAAGCGAGGCACATGATATCAGGTTCAACAAGTGTTTTACCATGTTGGCATGTTTGCCCTCTCCATTTTTACTTTTTCCTTCTTTTCCTGTTGTTCTTCATTTTATATCATCTCCCCATGATGATTAGCCTGCTTGAAAATTTTGGATGTAATTGTATTTGAAAATGGTGAATTTGTTTGCTTCCATTTCACAAATCCTGAATTTCTCCCTCCCTCCCCCTCTTTCCCTTTCTCTCATTTAAAAATATGCAGCAAGTAAATCTTTAAATGATTTACAGCATCTTTTATTTAAGGACTACAAAGTACTACAGGAACATGCGTGTGTGATGGAGGAGATAGAGGAGGTAATTGACCTGCCCCAAACCACAAGCCAAATCCAGGAGCAGAATGTCCGAGGCCTGACTCCACCCAGGCCCAGTAGCTGAACTCCAACACCTACACTCCTTCCAGATCTGTCCCATTATCATTCGCTTATGGCCCTCTTGAAGACAGGACACCACAAACCTATGAGCCAAAACCCTTTTACAGGCCCACAAAATGCTCCCAGGCCTTCTATGCCTTTCCTGGGCCCGGAAGGCTGATGGGGAAACATGACCACCCCCTGCTCCTCTGATAGGCCCGAGGAGCTCCAGGTGGTTTTGCTGTGTTACTGTCTTTCTCGAAACATTTCTGTGGTTTCCAGTTGCTTCTCAATCAGATCGTTTCTCATCCTGAGCTTTAGATTCACCCCTCTCTTCCCTCTCACCCTGCATTCATTCATCTCTCACCTGGCGGTATTCACTCCAGCCCCAGAAACCAACCCCAGCCCATTTGAGCAAACCCCAAGCATGGCTCCTGGACCTTAAAGTCCATTAAAAGAAGAAAAGCACCCAAAGCAAGAAGGATGATAGCCTTAACATATTCTCTTCCGGTCAGACCACACTTAGAAAATTATGTGGCATTACAGGAAGGACCTTCTAAGAGGAGTTTGGAAAAAACAGGTGGCCATTGAGGGAGAGGCCCCGATTTGGTAAGGGGATAAAGAGTTCCGTGAGTTTGCAACATGATAGCAGAGTTCCCATACTGGAAGGATTGTCACACTGAGACACGGTGAGACCAACTCTGAGCCGCTTGAGACGCTAAGTCAATGCAATGGACTCATGTTTCAGGGAAGCAGATTGCTGCTCCACTCAAGGGAGAAACTTCACAATGAGTTGAGCTGTCCAAAACTGGACTATTCTGGGGGTCTCGTTGGTGGTGGTACTTGGGGATTAAACCCAGGTGTGCTCATCCCTAGCCCATTTAAATTTAAATTAAATTTTATTTTTTTGAGACAGGGTCTTGCTAAGTTGTTAGGGTCTTGCCAAATTGCTGAGGCTGGTCTTGAACTTGTCCTCCTCCTGCCTCAGCCTCCTGAGTTGCTGAGATTACAGGTGTGCACCACTGAACCTGGTAGAATATACTGTTTTATAAAAGGTGTGTGATTTGGGTAGGATCAAGTTTGTAAAGGATTTTTGTAGTGGCGATACTTATTTCTGACATAGTGGAGTTAGCCAATTTCTAGAGAGCAATTAAGTTAGCAGTGCCTTGGATTCCATTCTGTCCAGGCTTGGGTTCTAGTCTATCTTTATACACAGTGTGACTTAAACCTCTCTGTGTTTCTGTTTCTTCATGGTAATAGTACCAACCTCATCCTGCTGTAGGGGTGGGTGAAATAAATAAATTGATACATTTAAAGGACTCAGAAAATAAGTTGACCTGCACAATCATTACAGTCATGTTTGTTTTTAGTATTTTATGATTTTTATCATCTGGTGACTGTGGCAACAACCCTTATGTGTCCTATATACACATCAAAGTTTTTTTTTTTTTTTTCTGCAGCACACTGCAGGCAGTTAGCTTTTCACAAAGGTGGGACCCTCTTTTTCCCCACTGAAGCATGAGAAAGGAGAATTGGGGCCCTGGAGATAGGAGACTCTCAGAGCATTCGAGGCTCCTAGAATGTGCTCAGGGAGGAAAGAGGGTGTCATTGGCTCCTTTCTTCTCATGGCTTGTAGCCAGGGATGACATCTCAGAAAAGCATCTTCTAGAAATGCAGGGCTCCCAGGTCAGCCAGAAGAGAAAACACAAATGAAAAGGTCCAGGCACTGGATTTAGTTCTAAACGGAGCCTAGCACACAGAGGGCTCTCGGAAGCATGAATGTAACCTGGACGCAAACCACCGTGCACCTACAGCCCAGGAGTTGAAAGAAATTAGACTGAGCCCTAAAGAAATCAGATAAAAAGGAACTTCAATAAATTTTTAACTAGTATTCACTAACATGACCGTCAGTCATCCATGCAAAATCCACTGGGTTGTCCCTGGGATACTTGAATTCTTTCTGGAAGGCACAGATCTGTCTGTTTCTTTCCTTTCTTTAAAATCTCCTGGGACTCCCCTTTGCTTGCATTACCAAGCCCAAATCTCCTATCAGAGCTTTTTCTTTTTAAATTTATTGTCACGGTATATATTTAAGATGTACAACATGATGTTTTGATAAACATATACATAGTGAAATGATTGCTTCAGGAAAATTAACACATCCATCCCCTTCCAATAGTTACACTTTTTAATGAGTGGTAAGAGCACTTAGTACCTACTCTCTTAGCAAAGTTTTTAGTGTATATTACAATATTGACTATTGTCATCCAACTCTACATGGGATTGCTAGACTCATCCTACCTAACTGCAAATCTGCACCCTTTGACAGACAGATCCCCATTCCTTCCTCCTTCTTCCCACTGAAACCACTATTCTATTCTGTTTCTATCTCTTCAACTTTTCTTTTAGATTCTGCATCTAAGTAAGATCGTACAGTATTTCTCTTCCTGTAGCTGCTTATGTACTTAGCATAATGGCCTCCAGATTCATCTGTTGTCACAAATGGCAGTATTTCCTTTTTTAAAGGCTGAATCACAGTTCACCTTATGTAATTTTTTCCACCTTAATTTGCATTTGTGATCACACTCTACCACTGAGCTACACCCCCCATCTCCAGGGTATTAATTCATGATCCATTTGTCCATCAATGGACAGATCAATAACTTCACACCTTGGTTATTGTGAATGATGCTACACTGGACACGGGAATACAGACAACTCTATGAGGTGCGGTTTGTTTCCCTTAGGCAGATGTCAGCAGAAAGATTGCTGGGCCATCTTGGAGAGCTTTCAAAGTCCTTCTGTTTGTCACCATCCTACCTACTTAACTTCTTTCCATAGCCTGGACCCTGGAGAGACAGAGGGAGCTATTACCACTCTCACCTCTCATTCCCCTTTCTCTGGCTAACAAACCCCACTCACCCTAATGACCCGGCCGTCCTATCCTCTGTCACTCCCTTCTGCATGCTTATGTGGCTATCCTCTGGCATTATGTGTTAGATTAACTATTTTCATTGTTGGTCTCACCCACTGGACTATGAGTTTCCTAAGGACAGGAATTATGACTTCTTTTTCTGTGCATCCCCAGCATTTAACATCATTTTATGAGAGGAAGCTGTCAGGATTTTTGTGGAGTTAATAAAGGAATAAAGGAATTGGTATTAGTCTAAGCAGACCCCAGATCCCATTAGCACAGCTGAATCCCTGAAGCCATTTCAGAACCCACAGGTTCTTTTCAGCTTAGTTCACTGTAAGTTGGGTCTGGCAACCATGCATATTTTTAGAGGAACTTGAATGAGAGAAGCAAACCTTGCCCTTCAATGCAGAAATCTTCCCTCCAACCCTCCAGCAACCTTCCCACCTCTGTATAATAGCCAGATTTTC
The DNA here is from genome assembly GCF_964194105.1 of Spermophilus citellus. NCBI lineage: Eukaryota > Metazoa > Chordata > Mammalia > Rodentia > Sciuridae > Spermophilus > Spermophilus citellus. The sequence goes on from NC_138198.1 coordinate 85,277,263, forward strand.
TCTCTCACTCTATAGAGCTGAAATTATTATTTTTTGGCTCTGGTGCAGTGATTTCTGTTATTTTGTTTATATTTATTTGTGTGTATCCTGTCTTCTTCATTACAATGTACATCTCTGCCTATCAGCATGGACTTCTTTTGTAACTCACCTCAGTACACAAGATATCCATGGTTGACTGGCTGCCATATTAGTGAATAATGTTTGATAATTTTATTGAAATCCCTTTTTTTTTACCTAGAGTCTGATTTCTTTAGGGTGTAGCCTAACTTCTTTCAGCTCCGGGTCGACAGGCCCATGTTGATTTGCATTATGCCTGTATTAATGCTTTTGAATGCTATCCATGTGCTAGGTGCTGTTTAGAACTAAATAAAATGTCTTGCCCTAGTGATTTGTTTTCTTTCAACTTGGCAGATTTGTGACCCCTGTGTTTCTAGGAGCTGAAATTGTCAAGACTCTTTTAATGCACCTCTTTGTTCGGGCAATAGCACGGCTGGTGGCTTTGAGAATAGCTGTCGTTTGGAGAATAGCATTTGTAGACACAACTGCTGCTGAAAAGGGAAACTCTATACATGGACTATTTCACTGGGAGCAAGGCAGCAAAAAGAGCTACTATTGTTCTCCATTAAAAGAAATAAACGGAGCCTAGTGTATTAATTTGATCCTGAACATATGATGCGGCATTTTGCTCTAAGTCTGTGCACGACTGTATCTATATTATCCACGTCAGGGCAGTGCTGATCCCAATCAGTGTCTGTGATCACCCCCCAAGGCACCCAGTATAGAAAAGATCTGGCCCCTGCTTCAGTGAACTTCCAAGATGGCTTTGAGCAAACAGCACTAGCCACAGCGTGAAACTCCTCGGGTCCTTGTTACACTCCCGAGTGTCGTAGACTCAGGCAATCTTGGCACTGTAAAAAACACAGGCAGCTACACTCCGAAAGAACCAGAGGCTTAGGGTACTTCTTTGAAACTTGGATTTGTGCCACTACAGTTTATCAAGAGTCGGAGACCAAGAGGGTGCATTTGTCTCTTTCCTGCCGGTGAAATAGGGCTCTTCTGTGCGTGTGTGGCTGTGTCCTTTCCACGGATAGGGTTGAGCATGAGGCCTTTGCTACTTGTGCGACACTGAATCTTCTGGCTCAACTGACTGTGCCAAATCCCTCCTCACATGACACATTAAAAATTGAAATGCAGCTGCCTATCTCCCTTTCTATCACTAGTATGTGTCTGATATACAATTCTAGAGCAGTTCGTTCCAAAAGCTGACTAAGGGCATGGGAAAAACACAAGTCTAACTAAAAGCAGAATGAGTGACAGGTTAGAAAAACCTCAAGATGCTGGGCGGGCGTGGTGGCACACACCTGTAATCCCCAGCAACTCGGGGGGAGGCTGAGGCAGGAGGATGGTGAGGTGGAGGTCAGCTTCAGCAACTTAGCGAGACCCTATCTCAAAAGTGCTTGGGATGCAGTGGTAAAGCACCCCTGGGTTCAATCTCCAATACAAAAAAAAAAAAAAAAAAATCAATCTCAGACCAGGGTGGAGTCTTTTATCCTTCTCCTTGGGAAAATGTCCTGGTCAAACAATATCATTTTGGAGCCAAAGAAAACTAAAATAGAAATCATATTAAAGTCAAATGTAAACAAAGAAGCAGCAATGGATCAAAAATAACATAGTTTTGAAGGAGGAAGTAATTTTAAGAACAGAACAGGTACATTTAAGAAAGCTAAATTCCCAAACCAAGATTTATAAGTCTCCTTAAAATTAATCCCAATTATTCTTTTGGCTCTGGTGCAGTGATTTCTGTTATTTTGTTTATGTTTATTTGTGTTTATCTGTCTTCTTCATTACAATGTACGTCTCTGCCTATCAGGATAAGGGGGAACTTATTGATTGAACAAAAAGAGGAGAGAGGGAGAGAAAGAGAGAGAGAGAGAGAGAGAGAGAGAGAGAACTCTAAAACAAAATAAAAACAAATTAAGATCACATATAAATTGGATCTTCCTGATTTATAAAATCTTTGCATCTTTGCTAGTTGATAAGCAAAAAAGTCATCATTTTAATTTATATGCATTTGATTACCAGTGAAATCAAATGTTTTCCTACGAATTTTCTAACCAATCTATTTTGTCTTTTTGCAAATTTTTTATTAATTCCAAATTTTTATTTTTCTATGAAATATATGAGAAAATACCTTATCAATTTAGCTCTGTATGTATAGTAAGATTGATGTATGTACCAGGCCTGGAAAGTTTTCTATTAATGGCACAGTTATAAGCCATATTCATATGTAATCTTATATACTTATTTATAAATTATATGTAATGACTTGATTCTGATCCATTTTGCACACTCATCATGAATAAAGAATATATGTTCTGGAAATCAAGATTTCAGAGAGGTCAACCATGTCAGGCTTCAGTAAATATATAGTAAATGTGTACATATAGCAGTTTGGGACCACAGTCAGCACACATAATACCATTAAGACAAGAACACAATGGAATGTGGTCAGTCAGGGCAAGCGCAATATCAGTAAAAGCCCCTGGTGACTTGGACACGAGGTGATTCACAGTGTCCAGACATGGCAGAAGAGCCTGAGCCACAGAACCTGACAAGTCTTCTCCTATGTCCTTATTGCTAGTTTTAAAGCCAACATTAAATAGATGAACTCTGATATATCCTTGTAGTCGGTGCTGAGTCCCATTCTTAAATCCTATTTTCTTTATTCTGTTCCTTGTTTAGCCCCACGATAATCCAGATGCAGCTTGGCACTAAGAGTACATTAATCTAGAAAGATGGTCAATGTCTCTGCACGGGGGGAGCATACTATCTAGTAAGAGTGAGACCAGGAACAAACTTATAAATAGCAAATTAATTAAGCAAATGGTGGTAAGGGATAGGAAACAGAATACAGTGATAAAATAACTCCCCCCACACATATGCATATGCTCCTGTGTACACACACACACTCACTCACACACACACACACACACACACACACACAAATACAAATGTTGGAAAATAAGATGTGAGAGGAACAGATAGGGAAGGAAAATTCTTTTACCTGGAGGAGACATAGGTAAGAGAAGAATTAAAAGTACCCCCAAAGAATTTATAGTATCATTTTTTTTCGTGGAAGATGCCCTGATAAAATGGGATAAAAATAATAAAGTATTACAATTTTCAGTTACCTATTTTAAAAAATATTATCTTCCAAAAAGAAAGAGTTTAAAATATTTCTCCTCTGATAATATTTTAAAGGGAAAATTATCTTTTATGTAAAATTACCCAAATGATAAGAGAAATACCAATGATTTTTAAATGTCTAACAGCACAAGGTCTATTTTCTCTAAATTCTTCCTAATTTTTCCTTCTTCTTTTTCTGCTCCCTTGAACAATTATTACGTGCAGTTCCTTAACAGGAAAAAAAAAAACTGTTAGAGTATCATGTGATAAGGGTGATTCTATTTAACCTATCTGAGTCTCAGAATCTTGATTTCAGTTTTTAGTTGTCTCTATTCTATTCAAATATCCTGCTTTAATAATTTCTTTTTAAAAAAAAATCTTTGAACTTGAAATTCTACAGAGAGAGTGATTAGCTAAAATGTAATGAAGCCACTCTATGGAATAAATAATAACTGAATCATAGGTATTCATCACCTAGTTATTATTCTTACATAAGTATATTATTAGATATGGCTATAGCAAAAAAAAATCAGATAATTTTGGAATTGTTCTCCACTCTACTCCACCACCATGCAGAACATTCACGGATGGTTCCAGGGGAATCGAAGGAGGAAAGGGATGTACAAGCTAGTCCCATTTTAAAGATGAGAAAACCAAAGTTATAAGATGGCTTAACTGAGTATTCTGGTGCTGTTCGAAGTGAGGAACAGATTTCAGATGTAATTCTCAAAGCCCTGGCCTCTCAACAAAATACATGAACGAATGCCCATTTCCAGTTGGCACCAAAAGTCTCCAGGGCTGAGGGGTTGGAAATCTGCTTTTAAAATTCTAAAGCAAAAATCCTTCTGAAATACAGTTACAGCACACTAATTAATGTGCTCCAATGTCCCTCCGTTTCAGTCACCTCAAGAGCCTGAGATTGTTAGTAGCACTTAGCTTGGCTTGGCAGTCCTTCCCCCCTAAGAATGGGAGCCCTGGTGGTCTTTCTGACAAGCCAAAGCATAGACGTGTGTCTGCTGACATGAAAAGGACCCTTCTGTGAAATGTGTTGAATGCTTTAGTGTTTTATTAAATGGCCTTGATCATTGTTTCTCCTCCATCTCTTCCTTCCCAACCACATCCAATTTTTTTTCGTATTTTTTTTTTAATAATCAAGGCCACTCTCCAAGAGTTGCTACCCGTCACAAATTTTACAATTTCAAATGAGTTCTGTGCTGTAATTCAAAAGATAACTCATTTCTATTTCCAACATTTAATGTATTTTCTCTCTCTGTTTTTTCCCTGAAAGCAATATACGTGTGTAATTAATAAACAATTTAGTATGTCGAGGAACCTAGGAACTTGGCAAATGTTCTGGGGATATGAAATCTCAAGAAAAGCAGCACATTATAAGAAATAGTAAGTAATTACTTATGTAAGCTTTCTTTTTAAATTCTAAGAACATTAACTACTAATTACCTACTAATTACCAGTACTTCAGCAGGTGTTTGCACTTAACTGTGGGCTAAAGCCCCTGTGAAAAACAAACCCCTCGCAGCCTCTCTCAGGATCCAAGCCGAATCCCACTGGACCTGAAGCACACCATAGGTATGCAGAGCTGGTCACCAGCCAAGGCCTTCACTGCGTGGCTGCTCAGGGTGAAAAGGCCACTTCGTGTTTGTCTGTCTCCTTTTTTTCCTCTCCCTAAATGCAGCCATTATCAACAAATGAGAAGGACCAGCTCAGATGGCAGCATCCACGTATTGTGGGTTACACTCAAACTATGATGAAGAGGCCTTCATCAGAAACACATCCGTCTCACTTCTGTCAACTGAAGCAGCCCCGTGCATCTGACAGGCCTGGAGCACCATCTACCCGCCTCCCCAAGTTCCCTCTCCTGGAATTTGCAATGCACTTGTGCTTATTCCCTGCTTCCCGTTCCCCTGAGCTGTGAAAATGATCTCTGAGGTCCCTTCCTGTGGGAAAAGTGTGGGATTCTTAGATTCTCTACTTCTCACAGTTGAAGGAATTAAAGCCACGTGATGCTCACGAAAGACCTAGGATTGTTCTGTGTCCTGTAGATCCCCACCTGGAGAATTCCATTTCTCATAGCCATAGACTGGGTTGCCATGCAGTTTACAAGAGCTGGTCTCGTGGTCCTCTGCTCATACCCAGAGGTCCTGCAGAAACCAAAAGGTGATACGCAGTGGCACAATCTCACCTAAAATCTATGGCAAGGTGCTCAGTTCTTCCAGGACCACACTCCAGAGCCATCCCTGTCTCTCACTTTAGTTCCCCTATTCATTTCTATGGTTCTGTAACAAATTACCATACGCTTGTGGTGAAAAACAACACACATCTACTCTCCCACAGTTCTGGAGACCAGAAGTATAAAAGCAAGTTTTCAGTAGGGCTATGTTTCCCTCCAAGGCTCTGCGGGAGATTCTGGTCCTTGCTTCTGTTTGGGGGATTCCCAGCATTCCTTGGCTTGTGGTACCTTTCTCCAATAGCCTCATTACCTCATTACCTCCTCCTTTTCTGTCAAATATTCCCAGCATGTTTCTTTAAGGACCCTTGCTATAGTTTTAGGGTGATCCAAGATGAGTGCATTTCCATATTTGTAAGTTAAATATATATATATATATATATATACATACACACATACATACATACAATGACACTTTTTCTAAACACATTCATATTCACAGGGTTTAGGCGTTTAGATGGACATTTCTATATGGGGCACCACCACTAAAGCCGCTATAGTCTTCTAAATGCTCTCTCCCCTATGAAAGCATTTATTCCACACGTTATTGAGCCCTACAATATTCCAAGCACTATTGCAGGTGGGAATGGTTTTGGGAACAAGATAGCCGAGGTCTCTGCCCTCACAGAACTTCAGTATTGTAATCCCACTCCCACTTTCTTTGTTTATTCATCTCAGAGATACACATTTCCTTCAAATCTGTGATATACCATTGATATTAAAAACACATAACACTTAGAAAAAATCTACTTAAATCATAGCATGTGTGCGGGTGGGGGAAGCAAGGGACATGCATGAAAAGTTTCTTTTCAAGTTTTCAGGAGAACAAGAGAGAGAAAGGCATAGATGTGCAAATTTTATAAACTCATTTTACAATGTAATTGAAATGCCAAAAGATTGAAGAATTCAGTGTTGATGAAGAAACGGATATTAGTGCGATGTAGAACAGCTCTGTCTTTGTCAGCCGGCCGTCTTTTATATGTCACAGTCTGTCACTTTCTATTGCGTTTCATCTGACTAATTACCTCAGTTTATTAAAACTGAATATGAGATCACATATTTTACTTTCCCAGTATTCCACGTATTCCCACTATCAAGAGCTATTACCAAATGATATGTCCCAAGTTCTGGGGTTTCTCAGGTAAAAGAAATGAATGGGCCCGTTGAGGTAGGGTCAGGAGAAATGGGACAGCCAGAGTTGAGGACAGTGGTTGGAGGATGGGGGTGTGTAGGACCATATGCATTAGTCAGAGGTGAGGTAAACCAAGTCCCCCAGCTCTAAGTGAGGATCTGGGCACTATAGTGGCCAGAAAAAAAAAATGGGCATTCAGATTGGACTACATCAAATGCAAACAAAACTTCTAATGGAGTGCTGCTTACCGATCAGAGGTAATGACCACAGGTAATCAAAGGAAGGAACATAAATTAGTTAGATGGTGCACATCCAGGCCTACCTCAGCTGCAAATGATACACTTAAATTTTAAAAGTTTTTTGGGATCTTGACAGACAAGGGGGATGGCTCTTGGTGGTGATGGTGGTGATGGTGGGGTGTGTGTGTGTGTGTGTTGGGAGAGAGTAGTTGGAGGTTGTTTTGTTTTTAACCTGGATCCCTACTGAAATGCAGGGCACTTACAGGTATGATGGACAGGGTTGCGTTAGATGAAATCTAAGTTGGTCTCACATGGAAAAGCAAACGTCGCCACTCTGCAGCTGTATCCGTGTGATTACAGGTTTTAAAAGAGCCGTGGTCAGAAAAGTGGGTTCTTGAAACAAGTAATTAGCACTTGGAGTTCCAACATGGTCACAGCAGCATCCGCCTTTCATTTGGAGTGTACCAAAGAGCATGCTGGGAGGAGCAGAGGCAGCCACTTATGGCTTCTCAAAAGGATCACCTAGACCTTTAAATCATAGGTCCTCTGATGGCGACAGGGTCTTTTCCTGCCCAGGCAGGTGACAGGGTATGTGGGCGATCAGAACTTCTCGGTAACATGATTGTAAATCACCAGAGGTAGTCAATACTTGTGGAAAATAACGAAACACAATACCTTGGGAAGTTGTGTAGATACGAGGATCTGGAAAAGAACAAGAAGCCCGGTCACAGAGGAAAATGCCACTTAGGCTTAGCAGTAGCTACAAATACAAGAACCCAAGGCTCAGGAAAGGGAAGGAGGCCTGTTTTTTCCTTAGCAGATTCTGATTGTTTGTTAAGAAAGGTGGTTATTGTATGATTTTTCCACAGTTAATCATGCTATCTTGCTCCAATCAGAATGTGTCTATATTTCAAAGTTTCAGGGGAAACACTCACCAGGATGTAGTCTTGTTCTCTGGTCCCAAGTGCAATGTGGCTACAAGCTCCTCCATAGTCCAGGACTTCAGAGAACCTCAAAGCGTCTTCTCCTGCTTCACCTTCCCTCACAACTCTCACAATAATCTGGATTTTCAGCATCTTTTGAAAAATAAGAAGCTCTAGCCCCCCTGAGCTTAAATGGCAGGGTTTCCGTCTAAACAGGACAAGCACACATAGCTGCTACAGCCCTCAGCCTCACATCTCACTTGTGATGTTCTCTGCCTGGCCCTGATGAGCTTCCGAGAGCATGAAGTCTGCACAGACTCAAGGGCCCTTGGAGGCCTCACCAAGTCCCATCTGCAGATTCTGGCCAGGATACCCCTCACTCCAGCTCTCCTTCCCCAATGCTGTTATCCCCACTTGGCCCAGTGGGAAGCCCAGAGAGCGCTCCCTCCTCTATATAACCAGGACACCTCCCCGTCCATACCAGTGCTGTTAGAGATTCACTCACCCACAAACCCTGTTTTCCAAGTAATATTTAGCTTGGAATCCCAATCTGCTAAAGGAGAGCTACTCTGCTTGTATCTGGGAGGCCAGAATCCTTCTCTCACTGCCTTGACCACTCTACAAAGCCCCTCAAAACAGCCCTGAGTCACCTTTCTGGGACCCCCAAGGCCCTCCAGGACTCTGGTTTATGTCTTTCAGCATCTTTTATACAGTGATCCATAGTATTAGTTCTCTGTTATTTTGTGTATTCTTCTAAGTAGATCATTCTTTAAAGAGCTACTCCTAAACTGGTCACCACAGCACATGCCTGTAATCCCAACTACTCAAGAGGCTAAGGTGGGAGGATCACAAGTCCAAGCTCAGCCTAGGCAATGTAAAAATTTAAAAAAATAGAAAGATCTGGGGATGTAGCTCAGTGGCAGAACACTGCATAGCAAAGAGAAGCCCATGGTTTCAGTACTGAAACAAGAAAGAAACTTGCCTAATACTTATTTTCTACAATGCATTCTTTTTAGTCATATACACACTAGGGCGCACCCTCACTTTAACCATAAAAAGCATGAAATACAACCCAGTCCGGTTCAGTCCCCAGGACTTCCCCCCAACCCCAATTCCCTCTCTCCACTCCACCAATCCCTCTTCAATCCAATCCATTTATGTTTACCTTTTTTTTTTTAATTAGCGTCCTGTGGATACACCCAATGCCAAGACCACCATGTCACATCTACACATGCATGTATGAAAGCTCGGTTTTTGTACACACAGTGTGTAAAATAAATGTTTATTGGTTCACTCTCACATGCTTTGAGATAGTCATGATAGCTGAGGAAGGAAAACTGGGTATTTTCATCCAAAGAGAAGCTATGGTTGCATATCAGTGCCCAGAGAAGGACCCTGAGAGAGCTTCCAAGGCACCAGGGCACATCACCTTGCTTATTCAGACTGGGGGTCCGCCTAGCACACTGAGGTCCAGCGATGTCCAGGCAGTGTGCTGGACAAAGACTGGTTCACTCACAGGCGTATCCTTTTTGTCTAATGCCAGGTCTGAATACAGCAAGGAGCAGCATGTTCTTACTGAAGCAAAGCACAGGGCCTTGGCACAGCTGAGTGCAGTGAGAAGAAGCAGGCTCCCTTCTCCACGCGTCTCATAATATCAGAGCATCTTTGCACCCAGTCACCAGTAGCTGATTCTCCTTAACACTGGCAGGATGTGGCAGAGCTCGTTCGTAAGCCTGTCCTTCCCCAGAGTTTTATCCTGGATGTTGACAAGCCTTTACCAGAGGCTGTATCAGAGCAGGAATGCAGCAGAGTCAAACACAATTGTCTGTCAGAGGTGACAGCTATCAGAACAAGCTGTTAGAGCCATGGGGTGTCTGTGTCTGTCAGAGGACCTGTGGACAAAGCACCATGGAAACAGCTCTTGAGGTCTCTGAGACATGACATCCTAAAGGACATGACATGCATCTTGGGTGTCTTGGATGATTCTTGCTGAATCATCACATATGCTCAAGTGATGATTCAGCAATTTCTGTGAACCACTGTCTGTACTTGAATCATTTCCCTTCTTCTCAAAAGTGCTTCCTTCTGACTCCTTCAGAGTAAAAGGGAAACCCATCTGGCTCATCTCCAAATACAGCTAAGAACTGTATCACAATCATTTAAAAATATTCCAACCTTTTTTAACATTCAACCTCTGATGGTTGAACATATATGACAAAATTATTTTATGTTTTTTGTGTTCTGAAAAGGCATAATTCCAAACAGACGCAGGTTCCACTATTTCATCCGTATACCTGCAAGTGAAAGATGTATGGTACACAGAATAATGTCCTCCCAAGGATACCCCTAAAGCCTGTGAACATACTAATGATGCCTGGTTCAAACCAGACTTCATAGATGGAATTAAGGTTAGAGACCCTAAGGTCGGGAATTTCCCTAGATTACCTAAGTGAATGCAACTCAACCAAATGGGCCTTGAAAAGTGGGAGCAGAAGGCCCAAGAGTCATATACAAGAGAATATGAGATAGGAGAGAGATGAGGGAAGAAAAGTCCAGAGAGACACAAAGTGTGAGGCTCACTTCCACCCGCCATCTTGGGCCTTGAAGATTGAGGAAGAAGATTATGAACTAAACATGGCTGGCTGGTCACCAGAAGCTGAGGATGGCCTGACCCTCCACTAGCAGCCAGCAGGAGAAGGGGATCTCAGGTTTACAATCACAATTACAATTCTGTCGACAATGTGAACGAGCAAAGAGGCAGAGTCTCCAGTAGACCCTCCAGGAAGGAATGCAGAGTTGCTGGCACCTGGATTTGACCCACACGGGAGCTGCTTATTGGGCTTTTACAGAACCATCTGGTGATCAGTCTGGGTTGTCTTAAGATACTGAATGGGTGGTAATTTGTTACAGAAGCCATAGAAAACAAATGTGTAAGGGAAGTCTTATGTCAAGCTGTCTCAGCAATAGCCATCACAGGAGTCAGAGGTTGATTCCCATTGACTCTGCTAGTTTGCCTCCATGTGACCTTGGGCAAGTCCCTCCCCCTGAGGTCCAGTTTCTACAGCTGTAAATAGGTCTGACAGCACCTACCTGTTACCTGGGGGCTATATGATTAAACTTAATCAGGTCTGTGAACACGCCTTGCAAGATGCCAGGGATACAACAGGGGCTTGATAAATGTTTGGAAGGAAAATAATCCCCAACCGGTTCCCATCCATTTCTGGGAAGTCTTCATCAAACCTAGCCCCAGGTGAGAAGATTTTTTTTTTCCTTTCTGCCAATATTTGTCTTTTCGTAGCTCAGCAGGGAGAAATTAGGAACTTTCCATTATGGAAGGGTAGAGGCCAGGTGGAAAGTGATAAAGTCTCACACTCTCCAAACAGTCCCCAACAGTGTTTGTGATTGAGGCTTCTGGCACAGTGCTGAGTCCCCAAGAACTCTCACCTTCCCAAGGGTTCCCTGCAGTACCTCTGCTGTCTCTTTCCTCCATCATTGTCTCACCAGAATCTCCCATCTTGGAAAAACCGCCCTTCTTCCCAGTTCTCTTCTTTCTTTATAGCAAAACATCTGGAAAGAGCCTCTGCCTCCACTTTCTCATCTCCCTTTGGTTCCTCCGCCCATTCCACTGGGTGTATGTTCCTCCCTCTTCTCTTATCAACCCTTTTCTACCTCCCATGTCTGCCTCTCAGCACTGGGTGACAGTGTGTCACAGCCACTGTGCCTGTCTTGAAGCCATCTTTTCTTGCTTCTGTGATATGGACCCTCTCAATTGTCTCCCTCCTTCACTGGCCTCACCTCCAATGCTCTTCCTCCTTACTCAACCTCCACACACCAGCAGACCCCAGGGCCTAGCCCAGAGAGTGATCCCATCCAGGCCCATGGCTTTAAATGCCATTGGGTCAGCGGATTTCCAAACTTCTCTCCTATTCTGACTTCACTATTAACTCCCATACATTATGTGGATATCTAATAGTCATGAACAAAGTTAACAGAGTCAATTCTTAGGCCCACCTTGCATCAGTGGACTTTCCATTAGTAGACACAATACCTAAGGAAAAAAAACTTAGGAGGAAAGATTTATTTTGGCTCATGGTTTTAGAGGTTTCAGCCCTAAAGGCGGAAACATCATGGTGGAAGAATATGGCAGAGGAGAGCTGCTCACCTCATGGCCCCCACGAAGCAGACAGAGTGAGAGAGAGAGAGGGAGGGGGCAGGGACAAGATATACCCTTCCAGAATGGGACCCTACTTCCTCCAACTCAGCCCCAACTCCTGCATTTTCACCATTTCCAATCCTGCCATCAAATTATGAAACCAGTGATAGATCAATCACTGAGAGCTCAGAGTCCTCAGGATCAGATTAATTCCCAAGAGAGCCCCCCCACCTCTGAACATTGCTGCATCGAGGACCAAGCCTTCAACACATGAGCCTTGGTGGGGCATTCCAGTTCCAGACCATAACACGCCCCTGACTTAATCTGTTCCCTGTCCATGGATCCCCATCTCAGTAGGTGACCCCACCATTCACCCAGTTGCTCAAGTCAAAAGTTGAGAAGTCAATCATGATTTTTTTTAATTTTTACTTTTCCTTAATACCACATCTCATCCATCAGCAACTTCTTTTAGTCTGATTCCAAAATGCATTCCATTCCTGTCCATTTCTGTGATGTCCACACTCCACCTGCCCAGCCAGGTCTCCATGCTCCCCACACCGTCCGAGTTGGTTTCCTTGTTCCCCTCTTACCCCACCTCAATCCCACTCTATAATCCATGTGGAAGACAGTAGTGATCTTTTTTAAAAATCTATGTAAGATCATTTCACTCTTCTGTCTAAATTTTCAGTGGCTTCACATTGCCTTTAAAATCAAATTTAAACTCTTTATCCTGGCTTGGGTTACTCCAGGCCTCCAGCTTTTTGCTTTCTGTCACCCCTCCAAGATCAACTTGTCTTTAGGAACTTCATACATGTGTTTCCTCAACCTGGAACTCTAGACTTCAGGTCAGATGTCTCCTCCATACAACTACCTGGCATCCCTCTCATACAACTTTTACTTCACAGCATTTATCTTATAACTTCACTTGTATCTTGAACTGTCTACTTGTTAATAAAAAAAATAGTAAGAATAAGAAGGAAGAAAGATGAGTGGCTATACTTAGTGACTCCCTTAACCAGTAGAACGTGGTAGACGTGATATTCTTGGATTTCCAAGGTCAGATTATAAGAAGACCTGGTCTTTCAGAATACTTACTCTTGGAACCCTGAGTCAACCACTATCCTAACAGGACCAAGCTGGGAGGTGACACAAAGGGAGTCCAAGACACTTCCATTCAAGTCTAAGGTGACACACAGGGAGTCCAGGACACTTCCAGCCAAGTCTAATCATCCAGTCATCCACACCAAAGCCCTCAGCACTTGAGTGAAGCTTCTGTCTTCACCTAGTGGTCTCAAGTGATGTCACAGAAACAAGCTTTGCCTAAATCCTCAATAGCCAAACCATGGGGTGTAATGAATGGTTGTGGTTTTAAGCTACTAAACTTTGGGGGCTGTTTTTTATAACAATGGACATCTGGAATAACAGGGCAGACCAAGCCTCACTAGTGTGGGTTTAGAGATAGAGGACACAAGAAACCGGCTCCTCTGCCATCCTTTGTAGGACAATCACTTCTCCCTAGGGTGGACACCCCCAGGGGGTCTATAGAAGTAGAAGAGATACAACTCTTAGCCCCCCCAACCCCCAGATCTCCCCAGAACTATGGGTACACCTGCTAATGACCAGCCAAACTCAGAGACACAAAGGCAATACATATGAGCTGTCCATTCCAAATCCACCCTGAGCAGGGAATTACCTACACTCAGAATCTCTATCCTCACAGCTCAGGGCTTGTTTGCAGCCCAAATGTCACAGCTGCCCTCACGTAAGTGGGGTGAATTCTCCAGTGAACAACACCCCGTGTGCCGTTAGCTTAGGAAATATCCTTGGTTTAGTCTACCTTTTACGGTTTCAGCTTAGTCACTTCAACTGTTAAATAACCTGTGACAAACGGCAGGACTTCCTTGATGTGTCAATTACGTGGCACTAAGTAATCTTGTACCCTCTGGGTTTTCTGCTCTCTTTGTCGCTGCCGGAAACTGCACACAGAACTGCTGCGTGGGGCTGTGTGGGACGCCCGTGAGGGACACGGTCACAAGGAGACTCTGAGACACCACGTTATCAGCCTGGGCTGGGGGCGTCCACTCCGAGGAGGATTCTCTTTAGGAACTTCATACAATAATGGGAGGTTCCTCCATGTGGCCCACTCTTTAAACAGCACTGTTTTATTTCGGGAAAATGTTAACTTCTAACTTGGCATTGGTACATTTGCAAAGTTTAGTAAATGTCTGGCTTTTTTGAAACCCTTTTTTGAAACTCTCAGACATGAACTTTCCATAGTTCTATAGTCATTAAAGTGATTAAGCACCTACCCTCGGGAATCCATCTAGACACGGAATGTTCCAGACGACATCCACACTCTTGAAGAATGCAGAGTCGGGTGGAGAAGATGGTCATGTGACACAGCCCCTGAAAAGTCTCTACCTTCTGGAAGTTCTCAGCTCCTAAGAGAATGGAGATGGTAGAAATAGAACAATCCCTGACCCGAGAGTTGAGATGGCCCGTCCCCATGGCAAGTCCTGTTCCCAACTGTGAACTTTCAAGGTATCTCCGTCCCCTCATTCAAAATGCACAATGACCGTCTCCCCGGCCGTACCTCTGTCATGGGTTGTTTTAAGAGTGGAGTAAGGAATTGTCTGGGAAAGTCATTCTAAAAGTTGAAGCTCTGAAAATGTGAGTGATGACCCAGTGTGACCAAGCAGATGGCCAATTTAAACCTGGAACTCCCAACTCAGCATTAACCCTTCCCGTCTTCTCCCCATACGCCGAGCGAGCACCTCCATTTATTCATTTAATAACATGTGCCCCTGTCATCTTTACTTCCATTCTCTATGTCACCTTTCCCTCCTTCGCTATCATTTTCTACTAAAATATTGTAAGATGCTCAGATGTGGCCAGGCCCCTGCAGAGCACATGCATATGCATGAGGTAGAGCTCCTGCCCCTTGGAGATACTGATGTCACAACTCTGGGGAAATGGCTAAGTAACCATGACAACATGGCTCGATGTTGCATCTTGCTTTGGAGGGGCTCCGGGACGGCCAGCCTTCTACGCAGGCAGGCTAGTGACATTCCCTCGCCAAGGAGGGCTGAGTGTCCAGGTGATGGCAGCCGGCCAGTAGTGACAGAGGGCCGTCTGCGCTTCCTTCCATCTGGCCTCCCCTCGCCCACTCTGGTGCCTGGAGGAGCAGCCTGTGATTTATCAGGCCGAGCATCCCACTTGGGAGCCATGGACGAATCGGGGACAGCAAGGGAAGCCGGGAAACACAGCCCACGGTCTTGAGGGTTCGGGTCAGAGATTTGATCTTTGTCAATTTCTTTCCCGTCTTCACCAGGTGCCACTGACCCCAGGGTACCTATTCAGGAAGACTTTAATATTTTAAAGTCATTAACGACATCGTGCAAACTCCACAATGTGGATAAAGGTGGAAAGAGGACAATCCCAGACCAAAAAGCAACCAGCATCTTGTCTGCAGAAGAAGGAAGTTTTTTTCTTTCAAATCACTTTTAGGACAATAATAATAATTGAGTCACCATGTTACTTCCAAAGTGAATTTTCTCAGATAAACCTCCCTCTCACCCTTAAATTTTCTAGATTTTTTTTGAAGTGTAAGTATGTGTTTAGAGCTCCCTTCAGGTACTGCTGAGAATTTGGAACCGTTTTATTCCATTTCCTCAGCCCCTCCCGCTGCCAAAAAGTAATACTATAGCGGCTACTCAGCATGTGTACATTGCACCAGTCAATTTTAGAAACATTTCCACTATTAAAAAATAATAATTTAATGGGGCCTCGTGTATGAATGTTACCCTATTGTTCAGGGCTATAATTTCAATAGCATTTAAAAAAAATAGAAAGAAACAAAGCTCCTTTGCTAACAGGATGTATATGGAGGGCTTTATTCTGAATGCCATTCTCAGAAACGTGTGAAAAAACAGAAAGCAAACCACCCTGCAACAACAATCAACAGCACCATGAATGGGTACTCGCTCCCAAAACACAGGATGTGGCACTGACACCATCCAGGTCCCTTGCTTGTGACACTCCTGGTGGCATCAAGGACCTCTCTCCACCATATCACACTCTATATCCAAACCTACCTCCCCTGAGCCGGATGCCGGAGCCAACAGGCCTAATGTCATAGAGAGGGTCTGACCTAGGTGGCCCTGATTGACAAACCTCTGACGGTCGGGCTTGGTTGTCCTCTGAGTCTCCCCTCTTGCCTCTGCTGATGTTGGCCTTCCTGTCCCCATCATCTGCCACAGGGCCATCTGATCCCTGCCACTAATCAACCAGCCAGGACAGTGATGATCTGACTCGTGGCCAGCTGCCAGGAGAGCATCTCTGGGCTCTCCACACAAATGTCAGGACAGTTCAGCTATTTCTGCTATCTCGTAAGAAGGGAGATTTACAAATGAACTCAGCAAAAGTATGATCCACACAGATGACAGAGACACAGTTGCTCCAGGGGTAGATGCCACCAGGGCCATATTAACCCCGTCACCAGATGAACGTGCAAAATCGTGTTCCCTGGTGCAATGTGCTGGCCCTGGAAGGAGGAAATAGCCTCAGTTGCCCAGGACACTTTGTACCACTGCAACAGCTGGGTGTGAGTGGTGCAGACTCAACATTAGCCAAACAGTGAGCTGACAGCCACGGATCACCTCTTGTACCTTGAGACACCTCGAAAAGAGGAGATGCTAATACTGCCACTGAGTTAATATGTCACCTCAACTGCCTCCACACCTGGAAGGTTAGCCACATTTCTGGTCCTGAGTCATAGTACTTCTTGAAACAGATAAGACACCTAGCTCCTGATACAGATGCCAAACTATGAGAAATTCTAAATGTTTTGAGTCTTAATTGCAATTGAAAGAAGTTGAATCCCCCTCATCAATTAGGAAATAACATTACTATAACAACTCTGGGTGGTTTACAGAATGGGGGAACGACTTCAAAATGAGGCTTGAGGCTAATTTTCCAGGAAACACATCCCAAACAAAGATTTGAATAGGAAAAGAAGCACCATTGCTGCTATAGCTGAACAGGAGACCTCAGATTTGCACTGTGCCCTCTTCTACATGAGGAAGTTCATTTTGCTAGCACTGATCCGTTCTTGTATCAAGAGCTCAACCTTGCAGATCCCCTGCTTGACTGACCAACTTTTCTGTCCTTATTTTCATTGCCCATGGTCCCAAAGTGGCTGTCACAGCCATAAATACAATCACATTCCAATCAAAAAGATAAGGCAAGAGGTGTTGCTGGTGAGATTTCCTCTCTCATCATCCCTTTTTATGGGAAGGCAATGATTTTCCCACGATTTCCGAACAGGCTTTCCATTTTTGCTCATTGTTCAGACTTGAGTCCTTTCCCCTAAACTCTCTCAATATTCAAGGCAATCTGAGAAGAGGACCTCTGGGAAATGGGGTTGAATCATCTCTTAGGGATGAGCACAATGATGATGTTAACAAACTTGGAGTTCTGTTATCAAGTCTGTAAAATAAGCCCTACCCATTGGTTAAAGAACTATTTCCCTCACACGGATTCCTTCAGTGTGTTGCCTGGGGCTTGTTCTGCTCCCGAGCATTAGAACTACTCAAGCAGTCTGACTTCCCTCATCACTCAGGCCACCAATCCCAATCTGTAATTAGAATACTCTATTCTCGGAAAAAAGTCAAAACTTCAGTTAAATTGTGTTAAATTCCTCTTCATCTCCAGAACAACATAAGTGTACAATGTTCAGCATGGAATAAAAATAACTAGATATAAAAGCATCAAGAGAAAAGGAGCCCAGAATTGGAAGAAAAGAGAAACAGACCCAGAAACAACAGATATAGTGGAATTTGCACAGCTAACTAAGTGGAATCAAAACAGCTCTTCTGACAATGTTCCATATATTCAAAGAGATCAAGAAAAATATGAACACAATAATGAGGAAAATGAAAAAAGTTAAAAAGACCCAATTGGAATGTCCAAAAGTAAAATATACAGTATCTGAAGCAAAACAAATATACTGAAAGGAATTAACAGCAGACGAGCAGAAGAAAGATTCATGTACTCAAAGATGGTAACAAAAACTCTCTACAATGAAGTGCAGGGGAAAACTGGGATTAAAAAAAAAATCTCAGCAGCCTATAATACCACCTAAATTATGTATAATTGAAATATCAGAAGAGAGAGAATGACAAAGTATTTGAGAAGAAATGAAGAAATGATGGATAAAATTCTTCAAGTATGATGACCAGCTATCAGGTCAAAGAATCCCAAAGCACAACAGAACCAAATCACCGAAACCAGCAACCCAGAGAATATTCTTTTAAAAGTAAGCAGAAAAGGACTCATCCAATGCGGAAGAATCAAGATGCACCAAAGCAAACTTTTTATCAGAAACTATGCAAACTAGAAGATAATAGAAAGTTCTTTCAAGGACGGAAAGAAAACACTGTCAACCTGGAATTCTTTATCCAGTGGAATTATCTTTCAAAACTAAAATGTAAAATAAAGATAAGAAAAACAAAAGCTGAGAGAACTGGCCATGAGGAATGCTTACACTATAAAAATTTGTTAAAGGGAGTTTTTCGGGCAGAAGATATTAAACCAATTGAAACTTGGGTCTACGTGAAAGAAGGAAGACTATCCAAAATGACAGGTTTGTGGTAAAAATTAAGGATATATCATAAAAAGTCGATTTTCTCTAGGAAAAGGGGGAGTAGAGAGATGGTGGATAATGGGTAGCAAAATACAGTTACCAAAGGGGGACAGCCTTCTAATGCTGTGTAGCACAGCAGGGTCACTATAGTCTACAAAATAAGTAGAAATTCTAAATGCTTTGAGTCTTAATTACAATTGAAAGAAGTTGACTCCCACTCATCAATTAGAAAATAACACAAAAGACATGATAATACCTGAAATGGAAATGTTATATTCAGCTTTGATCATTACACATTGCATGCATGCATCAACTTATACTACTGACCATAATTATTATATGCCAGGTAAAACTTGAGACAAAAGCATTCAATTTTTTATTATTTTTCATTTGTTCTTTTTAGATATACATGACAGTAGAGTATATTCTGACATATTTACATAAACCTGGAGTATATCTTATTCTAATTGGGGTCCCAGTCTTGTACATGATGTGGAGATTCACTGTGGTCTATTCATATATGTACACAAGAAAGTTGTGTCAGATTCATTCCGCAGTCTTTCCTTTTCTTATCCCTCTTCCCTTCATTCCCCATTGTCTAATCCACTGAACTTCTATTCTTCCCCCCTCCCCTGGTGATTTAACATCCACCTATCAGAAAGAACATTTGAACTTTGGGTTTTGGGGATTGGCTTATTTCACTTGGCATGATAGTCTCAGATTCCATCCATTTACCAGCAAATGTCATAAAGTCAATCTGTTTAGCAACTGAGTGATTAAAATATTCCCTTTTTCCTTCCTTTTTTTCTGGTACCAAGGATTGAACCAGGGGTACATTACACTGAGCCACACCCCCAGCCCTTGTTTATATTTTATGTAGAGACAGGGCCTTGCTAAGTTGCTGAAGCTGGCTTTGAACTCACAGTGCTCCTGCCCAGCCTCCAAAGCCACTGGGATTGCAGGAGCGCACCAATGCACCCCACAAAATATTCTCATTTTCTTAAATCTCAGTAAAAGATAATTAACTTTTAAAGCCAAAAATAATAATCATATATATGGGGCTTATACCACATATAGAAATAAAATATATAGAAACCGGACAAAAGATGTGAAGGGAAACTAAAATGTATTGTTGTAAGGTTTTCATACTCTACAGGAAGTGCTTTAATAGTGTATAAAGATAGCTTGTGCTCAGTTAAAAGATGTATATAGTAAACTCTATAGGAACCACATAAAATTAAACTAAGAGTTCTAAGCCAATTATGGAGATAAAATGGAGTAGTAAACAAACAAACAAACAAAATCCTAATTAGCCAAAAATGGGACCTATTTAAAGGGCAAGTCAGTGTTTCCTTGGGATTTAAATGTACCATTCGCCCTCCCTATCTCCTGGTTCCTCATCTGTGGATCCAACCAACCTCAAATTTAAAATATTCAGAAAAAGAAATCACATTCCTACTGAACATGTACAGGCCTTTCTCTTGTTGTTCATCCCTCAACAATATAACAATTATTTACAGAGTATTTCATTTTATTATGTATCATGAATACTCTAGGAACCTATTCTACTGGAAGAATAAGGGAGGATACAGTAGGTTCTCGGAAAACACTCCACTATTTTATACAGGGGATTTGAGCAACTACAAATTTGGGTATCCATTGGGGAAGGGAGTTCTGGAACCAAATCACTGTGGATACAGAGGCACAGCTAACCTTTCCACCTTCCATGGATCTCTGTAGACTCCACAGAAGTCTTTCAGTGCTAAATGCTGACTATCCCCATCCGTCTAACCATACTTTTTAAAAGTAGGACTGGTGTTCATAAAAATTATCCATGTGATTCTGGAAAGAGTTAACACGTCAACCCATTGCCACCACAGCGTACGGACGTAGGAGACAATCACTCCAAGTCCAGCCACAAGTACATTCCTGTGCTTGCAGAGAAGGTTAGATCCCTGACAGACAGAAAGACAGGTTGGCTGGGCAAAGAGCTAGCTCCCTTCTTTGTAAGCTCAAAGTTTCAGCTTGGTTTGCCTTTGGTCTTTCCGCCTGCTCAGCAAGTAGCACTAGTTATACACTCAATAAATAGTTGTGGAAAGAAGGAAAGGCAGGAAGGGAGGAGGGAGAGAGGGAGGGAGCAGGCAGGGCTCAAGGAAAGGAGTCCCTGGGGCAAATGTGCCAACACCACCAGAAACCTAGTACTTCTGACATTCCTTACACACAACTACACATTCAGAAACTAGAATGAGGCAGCAATAAGTGAACATGGCACTTGGAGAAAAGGACCCAGGTACTAATCTAACAAAGCGTCCGATGCACCCCTCTCACGTGCCTTCAAAGATTTTCCCTGGCCAACTCATCAGGTTTGTGCCAATAAACATCCATTGACTCTGACTGCTCACCTCGAGAGCTCCTGTCTGACAGTCGTCCTAAAGATTGATTCATAATATAATCAGGAGAGTATATCCGCACAAATTGAGAGGTGCAGTTATTACAATCCAGGTCTTAATGCACATCAGAGGCCATTTCTCAGGCAGAATATTCAATTTAGAAATCTATTGTCACCTAGATACATCTGCCAATAAATCGCTGGGGAAAGATGCATTTATATCGAGGGCGAAATACTTTGCCTTATGGTTCCTCCAAAGGTCCTTGAAGACAAAATGGTTTATCTTCAGCATCTCTGTATAAATGGCAATAAAAGCATCACCTAACACGAAGGTCAAGGTAAGGAGGACAACCATCGGATACCCACACCAACTCCTCACCAAGAGAAAACACCCCTGTTTCGCATCTCACAGGGCCTAAGAGAATTGATATGGCCTGGGCACAATCTCGCTGGTCATTTGAACATAGAAATCATGAAGTTCAAAATGTGTGACTAGACCTGGTGACTCAACACCCGGATTTCCTTAAAAGATAAAAAAAGAAAAAGAAAAGAAAAGATGAAATAGACAAACAAAAACCATTGAATCTTGTTTTATGAAAACATTGCAGGTGGCTAATCAAAAACCACCTAGGCCTGCAACAGCACCCCACCTCCATCCTCACAGCTAACACCGACACACATATTCAAGCATCCATAATATCATCTGTCCCATTTCTATTGAAACAAATTGAATTTATTGGGAGTTGCCATCAACCAAGAGGGAAGATCTTTACAAATATGTTTTCTCAGTTCTCTTCTCCTCTCTCCTCCTCTTGGTTCATTGCCTCTCTCTCTGTTTCTATGTTCTCTGCCCCACCCTGTTCCCTGCACGCCACATCTCTCTGATGGGATGAGCTTTTTTTTCTAGATCCTTCTCCCAGAAAGCTTCTGTTTCCATTAGTGCCAAGATCCTTACAATTTTCTCTGCAATACCTTTCAGATCAATTGGAGCAAATGTTGTCCTAGCAGCTCCTCCTTGTAGAGAGGCTAGGGAAGGAGGGAGTCCCTCTCAGTAGGATATCTGTTTATTTTGTATTTAACAAAAAGGAAAAGGTTTCCTGCAACCAAAAAAAAATTTTTTTTTTTGGCTTAGTAGCCTGGAACATAAATTTACAACAGTGACCTAAACTAACCTCAGGAACACTGTTAGCTGACAACCACCTTGTGAGTGAAAAACAAAATCCCACTCCAGCTCCCTTTGATGGATCTAAGCGCCTTTTGCTGTCATTCAACACTACAGATTTGATTTAATTTGATGAGACTTCTAAGACCATCTAGAAACTTAGACATTTAATACCAGCCCTGATCGTTCCTCTTCTATGCGTTTTCAAAGGTTTCCTGGTTTATAAATGAGAAGGGGAATCTGAAGTGAGGACCATAAAAGTACTTTGCTTTTCTACTTTTTCTGCTTGTGAGGAAATATGATCTTCCACAGAAAGAACCAGGAGGAATGAGTGGGAATTACAGAAAAAACAGATTGGGACTCAACACAAGGAAGCACTCTCAAAGATCGGAGCCATTGCTAATGGAGAGGAACACCTCCCTAGGACAAGAGGAGATCAGAGACATGGTGGAACCTCATGAGAGTAGAAAAGCACAACTAACCTCTGAAGTCCATTGGCTGTATGCTTCCAAAATTAGGAAGCACTCTGTACACCAAGGAGGCATTTCAGCAACAGAATATCTGGGATACAAAGACACAGGGTCTCAGCCAAAAAGACAACTTGACTGTGTTCAATGAAAAACCAATGTCCCAAAGAAAAGTAACAACCCACATGTTGAAGCCTGACCTAGGGTCGCACTTCCCTTTCTTTATCCTCTCACCAAAAATACGAAATTCTACTTGAACCTGTTTATGTGGGTATGTCCTCCGATCAGGGCGATTTCATGTTTTGATAAAATATTCATTGTGAAATTTGCCCCTTCTGAAGGTAACCCGGTATAATGTTTGTTGTTTCACTGACAGGAAAGAAACCTGCACCATGGTTTCTGCTCCTGGGGAAATTGCTTCAATTCAAACTGAATGTTGAGTCTTTAAACAGTTTTTACCAAGCAAATACCTGGAGGCCCGCAGCTGTCTGGTCCTGCCTGTGGGCACAGCCTGCAAGAGGACAGACCCCCTGAGTATGTGACTAAGTGGGAGGGGGCTGCATCTGGTCCAACTCCCTCTGTGACCATGTCCTCTCATCCACATACCACTGGTACTCAGGCCAGCCACTTGCAGCTGCCTGGGACACCTTTCCCCAATAGCAGTCATTCTTTGCTCTGTGTCAGTCATTCCCAAATATTTCTTTCTGCATCTATCAGCACGCACCTTGCCCAAGCCACCCCCATCCCTCACGTGGCTAGAATGGCTGGGAAAACCTCCAATGTGCTCTCTCCACCCGTGTCCACCCTCCACAGCAGGGGGGTCTGCACAGACCAGGCTGGCTGGTCCTGTACTCATCATGTACTTCTGCCTTTGGCAACAGCCCCAGCTAGAAACCTCCTTGGTTTCATTTGTCCCTCCCTGTACCTCCAACACCTCCAGGGATACTGTCCACACTCAATAAGTATTTTTTTGTGCTCTGGGGAAGTCTCTACTTCCACCTGCATTTGCAAGGAAGTATAAAAACGAGGTGCTGTGGTTTACGAGCACTATTAAAAGAATGTAAACTTGGAGGGGCTGAGTATACATACTGAACATACTGAACAGTGAAAAGGGAACCCTGTTTTAGCCAATCCTCTGCAGACGGATGTACTCCTTCCACCCTGCTCAGAATAGGAGGGTTTCCCTTAATGAGCATAACCACCAAGAAATGCTCAAACACTTAAAAAAAAAAATCTCTGACTCTCACCCCACCCCCCTCATTAAGCTATTCATTGGATTTCTTTATTGGGATGCATTTCTTTGGTAGCAAGTATATGAATGCAAATGTATGAAAGAATGAGGAATGACCTTCCACTGGTGGCCAGGGGTGTTCTGAGGCTTAGATAATTATTTACCACTTTGCACAAGCACAACCAAGACTCATTCCCACTTGAAATGCCTCTCCCCAAGGAGAGGAGAGTTCCAGAGAGCATTGATTTCGGAAGGCTCTCTGCAGTGTGGTGGTAAATAATGGAAGGTGGGAATCTGCAAATAAAGAAACATTTATCAGCTGCCAAACACAGGCCACACGGTCCAGTGTGGTATGCAGGGAGAGCCCATGCGTTAGTCAGAGAGAGTGGAATATATGAATCATGGCTCCACCATCTTGGTGTACGTTATTAAGTCTCAGCTTCTTCAATTATAAAATAATATCTATCTTGCCCAGTGGTTGGGAGACTTGAGAGATGGTATACACCAAGTACCAGTCACCATGTCAGAGTCCGGGCTCAATGTTAGTTATCATGACTAGTCACCAGGGGGACTGGTCGTGGGAGTCACTCTCTCCACGGGATAGACTATGACTTCACTGCCTTCCTTAGGAGACTGTGTCTTCATCTTCTATTGATGTGTGGCTCTTTTTGTTGTGGTGGTGGTGGTGTTTTCCTGTCACTAAGTGACTTCAAAGAGCATGATTTTCATTCCACAGATTCTATGGAATTCTATTGGAATCCAGGCACAACTCCTGGGCTGTGTACCCTGGACTCAAGCCTACAATTAAGATTTCAGCCAGGGCTGGAGTCTGGTTGTCGGTCAGGGTCCCCTTCCAAGTGCTTGAGTTTGTTCACAATTCATGTTTTTATAGCTGTAGAATTCGTGGTGGCTTACCATCTTCAAGGCCAGCATGAGAGACACTCATTTCTTCCGTCTGAGACCTCTAGACTTACTTTTAAAGGGCTTGGCTGATTAGGCCAGGTTCACCCCGTGTAATCTCCCTTTGAATACGAAGTCAATTGAACAGAGAGCTGAATGACATTTGCAGAACGCTTTCATGCTTGCCACAACTCAATCATGGCAGTACTACCCCAGCACGTCGCCATCTTCTCTTCATTGGAAGCAAGCTACAGGTCTGCATCAGTCAGTTTTCTGTCACTTTAACAAATACCAAATAATCAACTTATAGAGAGGAAAAATTTATTTTGGCTCCCAATATTTGAGATTTCAGGCTGTGATCAGTTGGCCCCAAAGTTTTGGAACCTGTGGTGAGGTAGTAATCATGGCAGGCAGCGTGTGTTGGCATAAAACCGCTCACCTCCAGGCCAGAACACACACACACAAAAAAAAGAAAAGAGAGTGGACAGGCAAACCCCCTTTGAGGACACACTCCAGTGACCTAAAACGTCCCACTAGACCTCTTCAAGTTTCCACCACTCCCCGAAGGGCCATGACGGGGTCCAAGCATTTAACACCTGAACCTTTGCAAAACACTCAATATCCAAACTACAGCAAGGTCCCACCCATGCTCGAGGCCTGGGCCCCTGAGGATTCGCACAGAATGCTGCCTCACAAAGCATCATGGGAACCCACAGATTCTGGTCACCTGTAGCCTGGTGAAGTCAGTGACCATCACCACCCCACCGGTAGATTTTCTACACTGCTGGGAACGCAAGAAAAAGAGTCATGAAGAACCTGGCTGCAGCTGTTGGTCAGCACACGGTAGCAAGAAACTAATGAAAACCCAGGACAGGGTAGTTTGGCATTTAGGGTTTCTCTCCCTTACTCAAGGGAGAAAAGAGCAGCAGGCTTTGTGGCAATGATGCTGCCTGCTTGAGATTAACCAGGGTCAACTGGTCAACAGTCACCCCAGTGTGGGGATGTCTCCATATGGACCCAGGTAGGAAGAATTTGCTATGGGAGGAATGTGGGCAAACACACACACACGTCCAGATGTCTTCTGACATCCAAGGATCCATTCTGTCCCCTCAGTGTGCCTTTCTAGTTGTTGAGGGTGCATGGTGAGGAAGAGTGTGTGTGACCCTCCTCTGCCACTAAGAAAAGACAGTGAGCACGGCTACTTCTTTCCTACCTCCTCCCAGAAGTGGCAGCTGTCCCCAAGCAGATTAGGTCATCATCTCATTAGGCCACAACTAGGAAGCCTGCAGGGTGAATGATAAACCACTGTCTCAACAGCTGTGCCCAGATTCCAGGGGACCCGCTGGAGTTGGAGGGCCACCTCCCCGTGGCTCCCTGGGGCAGCCTTTTGCTGAAGCCCCTTCGATTCTGCTGGCCACAGCAGCATGTGTGTGGGAGCATTGCTTCTGCAAGAGGGCTTCTCTAAAAACCCAGAGACACCCATCACACACCCAGTCTGCAGGGGTGATCCAGGCAGCCGGGAAGCGCCCAGAGCCCGGCTGCTGGGTGGGACCCGTGGCCACGGTGCACATGCTGCCCAGGCACCGCTGGGAAGGACCCGAGTCCACAGCTGGTAGTGCTGGTGTCCGTCATTTACAAACCAATGGCTTTCTCTCCTTGCCCTTTCATTGTTTCTGTTATTATGTCTCTCTCAAGTTTTTCTTTATTTCCTGTTTCCATATCTCCTGCCTTCTCTTTCTTCATGGTTTTCCTTTGATTTGTGTCTTTCTCTAGTTCACCTGTTTATCACACTTTGGTTGCTCTTGACCTCTCTCTGCAGGCTGCTTTCCTACTCTGACCTTTTTCTCCACCGCTATTCTCTCTCTCTCTCTCTCTCTCTCTATATATATATATATATATATATATATATATATATATATATTCTATAAATATGAAATCATTGATATATGCAATGGAGAAATAGAAATTATATATGTCTTTCTGTGTGTGCGCGGGTGTGTTTATACGTATGTTCAGTTATTTTACCTGCTAAGGGCAGAATGCCCAGCTTGAATTGTCTCCCAAATTTGCCATGTAACCATGGGATGCAATGCCCTTGACTGCCTTCACTGGAATGTTTTTTTGAGCCATTGAACAGATTAGATGTAACCTTCTGCCCTTGTCAAGGTGATCATTCCCTTTGAACCTGGGGAGCACTTATTAATAGCTAGTACACTGGGTAAATCGTATCAACAGAGCCAAATAATGCAACTGTCAGTCGGGAGACATTTGTGAGAAACCGAAATCTCTTGCAGAAGAGACAAAATTCCATTTCTCCTCAGTAACTATGGATAGGTGTGACTTTAGTAGCAGGCACATGGGACCCTTAGTGCCTTGAGAAAATGGGACCCCTTTGGCTGACTTCTCTCTCGTCTGTGCGTCTCTCCTTTTGGTGCCCCTTGGTGAGTTCACAGAGAGCTTCCTGCACAGGGGAGGACTGTGGCTGTCTGCTGGGCTGCAATAGTCCTAAAAAAAATCCTCAGGAATGATTTTCTGCATCCTAACAGGAACACTTACAAATACCTTAGTGATGACACAGAAAATCTGAACATTTCAGCCATTCTGTCAATGTTTAAGGAAAAAAAAAATATATATATATATATATTCCTGACCCAGCTCCAGCCAAAAAAGCAACTTGCTGAAACATCACCGAAAACAGGAGGTTCCAATTCATTGGAACGCAACTTATTACACGCTTGAGCAGCTACTGGAACAAGAAAAAGCTGTGCAAGATTTTGCAGATCGGGGTGTGAGAACAACAGAAAAAGGAGGTATTCTCCTAACCTTTACTCAGCGGAGGCTGACAAGCTGTGCTGGTTATCATCTCCTCCCCAGGAAGTCGCTGCTGACGTGGCAAGTGGAGCCCGGGTGTTTTGTTACTAATCAGGTGTCTGTACTTCTTGGATAAATAAATGCCAACTTAATTCGAAGTCAAGAAAATCCTCCTAAGATTCAGACCCATGTGTGCTTTCTGTAGACCTTGGAATGAGAAGTCCTGGAGCAGGACTCTCTTTCTTAACCACAGCTCTTAAATAACAGCTCCGGTTCCTGGATGGCTTTGATTACTCTAGTGAGGTTGATTGAAACAATCCTGCGCAGAACATTGGCTGTTTCCTCTCTTCTCGGGTTCAAGGGCATCTCAGGAAAATGAAGTCTCTATGATCTATCCTTAAAATATGAAAAACCCTGATTTTCCTCTTCACTCTAGTGAGAAAGCCTTGGGGTCGAGGCATGAGGAGCGGCTGGTGGTAGCAGAGGTATCTTGCATTTTAAATGTTCCTTCTCATGAGCAGCCAGAGCTGACAGCTTCTGCACTTTGAGATGTAAGGAAAACTTAAAACTCTTGCTCTTGGGCTCCCGCATGGAGACACTAAGTATTTAGCAGTCCACATGCCCACATCCAAAAGACACTTCTAATTTCTTGGAGACAGGATAAGCCAAAGCAAATTAGATGAGTAAGACCACACCCCAACCTCTGGACTTCAGCAGCTGCTCATTCCAGCAGGGAATCTGCTAAACCCCACTATTCACTCTGTAACAGTGGCCAGGGACATTGTCTTTAACTGTGCGTATCTTATTACTTTTATTTACAGGGAAGCTTATTTCATTCAAATAGCTATTTGCAAAGAACAGTGTGAACATGTGCCTGGAAATATAAAAATCCAAATCTTAAAACAAGAAGTTTTATTAAAAAAAAAAAAGGTCAGGCAATTTGAGGCAAATTGTTATTTTCATCCAGAATTGTCCCTAGAAGTTGTTCATTAAAAAAAAAAAAAAATCTGCCTTGCATTTGAGTCACCTTATTCTGTACCCTTGATCAAGCTTAAGCTTCTAAATCTGATCCGTAGAAAATATGTGAGCCAATTACACAATTTTACATTGTCTAGTAGCACACAGAGAAAGGTAAAAAGAAACAACTTTGATTTTTAATAATACATAGTACTTAATCCAATATGTTCTAAAGAGTATAGTTTTAACATGTAATCAATATAAAACATGGTTAATGAGTTTCTTCGAATTCCACATGTATGTGCTAAGTCTTAAAAATCCAGTATGCCTTTTACATTTATACCATGTCTCAATTTGGACAAGCCACATTTCAAGTACTCAACACACTCTGGAAAGCACACTCCTAAAAGAACAATAGCTGCACTATGATCTTGACGATCAGATTCTCAATTGTGATAAGGATGCAACAAGTAGAAATTGCCTGGGCTTTGTTCCATCCAGACCTGTTTTCAAATCCTGGCTCTGGTACTTACTGGCTATGTTACCTTGTACAAATCACTTCACATCTCTGAAATTTAATCTCCTCATCTTTGAAGCAGGAATATCAGGCTCTGCCTTTCACAGGATTATTGTATAATATGAAATGCATGGGTATGTAAGGCACTTAGTACAATAGCTAGCACACTGTAGGAGCTCAATACTAGGCCTTTAGTATTATGAGTAGCATGGTTGATACAAATATAACAATAAGAGTGTGGAATATATCTATGTTTTTAAAACCTAGAGAAAACATGCTTTTATTTATAATTTTATCTAAAGAGTATTCTTAGCAAATTGGCATTTATTAATACTACTGGGTACACTTAGTTTGTTAAAATATTTAATCTATTAAGGTAATAGTGGTGGAGAAAGGGTTCCATGATTTTGAACGCAACAATAGAGAGCTATTTTTTTTTCTTTGTGGCATTTTAGATTGAACCCAGCGCTCTACCACTGCAACAGCCCCAGCCCTAAGAGCTATTATTTTAGAGTGACAAGCCCCCAAACTTGACAGTGCTCAGCCTACACTGCATCTAGCTCTCCCACCCTGTGCTACGCAGCTGCATTCTGGGGTCAGAGGGGAAGACCTCAGCCTGTGGGTAGTGGAGGTTTCCAGAGGAAAATAGACACTCCGTGTGTCGTTTTACGTAGAGGGAGGTCACGGGACACAAGATGAAAGCCTAGTTGGTGGCCCTTCAGGAGATCACCTTAGAGACAGGAATGTCCCTTTCTTTCTTGGGAACTTAGGGAATCTGGACCTCAGAGAAGAGAGAGATGATAAAAAGCACTCCCGCTGCGACATGACAAAAGTCCGGGGGCACCGAGGTCCCCATTGAAGGATGCACAATCAGCGGCTTCCACTGCCCCCTGGAGGGGTCTTACCTAGGACTGGTTTTAAGCGTCTGTGCATTGTCATTTCCTTCTACTATCCCCAGACCTTCCATGGGATCCTGTTAAATACCACCCTGTGATCTCAGCCGTCACGAGGGGAAGTCAAAAGGAAGGATTGGACCCATTCCTGATATGGGGCAGCACCAGGGAGTGGGGAGCGGCCTCAGGGAAGGAGGGGGAGGGGATCCACAGTAGACAGGACGTGGGCTGGAGCAGAGTGTCAGCTTCAGAGCATGGACTGGCTGAGGGGTATGCACACAGTGACAGGCTGCAGAAAGTTAGCATCCTCGGGACTCCCCCAAATATAAGAGGAGATGAACTCGCTAACAGCATCAAACTCCAGTGAGATAGGTGCTCCATTGTTGTAATGCAGACATTGAGAAGAACTGGGACCATGTTTGTGTCTTAGTCTGTGTTAGGCCTGAGCATTCTTGCTACCTGGGGATGGGGGGGGGGGGGGGAGGAATAATAAATTCACTAGCCATTTGCTCAGAGCTGTATATTCTTGGGCAAATTGTCTGCCTTCTCAGACCTTCAATTTGCTCATCCTCAGGATGAAGGAATAGAACAAAATGGCTTCAAAGTTACCTCTAGTGATGTAACCTTTTACATCAAGATCTGAGGGCCAGCCACCTAGTACATGTGGTGGAGAGACCCTAGATGTAGACATAGCGTTGTCATTTACATTTAGTCAGTTCCATACCTTGAGTCTATATATGTAGCACAAGAGTCCTACTTGTATTCTTGAATCAATTCAAGCACAGTTAAGTCAAGTAGGTCCAATTTATTTACAAAATAAATGCAAACTTCTAAAATAAATAATAAATGGGGGATGGGAATAGGAAAAACAGTAGAATGCACTGGATATAACTTTCCTAGGATCATAAATGCATACATGACCAGTGCAACCCCATATCATGTTCAATCACAAGAATGGGAAGTTATACTCCATGTATGTATGGTATGTGAAAATACATTCCACTATCATGAATAACTAAAAAGAACAAAAAAATAAAAATAAAAAATAAATGGGGGGGGCTAAGACATGCTCCTTTAATTTTATAAGGAGGTTCATAACTCAATTTTTATTATGCCTAATTTTAGAGTTAATTCAAATCTATGTTGGTATGAGGAAGCACATAGTATATTCTTAATAAATATAAGTTGGGTAAATTATTGAAAAATACTCCCATAGAAGCTC
Organism: Spermophilus citellus; assembly: GCF_964194105.1. NCBI lineage: Eukaryota > Metazoa > Chordata > Mammalia > Rodentia > Sciuridae > Spermophilus > Spermophilus citellus. The sequence continues at coordinate 85,308,333 of NC_138198.1, forward strand.
AGTAGACTTGATGCTTTTTGAATTATTTTTTACCCTTAATTTTTTAACCATATTAACTTCATTATGGCTGTTTCAGTGCTCAGGAATGAGAGCTTATTCTTATTTTAAAATGAAATATGGCTGAACTATCACAAATAACACCAAAGATTTTTTTTAAAGAGAGAATGCAGACATATTTAAAAAAAAAAAAAGTTGGCAAACCTATACAGAAAACTCCTGAATGAAATGGGAGTTCTGAAACAGACTTCACCCAAAGAAATAGCTGGAAAGGCCCCTGATAAGAATGAAATATTAAAATGATCCCTGACAATGAGGGAAGCCACAGTCCAGGGTGGGATTAGGTTTTAAAATAATCTGAAAATAAGCAGCAAAAGATTTTCTTAGCTTGCTTTGAAGCAAGAAAAAACAAAGAAGAAGTGACTTTTGGGGACATGATGGTGTAGGGTAAACACTTTGGAGATATGAAGCTTCAGATGGCCTTGTTTTTTGCTCCATGAAAGAACAGAATATTCAGTATCAAAAGGGTAGATTAAACATCATTTAAGAGAGCATAAAAATTTAGGCAGTTAAAAATCATACCAGATTCAAGTTTCCAGTTTCTTAGAATGCCATCTGGCGGGCTAGAGAACGCCCAGCTGCTGGCATCCAGGCACTTTTGAGAGATTTCTAACAACAGGATGAAGGCTAAACATTGAGAATGGGAAAATACTGAGGTTTTTTTTTTTCTTTCTTTCTTTTGGGTTTGTTTGTTTGTTTCAAAAGGAGGATGAAAAGCGGATCCACTGATTGGCAAAGGAATCCCGAGGAAATCTAGTCTGAGTAAATAAACCTTTGGTTTGTGAATTTCAAGGAAAGAATACAGTGGTGTTACAAGAAACCATCAGGGGTCACCAAGAGTGTATTGAACCAATCTGACTTAAATCTCACTCATAGAGTTGCACAAAGAATAGATTGTGAGCCAGGTGCAGTGGCGTACACCTATACTCCCAGCAACTCTGGAGGCTGAGGCAGGAGGATCTGCCTCTGCAAAAGCAAAGTGCTAAACAACACAGTGAGACCCTGTCTCTAAATAAAATACAAAATAGGGCTGGGGATGTGGTTCAGTGGCTGAGTGCCCCTGAGTTCAATCCCTGGTACATCCCTACCACTATCACCAAAAATAAAAAATAAAAAAAATAGATTGTGAGTTTTTAATAGCAAGAAGTTTCTAGATTTTAGCAAAACACCCAAAAGAACCCTAATCTTCCCTTCTAGACAAAAAGGTGAAGTATGGGTGAAAAAAAGACAGAAGGTAGGTTAATTTCATCCTTTTTTGAACAATGAACACTTCAAAATGTGTAAATTGGCTTTTTAACCAATTTACTAATAAAAATGTCTTACTTGACATTTTTATTAGTGACCAAGGTTAAGGTATGGAAAGTATACTCATTCAATTTAAGGAAGATGAAGCTGGGAGAATTAACAAAAGTCCACTTCGTTCTCAGGACTCTTGATTAACAAAGGAGAGAAGCCTCGTTTAAATGAAGCCCAGAAAACAAATTGTCCACTAGGCAGATCCCCTCAGAAACAAGTGGATCCAATTGCTCACATCATGCAATGGAGCACCAGACTCTTCCTGGATTCTTTCTCTTCTGCTCTTGCTTCACTTTTCAGGAAGCTTCTACCCAGGGAAGTCAAATATGGCATCAGCATAAACTATGGCTTATCTTCTAGCAACTCAACAACCACATGGGAAAAATGGTCCAGAGTCCTAGTCACAGTCCTAGCTTTGAGGCTCCTTGCCCTGTCTGGGGACATGTGCTCATCACTGAACCAGGCACAGTGACTAAGTGCTTTTCCAAGCTTGTGGCTCTTCTCAGAGCCCCAAGACTAAGGACGAGGAGAAAGCGGTTCAGCGCAGGGATTTCATGTGAGCAAAATAGAGTGAACAGCTACCCCCAACATAACAGGCTAAAATGATCATTTTAAAAGTAAGATAAAATAATAAAAGTTGAGCTTTATTCAAAACAACCCATTTTATAAACTAAAGATGAGGATAGACCACATTTGTCCACAAACAGTTCATGTGGAAAAAAAAGATTTAGAGGTTGTTTTAGACAATAAGCTCATTAGGAACCAACCATGTGTCACAGAAACCGAAGAACTAATTCAATTTTAGGTTGCCCTAATAGAAAAATCATAATGCAATTATGGGATGTGACGGTCCCACTGTTTTCTCCATAGGTCAGCCCACAGCTGAATATTATATTCTAGAAGGACATTCACCACGTACAGTGCACCCGGAGGAGCTGAGGAGGATAAAAAACCTAAAAATCAACATAAGGGAAGACCTAAGGAAGTGAAAAGAGACTTTCCATCCTGGAAATGAGATCACCAAACAGCCATGTTTCAGTATTTGAAACAATCATACGGACTTGAGACTGATTTCGGTTGTGCTACCTCAATGGGAAGAGCTAATACCTGCAATGAAATTAAAGGGAAACAGATCTGGGTTGGTTTGACAAGGAGTCCTGTCCGGCAAAATAATTGGCTCCCTTGAGATCAAGTGAGCTTCTCTCAAAGGTAATTATCAGGAATGTTGTAGGATTGTGTTGGTCACTAGTCAATTTGTAAGATATCCCTTCTAACTCTTAAAGTCATGATCCAGTGAGTCCATGAAGGTCTATTAACTTCTCCATTATGGATAACAGAACAGGAAATGTATGCTTTATCCATATTTTCAGTTGTAAAGGAAGGACCCAGGCCTTCTGGGTCTGCAATATAAATGTGACTCAAGGAATTTACCCCTCTGGTGAATTGGAAGGAAATCAGTGATAGGTGAGAGCAAACTCCATATGGGAAACTTTTGGAATACAAGACACCAAGGAAAATAAGGGCTTGGACAAAAGTCTCACTCACCTTAGGACCTTCGTGCATTAGTCAGAACTCAGAGTGTGTCCTAAATTCACAAAGCACCCCTACCTGATCAGTGTGCTTTTATCTATGTCGGGGAAATGTTCAAGTTTCTATTAAAATTATTTTGATTATCAATAGATTTCTTTTTCCATGATATTTTACTACACAGATAATGTAAGAAATGTAATAAAATAGCAAAAGCATTGGAAAATGCAACAAAACTTCTCAAAGTGGTCAAAACTTCTAACAAATGATCAAACTAGATTTACAAGCAAGGAGTTAGTGTAATTATTATTCACTCCACCATATAGCAAAGATAACTTAGAGTTGATGAATGCCAAAATTTTCCTCATAAAATTATAAGAATTCACTAAGTCCTTGTTAAGATACAAAATGAGCAGATAAAGGATGTAAAATTCCTCTGTTTGGAGAACTAGTTCTGAACTGGAGTGAGGCTGCTTGGACCGTGAATTGGTACTGAAATGTCACCAGAAAGCTGTACAGATTTAATGAAATTTTGTCTGTAAAAAGTGTTTTGCAATATGATGTGTAATTTCAAAATCAGAATATCATAACTCCATTCTTATTATTAGCAAAATAATTGGCTAATAATTTCCATTATCCTGCCACAGTGAATTGGCTCTAGAATAATAAATGTCTGGATGAAGCCAACTCTCTCTGATAATTAATATCAGATTCCTGGGACCCAGAGTAGACAAAATCAGGTGACAGTTTTTTGGGCACTTTAAACACATTAAATCAGTCTCTTATAGCTTTAATTATTCATTGTTAGCAGAGGACACAATCTCAAACTTTGTGGCCACTCTGTATATTACAAATAACTCTTGTAATAGTCCTTATGGTAGCAATATTGCATGGTAAAAGCACTAGATCAATAATAAAAGTATGTTGGAGACCTATATTAAGACTACATCCTTTAAAGGAATCATTGAAACCATTTTGATCCTCCATTATCCTAATTCCAAAAGACCAATAGGTAGGGTTTATAAAGCCTAACTATCGTATAGATTTATGTTAGTTGCTTTTGAACAAGATGAATTTCATCATCTTGGATCAGGTAACTAAGCAATCATGAAGCTAAACCTTCTCATTTTGCAATGAGGAAACAGGATCCCAGCAAATAAGAACCTTCTCCAAGGTAAGTTAACAGGGGAGACTGTATTTAAATGAGAGACTGTCATCTTTAGTGCTTCTTAGGAAAATCTTACTTGTGGCAAATTCTGATCACACATTTAATAAAACCACCCAATGTGCTGTACTCCTTTTCCTTCCTGGCTGTTTTCCTCACCAAATAAGTATTATTACAGATGTGCAAGGAGGCCTAATTGAAACTGGATGTTATATTGGAAGGGCTATGTTTCATTTCCAGTAATGGTCAAGATTATAATAAAAAAAAAAAACTGATGAAAAATGTTAACCTGGCACAGCCAGATACACAAATATGCAGGGAACCCAAACTGCTCATTTTACATGCCCAGTGTCTACCAAGAAATGTGTCCGTATGCCAGGCACAGTGGTGCATGCCTGTAATGTCAGCAGCTCCAAGGCTGAGGCAGGAAGATCACGAGTTCAAAGCCAGCCTCCGCAAAAGCAAGGCACGAAGCAACTGAGTGAGGCCCTGTCTCTAAATAAAATATAAAATAAGGCTGGGGATGTGGCTCAGTTGTCGAGTGCCCCTGGTTCAATCCCTGGTACAGAAAGAAAGAAAGAGGGGGGGGGATGGAGGGAGGGACCAAGGGAGGAAGGGAGGAAGGAAGGGAGGAAGGAAGAAAGAAAGAAATAAAGGTGTCCATGCATGCATAGCTGGGTAAAGGTGAAGGGCTAGTAAGAGATGGATGATAAGGAGGAAATATTGACCTTGTTTCCATCTGGGGTCAAAAATGCAAAGAGATTGTTTTGTATATTTTATTTCCCAAGGGGAAGCATGTTACTTAATTAAAAAAAAAAAATCTTTGAGCAATATAGTCTCCCTAGTTGACAGTAGCCCTCTCTTTCCCTAGTACTATTTTACATTGGAATTTTTTTTTCATTATTCAGAAGCAAAAAGGAAAAAGTTGGCCAAGTTTAACCCAGGCAAGATGGATGTTAATTGCAATGTTATAATACTAATTTGTGCATCCTTACTCAACCATAGGAAACTCATTATGGCCTCATTTAACATTCTGAAAACATTTTTAGACCATTTATAGGTTCAAATGGAAATAAATATGACTATATGTGTAGAATTGTCATTTTAATCAAATTAAATTTTCCAATTAGAGAAAGAAGTCTTTTTAAGATTACCTATAATTCATATTCTTAGAAGACTTCAGGTTATAGAGCTCTGAAAGACCATTTTTAGAACAGGAAATACACATTTTTGCTGGGACATGTATCAGAATGTATTATTGGTGATTTTTTTTAAACTCCAAAACTTTTTTAGCATATTAAATATATTAAGAAGCCATAGTTTAACTCATTTAAAATGCTAGCTGGTTTAGAATTCAAAGGTTGAATGTTGATAATGACAAGAAACTGAATAAATATATTTCTGAACAGCATCATCATTTAAAAAGGAAGAGTTAAAAACTTTGCTTTTCATAATAAATAAAAATCCTGATGACATTTCAGTGCAATTTTCTAAATGCTTATCCACGCTGCTTAAGACAAACAAATAAATAATGTACATGACTATAATATCTACAGAGTGTAAATATGAGGAACCAAATCAAAATAGAAACGTGAATCTGGTCAGCTTGAAGAGTTTAATAGTATCATTAATAATACATCCATAAACTGTGTCCATTTAAATACCAAAGTTGAGTTCTTAAGCAGAATAAATAAATACACTCCATGGAATCAAAGAGTTTTTAGGATGACTCATTACTTTCAACCCTGACATTCAGCTAATGATGATGTATTACATTGCATTTGGATCACATCACATTTGTATTACATTAGGAATAATCTTTATGACCTGATGTTCAGGGTTGTTTGTTGTTTTTTTTTTTAGTTTCTCCCAAACTTACACATTTTTTTTAAACATTTGAATTCAAAAAGCACAAATCCGTATACTATAATTAACATGCTGCCTGAGGTTGATAAGATTTTGGAAGCAGGAACTTCCAGGATTCCTGAAGAGATCTAACCTTGCTAGACAGATGGTCAGCAGCCATCTCATCAGCAGGCTAAGAATTAGGTCTAGGTAGAAGAGGCTGTGACCCCAGATGTGTGTGATTGGAGGGGATTAGAAAATGTCTTAAGTTCCACCCTCGGCCTGAACAGTATTTGTTATTCTATTTCCAAAAAAGGGCATCCCTGTGGGTCTGGGTTGCATCTGCCAGATCCCCTGTTAAAATGTAGCCCATTTCTGATTGAATATACATCTTTTCCAAAAATATTTACCAAGTGTTTACTATGTTCTAAGTATTCTGAGGAATACCGAGAGGTAGGATCATGGATAAGTAATTAAGTCTTCATTTTCTGTTCTGTCACTTAGGGATGATAGTTCCCACATCTATTATGAAGAACAGATCACAATTGGTTGGATCATGATTTACCAACTAAATACATGGAAGGGATTTAGAAGATATAAAATGTTCAATAATTATAGCTGATGCTAATTTTATAATTAGCCAAAGATAGTACCCTCAAGGAATTTAAAGTAGGGAAAAAAGGTATCTTTATACCTCTATACCATGAAAAAGTAAAAAGAGTACTTCAGAGAAAGAAAAGACGGCTTCTAGAAGCAGAGGTCAGAGAACGTTTAAGAGAAAAAGTTACTTTTGAGCTGGATCCTGAGATCTGAGCAAGTATTTCTACAGAAGTAACAAGTACCTTAACACCCAACCAGGATTTAGTGCATTCATTCATTCATTCATTCATTCATGATAAACATTCTTTGAGTTTAGGAAAGTCACAAAAGGAGAATGGGCATGTTTTTTATCAATGCAAATGGTGATCTCTGTGATTTTTTTTTATGCTTCTGGGGAGGATGGATCTGGAAGGGGTGCTGCTGAGGGCAGGTGGCAACTCTGTGAGATCTGAGTGCCAACTCTAAGGAGAATTACTGAGAGTCAGTGAGCAAGCAGGAATCTCCCAATTCCTGAGCAGATTACTTAGAGAGGAATGATTCCATTGAAATAAGAATGAAATGCAAAGGACACTGGCTGAGGTCTGTAGATCAGAGGACAAGGAAGAGCATATGTTGTTGCGCCGAGAAGGTTCTCGTATTGTGTTTTGCCTCCAATATTGGCTTATTAGCTGTGCCTCTCTTTAAAATGTTTTTCAATATGCCTGAATATATCACGGTCTACTTTAGTTCACAATATGCTTTAATATATCACGGTCTACTTTCAAATAATCATTATACTACTTTCATACAATTTAATAACCCCACAACAGTATAATTCCATTTCTCTCCTCCTGTCCTGTGGACTGCTATTGCTGTACACTTATACACATGATTAAATTATACACTTTTTAAACCCCCAATACAGTATTAAATTATCTTTGCTTTTAAACAGCCAATTATTCTTTAAAGAGATACAAAAAAAATGAGTGGAAATCATCTGTTACAATGACCAACTACTATTTTTGTGTTCCTCATTCTTTTTCTTTTTCCCTCAGTCTGGTATGATTTTCCTTCTGAAAAATAATTTAATATTTTTTAAAGTGATGATCTGTTAGTAAGGAAATCTCTCTCTCTCTCTCTCTCTCTCTCTCTCTCTCTCTCTCTCTCTCTCTCTCTTTTGGCTGAAAGAGGCTTTTAGTTGACCTTCATTTTTAAGGATGTTTTCTTTGGATATAAAGTTCTTAGTTGTCAGGTTTTTGTTTTAGTTTTTCTTTTTTTTTATTTCAGCACTTTAAAGATATTCCATTCCTTTGTGCTTGTACAGATTTTTAAAATATGTAATTTTAAAATTTTTATTCCTTTGCATGTAACATGTCTCTTTTCTTTCCCCTTTAAATTTCTCTTTTTCCTTGATCTTTAGCAGTTTAAGAGTTGCCTCAATATATTTGGATGTGTGTGTATTTATTCTGCTTGTTTATTGAACTTGTTGATCTGTGAATTTACACTTTTTTCCAAACTTGGAAAAAAAATAATGGTCATTATTTCTTTAAATACCACCCTCTCATTCTGATACTCCTAATTGTACAAAAATTATACTTCTTGATATTGTCCCACAGGCCACTGATGCTCTGTTCATTTGGGGGGAAAGCCTCCTGTGAATTTTAATTTTTTTCTTTCTAGTATATATTTATCATATACAAAATGACATTTTCAAATATGTATGTATGGCAGGATGTCTAAATAGAGCTAATTAACATGCATTACCTCACACACCATTTTTTATGGTGAGAACACTTAAAATTTACTCAGTGATTTTCAAGAATACAATGCATTGTTATTTACTATAGTCACCCTGTTGTAAAATAAATGTCTTGAATTTATTCCTTCTATCTAATGGAAGTTCGGTTTAATTTGACCACCTGGAAAGCCTTGATAACAACCATTCTACTGGCTGCTTCTCTGAATGCAAATTGTTTAGATTCCACAAGTGAGATGATCCCATATCTGTCTCTCTGTCCCTGGTTTATTTTGACGGGGTGATCAGCTCCCCAACAGAGCAGGTTCCTGCTCAGGAGGTGTGAGCCACCTGGGAAAGTAAAAAGTCTAAAATCATCAATAAGAAATAAGCAAAGCCAAAGGTCAGATTTAAACAGCAGAGTGCCTGATAGGTCTTCCAGTCCTGATGGAAGGAGCTAAACAACTGAAAAAGGCCCCAATTCTTTATTAAGGGGCAGGACATCAAAGGCAGGGATAAGGCTTCAGTCGGGGGAGTCTCGTTTCCGTGCTTGCTTCTTGGTGTGGCAGGGTCTTGCAGTAACAGGTTGATTGGCATTTTGCAGGTTACTGCCCATCACTGGGAGGCTGTTTGAACTGGAGCTATGAGCTACATCAGGATGCCAGCATGAGTTGGGGTTACCACTGGGAGTTCCCAGGACAGTGGCTTCCCTGCCTAATGGCTCATAGATGGCTTCTGCATTATTTCACTTAACATACTATCTTCCAGGCTCATCCATATTGTCATAAAATAAAAGTCAGGATCTCCTTTTTTTTGTGTGTGTGTACCAGGAATTGAACCCAGGGAAACTTACACACTGAGCCACATCCCAAGCCCTTTTTTATTTTTTATTTTATTTTATTTTTTTAAAGATAAAAGAAAAAGAGAGAATTTTTTAATATTTGTTTTTCAGTTTTCGGTGGTGCTGAGGATTGAACCCAGCGCCCCAAGCATGCCAGGCGAGTGCATTACTGCTTGAGCCACATCCCCACCCCTTTTTTATAGTTTATTTAGAGACAGGGTCTCACTGAGTTGCTTAGGTCCATGCTAAGTTGCTGAGGCTGCCCTTGAACTTGTGGTCCTGCTGCCTCAGCTTCCTGAGCCTCTGGGAGGATCTTCTTTTTTGAGGCAAATTGAATGCCACTGTATACATACCACACTGCATATCTTTGAACTTGAAACACGTCATTTGAAATTCTGTTCATTTTAAAGTTTATTTTCTCTGTTTGTTTCATTCTTCATAGGTTCTATTACTATGTCCTCAAGTTCAATGACTTTTCTTTTAATAGCTGTTTTTGAGATTCTTGTCAGAGAGTTCCATCATCTTTCATTTCTGGTCAGTTTCAGTTTCTATTGTTTTTCTTATTTGAGGCCACATTTTCTTGCTTGTTAACCAATTTTTAACTTTTTCATTGAATACTGGACGTTGTTCATTTTCACACTGCTGGATGCTGAATATTGTGTACCTTGAGTGAGTATAAACCTTTATTTTTGTGGTTCTTATTTGCAGATCAGGAGAGTCCTGGTAGAGCCTGTTTTCAATCTTCTTGAAGGGGGTCTTAAGAACCCTTTATGCAGATATTAAACTCCACAGCTACTCCGAGACCTCTGATACTGTTGAACTAAAACTTCTTGGTGGTGATTTGCTGGGCAGGGTGGTGATGACTACTCACACAGCTTGGTATTCTGCAAAGATCTGAGGGGACTTTCTTGCTGGTTTCCAGAGCTCTTATTCACCAGGGCTCATCCTTTCACATCTCTGCCCTATGAATTTCAGCCATCTGCCCTCCTCAAAGCCTGATCTTCTTACCTCTAAGACCACCAGCCTCAGTTTGGGTTTCCCTCCTCCTGTTCCTATTGTGTGGAAATTGTTCCCAGGCCCAAAGTGGGGAGTTTATAGAATTTAGTCCATTGGTCCCCTTTTCTGAGAGAACACAATCCTGTGCTGCCTGTTATGTGGTGTCTATAAGCAGATGCTTTGTATACTTTTCACAATTTTCTGATTTGCTGTAGGAGGGTAATTCCATCCTTTTTAAACTCCCTTACAGCCAGAAGCACAGTCCCAAGATTAGAGATGCTGAAAAACTCAAGTCTGACTGTTAACGAAGTGAATAATAGCAATGTAAAGGACCAAGAGGCCTGAGGACAATGGGAAGGCGTAGTCTAGGAGAGCTGTTATGTTTTAACAAGTGACTGCTAAAAAGAATCAGCTAATTTTACTGTGTCCATTTGCAGGAACATTTCAAGAGGAAAATTACGGAACAGTACATCTATTCAAATTTTTATCATTGACTTAGATTGAAGAAGTCTATGAAATTCAACAAAAACATAAAGCTAAAAATTTTAGCTACTCTTCCAAGAGGATTCAGAAAGCTTTCAGTAGGTGGACCAGGCTAAATTTTTTTCTTTTCTTTTTAAATTTGTTTTAATTAATACATAAAAGGAGTATAACTTCTCATTCTTCTGGCTGTATGTGATGTAGGATCACACCATCATGTAGTCATATATGTACATAAGGTATTAATGTCCCATTAATTCCTTCCTACCCCGTATCCCCTCTCCTCCATTCCCCTCTGCCTAATCCAAAATACCTCTATTTTTCCCTAGCTCCCCCCGCAACTTATTATGATTGAACATCTGCATATCAGAGAAAACATTTGGCCTTTGGTTTGGGGGGACTGGCTTATTTTGCTTAGCATGTTATTCTCCAGCTTCATCCATTTACCAGCAAATGCCATAATTTTATTCTTCTTTAAAGTTGAGTAATATTCCATTGTGTATATATACCACACTTTCTTTATCCATTCATCTGTTGAAGGGCACCTAGGTTGGTTCCATAGTTTAGCTATTGTGAATACTATAAACATTGATGTGGCTGTGTCACTGTAGTATGCTGATTTTAAGTCCTTTAAACCTCTGCCAGAAAACTTCTAGAACTAACAAATGAATTCAGCAAAGTAACAGGATATAAAATCATCACCCATAAATTAAATGCTTTCCTATACATCAGTGATAAATCCACTGAAAGAGATATTAGGAAAACCACCCCATTCATAATAGCTTCAAAAAACAAAATACTTTGGAATCCATCTAACAAAAGAAGTCAAAGAAGACCTCTACAATGAAAACTACAGAAAACTACAAAGAAAGAAATTAAAAAGACCTTAGAAGATGGAAAGATCTCCCATGCTCTTGGATAGGCAGAATTGATATTGTCAAAATGACCACACTACCAATAGTGTTATACAGATTTAATGCAATTCCTATTAAAATCCCAATGACATTCTTCATAGAACTAGAAAAAGCAATCGTGAAATTCATTTGGAAAAACAACAGGCTAAAATTTAATAATAACAAATGTAAAAAAAAAAATCTCTCTCTCTCTCTCTTAAAAAAAAAATAATGCCTCCATAGATGGTGGTGCATGCCTGTGATCCTGGAGGATTGCAAGTTCAAGGCCAGCCTAAGCAATTAAGCAAGACTCTGTCTCAAAATAAAAAATAAAAAGGAATGAGGATGTAGCTCAGTGTTAGAGCACCTCTGGGTTAAATCCAGGAAGGAAGAAGGAAGGAAGGAAGAAAGGAAGGAAGGGAGGGAAGGAAGGAGAAAGAAAAGAAGCCTTAAGCCTTATCTTACTTTCAGATCCCTGAAGTCAGGGAATTTGTTTTATCTATTAATGAATTCTCCCTACAGGGTTTTAAATTTTTCAATATACTCTTGTACAATAAGTTGCATTCACTTCCAGGAATCACATTTTAAGTGGCACACTGACAATCTCGAGTGCATTCTGAATAGAGAACACAGCATTCTGATGATTCTGGAGAGTATCCCATTTTAGAAAAAGTTGAAATAATATATTCAAACCAAAGGAGATAAGATGAAAGGAAAAAAAGTGTAGCCTATCCTAAAATACATTTGGCCCTTTGTATCCTTGAGTTTTGTACATTCAAACAACCAACCACAGATCAAAAATACTTTGAAAAAAATGTGTCTGTACTGAACATATACAAACTTTTGTTCTTGACATTATTCCCTATGTCAATTATTTATATAATATTTATATTGTTTTAGGCATGTTGAGTAATCTAGAAATGCTTTAAAGTACACATGAGAGGACAAGCATAGGAAATATGCAAATCCTACATTTTATACAAGAGTTGAGCACCACCAACCCCCTGAAGATACTGTGGTGGGGCTGTATTCAAAGGACTAGCGAATATTTAAAGGGATTGTCAAATCACTACTTCTTTCCAAAACACAATACTACAACTATGGGAGAAAGTTACAGGAAAATAAGTTTAGCTCTAATAATAGAACATCATCTTTTACAGGAATGAGGTCCCCAACACTGAACTTATTCAGGAAATTCACCATGTAAAATATTTTGGAGAGGTGTTTTAACTGAGTTAAGAATTCTGTTTTCCTACCAACTTTATAAACCCATGACTTCTTAATGTCAATGCAACAGGGAAAAAATGTTCTTATCTTCTCTGGGTCATGACACAAAATCTTTTAGTCAGTCTTGTTTTACTATCACTACCTGACCAGGTCCTTATGTTTGGGTCTTCTATCACCATCTGTATTTTTGATACTAAAGGGTGACCAGTCTCAAACTTTGCCACATTAGAGAAGCTCTTGAGGTAGAGATAGATAAGGTCGAAGACAAGGAGGAGGAGATAGAAAGAACAAAGTGCCCTATGTTGAGGACAGGCAGACACCAAGGAAGAAGCCCAGCTCTTTCCACAGATTGGGATATTCTGCATTCTACAAACGAACTGCCTGCTGCGATCAACATTTCGCATTAGTATGTGGTGCACTTATCTGATGCCATTTCTTCACTTTTCCAATAACTAAAATATAAACTTTAATTTTTCTAAAAACTACAATAAAACAAAGTGCAGATAATTGAGACACCGAATAATGGGTGCATTTGGATTGAATATACCATTTTCTCTACTTTTTTGTATGTTTGACATTTTCCGTACTAAAATGTTCATATATATATATATGTATATATATATATTATATGTACATAAATATATATATGTGTGTGTGTGTGTGTGTATGTGTGTGTGTGTATATATATATATATATATATATATATATATATATATATATTAGTTGTTGCTGAACCTTTATTTTTTATTTATTGTATGTGGTGCTGAGAACTGAACCCAGTGCCTCACACATGCCAGGCACAACCCCAGCCCCCTAAAATATTCTTACTTTTGTCTATCAGGTATCTTCCAATTAAAACCAGTTATGTTCAGAAGTAACCCATTTCGTCCCTTCTTCTAATAGTACCTTTTCATATGGGGACACTCAATTAGTGCCTTTGTGACCTCAGGCTCCCTGGGGGAAGTGGAAGGTGACTTATCTCATAGGTGATTTTTGAAAAATGAGTGTATGCAGCTCTTCCCCTTCCCCTCTCTCCTTCTTGGGGCCACCTGGTCTCCCTTCCATACTGCAAGTTGGATGGGACAGCTGCCATGAGAGGAGACTGATTCAATACTATCTAAGGCCAATGGAGTAAGACCAAATCTGGAATAAAATATTAGAAATTCAGTGCTGTAATACAAGCCTTGTCAAATACTCAGAGTTTTTTGAAGCTGATAGTTTTATGCCAATCTACGAAAATTTGTTTTCCTTCTCAGAGGATTTAGAATTCTGCAATTAAAAGAGGGGGGGGAATGCTACACATTGATTCCGTAAAGCCCTAGCGATCTTCATCCCATGCCTAAACTCTTTCTACATCTTCTCTCCTGAGAAAGCTTTCTGGATTGCTCCATCAAGTATGTGGCTACACTCCCTCTCTCAATACTGTTTATACCAGCATCATATCATTTAGAGAGTCCTGTTGTCCTTATCTGTTTATACATCTCTTTTGCTAACTAGTCAGTGCCTTCTTGAACAAAGACTGTCATTCATCTAATGGATCCAATACTGGTACAGGGCCTGGTCCTCAGTTAGGTATGCTCCAAATGTTCTAGGAATCAATGAATGAGTGAATGAATAAAAGGGGTTTTTAAATGAGTAGTTAGTTCTGAAGAGGGCTTTGTTTTTAGGACCTTAGTCATTTTTGATGATAGAATCTGAGAGCTCTAATGCCTGAGACAACGATCATGCATCTCAATTGAATTTTAATTTATAGTGACTTTATTAATTTATAATCTACAAACTGAAAATGCAATGTATTAAATTTTCTACTCAGTTTTTCAATTATAACACTATCAGACCAGAAGTCAGGAACCCTAAGTTTCATTTTTGTCTCTATTGCTGACACATCTTTATCTTTGAAGAAATCATTTTTACCAGTTAGCGCCTTGGTTCTATATCTATAAAACAGAGGTACAAATTTGCTTGGCAAGTGTTCTCATATTCATTATTAACTAATACTTTCCACATAAAACCTGTATTTTCAGTATTGCATATTTAGTTATAATTTCAGCCCACAGATGAACCTTGCAAACTTTCTATAAAGTTACTGAATTTAGTGCCAAGAGATATATTTTTAAACTTTTTATTGATATAAAAGAATTCTTTTATATTGAAAGAATCAGAGTCCATAAAATGACTCCTGTTCAATGGAGAGGTAATCATTTCCATACTTTGATTAAATTAAGTAATAAAGACAAAATTTGAGTATTATTAAAATTGGTGATACTTGAGGGGAAAATAATCACATTAAAATGTTGTAGTATATATGTGGAATGGTTATTTTAATAAGAAGGAAGGTCTGATTCAGTGTCAAAATCCATATCTTCTTCATTTCCAGTAACTGGAGAATTTCCCATTGGCACGTGCCTCTCTGTATAATTTGCACAGAAAAATGAAAGAAGATGAAAGGAAAGAACCATACCAAAATGGTCAAGGCATCTATAACCAAGACTACCAGCAGCCCACCCATCAACCACTCTCCTTTCATTAATATAAAGTTCCAAGTTTATTCGGCACAAGAAGATTCTCAAGGTTTTTTAAAAAGATACTTCTAGAGTCTCTTGCAGCTAGGTGACCCTGACATTGAGTTCTGGCCAGGAGAATGATGGCAAAAGTTGCCAGGTATGCTTTCAGGAAGAATCTTTAAAAGGATGGCAGACACCTACAACATCTCTGTTGCTTTTGTCTTTTTCCTGACTTTCTAACTGAAATGTGGACACGATGACTGAATCTTCAGCAGTTGTCTTGAGATTTTGAAGAGAGAAGCCAGTGTGAAGGGAGAGCAGAGAAATAAATCAGAAGGAGCCTGGGTCCCAAGCTACTTCAAGGAGTCACCATATATGTCTCTGGGCTTTCCTCAGTATTAGCTACTTCCTTTCTGTGAAGAAAAATAAAACCTTCATGTCTTTAAGCCATTGTGATTAGGTTGCTATGCCAGCTGCCAAATGCAGTCTCCAAGTGGTAGAATACATCCTGCATTAAGGGAAAGACAACCCCAGACCCACATTACTTTGTCTTGTGAGGCAAGAAAACATGGTCAGATGGTTTCGTGCCTTTGCTTGAAAAGTTAAAATTTAAAACTCAGATTGAGAAATGACCAGCTACTCTTGGCAACTCTACATGGAGTCAAGGCCCCAAGGGACATTTCCTGGCCTTCCTTGTCATAGTTATCCAAACCAAAGAGCTCTCCACTCAGTGGAAAAACAGAGTCCATTAAGCTCTGAGTACCTGTGAGTCCACCTCTAGGTGGCCCCATGAAGGAGGTGAGATTGGTTCCTGTGAATATTGCTTCCACTGTTTTTACCACTGTTTAACTGTTTCTAGGTCTGTTTCTGCCCATAGCCTGAGTTCCTTCAGGGCTGAGGTAGTCATAAGAATCATCGTGTTCCAAAGTAATAGGCACCATGACAGATGCTGGGTGAATGAGGGAATGAACGTCTGGCCTCTGAAGTTCTCATGGCCACGCTCTTCAGGTGACTGGTGGGGGTGCCATTGCCCCAAATCAATCACATCCAAAATTCCAGAACAGTCAGTTTGTTTTTCCCTCTTCTGAAAAAAGTGATGGTAAAATATATGAAGGGAGAAAAGACCACATTCTGGGAAGAGACCATCCACCTGGAAAAGATGGTACTGGTCGCTCATTTTCACATTCCTAAGATGACAGGAATCTGCTCCACCCATTTCATACAGGAAAGCAATCCAAACTTAGATCCCAGGGTTTCGAGAAGGAGCAGGCAGGGTGAGCAGACAGTCATAAAGTGGAGAGAAGCACTGACATCAGAGAGATAATATGGTAGCAGGATAAAGCAAAACCCATTTGAAGAATCTCTACTATTTTCACAAGAGACGCCACAATATGCCTGGTCTCCTGTCCAAGCATAAAATCTGGCACAGATTAGCAAGAGCAATTTTAAAACTAGTTCCAATGTGGTTTTGGTCTTGAAATACTTGAAGTCCAACATGTAAAACTACAAAAGGAAAATTTCCCTGGTTGAGAAGTGAGGCAGGCAAGAGATGCAATGATCTCCTGCTCTCCGTCCTTCCATCTACCCCTAAGCTCTCATTGCCCTTGAAAAGCAATCGGGGCAATCTCCTTGCTCTGTCTATAAATGAACCCACAGGCTACGGAAAATATTCATTCCTTTACTCAAATAGGAGCACAAATAGCAGATTAACCCCAAATAGGAAGCTTAAAACATCAACTGGAGCCTAGAATCCAAAATGACTCCCCATCCCCTGCCACTTATCTCACCTGTCTGATGTTCTTCAAAATGAAACAAGGATTAAATTATCCTTTTAACATTTGCCTGAGCTCATCCCCTTCATTTGACAGTATACCTTCATTTAAAAGAAGTGATGTGTTGAATGGATTATGCAAAAAGCTTTAACACACTAACAGCTTCTCACCCAAATGCCTTTTGTTCACTTTGCAAAATAGCCTTTGGCCATTGGATAGAGAAGGAGTCAGTCCAATTAGCTACCTTAGTCCATTCTCCTTGATAGAACAACCTTTTTGGCATTTCACATTCTATCAGATTTAGTGCCATCCTATCTGGACACCAGATGTTTTATTTGAAAATAGTTACTAGAATATAAATGAAAAGAAGACTAATCAGGTTGTTATAAATTCAAATAAGGTCGCTTGTTTCTTTAAGAAAATCTTTGGTGAATGAGCTAGCAAAGAAGCATTTTCATCTAATGAAACAGGTAACACACGAGAAAGTGTGTGTGATCTTCCCACATCGCTTTGGGAATTCCATAAATATTAAATAATAACAATAAAGCCACCAAGGCCTTGACCTGCAACACCCTGGATTCTCTTGACTTCTCACAAACACTGATCGCCTAATCTGTGTAATAGTATTTTTTTTTTTTTTTGTGAAATGGGTTGGGGGAATTGAACCCAGGGGTGCTTAACCACTGAGTCACATCCTGGGCACTTTTTATATTTTAATTTGAGAGAAGGTCTTGCTGAGTTGCTTAAGGCCTCACTAAGTTGCTGAAGCTGGCTTTGAACTCAACAATCCTCCTGCCTCAGCCTACTGAGCCGCTGGGATAACAGGCATGCGCCACCACACCCTGCTGATGGTATGATATTTTTAAGGGGAAAACTTGTACATTGAGAGACTAATTCTGCTCTCAGTAGGAGTGAGAAGTATGATTCTTGTTGAGTAGCTTTAAAAGATTTCTAGACATGATAATAAATTAAGTCATGTTGCCTATGTTCCGACATTTGGTGGAGACAACGTAGGCTCTGGATGTTGCTTTTAAAGTGAAGCTCAACTATAAGCACAAAATGTTCTTGACACTTCAGTATATACTGATGATTTCTGTTTGCTAAGAATCTCTAAGCCGGGTGGCTGAAACAGCAGAAATTTATTTTCTCATAATTCTGGAAGCTAGTAGTCTGAAATTGAGGTGTTGACGTGGCTGGTTTCTTCTAGCACTTCTCTCTTAGCTTACAGATGGCCATCTTCTTCCCGTCTTCACATGATCTCCCCACTTCCTTTGCCTGTGTCCTAAACTCCTTTTCTTATAAAGACATTCGTCATGTTGGGTTAGGGCCCTTGCTGATGATCTGATCTGACTGACTTCTGCCGCAGTCTGGCTGGGCACAAAATAACTGAGCTGCCACAAAGCCTTGTAGGTTCAAACAGCAACTCTTTATTCCTGAACTCTCAACGGCACTCTACACACACTTCCCAGGAATACACTCCCTCCACCGGGCTCCGCGGGCCAATTATCCCGGAACCCCCACGAGAACTCAAGGGGAACTCCAAAGTAGCGGGCGCCAACTCCAAGGCAGCAGGATCCGCCCTAATCCCGGAGCCACCCTAATCCCGGAGCAGGGTCACCTTTCAACCATTCCCTCTAGCAAAATGCCAGGCATCATTCCGACTAAACTGTGGCTCTCAACAGACTTCCCTAAAGGTCCTGTTTCTATACACATTCACATTCTGAGGCACCTCTGGAGTTAGGACTTCAGACTATGAAGGGGGGGGGGGAGAGTTCACCCCCAATATTTATAATAACAGAAGGGGATGTCATGTGCATTTATCACCAATCCCTCATTTTATAATTGAATAAGTTAGAGCCAGAGAGATGAAATGCCATGTCCAAAAAGAGGTTTAAAATAGGACCAGAAAGAATGGATAGGGAAACTGTGGTATATATACTAGTGGAACATTACTCAGCATTAAAAGAGAATAAAATCACAGCATTTGCAGGTAAATGGATGAAGTTGGAGAATATAATGCTATGTGAAGCAAGCCAATCCCAAAAATCCAAAGGCCGAATGTTTTCTTTGATATGAGGATGCTGACTCATAATGGTGATGGGAGAGGGGAGAACATAGAAGGAACTTTAGACAGGGCAAAGGGGAGGGAGGAGAAGGGATGAAGCAAGGGAGTAGGAATGATGGTGGAATGAGGTAGACATCATTACCCTAAGTACATGTACGAAGACACAAATGGTGTGAAAATACTTTGTATACAATCAGTGACTTGAAAAATTGTGCTCTATATATGTAATATGAAATGAATTGCATTCTGCCATCATATATAACAAATTAGAATAAATAATAATTTAGTAAAAAAAAATTGGATCAGAATGAGGAAGAGTAGAACTAAGATTAGCACAAGAGTCTCTCAGATGTGGCCACTGTTCTTTCTCTGAAACTTCAGAGAGAGAAAACGATGGTTCCGTGAAAATCCTGCTGTATGTATCATGGAGGGGTAATGTAAAATACATTCCAGTCGTACCTTGGACCCTGTTGATCTACAGACGTGGCATAGTCCAGTTCTCATCGCTCTGGGTCTCTGGTGCAAATGCACTGGCTTCTTTTTTTCAGATTTGTGAGCAAATCTTATGGCTTCACTTCCCTTTCCAGAGATGTGTGCCTTCCAGGTGCCTTAAGACAAAGCACTGGGAGCATGAAGCAGGTACTAGAATCCTGTATTGCCTTCTTACCTTAAAAAAAAAAAATTACGTTAAATGCGCTAAATGTATAAATTGACACTGGTCGGGGGTCATGTGGCTCTGCAGAAACAATAGGCGTTTTCTGAGAGGCACTTGGATGTGTTGCCGTAAGTTACAATTTACATCGTGTGCCTGGTTGAATGAATTTATGGTGTACATCATCTAGTCTGAACTAAATTACCCCTCACAAAATGGACAAATGGCTGGAAAAGATTCTTTCAAAGAAACTGCAGATTGGAGATCGCATAAATAATAAAAGCACAAGTAAATAAGAAAATTGCTGAGCCAAACTTTCATTCCTCATATCAGCTCCTCTTGTAACACAAGGTGAGGGAGAAGCAATGATGACCTAATTACTTCTGACAGATTGAATCATACTTCTCTCATGCTCTTTTCTTTATAAAGGGGGAAAACACACAGACTCTTACACGATTGGTAGGGGAAAAAACTTATTTCAAAAATATTCCTTATTTTACCTTTATCTCATCCTTTATGCATTGACAATGTCATCAGGGATTCATGATATACAGCATAAATGCACAGGATGCTAAAATACGTGACATGTGTTTTACAATGTTCATACGTAAGTCAGCATACATGTTTTGTAAATCCTTGCCCAAACCATTCCTTATACATGCATGATCTAAGAAATTTGGCAGTCACTGGCCACAGCATTCAGAGCAATAAAATGGTAGGAAAGGTGCCTTACCACAGAAGCTGTCATTTCTTCTAGAGCTTTCTGGCACACAGGAGCAGATCTATTGGGGGCCCTGTGTTTTGTCTTGTTTTTTCTTGTTTTTTTTAACAGAGGTATAAAAGTTACACAAATCACCATGACTTTCCTCAGAATTAATGTATCCAGGTATCCACTACCCAGAGAAGGAAACAGTAATTCCAAAATGCTAGAAGCTCCTCCCACAGCCCCTTCCCCTTATGGTGACTAGGCCAACTAGGGTTAACACACGCCCTGTTGCTCACCCTGTAGTTTTGCCTGTTGTTGAACTTTATATAAACAGGTCTTGCTGTCTGAATTTTCCATAATGATTCATAGGAGTTTTCATGCATTCTAGATACAAGTTCTTTGTATTTAAAATATTTATGTATTCATGTGTATTTTTTAAATATCCTCTTCCACTCTGAGGCTTGACTTTCTTTATAATCTCTTAATAAAGTTTATGAATAAAGAAGAGTTCTTAGAGCATTTTGTGCTGACAAGAAATCTTTGCTTGTTGTATAAGGTCATGAAGATGTTCTTTGTTTTATTTTTAAGGTTTATTTATTTATTTTTTCCTGTAAATTTAGCTCAGAAACCCATCTGGAATTGATATTTTAGTATGGTATGAGGTAGTGGACAAAATTCACATTTTTATATGGCTATCCCAATTAATCAACACCATTTATTTCAAAATACTACCCTACTCCTAATTCATTATAGTCACCTTCTTCATAGCACTGTGACTGCTTATCATTGGGTACGTTTCTGAATTCTCTATTCTGTTCCATTGGCCTATTATCTGTACTTATATGAATATCCACTCTCTCTTAATCACTATCGCTTTAAAATGGGTCTTCAGTCAGAGAAAGACTTCTATCTTAGTTCTTCTTCAAAATTTTTTAAGCTCTTTTAGGTCCTTTGCATTTACATGTAAATTTAAAGTCAGTTTGTGAATTTCCACCCAAAGCAATGCAATCACATTGGATGAATGGCTCAACATGGCAAGACCTGACACCTTTACAGTTTTGAGTCTTCCAATCTGTGAACATGACATATTGCTCCAACTATTTATGTCTGTAATTTCATAATTTCTCCTAGTAATGAACTGTGGTTTTGAAGTAGAACCATAATTTGTTACTGGGAGAAATTATATTTATATTAAAACAATACTGAGGAGCTGGGGTTGTGGCTCAAGCGGTAGCGCGCTCGCCTGGCATGCGTGCGGCCCGGGTTCGATCCTCAGCACAACATACAAACAAAGATGTTGTGTCCGCCGAAAACTAAAAAATTAATTAATTAATTAATTAATTTAAAAAACACTGAGATTCCATCTTACTCCAGTCAGAATGGCAATTATCATATATATTTTCATTAGAAAATGTAAATTTTAGTTTTCACACCTTACCTTAAATTTACTTTCAGATATTTGATGTTTTCTGTTGCAATTGTAAATGATATCATCTTTTAAATATCAATTTCTAATTATTGCTAGTACACAAACATAGAAATTCATGTTAACAAAGGATGTTTATCCAAATACCATGTCATATTTTCCTAATAATTCTAATCATTTTTCTTGTGTCCTACAATCTTATTAAATTCATTTACTAATTAAAATAGTTTGTCTCTAGATTCATTTAAATTTTTGACAAAACCATATCATTTATATCTAATGTAGATATTTTATTTCTTCCTTTGTCATATATACAAATATGTCTATTTTTACATATTTGTATCTATTTTCCTTTCCACTAATATTCAATGTTGTATAAAAATAGGCTTCCATATCTTATTACTCAGACTGAGTGGAAATCTTTCAATATTTCGCCAGAAATATGTATACTACAGCAGTTTTTAATTTTTGTAGATAATCTTTATCAGCTTAAAGAAGTTCCTATTATCATTTATACATATTATATATTATTTTACTGATTGATTTATATTCACTTTGTTAAATGTTTTATGATAAATCAGTGTTGAATTTTATGTACTTTCCTATATCTTTTACTACAGTAAATTAGATTTATTCACGTTTGGTAAATATTGAAAACTCTTGCATCCTTGAAGTATCTGATGTGCTGTACTATTGCCATATTGCTGGATTTAATTAACATTTTATTTAGGATTTCTATTTCCAAGCTGGTGAATGATAAATGATTCTAATTTTTTTGTGTGTCTTAATGATCTAATTAGTTAAGGATCAAAAAAATGGACTGCTTCATAAAAATATGGGGGAAGTATTTTTTTACATTCTCTGGAAATAAATATGAGGATTCATGCAATTTTATATATGTGAATGTGTGTGTGTGTGTGTGTGTGTGTGTGCACGCATGTGTGTACATATATATAGTTTTTGGAATGGTCAACAAATATATGAAAAAATGTTCAACATCTCTAGCAATTAGAGAAATGCAAATTAAAACTATATTGAGATTCCATCTCGCTCCAGTCAGAATGGCAATTATCAAGAACACAAGTAACAATAATTTTTGGCAAGGATGTGAAGAAAAAGGTACACTCATACATTGCTGGTATGTGTAGTGATTGCATCAATTTGTAGCAAATAAAATCAAAGAATAGGGGGAAAAAAAGGAGAGAACAGAAACAAATGTATAATTGAGCAAATTGACAAAAATCATAGTTGTTTCCTTAAAAAACATTAATAAAAATGGTATATTCTCAGGCCAACCAACAACAACAAAAAATATAGAAAGCACAAATTACTAACACCAGGAATGGAATAGGAGATTACCAAAGAGACAACTGACATTAAGAAGTAAAGAAGAAGGTATTATAAACAACTTTACACCAAGGTATTTGATAGTTTAGAAAATAAGGGCCAATTCTTAAAAAAAAATGCAACATACCAAATTACCAAAATTGACAGATGAAATGTAAAAATTTGTATTTCTGCATATTGGTTAAAGAAATTGATTTTGTTACTAAAAAATTGATTTTGTTACTAAAAAAATTGATTTTGTTACTAAAAATAAGACAGAGATGGCTTCATAAGTAGGTTTTCACAAACATAAGGGAAATTCCATACTGTTTTCCACAGAGGTTGCACCAATTTGTAAGCCTATTTTCTACCTTCCTGAGAACACTAACTGAAATAATTAATCTTCAGCCCTTATTATATTCTAATATATGCATTTAAAGCCCATAAATTTCTCTCTGAGCACTATATTAACTGCACACTGTAAATTTTGACATATACTAGTACCATTCAACTCAAATTTTAAATTTCTATTAAAATTTCTTTTTTCTATTGGTTATTTGGGAAGATGTCATTTGACTTCAAAGAAAATGGGTATTTTCTAGTAATATGCTTGTGATTCATTTATATGATATTTGTACTATAATCAAAGAGCACACTTTGAATAATTTCAATCTGTTGACATTCACTGGGGCTTGCTTTATGACCCAACACATCATCAACTATGGTAAAGGTTTACTTTGCAGTTGAAAAGAATATGAATTTGCATATTGTTTGGTACAGTGCTGAATATATGTCAATTAGGTCAAGTTGTAATGATATTCTAAATTCTTAATAATAATTGACAGACTTCTATTTTTCCTGATAGTTTTATCAATGTTTACATTATTTTAAAACTTTATTATGGGATGCATGCAAACTTAGGATTGCAATATCTTTCTGTTGGGCTGAATTATTTATCATTATGAAGTGAATCTCTTAATCTCTAGTAATGATACTTGCCTTAAATACTATTTTGTCTGATATTAGTACAGGTATACCAGCTTTCTGGTATAGCTGTACATTCTACATATATTATCAGTTTTATATAAGCTATATAGAGAGTTAAATGTTTTATGATAAATCACTGTTGACTTTTTCATATCCTTTCCTGTAATTTACTGAATTAACAGTTAAAACATTTAACAATGTTATGTAAGTATTATAAGTATTATATATGTTATATAAGCTATATATACTATCATTTTTATTTTTCTATTTTAAGCCAGTCTTTGCACTTATATTTTTGATGATCAGCATATATTTAGACTTTTATTTTCCATTCACACTATCTTAGTCTTTTACTGATAGTATTTAGTCCATTTACATTTAATTCAACTAATGATATAATTGGGATTTTTGTGTACTATCTTACAATTGGTTTTCTATTTGACCCTTCTAATTTTTTTTCTCTTTTATTTCTTTCATTTGGAATCTAATCATATGTATATTGGATATTTTCACTATGCCCACTTATCTATTTTACTCATCCCAATTTCCATTCTTTTTTCTATGTATTATTTTTAGATATATTCTATTAATTTATTTTCTAGTTTCTTCATCCTGTCCTGGTATGTGTCTAATCAATGTTAAAATTCAATCATCAGGTACTTAATTTAATGTATTATAATTTTTATTTCTTATAAATTAGATTATGATATTTTCCTACAATCTAGTTCTCTGGTGAAATTTTCTATTACTATTTCCTCCTTTCTGTCTACTTTCCTGAGCATAATACTTGGGGTTGCATGAAAGCGCATATCTCTCAGCTGCAATACTAGACCACCCGCAAGTCTTATTCTACTGTCTGACTTTTCTCTTGGAGTTTGGTTACATAAGCATGTTTCTTGGCATATCTAATATTTTTTGTTTGAATGACAGGCTCCAGATGATCTTTCACAAGAGAAAGCTTACCACTTCCTCTGCTAAATATAATAGATTCAGGAGAGGGCAATCCTCTTTATCCAGTTGGCACTCAGCTAAGTCCAGGCTGTGTTGCAATTTTGGCAAGACTTAATCTAGCTCTAATTGAACCTTGTTCCTAAAGCAAAGCCCTCCAAGGCTTTTAATAGAGAATCTGATGAGTCTTTGATCCCCAGAACTAAGAGAACGAGGGAAATCCCTTCTCTTTTTAAGCTTATATTTATTAGCCTCACACATATCTTCAGAATTTGGCAAGATCTTGAGAAAAAAAAATCATATGTTAGAGTTCCCTCAAGTACTTAATTTTTGTCATTGTAGCCTAATTCAAGTTCTATTAGTTTATTTGAATTCCAGCAGGAACTTGCTGCTTAAGTCAACCAACATTTTCAGCCTAGACACAGAAATGACAAAATCCTTCAGGAAAAAAAAGAATGAAGATGGTCAACATCTCACTAAAAGGTTCTTTCTTTCCCCTGAAGAATTTTAGTCCTTCTTTCTCTCGTTTCTTTTCAAAACATGTGTGTGTGTGTGTGTGTGTGTGTGTGTGTGAGAGAGAGAGAGAGAGAGAGAGAGAGAGAGAGAGAGAGAGAGAGATCATTCTTACCTGATTCCAACAAGAACAGAACTTTGACACAAACTGTCCCACTATTCCTTCCACCCTGTTATGGAAGCCCTCAGTCTCTGGGAGAAAAAAAAAAAGGAAGCTTCAGTCTTAATGATTTGCTTCTTGGAAAGGGTTTGAATCCCTAAATTCCATCTAAAAGAGAGTTTTTCTTTTTTTCTTTTTCTTCTTTGTTTTCTTTTTTTTTTTTTCTTAACATGAAGGAAGAATTATGTTAGGGCCAATATTCATTTTTTAAATCATGTTTGTTTAAAAGCCAAGGGCGACATGAAGTAACGAAATTGAATGGCCCTTTTGCAGTTTGAAATCTAGCCAGACATAGGATGATTATAAAAAGTACCCAGTCAAATGAACATAAAGCAAGCTGGCAAGAAATCCGCAGAACACGGTGACTTGTGTAATGTTCTCTTTTCCCCGTCAAGCAGAAACCCTCAGTCGCATTAACTAAATGTCAAATGGAGTGGTTGGGAACACCACGGCTTCTTCAATATACTACACACATCATTTGCCAACATTTTCTACAATGCAAGCAAGTTATTCACAAAAACTACTTTTTTCATTATATATTAATTCTGATCTGAATTTCACTAAGATATGAAAATTGCATAGAGTAAAATACTTATTCATGTGAATATATATCTCTCTGAGGATGTTATTTTGAAATTATTATTTATCATATTTTAATGGGAGAATAATCCATTCCTTCAAGTGTTTAAAGATGTGCAGTGAATTTTAGAATGATGTATTAAATTTTTCCTAACATAAATGAATCCTGCCCTTCCATTTTAGTTTTACTTAAAATCAATACTAATGAAATATTAATAATGTTAATATAATAATGTCTAAATATTGTTAAATGCTTAGCAATCTTTTTGGTAAGGCCCGGTGATTACTCCTCTGTCCCACCGAGTTGAATCAGCACAGCAGATGTGAGTAGGGATTCTAGACCTCATTTTACAGATAAGGAAACTGAGCAAAGCCTCAGACACAGGTTTATTTTACTCCAAAGTGAACATCCTTTAACCACAACAGTGTTTTTGTCTCTGAGGAAAAATGAAGACTGACGCATCAATTCCCAGTGTGATAGATACCTAGGTCTTTCCTCCTTTTCAAATTGTATTACTTAGATAGACAGGCAAAGAGAGAAAAGTGCAAGTCAAATTTATCAATTCTATCACTTGTCAAAGTCTCAAATCAATGTTGACTGAGAAGAGGAGGTTGCAGCTAAAATGAATTTCTGGCATTATCTGAAGATCATAATTCTCTGTGTCATCTCTGTCCAACAAGAACTTAAAAGGCTGACCTTGTAAATTCTTCCCATTCCAAGTCTTTTCCAGAGATAGCCCTTCAGTCCCTATATTCTTGCTAATATATAGTAGCCTAATCTGATCTGTTAGAGAGCGCTGACCAAGGTTCAAATGAATCCAATCATCTGACGTGTCCAGGTGTATTGGGCTGCACTTCGTGGCTAATTACTCCTTGGATGAAGTCGGGACTCACCTGGAACACCCTCAATGCCTTCCCACTCCCTTTCCGCCTCACCTTTGCTTTTAATTATCACCATTATTGTTGCGGCTGCTATAGCGACAGTTGTTATTATTATTGTTCATGTGTCTTAATTAATGCTTTCATTTTACACCATTTAGCCAAACATGTCTACCTCACTGTTATTTCCCCACCATATGCCTCTTTCTTGTTAATCTTAATAGAGATATCAAAGACTCCAATCTCATCATAAATTAATTCTACTTCCTCTGGGATACTTAAAAGTTTTAGGTCTCTATAAAAGCATCTGCTATAAATTTACTTTTTCCCCTATTCTGCAGCTTTTATATCATTTTTAATCAAAACAATAAGAATAAAACTCTATCATTCAGGAATACTCCCCATGCCCATGTTATTTGCATGACATTCAATTTTAATTTTTCTGGTCTTATTATGAGTTCATTATTCAAAGTAACTCTTTCCTCTTCCCACAGATGGAATTGACTTATAGTTGAAAGTGTTTTTTTTTTTTAATGGTTTCAGAACCTTTCTTAGATACATTCTATGAATTATAGTCCAGTTTTTGGAGGTAACACTTCTGAACATAACCCTTCTGAACACGGATACACTGTAGGAAATAGGGATGGTGTAGCCAGGCAACGATTTTAAAATCATCACATGGTCAAGCAGTAAGGTGAATATGAAAAATGCAGGCAGAGGTTTCATAGAACCTCTGGAGGGGATGTCTTAATATTAGCATTACAAAAATGTCTCCAGCTCCCTGATCTTAAATACATAATTTGTGAATAATATTATGGGTTTGCAGCTGGCAGTGAAGTGTGATATGTTGTTAATGCTTTTTTTTGCAAACGTTAGAATGGATATCTATCAAGACTCTATTGTCTCTGATGGCTTTCATATAGCACAGTCCAAAAAACACTTCAATCTCCTGCTAAACTAGAGATTTTACTGTTCTGCAGATCATTAGAATTTTTATTACATCTAAATAATAAAAGCCATTATTAGGGTCGATTCATAGCTATAGAGTTTGCAATTTTAGGATTTTCTCTATAGATTTAGCTTGTACTCTCTTGAATTTAAGCTTTCATTTTTTGGGGGAAAGAATAAGTTAACTTTCTGCAGCTCTCTTGGATCGGAAGGCAGCCCTGACAACATTTAAATACTGTGCCAGAAAGCCTAGCATATCGGGTTCCAATTAACATTCTCAGTCTAAACTCATCTCAATTTTTCTTGGGTTGAATGAGACTGGGCTATACTGAAGGGTTGTACTTATAAAGTGATTATGAAATTTTCTCCTGTCATTCACATTTGTGTGATGTCTCTGGGCCATTTCTGATGTTGCTACTGTAGCAACAGCATATTTAGTGCTTGTCACAGACAGGAGCATCCTGAAATTGTGAGGGAGGAGCCATGATTTATAATGTGCTACAAATTGCTCTCAGCACTAGAATACAAATTCAAATATGATAGTTGATACCAATCTGCAATGTATTTTGGAGTAATCCCAATTGCTTATGAAAATCCCTTGATGGTTTGGGGATACATTTTGTCTACCAAACAGTCATTCTGACTGCATTGAGAATTCAGACACAATTTTTAAAATGCAGAAGGGATTTCAGGGTAAATTAGATTTTTGAAACCCCAAGTGTTCCAAATAGAAGCATCTTTGCTTTAAGCACCAAGACCCTGTAAAACTCGGCAGATAGGGTGGCTCTGAGAAAAATTCCATTCCTGGTAAATACGATTGGGAATGTCAATTGAGCACAACTTTAAACAATCTGTGCAAGGTAGGCATTTTCCTACACGAAGAAAAAATAGCGTATATCGCATCATTTTTCTCCACAATGTCTTTATCAAACAAGAACACCTAGTATGTGCTATCACATGCACGTGTTCACACACATAACCTATTGTCAGCTCTTTCTATTATGGTTTTTAAAAATCCCAGAGTGGAAACAAGTGTGCAATGTGGTTATTGAACCAAAAGAATTATAATATATTTTGATTACTTGTTTAAAATTCGATGCATCTATAATGCATTACTTGCTTAAAATTTTAGAATAAATTCTTCCTAAACAAATCTCAAATTCAACTGCCTGTATCTAACTTGAGGGATGAAAAGCAGACAGGCACAGCTAGTTAATTAGTACACTGTCACCAGCAGTGGGAGGGAATGTTCTAGATGGGCTTGTCTTAAGCCACCGTTACCCGAGCATGGTGGCCCCCAAGAAGTCATGAGTGGTGGGCAATCAGGAGGCAGACTTTTCTCATGGCAATGACATGGTTATTGCCCGTTGAAAGGCCCAAAGAACCCCTTAACCTTAGTCCCCAGATCAGGGATGGCTCAGGACAGGATGAGGTGCTGTTCTCCATCATATCATGGATGGGGAGAAGGACAGTAGATATTTCTTATCCTGTAAGTTACAGACTTTAGTCTTATATTGGTTTGCTATGGTGCCACAGCAGAGTGCCACACACTGGGTGGCTCCAACAGTATAAAACTATTTTCTCACAGTTCTTGAGGCTAGAAGTCCCAAATCAAGGTGTCAGCAGGATTGCCAGGATGGCTTTTCTCCTCTCCTTGGCTTGCAGAATGCCAGATTCTCCCTGTATTTTCACATGGTTTTCCCTGTGAGTGTGCTATGTCCTAATCTCTTCTTCCAAGGAACCTGTTGTTTTGAATTAGGGCTTATCCTAATGACCTGTTGTTAACTTAATGACTTCTATAAAGGCCTTATTTTCAAATACAGTCATACTCTGTAGTACCAGAACTAAGGACTTCAACATAGGAATTTGATTTATAGGGAAGGACAAACCCTGATGTGGATACTAATTATGATTCATCTTTGCTGAGTTCCTTTATGCTCTTTGAATATTTGTCAAAAGCTTTTTGATACATTGGCTATTCCCTGATTGACATGGCAAGAACGTGTCATTAGGAAAACCAATACAGGAATTGACGCTTCTTAGTCCTAGAGTGGGCCTGCTAGTTTCACTTATGTAGTTTTCAGCTGCCCGACAGTACCAACTGTGAGGGGTTGAATTATGGATGAAGTTCGGTGATGTCTCTTGCTTTGGCCAATAAAATGCAAATGGAAGTGAGGTGTACCAATTCCAAAGAAGCTCTGAGAATCATTGCAAGGTTCCTCTTTTCCCTTTGGCCATAAGCCCCAAATTATCCCAGATAGTGCATATGATGTGCAAAACCAGTCTTTGCTGTTGTAAGTCACCAAGAGTTTGGTGTGCAAAACCAGTCTTTGCTGTTGTAAGTCACCAAGAGTTTGGAGTTGCTACTATAGTCTGGTTCACCTGCAGATGGACGATACACCTTGCATTCTTAACACTGCCTTTATACCTGTATCATTGAATATTCATCAGTTACCATCAGGTCCCATATGAATCCTTCTGCCCAGCCTGGGCAGTGTCATAAGTTCCCTTTGCCCCCCCTAAAAAAAACACTATTTTTTTCCTTTCGGTCATCAGCAGTTGGGGAAAACAAACTGATACATGGGAAACTGTGTAGAAATCTCTGCTGCCCAGGCTGATGTGCTACTTTGTCATAGGAACCTCTGATTTAAAGAGAGATGAATTCATCTGAAGAACAAAGTCTCTAATAACAGATTTTTTTAAAATGTTGTTTGGAAAACAGGACAATCTAATGCATGGCATTGCTTTACATACGTACCAAATCTCCTCCATGCCACAGTTCAATTTTTTTAACTTCAATACATAACTGTAGATGAATGTACTTGAGCTCCAATTTGAACTATATATACCAATATTTCTTAGTATATGCAGATAACATGCAGGGCTCTTCACCTGCACTATTCCATGTAATCTCAGTGGCTCTACCCAATGGCACACTTTTTATTCCCATGTGACAGATGAGTAAATTAGTCTCTGGTTCACATGGCTACAGAGAGGCAGATCCCATGTTCATGACCCCTGTGACATGCAACAGTGGCACCTTTTATTCTCAGAATCTAAGAGAAAGTAAAAGCATCACTGTGGATTTTTAGGGTGTTTCCTCTTTTATACTTTATGGTCCAAGTTTAATTTTGGGTGGTATTTATGATTTAAAAAAGGGGGGGAGAGAGAAAGTATTTCCTATCAGAATGGCTTAGTAAATTCCAAACCCAAAGTTATCTACTCTGCTTCAAACACTTAGAAATAATGGATGAGAAAGAAAATAGAACAAAAAGAAGAACAACAGGCCCAAAAGATGTATCAGGGCTCAAAAGCAAGTCAGACATGAAAGAAAGAAAGAAAGAAAGAAAGAAAGAAAGAGAGAGAGAGAGAGAGAGAGAGAGAGAGAGAGAGAGAAAGATAAAAAGAGAGGGAGAAGCTCAGAGCAGTATAAGGCTGCAATTGCAGCTTCTCAGGCTCTTGTGGAGTCCAGAAAGCTTGCTCCTTCATGAAGATGGGGACCCAATGTGTTCATGCCAGACGGAGCTAAGCTCACTGCTTGAAGGCAGAGCTGGGGGTGGCTCACCACTGCTCCTGCAAGGAGGTTTTTAAAGTGCTACTGAGTGAGGCCTGGGCATGCAGCTGTTAGAAAATCAAGGACCTAGCAAAGTGGGAAAAAGCAAGCTGCTCTCTGGCTGTGTGAATGGCGGAGCTCTTTGCCCAGGACCATGAGAAATACTGTATATTTATAAAATCTTGTTCTTAACTAGGAAGAGGGGGCCTGATGAAAGCAACAGCAGAAGCACTAGGGAGCAAGAAGGAAACTCAAATGAAGACAGCCAGGGAGAAATGAGCTCCACTTTGAATGGTGAGCTACTGCACCCACATTCCAGACACAGGGGAAACTAGTACTGACAATGACAGCCATAAATAAATACGTAAATCCATTAACTAATTAAATGAATGCACCCGCAATGAGATCAATGCCATAAAACAATCCAACAAAGACTTTAAAACATGTATTTTTTAAATAGCCAAAAAAAAAAAAAATAAAGCAGTAGCATCCAAGAAAAAAGAAGGTAATAATAAATAATGAAATAAAACCACAGAAATGAAACAAGGCATTTACAAAAAATAATTAAACAGCAGTCTCAGAAATGAAAAGATTTGTCAGATAAATAGGAAAAAAAATCAATGGGATAAATTCTAGACTGGACTGAAGAGAATTAGTCAATTTGAGCAGCTCTGACCTGGATCCAATAGACGCTCCAGCCAAAGAAATGGAAGAAATAATGATTGCATATTTTTCAGAATGGACAGAAGACAAGAATCCTTACATTAAATGTGTATTTAAAGTTCTAAGCAAGATAAAGAAGAATAAATCCACACCTAGTGTGGAAAAAAAAAAAAAAAACCTAAAAGCTGCCAAAACTGACAGATGACTTGCAAAATAGAGGCAATTAAGCTGGCAACCAAACTTTCATTAGCAACAATGCAAGCCAAAAGACAATGGAATCATGTTTTCAAAGCACTCAGGGAAAGAAACAGTAAATCTCAGATTTTATACACGCTAAACATTTAATTAAGAGTGAGAGCAAAATAAAAGTTTTGTTATGCATATAATAAGAAAAGAGTTTACCACTCGCATGTCCTGATTAAAAGAATTATTAAAGAGTATGTTTCAGCAGAAAAGAAGAGATAGCCGGACCAAAGATGGATGTAGATGTCTTGCACCACGCACCAATATCCAACGCCCTCCTCTGTGGGAGAATTGTATTTTCCTGTCCCACTTGAAATCATGTTTGGCTGTGTTAACTTTGGCCAAGGAAACATGGGTGAAAGTGAAGTATAATTCTCCTGCTTGGAAGCTTTAAGAGCCAGCACGTCCTTCTGTGCCCTGCCTCCTCTACCCCAGCCACCAGCTCTTTTCCAGATGGGACCTGCTCCTTCAGGTGACCTTCAGAATGCAGAAGGTGAGCCCTAGCCTCTCTGGAATGCAAGTAAGAAATAAACTTGGTTGTATAAGCCACCACTTATAAAATTATTTGTTACCACCATATTATGACTATAAAGAACAATTTTGCAAAACTGGAGAGACTGCAGAAATTGATAAAAAATAAATATGCTGGAAATTTAATTAAAAATCAATTTGAAAAATTCTGATTTTTAATGAACATCTAAACCTCTAGGCAGCAATTACATGGAATGTGGAGCAAGGAGAGTTCAAACATGTTCTGGAAGTCAGAGATAGACTGAATAATCTTAAACTTTGTTTAAAAATGTATAGATATGTATATATGTTTAAAATTTAAGATACTAACCAGAAGAATAGACAAAGCAGTCTAAAGCTTTCAAGATATAGGTAGAGAAAAGACAATATTGAAATTTTGCCCAAAGCGTGTGAAATTTGGACTAAGAGAGAATAGGAAGAAAGAAAAAGAAAGAAAGTAAGGAGGTAAGGAGAGAGGGATGGAAGGAGGGAGGAAGGAAATCATAACATTGTGTTGTGTCCATCTACACCAAAAAATAAATATTAAAAAAAGAATATGGCAGAAAGAGATCTACATATAAAAATCCCAATAAAATCAGAGATGTAAAAAGTAACATATTAGAAGACCAAATTTGTCAAGCTGAATCTAACCTGGTTAGTTTTTTTTTTTTAATCCAATTTCCCCACTTTATAAAAATAGGTCTAATACAAAACCACACAAAAAGAGATGGAAAAGGTTCTAAATGCTAACTGGGCTGAATTGTGTTCTGCCCCAAATTTGTATGACTAAGCATCACCTCCAGTACTTCAAAATGTGACTGTATTTGGAGAGGAGGGATTTAAAGAGTTAATTAAGTTAAAATGAAGTCCTTACTATGACTGAAGCCCTTATATAAAGAGAGAGTCAGGACACAGATATACCCAGAGGGAAGACGACGTGAGTCTCAGGGAGAAGAGGTACACACCCAAGCCAAGGGGAGAGATCTCAGACAAATCGACCTCCACCCGCTCAGATTTTCAGCCTCCACCTGACTGAGAAAACCATATCTGTTGTCTCAGTCACCCAGTCTGTGGTACTTGCCATGGCAGCTGAGTGAGCTGATATACCCATTAAAAAAAAGCTGATGTCAATATCAATGTCAGATAAATAGAAGTAAAGTCAAAAAACATCAATACATTGAAATGGGACATCAACCATGGAAAAAGGCCAATCCATTAAAACTTAAAGCCAATCCCTCTGAACACTCTCTAGTCAAGAGTTGGGTCCTACCCCTCCCCCCACAAAACCACTGTCAATATCACCTAAGACCTTCACACTGTCAAAAACTAATGGTCGGGGCTGGGGTTGTGGCTCAGTGGTAGAGCACTTGCCTGGCACATGTGAGGCACTGAGTCCGATCCTCAGCACCACATAAAAATAAATAAACAAAATAAAGGTATTGTGTCCATCTACAACTGAAAGAAAAGAAAAAAAAAAAACTAATGGTCAGTTAGTCCTGCGTAGCTTTCATCCTATGCAACTTGAGGCAGCCTCTTACAGAGCTCACTATGCTATTGCCCTAGAAGACCTGTCTTCTCTTTCCTTTTGTTCTTCCTCCCTTTCAATGGCTGCTCCACCTTTCCCCAGTTTTAAATGCTAGCTAGCAGGGAACCGGAAGGCGGAGGAAGAGGAGGGATGTGTGAAAATATTTGTAGTCCCCTGTGATGCAGGGCAGAGTGAGGAGTCCCAGGAGGTGGATGTAGGGCAGACACAGTGATAATTCTTAGGCATTACAGGGTTCTTTCTGTGAAGGGAGCTCTTCATTTTCACCCCTACACCCAATTCTCCCAAGTCACTCCCATCTCACTAGAGGGCACTCTCTCTCACCTGGTGACTCAGGCAAAAATCTCAGGAACTGTCCTTCATCCCTCTGTTGCTCTTCTACCTGGCAATCCAATTGAGTAGCAAAGGCAGTGGCCTAGATATTCAAAATACAGTAACCCCCCCCCCTCCACTATCCACAAAGGGATACATTCCAAGACCTCCTGTGGATGCACAAAACTGCCATTAGTGCCAAATCCTGTATGTTCTGGTTTTCCTGTATGCCCTGAAGCATCAGAGTTAATCTGTCCTTCCATGTTTTATGCCCTGGTGACTCCTTTGCATCCCTGATCTTATGCTTTGGGGCCATTTTAAATTAAAAAAAGTTAACTTGAACACAAGTATGAGGATACTGTGATAGCTAATTTGATACCTAACATGACTACTAAGTGACAGACGGGCAAGTGACCTATACAGCATGGATACCCGGGCACAAGGATGACTTGTGTCCTGTGTGGGATGGAGCAAGGCAGAGCAAGATTTTATTATGCTACTCCTAATCACACACACTTTAAAGCTTTTGAGTTGTTCATTTCTGGAACTTTCCATGTAATGTTTTTGAGCCATTGTTGACTGTGGGTAACTGAAACCACTGGAAGCAAAACTATGACTGAGGAGGAGCACTGCCTATTCCAAATCTCTCACTTCTAAGCACCTCAACAGGGAAAACCACCATCACCTGCCTTGCCTGGACACTCACATTAGTCCCCTCATTGGTCCCCCTGTCCCCTCTTGTCTCACCATAGTTGGTTTTCCATCCAGCAAACACATCTTGACCTTACCATTCTTCAAACACAACTCTTCCATAGTCTATGCCTGGAGTGACACCATCACAAACACACACACACACACACACACACACACACACACACGACTCTCCTCCTCACTCTGTTCCACCTTCTCGTGAGTCGCCTCCTGAGACAAACTTCTCTGGCCACCTCTGCAGCAGCAGCACCCCCATCCCACCTGCCACCTCTCCCTCGCCCTGTCCTATCCCTCTTTGCAGCACTTGTTGTGACACTTGACCTTAGACACAGTTTATTAATGAATCAACTGATCCTCCACTGGGATATAAGCTCCCTGAAACTAGGGAATTTTCCAGTCTTTTCACTGGAGCGAAACAGTGCCTGTTATAACCTGCTGGCATGTTATAAACGCCCAGTAAATATTTGCTAATGAGATGAAGACACAGTCGGTGCATTAGTCATGAACTCCTGTGTATCTGAGAGCCAGGATGCACGGAATCACTCTCCCTTGAACCCCCTCTCATCAGCAAGGCCTTGAAATATTTAAACCAAATATGAAAAAATTAAAGAGAAACAAATAATCCTCAAGTTATACTCTTCTTTATGTAATGTGTAATGGATAAATGTAATTTTTTAGATACTAAGAATATAGTATTTAAAATATAGTAATTTCATGTTTAAGATATATTAAAAAACCCAGTGTCCCTAAATAGAAAAAATGCAACCTTTACATACACACATTGATAAAAATAAATGACACAGTAAATCAGAAAGGAAGGCCTAGCAAAGGTAAATGAATCTATATCACAAATCATATTTTCTGACCACAACACATAAAACATCAACAATAAAAGTATATTAAGGGGCTGGAGTTGTAGCTCAGTGGTAGAACGCTTGCCTCTCATGTGTGAGGCACTGGGTTCAATTAAAAATAAATAAATTAATTAATTAAAGGTGTTGTGTTCATCTACAGCAACAACAAAAAAATTTTAAATATGCCAAGTTCAGAAATATTCATTAGGAAACTAAAAATTGGACCTCTTAATGTACATGGACTTTAAAAAATCAGAACCACAATTACTGAATGATGCTAAAGGTATTGCATTTCAAATCTTGTACTACGCATCTACATATTGCTTAAAGCTAAATGTATGGCCATCAATGGATTTGTCATAAAAAATCAATTTTTTTAAAAAAATGTAACTAAGCATGCAAATCAAAAAAGCAGAAAAACAACCACCTCATGTGCTATAAAAGTGCATGAGGAAAAAAAGCAAAATGCAAAAGATAGTAATGGAACAGAAACAAACGGGGGGGGGCTATATAAAAAAAAATTTGACCTCTGAAAAAATAAGAGCTTAATAAGTAGCACTGCAGATGAAAGGGATGTAATTACAGAGAGAAAAGATCGAAATCCTTTAAAATATTTTGAATGACTTTGTGCAGATAAATGAATAATTCTCTAGAAAATATAATTTATCAACATTGAAGAAATTCTTTTAAAAACCTGAGTAAACTAATAAAGTACACAATTGAAAATGTAGCAGCCAAATCTCCTTCACCCCCAAGTTCTCCCCTCTTAAAAAGAGTGGCACAGTTTCACAGATGAAGTTGATGACAAACCTTAGAGAAACTTACAATCCCTATCTTAAAAACTATTTCAGAAAACCAAAGGTGTGAAGGCAAACCACTTAAGTTCATGCAGTGACTACACCACACACCCAGAGAGAGCAAAGAGCAGAGGAAAAAAGACTGAAAAACAAAACTAAGCCAAGCAAAACCATACAGGAAAATAATTGACCTATTTTGCCCATTGAAATTCAGATCTTTTCTACATTGAAAGATACCACAAACAAAGTGAAGAATCTCTCCTAGAAAAATATCTTTCGGAAGAAGTTATTTACAGATCTATATAAAACAAAGGAATAGATACGTGAGAACTTAAAAAAATCACAAAGAAAAGGATGAACCTAGGAAAATGGACAAACTCTATACCCAAAGAATTTATAAAAGAGGAAACTAGAATTAACAATAAACTTCAGAAAAAATACTTAATCTTATTAGTAATCAAAGAAATGCAAAGTTGAACAAAATGTCATTTCTTTTCCAACACACTGGCAAATCTAAGATTCTTATCATACCTCATGTGGAGGAGAATGTGAAGAAAGACCAAGCCCTCCTGCCCTGTTGGTGAGCACAGGAGCTGGCTTCACTTTGAAATTTGGAGATCAATATGGCAATAATTACTAAAGACGACATGTCTGACAACTAACTCTAATTCTTGGCATAAAATCCAGATAGATTCTTTAGCATATGTGACATGCCCAAGAATAGTCATTGCCACAGATTTTATTGATGTGAGAGGGAAAAAAAATGGAAACAATTTAAATGTTCATTAAAAGTAAATTGAATAAATAAATTGTAGTATATGCATACAAAGGGCTTTATACAGCACCAAAATAAATGAATTAAAGTCACAGTTATCCACATGAATAAATCTCGAAAACATTAGTTTAAGAAAAAAAACGCAGCCAATTGAAGAATATATACAATATATTCTCAACATAAAAATGAAACATGCAAAACAGCACTATTTAATGTTTGAGGTATATATTTAGTGATTTTCATAATAGTATAAAAAACATTCATAGGAATGAAAAGGACAATTCAAGATAGAGCTGACATCTGGAGAAAGAGAGAGTGTTATTGTATCTAGGAGGTGTACGCACCAGGCTTTAATTCTGTAGTGATAGGTGATGGATGGATGGATGGATGGATGGATGGATGGATGGATAGATAGATAACAGATACATATTTTTATTTTCCTATAAAATGATCCAAATAAGCAAAATGTTAACTATTCTTAAAGTTTCATGGCAGAAGAGTAGTTGTTACACTATTTATTCTTAGTGATGTGTGAGTGTGTGTTTGTGTGTATGTGTGTGTGCGTGTGCATATTTGGAGTATTTCAAAATAAAAATAAAGCAATTGTTGGGAAAATGGCAAGAGGAAAAGCTAAAAGAATAGAGAGTGGGGAAGCAAACTAGGTTAGAATTGTTAAGAAATGGAGAGAAGGAAAACAAATTCAAGAAAGTAAACAAAAAGCCATCGAGACTGGGTGACCCTGCAGGGTTTCGAGCATTGGGATGCCACTTCCTTCTCTCTCCACTGCTGATTGCACTAACTCGATGGCTCCCTAGGAGACGGGTCTAGTGGTGAGAATCCAGAGTTGCATTGATCCCAATAACATCACTTCTGCTCTTATTGTCCCCAACAGCTGGATCTCTATTAACTTTCTAGGGTGATGGGGAGGGGGTAAGTTTTATCTGCCTATCTCCACACAGACACAGTCTTCTCTATAATTCCTGAAACTTCAACACTGGGAAAGACATATATATACATGAGCACTCCTAAGACTCATTTTTCCCTGCCATAGTAAATCATTCCCAGTGCAATGTCAACTTTAGGAATCTATTGAATTGTAGGAAGTAAAAGCTACTTTTTCTTCTCTTGGGAGAAATTGGTGAATGTTTTGTTCACACCACAAAGTAGAAATTACCATGTTGAGCCCAAGGTGTTTTCCATCTCTGTTTGCCCTCTTCCCACTCAGGCACAGAAATTGTGGCGCCATCTTGGTCTCTCCTTCCCCATCCTCCGTATTCAGCCATTGTCATGGCGTCTCATATGTGGGTCTTTACCCCTTGTCTGGACGGCTGTAACCATCTAATTGCTCTCCATATCTCGGGTTGTCCGCTTAAAGACAATTTCCACATCACCATCTGATAATAGATGTTACAGCCCAACTCTGCTCTTCTTACACCTTCCCCATGGAACACAAATGGGACCCCAGTGGGGAAAGGCATTCAAACTCTCCACTCCGGTTTTCAACGGAAAACTGCCATGATCTGGTCTCTTTCCTCCTGCAGCGGCTTTGCTTGGCATAGGCCATCATTATGCACCTACACTGTGCCAAGTGGTCATTCTCAAACAGTCCCTACCATTTTTAATCTCTGAACATTTACTTAGAAAGTTCCCTCTACTTTCTCTTTCCCCATCCCCACTTAGGGAAATCCAATCCAGCCTTCAATGTCTAGCTCAAATGCTGACCACCCATGACGGCTTCTCTAAGTCAAGCTCTACCGACCTCAGGACTGGCATGTCACCGAGCTATGTTATAGATCATAAATTGTCTCCTTTACAATTCATTGCTATATGCAGCCTAGCACAGGACCTTACATACCCTAACTGCTCAACAGTACTCCAAGGAACCCACATAAACCTACATTACCTCCAGTATTAATTCTAACTCACATGTACATTTCTAATCAAATATTTGTATAGATCTAACTTTAATCCTGAACTTCGGTCACCTAGTAGTCCTCTCAATATGTGATTGTGTGAATTAATGAACGACTTCATGAATAAATGGATGGATTTTCCAATACTCACTTAATAACTTAATGAGGTATCATAGGTCACTGCACATCATAGTCAGGTGCCCTATGTTCTTTCCATTAGCTTTGCCCAAGATGCTCACAATCATATTTCTAGGTTCTGAAAGCAACAAAACATTAATTCTATTCAAATATGATTCTAAGGGGGAAATACAAATGCATATTTGTCTACAGGTATCAAAATGCATTGCACTTTACCTTGTTAATCACACAGTTTGAGCATCTTCTACCCCTTTCTGTTGTTTACTGAACCCTCTTGCATCAGTTGATCCCTAAGCCTTTATTGAGAACAAGTCATTGAGAACAGACCCTGGTGAATACTAGTCACTTGATTTTTTTTTTAAATCATACAATCGACCTTCTTAAAACAAATAACATCTTTCTCCACAAAAGATTACCATGAGTTATTAGATCCCACTTTCTTGGAATATCCTATCTTTTATTTATCATTTTTAAATTAACTCAGTTATTTCCAGTGATAAGTTGAGTATCTTGAACCAAAAAAAAAAAAACAAGAAAACAAAAAAAAAATTGCTGTTAGTTAATTTGCTATTGAAAGGAGTTGGGAAAGCTTGTGCAAGATGGATTGATGATGAAATCAACACATCCTCTGTGCCCTTTGTAAAGGGTCTACCAGGGCCTCCAGCACCCTCTTGCTTCTGCATATCTAGCTGAGAAAATGACTCAATATTTTAAAATGTCAATCAACCAATATTACTTTCAATGTAATATTTTCACTCACACAGCATTAAAAATATATATTCACTAAAACCTTCAGTCGGCTTGAAAAGCAGCTAACGAAGTTTCACTCAATTTCAATAAGAGTAAGTCAATTTAGAGGCCTTTGTTGTGTCTAGAGGCAAGATTTTTCTCCTGGGTTATCACAATACCATGCGTGTCAATCAAAGAGCCACACTCGGAGGACTAAGAGAATATCAGATGAGATCCATCACCAGGCTAAATTTTGGCCTATATTTGTAAATGATTTCCTTAGCTGGGTCATCAATCACAAAGTCATCTGCATGGAGAGGATACTTCATTATTGTTCTATGGGGTTCCAATTAAGTAGGACATGACAAACAGTTATCAAGTTGACAGCTAATCCAAGTATCCGGCAATTACCGCAACCGTGGCCATGAGAGGAACGAGGGTCTCTCTTTTTCCTTCTCAGGTGAAGGCTGACTGCCATGAAAGATCCTTCAAACAGGTTTCTGAGTGTCTGGCTCTCCAGCAAGAAGAGTCTTCTTATAAAATTGCATTACGTCCCCAATTCAGTGTCTCCCATAAAAACCTTCAAGAGATAACATCCATTTTAAATTCCTCTAAACATGCAGATTGTTCAACACCCATGCAACAGCATCCTTATGCATTTTTATTTGTCTCTAGAACCTCCAAGAAAATGTAAATGTTGCATCAGAGTTTAGGTCCAAGTGCAGAAAAGTAACCAAGTTCAAGGACAGTACTGAGAAACGCAAATCACCAACTGGATTTTTCTAGGTTTGTAGAAGTGTTTCGTCTCCACCACACCCAGGGAGCTGAGCCACACGGCAGGAATGAGAGGTGCTTCCCCGTCTTTTGAGAGAGCGGTATAGTGGCATTTAAACCGCCTTTGATTGACTAAGGTGATTTGATTTCCACTAATAACTCACAAGAGCTGTTAGGAAAATTGGATGATATTTATAATTCTAATTTGTTTTTACCCTGCGACTCTAAGAAACGACATCGCGGTAAATATATTGAAATGTCAGGGCTATCACTTGCCACACAAAGTTTATTTTATTTTTTCCCCCAACTGAACAAATGCCAGCAGCTTAGCCTGCTGAGCCCAAGCTTCTGTGAACTAGTGATCCAGGCCGCCTTTGGCAGCTCCGAATGGCCATTTGGCCCACCCCAGCTTAGGCTGCCTAGATTCCCTGGGATGGCCTCCAACTTCAGGGTAGTGGGAGACTTTTCAGTGCTGTCGGGAGTGGGGGGGGCGTGTCATTCCGCAGCAGCAGGCGCTTCCTAAGAAGCTGGCTCCTGCAGCCATTCCAGGAGGGAAACTTGAATACTTTTCTGGCGTCTGCTCACTCCACCACCTCTCTCCCCGTGGCTCCAGATATTTTTTAAAAGCGCTGTGAGCACTGGTTTGGAATCTTGGCCCAGAACAACTTTGAGGAAAGCTGTTCTGAAAGTTGGGGATGAGTTCTCTCTGGTTGGCTCTGCTGAGAAGCCAGATGCTCTTTTTCTGCACAGCAAGTGCACAGGGGGACGATGGCTCCAAGGACAATGTCCAAGGGATGGTAACTCAGATGTTCCAACAGTCTCCTCCCCGGCACAACTTAAGTCCGACGAGTCCAAATCTATCTTCCTTGGAACACACGGATGGGGTTCAGGACTCCCAAGCTGTGACTCTCAATGTTTTCCCTTTCAATAGTCAACCTAGTGGATCCTGGGACCAGAT
Source organism: Spermophilus citellus (assembly GCF_964194105.1). NCBI lineage: Eukaryota > Metazoa > Chordata > Mammalia > Rodentia > Sciuridae > Spermophilus > Spermophilus citellus. The sequence goes on from NC_138198.1 coordinate 85,350,912, forward strand.
GACACAGTCGCAGTGTGCCTTTTTTAAAAGTGCCTCATTATTGGCTTTGTAAGGGACTTATGAAACACACTGGTGACATGACACCCACTTTCCATAAAAGACAGGAGATGGGATGAAAAGAAGCTGGTCAGCCAGCCCAGACGAGTGAGCACATAATGCTTTCCAGAGTGCTTTCTCTCATCCACCACAGTTTAGCTCTCTGGGCCTCCATTTCTAGGTCTGAACAACATTAAGTCTACAACATCAGCCTGGCTTGATTTTGACTGCACTATAGGGCATGCATTCTCTAAAAACTCAACTTGTTTCATTTTGTTTTTGATTTGGAGGGTTTGCTCATTACATTTGGATTTAGTCTTGTTTTATAATTACCTAAAGCATACACATAGTTCAAAAATTGATCCTACAAAGCATTAGTCCTGTCTTCTCTTTCCCTCCCCCGAGGAACAGCTGTTTTTATTAGTTTTCAGTTTGTCCTTCCTTTATTTAAGTATCAGCAAGTATATTTCTGTATTTCTATGCCATGCCTTTCTTAGATACAAGATAGCTTATCAATACACGATTTACACGTTGCTATTCCCAGCTATCCAGGAGATCACTATAGAACAGTGTACAAAGATAGTTCACATTTTTTTACAGTTGCATAGTACTCCGTTTTGCCATTGTACCATAATTTAATCACCTAAACCCTTGTTGGTAGGCAGTGGGTCTTTTGTCTTTTTAAATTACTAGTAGTATTTCATTGAACAGTTTTGTGTATATATGCTTTCATATTTTTGCCAGTTTTTCCTTGGGAGGGGTCCCTAGGAAGAGGATTGCTAGTCAATGAATAATAACATTGTTATGGTTTATATGTGAGGTGTCCCCCAAAAGCTCACATGTGAGACAATGTGAGAAAGTTTAGAGGAAAAATGATTGGGTTGTGAGAGTCTTAACCCAATCAGTAAATTAATCCCTTGGATTAACTGAGTAGCAACTGAAGTCTGGTAGGGTGTGGCTGGAGGAGGTGGAGCATTGGAGGTGTGGCTTTGGGGTATATATTTTGTATCTGGCAAGTGATGATCTGCTTCGTGATCATCACGTGAGCTGCGTCCCTCTGCACACTCCTCTGCCATGATATGCAGCCTCACCTCAAGCCCCAAGGAATGAAACCTGCTGTCTATGGATTGAGGCCTCTGAAACTTTGAGCCCCCAATTGGGGGCTCCTCTACAATCATTCTGGTTGGGTATTTTTAGTCAGAGCACTAAAAAATCTTACTAAAACAAACATGCACACATCCATTGACTCACAATCCTCTTTCTAGGAATGCTAGTCAACAGAGAAGTGGGCTTTGAATATGCAGTTGGACACAGAATATGTCCAACATTTGGCCTTTTGCCAATATGATGTCCGTCTTCCAGGTCCTGGTTATCAGAACCAGCTCCATATTTCATGTAGGAAAACAATTTGCTTCACCTAAGTGCTCATCTCAGAAAGCAGCTCAGAAATATTATTATTACCAATCTTGAATTCCCCTTTTTATAAAAGAGAACCTTTTTCTCTGGGAATAAAAGGAATAAAAATCCCCTCCTAAGCATTCAGGTGAGGAAAGAATTGTATGGCCACACAGGAGTCATCAGTGAGGTTTCCTGTTCATTCAACAGCAACTAAGCATCCACCAAGAACCCGCCCTGTGCCATCAAAGTACTAGAAGCATATCTCTCTTTTTTTTTGTTTTGTTTTGTTTTTTTTTCAATTGTGCTCTACCAGTTAGCTACATCTCCAGCCCCTCTAGAAACATGCCTAAGGTGACATCTAAGCCATACCGACCGACCCCAGGCAAGCATGAGATTCAGTCTTTGACCAGTCAGAGGTGAAGAGCAACCTGAGGTTATTGACCCAACTCTTAGACTTTATGCTGTCTCAGCAGAAAGGAAAATGATGAAATTTTAGAAACGGGAGGGAGGAAAAGAGACAGAGAATGTGAGATAAGGACAGAAGGAGAGCCAGATAAAGAACATGAAACGTCTTCCCCTGGAAGAAGTCCAACTCAACTGTGCACTGCCATTATTAGCAGCCAGCAACTACAGGCACTTCGAAATTAACCAGTGAGGGTTGATAGAGGGTAGGGATCAAGTTTTTTAAAAATATCCATGCATGCTTGTTAATATTGGAGAAGGAATAGTGAAGCCCTTCTTTTTCTTTTTTAAATCAGTGCATCATAATCATACATAATAGTGGAATTCATTGTTGCATATGTATCCATTCACACAAGCTAAACCCTTATTTCTCTAAGTCCTATGATATAAAGAACTTTTCTGGCTCTAACTTTCTGATTTGGGTAGTTTCTCCCCAGGTATCAGGTTCTGGATGATGATGAGGAGGAGGATGAGGAGAAGGATGATGATGATGATGATGATGATAATGGATCTTGGTTGAGTGGTTCATAGGTGCCAAACTCCTTACATGTTTTGTGTCGTTCAACCACCTAAACACTGCTCTTTTATGTGTTTTGGTACAATTATTTTGCACATTTTATAGATAGGTAAAGTGAGGCATAAAAAGATTAAGTAACTTATCTAACAAGTTCAGTTAAGAGTTTCAAGAGCCAGAATGTAGAAATAACACTCTTGAACTCTCTTGCCAACTGAGACCTGCAGAATTCGCTCGAGAAGTGAGAGTCACCACACACAGGCTGACCTTCTGTCTATGGAACTGTCACACCACAGCCAAGTCTCATCACCAACCACCTGATGAATCCACAGGCGGTCAGCCCACCTCCTGGCCATTCTCTGTGGGTCTCCTTCTCCACCTCAAATCCTTGGCTCCAAACGAGTTGATCCTTAATCTGATTTCCCATGCATCTAATTTATCTATTCGCCACTTCTGAGAAACCTCAGCCTGGGGTTTAAGCGTTTGAAATTCTCTACTATATATTAATAGAAATCACGTGGCCCAGACAGCTGTTTGTATTACTATGCAGTGACGTCCCAGTGTCCAGCCAGACTGTCATCAGTCTTCCCCAGATGAAAGATGAGTTGTGAGGTTCTTTTGCCGGATCTCCTGTCTTGCAATTTGGTATCCATGATCGCATTCACATAATGCTGGTAAAATGATCAAGAAGCTCAAAGTGACATCTGTGGCTGAACTACCAGTTCTCCAGTTTGCAGCCTACTCTGGAGTGTGTGGTCATATGGGGGCCTCCTTCTCTTGCCCGTCCCAGTAAACATGTTGAGTTTCTTTTTTTCTTTTTCTTTTTTTTTTTTTTTTTAGTTGTAGATGGACACAATACCTTTATTTTATTTATTTATTTATTTATTTTTTATTGGATTATTTATTTTTATGTGGTGTTGAGGATCCAACCCAATGTCTCCTACATAGGATGCAAGTGTGAGTGGCGCTCTACCACAGAGCCACAACCCCATCCTGTATGTTGAATTTCTGGATGTTATTTTACTTTTCCTGTGCTCAGTTAATCACTTATCAAGCTAAAATGAAGGCTAGAAACTTTCTTCTGTATATTTACTTACTTTTTTTCTAGACAACAAAATACAATACCCTTCTTCCTTCTTCAACCAAAGACGTTTTAAAGGACTGTGATGCTTTTATAGAATAATTCAAACCTTCTGTTTGATGGAGGAGTAACTGTGGACCTAATATGATGATTGCAGGATCTTCATTTGCTCATGCAGTCCACAGTCATGTGTGGCTCTGATATAAAGCAATCAAGATAGAGAGATGGTTCATATAAAGCTCTTAGTGTAATGACATCTTGCTCTCGCAGGGAAGAAACCACTAACCAAAGAGTGAACGTGTAGTAGTTCAATGCTATTGGAAAATAATGCACAAAATGTTGTCTTACAATTTCCATACGAGCATAAATGGATTTTATAGTAGAATTTTTAAAATGCACTTTTCTTGCTTTAAAAAGTCTTCAGAGTTGAGCACAAAACTCATGCATAGCACTAATTATTTGGAACTCTAGAAACTTGATCTAATCTATAAGGGTAGGATTCATTTATCCCTGACTACTTCTCCAGTTGAATAGAAATGCTATTTCCCTTTGATGTTGTTGTTTATTTCCTTTTTAAAATTGTTCTTTTTACATATACATGACAGTAAAGTTATTAGGATTCTATTCTTGTGGTTGTACATGATGGTGAGATTCACTATAGTATATTCATATATGGATATGCCTGATTAATTCTACTGTCTTTCCTATTCCCATCTCCTCTCCCTTCTGTTCATTCCCCTTTGTTGAATCCACTGAACTTCTATTCTCCCCTACCCTGCCCCTTGACAGAAGAATGGATAAAGAAAATGTGATACACACACACACACACACACACACACACACAATGGAATATTACTCAGCCAGAGAAGAGAATGCCTTTATGACTTTTGCCAGTAAATGGATGGATCTGGTGAGTATCATGCTGAGTGAAGTAAGCCAATCCCAGAAATCAAAATGTTGAATGTTCTCTCTGATATGCAGATGTTATTCCCCTTTTGAAGGTTGCAACTATAAGTCCTGGCATTTCCTCATGAAAAAGCAAAGAAACAAATACACACAAGGAAAGGTTGTTAGACACTTGAATGCCTGTGACTGTATATTTCTGACAAGTATTTGTATCCACTAACCATAACAATGCATGAACCTTGAAGGATGCTGTCATTGCTTTCTAACCTCTAGTCTCTTCACTTACTGGGGGTTATGTACACTTTTTCTCTGGCTAAGTACCTGATGGAGGTAAGTAGTTCACTTAGCATCAGGGTATAATCATTTCATCAGAGCATATTCTGCCACAGACCTCTACCAGAAAATGATTCTTCTATTGAAGTCATTTTGATGTTCAAAGTTCCCAGTCCCTATGAACAATTTGGGAATAGAAAATAAATCCAAGATGGTGCCATCAATGGCTACATAATTGAGTATATCATCCTCCAATATTATAACTGCTCCAGACAGACCTTGCTTCTAATGTATTCTTAGCAAAAACTAAAACCCAGCTCATCCCCTATAAGATTTGAAATATCACAGTCTTTTGCACTTCTCAAGAGACTAGTCTTTGGTACCAATGTTAAGAAAACTGTGAGCCATAGAGCATGATTTAGCAGTTGAAATGTGGAAAAGCCTTAAGAGAATGAAGTATTGCAGTATAACTTAAGTCACATGAGATTGAATCATTCTGAATCAGCACCATTAAAATGGAATGACTTGGGATCTCATTCAACAAGCTTTTCTATCAAGATAACAAGATTAAAATTTTCATCCATGGCATGTCCCCCAAACGAATCTATGAAGATGATTATCCAACCTTAGTTTCCTGGTCAATTTCACAATCCATCTCAGAACATAGTGTCCCTCCTTCTACCAGATTAGACACTGCTTGTTTGTCAAAAATGTTTTTCAACGTCTAATTTCTCTTCAGATACAAGGAAATATTCCAACATTTTTTCTATTCTGAACAAAAACATATAAGAAATGGCTTCTTTTCTCTCCTCATAGCCATTCTCAGCCTATTTTAATTTGAATTAGAATCATACTTCCATTGTTATGAATTAGATACCCAATCAAATGTGTGTTTGAATGTTATTTTACATAAGCCCCTTCCAGACCACAAATTCTAATGGATCCATGACTATAAAAACCCCTATTTGCAGAGTCTCCCGCCTCTGGTATCACCAGAGAGTGCTATTAAATTCTGTGAACAACTATGAAAGATAGACTCAATTGGAAATTTGATCAACTGCATTTTCGCCCATTGTATTTATCAACAGATGTTTATAGAATACCTACAGGTTTGGGGCTCTGTGCTAGACTCTGGGGACAAATAAGACACAGCCACTGACCTCAAGAAATGCAAGTCCGATGCAGAAGAAAAGGAAGTCAATTAATCCCAACACAGAGAGACAACCGTTGGTAGAGGGATTTACCAAGATGAGAAGAGAAGGTGTCTAAGAATGGGTGGGGAATCGTGAAACATTGCATAGAGGATATTTAGTTTGATATAAAACTTTGTTTGAAATGCTAGGGGTTTATTGAGAAAGTGCATCTGGCAGAAGATTCCATAGGAAAATGCCAAAGAGGCAGGAAAGAATATTCAGTGCATGCAAAGAGCTAGTAGTTCCATATGCTGGAGGCTCAGTTCAGGAAAGTCTGCAAGCTGAGGTCACCGATGTAGAAAAAGAGCAGATCATGAAGGATGTGGAGGAGTTAGTTGGTCTCTCGGGGACGTACCTGAAGGTTTTAAGTAGGGTACTGCCAAGGTCAAGTTTATATTTTAGAAAGTGTTCCTATAGCAACTGGGACCCGACTGAACTGGGCTCAACTGGGCTTCAGCAAGACCGTTAACAGAGAGAGAAACTAAGAGTCTCTGCAGTTGATTTCCCTAAGTTAAAGGTACAAACCAAGTGCTCTACAGGAAAGAAGGTTCCTGGTGGACACTTAGGCATATACATCATCGAGGAGTCAGGAATCATCCTCCAAGATACACTCACACCCTAGCCAGCTGACAATGTGATTTACTACAGGCTCCTGATCGACTCTTAGCAGGTAGAATGGGCACAACTCGGTGACATAGATAAGGACGTGAGGAGAGAAAAGAGGAGGAGGCGACTCCAGATTCTTTGATGGACTTTGAGCTTTTGTTTGGAGCTTCTATCTGGGAATGGCTTCGCTTACTATTACTGATGGGAAGATATTCTTGTTAATCCAGGGCACTCAACTTCTAAACAAATCAAAGTGGAAAGAGACTTGGAGATCATAAGCCATGTCACTCTTACCACCACCTGGGTGGAAAGTGGTGATCCTGAGATAGTGCATCAGGAGAAGGAGCATTGACTGTACCGCACTCCAGCCTGGGTGACTGGAGAATGAGAAACACCTTTTATGCTCAGATGAGGATGTTCTACAACAAGTTCGTTAAAATGGATCCGGGTTCAGAGAAGTCTGGGATAGAGATTTGTGAGCATCGGAGGATCAGTGGTACCTAAAGCCACACAGGCCTAAAGTATATATTACTATTCTTTAGTGGTACATCAGTTTAAATCTAAATTAAATTCTTCAAACAATATTCATTAACTCAGTCAATGAATACCACCTGAGTATCTTTTAGTGAGAGGCAAAACCTGTGTGAGAAGTTGGGGTAGAATTATGAGAGAGAGAGAATTTAGTCCTCAACATATATATTACACCCGAGTATTCAGATGTTAAACTGGTTGCACAATATATTATTTAATTATATTTGGGATTAGGACCACCAAGAAGAGCTATAAAAATTTTAATGCAAAACCAGAAAGAGTTCAGCAACAAATTAGACTGTTTCATGTAACATTCTCTGGGGAAAAAAAACTATTTTAAACTAAGTTAAAGATGAATTATCTAGACAAAAACAGGAAGAGAGCATCATAGGTGGAAGAAATAGCATGTGCAAAGGGCCTGAGATGGAGGGAATAATGGGATATTCCAGAATATAAAAGCAAGCCAATGGGACAAGAAGAAAGGTATTTAATATGCCAAGTAATACAGACCACATTCTTTAAGTAAATATTAAGTAATGTAGTCATGAGTTAGAAACAGGAATACATACCATGTAAAGTTTTCAGCCTCTTGTTTAGAACTCAAACCCCAGTTGGTGGAGGGGGGAAAAAAGCACAAATATGATCTGGAGACAGAAAAACATTAATGAAAGAATAACTTCATTAAATGTCACTGAACTCCCCACAGCTCTGTAAAGGTATATTCATCCCACAGAAGTCAGGAGTAAACCTCCAATACAGACTCTCACAGCCTAGCCTTCTGGCAATGTGATTTACTATCAAAAAATACTGTTATTTTCACAAGCATTTAATTGCAAACTGTCCTTGAAGCATTCAGGGTTCCAGGATAAGAAGGATGAACAGTATTTCCCTGTTCAGATCCAGATGGAGGTCATGCACTCATTCTGAGTTCTTGAGCCTCCTACCTCCCATTTGTTATCAATATCCAGTGTCTAACGGGACCTGACCATGCCATACGTAAGTTACCACTAACAGTCACTTTATTCCCGTAGAAAACAAGCCCAGAGTAAAAATTGCATAATGCCATACTATGGTTTAGATGTGGTGTCCCCCAGAAGCTCACGTGTGAGGCAATGCAAGAAGGTTTGGAGGAGAAATGACTGGGTTATAGCCTTGACCTAATCAGTGAATTGATCCCTGATGGGACTGAGTGGTAACTGGAGGCAGGTGGGCTGTGGCTGGAGGCAGTGGTTCGTTGGGGGCGTGGCTGTGGGGTATATATTTTTTATCTGGAGCGTGGAGTCTCTCTCTGCTTCCTGATCACCATGTGAGCTGCTTCCCTCTGCCACACTCAGCCCCATGATGTTCAGCCTCACCTCCAGCCCCAAGGAACGAAGCCGGCCTTCTTTGGACTAAGACCTCTGAAACCATGAGCCCCCAAATAAACTTTTCCTTCTCTACAGTTGTCCTGGTTGGGACTTTTAGTCACAGCAACGAAGAAAGCTGACTAAAACATGCCAACTAGAATAATTATGAATCATGGCAACAAATGTGTCTGTGTCTCTCTCTTCCAAGAGTATTTGAAAACACTCTCTGGATGGTCACTCAAGTCTCAGCTTGCCTGTGTCCATTTAACCCACCCAGGTCAAAGGTGACAGCAGTTACACATCTAGTAGAAGCTTACACACTGTTTTATGAATGAGGCAAAACATGGCTGAGACAATGTATCATGCCCTATAGTTTCTTTAAACTTCCACGAGAATTTTCATTGCACCTAATGGTTCACAAAGGACACGGTGTTACCATCTCCATCTCCTCGTGATTTCACATGTAATGGCCACAGCTCTCTCCCACACTGTATCATGGGGCTACACTGGGAATCCACTCAGGATCCTCAACAGATGTGCCTCTAACAAGTCACAGGCCCAGAAGGGAGAAGTTAAGTCCTTTTAAATCCAAATCCAGAGATTCTCCTCAATATTATAAAAGCAAGACCATTGTATTTGTTGGGGGGCAGGAAGCAGAGCAATGCTTTATTGTAATGGGATCATTATGATGAATCTTAAAGTACATTCACAAATACTGTGACAGCGATGGGGATACCAACTGCTATCTAAAAACACCACTCTGGGCTAAGTGCTAGTATTAAACAAAGGTGCATCTATCAAATGTTGTTCGGCCCATATTAAAAGAATCATGAAAAGATTTACAGACAGGGATACTAGAAGCACCTTAAGGGACAAAAGGTATTTGAAGCACTGGTCATTGTCATCGATGCTACATCAAGTGACAAGCACCAGGGGTCTAGAGAGGAGAGAATGAGTTTGGAGGCAATAGTGCAAAGAGGATTTGTACATGAATGTTAAGTCCAGGGCTGCCTGACTTTAAGCTCTGTCCACCACACAGGGATGCAGTATCGGTTACTCCACATACTTCCCACCTAAGAAATGAACCTATGGATCTGCATCTTATGAATATTTGATCCAGCTACAAATCTTTAGAAAAAAATCACCGGTCTCTGAATTATTTAATTGTTTTTGCCAAAGTTCTAAATTATTTTTCCTGTAATAAAATAGAGTATATTAGGTGGAAAACAAAGAGTCCAAAAAAGGCGAATACCAACTGGAGCCCTAACAGCAAGGTTCCCGCAGTGCTGATTTTTTTTTTATGACATAAGTGGTCTCCTTGGCTGAGAGCAGCAGAGACGTGGGTCAATACTGTCATTCCCGCCTGCCAGCACTTTAGCCTTCATGCATTCTCCCTTGAATTAACTTGACCACAGGCTATTTCTTGTATGGTATAATGAAGAAATTGGCCAAAGTTCCTGCAAGAGATATAACGTTGACATGAATTCTTTAAAACACATAAACAAGTCTTGAAGACGAGAAAGGTCATGATGAAAGAAACACATTTCCTTCCCTTAATATTTATGGGAAGGAAAGAACGCAAATCTGAGAAGTGACATAGGAACAGTAGCAATAGGTCATGAACAGAATGTCACCTGTGACCAGGGGACTAGACAGGTGACTAACCATTGGGAAGAACTGTGGAGAGACGCTGCAGGTTCTGGGCTCTGTGTGTGTGTGTGTGTGTGTGTGTGTGTGTGTGTGTGTGTGTGTGTGCAACTGATAGAATAGTGACGTGAGGTTCATTATAATTACAGGTCTGATTATGTGCTGACAGTTAGCAGGAGGACGGCAGATTTAACAGTAGAGGAAGACAGGACAAAAAATAGTTGAAAAAAGAAGTCAGCTGGTTTGGCCAGGGCTGTGTTGTTAAAGAGGACATTGAAAAGGAAGATCCTCAGGTAAGTGTCAAATTTTTTTTTTTTTTTTTTGGTACCCAGGGATGAATCAAGGGGCACTTCACCACTAAGCCACATCCCCAGCCCTTTAATTTTTTATTTTTAAATTTTTATTTATTTTTTATCTTTTTATTTTGAGACAAGGTCTTGCTAACTTGTTCAGGGCCTTGCTAAGTTGCTGAGGCTGGCTTTTAACTTGGGCTGCCTCGGCCTCCCGAGTCACTGGGATTATTTGGGACGATATCAAGATGAATTTTACATCCAGGCACTATGCCTGTAAAGGCATGTGCAATAGCGCCTAGATGTAAAAGTCATCTTGATGTCCCAAAGAATGGATTCTGTGCAAGGTGTCCTCTACAAGGGTCTCCATGGTCCGCCTCCTGGTGTGTGTGCCATGTGCTTTTCTTCCACTTAAGAAACCCTGAAACAGAGGACCCAGCCAAGCTGCGTCCAGACCCCTGACCTACAGAAACTGACATCACAAATCTGTGTTCTCCTCTGTGATTGAGCAGTAAACAACTAAAACAGAGGCTAAGGGCTTTGACAAGTTTCCATTCCTAAGGGGTCTTCCTTGGCATAATGTGGTCACCAATCACATGTATTACCAAAAAAAAAAAAAAAAAAAATCCAAGAAAGCCCATAGAGGACAAAATTTTCATGTTGAGATAGCTTGAGCAGAACACTGTGATGCACAAAAGAAACCATGGCCCTTGCTCTTGGAGATTGCCTTCGACCCATCCAGGAGAATGAATTCTGAGTTTCTGAAGAAGTGGTAACAGTCTGTTTTCTGGAAACACAGAGCAAACAGACACAAGCCTGAGAGCCCCAATGATGTACCTGTGGTAGACTAGAGGAAGGAACTTGGAGGATGACAGGTTCAGGCTCAAGTCCTGGCTTTGCTTAGACAATTTATTGAGCCTCAAATTGAACCATTAAAACAATCAATCCAACCCCAGTGTTGAGAGACTGAATAGTATTCATAACACGGGGCACAGAAGCTGGGAGGTACTCAGTAAATATTAATTCTTTTCCTCTTTCTTTGTGCTGTAAATTAGCACATCTGAGATTTTAGAAGAGATTTTTTTTAAAAAATCAGGGATGTATGACACAGATAGGAAATTTGGCCCCTGAAGGAAGGCCTAAAAAATAAAAGTTCGATTATATAATTATGAATAATGTGACCAAAGAACTACTACTGTCCCAAGGAATCATGTCAGCTGCTTAGAGTGTCCTCCAACAAGTTCAATTGTTTGAAGTACATGAATGAAAACTTAAGCACAGTCACATTACCAAAGACTCAGAGGAAGAGGAGAAATGGAAGGAGACAAGGAGACCATATTCACAAAGTCACAAAGGGCATGCACAGACCAGAAGTGATCCAGCCTGGTCAAAGGTGCCAAGACAAAACAACATTTATTGTGCTGTGTTTGAAACAAAGAGGTAAAAATAAAAGGTATAATGTCTTAATTTGGGAAAGATGGTAGAATGTTATCAGGTTATATAAAACAAACTGCTTATATTTTGCAGTTGTATTCACCAAGGAGGGTGATCATCAAACAGAAAAAGGAAATATAAACACAATGAAGGCACAAGCAAAGAGTAAGAATGCAGAGATGATGGGAAAATTGTCCTCCGTATTTATTCCAAAGAATTAAAGTCATCTTACTGCAGTGATCCATGCACGCCCCTGTTGATGGAGGCAAAACTCATAATAGCCACACCATGGACCAGCGTAGGTGTCCATCAACAGATGAACAGATAAAGAAAATGTGGTGTATAGACACTATAGAGTTTTATTCAGCCATAAAGAAAACTGAAATTATGTTGTTTGTAGGCAAATGGATAGAACTTGAGAACATTGTGGTAAGCAAAATAAGGCCAAACTCAGAAGGGCAAAGTTCATATATTTTCTCTCCTATGTAGAAAGTAGAAAAGAAAAAGAAAAGAGTGGTGGGGTGAATCTCAAGAAAATTAAAGGAAGATCTGTAGAATAGAAGAAAGGGACCAGGAGGAGGGATAATAGGAGGGAAAGAGGAAATACTGAGGAGTGATATTGGCCAAATTATATGGTTTCAATGTACACATGTACAAATCCCACCATTATGTACAACTATAATGCACTAATTTAAAAAAAATCATGGAAAAAAGAAAGGAAATTATATCTTGGCTCAGATAATTGCTCCCAAGAGAAAAAAAAAATTGTAGATACAATTGTAGAACCACTGTCAGTAATTTTTTAAAAACCCTGTTGAACTAGTGACCAAAAAGCTCCAAATAGGCAAAAAATGTAATTCTTCAGTAGTAAACATGTCCAAATAAATTTCAATATTGTTGTGCAACTAAATTCTCTAATGATAATTAAGGAGATAATTGGTAGGCACTTTTTTTTTTTTTTTTTTGGTACTAGGGATTGAACCGAGGGTGCTTAACCACTGAGCCACATCCCCATCCCTTTTTATTTTTTATTTTGAGACAGGGCCTTGCCAAGTTCCTTAGGGTTTCGCCGAGTTGCCGAGGATGTCTTTGAACTTGAGATCTCCTGCCCCATCCTCCAGAGCCACTAGGATTATAGGTGAGCGGTCACCACTGTGCCCGGCCAGTTGGTAAACACTTTGAGAAAAAAATAATTATCACTAGGAGCCAAAATGGGTTCACTAAGAAGACATTGGCCAAACAAATCCCACTTCTTTTGAAACAAAGTGACTTATAAATAAGGAGGTGCTGGAGGTACGTTTAGAAGGCATGGAAATAAAAATTGAAAGAATTATTTTATATTTAAGCCTAATAAAGAAGGACTTGGAGGAAATGCTTTCTTCAAGAGTTTCAAGGACAATCATAAGGAGTTGAAAACACTGAGCACTACTATGTGCTCTGAATCTCAGCTCAGATACCTTGAGGAAGTCATCTTGGTGGCACTGGTGCAGATCAACACCCTTCATGTATGCGGCTGTAGCACATCTAGATTTCCACTCTTGCAGTATGCGTGAGTGTGTCACAAGTGTAATAATCCTCGTCTCCTGTGGGCTATGAGATCCACAGGGCCAGAGCCAAGTGAGAGGTCTAACATCGTCAAACCCCATATGTGGAGAATGTGCTCTATAAATTCTTTCCAAAAGAAGGAATGAGTACATGAAAGAATTAAGAAAGCTTTGTAGGTATCAAACATACAGTTTTCATCTCACGGTAAGAAAGAACTTTCTTACAATTAGGAATCTTTTAAGATGCCTCCCAAATCATAAATTTCTCATTTTAAAAATGTTCAAGAACCAGGGGTTGGGGTTGTGGCTCAGTGGTAGAGCACTCGCCTAGCACGTGTGAGGCCCTGGGTTCGATCCACAGCACCACATAAAAATAAATAAAATAAAGCTATTGTCTCCAACTACAACTCAAAAATAAACATTTTTAAAAAATTGCTTAAGAACCTGAAAAACAGACCACCCACATGGTGTTTTGTACAGTGGGATGGAAGTTCTATTAGATGACCTCTAAATTCCCCTCTAAAGTCAAATCACTTTTTACTATACGATGAAATCAGTTCTCAAGAAACGTTAAAACCCACAGCCTCAAAATTCCAGAAGCAAAATAGCTAAACAAAGGACTCCTGAATTTTAGCTATATTTATTTATTTTTCTTTTGGTGTTCTCCTATGTCGCCTAGAACAGGGCTTTTTCCAAGCTGATAGTTAATATATTTTGATAAATACATGGCTACAGTAAATATAGATTGTTTCTGAAATGAAAAGATCAGTGAGGATATTCAGTCCAACCACAGAAAGAAAAGCAGTCCCCAAAAGGTTAAGGTGGTTTCTCAAAAATCACCAAGCCATTTGGGGACAGAGCCAAGACTTCACACAGTTAAATGCCAATTTTTTTTTCCTACTCCTCTAGGTTGCCTTAAGGATTCTGTGCAGAAACTATTGAAGACAAGAACTCTGGGTCTTGGGACAAGTGGGATGTTTTTTTGAAATACTGTAAGCCTCCCTAGAGTCAAAAACCAAAGGGTCAAGTCATCACCCTTGTGATTCCAAGAGGGTTTGTTGGACAGAACCAGAGGAGGCACACCGAACCACTGGAATTGAACATCCATCATCACTGTTTTAGACAAGTTCTATGTTGCTATGACCAAAAGACCTGACAAGAACAATGTTAGAGGAAGAAAAGTTTATATGGGCTCACCGTTGCAGAGGTTTCCATCCATAGATGGCTGACTCCATGGCTCCAGGCCTGAGGTGAGGCAGAGCATCATGGCATAAGAAAGCAACTCAGGACATGGAAGTAGGAAGTAGAGAAGGTTCTGCTCACCAGGGACAAAATAGATACCCCAAAAGCACTCTCCCCCCCCAGTGACTCGCCTCCTCCAGCCAGACCCTACCTGCCTATAGTCACTACACAGTTCATCTTTATCAGTGGATTAACGCATTGATTAGGTGAAGGCTCTCATGGCCCAGTCATTTAACCTTCTAAACTTTCATGCATTGTCTCACGGGTCTCACACCAGGATGTCCTGCCTCACCTCAGGCAAACAGCAATGGAGTAGCCGTCCATGAACTGAGACTCTGATTTGGGGCCCAAATCAACTTTTCCTCCTCTCATTGTTCTTGTCAGGTCTTTTGGTCACAGCGATGGAAAACCCGACTAAGACACTTGTAAAGAGGGGCCTTCACCAGTCTGGTCATTTTGATTTGCAACCGTCAAGGACCTCTCCTTCCTCTTCATCCTCGTGGTCCTCACCTTGCGGTGGGGCTCTCATGGACTCTCTGGGGAGGTAGTACAACAACTTTCTAACTGTTCTCCCTCCTGCCCATCTTTCTTTCCACTTTCATCCTGCCCACTTCCAGAGATTTGGCTTTCCAAAACCCAAGTCTGATCATGTCATTCTCCAGTTTCATCTTTGCCTTCAAATTACAGTCCAGACTTCTCAGTGCAATGCCTGAACGGTTTACATTCTGGCCCTCTGATTTCCAACCTGATCTTCTGACTCTTTCCACCTCAGCACTTAAAATGCAGTCACCTGAGTCCTCAGCAACCCTCACCTGCTGGGTCTCCTCACCTCTCACCTTTGTAGGTAGGACTTCCTTTGCCTCCAGTGGCTCTTTAGGGAGAGCGATCCAACTCACTCTTCAAGATGCTCTTCAGCAGAGCCATTCCCCACACATCTCAAGGTCATTCCTACATCGTCCTTTGCACAAATCTCTACTCCATCAATCAGGGCATTGCATCAGATGTCTTTCTACGTAACTTCCCCACCCAGAGTAAATATATCTGTTTTCTTTGCTTTACCATTGCCCTTCAGCCTTACCCAGTGTATGGCTCAATAAATTAAGAAACCACATTCTCCAGGTTGTTGAATGATTAGATAAACCACTATGTCCTCATAGTAAAATGGAAGACCCATGTCAGCTTGGTTTTCTGGTGAGGCTCACGTCTCTGGATGTCTGAACATGGAACACATTGATTCACCCCCTTCGCAGCACTGTCTCACCTGTCAACTACCTGTGTATTCCAGACCACGGTCACCAAAAGCACCCAACAAGCCCTCGATCCTGTGAGGGCTCCTGATGGTAGGAGCCTGGCTAGTAAACAGTTACAAACACCTTTGTTAGAAATGGCTGTGCACGTTTCATACACCTGGTGAAATTCAGGTGTAAAAATGAAGGTTATTAATCAGAGGCATATCTCACAATGATTTCACAAACACGAAAATGTGGCGTTTTTTGTTTTTTGGGTTTTTTTAGACAAAATCCTGAAGGTAAAGTCTTGCAGGAGAAGCTGATGTGTCAACAGAGGAACCCAAACAGCCTGTGCTCCACCTTCCCCAGGAGCAAGGGAGGGACACTTGTTCTTATGAGGGGGGATCACCAGGCCTGGGGTTCATTCCTGTTCCATCATGTGATCTGCCCTGGCTTCCCGTTATCGTCCAAAGGAATGGAAGTGAGAGAAGGGGGCTCGTTTACATGTGTTTCCTGTCATAAAATTTATATTCAAAGTCCAAATCCTCATCTCACATTTCTCTCCCAGAATGTGGAAAAACACTCAGAGGCCCGGATGGTTCAAAAACCTGAATGACTTCTGCAAAAAAAGGTAGATTCAATAATTGTAAATATATATATTTATGTATATACACAGGAAGTGGAAATTAATGTACTATTTGAACTTAATCAGCCTTTTCACAATTATTTCATGGTCATGGATTTTGTGTTGATGTCAGTTAATTAGCCAAACATGAATTATATATGTCTACTTTAAGGAAGTGTGTATGCATATTAAAGGGTTCCCCCCCCATTTCATTGTGAAGCAAATCATTTGATGTGGCTCTGCATAAAGCTGTAATACACATCAAAAAGCAATCAACAAACTCTTTTTGAGTACATCTAGCAGGATAATTTAGATGGTTTTTAATCATGATTATGAAAATATAATTAGGTGGTTTCATGTTTGTTGTTGAGTCTATGGAAGGGAAAATGATCCTCCAAATAGAAAATGTGACTAATATTACACAGAAACCACAAGAGAGCTGGGCACACGAGGCACAAGTGTGCACATGCGCACACGCGCACACACGCACACACACATACACACACACACACACACACACACACATACACACACACCCTGCCGGCTTCTTTCTTCAACACGTCAGCAGTGCTCCTATTTAAAATATATATATATATATATCATTTCTTTCAAGATGTCAAAAGAAATCTTATTTAATAAACTGATTATATACAAGTAGGTTTGAAAAATGCCTCTCATTAAAGTCATCATAAACTTTAGCTGTTGCCCGCAATTCCAAACAAATCCTCCCTGCCACAGTCCCTGCAGAAAGGAATAGGGGAAGCTCATCAGCGCTCAAGCTGGTCGTGTGTCATTAGTGACCACTGGGAGCCGGCGTAGTCATGGATCTGCACAGCTAAATGATTGTGCACTCGTGGCCTTTTCTAATCCATTTGAAATAAACCTGATATTTATCTATCTCCAATCACCCAGTCTGTGAGTTCTCGGGCCGGAAGATGAATTACACACCAGCCAACTGCTGTCTCATGCCAAGCCACCCAGGCATCCCCCACCAAGGCCAGGAGAGATGACAAGAGGGACTCTGGGACCTCTACCCCAGGTGGTCTCCCTTGACCCAGAGCTCCCAGACGGACTCCAAGCCTACACTTTAGATCTCCCTGGTGCAGCCAGAGCTGACTGCTGGTCCTATTAGAAAAAATCCATCCTTCTTGGTCCATCTCGGAAATCACGAACAAGAGCCTGGGGTTGTGCTTGGAAGTAATTTGGTCACCAAGCAAGCTGGCCCCTTTTGTTGGGAAATTCAAAGAGTTGCATCACCATGACTTTAACGAAGCCTCCGGCACCGAGTGTAATCTGTTTTACCACCACGGAAATCCAAAGTTGCTATCTGTGCACACAATTTTAGCATTTCTGGTTTTTCTGCCATCTTACTTACAAGAAACTCCCAGCTGTTATAATTTGTCTCATCCATCGCTCTCTTGTAGAACCAGCCTTTGTTCCCTTTTCTCGGTGCCAGGGACTTGCTGGGTTTCACCTGATGTGATTTGTCCAGGCATTAATAATGCATCTTCAAGATGCAAGATGCATGAATTCCTTTAGTAACAGATCTGCTGGCAGAGGGCTGAATTGTATTGTACAGCTTTTCAGCAAAAAGGGGAAGGCAAGGGGACAAAGGGAAGGTCATCGGCCTCGGGAATGAAGGCATTGGTTATTTCAAAAGTCATTCCAACCAGTTCAGGGTAAGGGCAAGGGCATGATGAGGAGAAGGACTATTAGACCAACAATGCTCTTGCAAAAAAAGGATAAAAAAAAATGTTAAACCTTTTTGCCCAATCTGCAACTCATCCCCAGAGAGAAAGTGAGATGCACATGCAGATGACAATCAGCCAGTCCCTGGTGTCTGGCCACGTTATCTTCATGCCTTACTGGGTGCACATCAAGGCAGATTCCTCATTCATAGGTCTTTCGTCTCCCTTTGGACCCTGGGCCACACTCCAGCTGCCTTCTTGGTGGCCTTGATGTGACTGTGGTTACTGTTACCCCCATGCATTTTTTATCATCTTGCATTTGTGAAGAGCTTGTATTTTCAAGCTGCTTTACAATCATTAATAAGTTACTTCTCACAATTATCCTGAAAAGTAGGGCAGAGCTTTTTTCTCCATGTTACAATAAAGGGAAGCAAAGTGCAGACAGTCTACCAAGTGAGAGGTTCACAAGGCATATGCATTCCGAAGTTGGAATAAAGAGGCCAGGTGCAGTGGCGCATGCCTATAATTCAGTGCCTTAGGAGGCTGAGGCAGGAGGATCATGAGTTCAAAGCCAGCCTCAGCAAAAGCAAGACACTAGGCAACTCAGTGAGACCCTGTCTTTAAATAAAATACAAAACAGGGCTGGGGAGGTGGCTCAGTGGTCAAGTGCCCCTGAGTTCAATCCCTGGTAGCCCCCCCAAAAAGAGATACACTGATCAGGCCACCCACCTCCTCATCCAAGGGCCACCTCTGGAATGATGATGTGGATGATGGAAGGACCCAATGAGAGATGATCAGGCTGCTTCATGGACACAGCTGTAAACTAAACCTTGCAGGAAAATCATCCTGCTGCAAATGATCGGGGTTTTTAACACAAGCCTAGCCTAATACCACCTGTCTCCAACATCTTCGATTTTCTTAAGAAACAATGAATTTACTATGTAATGTTGAAATCAAAAGTTCATCCATGAAAACAGTACTTATGCAGGTGATCATTTAACTTTCTGTCCGTATGAGGACTCCTGACAAGATTTGTCAATAGACAACCAAGCCACACTCTCGGCACAGTCATTACCGTAGGTTCACCTGCCTCCTACTCCCGTTCTTACCACTGCCAACACTCCCCAATGCTTCCCCCCCCCCAAAAAAAATCTCATTTAATCAATAACATTTGCTTTCAGGGCAGCTCTCCTTTACTGCTGTTCCATCTCTGTCTGGGTTACCATAGCAACTATTCTCAGAGCAGTGTGATACTCAGTTTATACATTTCAGCCCTGTCACATGACTGACTACCTGCTTTTACTTTAATCATGGCTGGAGGGAACACTCAAAAAGTGGCTGCTTCCTGCTTCCTGTTGTAGTCCACCAAACTGCCGTCATGTTTTACATTTCCTCCCTCCACCTTCAGAACACGTGTTAATTGTGCTGACTTCCAAAGCCGAGGAGGCAGGCTTCGGGGGTGAGTGAGAGGACCCAAACGACCAGATTGAGCAGAACCTCTCAGGCGCTACAGCCCAGAGATGCTGTTGGATTTACAGGTTCCTTTTTTGTAAGATCTTAATGGCATAGAAAAAGATAGGTCCAACTTCATCCCAAGTCTGAGATCCATCTTCCAGGGGACCATGACATCCAAACGCTCGTCTCCATTCATGTCACCATTGCCTGGGCCCCCTGCAAGGCAGGGCCAGGAACTTGGGACTCTCAGGAGCCTCCCTTGTTGCAGCTGAGAGGGGTCCGTTTAAATCACATTATAAAGCTAATGAAACACAGCTAATGAAGCACAGATGTCCTATCAGATTTGGAGCTCCGAGTCCCCATAAAAGCCCAGTAAAACCAAATGAAAGGAGCCTTGTATCCATGGAAATGGGCAGCTCACATGCTAATCCTTCCCCTTCACCCATTTATGAGTTCATTACCATTTCTAATGCCAGGGCTTCTGAAAGCATTTGTGGCTTCTGGGTCAGTCATTTCCTGGAAACTCATGGTGGGCTGGGCTCAGACGCCCTTGGCTTGGCCCCTTTCTTCAAAGACATGGGAAAGCAAAGACCCATACATAGCTGGTTAGCTGCAGAAGTTCCTGGTTCCTTTTTTTTCTTTGCTTTTCTTTATGAGATAATGGAATAAATCGAGAGTCCTGAGTCCTCCTGGGACCTAGGAGCAGACCTTCCATCAACTGGGCTTCCATGTCTGTTGGGAACAGAAACAGGAAATTGGATCAGGAGGGACCTGAGAGCAAAAATGCTCTTGTGTCACAGAGGCGATGGGGCCTCTCCTTTAGATTAAGACGTGAGCCTTCCCTCATCCCATGGAGATGCTTTCGGCTTTATTATGGCAGCCACTCTTAATGGGCAAGGCCATGAAGGAAAGTCACAAGAGGGGGATGGAAATCTTATTGGAAAATAGGGTTGGACAGAATCCAGTGTGGAGGGCCTCCCCAGAGTAACAGGTGGGGCAGGAAGAACTCACCTGGCGAGCACTGGGAAGGGAGCAGCGGCCCAGTGGTGGGGGTTTAGGAGAAGAGAGGCCATGCTTCAGAAAGAACAGAAAACGAGCCCAGAGCATCTTCAGGAACCAATCTTGTGTCCCTCTCAGATTCAGCTGGATGGGAATAACCGAGTGGACACAGAACAAGGGCTACTGGGCGCTCTTGCCAGTCAGAGGCCGTTTCCTCTTGTAGCTTTTCTAGTTCATTCTCTCTTGGATATTTACCTATAGGAATAAGCAGCTTGTGTCAGAGCCTAAGTGATTCTCCCGGGGAGGTCTTTTGGGGGAAACTCTAAATATGCTTTATTTTGAGATATAATTTTGAATTTTGGAATTCTCCAAGACGTCTTCTGAAGGAGAAAGAACACACATCCTCCATTTAAAAATAAATATCTGAGTGTCAATGATACTGGGAAATAAAGTTGTACCCTTAAGAGACTGACTACAGTTTTGTGTCACTTCATCAATCCAAGAATTCGAGAGTGAGAAACATTATAGATGAGGAAACCCAGGCACACAGCAATAGAGAGATTTTCCTGGGGCCATGCATTAGCAAAAGCAATGGAACTGGGGCTCCTGACAATACATTTCAGACCTCAAGTAAAAAAAGCATGACAAGCCCTCGACGGGTTTTTTGTTTGTTTGTTTTTGTTTTTTTTCTCCCCCCAAAACAATCGATTTTGTCCATCTTCATAGCTGAAAAATGAAGACTTTGTAAAAATGGTCCGAGAAATTAAAGCTTAGTCTTGTGATTATTACAGTGATTTGTCAGTGGTAGTGGATGATTTTTGGAAGCGTACCAGCTGTATTAACAGGAGGATAAGAGTGCAGTTCATTTTTCATTTGCCTAATATAGATATCTGTGCCTCGCCAAAGAGCGAGCTAAAAAGAAGTGATAAAGGCACCGAGAGGAAGAAACATAACTGACTTTACTGACCATGACTTAAACATTTCCACTGCCTCCTAAAACACGAGATTTTTACAGCTGATTTATGTGAAGAGCTGGCTCAACTGTCAGACGTAGAAATAACCCTGACCATGAAAGAAAAAAAAAATCGGAAAAGTTATGTGGGCAACCAAGACCGTTTACCTGACACTACCATCTGACTCTGGTGAATGGGTCACAGAGCTAAACACAGTGGCCCGTATGCTGACAGGGAAAGTACTGAAAGAATCCACTGATCGTGATGACAAAATGCAAGATGGGCTCCGTGGATCAGCCACCTCTTGTCTCGGAAGTTTCTTCTCCCAGTTTAGACAAGGTAGCTGGAGGCCAGCAGTCAACTTCATGTACCAGGCAGAGCCACCGAAACAGCTGTGCTGGTGTCCTGAAGCTAGTACACACTGGCCTCTCTTCTCCAGCCTGCCCTCTTTCTGCCTGGGCCTTTCATTTAACCCACCCCCATCACTCTTGGTAGCGTATTTCAGACAGAGTGGCTTAGTCCAAGTTCACAGAACGTGTTCCCTCTTTAAGAGGCTTAAAACAGGGCGACCTTCTTTCAACAATTCCCCAAAAAAGAGAAAGACCAAAGTGTTTGAAATCTTTTTAAGCAAATTTCAGTAACTGTTGACATGATAAATTGAGAGATTTCTTATTCTTGACAGAGGGAATGCTTTGAAGTAATGGAGCTGAGCATTTTAAGTTGCAGAAGTCTAAGAATGAACTTTCTCTGGGGCTGACCACCCCCTGTCGGAGGGCAGGTGTGTCTCCAGAGGAGACAGTCGGATGAGTAGAAGCCACAGCTGTACATCACAACCCTTTCCTCACTAATGCTCTTTCCAATGTCAGTGGCAATGGAGAGTCCTGTCTTCCCTGTGATACATATAAGGTAATGCCTGGTAATTTGGAATAAAGTCTCCAGGAATATATCTGTGTTAGTCATATTTCCTGTCACTATGACAAAATACCTGAGACAATCAACTTAGAAAGAAGGAAGGTTTAAGAGGTTTCAGCCATGTTCGTTTGAGGCCTGTGGGGAGGTATTATATATTGGTAGAAGCAAAAGGCAGAGGAAACCTGTTCACTTCATGAGGCCAGGAAACAAGAGAGAGAAAGGGGTCAGGGTTCCAATATCCCCTTAAAAGGGCACACCCACAATGACTCACCCACAATGACTCACCATCCAACTCACCATCCAACTAAGCCCATCTCTGAAAGGTTTGTCCACCACCTGCAAACAGTGCTACTGTCTGGCCACCAAGCCTCGGCAACATCATAAGCTAGCTCTGCATCCGAACATGAGCAAGGAATGGAATTTCACTCCATAGAAGAAGTATGTTCAAAGCACTTCGACATCTTTTCCCAGTGTGTGTCTCCACGATCCTGCAGGGTAAGGAAAATGGTTTCCACCTGAGCTGCAAGAGCTGAGTGTAGCTTGCCCCACAGAAGGCTGTGGTAGGTTCAGTCCAGAATGCAGCCCTATCAGTGCTCAATTGCCCCTCTTAACTCTCTGCTGCCATGTTTTCAAGAACTGCCTATTCTAATCACAAACCGGTTTTACACTTTGACCCCATGTCCCTACTTCTAGGAAAGTACAACTGATATAACCAACTAGAATAGCAGATTCCACAAAAACTCACCACTCCTTGGCTTTTTTCAAAAGTCGCAAATAAATTTTTACAATCAAATGAGTTTAATAATTAATCAATTGATTAATTTTAGTTAATCGATTTTAATAATCCATGGCACTTGTATAACCAAATGAGTTCTGTACCAGGGACAATGAGTTTGAGCTCTAATTCACCTAGGCGATCCCTAGGTATCAATGTTAACCCTTATAAAATAAAGGGGTTCATATCGTTTATTTTTAAGGTATCGCTTCAGGTCCAGATTTTGTGAATCTAAAATCGTTTAGGACTTTAGGATTTTCTCACAAATGCTGTGTCCGTATTAGTCCTGCTTCATGTTTTCCACTAAGGAAAGCCAGCAGGGGTTCTCCTCTGCTCCCACCCAAGAGCCCCTTGAAGAATAAGGAGGAGGTTCAAGCAGGAGCAAGTGGCCTGTGCTACTCCCTTCTCTGTTCCAAGGACCCAGAGACTCTAAAGGGAAATCAGCAAGAACAGAACTAGAGAGGAACGGGTGCCTAAAAATGAACAGAGATTCTCTCAGGCAACTTCCCTCCCTGGGAGCCTCCTGTGCCTTCCCGGGAGTCCAGGGGCACTGCTCTGCCAACAGCCAGGTGATCTCTGGCCTCTTTGCCAGGACTCTGCTCTCTAGCTGGAGTGAGGCGGACACACACAGGACTGGTAGAAGAGGGGGTCTGCTCAGCTCTGCACCCGAAGAGCAACTCTGTAGACACCCAGCGGCCAGGAAAAAATCATGCCCCACCGTCTCCCACTGCACAGGAATAAAGACGGAAATCGTGGGCTCCCTCGCATCCAAGAGTGCTGTCTCCGGACAAGTCCAGGGAAGAACAATGATGATCATCATCATGACGATCGGATTCTCCACAGCAGTATCCATAGATCCAACCAATGCTCATATGGATAATCCCATCAGTGGTTTATTAAGCCAAATGATTAAAATATATTTGGCAGGACCTTGTTCTCCATCCTCATGTTTGCCAAAATAAACCTGCCCTCACTGATGACCACTCCAGAGAAGAGAACTCAAGAGACTTCTTTGAGAAAAAGAAAAAAACAGGTTGCCATTTTTTAAATAAATGAGTTTTTGGAGTAAACGGTTTAAAAGAAGGAAGAAATCAGTGATTGTGAGGAAGACACCTTTAAAATAACGTTCGGAGGAGGGCAGGTGCTCGTCGATGCTATATTGTCCCATGGAGATACTGAGTGACACTTGAGGTGGGGCCACTCTGGTGTCATGGATACAGGAAAATCCTTATCCTTCTGCAAGGAATTTACCAGCTTGGTGAGAGTTGGAAATTGGCAGAATGTTCTAGAATGTTCTACAGTCTGTGCTGGGGAAGAGGGGTGGAGGGTGTGGTTCCAGGTGGACCCCCGCAGAGGGAAAGGTGCTGATAGGCCCAAGGCTGTTTCTGTAGCTGAACTCGCTCATCCAGCCCTGAGCACAGAGCTGACAGTGTCACACTTGAGATTTGTGCCACAGGGGACTTCAAGTGGGATTTGAATAGGGCGCTGTCCCTGTTGGGACTGGCTCTGGGCTCCTGGCAGGGCTCTGGCACAACGTGGCTGTGGAGGTCCCACCCACCACCCCATCTGGAATCTGCCAATGTCTCGGCTTGGCACAGAATCACAAGCCACCACACAGCTTTGTAGATTCAAACAGCAATTCTTTATTCCCGAACTCACACCGGCCTCCACACACGTTCTGGGGCAATCCCAGTTCTGCTGCCACCCAATTCACCTACTCCACGAGGCTTTTTTCCCAAGATGCTCTCTGAATCTCACAAGAACTCAACGGGAGCTCAGGCAGCAGGAACGCCCTATTTCCAGCAGCAATAATCCTCAATATCGAACTTCCCTAAAACCCAAGGTCTTAAACTGGGAACGCCCTAAACCCAAGGACCGGGATACTATACTTCCTCAAACTGCAGGATACACCCTAATCCTGGATCCACCCTCGTCCTTGAGTAGGATCATCTTTCTCAAACACACATGCAAGGTCACAGCAAATTTAACATGGGGTACGCTGGCAAGGAAATCGATGCGTCATTCCTACTTGGTAATGGCCCTCAGCATGGATCCTGAAGCCATGAAGAGCCCCCACAGCCATTCTTACCCAGCGCCTATCAGCTGCTTCCCTCCTCCTGCCCCACAGTTCCTCTCTCTCACCCAAAAGGGGATTCCCTTAAATTAGTCATAGTCAATCTAAAAATCTATTTATAATTGACCAAAATGAGTTAAGTTTAAGTAGGAAAATGAAAACTCTTCCAATGAAGTCAAGGAAAAGACAAGAAATCCTGCCACCCCATAGGACCATAATATCAGCAAATTGGTGGTCCTGGCCAAGATGTCACAGAAAACAAATGAGATGGGAAAAATTGAAAGATAAGAAACTGTAATTACTTTATATAATGTGATTATGTATCCAGCACTCAGAAAGAACCTACTGAAAAACTGTTGCAACAAATCTAAGAGATAAATAAGATCATCTGATATAAGATCAATATGCCAAAATCAGTATCATATTCATTTATCAGTAATGTCCCCTTAAAAAAATGTAATGAACAAAAAATCTTATAATAGCAAAATGCTAAAATTATAGCAAATAGAAAATATGCTGAGATGCAACTTTTATATGTAATAACTATTCCTAAGTTAATCTGTATATTAAAAACAATCAGGATAAATTTGATTCAAGTTTATCCATATAAAAGATAAAAGGATTTTTTTAATCTGAGAAAATTTAGGGGAAAAAATGAGCATGTGAACTTATACTACCAAATGTTAAATACACTATGTAGTTAGGTAAATTAAAATGATACAGTATTTGAGGAATGTGCCTCTAGATCAACAGAAAAGAATAAAGAAAGAAGAATAAATAGAAATGTCATATATATACATACATATATATAAACACACACCCACAATACATAAAATGATTTAATCAAGTATTTTAAATCCATGGAGAAAAAAGCAGAATATATGCATTAAACAGCACAGGGAAAATCATGTCCTTACTTTGGAAGAAAACTCAGATTCCTATATCACTTCATGTAAAAATAAATCTCATGGAAATTGAAGAACTAAACATAAAAATGTTTAAATAAGATGGACTCAAATATTTGTTGTGATTAGGATCTTTCTAAGCAACAATAAAATATATATTCTATAAAAGAAAAGGATGAATAGTTTGGAAAGAATTTTTAAATTCCTTACAATGAAATATACCACAATCAAAGATAAAAGAAATAATTTGGATAATAAATTTGTAATAAATGTGTTTCAGACAACAGATGATTGCTTATAATATATAAAGCATTTTTGCAAATCAATAATAAAGTAACCGAAGAGAAAAAAATGGACTTGGATATAGCTGATATTGATTGAGAAGGTCTTATTTGTCAGACAATATGTTAAGCACCTTAGGTGTATTAACTCAATTGATTTTTATAATAACCCTTTTTTATCATCTCTATTTTGAAAACAAACTGACAAAAAGAAAAATTTAGGTAATTGCCCAAAATTCAGAGTTAGTGCCATCATTAGGATTTAAAACTTTAAAATACCCTAGCATAAATCATACAAAAAGAAATATGAATACCTAATAAACATAAAAAAGCTGTTCAACCTTAATAACAATCAGCAAAATGAAAATAGTTAAATAAAATAAGATAATTTAACCTGCCATTCAGTACTCAATTATTGGCAATATCCCTTGTTATAGCATTTTTAGAGGGCAATTTAGCAAAGTCCATCAACCTTAAAATAACATGCTTTAACCCCCAAACTTCATTTGTATCCTATAGAAATATTGAGACATGCACCAGAGATTCATAAGGTAAAAAAATGGAAAATAGTTTATATGTCCATCAATAAGGGTTATTATAATCCAATCATGGATCATAGGTAGTCTGGTAGTTACAACAAGTGAATTATATCTATATGAACCAGCAAGAAAAGATGTTCCAGACATATAATAAGGTGAAAAAGCAAGTCTTCAGGTAATACATATAATCTGATATCTCATTATATATTCATTTTTTTATTGACATCAACAAAATTAATACCTATGCCAGCTGGAAACAGTCAGTGGAGATAAAATGGTAGACCAAATAGACAAGGTCTCTCTCTCCTCAAGTTCCCAGTCTGGAAAAGGAAAGACAATAATCTAGCACATCAACACAAGACCAAAATAATTTAGACGATGTATTAGTTTTCTTTTGCTGTCATAACAAATTACCACGTACCTGGGTGCAAACAATACAAATTTGTTATCTCACAACTCTGTGCACCCAAAGTCAGTCCAAGTCCCAACCAGCAAGGGCTGCATTCCTTTCCAGAGGCTCTAGGGAAAGAGCAATTCTTGCTCCCTGGGCTGTTGGCAGAATTCAGTTCCTTGTGGTTGTAGGACTGAGGTCCTGTTTCCTGGCTGGCTATCAGCAAAAGGCCGTGCCCAGTTACTAGAGACCACCTGCTCTTCCCCTCTCTCCACCTTCAAAACCAGTAATGGTGGGTCAAGTCTCTCTCGGCCCCTGAATCTCATGTCCTTCTCTCGGACCCAGCGAGGAAAGGCCAGCCCCTGTTAAGGACTCATGAGATTAGGTTGGGCCCACCCAGGGTGATCTAGGATTTTCTCCTGATCTCAAGGTCCAGATGTTCAATAATATTATGCTTCATCTCATCAGCCGTGGAAGATAACATATCCACAGTCTCCAGGGATTCGGGAATGGCCATCTCTGTGGGGGCAGGAGCATTATTCTGCTGCAAGGAAAGCTAAAATGACAGGCTAAAGGTGGAATGGGAGAGGTGCTAATTTAGATTGTGTCACCAGAGAAGCCCTCTGAGGCACAATCTAACTGTCAAACCACAGGCTACCTCTGGAAAGAGGAATGGAATTCAAGGATGGCAGCTTTTCCTCGTTCATCTACATTTTCCGTTTCATTCAATGCTTTACGTACAAAAAATTTTTTAAGCATCATTTATGTTCATAAAGACTTAGAAACCAAAAAGGGAAATCACCCCACTCTTGGCCCCAGTGAAAGCAAAGCCAAGAGTTTAAGATTTAAGTGCTGGTCCGAGTTCAGCATATGACAAATTCTGACGCACACACCCATAGAGAAAATAAAAGCAAGGCCTCGTCTTGGGTTCTACGAAAGAATCTGTTCAGGAGGGGAGTGATAAACCAATGTCCTTCTTTTCCTGAGTCTTGAAGGAGAATCCACTTGCCAATTAGGCATTTTTTACACATCAGCAACCCTGGAAACTCCTCGTGGCTGTAACCTCTTTCTACTGGTGCTCATTTGCTGAGCCCTCACCCGGGATATCTCACATCATTTCATGTGGATTTCCAAGAAGGACACTAAAAGCCGCTCTCAGAACCAAGGCTGGCAGAAGAAAAGCTACTCAAGTGGGCTCTGTAGGGCAGCAATCTGTCAGAGCAAAAGGGCCAGTCTTGCCAGAATGCATTTCTACTGCTCAAGACGCAAACCAGGGAGGGATCACAGGAGGATCCAGGGAAGCAAGTATCTGGTGCTCAGGAGACCCAAGGGCTCTCCAAGGACCCTGGAAAGCAGAACTTTGAGCCATTTGCTAGAACTTCAAGATACAACTGCAGCAAATTATTTGTTTCTATAAGTGTGTACCTGTGTGTGTGTGTGTGTGTGTGTGTGTGTGCGTATTTGTGAACACCCAAATTACAACTCCCTTGGAACAAAAATATTACACAGAAAAGCCGTGAGAATCGACATCTTCAGGAGTCCACACTTACATGCTAATCGCATAGATTTGTTTTCTCAGGCACCCTGCCTGCTGAAGATAGGACTTCTCTGAGTAATATGTTTACAATAGTCTAGTGGACTCTTCTGTTTGAAGGTCCCTTCGTCACCTCAAGAGTGACAAATCCAAAACGGAGCATAACATTGTCTGCTCAGAAAGATTGCCTCCTCCCAGCCCTTCCTGTCTGGGATGGGACATCTCTGCCTGTCACTCAAGTTTGGGTGCTTAGGGTCATTCTTCACTCATCCCTCACCTTCAACTAGTCACCCCCACCCCCAAATACTTTGGGGAAGTAGGTGAAACATAAATCATGCATAAATAAAAACAGCTTTTAATTGGCCACCAAACATATCAACAACTCTTTGTAAATCCCTCCCTCTCATCCCCACTGTCGAGGATTGCTTCCCAGGACTGTTTATCTGAAATATTTCCTCAGGCACCTCCTCCACCCATGGCCGGTCTGTGCAGTCTCCCTGGGTTCCACCAGTCGGGGAACACAAACACAGCCACGTTATCATCCCATGACCAAGTCATGTTTCTGAGGCCCTTTCAAGTTTGCCTGGAGGCTCCAAGTCTGGGATCTCAGCAAGAGTCACTTCCTCGTTCTTGCTGAGGACTATTATATATCCCCCCATTGTCCCCAGCCTTTGCCGCTCAGCCTCCACAGTCTCAGGGCCTGACGGCCTCTTCCTCTCAAGAAGCACATCTGGTAAAACCTCTTCTTCCCTGGGCCCCAGGAAGGGGTCCCAAGGGCCCTTGCTCGATGGCGCCTGAAGGTCTCATTTCCTCCTGCCGTCTCCCTTCCCAAGAGAGGTGGCACAGCATGACCTGAAATGAACCACCTTCCCTCTGCAGCTCCAAGACAGAATCAAGTACAAATCCAAAGTCATCTCATCCATAGCAGGCCAGCGCCACTCCACCTACAGAGTCAGTGTCCACGCAGAGTCAAGCACTCTGTCGCAGCCCTAAAACAGAGAGAGAGAGAGACAAGGCGGGCGGGAGGGAAGGAACCAGCAGCATCCAGAAGCACAACTCTAACTACACTCTAAAAGGTGTATCCTCAAATTAGACTTTACCTCCTCATTTATTTTTTCTTGCAAAATATATATATATATATATATATATATATATATATATATATATATATATTTCATATAGGATTATACATTTTATATATTTTATATATTTATATAAGCATATGTATATTTTTAAGCACCTACTATGTACCAAACAGTGGACTGAACAGACAGAAGCCTTCTGGAGTATAATCTCTGATGAGAAAAATAGATATTAAAAAAAACAACACAACCAAAGTCAGCAAGGTTGTGGCAGGCAGTGGCAAGTCTATGAGAAAATAAGTCAGGGCTGTGGGACAGAGAGCACAGGGGCCCTTAGATAAGGCAGTCCTTATCTAAGGTAGTGTGACATTGAAGCTGAAAGTCAGAACCATTGAGAAGAGTCTGCTAAGACTGCGCATCTCAGTCAACAGTGAGTTGACAGTTGCCCTCAGTAAAAATGGGTGGATACGTGCTTCACATCTGCATGAGTTTGCTAGAACTGCCCCAACAGTACACAACCTGAGTGGCTTCAAAGATGGAAACTGATTGTCTTCCAGGTCTGGAGCTAGAAATCCTAGACCAGGGTTTGGCAGGACTGTGGTCCCTCTGAAGGCTCTCTAGAAGGATATGCTCCAGGCCTCTCTTCCAGCTGTGATAGTTCTTTGGATCGTGTCAAGACTCTAGTCTTAACGTGGTGTTCTTCCTGTGGGTGTGTCTGTCTCTAAATTTCCGCCTTTTATAAGGACACCAGTCATATTGGATTAGGGGCCTATATTAGTACATTTTTTGTTATTCTAACAAAATACCTGAAGCTGTGTACTTCATAAAGAAAAGAGGCTTATTTAGTTCACAGTTTAGGAGGCTGAAAGTCCAAACGCATCTCATCAGCCATGGCAAGAGCCCCCATGGCTGTATCCCAGGGTGGATGGCATCACAGCAGGAGCATGTGCCAAAGGGGAAAGTCACTTGTTGAGACAGGAAGCCAGAGCAAGGAGTGTGACCAGTCCTGCTCTTTTTATAGCAACCCTCTCGTGAGAACTGATTAGAGTCCTGTGAGATATACAGCACCTCCTTCTGAGGTCAGCATCTCTGATGACCTGAGAACTTCCCCCTCGACTTCGCCACTTCAGGGAGCCACCATCTCTTAAGATACGTGAACCGCTGTGGGACAAATCACAGCCAAACACAGCAGAGGCCACCCTGCTCTAGTGTGATGTCAACTTAACCAACTACATCTGCAACAAGCCGATTTCTAAACAAGATCCCATCCTGACAGATGAATCTCAGGGTGAACAATTCAACCTGTAACACCATTTCTACAATGAAGAGGACCATTCAGGTAGAACAGAGGAGGAGGTCTCTCCTTGATGTCCCCAGCCACTCTCTGGGAGCAGGTGAAGCTTTCCACTGTCTCCCCTGCATCATCAACGCCATGAATGAATGGACCCTTCCTTGTCGATGGCTGCTGAATGGTGCACATTACACTAAAGTTTTACAATGTGTGCGTTGTTCTGCAGAGGTAGTCAGGGATTCATTCATTTGTGTGCCGGGCAGCAGATCTCGTGCTTAGCAGATAGAGAAGGCTTAACTCATTTTAGGGGTGTGATGTGATTAGTAACTGTACCTGGAAAGACGATGTGGAAAAAATTAAATGTCTCACATCTAATGCTGAACCAGCCCCTTTGTCTCGGGGCGGGGATTCCAGAGACTGCAGAGCTGAGGAGCTTAGGCAAGGTTGGCAAGAGGTCATTTGTTGAAGATTCGAGAAGAGATTGTGGTGAGAGCAGTCGGGAGAATACATCCATCCAGGCCCCGGGGCAGCTCACCCCCTCCTTGCCCAGCCTGGGGACACACAGCTGCCCTGTCCAACCTCAGAGGGGCAAATTCCCCGACATCAGAGAGGCAGCCCTGGGCTGCTAAACGGAAGCCTGGCCAGCGAGGAAGCAGCTGGTCTTGGCAAGCAAAAAAATACCGCCCCAGGCAAAAACAAAGCAAGAGGGAGCTTGGAAAAGCTTGGTTCTGTGGAGCCCCTCCCTCCCTCCCTCGGCCGATTTTTTTAATCTAATATAAAAATTTTAAACCTGTTCAGGAAACATCATGGCCAATTCCTTCAGTCTGTGATTTTCTGTGATTAGAAATTCTTAGAAAGCTTTTCCTTTCCTTTCAAAAGACTTGCAATGTGTTCTTAGGGTGTATCCCACCTTGTGGACAGCTATTTTGTCGCCCAATATTCTTTGGGAGTCCAGCAGAGATAACCAGAAATCTTGGGTCATTTCATGAGGTCCTGCGTAACATGGAAGGGCATGTGTAGATGTGGATTCTTGTTTTCGCTCTCTCTTTGTCCTAACAAAATGAACCATTAATGACAAGCCACTTTTCATTGTTGAAAATCATGTTTATGCGGCAGTCTCTTCTGAAACATGTTGAATTCATTTATGAGTTTCCTACTCTGGATAAGAACTCACGAACCTGAAATTAGTTGTGCATCATAGTTTCTTTCTTTCTTTTTTTTTTTTAATATAAGAACTGTAAACAGTACCCACTTTGAAGAAATAAGGCCAGGTGAAATTTTCACAGAAAGATCTAATTAGGATCAAAACCAGAGATTCTATTATTCTTACGGATAATAATAATAACTAGAATCAATTCTTGGATATTTACTATGTGATAGACCGTATGCTATGTGTTTGGGACTTACCTTACCTCAAATCCATCAATAAGATTTTTGCTTAGAAACTATATATAACTGGCCCATGATCAAAATTAGTATAGGGAAGAGTTTGGATCCAGACTTTGTCTAACTCTAAACCCTAGGCTTAGTTCAATACACTTCATAGATAAAAACAGGAGAAAACATAAAATGTTAGTTAAAGACTAAAAGCTTTAGGAAACTACCACTGGTAAAAACAAAAAATCTTCTAGAAAACTGATTTATAAAAATAGCTTCTATTAAAAAATACATAAGATAGGAAGGATAGTAGAATGAAACAGACATTATTATTACTGTGTATATATATGTGATTGCATGACCAATGTGATTCTGCAACCTGTATACTCAGAAAAATTAGAAATTATATCCTATCTGATTCAAATATATGATGTGTCAAGATCATTGTACTGTCATGTGTAACTAAGTAAAACAAATAAAAAAATAAAATTAAAATGATGACTTAAAAAAATACAGAAGATAAATTCTACAGGGTAAACTGAGGCATGGGATTTGTAGCCTCAACTTTTTAGAACTTATTCTGAAATGCAATTATGTATGTATGAAATACCACTTTGCACTATTTGGAAGGCAAGTTCTAGAAGCACTGGAGACACATAATGATAAAAATTACACGATAAGCTTTTATGCAACAGACTTATTGAACACAACATTACGTTAGTGATGCTATTCTAAGAAAAACTAGTCATGCTGGGCTAAATTTTCCAAGAATGCAATTTAAGCCCACAGTAAGGTGTATTATAAAATGAATGGAATACTGTGGTTCAAACACAGCCCACGGAATGGTCCATCTGTGAACCTTATCTCACCGATTCTCATTAAGCAGTGATTTCATTTTTCGACATCATCTCAAGTTCCACTCCCGGGCAGTCATTCGGCTGCCTGGCTGGTCTCACAACACATGCAAATATGAATTAAAGGTGGCCGTACCACAAGGCTGCAGAGAGTTTGCTGATACCTTCCCAGTGTGAGGCAGGGCCCCAGCAATCACAAATGGGAAAGAGGAATTGGTGATGGTGATCCCAGCGGGCCTTCCTTTTATTATCCACTGAGGACTCATTTGGAGAATGGCACACATACACACACACACATACACACACGCGCACACACACGCACACACAACCTTAAACCACTTCACCTGCCCGCCACACCCTGTGCGCATGTAAGGTTGAAGATGTGCTGGATTCTATGAAAATAAAATCCCAAACCTTCACGGATACCTTGTCACAGACTCTCCCTGCTCCCCAATCAGACTTGTAAAATGGATATTTTCTTCATTATTCATGTGGGAAGATTAGAGTGTGAAATGTAACCATTTTGTTCAGAGCCCAGGGAATCAATGACAGAACCCAGAAGTGCAATTTTTCTGTTCTCTGACCTCCTCTAATATGCAGTCTGCACCTTTCGTACAGCCTGGTCAAGGTATTTGTAAATTCGTCTCCACCCTCTTCCATGACAATAAGCTCATTAGGGTGGGGGCCATTTCTGTTTCTTTTTCAGGTTCTCACCAACCCCAGCGAGGTGCCCTCCAAGGTTAAATGTGGGCTTATAACATGAGGGCAGACAAGATTTAAATGGAGATTTGGGATGGATTTGGATTTTGGCAACAGTGGATATCCATCAGGTTTCACCTGGGCATTCATGTGCTTTCTTTATAGAACACATACCTCCACAGATATTTTTACTACTACTTACCATGAAGGGAGGACAAAGACCATATGAGAGAAAGAAAAAAAACTATACCCCATGGTGGTTACAAAGGAGCTAGCAAGGGTTGAATTACTGTGTGTGAGAAGGATCTAGAAAGTATTCACCCTTTCTGTTCCTGGATGCCCATGGCCCTAACCCCTAATTATAAATATGTCACCAGCTACAAGGAAACTTCATGTATGTCCTATGTCCATTGGCTGAGCCCCTGATTCGCCATGGAGATCTGAGCTGGTTCTATTGCCAGGGGTAGAGAGGTCAACGGGTACTTATCATTGAAGACTGGGACTGCGGGTATCAACTGCCAGCCAGGTAGTGAGCTACCTGGAACCGTCCAACCCAGCTAAACCTTGCTTGATTACAGCCTGAGCCAACATCATAAGGAGCAGAAGAAATGCCCAGCAGAGGCCAAACAACCCACAGACTCATAATAGTAAAATGATAGTTGTATGTAAGTCACTAAGTTTTGAGGCATTTTATTACATAGCAATTGGAACACCGAGCCTAATGCCAAAATGAGACAGATTTAAAGGAAAGAAATGGCCTAATGGAGAGGCATGAGTGTATTTTGCACATGCAAGGACATGAATTACTGTAAATAGAGTGCAACAAGGGTACTCACCACCCCCCACAAGACAGTCCACCAGTGAGTCTCACCCCTGGTACTCATGACCTTGCATAGTCTCTTTCCTTAGCAAAAGTGTGATGAAGAGAATGTGGTAGAGGTCACTTGGTAGGATTTCCAAAGTTATGTCACAAGCAACATTATGCATGTTTCACACCCTGGGGGAAGCCACCCACTCGGTGACATAACCAAATACACCATGACTACATGCCAAGAAGAAGCCCTTGGAGAGAGAAAAACCTGTCCAGGCCTCAGCCATGCCAGCCCTCCCAGCTGCAGTGTCAAACATGAGTCAGAGGAAGCCATGTGTGATCCTACCCAACGAAATCTTCAACTGACTCCAGCCTCAACTGAGTCTGAAATCAGTGAGACATCCCAGCCAGATCCTTCAGCTGAGCCTAGTCAACCTTCAGAATTTGTATAGAGGAGATCGATTAAATGGCTTTAAGCCAAATGAGTTTAGGTTGGCTTGTTATGCAGCAATAGATGCGTGTACAAAAATTATATTTGTAGGCTCTAAATATCTCAAATCTTGTCATCCCCGATCCTTACCAGGGATTGAATCTGGATGCATAACCACTGAGCACATCCCCAGCCCACTTTATTTATTTATTTATTTATTTATTTATTTATTTAGAGGCAAGGTCTTATTAAGTTCCCGAAGCTGGCTTTGAACTTGCCATCCTCCTGCCTCAGCCTTCTGAGCTGCTGGGATTACAGGCATAGACCACCACACCTGCCTTCAAACCTTCTGGTTCTTTGTACACAAACAAGTCTTGCGGCACATGAAAAATCTGGGATAGGGTCCATGTAACCAACATGTCAACAGCTCATTCTTGCACAGGCTCAGACAAAAAAGAAGAAAAAGCAAAGAGAATGATATTCTATATCAAAATAACCTATGATATCAGCGAGCTGCTTCTAGGACAGCCTCAGAAATGAGGCAACTGGACATTTGGGCTGAAGAACCAAGTTGTCCGGGACAGATTAGACCCATGTGGTTGGATGCTTTTTACCCAGAGAAGCCAGCCCTGGATGAGGATAAAATCATTAGGCCTTGGACTCCAAGTGCTCACTTATAAGAAATTTCCCCTAGATACCTTTAGGATTTTAAAACCAGCAAATCATGCAACATCAAAGAAGTTCCTGAATTATGTAGAAGACAGTGCAATACTGGAGCAGCTGTGGGAAACAGCTGCTGGGTGATGTCAGGAAAGGAAGTCAGCTTCGGAACAGCGGCCAGCAGCACAGGACATGGGGTCATGGGCCTCCGCATGGCAGCAGAGCTCCCTCCCCAGCCAAGCCTTGGTGCTGTCACAGACTGTCATTTACCCTTCACTTTCTCAGATGCAGGAGCCTTCTCAGTGGCACCCACTCATCCACAATTTTCTCATTTTTGATATCAAAAGTGCACATCTATCCTCATCAAAGTACTTTATTAAAGACATTACCATACATGACCTGATTCTGTATCTTTGTATTAAGGCATAATATCGACTCTGGCATCAGATTCATGTGATGGTGAAGCCCTACTTGTTACTCGCCAGCTACGAGAATTCTGAGAAGTTGTTTCACCCCTCTGAGCCTCGGTTTCCCCATTGATGAAATGGGAATGAAAATGGTGCCTATGTAATAGGATTACTGAGACTATTTAACACACAAAGAATGTCTAGACCATTGAAAACACTCAAATATTACTGCTGTGGTCTGAATATTGCATTTCCCAAAATTCATACATTGAAACCTAATCACGTAAGTCATGATGTTAAGGGGTGAGACTTTTGGGACCTGATTAGGACTTGAAGACTCCACCATCTTGAATGGTGTTAGCACCCTGGTAAGAGACCTGAAGAAACCTGGTTGCCCTTTCTATCAGGCAAGGACATGGTTAGAAGTCTCTATGAGGAGTGGGCCATTACCAGACCCCAGATCTTCCATATCTCCATCTTGCATTTCACAGCTCTCAGAACTGTGATCAATAAATTGTTTATAAATTTCCCACTCTAAGCTCTTTTGTTATAGCATCCCAAACAGCCTCAGACAATTAGATGTGTTATTATTCTGGAGAAATCATGTATTTTTTTCCTTCCCTATTCCTCCTCCTCGGAGTTGAATATACTAAACCAAGATGGCAGAAGGACACAAAGACCTTATGTCAACACTGCATTGTTAACATAGCCTCTGGAAAGGATTTAATTATTTTGCAGATACTTTATCTTAAGCTTAGAATTCTAAATTCAACATTTCCTCTCTTCTCTCTCCCAACACCTCCCTCTGCCTCCTGAGTGGTAGAAGGAGCAGGAAAGAATAGGAAGACCAACCACCAGTCCAAAAAGAAGTGAGCCTGGAGGGCCATGAACCAAGGAGGAGGTGAGGAGCACAGGACAGAGCTGAGGAAATTGGGGTCAAAGGAGGAAAAACTCTGCCCTCACTGAAGGTGCTGGGCGGGGGCTCACACCCCAGAGAAACCGAGTAGGAGGCAAAAGCAATGGAACAGTCCACTCGACTCCAGCTCCTCTTGAGGGCTCCAAAGTGGTTTGGAATATATTATTTAAATCCCACACATGAGGCATCTTGGGTCTTGGAATAGGCTCTCAGTGGAGTAACAGCAAGACTTCGACTGAGGGAAGACCTAAGTAAACCCTCCAGCTTCACTTGCTCCTCGCTGACTTGAAAGTCATTAATTTTGGAGGTCACTCAGCTACACAATACATTATTAGTCTCCCACCATTTTTCCTGTAGGGACACCTCTGGCACCCAGCACCCAGGTATTGGTTTTTAAAATGCCATTCTTCAATAAATGGAATCAAAGCTCTCTGGAGAAATGGCTGATTCAAGAGCTAAGGCTGAGAAGGTACAGCTGAACCTGGAGCATCTTGTAAGGCCAGAAAATAAAGACGTGCTTGGAACACAAAGACACACAGCACTCACCATGATGGCATGTCAAGCCAACACAATGATAATCCGAAAGAATTCCCAATGACCAGCGCTGGAATAATTGGAAAACAAAGCAATACTAATATTGGTTCTAACTCAAATAATAACCAAAGAATTAGATGAATATCCATGAGTCTGAACTGATATAAGGAATTGACTGAATAAATAATTAAGTGGGGGGGGGGGGGAGGAAGGGATACATCTTCCTTACCGAAAGTACAAAGAATGAGAAAGAGAAAAATCGCCATTAGAATTCCACAGTAATGACTGCGGTAGTCCAGACTCACAGATGAATATTAAAACTAGAAGATGAAATGTTAAGGAGAAGCAAGATGTTTGCATGACCTCACATTCTGTGGCAGCTTTAACATGTGTCCACCCATTATCTGATTCACCTCTGTATGGGGAGTGGGGCTTAATTCTTCTCCCTTTGATTGTGGGCTGGACTTAGTGACTCGCTCCTAACGAGCAGAGTATGAAAAGGAAAAAGAATAACATCATCATAGTGGAGAAGTCTGACAGACACCACCGAAACCAAGGGGTCAAGGTTAACGTCACCAGCAATAATAATTCCTGTTGCTCTCCTGTGTCTCCCAGTACAGTGTGCTCGGGGCACTTCACCTCCGTGGTACTGCTCCCCAACAGCCATCATCCCAGACTGATATGAGACAATATCAGATGAACGCAAATCGAGAGACATTCTACAAATACCTGACCCAAACTCGTCAAAAACGTCCAGGTCACGGGTAAGGAAAGGCTAACAAACTGTCACCGACTGGAGGAGAGTCCAGAGAGATGGCAACTACACACAGTGTGGGATCCTGAATTCTATCCTGAGCAGGAAAGGGACATTGATGGAGAAAATGGTAAAATTTGAAGGTATCCATAGCCTTGTTTCAGGGACAGAAGAGCCTCCTGGGTGTCACTCAGATGGCTCACTACCTTCTCTCATCACCTCCTGCCTTGTCTTTTTCTGCCATTCCAGAACTCCCTCAGGTCACCCCCTGCCTAGAATACCCTCTCCCCACTCCTCTCTTTTTTTCTGAAAAGTATCTTTTTAAGACTCAATTCAAGAGTTTTTCCTTCCCAAGTTTTTGTTCTGCCCACCTCTGCATCCCAGTCTTCTCCCTCCTCCAGGAATCCCACGCCTGAGTTCATAAGCATTTCTCTTAGTGACTGTCCTTTGCCTCTAGGTAAGACAATCCTTGAGGGAAGGCTGATCTTATTCAGCTTTTATAGGCTGAGTTTAGGATATGGTTTCTATGTACTGAAATGAATGAATGAATGAATGAAATGAATGAAGCAATGAACTAGTGGATTAACAAGTATGAACAAACCCATGCTGGGAATCTATTGGCTACAAAGGAAATGAGTGAATCATCTCCACTCTACAGACATGGCTAAAGAAAACTTTCAACAACAACCAAAAAAAAAAAAATTCAAAATGCTTTGTAGGGAACAAACAATTCTAAAAAACTCATCCTAAGTTCAGCAGATGTCCTTATACAGAGCCAACACCAGCCAGAAGTGAGCCAGCCTGAGAGAGGGTCCAGGCCCTGGAGCTCATGTCTGGACACTTCTTCCTGGTGACTCAGCCAACTCAATTCAGATAGCCCCACAGAGCCAGGCCGGGCCTCCTTTAACTACACAGCCTTTATTTCAGGCAAATCTCTACCTTGGAGTAAAACACATTTCAAAACTCTCTCAAGTCTCTAAGTTGCTTCCTAATTTGCTTACAGAATCAGAATTCCTTTTCTACGGCATACTTTCAACATACTTCTCCCACGAATTTTGAGTTTGATGCTGCCTGGGTATCTTCATGAATTCTGAATTCTTCTTGTGGTATGAATATTTCAGTAAGTACTCAACCATACCTCCTCCATAATTGTAGGGATTTGCAGTCTCATTTGAATGTCAATGAAAATGGCTTTAGGTGGCCTTGTTCATATGCTGTCTCAAATAAATAAATAATAAATGGCAGCAGAGCCATTTATTTGTAATCCCAATGGCTTGGGAGATTGAGGCAGGAGGATTGCAAGCTTGAGACCAACCTAGACAACCTAGTGAGACCCTGTCCCAAAATTGAAAATAAAAAGAATCAGGAATGTAGCTCAGTGGTGAAACACCCCTGGGGTCAATTCCTAGTACCTGCCACCCCACACAAAAAAAAAATGGCAAAAGTTTCTCAAATTGTGTTAGGGATACAAGGATAGTGTCTAAAGTGAATCAAGGGTTCTCCATACGTGAAGATCATCAAGTATCACTGGGACCAGGGAGAAGGTAAGATTCATTGATCTGATATCATCCCTTATCTATAAAGCACCTTTTGCATGCTCATATAAAAAGCACTGTTCAAATTGTGGTAGATGCACAAAGCTTTAACATATTTTTTCCACCGCAAGAGGAAGAGCCATTTAGGGAAGGACATCATTCATATTTTTTTTAAAGATGACTAATATTGCAAAAGGAAAAAAAAAAGATTGAAACTCAGCCTCAAAGATCCCCATCTCTTTTGTCCCAAGGAGTGTTAGGAAGTAAGGTTGGGTCTCGGGACGTCTATCATGAAAGAGTGGAGGTGATATCAAGTACAGCAGATCTTGTCTATGACCAGGGCTTGGAAATGAGAATGTATCACCCAAAGTTTGTCCATTAAAATAGGCCTAGATTTCTACTCCCAGGTCTTCCCCCATTGTCTCAGAAACAAAAACCTTTCCTTCATTTTTCCTATTGGGTCCATCCACTTAGGTCAATTCACTACACAATTTCAAAGATTGTTGTTTTTTTTTTCAATCCCAATTTTTCTTTTTAATGGACACACCATCCTTGTACATATTTATGAGACAGTGTTTGATAATTCAATAAATGTGGATTTGTCATATATAGCCTTTATTATGATGAGGTTTGTTTCCTCAGTACCTAATTTGTTGAGACTTTTTATAAGGAAGCCACATTGAATTTTATTGAATGCTTTTTCTACATCTATGCATATGATCACCTAATCTTTGTCTTCCATTCTGTTGATGTGATTATGCCTATCAATCTGCACATGCTTACCAATCTTTGCATTCCTGGGATAAATCCCTTTGAACATGGATATGATCATTAGATATGTAGTTGGATTTGGTTTGCTATTTTTTTATTATTCTAATTTGTTATATATGACAGTAGAATGCATTATAATTCGTATTACACATATAGAGCACAATTTTTCATATCTTTGGTTCTATACAAAGTATATTCACACCATTCGTGTCTTCATACATGTACTTAGGGTAATGATGTCCATCTCATTCCACCATCTTTTTTATACTCCTTGCCCCATCCTCTCCCCTCCCATCCCTTTGCCCTATTTAGAGTACATGTATTCCTCTCATGCTCCCCCTCCCTACCCCACTATGAATCAGCCTCCTTATATCAAAGAAAACATTCAGCACTTGGTTTTTGGGATTTGGCTAAATTCACTTAGCACTATATTCTCCAACTCCAACCATTTACCTGCAAATGCCATGATTCTATTCTCTTTTATTGCTGAGTAACATTCCATTGTGTGTGTGTGTGTATGTGTGTGTGTGTGTATACCACATTTTTTTAACCATTCATCTACTGAAGGGAATCTAGATTGATTAGCCTAATAGATTAATAATTAATAGATTAGCTATTGTGAATTGTGCTGCTATAAACATTGATGTGGCTGTGTCTCTGTAGTATGCTGTTTTTAAGTCCTTTGGGTATAGACCAAGGAGAGGGATAGATGGGTCAAATGGTGGTTCCATTCCTACTTTTCCAAGGAATCTCCATATTGCTTTCCATATTGATTGCACCAATTTGCAGTCCCACCAGCAGTGTATGAGTGTGCCTTTTTCCCCACATCCTTGCCAACACTTATTGTTGTTTGTATTCTTGATAGCTGCCATTCTGACAGGAGTGAGATGAAATCTTAGAGTAGTTTTGATTTGCATTTCTCTAATTGCTGGAGATGTTGAATATTTTTTTCATATATTTGTGGACTGATTGTACATCATCTTCTGAGAAGTGTCTGTTCAGTTCCTTGGCCCATTTATTGATTGGGTTATTTGGGTTTTGTTTTTGGTTTTGTTTCTGGTGTTTAGCTTTTTAAGTTCTTTATATACCCTAGAGATTAGTGCTCTGTCTGATGTGCAAGTGGTAAAAATTTGCTCCCAAGAGGTTTGCTGTTATTTTACTGATAATTTTTGCATCTGTGTTTATCAGGGATATTGGTTGCTGTTGCAATTGGTGTCCTTGGCTGGTTCTGATATCAGAAAAATACTGACCTTGTAGCTTGAGTTTAAAAGACTTCCCTCTCTTTCAAGTTTTTGGATTAGTTTGAAAAGAATTGGTATTAGTTCTTTAAAATTTTGGTGGAGTAAAACCATCTGATCCTGAGCTTTTCTTTTTCCCTTTTTTTTTCTTTTCTTTTTTTAGGATCTTTTTTATTACTAATTTGATCTCATTACTCATTAGTGGTTTGGGTTTTTAACGTCCTTATAGTTTAGTTTTGGTAGACTATAATTGTCCTGAAATTCATCCATTTCTTCTAGATTTTCCAATCTGTTGGTGTATTGTTCATAGTAGTCAAAATAATCCTTTGTATGGCTCTGGTAGAAGTTGTAATGTGTCTTTTTTGTCTCTGATTTTGTTTGTTCCTTTCCTTTTTGCTTTAATTAGAATAGTTAAGATTTGTTGGTTTTGTCTACTTTTTTATTTTATTAGTTTAATCTACTTGATAAGACAAAACTATTATACAAAGACACTAACATGGTCGTGTATAAGTAGCAAATAGACAATATAGGCAAAGGGATAAGAACAAGGAGAGAACAGTTGATGGAGTTGTCAAAGAAAGTTAAATAAAAGCATTACATGGTTTCTTTACCTTTTCAAAAAAATCAACCCGTCATTGATCTTTTGTATGTTTTTAGCCTCTATTTCCTTTCTGTATACTCTGATATATTTTTATTTCTTCCTTTTGCTAACTTGAAATTGTTTATTCAAAACCCTTCTCTTTTATATATATATATATGTGTGTGTGTGTGTGTGTGTGCGCGCGCTTATTTCTAGAAACTCCCTTCTTAATGCTGTTTTGCTGTATCCACAGGTTTTTGTATGTTTTATTTCTATTTTCATTTGTTTCAAGATTTTTTTATTTCCCTTTTTATTTATTTCTTTGATGACCCCACTGTTCATTCAAGATCAGGTTGTTTGGTTCCAGTGTATTTCTACAATTTTGAAAGGTTTTTTTTTTGTTGTTGTTGATTTTTATTTTATTCCATTGTGACTGGAGAAGATAATCGATAGGATTCTGATTTTTTTTTTTAATTTGTTGGACTGTTTTATGACCTAACATTTGGTCTTTCCTAGAGAATATTTCACATGTGGGAGAAGAATGGATATCCTGTGATTGTTGGTTAAAATGCACTGTAAATGTCTGTTAGGTCCATGTGGTGTATAGTGTAGTTTAAATTCAGTGCTTACCTGATTTGGGGGAGAGGTCTGGAGGATTTGCCCATTGATGAAAGTGGCATGTTGAAGTTCTCAACTACTATTGTAGTGGAGTCTACCTTTGCCTTTAGTTCTAATGATGTTTGTTTTATATAATTCATTGGTCCAGCATTGAGTACATATATATCTACAACTATTATATCTTCTTGTTAATTGATTCCTTAATTATTCTACAGTGACTTCCTTTGTCTCTTTCTACAGGTTTTTACTTCATGTCCACTTTGTCTGGTATAAGCATAGCTACTCCTGCTGACTTTTGGTTTCCCATCACATATTTTCACCTTCAATCTGTGTACAAGGCTACTGGAGAAGTAAGTTTCTTATATGGGGGACATCATTGGTTCTTATAGGCGAGAGGGCATTAATAAACCTTCAATTCCACTGAAGGTTATTGTTGATTTACAGACTTACTCCTGTCATTGTGTTAACTAACTTTTTTTCTGGTGGTTTTCTATATCTTCCATTTCTTTCTTCCTCTATGTTCATCTTTGTATTTGGTGATTTTCTCTATGATGAGGTTTCTTTTTTTCCTTTTTTTTAAAAAAAAATCTTTCTCTTTTGTGTTTCTATACTCCTAATGGATTTTATTCTTTCACACATTTTCCTGATAGTGGTTAACTTGCTCTTGCTTTTATAGGTAGGCCTCCCTTAAGCAATTTTTAAAATGCTATCTAGTGGTGAATTCCCTCTGTTTTTTTCTTTCTTGCTCATGGCTGAAGAATTGTTTTTCTGGGTGTAGTACTTTTAGTTGGCAGGTTTTTTGTTTTTTTTTTTTTCTTTCGGGACTTTCATGACCTATAGGTTTCTGCTGAGAAATCTAATATGAGTCTGATGAGAGTTTC
The DNA here is from genome assembly GCF_964194105.1 of Spermophilus citellus. Classification (NCBI taxonomy): domain Eukaryota; kingdom Metazoa; phylum Chordata; class Mammalia; order Rodentia; family Sciuridae; genus Spermophilus; species Spermophilus citellus. Next base: position 85,395,213 of record NC_138198.1, read on the forward strand.
CTTAAATGTGACTTGTGTCTCTTGCTGTTTTTAGAATTCTCTCTTCTTCGTGGATTTCTGACAGTTTGACTATGATATGCCACAGAGAGGATCTTTGGGGATTAAATCTCTTTGCGGTCCCTGTTCTTTGTATCTGGATGCCCATATCTTTCCCAACATTTGGGAAATTGTCAGCTATTCTTTTGTACGCCCTTTTCCTTCTCTTCTAAGTCACCCACGATGTGAATATTTATTTGCTGAGTGGAGTCCTATAAGTATCAGAGGCTCTCTTTCTTCTTCTTCCTTTTCTTTTCTGGGTTACTTCAAAAACATAGTCTTCAAGCTCCAAAATTCTTCCTTGTACTTGATTGAATCTATTGCTAATCCTCACAACTGCATTTTTTAAATTTTTTTATTTGTTCTAATTAGTTATAATGACAGTAGAAGGCATTTTGACACATTGTACACAAATGGAGCACAACTTCTCCTTCCTCTGGCTGAACATGGTGCAGTTACACTGGTTGTACAATCATACATGTATATAGGATAATAATGTCCATATCATTCCACCATCCTCCCCCTTCCACACCCCCACCCCTCCCCTCACTCCTCTCTGCCCAATTCAAAGTTCCTTCATTCTTCCCTACCCTTCTTCCCCCCCACCACCAACCATTATGGATCAGCATCTGCTTATCAGAGAAAACATTCTGCATTTGGTTTTTTGGGTTTGGCTTATTTTGCTTAATATGATATTCTCCAACTCCATTTATTTACCTGCAAATGCCATAATTTCATTCTTCTTTAAGGCTGAGTAATATGTACCATTGTGTATATGTACCACATTTTCTTTAGCCATTCATCTGTTGAAGGACATCTAGGTTTGTTCCATAGGTTAGCCATTGTGAATTGAACTGCTATAAACATTGATGTGGCTCTGTCACTATAGTATGCTGATTTTTTTTTCTTTTTTTTTATTGGTTGTTCACAACTTTACAAAGCTCTTGACATATCATACTTCATACATTAGATTGAAGTGGGTTATGAACCCCCAATTTTACCCCAAATGCAGATTGCAGAATCACGTCGGTTACACATCCATAATTTTACATACTGCCCTTTTAGTAATTGTTGTATTCTGCTACCTTTCCTATCCCCTACTATTCCCCCTCCCCTCCCCTCCCTTCTTCTCTCTCTACCCCATCTACTGTAATTCATTTCTCTCCTTGTTTATTTTCCCATTCCCTTCTCAACCTCTTATATGTAATTTTGTATAACAATGAAGGTCTCCCTTCATTTCCATGCAATTTTCCTCATCTCTCCCTTTCCCTCCCATCTCATGTCACTGATTAATGTTACTCTTTTCTTCCTGCTCTTCCTCCCTGCTCTGTTCATATTTGCTCTCTTTATATCAAAGAAGACATTTGGCATTTGTTTTTTTGGGATTGGCTAGCTTCACTGAGCATAATCTGCTCTAGTGCCGTCCATTTCCCTGCAAATTCTATGATTTTGTCATTTTTTTTTAAAGAGAGAGTGAAAGAGGGAGAGAGAGAAAGAGAGAGAGAGAATTTTAATATTTATTTTTTAGTTATTGGCAGACACAACATCTTTGTTTGTATGTGGTGCTGAGAATCGAACCCGGGCTGCACTCATGCCAGGCGAGCGCGCTACCGCTTGAGCCACATCCCCAGCCCCGATTTTGTCATTTTTTATTGCTGCATAGTACTCCATTGTGTATAGATGCCACATTTTTTTTTATCCATTCATCTACTGAGGGGCATCTGGGTTGGTTCCACAGTCTAGCAATTGTGAATTGTGCTGCTATGAACATCGATGTGGCAGTATCCCTGTAGCATGCTCTTTTAAGGTCTTCAGGGAATAGTCCGAGAAGGGCAATAGCAGGGTCAAATGGTGGTTCCATTCCCATCTTTCCCAGGAATCTCCAAACTGCTTTCCAAATTGGCCGCACCAATTTGCAGTCCCAACAGCAATGTACAAGTGTACCCTTTTCTCCACATCCTTGCCAGCACTTGTTGTTGTTTGACTTCATAGTGGCTGCCAATCTTACTGGAGTGAAATGGTATCTTAGCGTGGTTTTGATTTGCATTTCTCTGACTGCTAGAGATGGTGAGCATTTTTTCATGTACTTGTTGATTGATTGTATATCCTCCTCTGAGAAGTGTCTGTTCAGGTCCTTGGCCCATTTGTTGATTGGGTTATTTGTTATCTTATTGTCTATTTTTTTTAGTTCTTTGTAGTATGCTGATTTTAAGTCCTTCAGGTATAAAGCAAGGAGTGGGATAACTGGGTCAAATGGTGGTTCCATTCCAAGTTTTCTGCAGAATCTCCACACTGCTTTCCACAGTGGTTGTACCAGTTTGCAGTCCCATGAGCAATATAGGAGTGTGCCTTTTCCCCCACATCCTTCCCAACAGTTATTGTTCTTGGTTTTCTTGATGATTGCCCTTCTAACTAAAGTGAGATGAAATCTTAAGAGTCTCACAACTACATTTTTTAACTTCTATGCCTGGTTTATACTCAATATCATAAAGAAGCAAAAATATCATGGCTTTTTGACTATTCAAATTTTAAATCTTTGTTTTGTCATTCAGTGCTTTCATTGATGACTGAACCTTTCAAGGAGTGGCAAAAGTAAGCTTCAGGCAGCTGAGAGAACTGTGACCACCTTTCCAGAATCTTCTATTCCAATTTCTTCAGAAGCTTGATTCACAATGTACTGGATTCCTTCTTCCTCGTTAGAACCATCAAAGACATCATCAAGTGTGTCATTGATCATTTCTTTACTCGTTTCCATTTTCATATTTTCTTTCAAGAAGTTGTGCATTAATTGCAATGTCCTATGTGAATCTGTCATTTTCCTAACTGCCTGTATTTCTTTTGCTGTGATAGATGTTGCTGTAGCCATTTTCATCTGGAGATGCATCACTGTTGTTTGCATGGACATAGGAGTTCATTTTTTAACTTAAAGCAGAATTTCTTGTTTTCTGTTTCCACAAAGATACAAGCTACTAAACTAAAACCCTGTGAGCTTCTTTACTATCGGTATTGGCCATTTTCTTAACTTCTGATCACAGATTTTTCCTGGATTCTCTACAGCTGCTACATCTCTGGTTATGGCCCTCTGTGTACCCTGTAACTCTCAAATCTGTTCCTTTATCACATCTCCCACTGTTTTCTTCTCAAAGAGGGACAGCGTGATCAGGAACCACACCTTGACAGCCCGGGTCATTCACGTCCAGCCCAATACTGGGGAAAGATACGCCCTGGGAGCATTCAGAGAGGTAGAGCACACCCCTGTGAGGAAGAAGAGGGCCACAAAGTTATCTCCTGACTCATGGAAGTTTTTGAACCAATACCTAATCACTGAATCTTCCCTATTACTATGAATTGACTTCTGTCTTTTCCAAATGGAGGGGAAAGGAAGTTTTTCACATACCAGCATTTCTTTCCATCTCAGCCCCCAAGTTTCTATGGCTACAAAGAGAATTTTAAGAAAAATACTTTACAAATTGGATAAATGGGTGTTAAAGGAGTTACGAGATGGGAATGTTTGAAGAGAGTTTGAGTCTTCAGCTTGGCTTTGAAGAACCAGAAGACTTCAGCTCGTGATGAGGACCACATACATGTCAGGCAAGCCAGAGCGAAGGCACAGGCAGGAATGCATATGGCAGATTCGGTATTTTCCTCATCTCTCTGAAGCAGAAGGTACATGCAGGAGGGATGGGAGTCACAGTTAGAAAACTAGGTTGATCACCTACGAGGAAACCTGCAATGTCAGGGAAGGACTTGTCTCCATAAATGTGAGAATCAGAACTGCTACGATTTGCATATGGCTCAAGTGTGTCCCCCACGTGTTCATGTATTGAAATGTAATCCCCGTGGTGAGGCATTCAAAGGTGGAAACTTAATTGTCAAGTGTGCCATTGATCATTTCCTTAGTCATTTCCATTTTCATTTCTTTGGAAAACCCATTAGAATTAGATAAGATCATCTAAGGGGAGCCCACAAAATTGAATAGTATTGGCTTTCAGTGCTATTTCAGGAGGGAAAGAGATCAGAGAAACACATGTCTCTTTCCTTGTGATGTTAAGTACCACCTCAGTCCTCTGCCAGCAAGAAGGTCATCACCAGCAGCACCTCAATCTTGGACCTCCAGAACCATGAGCCAAAATAAACCTCTTTTCTTTATAAGGACCCAGACTCAGATATTTTGGTATAGAACAGAAAACAGACTACTACAGGAACCACTTATGATTTCTGTTAATAGGAAGGATATGTTGGGAGTAATATCTTAGAAAGCAGAAATATGCTTCAGGGATTAGAGGAAGAGACCCTGGAGACCAGGAGAAAACAGTGGAGACTTTATTTTAATAGTTGTTTGAATAGAAAGATAAGAGTGTTGTGAAAAACAAATGTTATAGAGGAAAATTCAATAGCAAGCATAGATTGTGTGAAGAAGAAAAAGAAGACAGGAGCCTGCAATCTGTACACGTGGAAAAATAAGAATTCATAACCCATTTGAATCAAGTGTATGCTATGTCAAGATCATTGTAATGTTTTGAGCAACTAATAAAAAAAAAGAATAGCAATGCATCTAAGGAAAAGATTAAAATCTCTGGAGCCAACTGCCTGGGTTTGGTTATGCTCTCACACGTCTAGCTGTGTGACTTTAGGGAAATTACTTAGCTTTTCTGTGCCTCTGTTTCATCACCTGCGAAATGAGGTAAAAATGATAATATTTACCCCATACGGTTATTGTGATGTTAAAACATGTAAAGCATCAAATTGTATAGTGATGAATCTACAGTTTTCCAAAGATATTAAAACTAAAACAATTTTTATGTGTAAAGCATTTCAAATAGTGCCTAGCACCAAGCAAACTACAGCAAGTTTCAATGGTGTTATTGGTGCTGTTGTTTGTGATAGAAAAATCAACACTGGTAGGAATAGGGATAAAAACGAAATCCCTTCAGAAATTTCTCTGGTGAGAATGGAGACATTAACTTGGAAGAATATATTACAGTAAGTCATTTTCTATTTACCATTAAAATATGAAATCCCATTCATCTCCCCTGTTCCCCCAAAATGCTGTTCCCCAGCTACCTTTAAGCATCCAGACCTCCTAACACGCTCACCCTAAAACTCCTCACCCTAGTTTATTTGAATGGAAATGAAATGTCTTCTGGGATACTTACCAGTTGAAAGGGGATTTTAAAATCATTTTTTAAGTAGAGAAGCACTGCTCTAAATGCATTGAGAGAGCCAGAAGCCTCCAAGAGAGACGCTTTCCAAAGGACATTGCTCTGAATATTTTATAATCTGGGTATCTAAGGATGCAAATAAATCCCAGGCACAATTGCCTCTTACCCTTCCTCAGACAAGGGCATTGCCAAAGCTCTCAGCCACCATTTCCCCTCTTCAAAGTGAGGATAAAAGTCAAAACACGACTCCAAGAGGAATTGTGCTTGTTTGAAAGAAAAAGGAACAAGGGAAACGGAGTAAATAAAGAAAAAAGAGAATGCATATTTGGAAACTATTACGCATTATTAGATTGGAGGGAGGGAGGGAGGGAGGAAGGAGGAATGGCATCTGAACATGGAGGCGAGGAAGGAGCTGGAAATCAGTCCTTCTCCACAGCTGAGCCACAGCTGGACTGGGGACCCGTGGCTGGGAGTCACCTTGTCTTTGTGTGCCTTGGTTTACCCTGTGATATGGTCCCCTGGGTTCCCTGAGTGGCAGGTGGTCTGGGTAAAGGTAAAGTGGCTGGTTTTCGTCTTCTGAGCAGAACACTGTAATGACGGAGGTGGCAGTAATCAGCACTAATGCCATATGCCACATCCAAGGCACTCAGGTGCTCTGCAGAGGCCATCGGTGCTCTCTGTGCTGCTGCTATTTCCCTCTACATTTTGTTACTGCTGTTAGTGCCTTTTGGTCCCCAAGTATTCACCAGCCAAAAGCATCCTCCTTGAAGCCAAAGCTTTGCAATTGCTATTTTAAGAGGGTTTCTAAGTGAAATATTTCCGTCAAATAGTTGGGGAAAAAAGGAACAGAACCCAGATTCGAGGCAGGTTGACGCATGATTTTTTCCTTAAACAAGACATCACAGTTCAAGGTAAATATAAATTTGTCAAGTGATGGACAGCCAAGCTTCTCATGCCTGGGCAGGCTCTTCCTAGTGTGTGCGGTGATGTCTCTGGCCTCTGCCTTCCTATCCTTTTACAGGAAGTTGTATACTGTTCCTCATTTTCCAGACTCAGTTCCACCCCAATTCCTGAGCACTTCTGTCTGAGGCCAAAAGTATGTCAATCAACTCGGGCCACCCTCAGCATGCTGTAGTGTCACCTGACTAGGTATCAGCCCAGTGATGACTGCTGGGCTCACACATTCTCTCCAGTGTCCTTGCTGTTCATTCATCAGACCCAGTCTTTCGACTCCCCAAAACTCTGGGGTGTCAGCTTCATCTGTGACATGACTGCCTCAAGTCCCCTTACCTGCCTACCATGGGTGCAGTCCAGGAGCCCCATTGGTTAGTCAACTTTGCATTGCTTTGACAAAATACCTGATAAAAATAACTTGGAGATGGAAATATTTAATTTGGCTCCTGGTTTCAGAGGATTCGGTCCACAACTGGGTGACGCCATTGCTCTGGGCTGGAGGTGAGATAGAACATCATGGCAGAAAATCCTGGAGGAGGATGGTAGTTCATGGTAGTCAGGATGCAATGAGAGAGCAAGATATAGACCCTAAGGGCACAATCCCAAGGACACCCTCCTGTCAACAAGGTCCCACCTCCTACTTTTGCCACCACCTCCCATTCAGATATGAATCCATCAATGGATTAATCCACTGAAAGGTTAGAGCCCTCCTGATCCAATCACTCCCCAAACACCCAGAACATTGCTGCTCTGCGGACCAAGCCTTCAACATATGAGCCTTGGGACACCTTCCAGATTCAAACTGTTGCACCCCATCATTAGAACCAGTGACCTTGCCTAGTTACCCAGACATGGACTAGACAATGGGTAGGTCAATAATGACCACTGAAGACATAGAACACATATCCATGGGCCTCTCCCTGTCTTGACATGTGTCAACCTTCCAGAACCTTCCTGTGTTTTTAGAAAAGTGAGAACCCTAATATACTTGAGATTAAGTTTCCTACCAGCCAAGGAAGATAGAGGCCTCTAGTGAGATTGAATTTTAGAAAATAAAATAATTTTACATACACCTCTAAATTTGGGACTACCAAAACCCTTTTGCCAGTATCCAGCCTTCTGGGACTAGCCTACTCTTCTACCCCTGGGCTGACATTCTGCTACCAATGGACAGAGCTTATAGTTGACAAATGACTCCCCATCCAGCCACCCTCAGTAGTTGCTCCCTATCCCACAAGCTATACCAGAGCACTCTTTCTGCCATCTTTTCCACCTTGGTAGGAACCATGCAACGCTTTTGCCATTAAAACATCCATGAAAGCCCTTCTATATCCATAGACCCAGAGAAATGTATCTTGGCCACAAAGGGTTTACTAACTCATCAAAAGTCAGTACGGGAAGCCCAGACTAAATTCCCTGCCTTCCATATATACGGTTCAGCACACACTCGGTTCATCTTGCTGACCAAGAAACTGAGAAGGGCTGTGGACATCTCAGTCACGGCACTGGTGGCAACCGTCAGGGCTACAAGGATCTATCTGGGCACCATTCTAGAATATTCATGTGTAATATTGGATTTACTTTAAAACAAAATAATGCCTATTATTTAAAGAATTAAAGAATGCATATTCATTATGCAATAATATATGTATTTATAATATAGTATGCTTTGGTAGGGGAAAAAATCAGACTAGAATCCTGAGAATGTGAGGGATAAGCCCCAGCAAAAAGAGCAGGAATCCTCCCAGCCCATCCTGTGCCTCCCGAGGCTGAGGGCAAAGGCAGGGAGAGAATAACTCCATGTCCAGCCATTGATTACGGCTTCCAAGGCCTGGATCACAGGTGTAGCAACCAACAACTGAGATGTATAAAATGATCCAATTTTAGCAGAAGAGAAAAGCAATGCCACTCTCCTCTTCCTTTATTCTTCATAAGGATTCTTGGCTAAGAAGGAGCAATAATAGGACTATGGTCCTTACAGATCATCGTCCTTTTCTCTCTCACCAGTCCTCATGGATACATGAGTGGTCAGAGAACCAAAGCTAATACTAGGGTGAGAATATACCATACACTTACTTCTTTTTTATATTCATAAAATCCTATAAGCAATGTTGAAAAGATCGTTTGATCTCTTAAAATAAATCGCTCCTATTTTTTAAGATCACTAAACATGATGATTTCCCTAAGTTCTGAGCAAATATTTTACATCATGACGTTCACTTAGTGGACAAATATTTATTGTGCATATTCTGTATGTCAAGTCCTGTTCGAAGCCCAGAAGATACAGCCAGGACCTGTAAAGATCCTACTCTTAGGGGCTCAGAATGGGCTAGAAAGGCCAACGTTGAACAAGTGTAACAGCTGTGAGGAAAGAAGAGTACAGGGATCCCCAACTTAGGTAAGCTCTTCTCGTATAGAACTGTAGTCCATCTTATATCACTGGTACCTACTTTTCCTTCTCACTAGTAGAGAAGGGAGAATGTCTCTCTTAAAACCATCGCAAAACGGCTACACTCATGGAATCATCTTAACCTTTCTTCTCTTGATTAAACAACTCTATTTCCTTTAACATTTCCTCACTGGACCTATTTCCTTACTCTTCATAATAACTTTCCTCACACTGATGCAGACCTTTACCATTTATAAGGTACTTGGTGGTTTGCCAAGCACTTCTGCCACATGACCACACTTTGATCTTCACAACAGCACCAGGAGGAAGGTATTTCAGGTAGGTGTGGAGTATACCCCGGGCACGGTTCAAAGTCTATGGGGACACCTGAGCTACTTTCTACTTTTCCTCGCTGAAAACTGATGCCAGGAGTGTGAATCCATTTTCTCAATGAGTCAAGGCCATTTTGAATTTTATTTCTGTCTTGCAGATCAGTAACGACCCCATCTAATTTAGTGCCAGCTGCAAATTTCATGAGTATCACCTTAATTCCTTCATCCAGGCCATCAATATAGTTATCGAGTAGGATAGATCTTGGCCCCAATACCTCCGGGACAGCGTTCGATATGTCCCCCCAGATGGATGTTGAGCCCTTGGGGTGAAGCTTTCCAGCCTCTAGCAGAAATGCAGACAGGAAAATACTTTTCTAACATGTTAAAGACAACCCCTGGTTTAAAAAAAAAAAAATCAAAATCTTTACTAAAATTGAGATGAATCCCACCGGTCGATTTCCCTTGGTCTACATAGCTTCTCACAATCGCGGGAGGAAATTAAATTGGCCTGGCACTATTTGCTCTTTGCAAAGGTTTACTGATTGCTACTTAGTATTTTATGTCTTTTCAGGTGCTATCCAATTGATTATCTGATGATTTATTCCAAGATCTTCTCAGGTATTGATGTGAAGCTCACAGGTCTGAAATTTCCAGGGTCATCCTGTCTTTCTCTCAAAAATGGGCACCTCACTTACCCTTTCGCTATCCTTAGGGGCTTTTCCAATCCTCTGTGACTTGGGGGAAACACTGGTTAATAGTCCAAAGATGAAAGTTGAAAATTCATTCAGTATCCTACAGGGCAAGCCATCAGGTCCTGCTGACTCCAACATATTAGGTTTTGCGAAGTTCTCTAACTGTGTCATCCCTTTGGCCTCCTATACCCCTATTACAACTGGGACTTATTCCAGACAGCAATTTATAGCTGAGATTATCTTCCCTCCAGAGGAGGGGAAATAAAAATGATGTTGTAAAAAATAAAATAAATAAAATAAAAAGCTCTACCTTTTTCTTCTCTTTCTTCTGCTTTCCTATCTCTGGCAGAGACAAAGACACCCATCGAAATACCATTTCCTGTTTCTCTTTGTGGCCACACTGGAAAACTGCATTTCCCAGCCTCCTTTGCAGTTAAACGGGGTCATGTGATTGGGTTTGGGCCTATCCAATGATGGAAGGGACAATGCAGACAAGGTCTCACCCTGAACACAAGACTACTCCCTAACCCTCTTCCCCCTTTGGACATGGCATGTTAGTGAGGGAGAAATACACCAAGAAAGGAGGTTGGGCAGCTGAATAGCCACTCAAAAGGGCTGCCAGGAGGGTTGCCCTACCTGGGTTGAACTGTAACATAAAGAAGAGAGGTATTCTGGTGCTGCAAAACCATCAGCTATGAAGGTGGTTTTATGTTGATTAAAATCTCTCTCCCTATAAGTCTTCCCCAGACCTGAGTTTTACCCTTTGGAATAATGCTGAGAATATTTCTCTCTCAATTTCAAAGTAAAATTTTCTCAGAGTGTCTTGTTTTTGAACTAATGAAACATTTAAGGAATCTCTTTTCCCAATTTTCTATTGTTGCCTAGGTGTATATTTTTTATTTTAACCTTGTCAGTCAGACTATTTTATAAATTTATGTAAATTGTAATTTCGTTGGAGGAGACCTTGCCAAAGGACCTCAATCTATCATGTGCTACATAAAGGGAAAACTGACAAAATCAATTTTTTTTAAGTTAGAAGGAATTACAATGGGTTAGATATCTACACATGAGTCTTTCTTTTAAAGGTCTTAAAGCTATTTGCTATGAAGAAAAACAAAACAAACACCTGCATATCCATCACCCAGTGTTTTAAAATGTTCACATTCCTTAATATACACACGAAACAAACTTGATAGACAAGTCCCTCTGTTTCCCTCCCTAATCTCATTTCCTTTGTTCCTACCTCAGAGAAAACCAATCTGCCAGTTTCTACTTGAACTAAATATACATGTGATCATAAAGGGTGTGCTATATTGTGTTGTGTGCTTTTAGTTTACATAAATGGTGTTGTGTGTATCTCCATCGAACTTGATTCATTTCACTTAATATTATATTTTAAGACACAGTCAATCTGATACATAGATATCTAGATTATTCACCTTTCATTAGTATTAGCCCATTTCATTGTCTTAATAGACTCAGAAATTATTCATCCATCTCCCTATTTATTTGTAGACATTTAGGTTATTTCCAAATTGCAGTAATGCCAGTTGCTCTCCAAAGTGTTTACGGACCGTCCCTGACTTACAATTGTTTTATTTTACCATGATGTGAAAACAACATGCATTTAGTAGGAAGTGTACTTGGAATTTTGATCTTTATTCCTGGACTCGTGATATACAGTACAATTCTCTCAAGATGCCGGGCGGTGGTGGCAAACCACATCTCCCGGGCAGCCCCCTGATCACCGGAGAGAGCATCGGCCACGCCCTGGGAGTGAGTCTTGCAAAGCTAGGATGGTCCGTGGGTCACGTGTGTTACATGCAAGTTCGACTTACAATACTGTCCACTTACAATGTGCTTGTCGGGACCCAAGCTCATCCTAAGGAGAGGAGCACCTTCTTCCCTGTGCTGCTCTCCCTCAAGCTGGACATTCGAGCTCCTCCATCAACATAGCGCGACGGTCGGTGTGGGTTTTGCCAATGTTCTAGACCTTACTGTTCAAATTTGTGCTTCATCCTATTCATCCTATTTGTGAGTCCTTCAACGGGCGAAAGTTTCTTCCAAATGACCTTGTGTGTATTGCATGACTGTTTAGATAGTTTAGACTTTTGTTGATGGTATAAATATAATATTTTGTACAATTCCATTTTATAATTGACTATTGCTGGTACTCAAAAATGCTATCAGTATTTAGGGAAGTTAATAATTCTCCAAAAAGAGGCAGGGTTTAGAGTGAGCAACTCAGGAAAGCCTAGGAAGGGTCTGTGGTGCTGTGGTTTGAAAATGATTTGTCCCCTAAAGTTCATATGCTGGAGGCTCCATCCTAGTCATGGAATTGAGGGTGTGGTACCTTGAAGAGGCATTTGGGGGCGTGAGGGGTCTACCCACAGGGATGGGTTTGGTCTCCAGGAACTGAATTAGTTACTATGGAAATGGATGGTGATGAAGCAAGTTCAGCTTCCTCGGCACACTTTTCTTACTTCCTGTGATCTCTTCTACATGCACTCCTGCCATTGTGCTGCCATTCCTCATGTGATGCATCCAGGGGCCCTCACCAGATGCCAGCCAGCACCAGGTCATTTGGAGTTTCCTGTTACCAGAATCCGTTGTCAAATTAACCTCTTTTCTTTATACAGTATCCATCATCAGGTATTCTGTTATTGCAACACAAAATGGACCAAGTCAGAGGGGTTTAGGTGATTTGTCTAAGATCCCACTGATAATAAATGGCAGAAACAGGACTTCAACCCAGTCCTCTCTGACTGTGGTCTATGTCCTTTCCGTTACAATCATGTGTGTGTCTTTCCTTATCTCCTATAAGTTCCTTGAGGAAAGGAACAATGGCTTATGACTCTCTGTTCTCCCATAATACAGAACCCGGTGCCTGACACATATTAGGACATCGATAAATATTGAGTGAGTAAATGAATGAGTAAATGGATAGATGAATGGATAGATGAATGGTTGGATTTTTTTGTTATTTATTTGTTTGTGTGTTTGTTTTTTTTTGGTACACAGTTCACTGAAATTTCTTTCCAATCTGTTGATGCAAAAAATAGAGCTAACCTTTTTTTTTTTTTTTTTTTTTGGTGGCTTTTGACACTCTCAAGACCAAAACTAGACTTACAATCAACAATCAGGCAAATGTCTTAGGTCAAGTTCCCAAGAAGCAGAGCCTGAGGCAAGGATTTGGCCCATGTGATTTATGGAGGGAGTATTAAGGATCACCACCAACCACCACCATCACCCCAAGAAAGCACTGAATTTAATCATTAGGTTTTTCTCTTGAGCTTTTCTTTTGAAACTTTTCAGACAACTCCTTAACCTTCTGGACACACAGCTAAAACCTGAAGCAGAAAGTATGTCTGAGACAGGCCTATGAGTGTGTGTATGTCCTAAAATCAAAATATGCAAATAAAGCAAAGCTGCATTAAAAGGTAATAATAGACAAGGGAGGTGCTTTCTTCAAATAATGTTTTACTTAGGGTTTAAGAGTATTCAGAAAGTAGGGCTAGGGGAATGCAACAGACCTTGGATTGGATCCCCAGCACCTAAAACAGAGCAAAATAAAGAGTATTCAGAAAACTGAGGTTGAATTGTTCTTCCAGCCCAGAATATTACTTAGCAATAAACTCTACTCATTAAAAATCATTATTGAAGAGGATCAAGGGAAAAAAATATTTAATTTTGTAGCTGACAGACAAGGCACTGGGGTGGTCTTAGGAATATTATATTTGAACAATGGCCCAAGTATGAAACTTAGAGATGTTACTGCCTTTGGTCAGCTTCTTCCTGTACCTTGCATGACTGATTTTTGTTGAATATCTGTCCTATAGCATAGGGATTGGAGCACACATCTGCATCTTGTCCTCAAAAGCCACCCACCAAGCTACACTGCACCCAGCTCACACACCAGGAGCATGGAAACGCTGGTATTCCTGAGCTCCTCTACTTACACATGAGGGAAGATGTGCTTTCAACTTTTCCAGGATGATACCAATTATACAGGATTTCATTTGTTGTTTTATCTTCTGGTGCTCACTTGCTCTCTCTCTCTCTCTCTCTCTCTCTCTCTCTCTCTCTCTCCTCTCCTCTCCTCTCCTCTCCTCTCCTCTCCTCTCCTCATCTGTTAGATTTTTTTTCCCCAGGAAAACTTTCCCCAAAACTCACAAAATGTTCCAAACCTCAGCATAGGTTTACATCCTGAGAATTTGTTATTCATGAGCCCGGCTTTTTGAAGTCTGATTTCTCAGGATTGATGCTTTATCTTTCAACAGTGAACGTGAACATTGGCTCAGAGGGCCTCTGACAATCACTGAGGAATAATGCAGACATTTGTGTCTGGGCAAGGTCTCCCCCACACAGGGAACCTTTTGTAAATATTAGTTACTAGAACCGTAACACTAATAGATGTAGTTAATAATTATCACAATGTGCCAAAACTGCACAGTTTGCTCCCTGATTACAATATTAAATTGCTATTGAGCTGTGGTATTTGCTTCAGGCAATACTAGTAAGAACCCCCCGAAGACCCTGGCTGGCCTCGCAGTACAAAAATGGAAAATGTTCTTCTGCACACAATGTTCAGGCTGCAGTGGGCTTTGCCAGAAAACAAACACAAAACTCAAACAATAGAAGGAAAGTTTTATCAGAGCTGAAGTGTCCTTTCACTTGGGAACTGTCATCTCTCAAAAAGAAAAACACGCACGCACTTGATAGCAGCTCACGAGGCAAGCCATTACTATGGGCACAGTGACTCACGGTGCAGATAGAGAATTCTTGCACAGCCAGAGCTGAAAGGCTTTGTTTTATTTGCATCCGATTACGTCTAGAGATACACTAAGCCAGCTCTGAAAAGTTGAGGGCCCCTCAGAATGCGAACAGGCTTCTCTCCCTAGGAGCAGGGAGGGAATATTCTTTTCCCACACACCCTCCCCTGTCTGCTTGACAGGTCAAGTAGCCTGGACAATAGGGCAGAGCTACTGAGAGCAAAACTGCAATTTAATTGAGAGGTGTCATTAGCTCCAGGACAGCACGTTCAAAAGCACACACAATGGGGGCACTTGTCATACACAGCGCACACCAATCCACCCCTCATCCACCCACATACTGCCATCTCACCTCCACATCTGCAATTTCAGAGACCCACCGTGGGCAAATGAGTACTTAGCAATCAATTTGCACGGTATAGCTGCCCAGTCTGTGCAAACAGGAGGCTGGTTTGCCCACCTCGGGGATACAGAGGCATGTCAAGGGTACGCCTACCACGGAGGCTGAACTCGACATAGGCCCCTTGACAGGAAATCGAGGCTCCTGGATGCGGCATGGAATGAGAAAAAGAACAGTGGCTATTAGGAAGTTAATTAAGAGATTCAGCAAGAAGGATGCACTTGTGCCTTGACCTTGGAGGCCAGGCAAACCCAGAAAATAGCCAGCAAAATTCTTTTGTGGAGATTAGGAGAGGCTTCACTGGGAGCCATCTGCAATGCTCTTAGCAGCTGCATGGTGGTGGCCTGAACAGGTGGACACTGTAATGGATGTTCCCGGCTTGGAGGAGACAGTAAATGGCTGTGCGTTTCTCCCCCCATGAAGCCCATCTACCTGCTCCACACTACCAGGGTGTGCTGGGCTGGATCCATTTCCCAGGCCAGGATAACCCGGTATGAGTTTGCAGTTTAACAGGCAGTTTAGGCCACAACGGTGTCACCTGTAACATTCCCAGGAGAAATGGGGGATTTCTAACCTGCAGCAGCTGATAAAGTGCCCAGGTAACATTGGCTCCAAACAAGTTCAATAGGTTATTAAACATCAAGGACAGGGCTGGGATTGTGGCTCAGCGGTAAAGCGCTCACCTAGCACAGGTGGGACCCGGGTTTGATTCTCAGCACCACATAAAAATAAAGGCATTGTGTTGTGTCCATCTATACCTAAAAAAAATAAATAAATATTAAAAAAAATCAAGGACATATTATTTTAAAAAATATTTCCTTTTTATTAATTTTTAATTGATGTATAATGATTGTATTATTTAGGGGACGTCATATGACAATTTAAAATATGTACAAAATGTTCAATGATCATACAAGAGTAATTAGCATATTTCTTCTACTTAAACATTTCTTGTCTTTTTGTTATTATTGTTTGTTTGTTTGGTGTGTTTGTGGGGGGGGGGGGGGCAGGGAGCTTATGACCTCCTCTTTAAGTTCTATGCCTAAAACTAGAAGTAAGGAATGTACGGATACATATAAGATTTCTCAGCACAAGACTGGTGCAGAATAAGCTTCCAATTAATGTTAGCCGCTGTTAGCTTAAAAAACACTGTTTATTGTTTTCATCACTCTTGACTTTTATTCTCAGAATCTAGCACAGGGCCTGGCACACCAAATATGCACAAATTGTTTTTCTGCAACCAGCTGACTAATTGACTGGATTAATGAACAAGTGGACAAGAGCCTTAAGTTGACAGGCATCTTTCTAACCTGAACTGCTCTTTCCCATTCATCATTCTTCCCATGCCAGAAAATAAGGAGGTCTTGGTCACATCAATTCATCTGCTGTTTCAATGTCAACTGCCACATACAACTTCACAAAAGGATAGCAATGGAACGTGATTTTTTTTAAGTTTTTTTTTTTCTTGCACTCTAATGAGCCTATGAATTTGAAGGAAACACCACGCCAAGCATTGGAGAGACCCCTCATGACTGAAGCTGCTCAACTCCCTTCAGGATGATCATTCTCATTTGAGCTCTGAGATCTGGTTGTCCTATTGGTTTGCTTTGTACCCTAGTCACTCTCCTGATCTAGTAATTCCCTTAATTCCCACTGACAAGTAACATGCCTGACTGTATTTCCTTCTCCCTTTCCCATGAGTCACCTGGGTATGTCAGGTGGTTGCCCAAATCTTTGGAACAAGACCAAATCAAGTTTCTTTTAAAATAACCAAAGAAATGGAACACCACAAGACTTAGAAATCGCAGACCATCTCCACAGGCCTGAACCTTGCTTTGAGCTTACCTCTACATAGACTACTCAACATGGGGCTGTTACTCATGAGTTTTAGCCTTGTGTCCATGAGATGAATGTTTTTTAACCACCTACACAATGTGTACTCCCTGGGTTTTAAGAGGATCAAGCATGAGAGTCTGGCCCACAACCAGACAAGTATTGCCAAATGGGGCCCACTGCTGGGAATGCTCGGTCATCTTTGTAAAATTTCCTGAGCTAGAAATGATTGGCAATATTATCATCCAATTATAATTTTATTTCCTCGTTTGAAGTAGATTGTACGGACTGTCCTCAAAGTTCAGCCTATGCCCAGTTTTGAAGAGATGGCAAGCATTATGTATTCCATACATCGTGACAATATAAAACTTGTCTCCTGAAAAAAAGTGTACACAAATTTTGATGCTTAACTTGAAAACAATAGCTAATGGTCCCAATGTATTTCTTCCTTCTTCCCCAAACTGGAGGTGACCAAATCAAATGTACAGTGAGTGTTAACAGACCGTCAGGCCTACAGAGGAGAATGTGACCAAGAATCTCCTGGAATATCTCGTCTCCAGGATCTCAGCCTCTATCCTTCTTTCAGATCTGTCTTACCTGGCCTTCAAAATCCCAAACTTTCCTTGTGATCCTGTGGATAGCATCTCCCCTCTCCTACCTGTCTAGTTTGGGCTATTTGATCTCAATCTTAATGAAATTCTTTTGAAATTCTACTTGATCTCAATTTTTTTTTTAAAGAGAAAGTGAGAGATGGAGAGAGAGAGAGAGAGAGAGAGAGAGAGAGAGAGAGAATTTTTTAATATTTATTTTTTAGTTCTCGGCGGACACAACATCTTTGTTTGTATGTGGTGCTGAGGATCGAACCCGGGCCGCACGCATGCCAGGCGAGCGCGCTACCGCTTGAGCCACATCCCCAGCCCTTGATCTCAATCTTAATGAAATTCTTTTCATAAGACTAATCGGAATGATGTTTATATTTCAATCTCCCACTACTTCTATCCCAACTTTTAAGTCAAAGCCAGAGATCTACACAAAATTGTGGGGTTTTTAAAATTTTCTTTGTTATATTAAAAAGTGGGACTGTGGTAATTCCATCGAGTTTTTCCTTCACCTAACTTAAAAGGATGCCATCCTCTATGTTAAGGGTCTGCTCCTCTTCATAGACTTACTAACAAAACTCTGTGTCTAATCTTTAGGCTGGGCCCTTGATATCTGCAACCCAGATAGAAAATTACATAGTTAGTGAGAGATAGTCATTTGAGACCATGTTGGGTGAGAACAGGCGTTGGCTTCGATAGCCAATGAACAAAGGGGGACAATGTTGTCATTGTTTCCTCTTTAGACCTAGAACGGGTCACAGGTGAAGAACAGAATTCAAAGCTGCTTATCAATTACTTCTACCAATTCCTTTATAATTTTTAGGCTATAAAACGTCCTGATCCACAGAGAAACATGTAAAGACAACAAAAACATGTATTCCATATATCGTGGCAATATAAAAACATTTCCACTTAACCAATGCCCCCCCAAAAAAAACTACAACCAAAGAATCTTTTATTTTATACCCAGTGCACCTGCTAAGGTCAAAACCAGCAACTCAGTTCCCATAGCCTGTGCCTGATTAAAAACAGCCACACACCTGTGACTAACAACCATAAAGATGTCACTCATTGTAAAGAAAAATCTGAAAGACGCACCCCATCCAAAGCCCTCTTCCAAATCTCACCGCCATCACAATGTTTGGGTCCCTAAATGGGTGTTCAGCTTTGAGATTTCCAGACTGTACATCATTTATAGGAGTTTGAGTAGGCTCCCAAATTGGACGTCTTCTCCATTCCAAGTTCTAAATCAATATAAGAGGCAATAAAGATCAAAAACCCAATTTTATTACCAGTACAAAGAATGAAGCAGCTCAATATTTACTGACAAGGAACAAGCTCCAAGATCCATGGTTAAACTTTGAAAGCAAAATGCATAACTGTATGTGATCTATGTCATCTTTATGTGTGTGTGTGTGTATACATGACCAGAGACCAAAATAGGCTTTTTAACCACCATTCCATTAAGTCTGGATTTTAGAATCTGCGAATGGGAGATTTGGGACAGTACAAAAGATAATTAATTAGGCTATCACCCTTTGTTGAGTGGAGAATAAAGGCCATACGCTTATACCCTCTGGAAGCCATTAGAACTTTTCACTATAACAGCAGTGCCTGTTCCATTCTTGCTGCCTCCCCAGATACACAAATCTCCTATTCCCATGGAAACCCACCAGTGAGAGGGGTGGAAAGGAGAGAAGGTTACTTCTCAATGTGACTACACTGCTACACAGGGGAGCTAACAGGTGTGGAATAACAGATTTGAACTTAGATTTATCCCACCATAGATTTATCCCCAAAATTCAACCCTGATTACATGACCACCATGTATTACAACTCTCTGTGCCTCCCAGATGCTTCAAAAATGAAACCAGTGTCTTTGTCATGACTTATAGAATCCTTATACAGCCCCAATCTACCTGTACAGTTTTTCTTCCACATGCTAACCTCCAGCTCAGGTGAAAGGTTGAACATTCCATAAATATTCCATGCTTCTCTGTGTCTTTGAATCTTTTCACACACCTAGCCAGCAAATTTCAAGATGTCCAATTTCAAGGTCAAACTTGACACATAGAAGTCTATGTCTCTTTCATACAAAGTATGATGCAGGTCAGAGGGCTCTCCTCCATCCAGTGACTAAGGGATCCAGGGGTTCCAGGGGTTCCTCCTTCTCTGACTCAGTCATCTCAACATATCACTACCAAGTATGCAATAGCAGGAGAGAGAAATACACATGGCACACCAGCCCTTAAGTGCACAAGGATACTAGATAATGCATCATTTCTGCTCACAATCCCATCTGCTAAGATTCACCCACATGGACCAATCCAACTGCAAGAAATCTGTAAAATACAGAGGAACACATGAACAGTTCATAAATACAAATTCCCTCTGAGACACACCGTATGCCCTTTCCTTAAAATATTTTTCCACTTCCTCCCTTTCAGATATTGTCAAATCTTTCAGATCCTGATCAGATGTCACCTTCTTGGCCTCTTCAGACAATTCCTTCCCTCTCCTCTGTGCTCCTCATAAGCTTCCATGTAAATCTGTGCCTGGATCATCCCACTCTACAATTATTTATCTGCACATTTAACTCTGAGTCAGAAGACAAGAAGTTATCATTCTCATCAGCAAACCCTCACTTCCCGGAACCAGGCCGGGTATCTGTTAACCACATGGTACCTATTTGCTATATGAACCAACGAGCCCACCAAGGTGCGCTATAGAAACATTGGCCTATGGAAACCAAAAACAAAGAGGGCTGATTCTCTCCTGAGTCCTCATCATGGCTCTGAGTTTACCAGTTAAGGATGAAACCACGTACGGGAAGTGAACTCTCAGGAAGGGTGATTCCGAGACAAAAATCTATCAAATTTTAAAACACAATAAGTGAGCCACATAATTATGGTGTGCCCTGTACATTTTAAGACAATATAGCAATTCTGATTCTGGAACGGCAAGACTTGAAAAGTTTCCAGTTGGGAACAGGAGTTATTGCTGACACTCAGAGTCCTAGGGTTTTCCTCTGAGAAAATGAGAGGTAGCTGAGTGGTACAAATATTTCCAGGCAGCCAGCCAAGCTAGTGACTCCAGCCGTGTGTGTGTGTGTGTGTGTGTGTGTGTGTGTGTGTGTGTTGCAAGACACACTGTCCTTCTCTCTAGCTGACACTCGAATCCCTTCCCAGGCCTACTCTTATATATATAGAGAGAGTTGGAAGCACCCACAAATTTGGGAAAAGTCAGTGAATCTGTCCTACTTCCAAAACACAGAGAAATGTCAGGAGCTAGAGAAGTTTCCAGATGTCTGCCTCCTGATTTTTCCGGTAGCCTGCTGCCTTCTGTCTGAGGTGAGGTAACCATGACAAAAAAGCAAACTGAATGACTTCAGTGAAGACTTTGCCAGGGGCAAAGCCAAGAGGTGTGATATTTCTGTTGGATTACAATCAACAGAAGCGACTGAAGCTGATGTCAGTATTGTTCACAATTCTGGAGATAAGTAGGATCCATTGAAGGACTTTAAAAAATGTTCCAGCTTTTGATATTTCAGTGGAACAGTTTGGTTGGCTGATTTTTATCCCCCTTGCCCTGAAGCATTCGTTAAGGAATCTTCGTCATGAATTTGGGGCCTGTGGAAAACAGCTGTCTTACTATCAGGGTCCTGTGGTTTCTAATGGCATAGACCATTTTCCTGGGAGGACCTAGAATCATATTAGCAGTGACTCCCCGAAACACGTCCCTCAGTGAAGCTCTGCCATTAGTCACCAAATATTCCAGCAGACTTAACTAGCTGTGGGCTACATCCCATCTCACTGACAAAGTCTGCCATCAGCCTCGATGACTTTGGAGAGCCTATCTCATCAGAAAAGCTCCACAAGTCTACTTCTGGTGCCACATTAACGCGCCGCCGCCACCAGGGCAGCAGTCAAATTGCATTTGTGTTCTGGGCTCCAGTGAGAACTTATCACTGAAGCCGACTCCTTGCTGGGGGACAGGGGCGTCCCTTCGCTGAGGGTGAAAATTGGTTCCATGGGGAAAGCTTCAAAGCCATTTGGGCCATTAAAATGTAACTGGATGTATTAGGAAAACAGGAAGGGGCTAGAGCCGAGTGTGGGGACTTCCAGGGGAGCTGGGAGAGAACCCACTCCAGACAATGACTGCGTGACAGTGTCTTCAATCTTGGGAGCGAGAGACTAGTGACAGAACCTCACTACAGATGGGTGGATTCAAATACCACTGGTGGTGTATTTGCCACAGGTAGATGGACTTCATGTTGAAAATTAATAATGCCAATGCAGCTGGGTGCAGTGGTGCACACCTGTAATCCCAGCAGCTCAGGAGGCTAAAGCAGGAGGACCATGAGTTCAAAGCCAGCCTTAGCAAAAGCAAGGTGCTAAGTAACTCAGTGAGACCCTGTCCCTAAATAAAATTCAAAATAGGGCTGGGGATGTGGCTGAATGGTCAAGTGCCCCTGAGTTCAATCCCTGGTGCCCCACCCCCCAAAAGAGTAATGCCAATGCAGAGTGCCAGTCTGAAGGGTGCTAGCTTATTGCTCAGAAGATGGGGAAAAAAGGAAACTGCAGTCTTAGATCTGGGAAGCACTTTAAATCTGTTCACCAGCATGAACAACAGAAGCTGCTAGAAAGCTTCAGAAAACAAGAGATATTCAACCACCATGAGTTATGATAAAAGGGGCAGAGGCTGATGCTGTGGTTCTCAAGGTGTGGCCCCAGGCAGCAGCAGTAGCAGCACCCACAAACTTGTTAGAAATGCAGATTCTCTGACTGCAGCTTTGACCTGCTGATCCAGAACCCCTGGAGGAGGAATCCTGAAATCTGCACTTTAAGGAGCTCTCTGGTATTCCTGGTGCCAGCTCAAGGAGGAGGCTTGTATTCTAGAGACAAGAGAAGGATGTTCAAGTTCAGCTCATACCCAGCCACTCCCTCCAGAGATGATCTTCCTACCCTTCCATTGCATTCCATCTAGAAAATGGCTAGGCACATCAACCACTGTGCTCCAGACCTGCTAAGTCACCCCGTATTCCTAGCTAAAGAATACGGAACAACAGAAGCTGTTGTTGGGCCTACTGCGGAAGACTCTAATTCTTCTACAAAGACTACAGGGCTGTCCAGATGTTCTCTGACCTCATACTGCATAAATCCAGGTTCTCTAAGAAACTAAACCAACGTGGATTTCAACAACAAGGTTTGCCATGGGCTTAGAGAGGGAAAAGACAAAAAAATTCTAGACCACAATCCATCTAGGTCCTGAGATGGCTAAATCTGGCCAGCCTTGTGGGGAAAGTTCTACCAAGATACAGCCATGTTCGCTCACGACTTATAGTCCAGGGCAACTTCCAAACTACAGCATCATATCTGGTACAACAGAGATATCATGGCCTGCAGAACCTAAAACATTTATTCTCTGACCTGTGGGAGGCCGCCAAGTCATGTGACCAGCATTTTCCTCTCCTGATTGGTTTGAGGCACTGTTGGTCACTTCCAGTGATCTGGCCACTTTCAAGTGGCTATAGATGGTAGCCCCGATCTTGAGAGTAGTAAAAATGTAACAAATGTGTCTTCATGCGTAGGCATGCCTTCCTGCAGCCCCATGGGTCGAGCTACGCTCACGCTCACCTGTTCCTTTGTGATATTAACCCTTTGCCCTGTAGAATGTTCCATGGAAACACCCTTTGTGTGTCCCCTTCGCTTGCCCTGCCTTTGGGTGTGGCCTTCCTAGATGTCGTCAACCTGCTGACAGTAGACATCGCAAAGCTAGACTCAGCCCCTTGAAACCTGACCCCTTGCCTCATTTGAATGCCTTCTCTTCAATGAAAGGGGCCAGCACTTGAAAGTAGCCAGATCACTGGAAGCGACCAACAGTACCTCAAACCAATCAGGAGAGGAAAATGCTGGTCACATGATGTGGTGGCCTCCCACAATGACCCTTTGCAAAAAAAAAAAAAAAACTTTATAGATATATAATTGGCCTCTATCAAAGGGGGAATTTGGTAGGAGAGGTGGCATGTAGCGGGTCATGAGCTAGGGAGGAGGAGGAGACTTCAGAATTGACACAGAGGCTCTCACCAAGCAACTGTGTTGTTCCAGAGCCTTAAATCCCCAGGTCTGAGTCCAGAGTCCAGTGCAAAAACCCCAGAATATGGTGTGATCTGTAAAGTGCCCACTGGGCCATCTCACACCTACTAGCCTACATCACACCAAGAAACAGGGGTTGATCTGGCTCTTCAGGTGCAGGAAGGTATAATCCCAGCCTGGAGCTCTTAGAAAGTCCTTCAGACAAAAATCTGGTCTAAATCACCCCCAACTGCAGCTGTCATTTTTTTGTTTTTCACTTCCCAAGAAATTTGGCAGGGAATAAGAGGGATAAATGCAAGTTTCCAGGCTAATTAATTCCTCCTAGAATGTGTGTGATTACTCATTGAACATTCTTCTTGAGACTTATACTGCTAATACTCCATATGTGTAAAGATAATTTTAAATTTATAAGCCCAACTTCCAGCAGACTTGAAAGCTAAATGGAGTTGTAACTTCTACTATTGTGTAAACAAATGCTCATTCCAAATGTAAACTTCAGGCATTTTGGAATCAGGAAGTTCTAATCTCTAAGAAAGAACAAGGTTGGCTAGCTGGCACATGTCAGGGAAATTCTCAGGGTACAGTGAGAAAATCAACTGAGAAGCTTAGAGTAGTCTGGAAGCTTAGAGTAGTCTGGAGGATTGTTACTAAAGGGACCTCAAATTTTTCTACAATTCCCCATATGCATGCCTTTTCAAGAAGTGGAGTCCACAACTGTAAGTCTTAAATGTAAGTGCAGTAATGTGAATTACTTTAGCCACTAAGGCTACAAAGGAAATGTTGAAAATCATCAACTTTATAAACAAATGCAAAATTATTTATAATTTCATAAGAATTCTAAAAATAATTCCAAAAAGAACATTTGTTCTAAAACGGGTGTTTAAATATTCTTTACTATGTTATTTTAAAACCCCTTTATAGAAAATGTATACAATATATTTTTAAAATCTGTTTTCTTTTATTTATTATGACCCCACCATCCAAACACAAGCACTAAACACTATTTCTAAAAAGAAAAAACTTATAGTCAGGTACCGTGGCACACACTGATAATCTCAGCAGCTCAGGAGGCTGAGGCAGGAGGATTGCAAGTGCAAAGCCGGCTTCAGCAATTTGGCGAGGCCCTAAGCAACTTAGTAAGACCCTTGCCTCAAAGTAAAACATAAAAAGGGCTAGAAACGTGACTCAGGAGTCAAGCACCTCTGTGTTCAATCCCTAATACCAAAGAGAGAGAGAGAGAGAGGCCCAGGGAGGGGTGGGGAGGAGGGAGAGAATTCATGAAACTGAAAATTAGAAAGAATCTGTTTTCCTTGTACGAAAGAACTATTGCTAATTTGTCAGAGAGCTGGGAGGAACCTCAAAGATCAGTGATGATAGGCCACCATGATCTAAATAAGCAGGAATCCCCTCACAATGTCAACAGCATGTTCTCCATGAGATCCTGTCTCCCCAACACTTTCCTTCATTCTATTCCTTCTCTTTAATTTCCCTTTCTCTCTTCCTTTCTCAATCTGCTGTGATATAATTTCATATTTGGAACCTTGTACTGAGCATATCTAATCTTCCCAAGAACCCTGTAAGTAGGTCCCAGGACATCGAGTCTGGAAGTTTAGAGTAGTCTGGTGGATTGTTACTAAAGAGACCCCAAATTTGTCCACAATTCCCCATATGCATACTTTTTCAAGAAGTGGAGTCCACGACTGTAAGTCTTAAATTTAAGTGCAGTAATGTGAATTACTTTAGCCAGTGGGACATTCTATCAAGTCAAGGCTTGATAGAGGCTTGCTCTTTGGCACATTTATTCTCTTGCTGCTGAGAACTTTCAGTCACATATAAAGAAACCTAGGCTAGCCTGTTCGGTGAAGAGAGATTTTATAGAGAAGAGTCCTCCCTACCCAAGACCCCAGACTTAAGAAAGAGCCTGGCTCCCTTTTTGTTCAATGAGGAACAAAAAGAAGCTGTCTCACAGAGCCCAGCTGAATTGCCAGCCTGCCAAATTATGAACAGATATCTTACTGCTTTTTAAGTCACTTAATTTGGGGGTAGTTTGTTACACAGCTAAGGTAACTGCTACAAGTACCTTGCCCTGGGTTACACAAGCAGAACAAGATTCAAACTTTACAGGTTGAGTGTTTAAGCACATGTTATACTGTGAAACTCCCACGAATCCAGTTGGTACTGCGGGTAGAATCAGTAGCTCAGTGGTGCTACACTGTCCCCTGAAAGACACCTGCAATGATGAGTTATCTGTCACACTGTGCCCAGAGATGGGCCCATTCCACACGTTGCCATTCGTAGTTCATTTTTATATTCAGGCCAGAGGCACCTGGGAAATAATTAGCTGCAATGTTGCTGTCCTCCCATAACAAATTTGAGGGCAACTCTTTATCTTTGCTAAAGTTAAACAGTTAGTGGCAACAAATGTTACTTACACTTTTTCGGAATAGAAATGTGTTTGCTTTTAATCAGTTGGGGACTCATTAGTGAGGCTATCTTTATCTCCCTGAGTCTTTGCCTTCTTTGCTTGTTTTTGTTGTTTCTCTTTCTTTTTCTTTTCCTTTTTTTTATCCCTGTATTAGCGTTTTGTTTGTTTTCTACAGAATCCTCTGAAATAAACTCTAATGGGCTGAACAAATCAGAAAAAGAATTGCAATATCAGAGTGTACTTAGAACATGCTACTTTCAACAATCTTTTTCTATGTCCAACAAAAAAATGAATGAACAGCTGATGACTGAAACGAACAAGGCTATGATTCAAATAATGCAGCTAGATGAAGCATTAAGGGGGGGGGGGGGGGGTGAGCCACTGGTAAAGACCACCCACCAAAGCATTTCTCAGAAATCTGAAGCTTTTTCCCCAGAGTCACAGACCTTGAAAGATCTGCATAGGTAAAAAATTGAATCAAATATTTTGGTGTATAATAAACAGAATACACGTAGAAAAGAAAATTAAGGATACCAAATTTGTAAACAATTATCCCTACACTGAACTTGTGCAGCCTGGAATGGATCACTCCTCCATTTTCCCCTTATTTTTTTCTACCTGTAAAAGGGTATCATAGCCTTTCTTTTGTGAAATGATCAACAGGAGTGTTTCAGAGAGTGTGGCTTAGGAAAATGTCTTTGAAATTCCAGTGGTTCTCATGGATCCAGGGTGTTGAGGGCCACAGCCAAGTCGGGACATTTTTGCCAGAAGTAGTGGTTGAGAGGTGATGCCAGCGAGTTCTCGTTGAGTTCCAGTTGAGCTCTCGTGGGGATTCCCGGAGAGTTCCCATTGGTTGGGGAAGTGCGGGAGGAGGGATTTCCGGTTGTTGGTTCCTGGAAGAGCCGCGTGGCGTTCAGGAGAGTTCCCGGGGAACGTGTGTGGAGTGTGCTGGTGGAGTTCAGAAATAAAGTTTGTTCCTGCTTCAGTGGCTCGTGATTTGTGCCCAGCCAGACTGCGGCACCAGGGTCTGCCCAGAATTCCAACCTGGACCTCCTTACACACACACACACACATATTCAGTGGTATCTGTCACCTGGAGAGGGAGCTCCCTTGATCCCTGTCTGCATCAAACAGCCAGTTCTGGTGGTGTATTTGGAGCCTTTACCCCAACCAACAAAGTACAGATACAGTCCACAGCTTAGGCACCATCATCTGGTGCACCTCAAGGACAGACTCTGGCAACTAAGCCTTCTGGGCGCAGTGAAGGCCTTCCCTGCTCATCCACTTTGTGTTTGCCCTCCTGCCCTGGCTTCTGGAGCCCAGTTTCCCTCTGTGTGCCTGGAAGGAGCTAGAACCTAGCCCTGCACCATAGACAGTACTTCTGAAGCTTGACCCTCCCATGGGGCTCTTGCAGCCTTGAGACCACTCCATTTCCTTTCTTACACATGGTCTCAGATCTCCTTGTAGGATGACCCGGCTGAGCCTCAAATCAGATGGCAAGGGGGTGCAACCTCCCTAGAACCTTCCCATCATACCCTTCTTTTCTCCCACCTTGGATTTCAAGGAGCACCTACTTACCAGGTCCCACCAAGTTGGATCGAGTGTCCTGGACTGTCAGCCCTTCCCCGAGTGGAAAATTAGAGTTACTCCCGGTCTCTTCCCTGTACTGATCCCAGCAGTTCAGATTCATCTACTGACAGCTGGCCAAGAGGTATAGAACTAACCAGGAAAGGGAATAAAAATATCTGACCAGAAATCCTAAAGACCATTAGGCTTGTCTAATGCAAGTGACACCCCGGGGTGTCAACAAAAAGAGTGTTACTTACCCCTGGCTTCTTTATCCTAATTTTTTTTTCTGTCACTTTCAAAGGACAAAAGGACATCCGGGTGAAGGAGAAACTTACTTTTCCTCTTGTAGAGCTTTATTGAAACCTTTTCTTCTGATGGCCTTCTCTAATTACATGCTTTTTAAAAATATCTACATATTACACTGAGTTCTTTCCAGGGCTCTCTAGAAGGTAAAATGTTGGCTTGGAATCTGAGCTGTATTTAACTTAAATAACATCACTTGAATCCCCTTCCATCCCAGGGATTGAACCCAGAGGCATTCACCCACTGAGCCACATCCCCAGCCCTTTTTCATATTTTATTTAGAGACAGGGTCTCGCTGAGTTGCATAGGGCCTTGCTAAGTTGCTGAGGCTGGCTTTGAACTCATGATCCTCCTGCCTCAGCCTCCCACACAGCTGGGATTACAGACATGGGCCATCACACCCAACAATGTATCTGTTTTAAAAGGGGATAGTTGAGCAGTGAAGGACGAGTCACTTTTCATCCGCAGTTTTCTATCATTCCCGATTGCATTCAGAAAGGGTCAACTGGTCATTTAAGTTTGGCTCCTGAACTATCTGATCCCATCAACCCTGTTCTGTGCGTGTTCCACAAAATATGTGCCCAGAGTCTTTGTGCCTCAAAACTCAAAACCTGATGCCCACTCCTCAGCCAAAAACCACAAACTACTCCAGAACCCTGAATCTCCTTTTCTTCTCATCAAGTGTACCTCAGCCCTAACAAACTGCCTTACAGACAAGTTTTCCTTGAAGCTCAATTTCCAGGGAATGAAGGGCCTTGGGCAGCCAGCTGCTGGAATTCTTTCAGGATCCTGTTTGCCTGCAAAAGGGCATTTACTCTTGACATTTTTGAAGATATTCATTTTACAACCCAATTTTCACACTCAAATAATCACCATCTGTGTTGTCCAGTGCCGAGTGATCATAAAAAGACAGCGTTAGCTGTTCATCCCTCCATTTTGCTTTTTTTCCCCCTCTTATTTATTTTTTTGTTTTGTTTTGTTTTTAATTGGCGTGAGCATAATGAAACTCAGCATTCCATTTGCAGGTATCATTGCTTTATGCAAAAAGAGGGGAGAAGGGAAGAGGAAGGGGGAAAGGCAGGCAAGGTGGCAGACGGGGGAGGAAAAGGGACACCAGGTAGGGAGTGAACGCTCTCAGCCCCGGGCAAGCTGTTTCTCGTGGAACACGACCATCATTGCTGCTGCTTGTACCACTTCTGTTGCACCTTTCACCATTAACAGGCATGGTCCCTAGCCACATTGCCTGTTGCTTAATTAAACAGAAGGGGGCAGATACTAAGAGCCACAGCCAAGTAATATGATGCATGGCACTTTTGGTTGTAAGGTGATGCCAGCAAGCCATTGAGATGATATTGATATATGTTAAGATTTGCATTCATATGGATATTGGACTCCTGCTGTTCACCTTGGCCTGCTACAGGACTCCTGGAGAGTTCCCATTGGTTGGGGAAGTACAGTAGGAGGGAATTCCGGGGCAGGAAGTTGTTCTAGGGTTCCGGTAGAAGACTGCCGCGTGGGTGGACCGGCTTCTTCCCAGACATGTACAGGGTATTGGCGGCATTTTCAAAAATAAAGTTTTGTTCCTGCTTGAGTGGCTCGTGATTCTGTGCCCAGCCAGACTGCGGCACACCATGATCCACGAAGGAGGAAAGAGAACCCGTCTTTATCCCAATTTGAGATCCTGACTGTCTAAAAGCCAATTTAATCTACATTTGGTACTTAGTTGATAACTTGGTGCACTTTACAAATACTCTACGGCCATGTTAATTTCATAGTATTTTTTTTTCTCTTACTCCATTCTTGTATTTCAATAACAACTTACTTCCAAACATTTGATGTAACTTATTATATTGGATGTATTTTCTGTACCTCAGAGAAACGTAAGCTTCCAGACAGCAGGAATCTTTGGTCCGTTTTTGTTCTCTGTTGAATCCAAAGCACCTAAAGAAGAACCTGGGAACATTCTAGAAAGTGAGCACTTCCTTGCTGGATAATGAAGAAAAGCTTCTAAAGAAGCTGTGGCTCAGTCTTCAGGGACAGACAGGGTTTTTCCTTTGGCTGAACATGTTCTCGAGTCAGAATTGCACCCTTCCTGGCTCCTCCGGAGGCAAAGAAGGCCCTTGAGGTCCTGGATCCAGGTGTTCTTTGAGCCAACTGATGAAAAGAAAGGATTAAAATTGCTCTTTGTGGTGATTCGTTGTACTAGTGTGGTGTAGACCACGGCTTCCTGTTGACTGTCAGTGTCACTGTTGTTAGGTAAGATTTTATTTTATGGTATCCTAGTATCATTTCTTCTTCATCTTTCCTGGATTGATTAGAAGCTTTGTGTAATTCTCCTTCTTATTTCGGGACATTCTTGATGTGAGATTGATGGTTGACCTCACCCAAATTAAGACAGAAATCACCAGGCTCCGTTTTATTGGGAAATCAAGAAAATATCACTCTTGTGGTGGGACGGTTGTCTCTGCAGAATTGCATTTTATTGTAACAGACAACATGGAGGTCATGCACATCGATGATCAGTCCTCAAAAATCGAATAAATAGCTTTGAAAGGTAGCAGCAGTTTTTTTGAATTGTATTTTTTTTTCATATCATTTCCGTGATCCATTACACAGATCCAATGATCATGGAAATCTGATAAAAAATACTTTCTGGAATATTTCATGGAAATTCCTGCAGCTCTTCTCGTGGCTCCAAGACGGCGCTCCAGGGGAAGCAATCCAAGATGGCCACCAGGATTGCTGTGGTGAAGGCCAGCTGGCCACCGTGGAGAGGCAGAAAGGATGGCAGCTATACCTTCGTGATGGACAGCAAAGACACAGGGATAGAAGCTGCAGTAGCCCAGGTAGCAGAAGGCAGAAAGGACCTTGGGGAACACAGGCGTATGGCCTTCTCCACTGGCTGGTGGCCTTGTCTGCCCTGCCTGGAAACCGCTACTTCATAGTATCTTGAGCTCTCCTACACTGAGGAAGACGTCTCCAGATGAAGTGACTGAGACCTTCAAGACCACAGACCTCTGTAACTGTCACCATTGAAAATGACTTGCTCTCACTACCTGGTAAGTCCTCTGCTTGCACACACCAAGGTTGTCTCCTCTACTGCTGTGGGTTCAGTATCTCCTCACATTGTTTCACACTTTCGATGTGTCCTATAAGCATTTATTATTTGAATTAAATAAATGAATGAATATTGATTCTCCTTCCTTTCCTTTCCTAAAAGGAAATCTAAGCCCATGATGCCGGAAAAATCTCCATCACAAGAATTATTATCCTTCTTCGTAAGCCAAAACAAACAAACAAAACATAAATTAAAAATAAAAGGTGAAAGGACACTGTATTTTGTATAAAAATCAGAATGGCTTTCTTGGATGGAAAAAAAACACTTTTTGTGTTAGAGTTTCTTTTTGAGGAGTGGGGGGAACATAAAAGTTCAGGAAGAACTGATATACCAAGCCATTACAGAATTTTAGGAAACTTTTCTATCTCTGCTAGCTTGATAAAATTTAAGGCAAAGTCTAGTGGAAAAATATTTATCAATGAATTCATGTTTATTTTAAGATGGTGTTAACATAAGCTGAACAGAAAAGAGCAAATATAAAATTCCATGTATTACCACTCTGCATGAAGCACTCGCAGGACTTGGGGACGGCTCCACAGTATTCAGATACTGCACCAACACAGGCGAGATGGAGATGGAAGCCATATGGTTTGCATGTAGTAAAATAACACAGTTTATCTCCGCAGGTGAGAGGAAGTGCTGATGGGAGTAAATACTGTATGTCCCTAAATTTAAACCAAACACATATTAAGAGCTCTGTGTGGATCATTCGGGAAGGTGGACAACTGGAATAAGTAGCTCTCTGTTCTCGGAGGGGGCAGTGTGTTTCAGACTACATATTGCTCTATTTCAAAGGACCCAGTGTGAGCACATCTGGAGAGGCAAAGCCGTTTAACATCTGTGCTCCTGAAAATTAGAGTTATTGTCAAAACCACATCAGTGACCATGCATGGATTTCTATTAATAAACCACGCGGCTTCTTTTAATTATCACTTTTATTGTCTTACTCCTAGGTTAGGATTTTCCTCACAAAAGCAAACTCCCGTGATCTTAGGGCTCCACGTAGTACTTCCAGAGGTCCTGGAAAAATCTTGGAAGATGTTAAAGAGGCAGATTAACAGGAATGCGGAGGATTCCCTCACAAGACAAGAGCAGATACCTTGATTCAGGAGGTTTGCTCCTAGGCTGTACTCGCTCGGTCAACCCAGGAATGCACACATCTCTCTTTTAAATAACACAGGCATCGGAGAAGATGCATCTATGCCATCAGACCTTAAAACACAGGTTCCTCTCATGAAGGAGGTGTCCATTTGCCAGGTTTTATATTGTTGTTTTTTAAGACAACTTTGAAGCTACTAAGTAAGATCAAGGGTGAATCAGGTAAGAAATGAAAATGATGGAACTTTCATTCTTGAATTGGGGTCTGGTGGTCTCAGTGGCCTTCTACATGGTTCTTCCCCGTTCTGTGCTATGACTGTTCATAAGAACAAAACACTTGTGTTTTTTTTCTTAAAGTAAATGATTAATTCATTTGATATAAAACCCAGACAACATCTTATTGGGATACCGAGGTCAAGGTGAATAGTAGGAAAGATAAGTCCCGAGATTTTTGTGGCCTGAGGCAGGAGAATTTATTTCTCACTCATCCGATCATCCAGTGAGGGTTTTCCTGGTCATTGGTCTGGTCTCCCCTACATGGTGATTCAGGGATCCAGGTTTCTTCCATTTTCTGTGGCCAACACCCTGGAGCACCTGGGAGGACTCTGCTTCCAGCCAAGGGAAGGCGGAAAGAGTCAAGAAACCAATGTCTGCTCAGAAGCGTTGGCCTGAAGGTGACTAGACTATATGTCCCCTTCAGTTAATGTTTTGCCAAAGAAAACCAGTCATGTGGCTCTTTGTGGATAAAAGATAGAGGTCTCTTAGAGACAGCTCCATATTATTGAATGAGGCACACAAATTGTGTTTTGTTTGTATTTTTTTTTTTTTTTGGTTTTGGTACTGGGGATCTAACCCACTGAGCTACATCCCCAGTCCTTTTTATTTATTTATTTATTTTAAATTTTTTGAGACAGAGTCTCACTAAGTTGCTTAAAACCTCCCTAAATTGCTGAGGCTGGCCTTGAACTTGCAATCCTCCTGTCTCAGCCTCCCGAGTCACTGGGATTACAGGAGTGTGCCACCGCCCCTTACTATGCACACAAATATTCTGATAAACCATCTGTACTATGGTACATAGTGTAAATCATTTCTGGCTTCCTCATGAATTACCGAGAGATTTCATTTTTGGTAGGGTTGATGGAGGTAGAGAGTAAGTGAATTCTAAGGCTTTTAGATCTGCTATTTCTTCACCCACAAAATATCCTGGGGACCAAATGCATTGGAAAACTGACAGTTGAGGTAATGACTCAAACAATGGCCACAGGTCCACATAGAACTTAACTGGTCTCTGCTGGCTGCTCTGCATTACCCTGGAAAAGCTTCTGCAGCTAACATTATGCATTTTACATTGCTCTGCACCTAAACCTGGAACTCTGCAACAAATGCATCCTGCAAATTAAAAAGAAAAAAAAAAGATCATTAGTTATAGGTGCAAGGTAGCTATAAAGGAAAAGCACTTTCTTTTACTCTTTTCCACAAAAGAGCTACTCCAGCCCTCATGTCACTTGCCCCAATTAAATATATAAATGGCAAGGGGCCAAGTTAATTATAGCTCTAGGGACTTGGACCAGGCGAGGCCAGAAACAAAGTAGGAGGACAAATGACCAAAGCTTATACTTCACTTTGGATACAAACAAAGCCTTTGCCTTCGTTTGCCCTTCAGAGGAATATTCTGCCCTGAATGTAAGGTGGATCCATCTGGGAGAGCTTTCGTGATCGCTCTTCATTACAGAAAAATTGGATGGATATTAACCAAACCCAAAACATGAAGACCCATTACAGGGTAGTGAGAGGCACCTGCTGATGTTGACCATTCCAACAGAGGTCACCAAAATAAAGAGTGCCTGAGCAAGCCACTCTCCTAGGAAAAACTCCCAGGAAAAGCGCTGATGATCTACAAGGTAGATTACATTGAAGTAAACAATGATCCCTCTCCATCGGGCTAAACACTCTAAACAGGGTCCTAGAAGCTCCAGGTCCTCGCCCTTCTGCTGATGAGACTGCCCTGCAAGTGAGGAGTTCTGCCCTGGAGGAGCCTGGGCCACACAGCATGTGCAGAAGGGACACTTCCTTAAAGGTGAAGTACAACATGGAGAGAAGATTAGTTTGCACTGAAGTCAGACTCTCCATAACCTGGCAATGTGTTCAACAAAAAGGAAAAGAAGCTGCCGAATTTTATCTCCAAGTGGTGTGTCATTATTTCCAGCGAACTCGCCCCTTCAGACAACCCAGACAGCTTATTTTCTTGGAGCCCTGTCCCCACAGAGCACACGCCCTCCTCTTACTAAAACCCAGAGAACAACAACAGCAGCTGAGAAAACATCCCAGTCCCCAGGACACATGAAGACTGACTGAGGATGACTGAGCGGGTGGTGGGGGTGGCAGGTTGTCACCCCAGGTAGGTCACTTGGTTTGCATCAAGGAAAGGGGGACTTGGATTGGGGTGCAGGCCTCTTACTTGGTTCTGTGAGTCATAGGGGGTTAAAGTTCAGGGAGGTTTTTCTTGGAAAAGCAGAAAATAAAATTCTCAATGCATAATGTGGCTAGACTGTGATATTTCCTTCCACTTTTTAAAATTGGGATTTGTGTTTTATGTGCTTTGGATTTAGCTCCTGGGTGCTCTCTGCTTAGTTTAAAAGGGTTTCCATCTCCACATTGTCATACATGGAAAAAATATACGGAGGTAGTGCACTGTACGTTGTGACTTTTATTTTGCCGTCAGACTGCAAGTTACAATATACCTGTGTGCATTAAAGACTCGGGGGCTTTAACGAAGGGAAAGGGCCCTGTGTACATTGTGCAAAGAGAACTGACAAGCCTGGAGGGAAGAACTGAAAATCCACCACTGGCCTTCTTAGGCACGTCAACCACACAGCCCAGATTTCGGCAACAGCTCCAATTGCCTGTCACAACATTTCATTCAGTAAAGGCCATTTATTAAAAACACACAAAAATGGTTTTTGTCAGATGACATGCACTGATTTTTGGTTCATTCGGAAGCCACTCATCAGCCTCATGGATGAGCAAACCATAAACTTTGAGTGGGCTGGGGATGTGGCTCAAGCGGTAGCGCGCTCGCCTGGCATGCGTGCGGCCCGGGTTCGATCCTCAGCACCACATACCAACAAAGATGTTGTGTCCGCCGAGAACTAAAAAATAAATATTAAAAATTCTCTCTCTCTCTCTCTCTCTCTCTCTCTCTCTCTCTCACTCTCTTTAAAAAAAATAAAATAAAAAATAAACTTTGAGTGATTTTGTATTTGTTTTCAAGAGCGGTGATAGATTCCTTGGGGGGAAAGGGGAGTGGGATTCACATCCACTCTCCTAACCTGGTCATAGCATGTTTGTTCCAGCTGCTGTCATAGAAAAAGGTGCCATCAGACCCCAGCCTAACCCATAATGCTGACCTGTGCTCACTACCCAAGCAAACCGGCTGCCCATGGTCATACCTGGGGACCTGACCAGACAGTGCTAGACATGCAGTTAGCTCCTGGATGGCAGGGGGGGGGGGCAGGGGCTGGAAGCTCTATAAAAGTCAGAGTGACCACTGACCCCTAGAAACAACCGTGGAAGATGGAAACCACTCTCTTACCACCCCTGAATTCCTGGTCCCCTTCCCCAGGGCACAGAGAGGCTGATGTTCAGCATGAAAACTGAAACCAGGGGATTGCAAGTGGTGTCTCAGCAGAGATGTCACAGACAGGAGGACCATAGGCACAGCGCAGATCCCCGACTGCTGTGAGGAGACTCACTTGTGCAATCCGTGGGTCACCTGAGTTCAGAAAGCCAATGGACAAGCAAACACTCATCTCAGCCTTCAGGATGCAAGATACCGGTCTTTTCTGTTCTGTGATAAGGTTTCAGAAAAGAAAAACTATGTGTAAAGCTCTCTTTAGAAAGAAAGGAGAGGGAAGTGAAGGAACCCCAAAAACAGAGCCCCCAAAGCCAAAAGGAGTAGAAGCATCTGGAGGAAAAGAGGGTAACGTGACTAAAACACATCAATCTTCATTTCTACTGAACAAGGGCTGTAAACTCACTTTCTACACCTTTCTCTTGGCATTTGGATTCAAAAGGCACCCAAAAGAGAGCAATGCCGGGTACAGAGCCGAGAGTAGTTTTATTTACAACACCAGGCTGTTTAGAACTCCCATTTTATTCTTGGTAATTTGATTGTTTGGTCACGCCTCCTAATAAGTGAAATGTTACACTGGAGTATTTGTTTAAACCTCGCAGCTTCGGAGGCAGTAGGTTGCTGAATGATGTTTGCTAATGGCACACATTCGATAATTCCTATAATGTGAAATCTCAGCCAGATTTAATGTTTAATTTCCCTGGGATTCACTCTGAAATTATTACAGACATTATGTATTCCACTCCCTGGACTTGAAATTAATTTCAAAACTGAGTAAAAGTGCATCCATTTTATGGTGCCTTCAGGGAGTTCAAATCAGTAACATTCCATTTGTCCTGAAGTTTCTGAAGTTGAAAATACCTATTCACTTTATTGCACTTCATCTAGGTTGAGTTCCTACAAGGCACCATTGCCACAACCCCATCTTTGTTTTTGTTTGTGAACTTGGATGTGCCATGGCCTGATCAGTTAATACCTCCACAAACCTGAACGGATCTTGCAGCTCTATCTGCCTAACTAGAGGGTGCTTTTGTGTGGTTATTGTGATACAAAGCTATCACCAACATGCAATGATCTGGCAAGAGAAATAATTAAATAGCTACCTCAACATCTCCTTTGTATGACTATCTGTCACAGAAACAGAATTTACAACATGCACTGCTTTGATTAATCAATCAATGCATTGGCTATGCCTCCGATACCTGGCCCAAGTAGAAAGCTCTGTGGCTGGTAAACCTCCAAACATTTTAGAATAAAGCAACCAGACCTGTGTTAGGTTGTGATCCAAAAATTCCCAGACAATAAATCTTTAATTTGCTACCCTGGCAACTCTCACCAAATCTGAATTAAAAGAAAATTTTCCACACAAAGCTTTGAAAGGATTTGCCTCCTGAATAGTTTCAAAAGTTTAACCTTTAGCAGAGTCACGCTTCCTACAATCCAAAAGGAACCGGAGTGAAAAAAAGAAAAAAGACATCAAGGGATTAATTCACAAGTTTTACCCCAAAATGAATGACAGCTGTTTGGGAGTTCAATTGCACTGACGTCCCATTAGGTTCAAAACATCCTGGGTCTTGCAATTATCTCATAGATTTAATAAAACCTTGTTAGTAAAAACTTCACCTTTCTGATTTGGGTCTCAGCCAGTTAACTCGCACATGGAGAAATACATATAACTGCTTTAGATGAACTCTGAGCAGGAAGGTAATTCAAGCGGTGAGTTCTCAGAATTTTTTATTTTTACCTGAGAGATCTTCTTTGTCCCTCTTTCCTCCCTCTCTGCAGGGAGGGGGATGGGGTTAGAGGTGGCATCTTTAGTTTTAATTTCAAGTGATCAGACTGGTAAACTACGTGGGGCCTAGTAGTTTGCCGGAAGGGGTAGAATAAAAGCTTGAGAAATTTGTCACTGCTCTACACCCAAAGACTTTAAAATGATGGAAGAATTTTAAACCTAAAGACGTTAGAGATCACCCAAAAGCCAGTTCCTCTTATTTCTCAACTAAGAAAATTGAGAGCACAGGAAAGAATTGGCAGACTCAGCCTTACAGCAGAGCCAAGATGGGTGTGAGGACATAGTCTCCTCTGGCTGGCACACAGACTCCCCTGTCATTCCCTAACCCCGTTGCATGACTTATTTTTCTTCTGACTCATCTGGACAGAGCTTGGAGACAAAGCCTTTCTTGCCCCTGTATCCTCAGTGTGTGGTTCAGGACTGAAAATGCAGTGAAGCTGCTCTCTTTCATCCCCAAAATAAAAATAGTTTCGTCTCTCTCTTATTGTACACTTGTCGTGTGACCATAAAATCTCATGGTTAAGAAGAAAAGCTTAAAGTTGCTGGAAAGATCACCAGCCATGGTGAGGATATGGGGAAAATGGTAACTTGTACATTGCTGGTGGGACTGCAGACTAGTACAACTGTCCTGGAAAGCAGTATAGAGATTCCTAAGAAAACTAAGGATGGAAGCACCATATGACCCAGATAACCCACTCCTTGGTATTTGTCCAAAGGAAACAAATCAACATGCTGTAGCCACACAGCCACCTCAGCGACTACAGCAACACATTTCACAATGTAGCCCAATTATGGAATCAATCCAGATGCCTGTAGTAGATGAATGGATTAATAAATTGTGGCATATATACCCAATGGAGTTTTACTCGGCTACAAAGAAGAATGGAATTATGGAATTTGCTGGTAAATGGGTGGAAATGAAGAACATCATGCTAAGTGAAATAAGCCAGTCTCAGAAAATCAAGGGCTAAATGTTCTCTCTCATATGTGGAAGCTAGAGCAAAATACAGGAAAGAAAAAGGGGAAGATTGTATAACATAAAGATATAGGGAAGACCAATAGAGTAGAAGAAGGAGAGAAAGAGAGAGAGAGAGAGAGAGAGAGAGAGAGAGAGAGAGAGAGAGAGAACGCACAGAGATGGGAAAGGGGAAGAAATGTGGAATGTGGAATAAATTTTTAAAAATCATGCTATGTGCATATGTAAATATACCACAGGGAATTTCACCTTTATGTATAAATAGAAAGAACCAACTAAAAATAAATAAATGAGCAGCAAAAGGAAGATCAGTAGAGGAAGGAGAATGTGGGGAGAAACAAGGAGAAGCAAAGGCGGGGAATGTGAACTAAAATCAAATTCCATGCAGGTGAAATTCTTTTGGTGGGGCGGGGAATGAATCCAACTATTATGTATGACTATAATAAAAAAAGAAAGAAGCAAAATTAGTTAGTTCACCAGCATTATATTGTAAACTGTTGTTTAGGGTTTTAGGTGAAAACCTAGAAGAGTCACTGTGCCTATAAATGGTACCTATCTGTGTCTATATGCCACTGTAGTCCTTGGGCTTAGTTGTGTCTTGAGAGGAAATAAGGAAACCCCACTACCACCTTAACACCATTGTGTGGAAATCTTATGACGTCAGGTACAGCATTACACCATTATTTTTAAGACTGTGTAGCATTCTCTTATATGAATGTACCATGTCGGATTTAACTTAAAATCTTTTCATTTCCATTTATCCATTACCATAAATAATATTGTCCTAAGTATTCTCATGCATGCAATTGGAATTTTAAAAATATTGGTGCATATTTTAAAATTACCCTCCAGAAATGAAGCAATTTTCATTCTCACCAACTTTTTAACGTGTGCATTTTCCATACCTCTTCACTAGACACAAGGAGTGTCTTTATTCTGCTGTCTTGACCAAAAAAAATAATAATAATTAATTTCCAAATAGGGGCTTATTAGTGAAGTTAATGGATTTGTAAATTTATTGGGAGCCTACCCTTTTCCAGACATCCTGGTATACACTGGGATTATAAAAATATGCAACACAAAAAGAGTCTCCATCTTTTTATGATTTACCAAATCTAGTGAAGCCACAGCTGGTAAAAACAATTACCAATTACAAAAAGATCTGTAAAGGATATAAACATGTGATTGGGGAGGCAAAGTGCTCACAGACAGTGCGGGTTAGGGAGCCCAGCTGAAGGAAGGACTTTGCAACCAAGACCTGGCAGATAAGAAGGCGCCAAGCAGCATAAGAGAAGGAGGCCATCGGTGGAGGGAGGCTGCAGGACCAACCAAGGGAAGCCCAGGGAACATACTGGGAAAGGACCAAAAACTGACCCAGCCAAAAAACAACAACAAGAAACAGAAGAGCATGCATCTCGGATTGGAAAGGAGGCCAGGAGCTGAGTCCCCTTAGCAGGGCTCCGAAGGTGGGGAGGACTTCGAATTTATGCAGTAAGAAGCCACTGGAAGGTCCAATGCAGGGAATGACAGGATCCAATGTATGCATTTGAAAGATCACAGCAAAAACAGACGAGGAGGGATGTGGGGAGCCACGGAGAAGATCTGTTAGGAGATTGCTGGAGGGGCCAGGGCAGGGCAGGAGCAGCAGAGACGGACGGGGAGGAAGGACAGGCTGGAGGTATATTTTAGAGCTAGCACTGGCAATATCTGGTGATGGACAGGTAATAGAATTTAAATAAGGGCAAGGATGACTTCTGAATTTCTGATCTGAGTGACAGGAAGTCGCTGTGGTGCAGTGAAATAAAGAAACCTGAAGGGGGAGGAAGTCTGTCATAAACCAAGGACTCCAACCAGCACTAGATACAAAGATAAAAATGAGAAACAAACTACATTCAGAGCAATCCAGATCGCTGAATACATTAAGGTATGAACAGATAGTACACCTTCATGAAAATCGTGACCTCAAAGAAAAGCTATTACATGGGAAAGTGACCGCAGTATGCTAAGTGAAGGAAGAACCCATTTTTTTTTGTTTACACAGAATGACCTGCACAAAGAAATGGAGATAGATAAAAAAGAACAGGATGAAATATACCTTACATACTTACAGTGATTATATCTTAATGGTAATACTACAAGTAACTTTATTTTCTATATGCTTTTCTTCATTTTCCAAATATCTCCTACCAAATAACAATAAAATTCTTATGATCGTATAGAAAGAGCCATTAAAATGGCTTACCCAATGCTGTCCACAGTCTAGACTGGGTCAGGTTATAATTAAACCACACAACCCAGTGGATAGATAAAACACAGCATTGTGCTGCCATGTCTTGGCCTTGAAGATGATTACTGCTACTTTATATATGGACACACATTTGTCAAATAAAATATGTCCATGTTTCTTTAATGAAGACAGAAAACTAGAACTCAAGTCTCTCGGTACACAGGTGTGTGCTTCTTCTGCTGGGGCACTTAGTCCTTCTCAACAGCAAGCACACTGTCTGATCTCCACCCACACCCAAACCAGCCAAGAATTCTGAAACTTGCTCTGGACCAACCATGTTCATAGGCAGAATGGGAGACCAACAGGGCCAAGTGGTTTCTGGAACACAGAAGTTTTCCATCTGTCTTCTGCCTCTCTTTCATCTGCTGAGCTAATAGCTTAGATTCCTTAACAAGAATTAGTTCCTACATCTTTCTGCCAGGCACGGTGGCGCAGGCCTGTAATTCCAGTGGCTCAGGAGGCTGAGGCAGGACAATTGCTAGTTCAAAGCCAGCCTCAGCAACATTGAGGCACTAAGCAACTCAGTGAGACCCTGTCTCTAAGTAAAATACAAAATAGGTCTGGGGATGTGGTTCAGTGGTTGAGTGCCCCTGAGTTCAATCCCTGGTACCCAAAAATTCACCCTAGGCATTCAAGACTCTGATCAAATACTTTCCCAAGAAAAGATCTTGAAAGGCTACCTGAACTCTGGATGCCTAAAAGTGAGAGATCTTCAAAACAAAAGGGGGAGGGGTAAAACCTGGGAGACCTAGGAAAGGCAACAAATATTTAATGAATTCTTTCTGTGTCCTGGCCACTCGCCAAGTTGTTTTACATATATATTATATTTAACCCTACCACCCCAGCAAAGCAGGATTATTATTCCCAGTGGACGTTCATTCACTCCACAAATATTTACTGAGCATATGCTAGATATGCTTAGCAGTATTCTAGTTCCTAGAGATATTGCAAAAAAAAACAAAACACACAAAACTCCCTGCTCTCCAGAAGTTGACTCGGGGTACTTGGAAGAGACAGACAACACATATTTTTCAAATGAATGTATAGCACAGCAGATGGTGGTAACTGCTATGAAGAAAAATAAAGCCAAGTAAGGGGATAACGTGTGAGACACAATAAAAGATACGTCAAGATCTTGCAGCTGGCAAGGGCCTAAGCGAGGACCAAACTCAATGTCCCAAACTGGCAGGTTTGCTAAGCCCCTGCTTGTCTCCTACATGGTACTGTCTCCCTAGAAAGCTCGTTGGACCTGACAATTTTGCCTGGTGTCAGCCCTGCCAACAACCCACAAATACCCTGATGGGTGAACCATTGTTAGCCTACTGTGAGTCAAGTAAAATCTACTTACTGGTAATTGTTCAGCATGGTTGGTTTTCGCTTGTGTGTGAATGCAAAGCTCCTCCAATCCTGGTGACTTTCAAATACGAAAATAAAAACCTCAGCCCATACATGAAGTTTGTGGAGCCCCAGACCCCACTAAGTATAGGCAACATCAATTTCCATTTTAGTAAAAAAAAAAAAATGTGACTATGAGGTAAACCTCAGTTTTATAAGCATCTTTTTCCTTCTTCCTCCCATCTTTTTTTTTTTTTTTTGGCGGGGGGGAAGGGGGACAAAATTAGGGTGTGTGCACATGTGTGTATGAGTGTGTTATTTATGCATTCTATTAAACTATTTTTGTACCAGAAGAAAAAAAATTTAGTGCAAAGATTGGGGGAGGAGGGCCAAGCAAGGGGTTAGGATTTTTTTTCTGTTCAATGAACCTCTAGATGCCTATTTAAATCCATCTTCAAAACATCTCACCTGCTAAATCTAAGGCATTTGGAATACTAGTATAAATCCATCAACGATATAATGCCATGGAAAGGTCAGCCCACCTGAAGTTCCTTGCTTCTTTGTGGACAAATATGGCCTGATCATGAGCTGGGTGAGAGAAAATGAGCCTCCCCTGTATCTTAGCAAAGAGAAGAGCAGGGGCAAACAGAAAGAATATTAATTTTCATCAAGAGAAAATCAAACTTGTCCAAGAACTTTATTGGCAGAAGTGAAATTAGTTTTTCTATAGCAAATAGTTAGTGGAGTTGAGGGATTAGTCTATTGCCCAAGAAGGAAAGTAAACCCAACGGAGTCCAGAGCATTCTTGTTCTCAATAACACATTTAACTCTCAAAAACA
The DNA here is from genome assembly GCF_964194105.1 of Spermophilus citellus. Classification (NCBI taxonomy): domain Eukaryota; kingdom Metazoa; phylum Chordata; class Mammalia; order Rodentia; family Sciuridae; genus Spermophilus; species Spermophilus citellus. The sequence continues at coordinate 85,437,850 of NC_138198.1, forward strand.
AATAAGATTTGTCTGTGCACTTGCACTCTTAAAAAACACCTAAGACTAGATGATCTAAAGGTCTCCCCTGCTAAAAATCAAATTATTAAAGCAAGTTCTCTAAACTCATAATGCTCAAGACAATTGTTAAAATTTTTATTGAATGTAAAGTGCCAATCTGGGGGGGGTCGTCCTGGATTCAAACGAAATTCACTGTAAACAGGAATAGGCACAAGGTCTTCCAATTGACAGACTGCAGCAGAATTGAGTTACACCGTGGTACATGGGACTGGTGCATACAGTTATTTTTTGTAGGGAAACAAAATAAGATCATTGCATTATTTGGAAACTCTCAAGATAAAGCTAGGAGAAATGATGTTGCAGAATGTCATGGTTTTAGATATTACAAAATACATCCTCTTAGCTGTTGGTGATTTTGTGAAGGTCAGGTTAAAAGTACTTTTGATCAAGTGCCAGACTTCTGGTTAACTGAGTTCATGAATTGAACTGGAGCACTGCATGAGCCAAGTCTCCCGTCAATTAGAGGATTCTGAACTTGGTCCAAACTTTACTGTATTTCTTCTTTGCTTATCCCCTCATCCAAGTTGGTGAATTGCTCTGGACAAAAGGCAGAGGTGGACAAAGGGTCAGCCTATATCACAGAGCTAGGTTAAGGAAAGAGAAAGTCCACGCAAAGTTCTATCTGCTCAGAGGTGTTTTTTTTTTTTAATATTTATTTTTTAGGTTTTTTTGGTGGACCCAATATCTTTTTTTTTTTCTACATTTATGTGGTGCTGAGGATTGAACCCAGAGCCTCACGCATGCCAGGCGAGCGCTCTACCACTGTGCCACAATCCCAGCCCCCTTCTCAGTTTTGACAGTTCCCTGGTGAAGGGACACTGGGGTAGACCCCACAGCCACTTAACTGTAATTATTGCTTATGGTAGATATACTTAATTTTAAGTTAACTATTTAGTAATCAATAAATTGTCCACTCCAGAGAATGGGTTCTGCCCATCTCAATAAAGTCTTTCACTCTTCCCCAAAGTTAGAGAACTCCTCTAAATATTGTTCAAGATTGGTTTGGGACCCAAGTGGGTCAACAGGTCAGTAGGGCTTTTTGACAGGAGCCTTAACAAGTTCTTTTTCTGCCTGAGTGGGCTGCTCGAAAGGATACAATTGTTGCATAAAAGTGAAAAGATTTTGTAGATTGCAACAAAACCTGAATAGCATTGCCTGACCAAGAGATTCATAATATTCTCCAACTCAAATATCACTTGATTTCCAGCAAGAATTGTCACACATGAATGGACTTTACAAATTCATCAACCACCCTTACTTTCCTATAAATCAGCCCCAACCACAATACTGTGTTCATACCTGTATCAACTGAATATAGTCAGTCTGAGTAATATTCACCAGGGGTTATAAAGTAATAACATATCTGTCTGCAGTGATCTCATTTACCTTGAAGTACACACACACACACACACACACACACACACACAAACACACACCCCTACCTTTTTTCAAAAGCACATTCCTTTCCTCAAAAAAGAAAATCCTAATAGTTTGGAAATAGGCATTCAATATCTGCTTTTTTCAAAGGTCTTTATTTTTACCTGATCTCCTGCTATAATTGCCTCCAAAGCTGTGTTCCTATTTGACTGTAATTTTCCGTAGCAAAGTTGTCCTGCTAAATACAGCTCAAAGCTGTGGGCAGAAGTAATGAGTATGGGAATTCCTGCTCCTTATAACTAACTTCTTCTGTTGCTTTCTTGGGGTTTGAGATGATGGAATAGGCCCCCAAAACTACAGAGAATAAATCATTATGAATCAACATATTACTTGTGCTGGTATTTCTAGCACTATGATCCACCAGCTACCCATAGTGGGATATTTAAAAGTGTTTTTCCAAGAATTTTATTTACCTTTGTCTCCAGAATAAATAAAATACAGTGCAGGAGAAGCACATTTGGGATTTTGAAATCCATCCCCAAACAACATGAATAGGAACCCCCGCCAACCCACATACACCTTTTCTTTGGTAAGAAACCACCTTTCTCCCCCAGAGCAACTTAAGAGTCATACTCTGTGTGATATTTTTCCCCTCATTTGAAATGTTATTTTAATTTGATCTCATCTGATATGATGAAAAGAAATAGTAATTTATTGTGTGTGTTGGTGTAAGGAATATGGTATCACAGTAAGGATCCATATAACTGTGGTTACACTTGCCAAGGGACAAAGTGGCTGATTAGTTTCCAGTTTGAACCTGCATGGGGTGGTGGAACAGCTTGCTATTTTTGTTAGAGTAACCCTGACACATTGGATCCCCTAGAACCTATCAGCTTCACTGGAAGAGGGCAATAAGTTGGCCCTGAATGACTCGTTGGTGGCAGAGCCTGGATCCTAGCAATCCTATAATGCCGGCCCGTGTTGAATTCAGGGGAAAGATGTTCTCTGCAACTAAAAGGGAAAAAAATAAATAAATATTGTCTTAGTTTGTTTTCCACTATTCTAACAAAATACCACAGACTGGATAACTTACAATGCAAAGAAAAATTATTTGGCTCATGATTGAGAGTGGGGAAAGTACAAGTACGTGGCACCAGCATCTGGGGAGGGCCTTCGTGCTGCAGCGTGACATGGTGGAAGGGGAAGCAAGTACTCAAGAGATGGAGAAAAAGGGGGTCTAACTCCCACTGTAATTCACCCAGCGCAGCAATGATGGCATCAATCCACTCATGAGGGTAGAACCCTTGTGAGTTAACTGCCTTCTAAAGCTCCTACCTCTTAAAATCATCACGATGGCAATTCAATTTAACATGAGTTTAGAAGGGAATATTCAAATCACACAAATATAGAGAGATGTATATACCATATTAGCTTTTCATCACTGTGACCAAAACACCTAACAAGAACAACTTAAGGCAGAATTTACTTCGGGCGCAGAGTTTCAGAGGTCTTATTCCATAGTCAGTCGATCCCATTGCTCTGGGTCTGAGGCGGAGTACAACATCTTAACAGAAAGGCATGGCAGAGGAAGCAGAGATAGAGACAGACTGGAAAAGGCCAGGGACAGATATAGTCCCCAAAGCCACACCCCCAGTGATCTATTTCCTCCAGCCACACCCCACCCACCTATAGTTACCACCCAGGAGTCCATTCAAATTATTCTCCATCAAAAGGTTTAATCAACTGGTGACATTACAGCCCTCTCTAGCTAATCACTCCATAAAAAGTCCTACTTCTGATCCTAGCTGCATTGGGGACCATGCTTTCAACACATGAGTTTTTCAGGGAGACAGTCCAGATCCAAACCATAATATATTATGAACTTAAAATATATATTATATAGTATGTACAAGAGTAATTTTATTTCCATCCTTATCCCAAATGCAGGGAAGACATTTTTTTCTTCCCAAACTCCAAATCGCTACTGTATTAGTCAGCTTTTTGTTGCTGGAACAAAATGCCTGAGAAAATCACCTTAGAGGAAGAAAATTTCATTTTGGCTCATGGTTTCAAAGATTTCAGTCCACAGTCACTGGCTCAGTTGCTCTGGGCCTGAGGTGAGGCAGCATGTCATGGCAGCTGGAAGGTGTGACAGAAGATGCTGCTCACTGCTGGCAGAGAGAGAAAGAGACACAGAGAGCAAATATGAGACAAGGACAAAAGATACAGTTACAGGACATGCCCAGATGACCTATTTCCTCCAACCAGGTCCTACCTCCTACAGTTTCCACCACCTCCAAATAATGCCATCAAATTACTAATCCATCAATAGATTAATCCATTGATGAGGTCCAGAGCCCTCAGGATCCATTCACTTCCTAAGAGCCCATCTCCAAACATTGCTGCCCTGGGGACCAAGACTTGATTTAACACATGAGCCTTTGGCCATGGAATGTCCAAACCTTAACATCTTTTCTGTGGAGTTAAAGTCCAACTGCTCTCCTTTCCCCACCAACAGGCCAAACTCCTCAACCTGACACTTGAGGTATACCTCAGTATGTCCCTAAATGCCAGTCCAGCTTCTTTGACTCTTTCGGGGGGTGGGGGGGTCAGAATTCTAGTCAAATGAAATTCCTCAGAGCTCCAAGGGAACACAAGATGCTTCCAGTTGATATGCATGCCACAGCCACCACCTATAATACCCTTTCTTTCCGTTCTTCCTATTCATCCGACTCCAACTTTAACATGCCACTTTAATAAATGCACCTATTCAGTGAAGCATTCTCTAACTCCCTAATCAAGAATCTTCATTCTGAACTTCCACAGTGAGGGCTACAATGCCTTTCTCGAACACATTTCCTTCTCTATGAAGAAGCTCAGAGAAAAACTTTGGCTTACAAGTGAAGAAAGTCTCAGTAAGGGCCTTACAACTACCTCATTTAACCCTCACACAATCATACAAGCCAGGTATTATTATCTTCATTTAAGAGAGAATGAAACTGAGGTTCAGAGAACTCCTCTGGATGAAATCTTGTTCCACACTTTCCGATATATCATTACTCATACACCTTAGAGAATATTGACTCTTGTTCTTTGCCAACATTTCTTTTCTCCCTTACTGGATCAGAAGTTTGTATGGTAGTGGTAGTTGTTACTACTGTTGTTCTGAAAGGTGAAAAAAAAAAAAGAGCCATCTCAATTTCACCTGTGCACAGTAAATTTCTGGCTCAAATTTGTGTTGCATTAATACATGATCTTTCAGAAGGAAATTTAAAAAAAAATAAAAGGAAACAAATTTCTGTCTCATTGTTCATCTTTACACAGAGGGAAAAAACTAGTAAGAATGTTTTTTCTAGAAATTTGGCTATTTGAAAATTAGAAAATGAAGGCCATTATTTTGGTAACAACAGCTTCCATTGTTAGAACATGAATGAAGCGCCGAATCTTGGACAAGTGTGTCATTTAATTATCCCTGCCTGTGAGGTAGGTGGTATGAACCTACCAAATTGCAAATGAGGACCTTACTGAGAGAGTAAGGTTAGCAAGAAGCAGGACTTACACACCAAGGCTTGCACTCCTCAGCACTGTGCTAGCTCACCCTGACATCTGTGGGACTACTTAATAATCACTTGCAGACAGCACTCCATTCCTCTCTGCCTCCTAACCAGAGGAAGGCCTCCTTCCCCCATGCTATCTTTTTTTTATTCTCTAAATAATTTACCTTCTTTATAGAAAAGAACCTCTGTGCTGTGATAGAGGAAAAGCAGAGCTCCCTTCTTTGTCTATGCAAGGTCTATCATTGAAAACAATTCCAAGGGATCCTTCGGACCTCCAGGCCCTTCCCATCACCCGTACTACAATCGGTACTCCCGGCGTAGGTAGCCTGACCCCTAGTGGAGACCAGCGGCAAGTGTCTGCATTTCAGCTCACTTTCAGTTGCAAATACAATGGCTCATTCCCAATGGATAGAAAAGCAGGTCAAGATCTTGTCATCACAGCTATACTAATGATGTCGCATATTTTGTTGACCATGAAACACAAAACAAAGGAAAAGTAGCAAAATATACTTTATTAAAACTATAATATCCAAAAAAACAATTCGAAAGCGGGTTTTTATGTTTCCTTTCATTTACCACCTTTAGTTTCTATAACTCTTAATTAAACTCTCGGAGTCGACGACAACATTTCTTCAAACAAGATAACTCGCACAGGAGTGCTTTCAAGAAAGGATTAAAAATGGTGAGGTTGGGACATCTTCGGTTTGTCTAGATGAAATACTCTCATGAATCCATCATTTTAAAACATCCCTATCCACGTTCAGTGTTACTTGTAATTTCACTGATGCTTAATTTATTTTACCACATATTAGAGTTTAATTAAACACCAGACAGGAGTTTCACCGGCTCACTCTTTCTACCCAGTGATGTTGGCTTTTTTTACATTCAAGGCTAACAACAAAAGTAATCCAAGGAAGAGGAACTGTGTTTCATTTAGAGAACTGGGTCATGTATATTTCCATTTTATTACCAGCAGATAGTCTATATTAGTCCCCCATCTCCCAACTTTTTTTAAGTAGGTAGTAATTCTTATTAATGGCAGTGGCACCTGCATTGGGGTGGACAAGTCTAGTCACCAGCAGGTCCCCCTGCTGTTTTACTCAACTGGCAACCTGCTCTCAGCCCTGACAGCTGCTGTGTGTGTGTGTGTGTGTGTGTGTGTGTGTGTGTGTGTGTGTGTTTTCCTCCTGGGCAAAGGAACTCCATGGATGTTGAGAAATTCTTCTTTTTCAACCCAAACTTTGGTTTCAGAAAGTAGCAATGAAATCCACAACAGATAATAAACTTTTAGATATGTACTTAATTGCATGGGTCCATCAATACACTCCCATGGAAAAATGTTCAGCAATACAGAAAATGTCTAAACCAGGAACACCTTTTTAGATCCCGTTTCCCCATCCTCATCCCTTTTTCTCCTCCCAAGCACCAAGAGGTCGGGGGAGAATTCTCTCTACAAAAATAATAATGATAATAATAATAATAATAAATAAAAGTAGACAAATTGATTAAAAACAACCATTTCAGATCACTTGAAATGATCACAGACAGGACACTTGAGACATTTGCCATGTTGGTTTGAATCCTTTGTACATACATAAATAAATAATTGGAGCTGGTTATATTTACAAAGACAGGCTCTCCTATCTGTGTTGACCTGCAACTTGAGTATTCATTCACTCAAACTGTACTGACAGATCTATTTCTGTATCAATACATATTGCTCTTTTTCTTTTTTTCCAGCTGTGTACAGTATTGTTGTATCATTATTTACTTATTAAATTCCTTTTTTGACTTAAAGTTCATTTCTACTATTTTTATATTACAAATAATGCTATAATGTCCACCTTGAACTAACTGTTGGCTAGAAATTAAAAATGAAACTATTGAGCAAAAGGATGTGTCAATATTAAATTTTGGAAGGTAGTGCCAATTCCTATCCAAAAAGGCAGAGATGTTTAAGGAGTTGCCAGACCTTTGGAGCAAATCATAAATGTTCAACTTTAAAGGATTGTTTAAATTGCCCTTTAAAAAACCTTTGCTTCTTAGGACAATACTGAGACTTAACAAAATGTAGGTGACTGGTCCTGCTTCATGCAACCAAACTCCAGCCCAGACCCTATGGCTTCACAACCTAGGACTTTCTCCACTACTACAAATCTTATGGAACCAAAATTAGATTTAAATTTTGGAGTAATTCTTTCCAGTGAAATAGAGGCACTTTTACAATTAAAAAATGTTTTCTTCCTTTTTTAGTAGTATTGAGAACACTTAGGATTTATGTTATAAATCAAACTTTCAGAGTGGAAATAACTGCAAACCAAACAGGTAGATTCTACCCTGGGATGCACTGTTATACAAAGTTGAGACATGTACATGGAATCCAATTTCCTTATTAAATGATAATAGAAAGGTAGGCTGCAGTTCTGTTTCCAGGTGCCCACCACTTTGTGAAAATTATTGCAGCCACCACACTCCAAAGTTCCTCAATGTATCTATTGCTGCAAAACAAATCACCTTAAATTTAGTGGCATAATAGAACCACCATTTTATTAAACCCACCCAAACTGTGGGCCCAGAGTTTGTAAAGTGCACAGCATGGTGGCTTATCTGTATTTCACAATGTCTGGAGCCTCAGCTGGGAAAATTCAAACATGGGGGGAGACTCAACAGATGGGGCTGGAGCCATCTAGAGACGCACTCACTCATGCGTCTGCAGGTGGAAGCTGGCTGTCATCTGGGATCTCAGCTGGGGCTGTTGGCCAGGACACCTACACATGGCCTCTCCATATGGTCTCTGTACTTCTTTGTGGCACCGTGACTGGGTTCCAGGAGCAAATCTCCCAGGACTCACTCTCCAGTAAAGGCGGTGTGAGATGAGAAGCATGCCTTCCATAGAAATGAGTATAAAACTGGAGAACCAGGCTGAACGTAGCCATTTTAGGTCACTGGAAAATGGCCAAAGGTAGAGAACAACTTGAGAAGAAATGCAAGTGAAAACTGCCACTGTATCCAGTGAACTCAGTGATTCCATGGCTTTTTTTGCCTATGGGCAGCCCAAGTTCAAGGGATAAATCCCTCAGATTCACCTGCTGAACCAGCTACACCAAGGCAATACTGAAAGTGAGGGAAGCTTAGACAGGCAGACCCAAGACACTCTCCGCTATCACTGGCTGCAAGGTCCAGGAGAAGCATACATGGGTGTGAGTGATGGTGGGACCCGAGGGGCAATCTGAACATTCTCTAAAGGACCACTGTAGAGAATGTATGCCCTGCAATGCTATGCAGCTAGCAGAAGCTACAATCCAATGTGCATAAAATAACATGGATAAGAACATCTACTGACACATACATGGAACTTACAAGGAGCCCCCATGAGTCAGAACTTTTCCAACATGTTTCCATATATTAACTCATTTAATCATCACAACCTGGAAAGTCTGTGTGGTATAGTCTGGTTCCACCAGAGAAAGAGAAGCAAGAGGACCCATGAGAGATGTAAGATGAGAAGTAAGTGCCCGGTGCAGTGGCACACGCCTGTAATCCCAGCGGCTCGAGAGGCTGAGGCAGGAGTATCACAAGTTCAAAGCCAGCCTCAGCAACTTAGAAAGACCCTATCTCTAAATAAAATATAAAAAGGGGAAAAAAAAGCTGGGCAGGGGAGTGGCTAGGGATGTGGCTCCGTGATTAAGCACCCTTGAGTTCAATCCCTGATACTAAAAAAAGGAAAATGGTAAGTAGGTAGGTGATTGATTGATTGATGATTGATGATAGATGGATAGTTAGATAACAAGGATTTAACTTACACATATAAGAAAGCTTGTTAAGCAAGTCCAAACACAGTCAGGAAGTGAAGATCATGGGAACACAAACTGATGGGCACAGGACAAAGTTCTCATCAGTTGGCAGTCAGGAAGGGAGGACCACAGCAGGATGAAGCCCTGCAGGGGTGAGCTGACGCTGTCATCCACAAGGGGAATTTCTGTAAGACAGGAGTAAGCAGACTGTAAGAATGACCCCCAATGATCTTCAGCCTTATATAATGGCTCCCTTTTGAGGGGACAGGGGAACCTGTGAAAATAAGGAGACATGACTTCCATGAGGATGCAACCTCGTAATGCAAGGGAGAGATTATATGGTGGGGCTGATCCGAGCACATGGGACCTTTAAAAGCAGAGAGTTTTCTCTGCCTGATAGCAAAAGAGGAAGTAAGACTTGAAGCGCCACAGGGGTTGCTGCTGGCTTTCAATATTGAAGATAAAGAAAGAGAGAAGAAGGAAGGAGAAAGGGAGGGAGGGAGGGGGAAGGAAGGAAGGGGGGGTGGGAGTGGGAGAGAAAGAAGAGGGAAGAGGACAGGAGGGAGGAAAGAAGGAGAAGAGGAATTGAAGTCTTCAATTATTATTGTTGAATTATTGATTTCTCCCTTGAATTGTCCGTTTTTGCTTTAGATATATATAATACATATAGTTTTTTTGCTTTCTATATAATATATATATCATATCCTCCTGATGGTTTCTTTTGTCATTATAAAATTTTCATCTATATCTCTAGTAACACTTTTTGTTTTAAAATCTATTTTTCTTTTTTATTTTTTTTAATTGGTAAACTTAATCTTTTAATATTTTTATAATTACTGTATATTAGAACTCATCCTGTTATCTCATTTTTATTTTCCATTCACTGTATTTTATTTTATTTATTTATTTTTTTATTGGTTGTTCACAACATTACAAAGCTCTTGACATATCATATTTCATACATTAGAATCAAGTGGGTTATGAACTCCCATTTTTACCCCAAATACAGATTGCAGAATCACATCTGATATCAGTATAATTTTTCCAACCTACTTGTGATTGCTGTTTGCACAATATATATTTTCCATCCTTTTACTTTAAACATACTTATATTTTGAGTCTAAAGTGTGTGTCCTGCACGCAGCATCTAACTTGGATCTTGTTTTATATCCACTCTGACAATCCCTGCTACATTTCCTATTGTTTATTCCATTCATATTTATGTTATTATTGATATGGTTGGATTTATACTACCATTTATTTTTTGTTTTCCAAAAGTACCAAGTCTTTTTTTCCTCCATTACTCTTTAACTTCTTTCTTTTATGCCAAATAAATATTATTTAGTATAATATTATAATTTTTAGTGATTTTTTTTCACTATTGGGGGTTTAGAACTTGCTCTAGGGTTTATAATATACATCTTATCAGAATCTACTTCAGATTTATACTATCTTCATTTCAGTGAGAAATAGAAATGCTACTCCAAGGTAGCTCTATTTCCTGTAGTTACACACACACACACACACACACACACACACACACACACACGTATAAGTTGCCAATCCAAAAATACATTGTTATTGCTTTATATAATCTTATAACTTTAAAGAAGCTGAATAAATGAGAGTGAGTGTGTAAGTATAGAGTTTATTACGTTAACCTTATTTACCATTTCTGGTTGTTTTCATTTGTACCTATAAATCTCAGTTACCCCTGGTGGCATTTTATACCAATACAACTTTTCTCCTGCCCAACTCCTTTGTGTTATTGCCAGATATGTCTATGTAATAGGCTAGCAATATAGAGATAGGCAGATAGATGATAGATAAATGATAGAATGGCTTTAGATCTGGAAAATGAAGAACAAAAAACATTTATCTTTTTTTTCTATAATTTCTACAGAGTTAATGTTAGCTTTCTCAGCACTGATTCTCCAATCAGTTCACTTTCAAACTTCAGCATTTCTTTGAAGATGTGTTTGCTAACGATGGGTTTTTTAAATTATTATTTGTAAATTTCCTTATTTCACTTCAGTTTTGAAACACAGTTTAGGTGGATACAAGAATGCTGGCTGCCTGTTTTTTCTTGCAGCACTTTGATTATGTCATCTGCTGTCCCCCTCCCACCACCAGCTTCCATTGCTTCTGATGAGAAGTTGGCTTGGGGCTCCCTGGTCCCTGCTGGGTCATTTTTCTCTTGATGTTTTCAAGATCATCTCTTTATATTTGACTCTAAACATTTTAACTATAATGTATCTTGATATACATCGCTCCTACTTGAAGTTTGTGAACTTCTTAGATGTGTAAATTTATCTTCCAATCAAATTTGGGATATTTTCAGGCATTTCTCCAAATATTTTTTCCACCCATTTCATGCTTTCCTCTCCTTTTGGTACTCCCATCTTGCATATTCTGGTGTGCTTAATGCTGTCCCACGTTTCTCTAAGGTGAGTTCGTTATTACTCATTCTTTTCCTCTATGCTTTTCAATTTGCATTATCTTTACCCGTATGTCTTCAATTTCACTGATTCCTTCTTCAGCCATTTCAAACATACTGTTGAGCCCATCTGATGATCTTTTCATCTTTGTTATTGTACTTTTTAAAGTTTTGTTTGGTTCTTTTCATACAGTTTTGATGGCTATTGAAATTTCCTATTTGATGAAACCTTGTCACCATACCCTTCTTTACTTCTTTAAGCAAAGTCTTCTTTATTCTTAAGCATATTTATAATAATTACTCAAAATCTTTGTCTGATAAGTCCAACACCTGGGTCTTCTTGAGGGATGTTTCTGCTGTGTGTTCTTTCTCCTGTGTATGAGTTGCACTGCCTGGCTTCTTTGTAAATCTTGTGATTTTTTTTTTTAACTGAAAATTTTGACAATAGATTAGAACAGCTCTGGCTATTATTCCCCACCACCACCTCTCTGGGTCTTGTTTTTAGTGTTGATTGCTTGTCTGTTTGGTTGTTTGTCTAGTGACTTGACTGGACTCTTTAATGTGAAGTCTCTTTCTCCTAACTCTCACGTCACTCCTCAGAAAGTGCACTGTGGGATATATTCACAGTCACCCTGAGGTGACAGTTGCTTTACTAAGGTTCTCTATTGCTATTTCCCTCCATGATCTTCTAGTTCCCTAATGGTCTGCCTTTATTGATGTCACACTCAGCTCTTAGGCTCCACAAATTGCTAGCTGATTCTATTGTTTTCAGCCAAGTTATGGGCCGTAAATGGCTCCACATCCAAACCTAGTTAAATTTGAACCCCTTTGCAAGGACAGTCTTTGAAGCAAAAAAAAAAAAAAAAAAAAGCATCTTCAACCCCAGGATAGCTCTTCTTAGCTGTCTGTTTCCCCAATTCTTTCTGTTCTATGATTTAACTTGTTGCTATCATTTGGTTACCAGCTTCCCTGGAATTGCTTACTGCTCAAATCCTCATTGTTTTTGATACTGCTCTCAGGCTTAAACTTGACTGCACTTTGTTCCGAATACAATAATTCCCCTTAGGGCTGGCTGTGGAACATTTTGCCCCTCCCACTAGACAAAATCCCTGTGCCAATGCTTTGGAGCTAGAAGCAAGGACCAAAATCTGACTCCCTTAGAGTGAGAGCCCTGAGAGGCAGTAGCCTTCATCTTCCTGGCTTGTCCTCTCTCCTGGCATGCCAATTGGAAGCTCTGAATGAGTGGAGGTAAGGGACATCGGACCCCCCGTATTCCCAGCTTGCTTAGAATAAAGCTTCTACAATATGGAGCTAGGCAATGGGGAAGGAGAAATTCTAGCAGCTTGTTCCACTACAGGAAGGAATTGAAGCCCTAGACTGCAGCTAGGGAGAGTGAAATTCCTGTCTTCTTGCCCAGGAATTTCTAGTTCTCTCCCGTGAACTAGAGATTTCACCACACTGAGCCAAGGGTGGGGGCAGGGTGGGGATTGTGGCTCAAATGCCATAGACTCACCATTCTTACAGAGACTTAGTAACATTTTCTTAAGTAAATGTTTTTCCCATTCACTCTATGCCCTTATGACAAGCTCCAGAAACCTCAAATGATTGCTTTAAGGTTGCTCACCAGTTAGAATTTTTTTTAGGTTGAGGAAAGGATCTGTAGAGCTTCTCACATTCTATAAGTGTTCCTTCTCTATTTCTTTAAAAAGATGAGGCTTTCTGGAGATTTCTTGGAAAATTGGGAATAGAACCACCCTTTGATCCAGCTATCCCTCTCCTCAGTCTATACCCAAAGGACTTAAAAACAGCATACTACAGGGACACAGCCACATCAATGTTTATAGCAGCACAATTCGCAATAAGCTAAACTGTGGAACCAACCTAGATGTTCTTCAATAGATGAATGGATAAAAAAAATGTGGCATATATACACAATGGAATATTACTCAGCAATAAAAGAGAATAAAATCATGGCATTTGTAAGTAAATGTATGGCATTGGAGAAGATAATGCTAAGTGAAGTTAGCCAATCCCCAAAAAACAAATGCCAAGTGTTTTCTCTGATATAAGGAGGCTGACTCTAAGTGGGGTAGGGAGGGGGAGCATGGGAGGAATAGATGAACTCTAGATAGGGCAGAAGGGTGGGAGGGGAAGGGAGCAGGCAGGGGCTTAGCAACATGGTGGAATGTGATGGACATCATAATCCAAAGTACATGTATGAAGACACAAATTGGTGTGAACATAGTTTGTATACAACCAGAGATATGAAAAATTGTGCTCTATATGTGTAATAAGAATTGCAATGCATTCTGCTGTTATATATACATTTTTTTAAAAGATGAGATTTTCTGAAGGCCAAGACTCAGGAGAGAACCTCATAAGAAACTCTGATAAACCAGAAGCCTCCTAAGTAGGAAGGCACGAGGCCTGACCTGCAGATCTGCGAAGGCTGTGCACTCCTCTTGCCAGGCCATGTGCCCATGTAGCTGTGTCAATCCAGAAGCAGCACATTTTCCAACATGTGCAGGAGGAGAGGCCCCTTTTTCGAATTCATACAAAGGCACCATGTACTTGCACAGCCCCAGAAGCCATAGAGACTCCAGTTGACGGGTTATGTAGGATGAGGCAACCATCCAGAGCAGTGGTTCCCAATTTTGGCTGCTCATTAGGATCACTCAGGGAGCTGTTGAAAAAATACCAATGATAGGGTCCCACTTAGACCAATTAAATCAGACCCTCTTGGGAAGGAGCCCAGCCATCAGTATTTTTAACAACCCCTCGGGGGATCCTAATGTACAACCAGGATTGAGAACCACTGATCTAGAGCCTGGAGCCAGGGGAATGGGATTCTTTGTACTCAAACACCTCAGGAGGATGTAAACTGACGGTGGAGTTCCCGCGCTGGCAGCTGTAACATGCTCCAAGTAAATAGTGAGTAAAATTGGCAGAGCAAAGTAAGTCAAATTACTGTAAGGAATTTCCGTCCTGAAAGAAATCACTGAAATTGTCCCCAAGTCATAAGAAAAACAGACAGTGACCCTGTAAACATGGTTTTCACACTTCCCACCGTCAGTCCTAATGGATGTGGCTCACCCACCCAAGCCTGGTTGATCGTGTGCCCTCATGATGACATCTATAATGGCAGATCCCGCTGATTCCTTGGGCCATATTCTACTCCATCCTATGAGACCCTCTTTACAGAGGCATTAACTCCCAAGTTCCAGAGCATGGAGCACCTGGACCCCCCGGGACAGCCTGCTGGGCTTTAACAAAAGGAACCCTACAAAACAAATGGTGCTGAGAGAATTTATGAAATCTTCGGGGGATTTTCTAGGGCATTGACTGATCCCTCCCTCTCATTGTGGAGGTTCATACTTGCAGAGAATCCTCTCTATGCCCCTATATGTTTTTTTATTCCCTTCCTTTGTTCAAAAACTTCATAATTGGCCCAAAGAACTAGAGCACAGCAATATCTAAAAGATTGATAGAGATCTTCTCAACAAGAAAAGGCTGATATGACCCGGCCCTCATCGTTCTCTGCCTAAAAATGCCAGCAATTGATTTGCTGGGGACCCACCTCCAAGCAGCCACTCCAGATATTAAATATGAGAAGAAACTTCTTTACCACTACTATGGCTTGGATGAGGTGGGACTTTACCACTACTATGGCTTGGATGAGGTGGGACTTTACCACTACTATGGCTTGGATGAGGTGGGAGTGTGTCCCTTCAGGTCCACATGCCAGGAACATTGGGTGGCCATGTTGAGAGGGGAGAGAACCTTTAAAGAGGTGAGTCTTGATGGGAAATGCTTAGGTCACTGGGGGTGCTGCCCTTGAAAAGAATTAATGTGGCTTTCATGGGGGACGGGGTTAGTCCTGCAAAAGTGATTGTTATAATAAAGTGAGGCTGCCTTATGTGCTCAGCCCCCTCCTTGTGCAGGTTCTCATTCAACATAATTGATGCAGCTAAGGGTACCCTGGACACAGACCCAACAGATAGGGGCCACTGGACCTTGGATTTTCAGCCATATAACTCTGATGTCAATGAACCCATTTTCTTTATAAAATTTCCAGCCTCAGGCATCTTGTTGTAGTAACAGGAAAGAGACTAAGATAGCCTTTCTGAATCAAACTAAAGACGACTTTTTTTGTTTGTTTGTTTGTTTTTATTTTTGTTTCGTTTTGTTTATATATAACAGGAATAATTTAACCAAGAATCAGACTTATATTCAAACTTTAGCCTAGCTACTTTAAACTATTCACTTTAACAAACTGATCATTTCTCTGTGTCTTGTCAACTAAACAGAAGAACTGACACCTAGTTGGGTTATTGGATTAAATAGTTGCAATGATGCACTTCACAGTATATCAGGTATCTACACTTCTCTTGCTCCCCCTGGGTTCTCTTGCCGGGGGCCTGAAATTAAACAGACAGAGTGAGAAACTGATGTAACTCCTTTGAGAAACCAGCCTCTACCTCAGAGCAAAGCCTGTCCAAGGAAGGGAGCATGACCCTTGTCCTTGGAAAGACCCACAGAGCACTCCTAAGCACATACCAACCCTTCTGAGTTGTTTGTCTGCAAATAACAGGAGAGATCTGTGGCACCAGGTGTCCCTGACTCAGTCGGACTAGGTGGGGACCCATAGCAACCACCTAACAACCACCAATTAGCATGAGACAGGGAAAATACCTGGGATGCCAGATGACCCTCCCAGTAGTTTATGGTGGTTGATAACATGTTGGGAAACCATGTGGTTCAGCACATACACCCTTCATGGCTTAAACCAATCAGTTCAAATGAATCCCCCCCCCCTTGTACTAACCAATCACCCTTACCCAACTTGTTCCCACCAGTGAATGTGCTAATCATGTTTCAGAGTTGTTGTTTGATTTTCCCGCAGTGTGTGATGATTTGCTAAGAGATGCTATGATGTATGTGAAGTCCCTGCCTTCCCCAAAGAGTGTATAAAACTGCTGCAAACCCTGGGCTGGGGCCTCTCAGCATCACCAGTTGCTGTGTGCATGCCGAGGACCGAGCTAGCTCGCAATAAATGCCTCTTTGCTGCTTACATCGATCTTGGTCTTTGGTCGTCTTTTGGGGGGTCCCGAACTCGAGCGTAACAAGAGGACACATTAAAAAGAGAAAAAACAAGGAAGTCAACATGGGCAGCATACATACAGGTGGGGAAAACTCTGTGATAAGTAACTCATGGGGGTGTTCAGAATTGGGGGCTTACATAGTGTCTTCACAAAGAACAAATAAATTTGGAAGGGTTAGGGGAAGGAGATTAGGCTGTGAGGGAGCAGCAAACCATGGGAAGGTAAATATATGGGGAAAATAAATGGAAGATAAGGGTAATCTTTGTAAAGTTTGTTGTATAGATTCCTCTCAGTGCTTTCCATAGGCTGATAGGAATCTAGAGTTGTTTTCAATGATGAAGCGTCTACCCTTGTTTTAGGCAAATAGGGAGAAGGGCAGAGAGCTTCTTTTATATATCTGCTGTTCCTCACTTGTCTTTAGCTCAAAATAATATCTGGAGTGGCTGCCTGGAGGTGGGTCCCCAGCAAATCATATGCCAGGGTGACATGTTCTGATCCCCTACTCTCCCCTCCCAACATGCACATACACACACACACACACACACACACACACACACACTCACACACTTTCAGAGGAGAAGAGCGGAATGAATCCCTGAGTAATGAATCCCTGAGTAATGAATCCCTGAGTAATAAAATGCTTGGTGGTTAACAATGCCCTCCTCAGCGATGGAGTTACTAGTATTCAAGGAAGAAGACTGACTAATGAACCTCCTTCACAGCAGGACAGATGGCTTTTATGTGTGACTTAGATTTTTCTAATGAAAAAAAATATATATATTCTTCTAAAATCTCCAAAGCATTCTAAGCATCCTAGAATATCCCACACAATTTCCCTTTCAAGAGAATCGCCCTAGAAGCCACTGACTGAGTAGGGAAATCTGGAGTATGCAGACCTCCCCTGTAAAATATAAAGAAAGTGATGGGTTCCTGGTGATGGAGTTTCCTGGGAGGGATGTGTTACTCTTGAAGCAATTAACAAAGACATTTCTCTCAGTGGCTTTGGTGAGGTCTCCTTTCTTATCTTTCAGAGTGGCTGCACAGAAGGCAGGGCACCAGGAATTCTAAAGCCATCAAGAGACCATGCAGACCTGAGAACAGCCTTCCACCCTGATCCCCTGCCTCTCCCTCTGCATTCTCCCATCTCCCCAGACCTCCTGTTTCCTGCATTTAAAAAAAAAATTCTTTATATTTATTCTAGCGGTCGCCTGCCATGCAATAAAAGAATGAGGGAAATCTCATTAAAATTATATCAAAAGGAAAAAGATGGAATAGAGCTTGAAATTCCTGCAATCTACACACAATAACCCAATCAACTGGAACACACAGGTTAAATGGAGTCCACCCTACGGTGAGCCCGGATGATTAAGCCCCCTCCCGGGGAATTGCTACCTTCAGGATACCTAGTGGTAGCCATATTAAAATTCAACCATGAAAATACCTCACATTTTAGAGTACTTTTAACCTTCCTCCTTACTTTCACAACTATTTATCTTACTGACTTCTGCAGAAGGACCCTGGGAGGCAAGAAAAGCTATTGCCATTATCTCATTTTGAGAGTTACTGCAGAGGAGGCCGCAAGTGTTCTCTGGGGTCACCTAGTTAGTGGTGGGGGTAAACCCACAGAAAGAGCCAGAACTTGCTTCTTTGCACACCTCCTTCTCTCCCTTCAACAGGAACCAGATAAAAAGAATGCAGATGACAGACTTAAAACATGTGCCGTCATCTTCCTCTCCCTCTGCTGATCATCTCCCTTGACATAAGCACAGTATTTGGCCAAGGCCTGAGAGTCAGGTTCCCTGAATCCATCTCAGCCTGGAAACAGGAGCAACAAGAGGACAGGACCCACACGCACCACAGCGCTGTCAGAAGCGGAGTAAGGACTAAATTACTTACTAAATTTGGGTTGATTTTTTTCAAAGTTAACTTGGGAAAGTTTGGCCTGGGCATATTTTTCCAATCAAAGCCTAGGAGAATTGGACTGTCTGGGGGCAGTTGGCAGGCTCTTTAACATTAAAAAAGCAGCCCTCAGATTCCAAGAGGTTGGAAATCATCACTTCAGACCCTTCTTGGCTGACCCTCCACCCACAATTCACCAGTTCTGATTTCCATCCCTTCAGGGGCCTGATCTCTGCTTTCAAATGATAGGAAGCTAATATGATAATATAATACGTATTAATAATTTAGTGCTTACCCTTCCTAGGTAATATATGTGCATTTTAAAATGGGTCTTTTTAGACAACACGTTTTAATCCAAAGCAAACTTTCTGACCCACAGTTCTCTAGCTGTGACCTCTCACCTGAGTCCCAGACCTAAATATTCTCTGCTTACTAAACATCTCCACTCCAACCTCCCAGAGGCATCAAAATTTAATATATCCAAAACTGATCCTCCATTTTTATTCTTTACTTCAGTCGATGACACCACCAATCCCCCATTATCAAAGCCAGATGACTGGGAGTTATTCTACATTCCTTACTACCTACCCCCAGTCAAGGGCTCCATCAGCCTAGCTGAGCACTTCCCAAATTGGGTTCTATGAGCATCGTATCAAAAGGCAGAAATAGGTTTCCTGATAAAATAAGCCTGGAAAGCACTGGTAAGCCTTTATAGTAAGATTTAACAGCATTTCTAATAGATTGCCCTGAATTACAAATACCCAAATATACCAAGTAGTATTTCCAAACTCATCAGCCCAAGGAACACTTATTTTCTTTGCAGAATATCTTGCAGGACCTACCTATTATAGAATGCACTTTGAGAAATGCTATAAAGACATATCTTTAAACTGTGTTTTATGATCATAAATTGTCTCCCATGATTCTGTGGTGTAGATATTCTGTGATGTTGTAACAGGGCATATGTCAAAAAAAAAAAAAGAAAGAAAGAAAGAAAGAAAAGAAAAGAAACACTTAGGCATTACAGGATTTGAAATCCAAAAACATGAGAGAAGATATTTCCTTCCAAATATTTATTGAGCAATCCTAGTCAAAACATCACTGGTACTTTGGAGGCACTTCATGAGGTGTGTTTATGCATAAGCAGAGGAGAAAGTCCGAAATGACACTGGACATGTGGCTGGTAGGAGCCCCTGCTGGGATGCTCTGGAAAAGGGGGAGGGGGAGTTGCCAGGCGTATTCTCCATTGTTCTGCATTGTTTGAATTTGTTCTAGCAAACAGATGTTACTTTTATAATTTGTTTTCTTGAAAAAAATCAATACAGAAAAAAAAAACAATAAATGAATTAAATGCCTGGGTATAGTAAAAAATATTTTTTAAAAAATCCATGTGGAAGAATAAAAATACAAGAAGAACCAAGGCATTCTTTAAAAAGTAGACTGTGAGCCGGAGGCATTGGTGCATGTCTGTATTCCCAGAGACTCTGAAGGCTGAGGCAGGAAACTGCAAGTTCAAGGCCAGCCTGGGACAACTTAGGGGAGACTCTGTCTCAAATTAATTAATTAACTAATTAATTAATTTAAAAGGCTGGGGGTGTATTCAGTGGTAAAGTGCCCCTGGGTTCAGCCCCCAGTCTCAGAAAGAAAAAAAAATGAAAATTGTGTGAGAACTAGTGCTACCAATTCTTGTACTCAAAGCTGTGGTTACTCTCTTTTTTTTTTTTTTTTTTTTTTTTTTTTGTGGTGCTGGAGATTAAACCCAGGGCTTTGTGCATGTGAGGCAAGCACTCTACCAACTGAGCTATACCCCCAGCCCAAAGCTGTGATTACTCTTTATGTGAGAAAGTGGTGTGGGTATGCACAGAAGGTCCCAACTTACGGTGGCTCAACATAAAAATTATTGGTGGTATATTTGCCTATACTTCAAATTTTGAGTTTGAGATATGGGGAAAGACTCTGTCTTGAGGTGCTGGGCAGCACCCAGGCAGCCAGAAGATCATGAGAAACAGCAGCTGGCACTCGACAGTGGGCCGTGCAGGTTAGGTATATTAAGTGCATCGTCTGCTTTTTATGACATTTTCAACTTTCAATGCGTTAATCCAGATGTGAACCCATCTTCAGTTGAGCAGCGTCTGTAAATGGACAGATGAGTTAAACCCACAGAAGCTCCACAATAGAGGCAATAGGATCTCAGCACCACACTCTGACCAACTAAGTCAACCTGCCATTGTGTGGGGCAGGGGGACATGACAATGTATATATGATTAGGTGGCATCTCAAAGCATTGGAGAAGGTATGCTTAATGCATTTTACTAAAACAATATTTGAGCTATTCCCCAAATTAAGTAAGCTTGGATTCCTAATTCATTTCTGTGTGTGTGTGTGTGTGAGAGAGTGAGAGAGAGAGAGATTTTGGGGGGGTGTTGTTGTTGTTGTTGTTGTTGTTGTTGTTGTTTTTGCTAGAGATGAAACCCAGGGCCTCTCCCATGCTAAGCAGGCCTGGTACCATTGAGCTACATCCCCACCCCCTTAACTTATTTCTTACACCAAAATAAATTCCAAATGGATCAAAGATTTAAAAGTTATCTATGAAAACACTGCAGTAGAAGAAAATATGGGCAACTATTCTTATAATCCTGATTTTGAAAGAAGCCTCTTTAATGTTTACAGAAGTCAGAGATTATAAAATTAAAGACTGCCTAGCAGACAGCATAAAAATCCTCTAAAGCAAAAGTCACTACAAAGTTAAAATGCAAACAACACATGGAAGAAGATGTGACATGTAGGACAAAGGGAATGTCTTAACACTTAAATGCCCTCTGTAAATCACTGAGAAAAAGGTGACTACCATAGACCCCCAAGATTATAAGTCCCTATTACTTACATTTAGCCTTGATTAAAATTACAGTTAAAATCAGAGGCCACAATTTTTTTTGGTGTGTTTATTTATTTATTTTTATTTATTTATTTTTGCATTACAATTCTTAAAGAGGCTACAAATTTTTAATAGCAGAAGAGAATACTGAAAAAGCAAAACACTGCACAAAACTTCAACACTTTATTTATAATGATAAGGAAGAAACTTCAGGATATTTAAAACTCATATCCATGGAAGAAACAAAAAAAAAAAAAACAGAAATACTACCCAGGTCAGAGTGAAAGTTCCTTCTTATCCTCTTTATACTTAATTATATCTCATTATTATAAAATTAAACTCAGGATAGATCATCGGCAGGATTCTGCTTTATATATGATATTTTACTGTGGCACAGCCTTTAATCTTGAGATGAAAAAGTACACTCATTTGTTTGATATAGGATGTTTTACTCATTGTTCATTTGTACATGAAAATGAATTTAAATTAATTCAACCATGTGATATTTAACCCACTGAGTTTTATTTTACTGGCATTATTTTAATAATTCAACCAGGAAGGAAATAAGGAGGAAAAGAATGAAGGGAGGGAGGGAGAAAGGAAGGAAAGAAAAGTGTGTTCCAATGTTCCTGGAACTGTAAAACCACTTCTCTTTCTCCTTAAATAAATCACAATGCAAATAAAAAAGAATGATAATTATAGCCAAAATAATACAGAACTTCAACTATCTCTACAACATGCTTTAATAAGAAAATTGACCTCACAAGGATTATATCAGTCAGGACTGCTTTTAACTAAAAGCTACAGAAATTCTAACATTGTCCAAGCAATAAACACATTTAATTATCTCAAATGACAAGAAGACTGATAGGAAATTCTAGGAATTGATTCAGTCTCTCACTGATGTCAGCTTGCTAGGTCGATATCTCTATGATTCTTTTACAAAATCCACCTCCTTAAAGAAAAAAAAAATAGTAAAAACAGCTGAGAAGCTTCTCTACCTGGGAAGTCCTCCCAGATCCCAAAAGGCTGAATCATATGTCCCTCTCCCGCCAGCATACAAATCGGCCATAGCCCTTGTCACGCTGTTCTGTGAATTTCTGATTTCCTGCCTGTCTTCTCCATCACAGTGACAGGCTGCTACCTGACTTCCAGCACCCAACAATGCCTGATGTACCAGGAGACCTTCAGTAGTAGTTTTTGGGGTGTTGAATAAAGACATCACGTAGTAAGCAGGTAGAAAGAGTAAGGGGAACCCATCTGCTCTTCTGCTTCTCTTTGATTTCACTTAGAACCTTCCAGCTAAGTGGTAGAAAGCAAAAGGGAACTATTCTTGAAATTCCGAAACCAAAGGAATTGTGATCACTCAAAATATAAACTGGAAACTCACACTCGTGAGACCAGAGTCACTCATGACAGTACACAGATGCTGTCATTGCCAAGCTGGACCCAACTGAACCCCTGAGAGCTTGAGCCCAAAGATGCACCTGTTCCAACACCCCTTCACACATCAAGAGAAGGTGTAAAAGATGAAGGTGTCTTTCATTCTTCCCTTTTGAGTCTCTGAAGAGACTCACTCCCCAAATAAAATAGATATCCTCTTTTTCACTTCCGTTTCTTCCTTCCCAACAAACCCAGGGGAGCCCTTTACTAACCTCTTGGAGGAAACGGTCTCCCCTCTCAGGCTCTGTTTGTCACTCAGGGATATTGGCTCATGATAGATTCAGCCTCAATTTAGGCTTTGGGAACATACAAACCAAAGACCAGGTCTACAGAAGATGGTGTCGGACTGCCTGAGTGGGAAATATGGAGAGAGAGAAATGAACATTGATGCAGAATTATTCTCTGACCACACCGTTCTGGTAAATGTCTGTATTCCCACAGAGGAAATTTAGACTTCCTCCTGGTTCCCCAGAAAACTGGGTTCTGTTTCAAATTCAGTTTTCCATAACAGGAATTTTCTTAAGCAAAATGTTCTGTGGTAGTGTGGAGGCCACCTTCCCCAGGCTCAAGGAGGGGGTTCCTTTTGGAAAGCAAGCTCTTCTTCCATTTATCTAGAGGTTGCTAATATAGGAGCCATGAGGACTCTTCTTTCCGCATTTACAGACCCATCCACCAGAGGGAGTCTGGCCACAGGCAAAAACTTCACTGCTATTTGGTAGAATTCACACCAGTGTTAGATGAGCCTTGTGGTGGGTGGGGAGTGAGTTCCCCAGGGTAGGTGACCCAGATGAGGCTGGATGGGCTCCTGAGAAATTCTCACCTGATTCTCGATTCTCATGAGTCAAGAAAGTCACACACTCTGGTCTGCTCTCTCCTTTCGTAAGAGCACCTTAGTCCTAACTTAGATCTGTCATTCTCAACTCTAGTTCTCCTTTATTATTTTTCCTACAAGAAAAGCACAAAGAGGGGAAATTGTGTTTCCCCAAACTCTTGGAACTCTGCAAAACATTGCCTTTCTGAACCTGGGCAGTATGCTGCAGAGTTCTCTCTGCTCCTAAGAACAATATCCCCAGGTGCCCAGACAACTGCAGCAAGATATGTGCCTAATTATAGATGTGTGGGACCAGCTGTGAGTAAGTACTATCCCCCCACCTCCCCACAAAGCCTGAGGAGTATTAGGTGAGGATCAACTGCCCTTCCCACTAGTCCTATCAGGATCAGAGCTGGAATCACTCAGTTCACTTCTCCTTCCCTTCCAAGAAGAGTCTCCTGAGAATCAAGTGAGTCTCTTCTCTGGGTCCAAGCAAGGCATAGTCCTTCTGGGTTTGACCAGCCACAATCCCTGCTCTCCTCCTTCCTTTTCCTGGGCCTGTCCCCAGGGGTTAAAACAGTCTGACACTTTTTAAAACACAATTCTTTATGGTTCACCCCTATTTCCAAACCCCATGATGACTTCCAAGAGTCCAACTCATCTCTGCCCTCCCATTCCCTACCTGGGTCCTGGCCTTTGCCTCAAAATGGCGCTCCTCTAGTTCCAGGGATTGCAACCCCTCCTTTAGGAGCTTAAAAACCCCCAATCTGGTTCCATTCATATGGCAGGTACAAATTATGGTTCATAACGCTTCATTTTGCTAACTCTTTGTTTTTATATTAACTCACTTAATTTCTCTATTGATACCATATTCTTCTAGGGTGGTAGAAAATCAGAGGCAGCCAATTTGGAATCTACCCTCTTTCCCCAGGGCTGTATTTAAGTGTGAGGAGCCGCACACAGTGCTAAAATGTGTGGTCTTCACAGGAGGCTATGGAGTGAGTGTCTGCTCTGTATTCCTCCATGGCCCCTCGGGCCCCCGGCTCTCTCCACAGATGCTGCCTCTCTAGCAGGGACACAGGAACCCTTTGTTCTTTGGGTGCCACCTTGTGGCACAGCAGCCTCTGCAAAGCTGTGTGTGGTCTCTGTAGCCAGCAGTGTCGCCACCACCCTCCCTTGTGTCTAGCACCAACATCTCTCTCATCCCTTCCCCTGGCTGTCCCCTCCACTCCATGGCCCAAGAGAATCTTCTCCTAGTCCAATCCTACCCCACCAAACTCTTACCTCCATCCCAACTCTTCTCCGTTCTCCCTGGGTCTGAGGTTTTGGGGACCAAAGCTACTTCTGCTTTCTTTTCAACATCTTGTCATGTCCCCTCTCTCTGACCTTTGAAGAATTCCTGCATGGGATGGAGCAGTAAAGAGGAAGAGGAGAATAATAGCCTATGGCAGTAGTTTTTATATTAACTCACTTGGGAGAAAGAAAAAAAATTGTGGGTTCCTATTTAATTTGTTTTCTCTTTTTTTATTTCTCAACTTGGGAGTTTTTCATTTTGTTCTTGAGTTCATGTTTTTAAACAGCTTCACAGTTGCATGGACTCTTATCTGATTTGGAAAGGTTTTGCTTTTAAATCTCAGAAGACACCAGAAATGGAAAGATGCCTTCCCTAAGCAGGCTATTTTCCTTCCTTCTCAGGTCCTGAGCCTTGCTCTCCACTCATCCCCAGCCTGGAAGTTTGTTTGACGCTGTCACGGAGAAGTCTGGACCCACTTCTGCGGCAACACCCCTCTCTCCATTATTCCACTTAGTCATTCCTCTGCCCACAGCTCTTCAGACCACTTCACATTTCATTAGCTGCTTCATCAGGAAGGGAAGGGAAAAGTGGGGTAGCTCAAAACAACTGCCTGCTTTTGCTGATTTCTTTGTTTTGCACCGGAAAGCACTTCTGCAACTCGGTGGGCAATTCAAGCACAATCAGGAGAAACCCCTCTTGTCAACACCAATTCCACTCCATTTACAGGCAGCTGAACAATGTGCTGTTGAAGTGGGGTTGTTAGGAAATGAAATAGATTGGAATTTGCATTACATATTCTTTCAATTATTTATGGTTTGGGGTAACCCGTATCAGTGACTCTTCCCCTCTACCGTTCTGAGTCATCAAGAGAAGGCAGAAAGAGAAGTCACTCAGCACTTTTGGTCAGGCCTGCTGGTGATTACTGCTGACTGTGCTGAACTGATCTTCATTAAGAGCTCTGCGCCCTGGCTTCTTACTCTAACTGCCCAGACCTTGGAGGATGTTGGGGTCCAGGGCCACCTCTCTGTGGAGCTGGAGGAGACCAAGGGTGATTTGAGAAGCCTCACCAGTTACCACCTGTTCTCCCCTCCTGAAATCCCCAGTACTGAAGTTGCTTTTCAGACTGGTTTCAGAAAAAGTCTGACGTAGTCACTGAAGGATTCTTTGTGGGAGGTTGGGACATGATCTCTTGAAGGTCAGTGTTAGAATGTATTTTTGTGGCCAGCTTGCCATGGGGAATCTGCCCTAATTTTCTCCCATTTCAGCTTCGCCAGCTATTCCCTGAGAAGGCTCAGAGACTCTGATCTTGCAATGGAAAGTTTTTATAAATAACTTCAGGACTTTGACCCTAATGGTGAAAGGACAGGACTTGACTATTCATTGTTTAAAAACATATTAAGTTAACACTGGGACTCCAAAGAATACACAAAACAGGCTTCTACCTTCGAAAACAAATGAAGAGTCCAAGTCTTCAGTTAAATCTAGGAGGTAAGCCAGGCCTGGTGGTGCATGCCTATAATCCCAGCGACTGGGGAGACTGAGGCAGGAGGATCACAAATTCAAGGCCAGTCCAGATAACTTAGCAAAGACTTCAGCAACATAGATCCTGCCTCAAAAAAATTTTTTTTTAATTTTAAAAAGAACTGAAGATATAGCTCAGACATAAAGCAACCCTGGGCTCAATCCCAATTTATTTAGTACCACTAAATAAATAAATATGGGAGGTTAGGCACAAAGAAACCAAGTTATTCTACTTGCCCATCAGTCCAGGGCTGGAGATCAACCCATATTCTTATGCCATTATTCTCTTGGTTTAGTTCATTCTCCTACCATTCATTTCTACCAAGTTTATGCAGGTATTTTGGTGATTTTTCTTAAGTTGTTTTTTCTTAAGAAGGGCTATATTGGAAAATTGGTGGAGTGCATCATTAACAACAAATAGGGAATTATAAAGAACTGATATGGTAACTAAAAGTAGCCTGCAGAATAAGAGCCCAGAGAAAAGGAACATAAACAAAATTAAAGGGCAGCATTTGGAGGTCCTTTAATTGCATGGTAATTGGGAGTCAAAGCCGAAATCTATGTAGAATCCACAAGGCCTATTAAGAGTGCAGAGCACCAATAGCAAGTCAACCAAAATTAGGAGAAGGAATCAGACCTTAATTGTAAACAGAAGACTAATCATTAGCTGTTCCCTTTCCCTAGAGTAAGTCATGGATAGTTGCCTGACATTTCACATTTTACTTTAAGTACAAAAAAATTACACAAGTGGCCTACTCATTAGCAGGTTTTTCTATGTACGTGGGCATCAGAAATCTAGCTGAAGTCCAAGGTTTAAAAACATCTTCTCAGTCCCTCCATAATGGCAGACTCTCAAAATGCTCCTATATTCATTTACTCCAGGTCTCAATCGCAGACAGGGGACCCCACTTCACATATGTCTATGAGAGCTCATTTGTGGCTTTGGACCAACTCACAGCCCAATTACATTTGCATTGAAAATATAGTTAACCCAAAGATTTTTAGAAGTGTGACTCAGTCGATACATTACATTTTTTAAAATAGCAAAAAGAGAGAATTGTATATACTCTCACCACAAAGAAATAAGTAATAGATATGCTAAGATGCCTGATTTAATCCACAATATATCCAAGCATCACATTGAACTCCATAAATACATACAGTTGTGGACTGAGGTTGTAGCTCAGTGGTAGAGCATTTGCCTAGCTTGCATGAAGCCTTGAGATCAATTCCCCATACCTCAAAAAATAAATGAATAAAAATTTGCCAGGCACAGTGGCACACACCGATAATCCCAGCAACTCAGGATGCTGAGGCAAGAGGACCACAATTCACCTCAGAAACTTAGCAAGGTCCTAAGCAACTTAGGGAGAGCTATCTTAAAATTTAAAAAGGACTGAGGATGTGGCTCAGTGATTGAGTGTCCCTGTGTTTAATCTCCAATACCCCCCCAAAAAAATAAAAAAGTTCTAAAAAAACTTTTAAATGCACAATTATTATGTGTTAATTAAAAATAAAAAGTTATGGGACTGGGGTTGTGGCTTAGTGATAGAGCACTTGCCTAGCAAGTGTGAGCCCTGGGTTTGATACTCAGCACCACATAAAAATAAATAAAGGTATTGTGTCTAACTCCAACTAACATATATATATATATATATATATATATATATATATATATATATATATATATATTAAAATAAATTAAAAGTTCAAAAATGTATCTTACTACTAAGAAGCAGAAAACTCTGTTCAAGAGTTGTCACATTCATGTTATAGAGATAAATAAGGTCAGTAACAGCCATAATTACATATATATTGGGACAGAATGAAATGATCCTGAAAGTGGCGACATCTTTTAATACCCATGCTTATCATATAGCAGTCGAATGTGATTTTTTACTGTTTAATCCATCCATACCATCTACAAATGCATTAAGGCTCCACTAGCCAAATACAGTAGGGTAACCTGATGATGAGTTAGAAATGACAAATTATGAAAGACATTGTTGAACTGGCAGATAATATCAAAAATCATCAGTTGCTAATATAGGGGGAATACCCTAATCTCTTAAACCTTATTTGCTTTGACTCTAATATCCTACAACTCCTTTGTCAGATCCTGATACTCATCTGCTCTATATGGGTTCTAAGAACATTTCTACAGCATTAAAATAAATTAGAAATCACTCTGTTTTTGTTTGAGCTCACTAAACATTTATTAGGTAGGGGGTTTTTAACTTTTTGTTTACTTTTTTTTTTTTTTTTGGCTTGGGTACAAATTTCCCCAAGTTTTTAATGCTGCACTAAGACTTTCATCCACTCTGCACTTGATAGGTAGAGGTAGTGTGCAGTTGTTGGAAAGACTATAAAAACATACAAAGTAGCCTAGGACTGATATACAGAAACAAATGCCCCAAGAGCTCAAAGGAGGAGAGATGGCTTCCAGGGAATGATCAGGAAAGTCTTCGTGGAGATGAAAGATTAAAAACTACATCAGGAAGGGTGAAAAGAAATCTGTCAGATAGTTGAGCAGATATTCTATTCGTTTACTTAGCTTATATTTGTTGAGTCACAAACTGTGGTGCAGAATAACATGGCTGAAGGTGCAGAGGCAGATGTACTCAAGAATGGGGCCAGTCACTACCAGAAGACTGGCCACACTAAATGCAGTAGTCACAGGATGGTGGGGAGGAGGCATGGCTGTCCAGGTGTGTCAGACAGACTATGAATGACCTTGAATATCAGCCTAAGGAGTTGGGGCTTCACTTCTGGACAACATGAAGTCACTAAATGACTAGTATAGTATAGGTAGGCTAAAAAGTGACAAGAGAGAAAGATCAAAGAGTCCACACCAGATCATACAGAACTGAAGTAGACAGCAGTCAGAAATGTGGAACTGGGAGATAAAGGCATCTTGGACAACCAGGAAGTAGATTCATTAAACAGGACCAGAGGTAAAGAGAGGTCCACAGGCTAAAAACTGAACAGGAGCAGTTGGGGGCACTTGAGGAACCAACCTCATGAGTCAGGAGTTTTGTGAGAGCAAAAGCCAGAATGTTGCAGATTTTGAAGAGTGACTGGAAGGTAGAAAGAGACCACGCCAGGGCAGAAGACTCAAGAATAGGGCTAGGGTGGGCTGGAGTGAGGGATGGCAAATAGAATCAAAATAATAACAGAAGAGACCTAGGAGGGTTTGCATGTCTTTGGGAAGGAGCCACAGGAACCGGAAAAATTAAAGAGACATGGAAAAAAATGATTCAGTTGATGGAGTAAGAATGTATAGTTTTGAAAGTTCTTTATAATAAGTAGTAAGTAGAGTACAAATGCCCTAGTTTTCCAGTGCTCCTAAAACATGCCACCATGGAGTCAGGCACAATATCAACACATTGAGGGAAAAAAAAAAAAAGATAAAGGAAGCAAAAATTGAAAATGCTAATCAAGACCCAAAAAAATATGAAATCAAACACAGTTATCCAATGATGAAAGCCCTCACCCAGTGCCTGGGTCCGTTGTAGGCCGCTATCACAGTGATTTATAAAGAACAGAAACATTCTCGCTATTCTGGAGGCTGGGAAGTCCAAGGTCAAGGTGTGGGCTTTCCAATGTATCCTCACCTGGCTCAAAGCAGAAGGGCGTAGGACAGAAGGACACTGAGTGTTGTCCACATGCAGAAGAGCAGCCGAGAGAGCGCCCCCTCCTGCTCGATATTTTTATAACAGCATTAATGAGCTCATGAGGATGGAACCCTCTGGACCCCAGCACCTCTCATTAAGCCCCAAGATGATGTCTCTGTACTCGCTGATTGCTCTATTGCTGAATCACTACAAATGTTCCTGTCAATTAGATATCTAAGTTCTGAGATGGATGCTAGCCCCTTTACAAATGCTGACACTCATGGGTGCCCTTGAAAAGCTGGGTTCCCCAGCTGTGAGTCTGATGGATTCAACCTGACCCGTGGAAGTAATAGAAAAAATGAGGAGAGGATATGTCTGTACCAAAAAAAAAATCAATAAAGGGTAGTCTGCTTCTGTTCACTTACCCTTGGCCAAACTGGTAGAATTCTTAATAGTCTTTTAATTAATCAGTAGAGAAGAATTAGAACAAGCAAGTAAAATGTAGCACATGATTTCAAGTAAATTCCCTAAAAGTGACTCCAAGTATTTTGCTGAGAGAGACACAAGTCTTTGAGCTGAAGTAAATTCATTGTTGAATTTCTGAGGTGCACGCTTTGAGGGAGGGCACTTGTCCTCAGAAAACCTTCAGCAGTTCCTGCCTCTCACAGAGAATCTCCCATAGACCAGGGAACAAGAGTGTATTGCAAAAGACTAGGCGAAGAAGAGGTGTGCAGGCTCTCTAAAAGGTCCCAGGGCCTCTTAGCTTCGCCGATGAGAAGGTTAATCCCAATTCCTGTAAATGAACCAGATTTGAAAATAGGTGTTTAGGAGCAGTCGCAGCCCCAATGCCAAGTTCACAAAGCAGCCAGGCAAGAAGCATGTGCAGCCACCGTTCAATGATAATAGGTTTACCAGGCAAACTCAAGGCCACGTTGAGGATAGGGGAAACAGTATTTTACCCTGTTTGACCTCTTCGGAAAATCACCCTGTGCATCCTGGGAGAGCAGAGCCGATAGGAGGACATGCCCTTTTATTCGGGTTGATAGTCTCTTGTTACCAAGCTAAAATTTAAAAAAAAAAAAAGTTTCCAGTTACTTTCACAATTATTTCATGTTATTGTATGTATTGGAGTGAACCAGTGTTTGTCCAGTTATTATTAGGACACAGGGCTATGCAACTGAGCAGGCAAACACTAGAGGAAAGGGACAACTCCCATTTTCTCCCAGCTCACATTCTTGAGGGCAATCTCTGTCCCCATAGACAACAGACACATTTGGAGACCACCCAGAAATCCTGACAGCTCTCCTAACAAGAATGCTCAGCCAGGTGGGCTTGGGGAGACTGATTCATAATTGTCCTGTCTAAAAAGTACCACATTTCACTACTTAGTTACTTTTATCAACCCCAAGATTTCTTTAAAAAAAAAAAAAGTTTAAGTATATCTGTGCAATGAGAAAATTATATGGGTTATTAATTTTGCATATGCCTTTTTACATAAAGATCATTGGGTTTTCAGATTACTGGTTCCATGTGTACATACACATATCAGATTTTAGCAGCCTGTATGAGCTCCTTTGCAAATGTGAATGTCTCTTTGTTAATAGGAATTCTTGTAGTGGATATATATATATATACACACACAAATATATATGCACAGCATATACGGTGTGAGTGATGCTTTCCCTCCCCTTGATTCTCAAGATTTACTAAACCAAAATCTTCCCCAACTTCAAATAGAATACATGTTTATTTTAGAAAACTTACAAAGTAAAGGAAGTACAAAGAAGGAAAATTAAATCAGTCATAAGCCTTTACCCAGAGATAACCACTTACCATTTTGATGCATATATTTCCAATCTGGTTTTATATGCATAAATATACTTGGGTTGTATACTCTAAAATAGAATTATACTGGGAATATTATTCTATAAACAGCCCTTAATTTGTCACACATTTTCCTATATTATTAAATAATCTTCTAAGCATGATTTTCAATGGACATATAATATGCCATATAATGAATTTACCTAGTTATTTCATCAACCCTGTTGTTGGAGATTTGTTTCCAGTATTTTCTGTCAATAGCCAAATTGTGCTGAACATCCTTTTATCTTTGCTTAAATAAAGAATTAGTTCCTTTAAGTCTTTTAAGTCATATTGCTGAGTCATTGGGATTAGGCTATTATACAGACTTTCTATAGTTGTCAAATCGCCTTTCAGAAGGATTACACCAGTTGACATTCCCACTAGCAGTGTATCAGAGCTTGTATTTTCCCCATTTGCCATAGTAGTTTTCCTATTATTTTGACTTTCTGTTTCTTTGGAATAGAACTTGTTCTGACCATATTCTCTAGACCCATAAATGTACGGCGTGATTAAACATGTTCCAACAATGTCTTCTGTAAACCTGTCAGTCAAAACTAGCCACCAAAACATATTAAATCTGATTACTAAACAATGTTCTTTTTTAATATTTATTTTTTAGATGTAGTTGGACACAATACCTTTATTTCATTTTTATGTGGTGTTGAGGATCGAACCCAGGGCCTTGCATGTGCCAGGGGAGCACTCTACCTCTGAGCCACAACCCCTAGTCCTAAACACTGTTCTTCTGTGACTACAAATTCTCACTTCCTATGGCTAATCTTTTCTTTTTCATCCCCACAAAATATTTCTGATGAGACATCTACCTGCTCTTAAGTAAAAATGAAGGCAATATCAAATATTTGGGGATAGAAACTCCAAATGTGGTTCTATACAATGTCATGAGGTTTTGATTGTAACACTCTCCCGGGAGAGGCTGGTCCTCCAGAATGGCTGTGAGGAAGGTCTACAGAAGGATATCAGAGTACACAGACTGCACCAAGTCCAAGAGATTAGACTGATGGCATCCAGTGTGGCACTCCCATATCCCCCTACTTGGCTATAAAAATAGGGATATGGGGGGGCCGAGGTTGTGGCTTAGCCATAGAGCGCTTGCCTAGCATGTGTGAGGCGCTGCATAAAAATAAATCAATAAAATAAAGGTCCAACTACAATTAGGGAAAAAAAGGGGCCGTGGCAGTGGGTTTGTTTTATGTAATGAAAAACTATCTCCTGAAAGAATAGTTAAATTACTTAGGATAACTTAAATCTAGGTCTGAGCCTGATAGAATAATATAAAATAGGATGTTCACAAAATAATTTTAATTAGTAACACTTGAACACCCATTTTTCTTATCTAAAACAATTTGAAACTCAGTAATTAGTACAAGAGGTGACAGTTAAAAAAAGTCTGATGGGAAAGTCCTTTACTACCCCACCCAGCCCCCTCATCCACTCGAGGATAGAGGCCCCAAATGTTCAAGGAGAACTAATCTTTAATTTCTTGATTTGCTACCTGACTGAAAAAAAAAGTGGTATATCAATAAGTGGCTTTAGTTAATAACTTAAGGTCCAAGAAGAAACAGGGAGGGTTTGCTGGAATACACTGAGCACATCAAGGTTTATAGAGAAATAACATCAAGAACTCCTGGGAGAAAATTGGTGCCTGGCTGAGGACGCATACATACCAAAAAGTATAGAAACTCTAAGATCTATTTTATAAAGTCCTTCCTTTTCTTTTCTGCCTTAATTGTTCAAAATAAAAAACAGCAACAATAAACTGGAAATTTTTGGATAGACTCATCTACAAGCAGCAAATGGAATGAATAATTCAGAACTCTAGGATCCAGCAAAATATGACTTTGTAATTTGTGACTTTATGCTTAATTATAATGATCAATTAAAGAAATCTCTGTGTGAAAATTAAAAATAGGAAATCCTAAAATGATAAAGCTAAAAAGGAAAGTAAAAGAAAACAGGCAATGATATAAAATTAAAATAATCCTTAATTCCGAAGATGAAAATGGTCCCTGAACATATTTAAATTACTTTGTGCTCTTGCAGTCTTATATTATTCTTTCATAAGAAGAAATTGTGAAATTTTCTTTTCTATCAAAAGAAAATGTTGCTGAAACACATTTTCTGAGTGGTCTAAAATATGACATGTTAATAATTTAGAGATGTGTAAAATTATCTCTTCTCAATAAACATGGAAAGTTGATCTCAATAAAATTTTACATAAACCTTATAAAGGTATATGTAGTATAAAATTTCAGATGCTTTGAGTAATGAAGAGAAGAGTAACCCATAATATCATCCATTGATACAATTATTAAATTGTTTATATATATTCCTTTCTAATACACTTGACTTGTTTATACCTGTCATCATACCTTCTTTTTTCACTTAACAACATATCAAAAGCGTTTTTATTTTTGGTACTTGGGATTAAATCTAAGGGCACTCTATCACAGACCTTTCTGATTTTATTTTTGAAACAGGGTCTCACTAAGTTGCCCAGGCCAGCCTCAAACTTGTGATCCTCCTACCTCAGCCTCCCAAATAACTGGGATTATAGGCACATGCCACCGTGCCTAGTTTCAAAAGCATTTTTAATGTTACTGCATGATTGCTTCCAAATGGTCCTTCTAGTAGGTCATAATTTTTACTGTTTTTATTGGACATTTTAACTACATTTATGTATTGCCAAACCACTGTGATGAACATCTTAATGCATATGTTTTATAGTAGAGTGGTTACAAAACTGTCAACAATTCTTCCCCTTCCCATGTCCATGCCCTCTTGCCACGTACCTGCCAGTACCCTCCAATTCTGAGTCTGAGCTCAGCCAACATGACTTGCTCAGAAAGGCAGACACCAATAATCCTAGGGCATGCAAACACTTGTACACTGAGATTTGCCACATTGTCATACTGGGAACGGTCACCAGCTGAACAAGCACTGGCTGGCTTGCTGGATGATAAAACAGACGCCTCCCATCTGCAGACCTACCCACCATGAACATGTGAGAAGCCATCTCTCATCACCCAGCTGCCGGCCAACTCACCAACCCAACACAGATTTGAGCAAGCCTCCCTAAACAGGAAGGAGCTGGCCTCAGTGAGGAGAGTTGCCCACAGACCTTGCCAGGATTTCATTAAGACCCAGAATCATGAGCAGAATAAATGAGTATTGCTTCAAGCCACTTTGTTTTGAAGTATGTTATTATACAGCAAAAGTCAACTGATAGAGGTTCTTTCTATATTTCCTTATGCTACTGTCCCACAAATAAATTTACTGGATCTAGGGCAAGAACACTGACTATTCTTTAGTTATCACAATCAGTGGTTAGCAGCCCACTTTCTCAACATTCAGTATCTTCAAGGATGAATTAGTTGGGCTGGAGTTGTTGCTTAGTGGTAGAGCGCTTTAGTACATATGACGCACTGGGTTTGATCCTCAGCACCACATAAAAATAAATAAATAAAATAAAGGTACTTATTGTGTCCATCTACAACTAAAAATATATATATATATATATATATATATATATATATATATATATATATATTTTTTTTTTTTTAAAGAGAATGGATTATTTGTTTAACTATTATCTGAGTGGTTCCAATAGCCTTCCAAGATTCTTTTCTTCTGTCACCTGAACGTGGCATATAAGATGTCAATGAGTTGGAGGAGAGCAGTTTGCCAGGATTTGCTGAAGACCCAGAATTCCAACCCCAGTTAAGAGGCAGTTCATGGGGGTCCCTATCTTGCTACGAATATGGACATTTTTCTGTCCTCTGGAAATTCCTGTATCTGCTTCAAAGACTCTAAGACTGGATGACCCCTCTCTTACCTTCTTTTACTTATTTCTTCACAACATATTTAACATGCTTAGAATTTATTACTCAATTAAGTGTTAGGAGGTAACGGGAAAATATTTTCACATTCAGGATACTCAGTCTTTTCTTAGAATAGAGGAGCAACATATAGCCACACAGATCCTGACAGCTATCTGGTATTTCTTTAAAATATATTCTGAGACACTCTATTTATAGGCACGCAATTATATTGGTCAAGTATTGAAATGATAGCATTTTGAATGTATTGAGTTCAAGAAAATATATTATTATTATTTTTCTTAAATATTTATGCTTTAGGTGTAGATGGACACAACACAATGCTTTTATTTTTATGTGGTGCTGAGGATCGAATCCGGGTCCTGCCTGTGCTAGGCAAGAGCTCTACCGCTGAGCCACAATCCCAGCCCCAAGAAAATATATTATTAAAATTAATTTTACCTGGTTTTTGTTGTTGTTGTTGTTGTTAAGGTTGCCATCAGAAAAGTAAGGCTTGTGTTCATGGCTCACATTGTATTTCTACTGGATAGTGTTTAGTAAATGCTTTCAAGTCCTGGATGAAAAGGATGCTCATTTAAACTGAATGATATGGAAATTAATGGAATAAAGTTAACAGCAATATGGAAAAAAATGTAAAAACTCACCTCAGATAACAATATTGGATCAAAGTGTGGATTTGGAGAAACATGGAAGTTTAACTGAGCCTTCAGTTAGTAACACAGAATCATCACAGAAGGCTAGAGGTCACTAGTAGAGTGTGTGCTCAGCATGCTCAAGGCTGTGGGTTCAATCCCCAACACCAATATTTAGAGGAAGAGAAAAGGTAATCTCATAATCTGTGGTCTTTAGAAGCAAGATATGGTGACATATACCTGTGGTACCAGCTACTTGAGAGGCTGAGGCAGGAGAATCTCTTGATACCAGGAGTTCAGTGCCAGCTGAGCAACAGAGCAACATTCTATCTCTTTTTTAAAAGAAAGAAAACTATTATGGAAGCATGTCATCCTCAAGCCCTACACCTCAGCTTGTACCCCTGGCCATGGTTTGTCAACCCCAAATAGCTAACCTTAGCTTATGCACCATAATAAATCTTATCTAATAAGTAACTGTTTTCAAGACTGCGGGGGGGGGGGGGAATAAAATGCAAATATAATTAAATAAATCAAACCCATAGCATGAACAATTTGTATTAAATAAGGAAAAAAATTATATCATTGGCATAATCAGTAGGCATCTGATATTAAAGCATTTGTAATTATAAGAGAGTTTGAAATATTAGGGATTCTGATAGGTTATGAGCTTTGTGATTCCAACTTAACATGTAAAATTGTTTTTAGGATTGTCCTGAAAAAAATTAAGAGAATTTTACCAAACATGTTGGAATGGTTCAGGAAAACTATATATGTTTATTTATCATTTGTTTTACTATGTGAACTTAGTTTTAGATTCATGAGAGTTTTGAAAGTAATTGTTTTAGAGTCAATAATTTTCCCTGTCAGGCATTCAAAGTTCTAGAAAAGAAAATAAAATCTATTAAATTTATTGGTGTATTTTAATGTGTAAGGAATTAAGCTAAATTGGTAAATAGGATTGGTTGTTTCAGTCTTTCAATTTTACTTAATTAAATACTCTGAGAAAAAATGAAGTTATTTGTTCTTATGTTCCTAGATTGGTAAATTAAAAGCTTAATTAAACAGATTTAACGTTTTTAATTTTTATAAACTATTAATTTAAAACTCAAATATTAAAAAATATTCTTCCTATGTACAAAAGCCCCACTCAGGATATGATAAAAATCAGACACAACAGAGAGGGAAGGTATCCAAAATTCTTGGAAGAAAGCCAAGTCCATGCTTGTGAAATTAAACTTACTTGCTGGGCAATTTTTCCATTAGAGGATTAAAAATCCATTTCTAAATGAGGAGAGAAAGTTGTGATTAGATTTCACCTCCATTCCCAGATCTTCCTCAGAGGCTAGAACATCTTGGTCCTTGGAAATACTTGCCTAGTCATGCTCATGGAACCGGGTGGTTGGCAGAGGGGCCACGTTGGCTAAGGGGTGTTGGGAGACTCTGACAGTCAAGCAGTCCACCTTTGGCAGACATATCAAACACGACCTTCACATCGTCCTAGACTTGGAATAAAGGGGCTATAAAAACTGAGTGACAGGCTAGGCATGGTGGCACTCACCTGTAATCCCAGCAGCCCCAGAGGCTGAGGCAGGAGGACCATGAGTTTAAAGCCAGCCTCAGCAAAAGCGAGGCACTAAGCAACTCAGTGAGACCCTGTCTCTAAATAAAATACAAAATAGGGCTAAGGATGTGGCTCAGTGGTTGAGTTCCCCTGAATTCAATCCCTGGTAGACCCTGCCCCCCCAAAAAAGAACTCCTGGAGTCATGACATTTCTGTTTTATTGTTAGAAGAACCAAAGTTGGGCCTCTCCTAAGAGGGGGACTTATTCCTAATTCTGACAGTTCCTAAATCTTCTGTTTGTCTACACTGGTAGCTGTGTGGGCATGCTAGTCTGAACTTGCCTCCTATTCTGATTCCTTTCAGAGAGAAGCAAGAAATAAGACCAAAAACAGTATGGAAATAAATTATAGAGGACCTAAAACAAAGACCAAAGGGCATTTATTTTATTTAAAAGGCAGTGATGAATTGGCAAAAAAAAAAAAAAAAAAGTTAAAGCAGACAAGTAAATGTATTAAAAAGAAGAAAGAAAAGAAAAAGTAATTTAAAAAGATAAATGGTTCCCAGTAGCATGCACTCAGGGTAAGTTAGAGGTATTGACAGAGGCACTCAAACTCAGCGTGGTGGCACACACCCATAATCCCAGCAACTCCAAAGACTTAGGCAGGAGGATGGCAGGTTTGAGGCCAGCCTTGGCATCTAAAAGAAACCATGTCTCAGAATCAAAAAATAAAAAGGGCTGGGGACGTAGCTATGTGATAAAGAGCCCCTGGGTTCAGTCCACAGTACTGCAAAAAAAAAAAAAAAAGTAAGTATCTAAAACCTGGTCTACTGTTATTGTAGGCTGACTAGCTAATTTATGGTTCTAACCAGGGCACTTGTGGGGGAAAGAGGGATTCCAGGTATAAATCTCAACTTCTTAGCAAACTGGAATGCTTGATTCCTTTAGCTGGTGGAAGCCAAAGGAAAAGAGAGATGAGAGAGAAAATGTGAAGAAAAAGAAGCAGAAAGGGGTTATTTACGAGATTTAGGAAGTTAAAAGGAAAAGGGGGAATCCTGTATAATGCTGAGCTCTGAGCAACTTGGAGAATCCTGGTACCATTCATGGAGACAGACCTCACCTAGAAGCTGGGGTGAGGAGGGGGAACCAAGGGGAGATGTCAACGGACAACAATTGCTGGACTGAACCAATCAGGTCTGCATATAAAGATATGGGACTCACCTCCTTAAGAAGGAAGAAAGAAGAGAGGGAGATTGTCTCAGGAATTCACATGCTGAAGTGGAGAAAAGAGGAGACAGAGTCAGTAAAGGGAAAGGGAAAGATGAAAGAAGGAAAACCAAGATTTATCACCAAAACAAAGGCTGTCAAGTGAGTTTGGTGAAAGTAGAACAGGGGTACCAAACACGACAGAAAACGCCAGGTTGGGAAGACAGAGTCAAGGCCATTGGCTTAGCCATTAGAAGGTCACACTGACTGTCAAGAAACGATTTTCTTTAGAGGAGGGGGACTAAAGCTGATTGCATGAGGGTAAGTGTTGAGTGGTGAGGAGAGAAGGAGACTGGGAGGATTCACGATGGTATTTTAAATGTTCTATCATGAAAGGAAAGAGAAAGGGGACTTGGGGGATAGTCCAAGCCCATCAGATGGAAACACTCGAATCTCTTGGGTTCTGTCGGTTCCTTTGGGAGTCCAGCAAAGCCTTTCTTGATAACCTCCTGCATGTCCATTCCTGGTGGAAATCTCAAAATGATTATAAATTCCAGACCCATTGCTTTGGTTGAAATTGAGTCCGTAGTTCTTTGTGTTATTGTAATTTTGTCAAAATTCTCTTTTCTCATTTAAGTTTTCCATTTTACTGTCATTTTGAAGAGTTTGTCAATTTAGGTATGTTCCCTCTGAGAAAGACAACTTTCATTTTTAAGTTATCGGAGTAAAGGAAAGGAGGGAAAGGAGAAAAGGGAGGAAAATTGAGAGGAATGACAACTCTAAAATTTAAAATAGTTATATGAGAGTAAGTAAAAAATCTCCCTAGATCTGATCATTTGAAGACTTGATCATACATAATATTCCAAGAAAGTAAATGTTTTTTATTAAGTCATGTATTATCCCGTGTCCTGTTCACCCATCCCCAATCTTTAGCCCCTCTCTCCCCTCTCTCTCATTCACAGTCACTTTCAGGTTATAGCAGAACATCACCTCCCCATCACTGCCTGTTATCTTAAGTTGTTTTTCTCAGGCATTTTGTCACAGCAATGAAAAGCTGCCTAGCAAATTGCTTTTTAAACTAGTTTAGGAAAATGTGTCCTATGTGGCTTTCACAACCCTCAACATATTTTATTGTAATTAGTTATATACTATTTGACTTCCACACCAATCAATAAGTCTAAGAGATTGGACTTGTGTCTGTCTTGCATAGAGCTGCATCAGCACTTTGCATACGGCCTAGAAGAAAGTAGGTACTCAGTAATATCACTTAGTAAATGAATACATAAATGAAGCTATCAAAAATATGATGATCTGTCTTTGTCTGTTTGGGCTGCTTTAACAAAACTAGTATAAACTGGATTGCTTATAAGCATCAACCATTTATTTCTCAAGGCTCCAGAGGCTGAGAAGCCCAAGATTAAAGTACTAGGAAATTTAATGTCTGATAAGGGCCTGATCCTCAAAGATGGAGCCTTTTCACTGTCCACATATAACCAACGAGCACTCCTGGGGCACTAATCCCTCTCATGACCTAACCTCTCAAAGTCCCCTTCTTCTAATAATATTGCCTTGGGAATTAAGTTTCAGTCTATGAATTTTGGAAGGACCTACACATTCAGTCCACAGCATCATCTACCAATCCTGGATCTATCTTCTATTCCTGAGTGACTACATCAATATTTTTTAATTCATAGAATAGAAGATCATAGTATATTAGAGCAATAGAGATACCCAAATATGATCTAGTTTAAGAACTTACGGTTAGCAACAGATCAATCCTTTTAAACACACATAATATTATCAATGCTTTCTAATTTCTCAGTGAGGTTTAGAAAAAGAAAGAAAGAAAGAAAGAAAGAAAGAAAGAAAGAAAGAAAGAAAGAAAGAAAGAAAGAAAGAAAGAAGAGAAGGAAGGAAGGAAGGAAGGAAGGAAGGAAGGAAGGAAGGAAGGAAGGAAGGAGCTGAGAGCCGTAGCCCGAGTCGGAATGAGGAATGGCATTTTTGCCAGAACGAGTGGTTGAGAGGTGACACCAGCAAGCCATTGAGATGATAATGGTTATGTTAAGCTGTGTATTCAATTGTATATTAGACCCCTACTGTCCACCTCCGCCTGCTACTTTGGAGTTCTCCTGGAGATTCCCGGAGAGTTCCCATTGGTTGGGGAAGTGCCGGAGGAGGGATTTCCGGTTGGTGTGGTGTGTCCCGGGAGAAGGCCACGTGCGTGGCGTTCGCGGAGTTCCGAAATAAAGTTTGTTCCTGCTTCAGTGGCTCGTGATTTGTGCCCAGCCAGACTGCGGCAAGAAAGAAAGGAAGGGAGAGAGACAGGGGAGGGAGGGAGAGAGGGAAAGAGGTAGCTATTCAGATTGAGGCACAGGTGAAGGAAATCAAGTTCCCATCTCTTCTGCCTTCCAGCTCCAAGGAAGCTATATGACCCCTCATACACTGCTCCACTGAATCTTGGAGTTCCATGGAATGCAGTTTGAAAACCATGGTATTGGATTAATATCCACAATATATTAAAAATACATAGAAATCAATAAGAAAAAAAGACAAATTATCCAATGGAAAAAAGTGCAAAATACATGAAAAGCAAATTCACTAAAGAATAAATATTAATAAAGATATGAAAAGATGATGAACTTCTCTGTTAGTAGGAAAAAATGTAGATTGAAACAGGCAGGAAAAGATCCTGATTCATAACACTGGTCAAAACACAAATACTGATATTATCGAGAAGGCGAGAGAGCATTGTTAGGGAGGTAGCATAACACAATTGGGCAGCAATACCAATTTTAAATTGTAATTGCCTAGGAATACTACTTCTAAGTATATATCTTACAGAAATTCCAAACATGTATGCAAAGATAAACATCTTTGAGTATGTCTTTATGCACTTTTTTTAACAAAGAAAAATTCAAAACAACGTCAATAACTACCAGTGGCAGAAGAATTAAATCAATTTACAACATTCATAATATGAAACACCATGAAATAATTTCTTAAATGGTAGGTGATAAAATTAATAACTGCTGTAACAGGATGTTAAATTCTGTCCAATATTGCTGCACCAAGATGTACAACATCTATGTTTACAAAATATAGCATATAAAGCCAGATACTCATCTACTTTTCAATAAAAATTATATAAAAAATCTTAAACCTATTTGAATACTTTAAAAAAGATCCATTTGTGGGAAATTGAAAGGATGTGAGGAATATTTCTTTGGCAAATGCTATTGATGTACCAGCAAGATCACAAAGTTTGAGATTCTCCTTGTGTGTCTCAAGTTAATAGACAGGGGCTCCCTCAAAACTACTTAGAGAATGATGCCAGGTGCGGGGGCACATGCTTGTAATCCAGTGGTTCAAGAGGCTGAGGCAGGAGGATCGCGAGTTCAAAGCCAGCCACAGCAACAGCGATGTGCTAAGCAACTCAGTGAGACCCTGTCTCTAAATAAAATACAAAATAGGGCTGGGGATGTGGCTCAGTGGTTGAGTGTCCCTGTGTTCAATCCCCAGTACCTCCTGGGGATTAAAAAAACTACTGAGAAAATGAATAAACACCCTCTAAAGTTGGGGGGTGCGGAGAGAAGGAATATAGGGAGAACTGGGTCTCCCTATATTCTCCCATCTGAGAAATGCAAAAGGAGAGGTGTCTGTCCAGCTACTGGTGATTGGAAAAGGACATGGCTGTCTTGAAGGTGGCCTACACACAGAGATTATGGAGCAAGAAGACCTGAGTAATATCCATGGGGCATATGGGGACCATGGGAGAGGGACAGCCAGCCTGATGTCTTCTTCTTTTTTTTAAAATTTTTTCTTTTTAGATATACATGACAGTAGAATATATTTTGACATATTATACATACATGGAGTATAACTCCCTATTCTTGTGGTTGCACATGATGTGGAGTTTCACTGCCCATATATTCATATATGAACATAGGAAAATTATGTCCAACGCATCCCACTGTCTTTCCTATTCCCATTCCCCCCTCCCTTCTCTTCATTCCCCTTTTTCTAATCCAATAAACCTCTATCTCCCCTATCCAAGCCATTATTGTGCATTAGCATCTGCATATGAGAGAGAACAGTTGGCCTTCAGTTTTTTGGGGACTGGCTTATTTCACTTAGCATGATAGTGTCCAGTTTCATCCATTTACTGACAATTGCCATAATTTCATTCTTCCTTATGGCTGAGTAATATTCCATCATGAATATATACCACATTTTCTTCATTCATTCATCTGTTGAAGGGTATCTAGGTTGGTTCCATAGTTTAGCTATTGCAAATTGAGCTGCTATAAACATTAATGTGGCTGCATCATAGGAGTATGCTGATTTTAAGTCCTTTGGATACATACTGAGGAGTGGGATAACTGGGTCAAATGGTGGTTCAGACTGATGTCTTCTTGGTGTCTGTCCAATTGGGCCAACTGAGGGTTGGGAAGCCCTTAGTGGAGAGAAGCCAATGATGGCTTTGTGTTCCTCATGGCTGCATAATGGGAAAGCAGCCACCTGAAAGTAAGTTCATGGTTCTTGTAGAGGGACATTCAGGTGGGAAGTCCCTTGGGGTTGGAAGATACCCCAAAGAATTCATGCAAACATCCATAAAAGAAAGAACCCTGTATTAAAAGCTGCCAGACTTACAAAGTCCGAAACAATCCAATCATGAAACAACTTTCATGCCTCCTACTGCTACCCCTCCCCTGTTTTGAACCTGGAAGTGTCAGAGACCACAGATGGCACCAGAAGAGAGGAAGAGGACAAGATGTACAAAGAATGTGGAAAATGAAGAACTTGAACTCAACCCAAGAGTCGACTTCCCGTATACAGATGTTCCTTGCTGAGCAGGGAGAGGTTTAAGGCCTGCATGTAAATCCAGTTTGAAATTTTCTTTTTCACATATTCCTGGATATTCTAATTTCTGAATTGACACCACATTCACGGTTTAAAGTGACTAGAGGACTTTTTCGTTACAGAAGGATGCTCAGAAGAGTTGTGAGACTCCCAGAGCTCTCACCCAGGAGCAGGGGGAAAGGCATCCCCTACTGAATAAAGTTGAAAGGGTCAGGAGATAATAAACAATTGCTTTCTGATGCTAGCCCTGCGTGCTCCAGTAAGGATGCATTAACATTTATCAAGTGCTGATTTTGCCAAGCACAGGGCTGAACATTTTATTGCATTATATCAATTAGAGTATAAATACCACCATAGGAAAAAAAAGACACCAAGTGAATAAAGCAAATTGCAGGGCAATCGAATTCCACATAAGCATCTGTGTTTGAGTGTGTATATTTGAAAATGTCCAAGAAAAGGATGGCAAGTGTTTCTCTAGAGAAACAGAAACAGCAGGATAGCAGGATGCTTGTGTCTATGAGAGAAGAGAAAAGAGACAGTTGAAGGAATTAGCTCATGGATTCTGAAAGGTATAGTAAATCCTGGGGTCAACCAGAAGCCTGGAGAGCAGGGAAGAGTACAGTTCCAGTCCAGGGTCATCTGGTGGCAGAATTCCTTATTCTACTAGAGGGTCTTTTGTTCTATTAAGGTCTTCCACTGATTGTAAGAGGCTCACCCATATTATGGA
Source organism: Spermophilus citellus (assembly GCF_964194105.1). Classification (NCBI taxonomy): domain Eukaryota; kingdom Metazoa; phylum Chordata; class Mammalia; order Rodentia; family Sciuridae; genus Spermophilus; species Spermophilus citellus. The sequence continues at coordinate 85,482,341 of NC_138198.1, forward strand.
TAGTAATCTGCTGTACTCAAAAAACCCTAACTTTAATGTTAATCTCATCCAAGCAAACAAAAAAAAATCCTTTATAGAAACATCCAGAATAATGTTTGACCAGCATCTGGCACCACCACCCAGCCCACCTGACACATGAAAATAACCATTGCAGGAGGACACATACCAAACTATCAATAGTAACTAGATGCCTTTGGGGCAAGAAAGTGTATGGCCTTGTATGATTCACCCTTAAGACCAAGCAAAGATTGAAGTGTCTGCTCCTGCTCTTGCATTATAGACAACCTCATTCTGACCCTCCTGCAGCTTCACTCCACCCCTTCTCTATCCATGCCTCTCTCCAGAGGACTAGGAGCTTTCAGGACCCAGGGCATATGTTTACACAGGTTCCTTGCCCTCAACACTGGACTGCATTTCACACACTTGAGACTCCAGAATGCCCCATCCAAGGTGCCTAAAGCCTATGCAGAGTTCCTTCCCAAACCCACCCTCTCAAGGGTGGCTGCACATTTCTGAAGTGTATATCCCAATCCTAAGGGCTGACAACGCACAGGTGTTTGGGGGTGGGGGAGCTGAAGAGTGGGAGATGATGAAGTTGTATGTGCAAAGTGGGTTTTCATCCTCATGTGCACAGGCCCCTTGCAATGGGCCGAGAAGGTGGAAGGGGAGATGAGCGAGGGCCAGTTGTCTCTACCATGTCTTGTTTTAGAACTTTTTGTTCGAATCCCATCTTGCAATTCATTAGGAAGGTATATTTATTGAGATGAAGAATATGCTGGGGAAATGTCATTTAAAGCAACATATTCTCCAACTCAGACCCCTTCTCCACAAAGGTAGGAGAGAAAGAAAACAGTTTTATTACTGATTCAGCGTTAAACCAGAATGTGACACATATCACAGGCAATCCACCGAGAAATTCCAAAGACAAAGAAATCTTACCTTTGATGGAGCCAAGCAAATACAACCTCATTATGTACATGTTCTCAAATAAACAACAATTAATCCTGAAATATGAACTTGGCAATGCCATTTGTTACACAAAGTTCATCCTAAATTCTCCTGGTAATTGGGGTAACCACTTGTATTAGTTAATGGTTTTATACAAAGAACAAAGACACTTTTAACCACAGGACAGAAGGCAATTTTGCAACCAGAGGCAAGGTTCCCAAGTTGGTCTCCTAACAACTCATAAATCTGGAGATAGGGTTGCTATCCCTTGGTGATAGGCAGGAATATGGCTTCCAGAACCTTGAGAAGACATTCCTGGGTCACAAAGCCGCCAAAAGACTTACTTAGTTTCTAAGTAGAGCTACATACATTTCAAAGACATGGAGAAGGAACCCACAATGACAAGTTTTTTTTTTTCTTAATTGCATTTAAATATGTACTTTTTTATTTATGCCAATTTTCAATAACAAGTTTTCTAAAGTAAATGCCTTAATAAATGGGAAGAAGATCAGAACCTCTTCCCTTGTTTTTTTATTTATCTATTTATTTATTTATTGTTGTAGTTGTGGATGGGTAGCATGACTTTATTTTATTTGTTTATTATTATTATGGTTTTTTGAGAGAGAGAGAATTTTTTAATATTTATTTTTTAGTTTTTAGTGGACACAATATCTTTATTTTATTTTTATGTGGTGCTGAGGATTGAACCCAGCACCCCGCACATGCCAGGCGAGCGCGTTACCGCTTGAGCCACATCCCCAGCCCTATTATTATGTGTTTAATGTTGTGCTAAGTATCAAACCCAGGGCTAGTATCTCATATGTCCCAGGCAAGTGCTCTGCCACTAGGCTACAGCCCAGCCCCTCTTCCCTTGTTTTTAATAGGAAGAATTAAGCTTCTTATTTTTTTTCATATTATTTGTCTTTACAGACAGAACATATTCTACTTTAAAATTTGTTACCTTGATTTATAACCCATAGATATTTACATATAGTAAACACAGGCTTCTGTTTGTTTTCTTGCAAGGATTTACAAGTGTTAGAGAGTGGGATGCCAGGATATTGCTCCCTCTACTGACAAGGATATACTACTTTGGTAATTTCTTTTTTTTTTATTTAGATTTTTATATGACAGTGGAATGCATTACAATTCTTATTACACATATAGAGCACAATTTTTCATATCTCTGGTTGTACACACAGTATATTCACCCCAATTCGTGTCTTCATACATGTACTTTGGATAGTAATGATCATCACATTACACCATCATTAATTATCCCATGCCCCCTCCCTTCCCCTCCAACCCCTCTGACCTATCTAGAGTTTGTCTATTCCTCCCATGCTCCCGCTCCTTTATATCAGAGAAAACATTTGTCATTTGGGTTTTGGGGATTGGCTAACTTCACTTAGCGTTATCTTCTCTAACTTCATCCATTTACCTGCAAATGCCATGATTTTATTCTCTTTTATTGCTGAGTAATATTCCATTGTGTATATATGCCACATTTTTTTATCCATTCATCTCTAGAAGGGCATCTAGGTTGGTTCCACAGTTTAGCTATTGTGAATTGTGCTGCTATAAACATTGATGTGGCTGTGTCCCTGTAGTATGCTGGTTTTAAGTCTTTTGAGTATAGACCGAGAAGAGGGATAGCTGGGTCAAATGGTGGTTCTATTCCCAATTTTCCAAGAAATCTCCATACTGGTTTCAGAGACACTTCTCAAAAAATGATATACAATTCAACAAATACATGAAAAAATGTTCATCATCACTAGCAATTAGATAAAAGTAAATCAAACCACTCTAAGATTTCATCTCACTCCAGTCTGAATGGAGCTATTTATGCATACAAACAATAAGTGTTGGTGAGGATGTGGGGAAAAAAGGTACACTCATACACTGCTGGTGGGACTACTTTGGTAATTTCAAGATGAACTTTAAAATTTCTTTTTCCAGGAACTGATAGAGTTAGCCATCAAGTTTCCAGATGAGAAAACTGAGGGTAGTGGTGATTAAACACTTGCTCAGGATCACCTAGCAAGTTGAAGAACTACAGCTGGAACTCAGTCCTCCTGAAGAAACTCCTCTCTGTTGAAACACACTACTCCCCGGCACCCCAGTTGTTACTATAATTTCAGGCAATCTTGACATAGCTTAATAAGTCTTGATCTAACCTATGAGTCAAAAAACAAGGACCCAAAGAAATTTGAATATGGAATTTGAATTCTTAAAACTTAACCCAAAACCATGTTTTTAGTACATAATTGTTGTCTAAGAAGCTAATCTTCAAACAATATGTCAGAAGAGGTTCTCCTGCACTTCCAGAGTTAGAGGTTTTGTAAAACCTAACTTGGCCCCTTCCCCCTTTTATACCAGATTCCTTAAATCCCCAGGGTCTCACATTCCCCCAGCCACTTCTGGCTCCGATTTCCTCTTCCACTAACCCTCCATCTCACCCACCTGTGCTGCCTGCCTCTGCTTTCCTTTGCTCCACACTAAAACAAACACGGAGCCCTCCTCACGCTCAAAGAAGGCTTTGTGTGTACCAGACTTTATAGAAGGTCTCCTTCTTCCCCAGATTCATCTTGCCCTCTTATTTCTCATCCTGCTGCTCACACACATACCCAAACACCCCCACCTGTGCACGTCCAGGACTCTTCCTACCTCTCACTTTCTATTCCCTGGCCCTCTTTTCTCAAAACTCAATTCCTTTGACTTCATGATGCAAAGCAATTTGGGTTTCACCACAACTCGGTTACTCCCCTTGCAGTTTCTGCAGGGCCTGTCTACTCTGGGGCTCCACCTTTAACAGCAGAAATGAAAGAGAAGAGACTTCAATTTTTTTCTTATTCCCATCAGTGGAAGATGAGTATTGGTACAGAGATTCATTTTTCCATTGTATCAATTAAGATATGTTCATCTGTAAGTACTAGAAAACCCAATTCAAACTGATTAAACAGAAAGGGTTTTTCACAGAATGTAACAAGGTTAGAGGTTGAGAGCTTTGGGATTGACTTTAGGACATGAGCTCTATCATTTTTGCTCTGTCATCCTTAGTTTATTGGCTTGGACCCTGAAGTAATCCCCTATGGTCACAATATAGTGGCCATAGTTCCTGAAATCAATGTAGACATAGAATGTCAGGCTGAAAAACACAGATATTGCTTCTTTTGAATTTCTTTTTATCTGTAAGGAAAAGCCATTCAGCATCTCATTGACAGGAGCTGGGTCACATATATATACTTAAAACAGTTTGGCAAAAGAATTGAATGGTCACTTGGCATGGTGGTACACACCTGTAATCCCAGCTACTCAGGAGGCTGAGGCAGGAGGGTGACAAGTTCAAGACCAACTTAGCAAGACCCTGTCTCAAAATATAAAGGGCTGGATATATCACTCAGTGATAGAGCACCCTTGCAAAAAAAGAAAACATTAAATTACCAACATTGATTTAGATCCATCATGATTCACTTCCTGGACTGAGAAGGGAGATGTTTCCTGTGTGCATTTTTTCTGATTAGATATTATCACACAACAAACCACCAAAAAGTTTAAAGGCTTAAAACAGCAATTATGAGGGGCTGGGGTTGTGGCTCAGTGGTAGAGCACTTGCCTATCATGTGTGAGACACTGGGTTTGATCTCCAGCACCACATAAAAATAAATAAATAAAATAGTTATTGTGTCCATCTACAGTTAAAATTAAAAAAAGAAAAAACAGCAATTAAGACACTGTGACCTCTCATAGTTTTGTGAGTTGGTGGACTCGGCTGGCAGTTTCTGAGGGCTCATGTGGCTGCCATCAGATGACCAGAGCTGGAGTCTTTCAGAGGCTCAGTTGTGCTGGAAGGTTCCTCCAGACGTCCTCCTTGCTCACAGTCCTGGCCAGGCAGGTCTTGTCCACATGACTCCTGTCCCTAGCAGAGTGTTCTGAACTTCTTACAGCACAGCCCCAAAAGACAGGAAACAGAAACTGCCATTCCTCTTGAACGCTAAGCCTGAAACTAGCTTGAACAGTTATGTCATTTAATGACAGGGAAGTGTACTAAGAAATGCACTGTTAGCCAGTTTTGTCCTTGTGGGGACATCTCATGCAGGGTGTGATGGTGTATGCCTTCAATCCTAGCAGTTTAGGAGACTGAGACAGGAGGATTGCAAGTTTGAGGCCAACCTCAGCAACTTAGCAAGGCCCTAAGCAATTTAGTGAGATCCTGTCTTAAAATAAAAAGCAAAAAAAAGCGGGGGATGAAGGGGGAGATGTGGCTCAGTGGTAGAGTGCTCCTGGGTTAAATCCCCAGTACCAAAAAAACAAAAGAATATTTTAAGAAAAATAACATACACACACCTAGATGGTACAGTTCAATTATTGAATGTGGTCTTAATGCAATCAAGAGATAAAGAAAACATGGGATGTGTAAGGCTGCTACCAGGATAATACAACACACCCCTGGAAAGTAAACTTTTCATGTAAATAAGAGTAACCTCTAACAATAAGGAGAGCAGAGTAAATACATAAATCAGCAACATTGTCATCAAATATTATGTACTCATTATCATAAATTAGGCACTTTACATAATTACATGAACTACACTTTTATGCAACTGGCAGTACAGATTTGTTTACACCAGCATCACCACAAACATGTGAGTAATGTGTTGCTCTACAACATTATGACAGCTGCAAGGTCACTAGGTGGTGGGAAATCTCAGTTCCATTGTATTCTAACAGTCCCACCACTATAAACGGGGCCATCATTGTATGTGTGGTCTATCGTTGACCAAAACATCATTATGTGGCACACGACATATTCTACTATGCCACATTCTTCTTTGGTATTCCATTTGTCAGACTAGTCCTGCCCAGATTCTAGACTCTCTTTCTCAATGGAGACATGGAAAATGTACCAGGAGGGAAGGAATTCACAGCAGTCATCTTTGAAGTCAAGTTATGGTAGGATTGTTGACTTGATTAGAACAAAGTCAAGATCTATTTCAGGAGGAAAAGACAGAAAAACAGCCAAAAACACTTTAGCCTTCATTTGACCAAATTGTGTCTGAGGATAAGAGGTGGGTTTATAATCATTGAAATCATAGGCCCTCATAATGAATCTTAGATAAAAACGCCCATCCATGAGAAACCTTCTCAGGTTTCTTGGACTTGTTCAATCAAGTTTAGCTACCATAGTTTGTTTGTTTTTTTAAATTGTAAGATATTTTAGCTGATGAACATTCAGAGACCACTTACTCCAACAAACCATTTTACAGATTTAGAAAGAGAATTTTTTCACCATGTCCAAGCTAACAGTGAATGGCAAGGCCAGGACCTTGACCACTAAGCCTAGAGCTTTTCTCACTTTTCTGTTCTGCCTTTGCAATGGAGTTTAAATCTTCAGCTGAGTAACAGAACACTGAACTAGGAGTCAGAGACTATGTTCAACATGTAGCTTTATGTGACATTCACTGCGAGGGGCCCCTCAATATTCAGCTTCACCTTTCCCATAGTTAAAAAAAAAAAGACCTCCCTATTTTATTTAGAGCATATACTGAATAAAACACTCTGTTTCCCAAACTTCCTTGTAGCAAGGTACAGTCGTGTTACAAGTTCTGGCCAATAAGACGTAAGCCCCAGGGTGCATCTCCCCGGAAGTCTCTTCACCTATTCTTCCCACTTCTTGCTCCTCTTCCTCATCATAATGCCTGATGCCACTGTGACAGCCAGACCCCTAGCAACCACGCTGGATCACACAGATGAGGAATGAAACTGGGCTTCAAACCAATCTGCACCATTTTTCCCGCCCAAATCTCTCCTTTTCAGCTTCCATGATCTCCAGGTATGGCATTCCCACCCTCCCTGTCCAAAACTTCCCCCAACATCGGCATCGTCTTCAGCTCCTTTTTTCCATCATCAGACAGCCAACACTTCACCAAGTCTTTCTGATTCTTTATCTCCACATCCTTTCACTCTTTCCTCCAAGCCTGGCCTTGCCTGAGCAGCTATTGATTTGTAGAGATGGTGGCCGTGACAACTTGCCAACCTCCTAAGGTCAGGTACTGCGCTCACTGCTTTGCCTGTATCGTTTGCTTTTGCCAACCGCTGTTCATGGAGTCTCTGTGGGCAGTGCATCTTACAAGGCAGGAAAGAAATGACAAAGGAAGGACCTTCCACCAATGAATGCCCAGTCCAGCAATGACACAGTATGCCATTCAGTCATCTACTCGGCCAACTTTAACTGTGTGCTCGCTGTATTCCAAGACCTGGTGCCAAAGACAGAAAGAATACTGAGACATAGGCCCCTGCCCTCAAAGACCATCCCTTCCAGAAGGGAAAATAGACATGTATAAATAGAAACCAGAAACAAATAACTAGATGAAAATTTATTTTTAAGAAGAAAGTCCCAAAGCCAAGTTTCTGTATGCCATTCAAGGAACAACAACACAAACCCACCCAGCGTCTCTTAGGCCCAGCCTACACATTTTGAAGAGAGTCCCATTGAGCCCATGCAATAACCTACAGCACGCCAACTTCTGTCGTAATCTTTTAGTGGTTTCAAAATGCCCATCCATCGTTTTAGCTAAATGGGATTTGGGTGATTATATTTCTTCCAGCTCTAAATTTCTGTGTTCTATGAAATACATAAACTAATGACAGTTATGGTTACCCAGACACATATACATGAGTGCTTAGGGGAGCTGAGGAGTGTCTGGAGATGAGCAAGTTAATCTAGGGGGGTTGAACAGGAGAACTACCCACATGGGCATTCCAGAAGGATCCAGACAGATCCAGAGTACTTTTCTGTCAGTAATACTTCCAAATGAATAAACACAGTCAGAACCTCAATTTATGCTTAATACAAAAAAGAGTTTCCAACATATATTTCATTAGACAATAAGACACTGCTACTTCATGAAATGTATGGTTTAATTGCACGGATTTATTTGTTATACCCCTACTTATTTCTATAATGAATTCTAATTCCTTATAATATACAATGGAAGGATGTCATAAAGGATAAGATAGTATGAGTCTTACAACAGAAAGATAAATTAGAATGATGGATTCGATTAGAATCTTTACCTCTGAGCTTCCTGGTGGCTGAGGTAAAATACAAAATATCCTCAGTTACGTAGTTCTCGTTGCCTGATAGAAAGAAGCACATATGGGATCTGTCTTTAATTGTAAAAGGAGAATGTATTGCATGGGCCAATAAGACGTAAGCCCCAGGGATAGAAACACCTAATATGAAGTTGCTGTGAGCTATGGAAACCTATCTTCAAAAGGACTACAGGTCCTGTCTTTGAAATACTTTTGGAAACTGAATGTTCTATCTCAGCTGCCTGCCCAGCCACACCGTCACTTTCCACAGATTCACATCTATGTGACCTTGAACCCAGCAACAGGACCTTTAGGGGTCCTCAGTGACTTCTTAGTCAACATCTGCTGACCATCTCACCAAGGTAAGACCAACTGAGTCAACCAAATACTGTCACAACACAGAGTCACAAAGAATCCTATGACTGGAAGAGCCTTTCTTCTAGGGCTGGCTCTTCCTGAACTCTCTGAATGCCCCAACTGAAATCCATTGAAAGCTGTTGTCAGCACCAGATAACCTTCCCAGGTGGACCAGGAGCATACAGACAATGTCAAAGAGCAACAAGGAATGCTGGGGTTTCTTCCTTCTCTCTCCAAAAGTGTGAGAGCTTGGATTCCGATAGCCCTCTGCATGGAAGCCAGCTGTTCTCCTGGCCTTGTCAGGCTTGTTCCAACTCTGACCACCAGACCTCTTCCCAGCAGCAAAAGAGCAGCAGAGGTCAGCACACAATGCCATTCGAAGAGCAGCAACGTTGGAGACTAAAAATGGACCTGCCGGAGCAAAACAGAATTCCAAGAACCACTTTCCACACTTGCTCTTCCAAGAATCTTCTGGAAAATCTAGAACTTACTTTTCCCCTTAAAATCTCCAGACCTCCAGATTCAGGAAGCAGATGCATAAGGTCCCAGGAACCTTGAAAAGTCTTTTTGCCCAAGTCCCTCAAAGATCCCAAGGGAAGCCAACAGAGGAGTGCAGGCTAGAAAGTTGGACATATCTCTCTTCCTTTCCATGTCTCTTCCACTCAAATGAATCTGCCTCTCTCTTATTCATCTGTCAAAATCCTAAGCATCTTTCAAACCTGAGTCAGGCATTATCACTTCTGAAAAAAAATTCCCTAAATAACCCCCGCACATCATGAAGATAAATCACCCCAGCTCTGCACTATTTCTTTGCTCTTTATAGACCTTATTGTTGTCAGTATTGTTTCATGTATTTATGCCTTGTGCTCATCACTGAACTCCATGAGGAAGAGAATTTTACTGCTCATTGTGCACCTCAACCCTAGTACAGGGTTTACCATTTTCTAGGGGCTAAATTAGGGTTTGTTCTATCTGAACAAAGAGTTTTAAGTATGATTAAAAATTCCAAATGTATCACTAGGGATGTGTCTGGCTCCCAGATGGCCTTGGAAGGTCCATCTTCTCCCAGTGCTGTCTACCAAAGTTCCAGGTAGATTAAGAGTTGTTTATTTTTTTTAGAATTCATAGACCTGCATTGGTGGTAAGTTGGGTTAAGGAAGAACTGTCTGCTAAGTGAGGTTATAAAACATGTTGACGAAGATCATTTTAAATGTTTATTTTTATCATTCCCTGCTCCTCCCAGGCCCACTGAATTCTTCCATTTATACTCAGAGAGCCTATTTTCTCCTTAACTCATGGAAAAAGTCAAAGTCTTTTCCCAGGATCCATAAGGAAAATATTTAAGCACTTACTTCACTTGGGGGTGGGAGAAATCAACTCCCTTAAATCCAAGGAGAAAATTGCAAATGCACATTTGCAAAATGGGTTTTATAATCTTAGAAATAAGAAAATGTTCTCTTCCCACCTGGGAAAGGAGAAAAAGAGGAAGTCACCATACTGGTAATGTTTGAGAAGAAAAATCCCTGGAGCCAGCATCCTGAACCCATGGTGTCAGTCTTGTGTACAAAGGCCCTGAGCTGACAAGAGCCAACCCAATGCCCAGACATATCTGAGCTGGGGTGACTCTCATAAGGGTACCCTCCTCTCCCTACTCTTACACAGTTCTTATTCCATGATGGTTCAGCACATTAGTAAGTGCCTCTCAGAATGGAGAATGAACAATATCATCTAAGAAGAATGACTGGAAAAGAAAGCCCTCTAATAAGAAAAAACCATATGGAATTATTTTGATCAGTCACCCACCAGCACAGCGGTAGGACTGATCAGTCCCATTATAACAGCCTTGTCATTGGGCAATTGTTCTGAACCTTCCATATTAGACATCAGCCCTTTCAGACGCTGGGGTTCCATTGGTCCCTAAAGGACTCTCATTAAAGGATCTATGGCTTGAGGAGGGAGCCATTGTCTCTATCTCCACACACACAGTTATTCCTGATGGGAAGGAGTCCTTCAACTCACACTTGCTAGCTTCCAGCTGAGACCCCAAGTGTGAGCATTTTTAATACTGGGGTCTCCCTTCAAAAAAATGTGCTTAAAGTTAAAATCTAACCCAAAATATACATTTTTCTTACTTGGTGACTGAGGCGTGAAATGGAATCATGTGGGATAAGGAAGTGGCAGAGTAGAACAAAGAAACAATACCAACAACACAGGAATTAGTGTTTCCTGAGCTCTGGGAAACACATGTTTGAGAAAGTTAATTCCCTGGGAAGTCCTTGCTTCTGTGTTGTAGTTTTTTTCTGTTCTACTCTACCACTTCCTTATCCCATGTGATTCTGTTTCATGGCTCAGTTGCTGAAAAGAAAATGTATATTTTAATTTTGAAGTGCGAATTCTGAAACATCTTTGAAGTGTGCGTTGGTGCAACAAAGCCGAATCCCTAGGCCTGACAGATCAGCAACAGAGGTGAGACGACTGCAAACAAAGTTGAGAGCTCAAAAAGTTGATTCAGCAAGAGCATTTTGGATGACACTAGGTGGCAAGAAGTAAGTGGCAAACTAACCTCCTGTTGTTCAAAACCTGCCACCAAAAAACAACAATAACAATAATAATAATTTAGTTACCTCTGGCAGGCAGGGGGTAGCAATTAACAGGAGAACAAAGGAGTTTTTTTACATTGATTTTTTTCTGGAAGAAAAACATTGCAAGGTTTGGGCCCAATTAAAAGAATCCTAATATTAATTGCTTCACTGGAGAAGAACAATAAATCCAAAAGAAAGGTTTGTATAATAGGTTATTGTTGTTGTTTTTTTAATCAGAAGTACAGTATTTTAAGTGACCAGTCACATTTTTTTAATGGTGAAAAGGGCAACAATGGTTTTCTAAGACAGTTATTCAATAATTCTTGCACTAACTGTTTGCTGTTACAGAGAAAATCTTGGAAAAGAGGGAATTGATGGTTATAGAGACACAGACCTGCGGATGCTTCAGCACAAAATGCTCCTTAGGTCGAGTGGACAGTTCTGCTAAAATCAATGCCATCTGGGGCAGGAATGTCACTCACTATTTATGTTTTCTTAAATTTATTTAGCATGATATCTTTTTGCTTTTCTAAAATAGATGGGGGGGGCGGGAGTCAACTTCTCATGTCCTAGGTGGGTAACATTTAATCTCAGTAGGAAAGAGATTTTTGCTTATATGTTATCCTAACAATAACCATATATGGTGCTACCCAAGAGCCCTCTCCTCGGATCTAAAATAAAAGCCTCTCCTGTGATTCCTGAAGGAGTCGTCATGCTTCAGTTTATTTACTGCAGGAGAGGAGAAAGGATGTCAATCTCTCAAGCCCTCACTGCACTTCAATCCAAAATTTAAACTTATGATTAAAAGGGGCGGGAACCCTACAATGTTGTGTGAGGACAGTCATATTTACCCAATATGCATGAATATGATAAAGTCACCAAAACATAGCTGCAACTGAGGAAAAGAAGAAAGTTTTGCAATAAGAAGACAAAGAATCCCTGGTTAGCAATGAGCCGGTCATCACTCAAAAAAGGTCTTTGGTCGATAGCACATCTCTGTGAACTTTTTCAGTAAACTAGCTCAATTATCTATTAAACCTCTCCTGAACCTTCCAGAAGCAACTTTTCACTCCATTCTATTGCTCAAGACAAAGTGAGACAAATAACCTAACCAGGAAAAAGAAAAAAATTCCATTAGTAATGCTTACTAAAATCGAGAACATGAAACTTTTCCCTTAAAAATTAGTTATAAATTTTTCAGATCATGACTTTGGCCATTTATTATTTTTATTTAAGAACAAAAATGTACAGAATCTGAAGAATGCACACATATGAACCAATGGCTCAGGAACCATACGTATAATTTCAGAGATTAAATCCCTTTAGTGTGTCGCATATTTGAACTCATATAAGTCAGTCAATTTTGAAGTTATGTGTTTCTAGAGCAACAAGAATTTTCTAACTCCCTCATAGTGAATATTTTATACTCTGAAAAATATATAAGCAAACCCAAATTGAGAGACATTCTACAAAATAACTGATTTGTACTCTTCAAAAAATGTCAAGGTCATGACAAAGGCAGACTGGGAACTGTTGCAGATTGAAGGAGAATTAAAGAGACTTGACAGTCAAACGAAATGCATCACCTGGAATTTTTTTCCAGCTATAAAGAACATTCTTGGGAAAATTAGCAAAATTTTGAATAAGGTACATTAGATAATAGTATTTTATCAATGCTAGCATTCTGATTTTGATGACTGCACTATAAGAAAATGTCCTGCTTTAGGATTTGCACATTGAAGCATTAAAGGGCAGAGCAACATCACATCTGCAACTTACTCTTCAGAAAAAAGTTCAAGCTCTCTGTTTCCTGATTGTCATTTCCTGAACTGCTTTCCTATCTCCACATGATATTCTGCTTCACCTGCAGCCCAGAGCTATGGAGCCAGCCCTCTATGAACTGAGACCTCTGAAACCATGAGCCCCAAATAAACTTTTCCTTCCCTAAAATAAATAAAGTTTTAAAAGTATGAATTTAAAAATACATACTTGTGTGTATATATACATCATACACAGGGAGAATGGGAACAGGGTAAAGAAAATGTGATATAGTATAAAAATCTGGAGAATTTAAGTGAATTATATACAGCAATTGTTTGTACCATGATTGCAAGGTCTTTGTAATTATGAAACTATGTCAAAATCAAAAGCAAAAATTAAAATATTTTAAAATAAAAATATAAGTTTAAGCTTTTACTCCATGTAATCCTACACAGCCTTTAGAAATTTTTGAATAATTAGGCACACATTAAAAGATCAAGATTCCTAGTAGGATGTCCTATCCTAAAACTACATGCAAAGGAGCATTATTTCAAAAGGGAAAAACTTAACAATAAAAGTTTTAAAAAATTAAAAACAGGGATCACTATATCCTGGTATCTGGAAAGACAAGTTTCTTATGAGTTATCAAATATTATATTTTTATCATCAATCACCTTTTTTATAATAAAAATAATCCTAGGCAAATTAGCATTAAAGTCTTCTTCCCTTCTGAACCTTCTTGTCATTCAGTCTTTTTTCTATTTTCTGTTTTCTTTATTTATATATGACAGCAGAATTCTTAAAATCTAGATTTCAATTATTTTAGAAAAGAGGAAAACATTACCAAAAGGGAGAATTATGCCCCCAAATATCAGTGCATTTTAAAATAGCAAGATTCCCCCACAAGCTTTCGGTGATAAAAGTGTTTTGGTGGAAATACTGGAAACTGTTCTACTTGGTGCTTAGTGAAACTATTTCAAATTAGTGTATATACAAATTGTTGTTATTTCTTTATATTAATTCAGAAGTTATCTATGAAGTAAATAATCACTTTCAATATTAAAAAAAAAAGACCAGGGCATCATGGCACACATTAATAATCCCAGCAGCTAGGGAGGCTGAGGCAGGAGGATCAAAAGTTCAAAGCCAGCATCAGCAATTTATCAAGGCCCTAACCAACTCAGCAAGATCCTATTCTCTAAAAAAATATAAAACAGGGCTGGGGATGTGACTCAGTGGTTAAGTATCCAGGGGTTTAATCCCTGGTACCAAAATAAGAAAAAAAGAAAGATTTTCTTCCTCAGGAACTGAAGGATAAAATTGACCAAATTATGCTATGTTCATGTATAAACATAACTTAATGAATTCCATTTGTATATATAATTATAATGCATCATTTAAAAAGATAATAGAAGGAAGACCAACAGACCAGAGGTAAAGGACTATGTGAGGGTAGCAAGAAGAAAGTGGATTTGAATTGTTATTTTGGTTTTTTTATGCACTCATGAATATGTCAGAATGAACACCAGAATTACATAAAACTATAATGCACTAATATAAACATAAATTTTAAAAAAGATTTCTCCCCATTTCCTAGTATGTTAAACAAAGCAACTTGCAGAGAAGAAATTGATGGTAATGAAAGCCACAAGATCCATCATTGGTAGAAGACCCAGTACAACATGCCTCTATACTGGGCCTTAGGCATGGGTTCATCTGTTCATTTAACAAGTGGTTTTCTAGGAGAGTGTAAGAGTTGTCTAGCCTCTTTTATACCTATCACTGAATCCCTCTCACCAAAGAGGATTTGCTGTTCCTTTTATTCTAACTCTAAAACATAGAAAAGAAGAAAATGTCAACACTATGAATATGGTAGGAACAAAGAAATCAAGGGATGGCCCTAGACAGTTTGTAAAATCCACTAGCACAACCAGGAAGAGGAGAAGCCACCTATGTCACTTGTTTTTATGTATTTAATATTAGTAAGCTGGTCAGAAGATTTTAATAACATGACTTGTTAAATGAACCTAGTTTTTATATTAACATGTAGGAGAATGGGTTAGTCTCTTTGGCCCCTTTAAGTTTCCCAGAATAAAATGGGGGAACATATCATAAAATATGAGTAATACAACATTACCAATTATGGGGGGTTTTGTTTCAATTTCAATAATATTTCAAAATAAAACCCTTCATTTCCCATCTACACATTTTATAAACAGATACATTTATGAGTTAGAAATCTCAGTAGAAAACAGGAGTCAAAATAATGCAAATAGCCTTACCTGAGTAACTCCAAAAGCCATGTGAATTCTCTAGATGTCTGGACATGGGCTTAATTTTTTAATATTCCCATCTAAAAACTACAAAAAAACATTTCCCCCTCATTTGACTTCATTTCCCTTTCTCAATAAAAGCCCTAATGCTCCAGTCTCCATCCAGTTGGAAGTTTATGGCTTTAGTTCTTTGAGTTATATAGGCCCCAAAGGTCAAGGTGCTTTTTTGGAGAAGAAAGAGTATTTTGTTAAACTTCACATGACACAAATATGGCTAAAGTAGCCCAACTGATGTTTCAGAAACATTCACTTATCATTTGGTTTGAAAGTCCTAACCTGAGAGAATGTAACCCATTACCTAAAATGAGACTTTTCAGGAGCATGTTATCAAATTACCTTCATTACATGTTCTCTAATAATGTGTGACCATTTGTCAGACTTACAATATCTTAAACTTACAAAGTTTAAGAGTTTGACATGATTATCATTATTTGATTTTTCAAGCTCCCTTTTCCTTTAAAAAATGTATTAGTGGGTTAAAATAATTAATTGTTGGGCTAGGGCTGTAGCTCAGTGGCAAAGCACTTGCCTAGCATGCATGAGGCACTGGGTTCGATCCTTAGCACCACATAAAAAATAACAAATAAAATAAAGGCATTCTGTCCATCTACAAATACAAAAAAAAAAATTTAAATAATAATTGTTAAGCAAAACTGTTGAGCAAATAGGACTGACAGTCTATTTGTTTCCTGCAGTCCTTTAAATCAGTTTTCCCACATTGTTGATAAAAATCAAGGCAGGTTCTACAGTTTTTCTGGATATTTTTAGATAATACAATTTACTCTGACTATGCTCAATCCCTTATACCTTCCAAATTCTCCAACTGTATTTAAAATTGAGTTTTCTTACAACTTGAAGCTAGGCTGGTTCAGGTGAACATGTACAGCGGCCAAGATGTGCATGATGAGAATCTTGACTGACTCAATTAGCACTGTGCCCTGTTTCTCTTCATGCTCAGGGAAACTCCAGCTGAGGGGAGTGGGAATGCAGAGGGGGTAAGAGCAGCAATGGATGTTAAACTGTCCTCTGAAAGATGTCAATAGCTGACTCATTCTCTCATGGGCTCTTCAATGGGTTCTGGGGCAGTAGGAACCCCTTCCCTGTGATTCCTGGAGGTGATACCTTCCTCCCACAGTCTCTGCCATCTAGTTCTACTCCTCCAGCATCTTCCTGCCAAGACCCCCTCATCCAGAACTTTGGGTAAAGGGGAGGGAGAGGTGGAGAGGGAGCATGGGGCAGGATGGTGGAATGAGATGGATATCATCACCCTAGGTATGTGTATGACTCACATATGGTACGACTTTACATGGTGTACAACCAGAGAAATGAAAAGTTGTGCTCCATTTGTGTACAATGAATCAAAATGCATTCTGCTGTCACATATCATTAATTAGAACAAATTAAAAAAATAAAATAAAAAGACCTCCTCATCCCTCAGCTGGACCTTTATGGAAGGGTCTTTGACAGTCTCACATCATTTCTCCCTCTCTTGCAGCCCACACAGGTACCAGAGAAACCCTCAGGCATTAGCTGCTGCACAAATCCTGAGTGTGCAGGTGGTCCCATAATCAGGAACAAATAGGCCCCCTTTTTGTCAAAGCAAGAAACCAATACCAGTCATGGTGAAGTATCTTTTCCTAGACATGAAATGAAATAAACACTTCTTCCTACTCCTCCTTAAGAATTACAAAATACTTTCCAAACACTGAATGGTTTGTGTTCCCCGAATTCAAATGTTGAAATCCTAACCCCCAAGGTGATAAGTGATAAGTAAAAAGTGAGGCTTTAGGAAGTAATTAGGCCATGGACACAGACCCTTCATGAATGGAACTAATGCCCTTTAAAAAGAGTCTAGAGACAGAGACCACTCACCTACCCACCAAGTTAGAACACAGCAGGAACACATCATCTAAGAACCAGGAAGCAGGCCTTCATCAGATCTGTTCCTTGATTTTGGACTTCCCAGCCTCCAGAACTGTGAGAAATAAATTTCTATTGTTAATAAAGTCACCCAAGTTATGGTGTTTTGTTGTAGCAGTCCAAATAGACTGAGATACCAAATTGCTCTAAAATTCCTTTTATATCCAACTCTCCTCTTATGTCTCCCCAACAGTTCTTACTGGCTGGAAATGGGAATCAGCCAAGAGTTACAAAGCCAGTTCTCAGATGACCCCTTCAAAATCACTGGCTTGATGGTCCAGAACTTGGGAGTAGTCAGCATCTATTGTTATGTGACCTGGGTCAGAACTCTTTAATACTTTTGCAATACCTATTGAGATAATTAAAAATATAATAAAATGTAGCAAAGCCAGTGTTGGAAAGTGGCGGTAAGTATTTAGTTTATACTATTTTAATACACTATTTTTAGATGCACTATTACATGTATAAATAAATCTAAAGAAAGAATATATATATATTTCATTTGCACATCAATATAAATGTGCCTGAGAGTTCCCTCAAAACACAAAATTCTAGTCATGCTATTTAAAGTGGAATATGTAAGGATATGACTTTCATCTTCAGTTGTACTCACCAGATGAACTAAATGTGTTCCCAACCCTCCATGGAGCACCACAGGACCATTTCAGAAGAATTCATGGGCCCCAGAATGATAGTAAATGAAAATTTTCCTTGCTACCAGAGATTTGGAGACTAAGTATAGGCCTCTGAAAAATCACTATACTCTTTATATCTCTTTTTACCTATCTCCAATCTATCTAGAAGTAGGTAAATATGGTCTACAAGTAACTATGACTAAATTGGACCTAAGATTAATTACAATAAAACAGCACAATTTGGTCAGACATAAAATAAATTAATACAAAACTATATCTCCCTTTCATAGATATCTTTGGGTTTGGGGTTTTTTGTTTGTTTGTTTGTTTTAACCAGGACTTGAACCCAGGGATGCTTAACCACTGAGCCACATCCCCAGCCCTATTTATCTATCTATCTATCTATCTATCTATCTATCTATCTATCTATCTATTTATTTGAGACAGGGTTTCACCAAGTTGCTTAGGGTCTCACCAAGTTGCTGAGGGTGGCTTTGAACTTGCAATCCTCTTTTCTCAGCCTCCTGAGGCACTGGGATTACAAGTGTACACCATGATACCCGGCATCTACTCAAACTCTAGCAAGGAAATATTTATCTCTAATTTTCTTTCCATTTTGCAAAGCAAATTGTAAGATTCCAATACTTTTTTTTTTAACAAAACAGACCATTTGTTCCAAACTGCTTCTATAATTTTCCTATGGCTAATATAAAAATTACAACAAACTCAATGGCTTAAAACAAATTTATTCTCTTACAGTTATGGAGCCTACAAATTCAAAATTAATATCACTGGCCAAATCACAGAGTTGGCAGCTCTGTTCTCCCTCCAGGGGATCTAAGGGAGAACCTATTTCTTGCTTCTTCCTCCTTCTGTTGGCTGTTGACATTCCTTGGCTTATGGCTACATCATTCCAGTCTTTAACTCTGAGGTCAAGTTGCCATCTCCTGCTCTGTACGAAATCCCCTTCTTCTTCCTTCTCAGAAAGACATTTATGACAACATTTAAGATGATCTGAACTGGGCTGGGGATGTGGCTCAAGCGGTAGCGCGCTCGCCTGGCATGCGTGCGGCCCGGGTTCGATCCTCAGCACCACATACCAACAAAGATGTTGTGTCCGCCGAAAACTAAGATGATCTGAACTACTCACTGCAAGATTCTTAACTGTTGAAACCATGTTCGAACAAGACAGTTGTCATCTGGAACCAATCGGGCCATCTCTACCCCACTTCTTTTCCCCCAAAAGTCGCTTCCTTTTCTCTGGCTATAACTATAACCTGCTCACGTGGGGAAGTGGGGCATTCTGAACCATATTAGGTCCAAATTGCTGCCCAGTTCCACTATGCCAAATAAAGCTAATTAAAGCTGGAAAACTAGATTGATTCGTTGTCATTTTGCCTTTTAATGGTATAAAAGCTTCATTTTCTGAAAAGAGAATTCCTCCGGGAAACAAAAATTCGACCAAAGGCAATACACATTTTTAAAAAGCCACTAGATGACCTTCACTTCCCTACTCGCCCTCTCTGCCTTGGCCTGAGGTAAGAACTCCATAAATGTGTGTTGAATTAATTAAGCCCCTTGCCCAAGACAACATAGTGGGTTGATGGCCAGGCTGGGCCTAGAACCTAGCTCTCCAGATTCTCAGGCCAGTGTCATCACTGCCATTGCTCACAGTTCTTATGACCCTAAGTTGAATAAATATTTTCTGAATAATTTCTCAATCCCCTGCTTCAGAAGAAAGTAGATGCAACACTTCAAGGGCAATATATTCCATTTCTGCTGGGTCATGCTTGGCTACCTGGCTTTTCCCAAGACTAAGATGAGATAAGATAAAGGTTGGAGAGGAGTGGCTGTGGCAACACTTAAAAGGACTCCATTTCGCCAGCTGTTTATTCATAGAGATTCCCATCACAAGCTTTTGTTCTTTCAGTACCAAATTTTGTATGGCCAGAAGTCCCTTTGTCTAATGCATGTG
This sequence comes from Spermophilus citellus, assembly GCF_964194105.1. Lineage (NCBI taxonomy): Eukaryota > Metazoa > Chordata > Mammalia > Rodentia > Sciuridae > Spermophilus > Spermophilus citellus. The sequence goes on from NC_138198.1 coordinate 85,501,947, forward strand.
CTCCCAGATAGACCAATTCATTCAGGCAGACCTCCAAAATGAATTAGAACAGTGCTTTACAAAATTGATTGTGCAGAGCCTTTACCTTGGGATCTTGCTAAAAAGCAATTTGGGGTTTCATTTGGGGGGTGGGTAAGAGGTAATTTCGTATCTGGCCACTAATCCACTATGTTGTCTTGGGCAAGGGGCTTAATTAATTCAACACACATTTATGGAGTTCTTACCTCAGTTCTTACCTCTTGGCATTTCTTATTTTGAGGGGGCAGGGGATGCCAAGGATTGAACTCAGGGCCATTCAACCACTGAGCCACATCCCCAGCCCTATTTTGTATTTTATTTAGAGACAGGGTCTCACTGAGTTGCTTAGCAACTCTCATTTGCTGAGACTGGCTTTGAACTTGTGATCCTCCTGCCTCAGCCTCCCAAGCCGCTGGGATTACAGGCATGCACCACCATGCTCGGCAGGTCTCTGCATTTCTAACAAGCTTTTAGGTGAGAGGCTCTGGGCGTAAGGCCACTCTTTGAAATTAGCAAACAAGACTTCAGAAAAGATTTCACAAGAACAGGAGGCCCAAATGTAGGGACAGTGAGATTTCAGCATGAGTCCCAGTTTCAGAAAGGCCAGACCTTGGGGATTCCCCTAGAGGGAGGCTCTGGGATTCCTCTACAAAGGGCCTGAATGTGGTCGTGAGACCCAAAAGAAGCAGGCACCAAAAACTGGCTGGAAGATGCCAGGGTTTGGAAAGTATACACAGGAGTTCAGCAAAGGGAGTAGGTGAGTCTTATAATGAACCATCTATATGCCTAGGAAAATATAGGAGCCTGGAGACCTGGATTGTTTAATAAGATCCTCTTCCCAGGCTCCCCTGACTTCCAAGCTAACACCTCACTGAGGTGACTAAGCCGTAAGCATGCATCAGAGTCACACCTAGCTCCACAGTGGCAGTGATATTATCCAATTGGAGATGATCTTCATAAAGACTGTGGGACAGGAGCGTTTGCTAAGTTGGTTTCAGTGAGACTTTCACGAGCTCCTAAGCAGTTTGCCTCATGGCAGGCAATATTCTGCCTTCCTCCCTCTGTGGCGGTATGTGGGGGCTTAGAGCTTCATCAGGCCCAGCTTAATTTTTACCAGATCCCTGCTGAGCATATACAGAAGCAATTTTTTTAATTGGCTATTTTTTTTATATTTTGTACATTTCTTTTTTCTTTTCTTTCTCTTTCTTTTTTTTTTTAATTTGCACAAACACTATTGCACAAGGGAGTTGAGTCACTGGCAAAATTTAAAGTTTTGTTTGCCAGGATGTTTTTAAGGCATGGGGGTAAAAAATACTCTTTTTAAAAATGTGTATACAATTCATAAATATATGTATTTTTTTAAAATGAGGGCAGATACCTCTGCGTGACAAAGTGAAGAAAAGCCAGCTCCAAAATAGTTTTCTGAGCCCTATTGTACTTGTGACATCACATTTTTTTAATCACTTTGCCACAAAAAAAGGATATATTTAAAGTTTGGAAATGACCATTATATATTTTATGCTTATCTTGGAAACATCTTTTATTGAAAATAACATATTATTTTCATTAGTATTTGTCAGTCGTCAGCTTAGGGTGAATGAGAGCTAGCACCATTTCTAACTTTGTTAGCATGATTCTGCCTTTCTTAACCTTTCTGGAAGATCCAGTATTGAGAAACAGAGATGTTTCAATTAGTCAGCAGTTAGCTCTGCTCTTCAAAGGAAAACAACTTTTGTTTTTTTGCTGGTGTTCAGTACATTCTGCAGGGCTTTCTCTGGCTCTGATCTATACTTCCCATGTTGAGAACTCTTCCTACTTGTATCCTATCACCGAAAAGTTAATGTTATTTTAAAATGTCCCCTGTCACAGGCTAGATTCTCCCGAGGAGCATATTCCTTTCCATAGAATGGGCATTTTTGCAACTTAATATCTTACATTTGATTACCATTGGTGCATATTTAAGTGTTGTCTTGCTCATCTTGTTTATTACATATATGTATTAAAAACTAATAAAAGCAAAATAATACAAAAAATGAGCATTTCATTTTGGCACGCTCCCTACTACAAAACCCTGCAGATGTTTGGCTGCCTGTGATATATTTTGGAGGATGGAATTTGCAACTGTTATAATTAAGCAATACCATTAAGTCACCCGAGAGTAAATTAGAAGCCTAACTGGTGCTGTGTGCTCAGGAACCCAAGATTATGGGCTGAGATCTCTATTCAGTGTATGAAGTCAGTTGCCTTCAAATTGATTCTGAAATAAAAGGTGTTATTTCTATTCCCCACCCCCAAAATACATAAGTGTATTAAACATGTCCCTAATATTGATTTGGCATGCCAGTTGTAATCTTAAATTGTAGAGGGAAAATGTTTTTATAAGTAGAGCTATTTCTGTTTCGCTGCTCCTGTTTCAGTTGTAATGGGCAGGAGAAATGTGTAGGTCTGGATTATTTCCAGGGATCTGGCTGAATTCCATGGACTCAGTAGTGGTTTAAAAAAAAATGAAGAAATGGGGGGAAGGGCAAAAAAAGAGAGAGAGTCTTAGAGTCCTAGTTCATCATACATCTTGTTACAATTAGAATTGAATAAAGGTAATGTCAATTCTCAAAATCTTCTGTGTTTTCTGCAGACTGACCCTTTCTCTAGAGAGAGTTGGTCAAATCCCAGCAACCAAAACCACGAATTGTCAGTAATCTGAACGAGACATCAATACTATAGTTGTTAGCAAAGGCAGCTTAAGCAACCTACAATCTGACATCTCAGAATATCAACATTTAACAACACGCTAACAAATTACCTAATAAAACTAAAATATATTCTTGAGCATGCCACGATGCTAAACTCCTCTCTTTGAAGACAATTTAAATATTGGACAAATTATATTGTCATATTGTGTGCATGTACAAATATGCAACAACAAATCCCATCATTGTGTACAACTACAATGCACCGATTAAAAAAAAGTGTATAGAAAAACAAAGACAATTTAGGTGGAACAAACTGAGACATGATGGCTACTTAGCCATTACTACTCAAAATCAGTCTTTGAAACAGTATCTGGGAGCTTGCTGCAAATACAGAATCTTAGACCCCACCCAAGGCCCCACTAAGTCAGAACTTAAATTTTAACAAGCTCTCCAGGTAATTTGTGTGTATATTTATAGTTTTGTTGGTGCTCAGAAAAATGATATCTCAAAGTGAAGGACCTGGAAAAAAAGCATTGGATCTTCTTCTACCATTCTCTCATGCCTACTTCTCCTTCTAGGAAAGCCACAGAAACTAGAATTCCCCTTCCCCAAGGCAGGTCAGAGTAACCAGAAGCCCTTGTCTCCAAAGCCAGACATACAGCCTAACAGTATTACTCTATAGTTTCCCCCACCAGCCATAAAGAAATTAAGACCCTCATACCTGGGAGGAAGAAAGGGTCCCCCCCACCAGCAATGGTCCAAGGAAAATCTAAACAGATAGGTCTTGCTGGGTTCTCCCTCAGCCTATGACCAGTATTTCATCCACTTTCTGTCCAATCATTGTCCTACCCAGCTGTTCATGCTTCATTGAAGCTAAGCATAAAAATGAATAGTTCACCCAGGTCTTTGGATCGTCAAAGAAAGCAACTGTGTTACCCAAAACTGTGATCAAATAAATTTGTTATGCTTTTCTCTTGATAACCTGACATTTGTATAGGATGTTAGCTATAACCCTTTATGATGGGCACAAAAAAGATCGGCCCCTGTTTTATTCCTATAGTTTAAAAAGCGCTGATCTACACCCTTGGTTTCCTACCTGCTTCCAAGTACAAGGTTGGCCTAAATTCACAAAACCTGTGGGTCCCTGGACAATGCCGTCTCCATTGTTTCCTCTCTCTCCCGACTTGTCACTCTCTCTTTTTTTTTTATTAGTTACATATGACAGTACAATGATCTTGACAATTCATACATTTGAATCAAATGGGGTATAATTTCTCATTTTTCTGATTATACAGGTTGCAGAATCACATTGGTCATACAGTCACTCTCTTCCTTGATCTTCATGATATGGCTGGTCTCCCAAAAGTCACACCACTCTGGTACTTTCCAGAATTCTTCCCAAACACCCTCTGGTCCAGGGGATTGAATATCCTCTCTTCTTTTCACAAGAGCTGTTTTCACTGAGCTTCTTGGAGAAACGTGAAAGGTTTTTTCAGTTTAGTACTCAGACCGATCTTTTTGCTCTTGAAATATTGTTAGGATGAATTGCTTTTCTCTACGTATCTGACATTGGTCTCCCCTGGTCTCATCGTCCGCTGCCATTTGACAGCCGATGTCCGTGAAGTTTCCTATTCTTCTTTCAATTTTTCTCCCATGGATAGTACTCTCTTCTCCGTTAGTTTGAGTTTAATCCATTTTGATCTGATAGTCTTTATGCAAAAGGAAACCCTTGTGAAGTAACATATCTCAAATATTATAAATTTATAAAGGTGGCCACTTTGTAAATGTGGTCCATCAGGAATGTGCCTTCCCAGGTCCCAAAGGTCCTCTTCTATGGCCTCCTTTTTCATTCTACCTTAATAATGGAGACAGAAGCCTGGTGCCCATCTTTGATGATTTTGTTGGAAGACTTACCAGGATATAAATACCTAAGGAAATGTTTCTTTTAAAGATCTCTAAGAAAAAAGAAAACACATGAGAAAAGAAAGCTACATGAGGTTCACAGCATTACGTTCATAATAACACAGGAAGATTTAATGATGGGGACTGGGGTTGTGGCTCAGTGGTGGAGTGCTTGCCTAGCATGTGTGAGGCCCTGGGTTCAATTCTCAGTGCCTCATATAAATACATAAAATAAAGGTCCATTGACAACCAAAAATTTATTTAAAAAATAACAAATAAAAAAGATTCAATGATGGCAAATTCCAATCAGCCATTAAGGTAACTAGTCTATCAACCAAAGGTCAAAGGGGGCTTTGTACTCTTCTCCTCCCCCCACCCATCCCTCCTTGCTTGTCACTTGCCACCATGATTATGTTCAATACAAGACTTTACTAGGCAGAGGGTTTGCCATTATTTCTACATGGCTATTTTAGCATAGCTATGACTACATCCATGGTCTCAAGATCATGAATCACTTGAGACAATAAGCCAAAAAGCTCCATTCCAAGGAAAGTTCCTACAAGGCTGTCATTTGACTCTTTTCACAGAGTGAGGTGTTTCTCATCATGGGATAGTGATCTGAGAAACAACATCTGGACAGATCCCCTACTTGGTTTCAGATTGCATACACTTTTCATATGGGGGACTACACATTCATGGAATAACCTCACTCTCTATTGGGTGCCTTCTACATGCAAGGAACTCAAAAGCAAAGGGACATCTCTTTAAGCTAAAGTGGGTCTTTTTTTTCTTCTTATTCCGTCAAGTCTTTTCTTCTCAAATCCATTGCAAGAGCCTCCCACCCAGTTGAAAGGTCTCCGTGGCTCCCCCTGCCCCGCCCTGGAACTGTTCACATCAGTCCTCTGAACACTCTGAATTCAGGAGAGACCTTGAACACAGCTTTTCAGCTCCCCATGGAGACACTCTCCCAACCATCTAAAAGAGTAAAGCTCTTGATGGCAAATCAAACATAATTTTAGTTAATATGTTTCTTAGTCATCTCAGTTTAATTTTTGTCCTGCCTCCACATGGACCATTTTTCATACAACTTCCAATGGCATGAACAATTTCCCAGCCTCTTGAAACTCCATGTGCTGAGCACTGTGGGACCTAATCAGGTTTTCTGAGCAGCTCCACGCTGTGCTCTCAGCACTCGGGGGCAGTGGAAGACAGATCTAAAATCAACTGGGGGAAAATATGTTTTTCCTTCCTTATTCCCAAGTCTGTAGTTGGCTCTCAACGAATTTGCTTCTGCTACAGTGGCCAGTCATAAAACCTTATCATCATATTGAGAATCACTGCCCCCGAGATGCATCCAAAGATACTGAGAGACTTCTGAGACCATAGGGGGATCTGCAAGAGACAAAGGAGGACACACAAGAGAGCCAGTCTCCTTGCCCAATGCTGGATTTGCATCATTGACTAAGCAGAGAGATGCCCATGAGCAAATAAAATCTCACATTACTGAAAGACCTGTCCATTTAAACTACCTGCTCCAATTTGGACCATGTGCCCAAATGAGATGTTCTTAACTTGAAAGGAAAAGAGTCTTCATTCTGTTTTCCTAAATGCTCCCTGGCCAATTCTTCTGTGTGTGTTTGGTAACTTTTTTGTTTGTTTGTTTTCTTTCTAGAGCCTTCCATTCTGAGCTTGCCTAAAGCCTCACACAACCTCTTTTCTAAAGGAGATACCATGAGAGTATGTGCAAACAGAATTATAAAGTTCAGACAAATGCTGCCTGATTCTAACACTAAAAACAAGTCCAATTCAGCCATTGCTATCTTGAAAAACAAACCTTATTAATAATAATACGATGCTTCTGATACATCCCCTACTTTATACTTTGTAAATTAGTCTGCCATTCTCATCAGTGGCCCCTCAGGGTTGGCGAGAAGAGCTCTGGCGCCCCAGGTAATATTTTTTTGGCAACCCCTCCCCAAAACAACAAAGCCAGTCCCCCACTGCTCTCTCCTCGCCATTCCTCAGTTCGCCCCATCTCTCTAATTGGTATTCATCCAACACTGAACAGTAGCTATCAGTACTTGATGATTAACAGCCTTGTGAGACCTTGTGATAGCAGCAAGAGTTGGCTCTAGTATCCCTCATTTAAAAAGGATGCTGGAATGTGAGAGTCTTGTTTCAAAGAGGTGCAGATGGATGGCTTTGTGTTTCCGCCATCTGAATGGGTCACAGGAGCAAGGGACGTGTGGTCCGATGAAGTGGAGGGGGATACCAAAATCCCTCTGCTGTGTCCCTCCCAAAATTGCTACATCCTGGGGAACGTTTTAAAGCTTGATCTCAGTCTACACTGCTGGAACATTAATAAATCACTTGATGGTTTCACGTTGAGATACCCCTGTGTATGAAGAGCCTTATGGTCATCCCTCCATTCATTTTTCTTTCCACATTCTGATTTTTGTGCAATCCTGATCCTCTTGCCTCACTCATCCCAAATTCAGAGTTCTTGGCTTACCACTTCACACCAACCTCACTGAGTAATAGGAAATTTGGATGTTCCTATATATTTATAGTCTTATTAGAGAATAGCCCAGACTTCCATGCAGAAACCTACTTCTATTCTATTCCTGAAGGTCTCTAGATACAAAGAATTTTGCATGTCAGGATTATGGTCCCACCATATGGGCCTCTTTGCTTTGCACTGGAGTTGGGCACAGGATTTCAGAAACATGTTTTGAGTCTCATGGAACTACCAAGTATGTTTGGATTGCACCAGATTTTACAAGCCATGAAGCAAATTGTAAATACTTTTGGATACTAGCACACATTTTATAAATAATTCTGGCAGAGTTTTAATTCTCTAGGACCTCAGGGGTTTGTTATATTCAATTTTTCATTATTTGTTCATTTCCATGTGGCCTTATTTCTACAAACACGATTTCTTGAAAAATGGAATTAGGTCCAGATTTAGCAAATACAAAAGGATGATTTGTAACATTTCTCTCATAAACTGGTTCTGAGCAAAGGCAAAATGAACTCATTTAGACTTAGTGAAACATAATTGTAAATTTATACATAAACATTGAAGGGAAAATTGAGATTTTAAATTTCACCCGTCTTTACAGCTGCTATCCTAACATCTTCAGGGCGACTAGGCCTCTCTCTTTTGATCAGCCCAGACCCCCACAGAGCCAGTTCACTTGACTAAAGGAAGTGATGACTATGTGGCCCCTGTGACAAGTTCCCTTCTGTGTAACTATTTCTTTTCAGAGTGCTTCATACTGAACTGCACTGTTTCTGCAAAGTGACTCAGACAGAAAGGAAGAGACTCACTTCTCATGCTGAAAAATTCTGAGCTGTTCCAATGCGTATGTTTTCACTGCCTCAAATACACTTCAAAGGGATGTCATGGTGTCTCTCCCTTGACTTCTTCAGGTCACTCAATTACCTCCTTCTTGGGGAACTCCTCCTGGCCACCTCTGTAAAACTGCAACCCCTCTATCCCCCAAACCTCCTTCTGCTTCCTTTCTCCCCAAGCCACTCTGCACGCACACACACGCACACACACACACACACACACACACGCACACGCACACACACCACTAGGATGTAACCTTGAGGGAAGGGATGTGCTTCTCTGTTGTGGTTTACTGTATCTCCAGTTTCTAGCACAGGAGAGACCATAAATATTTATGGAATAAACAAATGAACACAAACTCCTAAACAACGCATATCCAAACACACTCTCGCAGCCATACATCATCAGGGCAGAGACCACTCTCCCAGATTCCCCTCTGCCCTCGGCTCGGCCTCATTAGAGCAGAGCTCGTTCATATTTTCCATTCCTTTAATCTACTTTATCTCTAGAGGAAAGTTTGAGGTGGCGGAACATGCATTTCCTGAACTCGACACTCTTCTGGAAGTGACCAGTCTGGCTCCTTCGAGGATAACTCTCGATCTTTCTTTACTCAACAGTCTCCTTCAACTCCTGTTGTCTGTCCTCACCATGCCACTCAGTGCCACTGAAATCCTCACTCAATTGCTAAATCCAAATGCACAGTTTTTTCCCTTCTGTCCTCTGGAACACTGTGAGCTAACAACATAAAGCATCTTATCCTTAATTGAACAGATCCCTGAATAGAGTAGTTGCTCAATACATTGAGGCTCTTTTATTATCCCAGTCATCAGATCTAGTAAATTGACCTTCTCAATACCTATTACATCCATACTTCAGTTTAGATTCTTAGTAATTCTTGGCCTGCATTGTTTGTTGGACTACCTCACTTTCTAAAGTTGTCCCTACTCCCATTCATACAGCATTCATTCAACAAATACTTCAATAACCACTTTGGGCAAAGTACTATTCTAGAAGCTGAAGATAGAGCAATGAACAATCAATAAATAAATCCCTGACCTCATGGGAGTCACAATCTAGTGGTCTTAACTTCACTGGGACTCATTTTCCACAGTGATGTCCGAATTTTATGTTTCCTACTCTACTTATCCTCCAGACCTCAGCCACAATGCCACATGCTCAGGAGAGTATTGTCACACCTTACAGACCAGGTCAGGTGCCCAGGACAGATGCTCATAGTGTGCTGACTTTCTTCAGTGTGGTATACATCACTCTTCAAAGTGCTGAAGGCAGCCGGGCACAATGGTCCACGCCTGTAATCCCAGCCACTCAGGAGGCTGAGGCAGGAGGATCCCAAGTTCAAAGCCAGCCTCAGCAACTTAGTGAGGGCTTAAGTAACTCAGTGAGATCCTGTTTCTAAATAAAAAACAACAAAGGGCTGTGGATGCAGCTCAGTGGTTAAATGCCCTTGATTCACTCCCCAATACTTAAAAAAAAAGTGCTGAAGGAAAAAGTTCAAATTGTTTATCCAGGTATAATAAATAGATGGCCCTTGCAGCTAAAGGATCCAACTTGTGACTTCCACTTCCCTGTGTGCATTGATCCCCACCCTAGCAACTTATCAGCAATCCCCAAATTGTGCTGCCTGTTCTCAGTTTTCTGGGTCTTTGCTCAGACAGCAGCTAACATTTCTTAAGGCCTGCAATGGATCAACTATGGAACCAGGCACTTTTAATATTTTATTTCATTTGGTTCTCACAATAATTTATCTCAGTCAGAACTTTTGTTTTTAATGGCAAGGGACAGAAACTATTTAATGCATAATGGAGATTTATTGATTAATAACTGAAGAGTCCAGGAGTAAAACTGGTTTTAGCCTTGCCCTCCCTGGGAAACAGTAGGGACCTCACTCTCTGCTTCTTTTTTTCTCACTTCTGAATTCTGGTTTCTTTAGGTTGGCTCCAAATTCCCATAGATATTTCTAGGAGATTCAGATAACTGAAGAAGTTCTAACTCAACATAATTTCTAGGCTCAAGGTTTCCCAGACAAAAGAGAAAACTCAAAAAAAAAAAAAGAAGAAGAAGAAGAAGAAGAATTAAAACAAAGCATACAAATCTCAAAAATCGAGATTTGCTGGACTGCAGGTGCCCAGTCCTGAACCAGTCATTGCCATTAGGAAAAGCAAGACATTGACAGGCCCAGTCCCAAGATGTATGCCTTTCCCTGAAGCTGAGTGTGAACTTGGCTCCATGAGGCTCACTACAGGTGAGAGATGGGTAGTTTTCCCAAAGCGCAATCAGCATAAGTTAGAACAAGGTAGGAAGTGTAAATAACAACTAACAATAACATACAAATCCAAAATCACAAATAATGCTCCCTCTCTTCTGATGCCCCTGAGTTCAATCCCTAGTACCACTTTTTTTTTTTTTTTAAGTTTGACAACTAAAGCTCACAGAGCTTAAAATACTTACCTAGGACCCCAGAGGCCAGTTCACTGCTTCTTAACACTGCTCTGTTCCTTTTATGGTCTCATCCTATCTCAGCTGTCTTAACTTCAAAACGCACTTCAAAATTCTGCTCAAGTGTCACTTCCCATTGGAGGCCTTGATCCATGTACCTTCCTTCTCTCCCTTCCAAACGGATAAAGCAACATCCCTGCTCCCACGACTTTCTGCATCCTCCCCCGCAAGTCTTGACTCCTCATCTGTTTTCACCAGAAAATCACAGCGTACTCCTCTACAGATGCGAGCACCCATTGCAACCCTCGGTGAGTTCGGTGAATAAATTTGAATGAACATGATGGTTTAACTTCACAAAATCATACGAGACCGTTTCCTCCAAGATGAAGAAACCTGAGGCTCTGAGGAGTTATAGATAACTCCCATGCAGCCAGAGCCGGCTTTGGGTCACCAAGGGTCAGTGCTAGGGTTGGATCACAAATCCAACTAAAAAAGGCTGAGTGAAGGCCAGGGTTGTGGCTCAGTGGTACAGCGCTTGCCTCGCATGTACAGGGCACTGGGTTCAATCCTCATCACCACATAAATAAATAAAATAAAGGTATTGCGTCCATCTACAACTAAAAAAATAAGCTTAAAAAAAGGCTGAGTGAATGGCAGTGAAGCAAGTGCCAATAAGGCCCTAAAGAATTCTGGGAATTAAAAGAAAAACAGGCCCAGCGTGGTAGCACATTGCCTGTAATCCCCAGCGGCTTGGGAGGTTGAGACAGGAGAATCGCAAGTTCAAAGCCAGCCTCAGCAAAGGTCAGGCACTAAGAAATCAGTGAGACCCTGACTCTAAATAAAATACAAAATAGGGCTGGGGCTGGGGCTCAGTAGTTAGTGCCCCTGAGTTCAATCCATAGTACCAAAAGAGAGAGAGAGAGAGAGAGAGAGAGAGAGAGAGAAACAGAGTGCTTGGGCACAAATGGGCATCAGCAAGGAAGGTTCTGGATAACTGCCACAAAGCAACAGAAATGTTCACATGCCTAAGATTAATGTTTAAATAAAAATATAATGGCCATGGTGTGGGATTGACTGAAAATGTTGAAGCTAGGACTCAAGTTGAGGTCCTCTCTCTCAAAGTGAAATGCTATTTATGGGTTTGTTTTGTTTGTTTGTTTTTTAAGATAGAAAGCTCTTAGTTTCCTGAATCTACTTTCCTGACTTATAGATGCCATTCTTATTTAAGAGCTTAATTAATGACTTTCTTGCATATTTCAAACTTGGAAGAGGATGAAATATTCTATTTCAATATTTACTGAAATAAGTTATCTCTAAAATAAGTTAACAGTAAAAGGATGGGGAAGCAACAGAAGAGAATTAGGGGGCACATCATTGCAAATACCATGGCTAACAGGGGGTGACTTATGTTCTCTGCAGTCCAGTAGGGCCACCCCTGCTGCCTAGACTTGCCAGGGACCGAGGCTGTCAATCAATACTTGAAGAGCTGCAGAAGACCCAGCTGTTTGGGTCAGCCCACTATAGAAGGCACTGATATTGGGCAAGAGACCTGCCTTGCAAGAAGGCAGTTATGCAGGGAAAACGAACCTGTGCTTCTTGAGAGAAGGTAAAAAATAGTTCACCAGAGGGGAAACAGGAATACATATGACATGTGACAGTATTTGGGCCTACTAATACTGTGATTTGGAAAGCTTTGTTATGGTTCCTGTTTGGAAGAACTATTTTAAAATATTTCACTGGCCAAGGCAGACCTACTAGTGTTAGCTAGACAGATTAATTTTACATCTGTTCTAACACAAATAGCCAACGGGCATATTATTTCCAGATTCCTAAAGATTGGTGAATAGCAGTGGAATTAATTTTAGAGTACACAGGAGAACAAGTTCTCTTCCATTTCTACCCCATTGTGTTCTTTCCTGCAGATGAAGGGCAAACCGAGCTTCCATTCACAGATCCTGCTCTCTAACTGGGGCAACCTGGTCCTTTTGAAAATTGGAGTCTCTATCATACAGACACTACAAAAATTTGTGAAATTCGCTAAAACTGTAATTCTAGATTTGGTTTGCATAAGTTCCTAACAATATAACTATCCCAATTTTGCTAACATTTGGTTTTCCTCAGAGTTTTAGCCTGAGATTTCCCATCCAAGTCTAACCCAACCGGGGGAAGGGTATATATGTATTACATTTCATTAGTTATTTTAACATTGAATTGAACATTATTCAAATAAAACAAGAGAAGGCTCCTAGGCCTTCAGAGAATATAAAGATGAATTAATTATAGACCTTGCCCCCAAGAAGTTTATAATCTAGCAGGAGGATAAAGACAGTAGGCTGTAATAACTTACATAAGAGAGCTTCAAACAAAATATAATGTGGATTCAAAAGGAAAAGATGGGTTGAGAGATAGAGGTTGCTGCAATTGAGAAGGGCCTTGAAGAATTTTAACAGGAATCTATCGAGGGGAATGAGAGAAATAGAAAGTCGTGGAAGACATCCCAGAGGGCAAGAATACACAGGACGCTCCTCCTAGTGCTCTGTAAAAACTGCATGGTTTCTCCTTTTTCTTGCAAAACCAAATTGAATATTAAAAGTGCTCCATCGATTTTTTAAATTTTGTTTGTCTTCTAATCATACTGCTGTTGATCCCTAATTAGTAAGCCACGTCGGAAATCCATGAGCACAACATAAAAAGAAAGAATCTGATTAATCAAGCTAGTTTAATGGCTACTGTGAACACAATGGATCTTCTTTTAATAATTCAACTGGTTACTAGACAGTTGATCCCAGAGCTGTGGTCCAGGCATAGACAAGGTGTAGGAAGAGCTCCAGGCGGCAGAACAGCCCACGCTGTTATGTAAGGACACTGCCTTGACCTTACCAACAGGTTATGCAGGAACCACTCCCTGAGAAATATTCAGTGGTGACTTTATTTGTGAAATTTCTTTCTCCAAGGTGCATCTTTCCTGTATCCTGGATATCTCGCCTTCAGAAACACTACAGAGGAAAAGCAAGCATTCACAAAACCACATGACAATAATCCAGCAGAACTAACCAAGGACCAGGGCTTCCTCTTGAGTAAGCAGAGCATGGGCTTTTATACTGGGACCCAGGCATCCCCAAGTGACCAACTCCTCTCTCACTCTAGGCTCCTCTACCAGAAAACAGGGCTAATTCAATTCAACTAGATAACTCAAACAGGATGGCAAGATTAATTATTCAGAGTTCAGTGAGTGCTTTCAATATGAAAAGCACGATGTATGTCACAAGTGGAGGGCTGTTGAGACAATAAACAACAGGCACAGATGAACTTTTAAAAAACAAAGGCCCTATTCTCATGTAAATACTCAATAATAAAGGCTATGGAAAAAAGCTGCAGGAAATATAAAATATAAACAATATTTTCCATGAGGAGTCAGCAGATTTTATCAAGTTAATAAATTATTACAATAGAGTATATAAAATCAAATTCATGCAGAATCAGACCAGAGAATATAATGTGCAGCTGCTGGGATTTTCTGGTGGGAAAGATCTCACTGATTTTATGTAGAACATTGGGTCTTGGAGATTTTAAAATTAGGCAAGGTTGATGACCAAGTTTGGGTAGGAAAAGCTTAGGGAATCCCAAGGAAGAATATAGTCCAAGAAGAAGTCTCTGAAGAGACAGTTATTTTTAACCTTTCAGACCTACATAACATAAAGAGAATTCTGAAAACTGAATGCTTTAAAAAGAAAACACGGTACGAACTCCAGTATCCATTTCTCATTGTCATGACCTTAGCAAAAGATTTAAAAAGACAGGCAAAGTTTAGTTACAATTTAATATGATTTGAGGAAAATAAAATCCAACTTGTTTTCTCATTTTTACCAGAATCTGAGAGAGCAAAAGCAGGCAAAATTTTTCTTAGACTGTGATTGGACTCAGAAATCCCAGTACAAAATAAAGATCATAGCATTAAATATAGAACATATTAGAAGTAGGTATACCAAATTTTAAAAAATGGTGGAGACTTTATAGAAGCACTAAGTACTTTAGACAAAAAAGAAATTGTGTATCATTTAGCTATTGCCAAAACAACACTGGATAACAATCACAGAAAAAAAAAAAAAACAGTGGCACATATCAATAAGCACTGTTTCCATGGTTGTGTGAATGAATTTTTGACGGTTCTACTTCACGTGTGACTATGGATCTGTCCCACATGTCTCTGATCCTCCTTGGACCAGAGGGCTAGCCAGAATGTGCTCACCTCCTGAGCCGAGGCTCAAAACTAGAATGTCCATTGGATTCTGTCAAACTAAAGCAAGGAATGTGGCCAAACCTACAGGCGTGAGCAGGGAAGTACATTCCATTCATGCCAGGAGGATCCAGAAAGGAAGTGAATATATGATAGAGGAAGAACTGAGCCCAAGAATCAACTACATTTTGTTTCAAAGTCATATTTCAAAACAGCCATGAGAAAATGGCTCAGAGACAGAGATCAAGATATTTCCGAGATACAGACACAAACTTTGAAAGAAGTATTTGTTATAATGGTGATGTTTCCAATTTCCTTTCTATCTAGGTATGTATTTTCAGATGCACACATAATATAGTGCCAATGGCTGGCACTCACATTCGCTTCTTGCTGGTAAAACAAAATTAAACCCTGATCTGATCCTTCCTATTATTACAAAGTACTGAAATGTTGCCCTGCTCCATATAAATATGTACAATTGCTATATGTCTACAAAATATATTTTAAACCCCTCAGGAATGTGGACTACACATAAGCTGCCTTAACAGGAAAAGAAATGTTAAAACTAATGTATTTTTCTTTTCAAACTTAAAGAATTTTATAATAGTTCTACAATATGGAGAGAGGAACTTCCCCAAAAAGCATTCCTCACCTGCTCACAAGTAGTTTGGGGTCAGGTGCCATATCAAAACATGGTTTAATTGTGTTTGCACTGCTTACCCAGCCAAGCCTCAACACAGGATCAAGCCTTCCATCTGCCTTTTTCTCCTACACAGAGACTGCTAAAGACTATTTAAATAACAATACAAACTGCTGTCATTATCTGCTCCAGAGTAAGTTCACCCTGAGCACTGCCCAGGGCAACCCCTCTCCCATTACCTACTTATAGCACCTGCTCCAAACCTTCCTATGCTAGTCAAGTTCAATGTCCTTCTTGGTTCCTCCTCACCCTCAGTAGTTTATTTGGATTATTCTTTGAAAAAAAGGGAGACCAGCCAGGCACCAAGCCTATAATCCCAGAGACGTGGGAGACTGATGCAAGTTCAAGACCAGCCTCAGCAACTTAGTGATGCCCTAAGCGATTTAGCAAGACTCTGGATCAAAATAAAAAGTGCTGGGGATGTGGCTCAGTGGCTAAGTGCCCCTGGGTTTAATCTCTGGTACCAATAAATAAATAAATAAAAAGCTATTTTTAAAAGGGAGACCACTCATAAGGAACTGTCTTCATTCCCACCCCCAAATGCCCCACTCAGAGTACCCCTTTGCTGGCAGGTAATCTTGCCCCTCAGCTGTTCTGATAGCTGATTGTTTAAAATCACAGTTTGTGACCAGGCACGGTGACACATACCTGTAATCCGAGCAGCTCAGGAGGCTGAAGCAGGAGGATCACAAGTTCAAAGCCAATCTCAGCAAAAGTGAGGCGCTAAGCAACTCAGTGAGACCCTGTATCTAAATAAAATACAAAAAAAGGGCTAGGGATGTGGCTCAGTGGTCAAGCGCCCCCGAGTTCAATCCCCAGTACAAAAAAAAAAAAAAAAAAAATCACAGCTTATTACTTCCCTGGAGCATGCCCTCAGCCAGACAGACCCCACCTAACCTGAAGGCCATGCCCCCTGCCCACATAGAGCAAGCACATGCATGAATGATCAGTCTCCTGCCTCAAGTTGGGGATATGATGGTGGTGCAGCTCCTGATGCAGCACTTCCCTCCAGAATGAGGCCAAAGTTAGTGTCCCCCAGTCAAGTTCACTCCTAGGCTTGGATTTCTTCTCATACCTGTCCAACTTCCCCCAAAACCACCTGAAGGAGAATCATTGTCCCAGGCTCTGCTCCTAAACCCATCCTGGTCATGCCATGATCCTGACTTCCTTACCTGCTGTCAGTATGGAGGAGATGACTCTTCTTACTCAGGGCTTAGATGCTCAGGATCCTACCTCTTCTGGCTTTGTCATCTATTCCCTCTTCCTTCAGCTTCCAATTAACCTCTTCCCATAGCTCTGTCCCCATGACTAAAAGCAAGACCCCCTTTCTTAAAGCTAGCCAAACAAAAATTCCCACAAACCTTCTCTTCCTCTTACCTTCTTTCCAGCTTTACAGATATGACATGCTGAAAAAGCAACTGAGAGCTCTTGTTCCCCCCCCCTTTTTTTTTTAACCTCCTTAGGGTTGTTAAGTCTTCAAGATACAGTGTACCAAAAGAGAAAAAGATTTGGGGAGAAAAATAAATTCACTTTTTTACATAGTCTGAGATGCCTATCATTTTAAATTTAAAATGTCTGCTAGGCAGTTGATAATGAGGGTCTCCAGAAGTGACTTGCTGGTAAATATTTAACTGGCTCTCCAGGGGAGGGGGAGATGCGTGTGTATATGTATACATATGTTTTTATACATTTTATTGATATGAAGGATATAATTCACAACAATAATAAAATACGCAATATGCTTTATTATAAATTCTGTTCCATCAATCAGTTCTCACAGAATGTTTTTGTTCAGTTTTGCTAAGCTCTTGTATCCACATTTGAAACTGATGAAAGTATAATTATGACTCAAATGTTGCTTGGTATTTATGTTAAGGAGTAAGAGAAAGTGAAACAATGAAGATGTGGGTCAGGATTTCTCTGGTTCATCAATGATATGAGCACTTTTTTGCTGAAATGAATAGTAATTTTTTAATATTTGAAGAATATTTCCTTAATTTTTCATGTTAGTCACAATGTAACATTTATAGATACTACACACTATTTAGCTTAATCTACATTATCAACATTTTTCAGATCACTTCCTGAAGTCTAGAAAGTCAATAGAATTACAAATTAAGTCCTAATATATAGCATTTCCCAATTTTCATGGTGTAAATATTCCCACTGTGACAGTTTTCAAGTTGCCAACATAACATCATTGAACACATGGTTGGCAATAGCGTTCCACCAGTAATTTCCACCAGTAATTTCCACCATTCAGATGTAATAACAGACATATATAACCTGAAGAGCATTGACAATAAGGAAATGTAGCAAAATAGGAAACAATGCTTTTAAGTACTTATTACTTTCCTAAGATATAATTTAATCATAAGTTTATATGATTTTGAGCAAGGGCAGATTTAGCAACTGACTCACAAAATTCTTGAGAATTTAACAATTGTTCCTCATGAGACTGTGCAACATACCTTGGCTGGAGGTGAAGTCTGGGAGAGGTCTGGGATGGGACACAAAGTGTAGAGATAGTAGTCAAACCAGCAATAGGGAGAAAATTCCTCCAGGGAGAACATATTTGTAAGAAGGTAAAGAGAAGGTAACTGAGGATGAGACCCTGGAGGATACCAACTTTTAAAAGGCAGGCAGTAAAAAGACCACAAGGGGAGGAGATGAGAAATAGCAGATGGATAGGTAGAAATGGGGTCCAGAGAGACGGTAGTCAAAGGAGCCCACAGAGAAAAGGGATTTGGGAAAGGAGTGATAATTAGCATAAAATAACAAGAGGTAATGATACAGAGTGACAACTACCCATCAATACATCAATAAAGATATTTTACAAAGAAGCCACACAGTAATATGTAATGCACATAATATTACTCATTTAAAAAATACACATAAGTGGGGTGGGAGGGTAAGGGAGGGGGCATGGGGTAATTAATGATGGTTGAATGCAATGATCATTATTATCCAAAGTACATGTATGAAGACATGAATTGTTGTGAATATACTATGTATACAACCAGAGATATGAAAAATTGTGCTCTATTATGTAATAAGAATTGTAATGCATTCCACTGTTATATATAAATTTAAAAAATAGACCCAAGTGTAGTATTTATATATCTGTATGAGTCCAGAGAAAATTATGGAACAATTTGGGAGGATGAGGCAGGAAGACTGAAAATTTGAGACCAGCCTCAGCAACTTAGCAAAGCTCTAAGCAATTTATATATATATAGTGGAATGCATTACAATTCTTATTACATATATAAAAGCTCTAAGCAGTTTAGCAAGACTGTCTCAGAATTTAAAAATTCGGCTTTCTTCAGTCATCTTGATGGCAGTTGCAGCCGATTTTGCCTGAGAATTATGAGTGCTTTCACAGACTCCACGGTAGCCTCTGACAACAATGACAAGGGAAATAAAAATGCATCAACAGGCTTGTCAGTGCCCCCTAGCCTGAATGTCGACAAGAGCTCAGACCTGGAAGACATAACTTGTGTGGAACCCATCAATGAAATGCCTACAGCATCTGACATAAATTCGGCAAGTGGACTCACCATTCCGACTACAGCATCTAACATAAAATCGCCAAGTAGACTCACCATTCCATCGCTGATCCCATCTTCTTTGAGAAGATTAAGTAGACTCACCGATACTTCGATCACTAGGCAATGCTGAGCTGACGTGGATCTGGGGCGAACAGTCTGGGCCTCTCAGAACACACACCGAGCCCGGATCGGCTGAATTCAAGCTCCCGTTCGCCTGCTTCCCACAGACAAACAGCTGTGACTCAGCACTAATCCATCCAGCTGAAACAACTGGTCAGCCCTTCTGTTCCTACAGAGGTAAATGCCAACCGAGCCTTCATAGGTAGTGGCCACAGGTTTGAAACGGGGCTTGGGAGAGACAGTAAGGACCCACCCGTTGCATTGGTCACCCGGCAAAGGGAAACGAACTGTCACCATTTGCAAGAGATACCACCATGGCAGAGAACTGACGTCATCAGACTGTGGTGGAGGAGATAACTTCATTGAAACCTGTGGCTACAGGTGTGTGATCCCCTAGCCTTCCCTCTCCACACATCGGGGAAACCTTAAGGGCCCCTCCCAGCTCTCCCGTAAGGGCCCCTCCCAGCTCTCCCGTGAGCGCGATAGCCAGACCCAGGGAATCAGAGGTGGTGCAGGACCCGCGGCGCGGAACTACCGCTCCCACCAGTGCTGACACCTGAGGTCTCTTGCACCAGCTACCGGGGGCGTGGCTACCGGAGGGCAAGTAAAATTCCCTGAGGATTCTCAGCCCCAAGCTCTACAAACTTAGGGTCTGAGGGAATGGCAAACTGGGAGAGTGTGCCCAATCGTTCATGAAAACAGGGCTCCCGGAAGCAGCAGATCTGGCGTGTAGCCAGTATTGTGGTGAGCGGCACCCGTGAGAGGGGCCTGACTAGAGGAAAAGTGGGAAGTGACTAGACACAAGACGAGGCCCTAGGCACTCAGGATTGGAGACTCGCCCAGTCTGGGAGGAGCTGCTACACAGTGATTTGTTCCCGCGTATTGACAGGAGAAACTTGGCCTGGTGGGCACAGCGCCACCTACTGGAAGAGAAGTTAATCAAACTCTAAGACTGCATTTATTAGTTTTTTTTTTTCTTTTTCCTTTTCGCTTTTTTTTTAATTTGGGTTTTTCTTTCATTTTCATTTTTCTTTCTTGTTGTTTTTTTAATTTTTTTTTACAATTTTTTAAATTTTTTCTTCTAATTTTAATTTTAATTTTTTTTATTTTTTTTTTTAAATTTTTTTCTTTTTTATTTCCTATTTTTTTTTCTTCTTTTGCTTTTCATTTCTTTTCAATTATCTTATTCCCCTTCCTTGAATTCTACCTGCTTACTCTCATTCTCTTTAGTGACTTATTCCCTTCCCTTCTAATACCTTTCCTCCCAAGCATCAAATAAATTTATAGGAGTAAACAGTAACATGAGCAGAAGTAACATGAGCAGCTTCAAAAAGCAAGAAGTAACATGAGCAGCTTCAAAAAGCAAGGAAGAAAAAGAGTACACACAATGCAGGACAGCCTAAATATTCAGGAGGACCTAGAGTCATCAGAAAAATGGTCATATAAAGAACTCAAGGAACACCTTAGACAGATGGAATGGAACCTTAAAGAGGATACAAGACAGCAAATTCAAGCAGCGAAAGAACACATTGAGAATGAATTACATAAACAGATAAAAGAAGAAGTTAAGCATCTTTATCAGGAGATAGAGATTATAAAAAATAATCAAACAATAATTCTAGAAATGAAGGAAATGATAAACCAAATTAAAAACTCAATTGAGAGTATCACTAAGAGAGTGGAGCAAGTAGAAGCCAGAACATCAGATAATGAAGACAAAATATATCATCTTGAAAACAGTCTAGCCAACTCAGAAAGGCTGGTAAAAAATCACGAGAAAAACATCCAAGAGTTATGGGATAACATAAAAAAACCAAACTTACGAGTCATCAGGATAGAAGAAGGTACAGAGATTCAAACCAAGGGAATGAGTAACCTGCTGAATGAAATAATTACAGAAAACTATCCAGAAATAAAAAAGGAAACGGATATACAAATTGTAGACGCATACAGGACACCAAGCACACAAAATCACAGTAGACCAACATCAAGACACATTGTTATGAAGATAGCCAATATACAGAACAAAGAGAAAATATTAAAAGCTACAAGAGAAAGGATGCAGATTACATTCAGGGATAAACCAATAAGGTTAACAACGGATTTTTTATCACAGACATTGAAAGCGAGAAGATCCTGGAACAACGTATTTCAAACACTGAAAGACAATGGATGCCAACCAAGAATTCTGTATCCAGCAAAATTAAGCTTCAGGCACGACAACGAAATAAAAATCTTTCATGATAAACAAAAGCTAAAAGAATTTGCAGCCAGAAAACCAGCATTGCAAAGCGTCTTGAGCAAAACACTACACGAGGAAGAAATGAAAAACAACAACCAACACCATCAGTGGGAAGTGCCTAGGTAATGACAGAGGGCAGAGGAAAAGCTAATCATGCAGAAAGAAACTAAATTTAAAAAAAAGATAAATAATCAAACATGGCTGGCAGTACAAACCATATATCAATAGTAACTCTAAACATTAATGGCTTAAACTCTCCAGTAAAGCGACATAGGCTGGTAACATGGATTAAAAAAACAAATCCAACAATATGTTGCCTCCAGGAGACACATCTGATTGGAAAAGACATACAAAGGCTGAAGGTGACAGGTTGGGAAAAAATATACCACGCACACGGTCCTCGTAAGCAAGCAGGGGTGGCCATCCTCATATCGAATAAAATCGACTTCGAGACTAAGTTAGTCAAAAGGGATAAGGAAGGACATTATATACTGTTAAAAGGAACCATTCACCAACAAGACATAACAATTATCAATATTTATGTACCAAATAATGGTGGTGCGACGTTCATAAAACAAATTCTCCTCAAGTTCAAGAATCAAATAGACCACAACACAATAATTATGGGTGACTTCAACACACCTCTCTCACCATTGGACAGATCCTCCAAACAAAAGTTGAATAAAGAAACTATAGAACTCAATATCGCAATCAATAACCTAGACTTAACTGACATATATAGAATATATCAACCATCATCAAGTGGATATACTTTTTTCTCAGCAGCACAGGGATCCTTCTCAAAAATAGACCATATATTATGCCATAGGGCAACCCTCAGTAAATATAAAGGGGTGGAGATAATACCTTGCATTTTATCTGATCATAATGGAATGAAACTGGAAATCAATGATAAAAGAAGGAAGGAAAAATCCTACATCACATGGAAAATGAACAATATGTTACTGAATGATCAATGGGTTACAGAATACATAAAGGAGGAAATCAAAAAATTCTTAGAGATAAATGAAAATACAGACACAACATATCGGAATCTATGGGACACAATGAAAGCAGTTTTAAGAGGAAAATTCATCGCCTGGTGGTCATTCCTCAAAAAAAGAAAAAAACAACAAATAGGGGATGTGGCTCAAGCGGTAGCGCGCTCGCCTGGCATGCGTGCGGCCTGGGTTCGATCCTCAGCACCACATACCAACAAAGATGTTGTGTCCGCCGAGAACTAAAAAAAATAAA
Organism: Spermophilus citellus; assembly: GCF_964194105.1. Classification (NCBI taxonomy): domain Eukaryota; kingdom Metazoa; phylum Chordata; class Mammalia; order Rodentia; family Sciuridae; genus Spermophilus; species Spermophilus citellus. The sequence goes on from NC_138198.1 coordinate 85,524,473, forward strand.
TAAATATTTAAAAAAAAAAAAAAAACAAATAAATGAGCTCACACTTCATCTCAAAGCCCTAGAAAAGGAAGAGCAAAACAACAGCAAATGTAGCAGAAGGCAAGAAATAATTAAAATCAGAGCGGAAATCAATGAAATTGAAACAAAAGAAACTGCTGAAAAAATTAACAAAACTAAAAGTTGGTTCTTCGAAAAAATAAATAAGATCGACAGACCTTTAGCCATGCTAACGAAGAGAAGAAGACAGAGAACTCAAATTACTAACATATGGGATGAAAAAGGCAATATCACAATAGATGCTACAGAAATACAGAAGACAATTAGAAATTATTTTGAAAACCTATATTCCAATAAAATAGAAGATAGTGAAGACGTCGATAAATTTCTTAAGTCATATGATTTGCCCAGACTGAGTCAAGAGGATACACACAATTTAAACAGACCAATATCAATGGATGAAATTGAAGAAGCCATCAAAAGACTACCAACCAAGAAAAGCCCAGGACCGGATGGGTATACAGCGGAGTTTTACAAAACCTTTAAAGAAGAATTAATACCAATACTTTTCAAGTTATTTCAGGAAATAGAAAAAGAGGGAGCTCTTCCAAATTCGTTCTATGAGGCCAACATCACCCTGATTCCGAAACCAGACAAAGACACCTCAAAGAAAGAAAACTACAGACCAATATCTCTAATGAACCTAGATGCAAAAATCCTCAATAAAATTCTGGCGAATCGGATACAAAGGCACATCAAAAAAATTGTGCACCATGATCAAGTAGGATTCATCCCTGGGATGCAAGGATGGTTCAATATAAGGAAATCAATAAATGTTATTCACCACATCAATAGACTTATAGATAAGAACCATATGATCATCTCGATAGACGCAGAGAAAGCATTCGACAAAGTACAGCATCCCTTTATGTTCAAAACATTAGAAAAACTAGGGATAACAGGAACTTACCTCGACATTGTAAAAGCTATCTATGCTAAGCCTCAGGCTAGCATCATTCTGAATGGAGAAAAATTGAAGGCATTCCCTCTAAAATCTGGAACAAGACAGGGATGCCCTCTATCACCACTTCTATTCAATATAGTTCTCGAAACACTGGCCAGAGCAATTAGACAGACGAAAGAAATTAAAGGCATAAGAATAGGAAAAGAAGAACTTAAATTATCACTATTTGCAGATGACATGATCCTATACCTAGAAGACCCAAAAGGGTCTACAAAGAAACTACTAGAACTAATAAATGAATTCAGCAAAGTGGCAGGATATAAAATCAACACGCATAAATCAAAGGCACTTCTGTATATCAGCGACAAAACTTCTGAAACGGAAATGAGGAAAAACACTCCATTCACAATATCCTCCAAAAAAATAAAATACTTGGGAATCAACCTAACAAAAGAGGTGAAAGATTTATACAATGAAAACTACAGAACCCTAAAAGAGAAGTAGAAGAAGATCTTACAAGATGGAAAAATAATCCTTGTTCATGGATAGGCAGAACTAACATCATCAAAATGGCGATATTACCAAAAGTTCTCTATAGGTTTAATGCAATGCCAATCAAAATCCCAATGGCATTTCTTGTAGAAATAGATAAAGGAATCATGAAATTCATATGGAAAAATAAAAGACCCAGAATAGCAAAAGCATTCTAAGCAGGAAGTGTGAATCAGGCGGTATAGCGATACCAGATTTCAAACTATATTACAGAGCAATAGTGACAAAAACAGCATGGTACTGGTACCAAAACAGGTGGGTGGACCAATGGTATAGAATAGAGGACACAGAGACTAATACACAAAGTTACAACTATCTTATATTTGATAAAGGGGCTAAAAGCATGCAACGGAGGAAGGATAGCATCTTCAACAAATGGTGCTGGGAAAACTGGAAATCCATATGCATCAAAATGAAACTGAATCCCTTTCTCTCGCCATGCACAAAAGTTAACTCAAAATGGATCAAGGAGCTTGATATGAAATCAGAGACTCTGCGTCTGATAGAACAAAAAGTTGGCTCCGATCTACATATTGTGGGGTCGGGCTCCAAATTCCTTAATAGGACACCCATAGCACAAGAGTTAATAATAAGAATCAACAAATGGGACTTACTCAAACTAAAAAGTTTTTTCTCAGCAAGAGAAACAATAAGAGAGGTAAATAGGGAGCCTACATCCTGGGAACAAAGTTTTACTCCTCACACTTCAGATAGAGCCCTAATATCCAGAGTATACAAAGAACTCAAAAAATTAGACAATAAGATAACAAATAACCCAATCAACAAATGGGCCAAGGACCTGAACAGACACTTCTCAGAGGAGGACATACAATCAATCAACAAGTACATGAAAAAATGCTCTCCATCTCTAGCAGTCAGAGAAATGCAAATCAAAACCACCCTAAGATACCATCTCACTCCAGTAAGATTGGCAGCCACTATGAAGTCAAACAACAACAAGTGCTGGCGAGGATGTGGAGAAAAGGGTAGTCTTGTACATTGCTGGTGGGACTGCAAATTGCTGCGGCCAATTTGGAAAGCAGTTTGGAGATTCCTGGGAAAGCTGGGAATGGAACCACCATTTGACCCTGCTATTGCCCTTCTCGGACTATTCCCTGAAGACCTTAAAAGAGCATGCTACAGGGACACTGCCACATCGATGTTCATAGCAGCACAATTCACGATAGCAAGATTGTGGAACCAACCCAGATGCCCTTCAATAGATGAATGGATAAAAAAATGTGGCATCTATACACAATGGACTACTATGCAGCAATAAAAAATGACAAAATCATAAAATTTGCAGGGAAATGGATGGCACTAGAGCAGATTATGCTTAGTGAAGCTAGCCAATCCCTAAAAAACAAATACCAAATGTCTTCTTTGATATAATGAGAGCAACTATGAACAGAGCAGGGAGGAAGAGCAGGAAGAAAAGATTAACATTAAACAGAGACATGAGATGGGAGGGAAAGGGAGAGAAAAGGAGAATTGCATGGAAATGGAGGGAGACCCTCATTGCTATACAAAATTACATATAAGAGGTTGTGAGGGGAATGGGAAAATAAACAAGGAGAGAAATGAATTACAATAGATGGGGTAGAGAGAGAAGATGGGAGGGGAGGGGAGGGGGGATAGTAGGGGATAGGAAAGGTAGCAGAATACAACAATTACTAATAGGGCATTACGTAAAATTGTGGATGTGTAACCGACATGATTCTGTAATCTACATTTGGGGTAAAATTGGGAGTTCATAACCCACTTCAATCTAATGTATGAAATATGATATGTCAAGAGCTTTGTAATGTTGTGAACAACCAATAAAAAAAATAATAAAAAATAAATAAAATAAAATAAAATAAAATAAATTGAACTACAAAAAAAAATAGGATTTAAAAATTCCATTACTATTGGTTACCTCATGCAACTACAGAAGGAGAAACTACATTCTTTATATACCTTTAAATGTGTTTTAAAACATGCTGCTTAGGAATTTGTTTTTTTAAAATAACAGAGGAAACTAAAGATTAAAACAAACCAACAAACAAAGGACATCAAGAGATTGAGATCTACCAAGAAGCATTAGATATTACACAGAGTGTCAGAGTAATAGAATCAACTGAAAAAAAGTATACTGAATTAAAAAAAAAAGCTTAGTGACTACAAAATGTACATGCATAGAAGTAGAGACTGTTTTAGTACTGCAAGAAAAGAAGTAGCGGAAAGAAATATTTCTGCATTAAGTTACAAAACTTTCTTAAGGACTTGAAAAACCAAAGGCTGATATATATGACCAACCAAAATAAGCAAGTGAAGTTAAAATAAAAGGAATAGGGGAGGGGGGTCTTCTTTTCTAGATACTCATTCATGCATTCAGTAAGTATTTATTGAATATACTGGTATGTGCCAGGCACTGTTCTGGGTACAATGGTTGTAAATGTATATAAAGAAAACAAAACCCCTGTCTTCATGAAGCTTATACTGTAGTGGGAGAAAGAGGCAATAAACAAATGTAAGATATGTGCATGTTTATATGCATATGTTTCAAGAAAAAAGTAGAGTATGTGAGTTGATGATAAGAACTTAGAAGAAATTAGAAAAGGGGAAGAAGGAGTACCTAGGGGAAAGAGGTTTCCATTTTTAAATGAGCGGACAGAGAAAACCATAGTAATAATAAAATGTAGAAACCTAAGAAGATGAAAGTAGAGGTGAGTGGTGTGGATGTCTAAGAGAAAAGACAAAGCAAAGTCCCTAAGGTGGAAGTGTGATTGGCACATTCAAGAACAGTGAGGAGGACTGGGGGTGTGGCTCACCAAGCACATGTGAGGCCCTGGGTTTGATCCTCAGCACCACATAAAAATAAATAAATAAAATAAAGGTATTGCATCCAATTACAACTAAAAAATAAATATTAAAAAAAAGAAAGAACAGTGAGGAGACACATATGACCTCCTGGCATTGAACATCCTTCAATCCTAAACAGTTAAAAGGCATGGGGTTTAGGGTAAGGATACAATAGAGACACAAGATAAATAGCCCAGGGAAAGATTCTAATATATGACAAAGGAAGCAACAACAAAAATATATCATCATATAGAATAATTTCTTAAAAACGGAAGAACAGGGGTTGGGGTTATGGCTCAGCAGTAGAGTGCTCGTCTCGCATGAGCAGGACCCTGTGTTTGATCCTCAGCACCACGTAAAAAATAAATGAGTGAAATAAAGGTATTGTGAATAAATATTTAAAAAACAAACAAACAAATACAGAAGAACTTAAAAATGTTAATAATGGTTCTCATTAGATAGTGGAATTATAGGCAAATTTAATATTCTTTATATGTTTTCGTATTTTCTAATTTTCCTAAAATTAGCATTTATTACTTCAAATTATTTACAAGAGGAATGAATGAATCAATAAATGTGTTGGTTAAAATTATTTAAAAATATATTCCACTTTTAAAATTAAAGATTAATTAAAGCTATGTGTTTAAAAAAATCTAAACATTGTAAAAGTAAGAAAATATAGATAGAAAAAAAAATAAAAGAAAATATAGGTGAACGTTAAAGGATTGTCCAAGCTTTCAAGTAACAGACTAGATATATTTGCCTACATTATATTAAGCTTATACATTTAAAAGCCAAAATGGGGGGTCCTGCTTTTTAAGTATAACTGACTACAGAATTAATTTATCCAAATAATTATATTATAAAAGTATGATATTACCCATTGAATTTATCCAAATATAAAAGAACCCTTTAAAACTATAGATAAAATGGATAGAAATAGATAAAATGACAGACATGGATAAATAAGGAAATACTAATATCTAGCATACAGAAAATGTCCAATTCAAATCATATCAATAACTGAAGAAATATGTATTAGAGTAAAATACCATTTTTATCTGTGAAATTAACAAGCATTATAGTAACAAATACAGCATGGTACTGGTACCAAAACAGGCGGGTGGACCAATGGTACAGAATAGAGGACACAGTAACCAATCCACAAAACTACAACTATCTTATATTTGATAAAGGGGCTAAAGCATGCAATGGAGGAAGGATAGCATCTTCAACAAATGGTGCTGGGAAAACTGGAAATCCATTTGCATCAAAATGAAACTGAATCCCTTTATCTCGCCATGCACAAAAGTTAACTCAAAATGGATCAAGGAGCTTGATATTAAATCAGAGACACGGCGTCTGATAGAAGAAAAAGTTGGCTATGATCTACATACTGTGGGGTCGGGCTCCAAATTCCTTAATAGGACACCCATAGCGCAAGAGTTAACAACTAGAATCAACAAATGGCACTTACTCAAACTAAAAAGTTTTTTCTCAGCAAAAGAAACAATAAGAGAGGTAAACAGGGAGCCTACATCCTGGGAACAAATCTTTACTCCACACACTTCAGATACAGCCCTAATATCCAGAGTATACAAAGAACTCAAAAAATTAGACAATAAGATAACAAATAACCCAATCAACAAATGGGCCAAGGACCTGAACAGACACTTCTCAGAGGAGGACATACAATCAATCAACAAGTACATGAAAAAATGCTCACCATCTCTAGCAGTCAGAGAAATGCAAATCAAAACCACCCTAAGATACCATCTCACTCCAGTAAGATTGGCAGCCATTATGAAGTCCAACAACAACAAGTGCTGGAGAGGATGCAGGAAAAGGGTACACTTGTTCATTGTTGGTGGGACTGCAAATTGGTGCAGCCAATTTGGAAAGCAGTATGGAGATTTCTTGGAAAGCTGGGAATGAACCACCATTTGACCCAGCTATTCCCCTTCTCGGTCTATTCCCTAAAGACCTAATAAGAGCATGCTACAGGGACACTGCCACATCGATGTTCATAGCAGCACAATTCACAATAGCAAGATTGTGGAACCAACCCAGATGCCCTTCAATAGATGAATGGATTAAAAAAATGTGGCATTTATACACAATGGAGTATTACTCTGCATTAAAAAATGACAAAATCATAGAATTTGGAGGGAAATGGATGGCATTAGAGCAGATTATGCTAAGTGAAGCTAGCCAATCCTTAAAAAACAAATGCCAAATGACTTCTTTGATATAAGGGGAGTAACCAAGGACAGGGTAGGGACGAAGAGCTTGAGAAGAAGATTAACATTAAACAGGGATGAGAGGTGGGAGGGAAAGGGAGTGAGAAGGGAAATCGCATGGAAATGGAAGGTGATCCTCAGGGTTTTACAAAATTACATATAAGAGGAAATGAGGGATAAGAGAAGAATAATACAAGTGGAAGAAATGATTTACAGTAGAGGGGGTAGAGAGAGAAAAGGGGAGGGGAGAGGAGGGGAGGGGAGGGGAGGGGGGATAGTAGAGAATAGGATAGACAGCAGAATACATCAGACACTAGAATGGCAATATGTAAATCAATGGAAGTGTAACTGATGTGATACAGCAATCTGTATACGGGGTAAAAATGGGAGTTCATAACCCACTTGAATCAAACTGTGAAATATGATATATTAAGAATTATGTAATAAAAAAAGAATTATGTAATGTTTTGAATGACCAACAATAAAAAAAACAAGCATTTATTTCTTTAGATGCCAAAAATTGGCAAAGCTAAGATAATACAAACTCAGATTATTCATGGAGTATAAATTAATATAAACTCATTGGAAAGAAATGTGGCAGTTACTGGGGTTGTGTCTCGTACCTAGCATGCTTGAGGCACTGGGTTCTATCCTCAGCATCACATAAAGTAAAATAAAGACATTGGGGCTGGGATTGTGGCTCAGCGGTAGAGCGCTTGCTTAGCACGGGGCAGGACCCAGGTTCAATTCCCAGCACCACATACAAAAAAAATAAAATAAAATAAAATAAAGGCCTTGTGTTGTGTCCATGTGCAAAAAAAAAAAAAAAAAAAAAGATTCTCTCTCTCTCTCTCTCTCTCTCTCCCTCCCTCTCCCTCTCCCTCTCCCTCTCCTTTAAAAAAAAATTAAAATTAAGACATTGTGTCCACCTAGAACTAAAAAAAAAATAAATAAATAAGAAAAAAGAAAAGAAATGTGGCAGTTACTGTGTACCTGGCACTACTACACTTAATGCATTAGCCTGCAATTACTACACCTAATGCATTAGCCTGCAATAATATTAGAAAGCTGGAATAATATATGTATATTAACTCACTTAATCCTTACAACAAAGCCAAATTCAGCACTTTTCATAAACAGTAAATATGGAAGAAAGCAAGATTCAAACCCAGGCAGTCTAACTCCAGGTTCTGCGTTTAACCCCCCAACACTGCCTCTATATAGAATAAGCACAGGTACAAAGATGTTCACCTCTGCCCTACTAAGAATTTCCATAAGCAAACCAAACATCCTACAATTGCAGAATTGATTAAGAAAAAGATAGATAGATGATAGATATACTTTTTAAAATGTGGGTTTTTAATTATAGGGCTTTTTAAAATTATTTAGTTTATTATAAAATCTATGAAGGATCATTTCAAGATGTGAAATAGAGGAGGTCACTTTCTTGGCTGCTCCATAGCATGAAATCAAGAAAGAAGGCAGCTTCTCAGCAGGTGAATGAACAAAAACAAAAACAAAAACAAAAAAAAAGGTGACTTTACCGGATATTAAAACTGGACATTCAAAGCAGATCCCCTATTATATATTCAACTCAGGAGGTTGGATACATAATAAGATAAGGAAGAAATCCCCAGTGCCACAGCTGTTGCCACAACGAGGCTATAAGCACCAGCCAGAGTAGTTCCTCCATAAGCAAAGTGGAGGGATAAGGTATAAGGTCCTTGCTTAGCATCTGGGTGGCCATCTTAAGTGACAGGTACCACTTTAAGGAAAAAGTTTCACTTTCCCGCCCAAGGGCGTTTCTGAGAAAGGCTCACCACTCCCTCATACCAACCCCACCCTTAACTGCCTGCATCACACACCTGGCTCTGATTTCTGAGCCTCCCCCATAAAAGTCCCAGAACACAAGCCTGTTTTGCCTCTCTCTCCTATAGAGATGGCCTTTATTTTCAGCTCTGACAGATAAACTCTGTATATGTATATCTCTGTCTCCATCTTTCATTTCTCGCTCACCCATCTCTCGTTCCTCCCTTTCCCGTCATAAAGGAATTAAAAGAACCCCTTATGAGGTTCTTTTTTAAGAGGACTGAGGCATGTCTGGGTATAGAGCATTTAGAGATCAAGGACGTTGCCCAACTAAATGAAAGGTGCGCTGCACAATATGCTTGTGTGGGAAAGAAACCGCCATCTCTCCAAGAGGCATGCAGAGGACAAAGGAAGGACCATTTTGCAGCCACAGCATAGGGACCAGCAGCTGGGGGAGTCACTTGCTAGCAAACCCAAGTTTGGCTGGAAATACAGGTCTAGAAAACACACTGTTCAACATGGAGTGTCCCTAAGAGATCATGAGAAAATCAAACGTGGAGAGAGGTGTGCACACATGACAACTGATCATGGAAACCCACCCATCGCTACCCCTCCCCCTCCAATCCAGGTACTTGCAAGACTGGCTGGGAGAGACAAGTCTGGCCAGGAAGTTGGAAGGGCAGGGGCAGGAGAGATTGAGTTTGGAAATGGAAACTGAACTCAGGACCAGGAAACATGGGGTCTTCGGATGATTTAGGGAACTAAGAATTGGCTCTTTCATCACATAAAAGTGAAACCCAGGGGAGATCCCTGGGGTACAGTCTTCCAGCACGGACAAGCAATTATTGGGTTCTGAACATGTGCCAGACCAATTGGCATTCAGTGAAGAGTCTGAGAAAAGACAAAGTGGATGTCTAAGGGAAAAGACAAAGCAAATCCCTAAGATGGAAGTGTGATTGGCATGTTCAAGAACAGTGAGGAGACACATATGAGGTGTGCTCATTTAAAACCACCAGATCAACTGGCATTCAATGAAGAGCCCGGAGCCCAACTAAGACTAGACCCTGCCTCCAGGAATTCTGCATTTGGGATTACCTCTCTCACTAACAATCTGGAGGGTGGAGCATCACACTCCAAATGACCCCACCTAAAACTGCTAAGAAGAGAAGCTGAGACTCTTTTGAACTCCAATGGAAAGAATCATTTAACTTCTCATCAAGATTTTTTTTTCTTTATTCCTTTTTTTCCTTTTCTCTGTTGAATTGTACCTTAATGGTACATGAACATTTACACATATTCATGTTTGATTTTTTCGGATTTCTAGCATTTTTGAAGCCAGTTATTTTTCATGGACCAGTTTTTTGAGGACGAGGATGTTTGAGTAGTATATTTTAGTTTGGTTTTCTATTCTTTTTATTTAAAAAAAAATTCACTATATATATATATATATTTTTTTTTTTTCTCCTACCTTTCTTCTTCCCTTAATTATTTTTCCTTCCTTTTCTTCCACTGGGAGCAATTTCTATTGTTCTTTCTCTCACTCTTACTTTAATCTTTTACTTCTATCTTCTCTCTTCCTCACTCATAATCATCACATTCTGTATCACTTCTGTTCTCTTCCTGCCCACCATTTGAAACTGTAAACCCTTTTGCAAAAGTGGCATTTTTATTGTAGTAAATAGCTGATCATATCACTACTGTTTATTGTGATAATTAACATTGCAGACCTCATAGTGGGAAAAATTTGGTTTAATGCTGTATATAGTTTGCTTTGGTTATTGTTATTATTTGTCTCCCCTTAAACAGGGAAATACTAGAAGCTTTAAGGGACACTAGAAGTTCACAGGGCAGAAACTCTACTGCCTCACATCCATACTGTTACAGTGGTAGACATGCAAACAACATGAAAAAGCAAGAGAACAAACTTTCCCAGATGAAGATATTCCAATAACAGAATCCATCAACACCACAGTGAAAGAAATATCAGAGAAGGAGTTTAGAATGTACATAGTTAAACTGATCTGTTAAGTAAAAGATGGTATAAGGAATGAAATCAGAAAGAAAATAAAGTGAAAGATCACTTTAATAAACAGAGATTCTGATTTAAAAAAAAAAAGCAGAAATTCTCGAAATGAAGGAATCAACAACCCAAATTAAAAATTCAATGGAAAGCATCACCAACAGACTAGGTCACTTGGAAGACAAAGTTCAGGTAATGAAGACAAAATATATAATCTTAAAAACAAAGTTGACCATGGAGAAAAGATGTTAAGAGGCCATGAATAGAACTTCCAAGGAACATAGACCAAATTAAAGAATTATTGACATAGATGAAGGCTCAAAGATACAAATGAAAGGAATGTACAATCTTTTCAATGAAGCCAGAAAATTTCCCAAACCTAAAGAATGAAATGGAAAATCAAATACAGGAGGCTAACAGGATTCCAAATATACAAATTACAACAGACCAAGGCACATTATTATGAAAATGCCTAACATGCAGAATAAGGATAGAATTTTAAAGGCTGATGGAGAAAAAGATGAAAGGTAACATTTAGGGGGAGATCAATCCAGACCTCAGCTAATCTCTCAACCAAGACCCTCAAAGCTAGGAGGTCTTGGAATAAATATACCAAGCTCTGAAATAAAATGGATTAAATGAATACAAATTAAATGAATACAAATAGGAAAAGAAGAACTAAAATAATTTCACCAAGAATACTATATCCAGCAAAATTAATGTTCAGATTTGATGATGAAATAAAAACCTTCCACAATAAACAAAGGTTAGAAGAATTCACAGCAAGAAAGCCTACACTATAAAACCTACTCAATAAAATGTTTCATTAAAAAGAAATAAAAAAAATAGTGAAAATCAGAAAAGGTAAGAACTACACTAAAAGAATAGTGAATAAATGAGGAAACTAATTCATTAAAAATCAGAAATAAGGGGCAGGGGTTGTGCCTCAGCGATAGGGCGTTCATCTAGCACATGCAAGGCCCTGGGTTCAATCCTCAACACCACATAAAAACAAATAAGTAAAATAAAGATATTGTGTCCAACTACAACTAAAAATAAATATTTTAAAAATCAGAAATAAATCAAAATGACAGGGAATAAAAATCATCTCAATAATAACATTAAATGTAAATGGCCTAAACTCATCAATCAAAAGACATAGACTGGCAAATTGTATTGAAAAACAAGACTCCACAATATGCTGTCTCCAAGAGACTCATCTCATAGGCAAAGACATCCATAGACTGAAGGTAAAAGGATAGGAAAAAACACATCATTCACATGAATCTCGTACACAAGCAGGGTTTCTATCCTAATATCAGATAAAGTGGACTTTAAGCCAAAATTAATCAGAAGGGACAAAGAAGGACATTTCATGCTTCTTAAGGGAATTATACATCAACAAGACATGACAATCGGGGCTGGGGATGTGGCTCAAGCGGTAGCGCGCTCGCCTGGCATGCGTGCGGCCCGGGTTCGATCCTCAGCACCACATACCAACAAAGATGTTGTGTCCACCGAGAACTAAAAAATAAATATTAAAAAATTCTCTCTCTCTCTCTCTCTCTCCTCTCTCACTCTCTCTTTAAAAAAAAAAGACATGACAATCATAAATATTTATGCCCCAGACAATGGAGCATCCACATACATCAAGCAAATACTTCTCAATTTCAAGAATCAAATAGACCACAACACAATAATACTGGATGACTTTAATACACCGTTCTCACCTCTGGATAGATTCCCCCCACCCCAAAAAAACTAAATAAAAGAGCTATAAAACTAAAAAAAATTAATAATTTAGACTTAAAAGACATATATAGATTATTTCATCCATCAGTGACTGAATACACTGTCTTCTCAGCAGCACATGAATCCTTCTCTAAAATAGACTGTATCTTAGGTCACAAAGCAAATCTTAGCAAATACAAAAACACAGAGATAATACTTTGCCTCCTATCAGATCATAATGGAATTAAATTAGAAATCAATGATAAAATAAATGATAGAAGCTACTCTAAAACCTGGAGACTAAATAATACACTACTGAATGATGAATGGACAGCAGAAGAAATTAGGGATGAAATAAAAAATAATTAAGAGGTAAATAAGAATAGTGATAGAACATATCAAAATCTCTGGGACACTATGAAGAGGAAAGTTCATTGCATTGAGCTCATTAATTAAAAGAATAGAAAGTCAACAAATTAATAACCTAACATTACATCTCAAAGCCCTAGAAAAAGAACAAATCAACACCAAAAGTAGTAGAAGACAGAAAATAATTAAAATCAGAGCTAAAATAAATGAAATTGAAACAAAAGAAACAATCCCCCAAATTAACAAAACAAAAAGTTGGTTCTTTGAAAAATAAGTAAAACTGATAAACCCTTAGCCAAACTAACAAAAAGAGAGAACACTCAAATAACTAAAATTTGTGATGAAAAAGGAAATATCTCAACAGACACTACTTGAATGCAGATGATAATCAGAATCTATTTTGAAAATTTATACTCTGATAAAATAGAAAATCTTGAAGATATTGACAGATTTCTAGAGACATATGACCTACCCAAATTGAATCAGGAGGACATAGAAAATTTAAACAGATAAATTTCAAGCAATAAATTGAAGACATCATCAAAAGCCTACCAAGAAAGAAAATCCCAGGACCAGATGGATCTCAGCTGAGTTCTACCAGACCTGCAAAGAAGAACTAATACCAATCCTCCTCAAATTATTCCACAAAATAGAAAGTAAAGAAACCTTCCAAATTCATTCTCTGAACCCAGTAGCACCCTGATACCAAAACCAAAGACACATCAAGGAAAGAAAATGTCAGACCAATATCCCTGATGGACATAGATGCAAAAACTCTTGGTAAACTATTGGAAAATTGCATATAAAAACAGATATTAAAAAGATAGTGCACTCTGATCAAGTGGGGTTCATCCCAGGGATGCAAGTTGGTTCAATGTACGGAAATCATTAAACATAATTTATCACATCAATAGACCTAAAGACAAGAATCACATGATTATCTCAATAGATTCAGAAAAAGCATTTGACAAAATACAGCATCCATTCATGTTTAAAACACTAGGAAAACTAGTGTTTTGAAAGCTATATATGCTAAACCTAAGGCCAACATCATTCTAAATGGAAAAAAATTGGAAGAAGTCCCTCAAAAATCTGAAATAAGATAGGATGTCCTCTTTCACCACTTCTATTCAACATAGTCCTGGAAACTCTAGCCAGAGCAATTAGACCGAGCTGAAATCAATGAAATTGATTTCAGAAAATTTTTCTTTTCAGAAAAAGAAATTATTTAATTTGAATACAAATAGGAAAAGAAAAACTCAAATAATTTCTATTTCCTCATGATGTGGTTCTATATTTAGAAGACCCAAAAAAACTACACCAGAAAACTTCTGGAACTCATAAATGAATTCATCAAAGTAGCAGGATTTAAATTAGCACCCACAAATCAATTACATTCCTATACTTCAGTGATTAATAAACTGAAAGACAGCTTAGGAAAACTATCCCATTCACAATTTCCTGAAGACAATAAAATATTTGGAAATCAATCTAACAAAAGAGGTGAAATAACTACAATAAAAACTACAGAACACTAAAGAAAGAAATTGAAGAAGACCTTAGAAAAGATGGAAAGATCTCCCATGTTCTTGGATAGGCAGAATTAATATTGTCAAAATGGCCATACTACCAAAAGTGCTATACAAACTTAATGCAATTCCTATTAAGGTTCTGATGAATTCTTCATAGACATAGAAAAAGTACTCACAAAATTCATTTGGAAAAATAAGAGACCCAGAATAGCCAAAGCAATCCTCTGCAAGAAATGTAAAGCAGGAGGCATCACAATACCAAACTTTAAATTATATTACAGAGCTTTAATAACAAAAACAACATGGTATTGACACCAAAACAGACAAGAAGACCAATGGTATAGAACAGAAGACACAGAGACAAACCCATATAAATACAGTTATCTCATACTAGACCAAGATGCTATAAACATACATTGGAGAAAAGATAGCCTCTTCAACAAATGTTGCTGGGAAAACTGGAAATCCATATGTAATAAAATGAAATTAGATCCCTATCTCTCACCCAGCACAAATCTCAACTCTAAGTGGACCTATATATTAGACCAGAGACCCTGCACCTACTAGAAGAATGAGTAGGCCCAAATCTCCATCATGTGGTCTAAGGAACCAAATTCCTCAACAAGACGCCTAAAGCACAAGAAGTAAAATCAAGAATCAATAAACGGAATAGTATCAAACTAAAAAGTCTCTTCACAGCAAAGGAAACAATCAAGAACATGAAGAGAGAACCTACAGAATGGGAGAAAGTCTTGGCCACCTACACTTCAAATAGAGCATTAATCTTCAGGATATACAAAGAACTAAAAAACTTAACACACACACATACAAAAAAAAAAAAACAGATAACCCAATCAATAAATGGGCAAAGTAACTGCTGAACGGACACTTCACAGAAGAAGAAATATGAATAGTCAAAATATATATGAAAAGGGCTGGGGTTGTGGCTCAGTGGTAGAGAGTGCTCACCTAGCATGCATGGTTTGAGCCTCAGCACCACGTTAAAATAAAATAAAGCTATTGTGTACACTTACAACTAAAAAATAAATATTTTATATATATATATATATATGAAAAATGTTCAACATCACTATCAATTAGAGAAACACAAATTAAAACTACACTGAGATTTCATCTCACTTTCAATTGAATGGCAATTATCAAGAATATAAGTAACCATAAATTTTGGCTAGGATGTGGAGGAAAATATACACTCATACATTGCTGGTGGAACTGCAAATTGGTATAACCACTCTGGAAAGCAGTATGGACATTCCTCAAAAAACCTGGAATTCAGGGCTGGGTATATAGCTCAATTGGTAGAGTGCCTGCCTTGCATGCACAAGGCCCTGGGTTCAATCCCCAGCACCACAAAACAAAACAAAAACTTCAAATGGAACCACCATTTGACTCAGCTATCCCACTCCTCTGCATATATCCAAAGGACTTAAAATTACCATATTATAGTGATGCGGCCACATCAATGTTCATAGCAGCTCAATTCACAATAGCTAAGCGGTGGGACCAACCTAGGTACCCTTCAATAGATAAATGGATAAAGAAAACGTGGCATATATACACAATGGAATATTACTCAGCCTTAAAGAAGAATGAAATTATGGCATTTGTCAGTAAATGGATGGAACTGGAGACTATCATGCTAAGTGAAATAAGCCAATTCCAAAAAATCAAAGACCAAA
The DNA here is from genome assembly GCF_964194105.1 of Spermophilus citellus. NCBI lineage: Eukaryota > Metazoa > Chordata > Mammalia > Rodentia > Sciuridae > Spermophilus > Spermophilus citellus. The sequence goes on from NC_138198.1 coordinate 85,540,231, forward strand.
TGTTCTCTGTAATATGTGGATGTAGGCAAGGGGTGGGAGAGGAGTGGAAGTTCATCAGATTAGACATGGCAGAAATGGGGGGAAGTGAGAGAGGATGGGAATGGGAAGACAATAGAATGAAATGGACATAACTTTCCTATGTTTATATATGAATACACGACCAGTATAATTCCATATCATGTACAACCACAAAAATAGGAAATTATACTCCATGTATGTATGATATGTCAAAATACATTCTAATGTCATATACGACTAAAAAGAAAAATTTTTTAAATATAAATGAATAAATAATCTAAAAAATATTAGTATATTATTTTTTCTAAACATTTATATTGCAATTCATCTAGTCTAAAGCATTATTGATTGTAAGATACATCACTACTTTATGTGTTATAAAGAAAGGAAAAACTCCTCCCAATTTCAGATAAATTAAAATGTGAACTAAATAACTCTTAAATTAGATGAAATATAGTATATTTAGTTCAAATTAGGAGGCTTGACTCTATTTGTTTCCGAAGATAATTTTTAATCTAAATTTCCAAATATGAAGTGATAGAGTTAGTAGCTTATCTTTTTCAGCCTGAATTTTCATTAATTATCCTTTTCCCACTTTGGCATTCTGCCGAAGTCTGGCTGGGCACAAAATAACCGAGCCGCCACGAGGCACTTGTAGGTTCAAACAGGAACTCCTTTATTGCCCGAACTCCACCAGCACTGCACGTGCACTCCCTGGGAACTCTCTCCACCCTCAACAGGGCTCTGCGAGAACTCAACGGGAACTCCTCGAGAACTCAAAAGTAGCAGGTGCCCGAGGCAGCAGGAGCCGCCCTATTGCAGGACAGCAGGGATCTATATACAACTGCATACACAGTCTGTTTCAATCCAGCATCATCCAGCCACAGCAATTATACACAGCTTAACATAATTATCATCATCTTAATGGCTCACTGGCGTCACCTCTCAACCTCTCCTTCTGGCAAAAATGCCAGGAGCCATCCCTACTCAGCTGTGGCTCTCAACAGCATTCTATTGATGCACAGTATAAGTGTACAAATCTATCACCTGCTCACCAAGGAGCTCTTGCTATCGATTTTGCACACAAAAAAGGAGAAATTACTGCTAATAATCACATGTGCCAGACCAGAAGCCCATCACCCCTGAATGAAAGGAAACTATCTACCAGAGGAACCTGGAAATTCTTTGAAACCATAAAAGTTTCCAAAGGAAACAGGTTTAACAGGAGGCTTGATTGAATATGGTTGAGTGAATATTATGCAGTAAAGAAAGCCACCAGGAATGGAACAAAATGTTTGGGTGGATTATACAGAGTGAAGTAGGAATTCTGGGAAGTAGAAGCAGCATCATTAAGGCAGGACTGGCCAGTGGCCACGGCTATGAAAGCCATATGATGCAGGGAGGCAGAGGAAGCTCATGATGGTGAGACCATTATAGGTATCAGGTAGTTGGCTGTGTTAGTGAAAGAGCCAATTGGCACACACTTTCCTAACATGTAGGATTCTAAAGAATCTGTGAGAGTAGAGGGTTAGAGACCAAAGAAAGGAAAGATGGTCATCAAAGTCATCATTCTCCCATCTTCATTCCCACAATAATATTGTCCACCAAGGCAAATTATCTTAGAGACTTGTTTATTAACAAGGGGAAAGTTAGCTATGCTTTTCATTGCATAACCATAATATTGGTGCATGCTATCATTCACTAGTGAACCATTGTTATGACCAGGCCTACTCAAAATGAAATATAATTCTTCTGTTATAGAGCTGCAGTGTAGACATTGACACAGGTTCATAATTCCTTATGCAAATCTCCCAAAGCCAGATATATGCAGAGATAGTATATCACGTGGCACCTCCAGGAGAATCTTGACTAGGTTAAAGACAGGCTACAAAATAGCCTCACCAAGGGTCAGGCCAGGTTTTGTAGCAGAATGTTCATAGAGCAGATTGGGATTTTGCAATTGTGGATCAAGCATAGTGTATCTGGGTTGAAGTCCTAACTTTTACCTGTAGCTCATTTATTTTACTACTTAATTCTAAATATAAGAATCTTAAGTGTCTGGATTCATACTAATTAATAACCAACATTCCCAACCAGAATTTATGGAACTCCATTACATACTGGGCATCATTCTAGGCATCGTGACCAGCAGTACACAAAAAGTCCCTGTTTTCAGAGAGCTGACACTGACTCCCTTTAGGCATTGAGGAAATTCATTAAAAAGCTGTAGATGATCAAAGAATTTAGTGTTGTTTCCCAAGTCTAGTTATGGCTTCTAAAAAAAACCAGAGACCACATGGTACATCACATTTCACCTCTTAAAATATTAACAACAAATATCAGATGATCATCATGATCATACTTGCCATACAGTTCTTTTGTGTATATCTTTAGCAAATGTTTAGAATACATAGCACATGTTATGATTTAGATGTGAATTGTCCCACAAAAGTTCATGAGTGAGTCAATGCAGGAAGGTTCAGAGGTGAAATGATTGGGTTATGAGCATCTTAACCTCATCAGTCAATTAATGTCCTGATGGGTATTGACTGGCTTGTTTACCATAGGCAGGTATGGTGTAGCTGGGGACATGGGTTCCTGGGGGGGTGCCTTTGGGGTGTAAACTTTCTCCATGATGAGGGGAGTCTCTCTGCTTCCTGATTGCTGTGTCTTAAGCTGTATTCCTCCACCACACACTTCTGCCATGATGTTCTGTCTCACCTCAGGCCACTAGGAATGGAGTCAGCTATCAATGGACTGAGATCTCCGAGACCCTAAGCCCCCAGATAAACTTACTCCTCTAAAATTATTCTTGTTAGGTCTTTTGGTCACATCAGAGGAAAAAACTGAATAAAACAGCACACACATAGTCATACTCTTTTCCCTCCCTAAAACTGCTTATTTTTTTAAAAAATTTTTTAGATGTCGATGGATCTTTATTTTATTCATCTACTTATATGCAGTGCTGAGAATTGAACCCAGTGCCTCACACGTGCTAGGGAAGCCCTCTACCACTGAGCCACAACCCCAGCCCTAAAACTGCTTATTTTAAGTGCCATACCTGCATCCTACAGCCATCAGCTCTGCAATTCCATCCCTGGAGAGCCATAGACAATCCAATCACAACCCAGCTATAACCCAGGAGAGTGCAGGTGGCTGAATCCAGTATACTTATGAGGGCAGGGCAGCTGGAAACTTGAGGTGCCAGCCCTTGCCCAGGGTGACCAGAAACCACACTTTTGATTCAAAGAAGATTATTCTGGGAATTTAAGATTTAATGTTGTTTGCCCTGTTGGGCTTTAAACTTACTAGAGACCTTTTACCCCTTTCTTCTTCCCCATTTCTCCCCTTTGGAATGGGAAATCTACCTTATGTTTGTCCTACTGTTATATTTTGGAAGCTATAACTTGTTTTGATTTCATGGGCTCACAGTAATTTGCATCAGGATGAATTATAGCTTGGGTCTTACCCACATCTGATTTAGATGATATTTAAATGAGCTTTTGGATTTAGATTTTAAAGTTGATGCTGGAATGAGTTAAGACTTTTAGGACTATGGAGATAAAGTGAATGTATTTTGCAAATGAGGACATGAATTTTGAGTAGGGTCGGAGAATGGAATACTATCCTCTGAAAGTTTCCTCCTGCGCCCCGCTTCCCCAGATTCACGTGTTGAATTGTAATCACTAGGATGATGGTATTAGAAGGCAGGCTCTCTGGGAGGTGACAAGATCCTGAAGGCTTTCTCAAGAGTAGGACTGACCAATTTTTATAAAAGAGATCTCAGAGAGCTTCCTCATCCCTTTCATCATATAAGGACACATACCATGACACAGGAGAAGCACCATCTATGACCTAGGACAGGAGCCCTCACCAGACACCAAACCTGCATGTACCATATCTGGGACTTTCCTGCCTCCAGAACTTAGAGAAATAAATTCCTGTTGTTTCTAAGTTCCCCATTGTATTTTGTTATAGCAGTCCAAATGGACTAAGACACGAGTCATAACATTTTATTTCTGGTTTTATTTTTATTTTGTAAAAACAGCTTTGGGTTCTTTTTGATGATCCTTTAATTTTTTAAATTTTATTAATTTCTGCCTTTGTTATTTTATTCAAAACACTTTTCTAATATTTTAGTTTTATCTAATTTTAGCTTTGGCTCATCTACATTCCTGAGTTGAATTTGTGTGTGTGTGTGTGTGTGTGTGTGTGTGTGTGTGTGTGTGTTTTAATAAATACATTTAAAGTCATCAATTTACTTCTAAGAACTACAGTATCTGCATCCTTTTTTTTCCTCTCCCTCTTAAAATTTTAAGTGTGCATTGTTATTTTTGACTACAGGCACAAATTTGATACAGAACTTTTATTGTAGTTCATTCCTAAATTTTATAAATTTCTGCTGTGATTTTTCCTTTAACCACAAGTTGTTTAATCAATTTTGAAAGTTCCTAACACATATGATATTGTCAGAAAAAGTGATTTGTATAATATTTTTTAATTTTTATTAGACTTCTTTTGTAAATAAGCATGAAGTCAATTTTGTAAAATATCACATGTACTTGAAAAAACTGAATACTGTTAGGTACAGGTTTCTATATTTATTTGATTTTCTGCACCAGTGATAGCCAATATGCCTCCTCTACGGGACACTGTTACCAAGCATCTGAGATATTGCAAGTGATGGGCTGGGGATGTGGCTCAAGCAGTAGCGCACTCGCCTGGCATGCGTGCGGCCCGGGTTCGATCCTCAGCACCACATACCAACAAAGATGTTGTGTCCGCCAAGAACTAAAAAATAAATATTAAAAAAAAAATTCTCTCTTTCCTCTCTCACTCTCTCTTTAAAAAAAATAAATTCTTTCAATAAGTGAGTTTAAGCAGTTTGAGACTACTGATGTATTTAAATATAATCTATCATATTTTGTATTTTTTAACCACCTTTGCCTCCCTTTCCTTTAATCATTCCTTTCATTGGATGAGTACGTTTTCTTTTCTTTCTTTCTCTTTCAGCACTAGGGGACTAAACCCAGGGATACTCTATCACTGGGCTACTTCCCCAGGACTTTTTGTTTTGTTGTTGTTTAAATTTTATTTTTAAATGATACAAAAAAATGGAAGAGTTGTACGTATTAATAGGGTACCATGTAATGTTTGATACATGTATATAATGAGAAATGTCTAAATCAGGTTAAACATATTTACCTCTTCAAACATTTATTATTTATTTTATTTGCTCTTTCTATACTTAAAAAAAAATTTTTTTTTGAGACAGTTTCACCAGGCTAAGGCTGGCCTTGAACTTTTGATGCTCTTGTATCTTCCTCAGCCTCCAGAGTTGCAGGGATTACAAGCATGCATTACCCACCACCCGCCCCTATCCCCACCCCTTTCTTTTTTGATTATACATTTCTGAGTTGTATATGTATTCTTTTAATGACTTCTACATTTTTATATTAATAGTTTTAACATTACCCTTGTTATTTTACCCGAAAAATTTCCAAGAGTTTTTCTGACTTCAGTTTCCTGACCATAAAAAACCCTTAGCACATTACAGCCTATTCATTTATCTTGCTTCCTATCTTGTCCTAGAACCTTGTTAATGGATCAGCTCTTTATTACTATAATTTCACTGCAAAACAAAGAAACATACAAATTGATGGCTTGTACAACAAGAACCATCTGTTTAGCTTAAGAGTCTGCAGATTCTAGCTGATTTGAGTTGGGCTTGCTTATGAATCTGTGATCATTTGGATGGTTGGCTGGATGGCTCTGCTGAATCTGATTAGGAGTCGGCTAGTGTTGGTGTATCAACCTAGCTTTACCCTCTATATTTCTCACATTCCTCCAGCGGGTTAGCCTGAGCAGATTTCCAAGGCAAAGGTGAGGAACAAAAGTGGAAGCAAAACTACCTTAGTACTTTCACAAGCTTCATTCAGTCACGTTACTATCCCACTGGCCACAGCAAGTCACGTGGTCAACAACAGAATCAAGGAATTCTGTTCCTTCAGTGAGCAGAACTGTAAAATCTTCCTATACCTCCCTTCTGAATTTTTCCCCTCTTAAGTGTGTCTTCTGTGGATGATATATTCTCTTAATCTTTGTTAACCTGAATACATTTTATTTTGACTTCACTTTAAAATTATACTTTAGTTGGGTTTCACATTTAAACTGACTTATTTTTCCCTCAATGTTTAACTATCATGTTTTTTTTTCTATCATGTCTTATGATGCAGAGAATTCTTTTTTGTCTAATTTTTTTTTTTTTTTTACAGGTAATGTGCCTTGCCTTTCAGGTAGGTTTTTAGATTTTTTTCTCCCTGAACACTAATATGCCTGGTATGAATTGTACTCATATAAATGTATATATGAGTACTCATATATATGAATTTGTCCTGATTAGACTAGTGTGAACTTGAAATATGTGCATTGTTAATTTAGTTGTGGGAAATTATCAGCTTTTGTTAGTATCTTGCTTTTCTACCAATCTCTCCATTTTTTCTTGGAGATCCCACACTAAAACTCTACATATACTTTCATATCTCTTTATTGTTCCTATCCATACATTTAAATGTTTCTTGGTGCTCTATTATGGGACACTTTCTCATACTACTATCTAATTCACAGATTTTCTCTTCAACTGTGTTCAATTCTAATTATACCAATTGAGCATATTTCAATGGCTCTATTTTTCACTTGTTAGATTTCTAAGTGGATTTTATATGTACCTGTTGTTTCATTTGCTTTCTGATTTTATATCTATTAGAAGATGACATGAATGAATGGATTTCACATGGTGTGAATGCATGTTCTACTAAATGAGTTTATTGGCATAATTTTGAAAATTTGGCTAATGGACTTTTGTTTTATCTTTTTTTTCCTGTCTTTCCACTCTTCCTCTTTTCTTCTATACTTCCATTTATCCCACTGAATTCTAAACCAACTATAAAACCAAATCTTTGAGAGAACTTCCTATTCTTCAATTTTAAAAACATCCTATTCTTCTAATTATACCTAATACCACACTTCAAAATTGCTTGATTCAGTTCTAGATGGAGACTAATATATCTATCTTGTAGCAACATCGAGCTCAGATCCCTCAAAACAAGGCCAAAAAGCATCTTTCTTTTTTAAATGCTTCCTGCTAAAAAGGAGAAAAGTAGGAGTCACATTTTAGCCCCTGCCTTAAAACAGACTTTGCTTCAGTAGTTGACTTTGTGTAGCATTTATATTCTCTATTACTCCATGGAAAACCAGTTTCTCAAGGCTATCACTAGCTTCTAAATTAGAACCCAGGAAACCCATGACTTCCGCTTTACTCGCCAACTTATATTTTTTATTAATTTTTGGTCCACAGAAATGCTTAGCTTTTGATCCTGGTTTCTTTAGCTTGATTCTCTGTTTTCAGTTTTTTTCTATTAGTAGTAGTGGTAGCACCAACATTTTTCTATTAATAGTAGTAGTAGCAGCAACAGTTGTATGTTTGGAGAGGGTACATCTAAGCATGGAATAATGCTTCTTAATCAAAAAGTCTACATGAAATATTCAAAAAGACACACATATACCCCCAAACCAACCAAAACACCCATGCACATACTTTCTGGTCTTTAGTGGATGGCTTTCTTACTCTAATTCCAAAAAAATATATTAGGTCGAAATGTAAAATACATTTTTAGTGATACTAAAGATTAAATATAAAACTGTTATTATCTTCCAATGGACTACTGCAAATTATAGTTCAAAGCCATTTAATCACTGGAACATTTGGGTAGATTTTGTTTCACTAAACCAAAGAGTGAAGTGCCAATGATTTGCAGCATGGAACTCAATTCCTCCTTATGAAAATCCAGTTATAACTTATTAAAACTCAAATCGCTTTTTGGGGAGCGGGGAGGGGGAAGATGAATGACTTTCAGAATAGTCTGAGAGTCGTGAATAAAGAAAAACATTGCTGTGCTTATTTAGAGAGTATTACCCCTTGGAGCCAGCGTTTGCACTAATGTATTTTACATTAGCGTGCCGCATCAGGAAATCCTGACTTTTTGGTGCCAAGGGGGTAATTAATATCAGTTCATGTTTTCAAAATGGTTGTGTTTATGTGGGAATGAGGACTGAGAACGAACATGTAGAGCTTCAAGTATGAAAGCTTGCTGTGAAGTGAGATCTTGGGAAAGAGGAATACTGAAATTAATGAACAGGAAATAAAATTTCTTTGGGTAGAATATTAGTACTGAAAAGAAAGCCACCACCACACTTCCTAACTCTTAATTTACTAAGCATTAAGAGATATAATTCCCTAGTATAGATGTACTGACAGAAAGGCAGGTAAACTCTTGATAGCTATGAACAATATTTGGGTTCTCTGATATCGGAGTCCTAAATATACAAAACTTGATCATGTGAATAGAACAATATGAAATGACACTATCCCAAAATATCCTTCCATTGATAAAACTGCTACATCTGTAGACATTAAGTTCTTTACATTTGACCCAAGCTGAATAATTAGAGCCACTGTAGGTATAAAATCAAAATGTTTTTGTTATGTCTTTTTTTCCCCAAAGTTGGTACATAATATAAAATCAAAATACATGTCAATAACAAAAGCCAGAAAATTAAGGGAACAGCAAAAAATACTCAGGAAAATAAAAACAAATAAAAACAAACCCAGGGAACAGACTAAAGTGATGGAAAATAGAGTGAAAAACCTAAAAGAGATCCTATATAATTCTCTGGTAAATAGAAAATGTTATTTGTTTTTAAAATATATTTATTTGTCCTAATTAGTTATACAAAATGCAGAATGCATTTTGACACATCATACATAAATGATGTATAATTTCTCATTCATCTGGTAGTTCATGTAATCATATATGCACATAGGGTAATGTCTGATTCATTCTACTATCATTCCTACCCGCATACACCCTCCTCTCCCTTCACTCCCGTCTAGTCCAAAATGCCACTATTCTTCTGCTCGTCCCCCATTGTGAATTAGCATCTGCACATCAGAGAAAACATCCTTTGGTTCTAGCTTAATATTCTCTAGTTTCATCCATTTACTGGCAAATGCCATAATCTCATTCTTCTTTAAGGATGAGTAATATTCCATTGTGTATATATATATATACACCAGTTTCTTTATCCATTCATCTGTTGAAGGGCACCTATGTTGGTTCCATAGTTTAGCTATTGTGAATTGAGCCACTATAAACATAGATATGGCTGCATCACTGTAGTATGCTGATTTTAAATTCTTTGGGAATAAACCTAGGAGTGGGATGACTGGGTCAAATGGTGGTTCCATTTCAAGTTTTCTGAGGAATATCCATACTGCTTTCCAAAGTGGTTGTACCAATTTCTCCAGAAATGTATGGAATTCCCCCTCCCCCATCCTCACCAACATTTATTGTTTCTTGTATTCTGATGATTGCCATTCTGACTGGAGTGAGATGGAATCTCAGTGTAAAGAAAACATATTTACAAAATTTATAACTAGATAGGTACCAGTAAGATTATAAATGTTAGGTATATTTTACCAATACTTAACAAAATCTAATGTTATTAAATGTGGCATTCCAAGACATGCAAATGATGGAAAGCTTGGGATGATATTAAAATATTTAAAAATTTTGTTTTCTTCACTAGTCAAGAATATGAATAATTATATACTATAAATACAATAACTTGTCACTTGTGAAAACTATGATTCCATATGATGCCATAGGTAGTGTGAACTGGCCATCCACTTTATGACCTTATATTAGAGGCACAGGCTCTGCTGCTATAACAAATTATTTTATAAGATAGAAGTGTTCTCTCTTCCTCCACGTCAAAGTCCAAGCAAATAAGTAGAAGACTGGTGTTTATGAGACCATTCTGGGGGACTTCTGCTTCTATATACAAGCACTGCCTTGTATATAGAGTATGTCTAATGTCTAATCTGTAAAACCAAAGTTTTCAACAATATGCCATGTTCCAGTCCACAGGAAATGGAATACAGCAAAGGGACCACATTCTTAAAATGAGATCTAGAGGATACACACATCATCACTTCAGCTTATATAGCTGCTAAAGAGGATGTTAAGTGTCTTGAGGTAGACAGCCATGTACCTACTCAAAATACAGATAGGGCTATTTAAAAAAATATATTGGGGGATTAGTATTCCCTAATAAAGATAAGAAATTATTTTAAAAACCATCTCAGAATATTAAGAATTTCTTTTTTTTTTTGAAAAAGAGAGAGAGAGAGAATATGAGAATATGAATCTTTTTTGTAGATGGACACAACACAATGCCTTTATTTTTATGTGGTGCTGAGAATCAAACCCGGGTCCCGCCCCTGCTAGGCGAGCGCTCTGCCGTTGAGCCACAATCCCAGTCCCAAAGAATTTCTTATTCACCTATTTTAGCATTTAAAAAAAATGTACTGAAAAACCTCTCAGTATGTTCTAACAGTTAAAAGATCACAACATGGGGCTGGGGTTGTGGCTCAGAAGTAGAGCATTTGCCTAGCATGAGTGAGGCTCTGGGTTCGAACCTCAGCACCACATAAAAATAAAAAAATAAAGATATTGTGTACAACTACAACTAAATATATATATTTATATATATTTATTAATATATATAATAAATATATTTATTTATTATATTAAAAAACAACTTTTTTTAAAAAAAGATCACAACCTGAATATAAATGTATTACTCACATATCTAAGTTATTAAACTATGGATATCTCCATCAGGAAAACAACAAAAATTTTGAAAGTACACACATTTATCCATATATGGAATGTACATAATATATAAACACCTAAGTATGTGTGTCTGTGTTTATATATACATAGGTTTATGGGTATATGAAACACACCCCCATTTATTTTCAAAAGTTCTCCAGATCTAGCAATAAATTAGTCACCCTATTTATAGGTTTTTACTGAATTAATGAAAATTATACTGCATTGTCTATTTCAGAGACTTGAATTTGTAAACAATAAAACCAGCTTTTCTACTGATTCTTTTCCCCTTAGTCACTTAATAGAGATAATTCTGAGCACCTACAGGTAATTAATTAGCAGGGCACAAAGAATTAAAACCTTCTAAATTTCAAGCAAATATCTCTGAAAGAGTCTAGTCATTCTATATAAAAACATTTTAATAATTATCTTACTATTAAAAAGCCAGTCATTGGGTTTTATTTATTTATTTAGTTGTAGATGGACAAAATATTTTTATTTATTTTTTTATGGTGCTGAGGATGGGACCCAGTACCTCACACTTGCAAGGGAAGCACTCCACCACTGAGCTCCAGCCCCAGCCTCAGTCATTGTTATGTAAAAAAAAAAAAAAAAAAAAAAAAAACCTTGTTGGGGGCAATTCACAACTTTATGGCAATTAAGTAGTTATGCTTAAATTAATTTAACTGGCATTTGAAATGGAATAAACCATGCCTTAATTTTTATTTTTTTTATATAGAGGCATCTTGAATCACTGGAAAAAATATAGTTTTTGCAATAAATGATGTTTAAACAACTGGTTACTCAGGTAGAAAAACAATGCTCTAATCATACTATGTACATAAGTTTTTACAAAAATGGAAGCAAATGAGGAATATTTTTATAAATATGCAAGTTAGGGAGGCTACAAATAACACATTTTTTGACTATATAAAACCTTAAAACTTTTATATAGTAAAAGACATCAAAACCAGTTTTAAAAATAATGAACAAATAAGCATCCAGAGTAGGTGTTTCTGACCATTCATAACTTTTAGTTGGTGGGTCTTGGGTTGTCTGATACTATGCACCAAATGGTTAATGGCGCCGCCACTAGGATGAAGTTCGTGAGATTTTTTTTGTTTGGTTGTTTTTTTTAGTTGTATTTGGACACAATACCTTTATTTATTTATTTTTATGTGGTGCTGAGGATTGAACCCAGGGCCTCACACATGCAAGGCAAGTGCTCTACCACTCAGCCATAATTCCAGCCCCTCCTGAGATTTTTGATGAATTTGAGTCATGAAACTGTAACCACTGAACTGAAGAATGGAACACAAGTCCATGGAACAATTACAGGTGTAGACTGTCAGCATAAATACAAATCTTAAAGCTGTAAAAATGACCCCGAAGAACAGAGATACTGTACAGCTGGAAACACTGATTTTTCAGGGAAATAACATTCAATCCTTTGTCCTACCAGACAGCTTACCTCTGCATACCCTACTTTGGATGTTGAACCTAAGGCGAAATTTAAAAAAAGGGAAGATGTTGCAGGAAAAGGCTGAGGCCCTTGAAAAGGTAGAGGGGGGGTCTGGGATTGTGGCTTATCAGTAGATTGCTTGTCTAACATGCGCGATGCCCTGGGTTCGGTCCTCAGCACCACATAAAAATAAATAAATAAAACAAAGGCTTTATTGTGTCCAACTACAACTAAAAAATAAACAGGCAATGCAGAACACAAAGTAAAGTGTCATTAGACATTTAAAATGATGCTTGACTCCCAAATAATTCAAATGTAATTAAGTTCAGAGAACATTTTTTTAAAAATCTACTGGAATTATAAATACTAATTGGTAAGGATGTACATTTTTAGGCTGACACTTCTTAAAATGTGCATATAGCATTGTACCCAGCATGTTAGAAATGTACTGTATAGAAGTATTCTAAAAGCATACAAAAAAACCCATACCACACACTTAATGAAAACTTTGTTTTTGCAATAGTGAAAAATGAGAGACAAATCAGGTACAGTAGCACATGATTGTAATCCCAGCTACTGAGGAGGTTGAAATGGGAACATAACAAATTTGAGGCCAGCTGGGCAACACACAGTAAGAAGCTGTGAAAAAAACCAAGAAAGAAAGAAAGAAAGAAAAGAAGGAAAAGGAAGAAAAGAAAGAAAAGACACAATGCAAAAATAGGAAGCACTTAAGATATTTCTAGGCTAAAAAGAAAGAAAAAAGGAGTTACAAAATAGTATGTGGTATAATTCCTTTAAAAACAACCACTAATATTTGTTGGCTTAAGTGCTTAAAATAAAGTTGGAAAAAATGTACCAAACCTTTAATAAATTGTTACCTTTAAGGAATGTCATTATGGAAAATGTTCTTTTTATACAATGTTTCTATTAATCTTTTATTTAATATGAATTACCTTTTAAAATTGAAAGAAAAGGCAGTGGTTTATAAGTATGGATTCTTAAGATGGGTTTCTAAATCAAATGTTAACACCGAAAATGCAGAATTTTAGGAAAATAAAGACTCCTTTATGGTTCAAGGAGATTTTGTTTGTTTTTTAAAGAATGTATCTTTTAGAGATCCTTAGTGAAATATTTAGGGATTAAAAAATACAGTATTTGCCTCAATTTGTAGAATGTTGTGTAGACAACAGAAGACTGGCCATGAATTGATGTAAATAAGTTGAGTTACTGGAACTGGGGATTCATTATACCATTCTTTCCACTTCAGTGTGTTTGAAAGCTCCATTTAAAAAATTAAAATTAGTGCTTGCTTTGGCAACACATATATTAAAAGTAGAATAATACGGAGAAGATTACCAGGACACCTGTGCAAGGATGACATGCAAATTCATGAAGTATTCCACATGAAAAAATAAATAAAGCCAAGATGTACTACCCGAATAAAGCTACAGAATACTCACAAAGTCTAACTTTACTAGAACACAATAGTTCAAATGTTTCATCAATAATCAACCTGCTCTTTCATTAGTAACATTTTGCTTCTAGAAACTGCTGGGATAGTATGATATTTATTTATTATAATACATTTTGATAAAATGAAAGTTTTGGACTATGTAGTCTGTATGGAAATGTTGTAATTGGTAGAAAGCCACTGGTAAAGTTATTCTTTCTACTAGGTATCAAAGGAGTAAGGCAATTTTTGTCACCACCAATTAAAAACTTTTACGAAATAGGACTGTTATAAAACAATTAAACCTTGCAAATGCACCAGTCTCCAGGAAGAAAGTCCTGGAGGAAATTCTGCTTATTAAAATTGCAATTTTAGTTTCCATTAAAAGGAGAATAAGACAACAGAAGATGGGTTGGCAAGACAAATTATTTCTTAATGTCAGTTGAGCTTATTTCAAATGAGATAACGTATCTACACCAGGTTGGGTTCAGTACAATTTTGTCTCTTCAACTCATTTATCTAATTCAGTCATCTTGATTATAGCCTCATGGACTTCATTTTCAGAGAAAGAATTCTGTAACAAACAACCTACACAACATACTGATTACTGAACAGTTAATTCTAATTAACTTGGGCATGGCAAGAGAATTTTGATAAAGTCTTAGAATACAAATATAGTCTGCTTATACTGGACTAACTTATATAAAAACCCACAGCACAGTCTCCAGACAAAACAAGAGAGTCAAAGAGATCTAATTTAAAGAAACAAATGAGAAAATTAAAATCACAAATAATTTATTCTTCTGTTAGAGTTGATACAGTTTTAAATAGCAACAAAGTACACAGTGGTGGAAAATTGGCACAGAACCTATAAGCATTTCAATCACAATAAGGCTGTCCATGCTTTATCTGCTCAAACTTGATGTCCATTTTCTAATGACCAAGTTGGAAAAAACCTGTTCTTACCTTAAAATACACGCATATTCTCTCTCTCTCTCTCTCTCTCTCTCTCTCTCTCACACACACACACACACACACACACAGATACACAAAGAAATTCCTCCTTTTGATTACAGTATGTTGAGAACAGTATATTCTGCTTATTCAAATTTATGGCACCCCTTCTGTTTTGTTTCCAGTTAGAAGTGGGAAAAACCAATTCAATTATAAAGAATACATCTAATTCCCTGGGCACAGGCAACTGCGATGAAAATAGCAACTTACCTTTGGGCTAGATATTTTCAGATTATGCTTAAATGACTGTGGTTAGAAATTTCTCAATGCATGCTTTCCTGCTTAATGCAATACCCTTGAATTTAGCTAAAATAATCAGGTACAGGACAATCTCAAATAACGATTAAATATGCCGTGCTTAGAAAGAGATTTAAAATGTAACCTCTATGATTTTAATACAGATCAGAAAAACTCCATAAATGAGTCTTTTCCTAAACATCTCTGTAGTATATTAATCAACATAAAAAGGGGGAGAAAACATAAGTGTCCCTTTATAAATGGCATTATTTCCAGTTCAGAAAGTTAAAATAAAGATTTAGAAAGTCTCCCAAACTATTTTGTTATATAAACCAATTATCTTTCTAATGTTAAAAAATAAAGTTACTGGATCAATGCTGACACTTCTTTGATATCATTCATAAAATGTTTTGATATTACTTTCTAAGTTCCCTGATTACTCAAACAAGGTAAAATTAAAACTTTGTTATTGCTATTTTAGGAGAGGATTACCACTTCATTTACCTGAAATTACTACCAAAGACTCTTCAGATTCAACATAAAGTTATTCTTATTGCCTCATATTTTAAAACAGTATTATAAATGATCTTTATAAAAAAGGTTTTAATTCACAAAACTGGAAGGCTTTTAAAAAAATGTGTCTTTACTCAAAACTGTATCACAGTGCCCTTGATTATCTAACAGATAAAAGGGATTTAATTTCCTCTATAAGAACATTAACAGTGGACATATGGTGTGCTTTGTCTTTTCCCTCACCTCTATCTTCACAGTACACCATTTTGAGACCAACACAGTCAAGCATCTACCACACTCTAGTCCACATTAACAGAGGATTTCTGATTTTGTCCAGTGCGTAGTGTACCGCCTTGCATATTTACCACATGAAATAAACATAATATACAAAATATTGCTGCTGTAAAAAGTGTACATTTCCCTCTTCCCCTTACAAAAGAATCTGTGGAAAAGTATTAAATCCCCTTAACCTTCATAAACATACAAAGCTGTTCACACCTTTCAGTCTGTAACAGTCCATTTGAAACACAGTTTGGAAATCACTGCAAATTGGCTATGTCATTGCATTTTCTGTCCAATGTTGCCATCTAGAGTAGAAATGTGAAATTGAATATTTTTGAGCTACTAAAGCCTTTTACAACTAAACCACAAAGGCTGCTTAATGATGAAACAGCCACTTATCCATAAGGTTTTTCCAAAAACTAGATGGAATGAAAGGAACTCTTCACAGGGAGGTGTCCACAGTGCTGAGGTGACAATATGGCTGCTAATAGATACTGGCTATTGGAATGTAAGTACTTTTTCACGGCTGGTAATTTCCATACTGTCCCTAAAAGATAAATTAAAAAAAAAAGTTAGATAATAGTTTGACCTAAATTCAGTTAGCACAGAAAATTAAAAAAAGATAAATTTTATGTTGTCACAGTACATAGTACTGCCAACAAACAAAATAGTTATATATTAGGTACACAGTATCCCTCTAATTTCTTCTGATATTATATTCAATAGCAAATGAAATTCATAGTAAAAAATACCCAAGGGATTAGCAAATGAGACTAGAAAACAGTAGCTGTCACATAGTGGGAATTTAAATATTTGGCAAATTTTGTTGAATTGGATTGAGCAGTGATATGTGAAAAGTTCTATTCTAAAACTCTGATGTGGCAAATATTAGTGTATAAATCATACACTAATATGACAACCTGGTGAGGTACCAGCTTATAACTTGTAACTACTATTACAAATCAACACCAAGAGTATTTGAGGTAAAGTAAGAATGAAAAGGCATCTGAGAGATAAAAGGTAAAGAATGTTCTATCTAAACTAAAGAATTTGGGCCTCTCCACAAGGCCAACAAAAGGGTCAGCAGAGGTATTCAGATAGGCAGCTACAACATAAAAATCAAGGAAAATTTTGTTTTGTTTTTGTAGTTGTTGGGTTTTTTGTTTTCCTGTTTTATTTTTGTCATTGTTGTTGTTTTGTTTTGGTACCTAAGGGTGCTTAACAATGCTGAACCACATTCCCCAGGGCCTCCTCCCTTGCTTTTTTTATGTTTTATTTTGAGATAGGGTCTCACAAAATTGCTTAGGGACTTGCTAAGTTGCTGGGGCTGGCTTTGAACCTGTGATTCTTCAGCCTCAGCGTCCTAAACCGTTAGAATTATAGGCATGTGCCACTTTGATATTGTAGTTTTTAATAAGGTAGTCTCGAAGACCTGTACGTTGGCAGGATAGCAGAGGAAAAAAAGATTACAAATGAAAAAGACATGATGAAGTAGCAAAATTCTACAAGTGAGGTAAAAATATACACTAAATGCCTGTTAAGGTTAGTTGCAGAAGAGAAGGAATATCTTTTCCTCTAAAAACAATAGGACAAACTAGAAAATACATATTTTATTAAAAATTTCTTATATGTGCTTAAAATAGACATTCATAAAAGCACCTATTTTCTAAAAACAGTACTAACTGGAAGTTTACATTGTTTCACATGGCTAAACTTCTTCCTACAAGTCACATGGACGTGACTCAAGAAAATATTCTAGTGATAAAATACTTCAATACCATAACAGTACCCTGAAAATTCATATTTCCACAGAAATAGATAAATACTTGATAACTGTTAGCTGTTAGTCGTCACCATGTATAAAATGGACTACTTACTCTAAATACTATTAAAGTATTTCATGATAATGTACTCTACAAAGCTATATTCAGCCAAATTTAAAGTCATTGCTCATATTGAATTGCTTATAGGTAAAATTACATCTAGGATTTGCAAGAAAAAAAATAATTTATGGAGTAAGAACAGCATTAGCAACATTATGTTGATAACTGCTGAAGTTGTATAATAGTTATATATGTGGGTATTTATTATATTACTCTATTTATAATTTAAGATTTCTGTATTAAAAAGTTTAAAATAAAAAAACAAAGGTTAAGGGGTTGGGGTCATAGCTCAGTGGTGGAGAGCTTGCCTAGCACATGTGAGGCCCTGGGTTTGATCCTCAGTACCACATAAAAAGATAAATAAATAAAATAAAAGTACTGTGTCCACCAATAACTAAAAAAAAAAAAAAAAAAAAAAAAAAAGGAATTAAAGAAAAAGGTCAATTCTTAGCATACTGTAGCTTATTAATCCTTTGTTATAGTATCTAAATATTAAAACTGAAAAGTTCAAACTCTGTTACTAACTTTCTATTTGAGTCTTTAGAAACTCTGAAATTGTTTATTTACTCATTGAGAGGAGATATCATCATCTACCTCTTTAGATCAACAATTTCCTTTGTGTTAGTAGCTACATTAATTCCTACCTGATTTATCTGCTATAATACATAAATAAGAAAGAGCATGAGAAAGGGCTTTTAGAATTATGAATCAGCAGGATGGGATGACCCATTCCTGTATTCCCAGTTACTTGGATGGCTGATTCAAGAGGATCATGTGAGCCCAGTGATCCTCTGCATAACAGAATGAAATCCCTGTCTCAAAGAGGAAAACCAGTGAGACTCAATGCTGGAGGAAAATGCTTTCTTAGTGAATGTGTGAAATGAGATGTTAATGATAAAAGTGCATTGCCCATATGAATGATATGAAAGCAGAAGAGAAGCTAAAAACTACTATGCCACAGAAATATAAGCTATAATTTATCTACTACATTATGAGCTACTTGAGGACATGGAGCCTATTTTATCCATCTTTATGCCCCAAGTATTCAGGCAAGCCTCACACATAAGACATCTTCAATAATGTATGCCAAATAAATTATATCTAAGTAATTATAAACATTTACAGAACACATTGTTCATCACCATAATAAACTTAAAAATGGAGAAGGAAGACTTAGAAATGAATAATTAAAGTATACTTACACAACAGAAGATTAATTCAATAAAAGTTCAGATAGGAAAAGATTAGCATAGACTAAAATAATTAGAAAAATATTTCAGAGAATGTGGGAACCTTAAGAAAACACTAAGATTTAGAAAGCAGAGAACAGGGAATAATTCTAATAGAAGGAATAGCTAACACAAAGTCAGGGGTATATCATGCTGAGAGAAGTTGGAAGAAAAGAAAGAATACAATAATGAGCAGTAGAAGCTAACAATTATTTTGTAAAACAGAGCTGAGGTAATGAAGAAAAAGAAGTCTAGTTAATACTAACAAGTTAACCCTTATGGTACCCGAATAACTAAGACCTCACCATGTGTCAGACATGTAGTAAGTCCTTTGTGTCTACATAAACCTCTAAAGTAAATATTATCTCCATATTATAGATAAAGAAATTAAGGTACTCAAAGTTTAAATAACTTGACTACACTCAACCATATTGCTAGTGCCAAACCAAATCATAATCAAGCCTAAAAATGTATAACTGTATCTGACACCGATAGCAAACTCGAGGACAGTATAATGGGTTATAAATACGGGTTTTAGAGCCAGAAGCCAATTTCTAGTAATAACCTTCACCACTTAATGGCCTTCTTGGACGTTGGGCAAGAAGTTACCTAACTTTCCTTGAGTCTCAATTTTTTTCATCTGACAAGTTAAGGGTGATTATAATCCTAATTCAAAAGTTATGCAACCCAAAACAACCCATGAAAATATTTTGCAAACTACTCAATTTCTCACTAATATTATTGGTGGCAAAGTGGTAGAATAGTTCCCCACTTTGTGCAAAAAGGATACATTCCAGGACCCTCACTGGATGCCTAAAAACACAGATAGTAACAAACCCTACATATACTGTTTTCTTCTTATACAGACATACCTATGGTAAAGTTTAATTTGTTAGTATACAGAGCAAGAGATTAATAACAAATACATATAATGTAATACATGTTATGTGAATGTGGTCTCTCTCGAAAAAGTTAAAAGACATAATATTTAAGATTTTGGCTAATAGCAGATAATTGAAACTGAAGAAAGCAAAACCCAGGCGTAGGAGGACCACAGTATAATAAATTGAGCACAGGCTCTTTTCACTCAGAATTTGTCATTCACCCTCATCACTTCTTAGCTCTGTTATCTTGAGTAAATCAACCCAACACTCCAAGCCTCAGTTTCTCTTGCTTTGGTAATTTTTTTTCAAGAATGTCAAGAAGTAATGAAAAAGAAAACAAGAAGACAATATGGAAAATCTCGCCATGATGAATGAAAAGGTAAGATGATAATGATCTCAACCAGGACAAAGCAGAAGATTATAAGTGGATAGATTCAAGAATTTTCAGGAGGGGCTGGGGTTGTGACTTAGTGGTAGAGCACTTGCCTGGCATGTGTGAGGCACTGGGTTCAATTCTTAGCACTACTTATAAATAAATGAATAAAATAAAAATCCATCAACAACTAAAAAATACATATTTATTTAAAAAAAGAAAGAAAGAAAGAACTGTTCAAGAGAAACAAAAATTTTGGTCACTTATCAGACGGGGAGAGGGAAGGGAGACTTAAATATTAAATATAATACTTGGCATTCTAGCTTGGTGACAGTACCCCTCTCTTTGAAAAGAACACTGAAAAAAGAAATAAGTTTGGGTGGAGAAAAACTATTGAGTTTGTTTTGGTTATACTGAATTAACAGACATATGATACACCTAAGTGGGGATGTTCAGTAGGCATCTGATTTTGAAAAGAACAATTCAGACTAGAAGTAGAGATTTAGGAGTTAATTGCATAGTAAATTGAAACTAAATATGAAAAAAAGAGATTGTCTAGTGAGAGGCAATGAATGAGAAAAGCTCCAATGCTAGAAAACTGAATAACCAATCATCTTTAATTTCCTTCATTCAACTTATCTAATCAAAAGTCTTCACAATAATTCTTCATAATAATTTTTTGAGGGCTCTTTTCTCTATTCTTGTGGTTGCCATTCAATCTAAAAAGTAATGGCCTTATGCATCTATTTATACTTTATTCATTAATATTTTTGACTATGTTCTGTCTACTAGGTAATGAAGACCCAACAATATACAAAGTGATGTATTTAAAGAATTTACATCAAGGGAAGTAAAATGTGACAATAAACAATAACTAAAGAATCCATCAAATGGAGACAAATGTTATGCTTAAAAATTAAAGCATTTTTTTCTGGCCAAGATGGATTTATTGGGCTGGAGTTGTGGTTCAGTGGTAGAGCGCTTGCCTAGCACATGTGAGGTCTTGGGTTCGAACCTCAGCACCACACAAAAATAAATGAAATAAATAAAGTAAAGGTATTGTGTCCAACTACAACTAAAAAATAAATATTTTTTTAAAAAGATGGATTTATTCTCTAACCTAAAACAATAAAAAAATTATATATATATATATATATATATATATATATATATATATATATATATGAGAAACAACTGTATTCAGAATACTGGACAGAGGAAACAAAGAACAAGAATCCTGAGACGTAGAAAACAAATGAGATGAGCTTACTGCCTCGAGAATTTCCACGCTGTAGTGGATGGAGTGAAACAGGCTGAGCCTGCCAGATGCTCTGAATTAAGGAGATAAAGCTTAGAGTCTGGAGGAAAAACAGGTAACTAGAGTTAATAGGACAAGAGGAGAAAGATCTGCACATAAAGACCTGTGGAAAGAATCCTTAAGTATGCAACAGAGTACTGATACACCAATGAGTGAGAAAAATACCCAGGGTTGAGGGAAGAAACATACAAGAGGATTATAAGAAACAATATCTGGCTGGTGGCACATGCCTGTAATTCCAGTGGCTGGGGAGGCTGAGGCAG
Source organism: Spermophilus citellus (assembly GCF_964194105.1). NCBI lineage: Eukaryota > Metazoa > Chordata > Mammalia > Rodentia > Sciuridae > Spermophilus > Spermophilus citellus. The sequence continues at coordinate 85,561,893 of NC_138198.1, forward strand.
GAGGATCTCGAGTTCAAAGCCAGTCTCAGCAAAAGTGAGGCGCTAAGCAATTCAGTGAGACCTCATCTCTAAATAAAATACAAAAAAAGCTGGGCATGTGGCTCAGTGGTCAAGTACCCCTGAATTCAATACCCATTACCCAAAAAATAAAAATAAAGAAAAAGAAACAATATCACATAGGAACAGAAATGGTGCTTATTCCCTTTTGCCAGCTAAAGTGAAAAAGCCTTATGTTTCAAAGGTCACTGGTAGAGTACTTAAAAGGCTTTTACCTTTAGAGTTGGGAACATTTAAATTAAGATTAGATACTGCACTGGTCCTGCCTAAAAAAATTTTAAAAGGAAATCTGAAAAGACCAAAGCACTTTTAATTTCTTAAACCAAATCTCAAACAAAGCTCAAGAATATCTCTAGCAATACAAATATATCTATCCCCCAACAAAGTAATAGTCACAATGTCTAGAATCCAAAGATTATCATACATTATAAAGGAAGAAAATATAACCCACAAAAAAAGAGGAAACAAAATCAATCATCAAAACTGACCAGAAATGACAAGAATTAACAGAAAGCATAAATTTTTCTTTAATATGTTCAAAAATTTTAAGGACACATAAAAAGACTTAAAAAGGACCAATAAAAACTTCCAGAGGTGCAGATTATTGTGACCAAGATTAAAAAAAAAAAAATCTTGGGGAAGATTAAAAACAAAATAAACAATAAAGATTAGATAATTTCAAGATATAACAAAACCCAAAATAAAATGGAAAGAAATACAGATTTAAAAACAGAGGATTAGGGTGAGGGCTGTAGCTCACCTGCAGAATGCTTGTAACGTGTGAGGCACTAGGTTTGATCCTCAGCACCACATAAAAAATAAATAAATAAAATAAAGGCATTCTGTCCTCCTACAACTAAAAAAAATTTTTTTTAATTAAAAAAACAGAGGATTAGTGAGCTTTGGGACAACTTCAGACAGCTATATATACATATATGGAGGGATGGGGACATAGCTCAGTTGATAGAGTGCTTGCCTTTAATGCACAAGGCCCTGGGTTCAATCCCTAGCACCAAGGGAAAACAAAACAAAACAAAAAAATATATATACATATATGGAGTTACAGAAGAGAGACAGGAGTGTAGGGAAGAGACAGGAAAAATATTTCACCAAAAATTTTTCTTGTTTGATAAAAATTTAAAAGCTACACATCCAAGAAGCTCAACAAATCCTAAGCATTATAAACATGAAGAAATCTATACAAAGAATTCTCTAATTACAATGTGCAGAAAAGAAAAATTTACAGTCAAACAATTTGATAAAGGGAAAAACCTTATAAAGCAGCTGGGGAAAAAAAGACACACTAAGACAAAGAATAATAGCAAATGTCTCCTTGGAAACAAAGTAAAGAAGATGACAGTAGAGAAACATTTTTAAAGAATGAAAAGAAAAAAATTAGGAGCTAGGGTTGTGGCTCAGTAGTAGAGCGCTCACCTAGCACATGCAAAGCCCTGGGTTCAATCCTCAGCACCACATAAAAATAAACAAACAAACAAATAAATGAAATAAAGGTATTGTGAAAAAAATAGAAAAAGAAAAAAATCTGTCAACCTAGGATTCTATACCCATAGTTGATATCTTTCAAAAACGAAGATAAAAAAATATTTTTTTAACTGTACAAAAGCTGCAAGAATTTATCACCAGATGATGTCTATTTCATGAAATGGTAAAGGAGTTCTTCAGGCAAAATAAAATGATACCAGGTACATATGTATGTACACATGGGAATAAAGAGTACAAGAAACAGGAACTATGTAGGTTAAGATGTAGGTATAACTTTTTTTTCTTTATTCTTTAAATAACTTTAAAGGATGATTTTTAAAAAATAAATCCCATATAGTGTAGGGATTATAATATTTGTATAAGTAAAATTTGTAACACTAACATGAAGGTTGAGAAAAAAAAGAAATAAAAGTAAGCCATTCTAAGGCTCTTATACCATAATACATAAAGTGGTTTATTTTCACTTGAAATGACTACATGGACAAACACTGAAAATATTATGCTAAATGAAAGAAAACAAAATGCTAGTCATAAAATACCACTTACTATATGATTCCTTTTTTCTTAAAGGTACAGAATAAGCAAATTCAAAGAGAAAGAAAGCAAACTAGCTATTGCCTGAGGGTGAGTATTTAGGGAGAAATGAGTGACTATTAATGAGTATAGTTTCTTTCTTAGGTGGTGAAATGTCTAAACTGAAAATAGTGGTGATGGCTGTAGAACTTTGTGGATATACTATAAAACACTGAATAACACTTGGGGCCGGGGGTACTATGAATTGAACTCAGGGCACTTGACCACTGAGCCACATCCCCAGCCCTATTTTGTATTTTATTTAGAGACAGGGTCTCACTGAGATGCTTAGTGCCTCTCTGTTGCTGAGGCTGGCTTTGAACTCGAGACCCTCCTGACTCAATCTCTGGGGCCGCTGGGATTACAGGCATACACCACACACCTGGCAATAGTACACTTTAAAATGGTGAATTGTACGTTATGTGAATATATTTAAATAAAGCTTATTCTTTAAAAAAAAGAAAAAATCAAAATAAGAAAAAGAGAACAAAAATCAGATGTGACATATAGGGGAAAAAATAATAAAGATGATACACCTAGCTATACCAATAATGTGAAATAAATTCATCAGGAAAACTAAAACTTCTAAAGATTTATGTGCCTTAAAAATGTAGAGCCAAGGATTGGGGATGTGGCTAATGTGGTAACGCGTTTGCCTGGCATGCGTGAGACACTGGATTCGATCCTCACCACCACATAAAATAAAGATGTTGTGTCCACCGAAAACTTAAAAATAAATATTAAAAGAAAAATTCCCTCTCTCTCTCTTTAAAATAAATAAATAAATAAATAAATAAATAAATAAATAAATAAAATAAAGACATTGTGTCCACCTAAAAACTGAAAAATAAATACTAAAAAATTTTCATGAAGCAAAACTGGACAACACTAAAGGAGAAATAGAAAAATGTATTCCTGTAGACAAATATTTAATATTCCTTTCTCAATGTGTAAAAAAAAATCACCTAATACCTAGACTCAGGTGTTGTGGTGCATGCCTCCAATCCCAGGTATAGGACAATGAAACAAGAAGATCACAAATTTGAGCCCACTGTGGGCAATCTAGGGAGACCCTGTCTCAAAAAAAAAAAAAAAGAAAGAAAGAAAAAAGAAAAGAAAAAAAATGCAGATAGGGACTAGGGATGCTGCTCAGTTGATACAGTGTCCCTGGGTTTAATCCCCAGTAATGAAACAATATTATCAACCAACCTGATCTAATTGACATTTATAGAATACCCTCACAGACCACATTCTGGGCCATAAAATAGATCTAAATAAACAAAAAATAATTCAAGCCACAGCAACTATGTTCTATTATAATTACAAAATTAAATTAGAAATCAGTAACTTAAAAAATCTGGAAAATCTCTAAATATTTAAAAATTAAATTAAGTCATAAACTTCTAAGTAACTCGGGTCAAAAAAGAAATCGAAAGTAAATCAGAATGTAGTTCAAACTTATTGAAAATGAGAACAGATCACATAAAAACTGTGTAATGCAGCTTCAGAGCACTTATATGGAATCAAACACTTAGATTAGAAAGGTCCTAAATCAATGAAGCTGCAGCTCCCTTCTTAAGAAAGTAGAAAAATAAAAGCAAATGAAACTTTAGTAAGCAGAAATAAGAATAAAGATCTGGTAGAAAGAAACAGAAAACAGAAGAGTAAATGGGCAAAATAAAATAAACCAACAGCTAACTCAAAAATCAATGAAGTAGATAAAAACCAGACAGATAAACAAGGTAAAAAAAGAAAGATAAAAATTACCAGCATCAGAAATGAGAGATGTACTATCACTATAGATTCTAGAGCTAGTAAGAGGATTAATAAAGGGACTGGGGTTGTGGTTCAATGGTAGAACACACGCCTAATGCGTGAAGCACTGGGTTCGATCCTCAGTACCACATATAAATAAATAAATAATAAAGGTATTGTGTCCACCTACAACTAAAAAAAAAAAATCTTTAAAAAAGGATTAATAAAGAAATTATTCAACAGCATATATAAATGAACAAATTTCTAGGAAAAAAGTTCCCCAAGGAAAAATAGAAAACCTAAACACTCCTATAATTAATAAAGAAATTAAATTTGTAATTTAAAACTTTTTAACAAAGAATCTCCAAGCCCAAGTCACCGGCAAATTGTACCAAGTATTTTAAAAAGAATATTATCAATTTTCTGCTAATTCTGCAAGAAAAATGTAGAAGGAGAATTCTTCCCAAATCACTCTATTATAGACTAATACTTGATCTTCATAACAAAACCAAAGACATTATAAGGAAAGAAAACTTGAATACAATATTCCTCATGAAAATAGATGGAAATTTTTTAAACAAAATTTTAGCTAATCAAATCCAATATGTGAAAGGATAACACCAAATAAGGACAATGACCAAATAAGAGTATATCTCAAATAGGAAAGTTGATTTAACATTTGAAGATAAAACAATGTTATTCAATATATTAACAAACTAAAAAAAGAAAATCACAATCCCCCAAAATTCTCAGCAAACTAGGAATACCACACCTGATAAAAGATATCAACCAAAAAATAAAAAGCCTTACATAAGAATGAAGAACTGATCACCTCCCACCTGAGATCAAAAACAAGACAAAAAATGTCCACTCTAAATATTTTTACTTAAAACTGTAGTTGAGGCAGGGAAGATGGGAGGGATAGGAGGGGGCAACATTCTGTTTGGAAAAAAAGAAGTAAGACAATATTTCTATATAGAAAATGTGATGTAATCTACAAAAAAACTACTAGATATAACAAATGATACTAATAAGGTTACAGTTCTGATAAAATATCAATATACAAAAATAAATTATGTTTATATATACTAGCAACCAACTGGAAATTGGAATGTTTAAAAAATTTACAACAGCAGAATTATGGGATAATTCTGCCAAATGCTATGTTAACATCTATACACTGAAAACAGTAGTTCTGTTGAAAAGATATTGTTTTAAGGAATATGTCGTTTTCGTATGTTGAAACACTCACTGATATCATTGCAATCTTCCCCAAACTATCTACAGACTCAAGAACATTCCAATCAAAATGCAAGTAGGCTCTGTGCAGAAATTAACAAATTAATTATAAAATTTATATGGAAATACAAAGAATCTACAGTGATGAAACAATTTTGAAAAAAGAATGAAGTTGGAAAACTAGACTATCTGATTTCAAGACTATTATAAAACTGTAACAATAAAGACAGTATGGACTGAAATGAAAATAGCTCAATAAAACAGAAATAGAGATGTTTATGGATAACTGATTTTCAGTAAAAGTAAAAAGATAACTCAGTAGAGAAAAGAGTCCTCAATAGCTGAGAACATTAGCTATGTAGAAAAGAAAACACACCAATCTTCAATTCATATTCTGTAATGTATCAATAAATTAACTCAAAATTGGATCATAGACTTAAAGGTAAAATCTAAAACCATACAACTTCTAAAAGCACAAGAAGTAAGCGGGGAGCTAATAAAAGCAACAACACAGGTGGATTTCAAATCTCACCAAGTCTATGCAAAGTTTTCACCAATAAACATGAGGAAGAAATACCTATATTAAGTGTGCCTAAGGATAAAATAGAGAGACAGAGAGAGAGAGAGAGAATGAGAATATACCATTGCCATATTTCAAAATGTGTTTTACATGTCAGAGTGACTATGATCAACTACACTAGCTTTCTATGAAAGAGACTTAAAAGTAACATACTTATTTTTTACTTACAAATGTCCCAGAAACAAAAGAAGAAAATATGAACTTTCAAGTGAAAAATACTCAAATCAACAATGAACAAACAAGGTGACAGTTCCACAGCTGGCCCAATAACTTACCTGGTCATATCCATAAGGCCTCTGTTGGGGTGGCTGGGGTGGTCCAGGTTGTGTTGGTCTATAACCCCCATACTGCTGACCTTGTCCTTGTGGATAGTTAGGATACTGAGGACCTGGACCACCCTGTGAAGGACCTATAAAATAATTCACAAAGACAAGTCTAGGCAAAAATATAATAAGTTTCTAGAATTTGAGAAGGGTTTTAAATTAGATGTTACTATATTTTCATATCTAAACTACAAAGGAAAGTTTGGTACCAAGATTTTTCCAAAATGCTTTGTGAAATAAAATTCAATGGTTGTAAGCGTGAAAATACTCTAATGCTGCTTCAATAAAAACTATTTTGTGTTATGTCCTAGATATTAGTAAATGTATAAAATAAAATGGGGAAGAAATACTCAAGGAATTATAAAGTATAATAACAAAATTAATTTACACACTGAAAATTTATAATTTGTAGCTGGAAAGTTAACTGCAAGCAAGCAAGAAAAAAAAGAAAAAAATGTAGATTCAAAGAAAAATTATGAAATAATTTCAAAATATAGACCGAGCATTGATATATTTATAACTCCAGATTAACATATGCCATCACCAAAGGAATCCTATGGCTATACTCTATCAGTAAACTTATTATGACAGTGTTTTAAAACAGAAACTAAAAATCTGAAAAGTCACAGGTTGAATATGAAAAAACTTGATTCAAAAGTTACTCTGAAAAATGGAGTTCTACTCAGCTATAAAGAAGAATGAAATAATGCCATTTGCTGGTAAATGAATGGAAACGGAGGAAATCAAGCTAAGTGAAATAAGTTGAGATTCAGAAAATCAAGAGCAGAATATTTCCTCATGTGTTAAAGCTAGAGCAAAATAAGGGAAGGAAGGTGGCAGAGAACGAGATTGGACATCAGAAAGATATATGGTAATCAGTAGAATAGAAGAAGAACAGGAGGGAGGGAGGAAAGAAGGAAAAGGGGTAGAAATATGGAAGGAGTTTAACAATAGCCTGTTATATACATATATAAATGTACCAAAAAGAATTTTACCTGTGTATATATGTAGAAAATGCCAATCAAAAATAAATAAAGTAGTGAAAGGAAGTTCAACAGAGGAGAGAGAAAATAGGAGAATGGAAAAGAAAAGGGAAAGGGAGAAGAATGGAGAATAAAATAAAAATCCTTGCATGTCTTATCTTATCGAAATGAACCCAAGTACTATGCATAATTTTAATGCTATAATTTTTTTAAAAAAAGGTTACTCTGAGAATCAATCACCTTTTATACTTAATCCACAAAAATGATTTCAAGTTCCAGAGACAGCAAGGAATTGATTTGGTGTGCTAAACAAATCTGTGTATTTTAGAAATTCTACTCTTATCTACTATAAAGAATGCTTTATAAAGCATAAGCTAAAAGCTTTGACACTTCAATGTTTTCTGCCAGTCATTCAAAACCAGGCATAAAAACAATGACTACAGAAGAAAGTGTCAAAAGAAAACAATAAATTTCCAATTTTAAATAAATCCAATCGTCTATTTACTATATCGTCATTTATTAAAACTCCAAATTTTCTATTAAATCAATTAACATTTGTTTAACCCTCTCTTCCGAATGAGAATTATGTTTCTCCTAAGTCAATAAATTTGCCTGATTAAGTCACATCACATTTGTTCTTATGCAAATACAATAAAATCAGAATATTCTATTTATTCCAAATACAAACACTATTTAAATAGTCATGAAGGGGAGGGGTAAGCAAGATCCTTTGTTTATTTGTTGTCATTTTGTTTGTTTTGTACTAGGGATTGAACCCAGGTCCTCTTTACTACTGAGCTACATTCCCACCCTTTTTATTTTTTATTTTGAGACAGGGTTCTCACTAAGTTGCTAAGGCTGGTATTGAATTTGTAATCCTCCTGCTTCAGCCTCCTGAGTCACTGAAATTACAGGTTCGAGGCATCATGCCAAACTTCTTTGTTAAATAAAAATAATAAATGCATGGAATAGTTCTAAAGACAGGTCTAGAATCAAGGAACCACAGCTTCTCTTCTTTAGGAATATACCTGATTCCCAATATCAGTTCTAATGTTTATGTTGAAAGGTCAAGAGAATTTCATCCTGACCTTGGATTTTTAGATTTTCTATCATATGTAGACAAAGGTGCCAATAGGAATAGCAGGGCTTAAATCAATTACTATAAACAGTAAGTTATGACTGATGTGAAAAAGAGACCAACTTAGCAAGAGGTGGTATTAGTATTAAAAAGCAGCTACTTCTATGTTATTAAACCTTATTTTCTAAAATGACTATAGTAGCCTAAAATTTAAGACTGAGATAGCAGGTCCCCATCATTCAGTGTTACTTATATATTTATTTTTGGAACCAGAAATTTAATCTAGAGGAACTTAACCACTTAAGAAACATTCCCAGCCCCACTTTTTTCTATTCTATTTTGATACAGGACCTCACTAAGTTATTGGTGCTAATGATGAATTCACGATCCTCCTGCCTCAGCTCACTGAGCTGCTGGGCTTACAGGCATGCACCACCATACCCAGCTCAATGTTATTTTTTGTAGTTAACAGTTATTCTTTTTTAAAAACAAATGTGCTAAGCAAGTTATGTACACATAGTTAATTCTAATCCCAATCATTAGTTTTCCAAACACATACAAAGTTATTGGCTGGTCATGAATACCAACTAGGTCTGAGAATTCCTTTTTCTTGTCTTTTAAATGACTACACATCTTAACTTTGGTCAATGAACTACCTTTAGTTTGTGATTTTTGGATTATTATTATTATCTAAGAGGAATATTTTAAACAAATGCTCTAATAGGAGACACTAGGCTAAACCTATGAATTTTAAGAACTAATTCTTATAAAACTAAATGTTAAATATCTCCACTTTCATATTTCAAAACAGAAATCATCACATTGGGATGGGGGGAATAAAAATTGTTAGAAGTTATTACCATAGCCCTGCTGCTGTCCTGGGTAGCCCTGCTGCCCTGGGTACTGCTGCTGCTGGGGTGGATATCCTTGTTGTGGAGGGGGTCCCTGGTAAGCATCCTGTTGTTGGCCATATTGTGAATTTCCTAAAGGATAATTGGAGAAGAGGAAAAAAAAACACTGAGAAGTTTGCTGAATTAACTTTTTCCCTCTAAGATGCATAGCCAACAACACAAGAACAAAATAAAATGGCATATTGATTTTTAAAAGTTAACAAAACAAAGAAAAACTCAAACCAAACAGAAGGATTTCGGCCAAACAAACTGCAGTTAAAGCCAATTTTGCAAGGTTGAACTGCAGCATTTTCAGCGTCTCTGCCATACGAGCATTACATTTACTGGAACATCACAGTCATAAGATCATGACTATGCTAAATAAAATAAAAAAGACAAAATTAAAGACAGCTACAAGAGCACACACTAGCTACACAAGATCAGCAAGCTGTTTCCTAAAGGCACTATACTTATATGTAAAATTATACATATGTAAACACACGAGGAAAAAAAAATTGGATTGATGGATTTATGTTCAAATAGAAAATTTCCACTGAGGAAAAAATTATTTTTAAATGTTTTAGTCTTTTTATTGTTGTTAGAAATGGCAAGTCATGGTTATACATTTTAAATATTTGTAAGGAAATTATTTTGATTGTTTTGGGCTCCCTGTAACTTTTAAGACAGCCAGCAACTAGTATTCTACAAGAGCTTTGCATGGGTAGAAGTTGTCTTATGCAAGAATTTTCATTCCTGTAGAAGGGGATATATATGTATGTGTGTGAAGGTATATAGATACCTCCTTCGTAGTAATGTTGTGAGGAATCCTCATAAGGCCTATCGTAGCCTTGTTCAGGATACGACGGTTGCTGATAACCGTAATCATTATGACCTACATCAATTCGACAAGAGACAGGAAGAAACGTTAATGGCCACTGAGTGAAAACCCTAAAAATATTTAAACTTTCAGATAAAATTGAAAAAAAGAAAAAGAAATGGAAATACATAAAAAATAATTTCAATTGCATTAGCCAAATATTTACAAATGTGACTGTTTTCATATTGAGATAACGTGCAATTTTTTTAAAGCAAAAAGCAGTAGTTTTAGAAACATTACACTTATAGACTTGACTCTGATATTCCTCATTGAGGAGGGAAAAACTTTATCTTCTTTTTTTTTTTTTGGAGAATGAAAGCATTCAGGCCTTTCACATGTAAATAACTTGAATTAAATCAGAATGAACAAAAGAAGCAATTATCATATTTTGTCAAACACCTGTTCTGCTGGTCTCCAATTCCACAGCATATGCTAAAAACAATGCAAAATATAAAAGAGCTCCATAACTTTTTTTCCCCTGAAAGAAACTGAAACAATTTTTTCACACTCCTAACATTTTCTCACATAATCTCAAAGTGTTTTCAGGTGCAAAATATATTTATTAATGGTGCCACTTTAGAAGTCTTTAGAAAATATTTCTGGAGTATCATAAACATATACCTTCTTAAACTTAACAGTGTTAAATGCTAGGGTACACCTTCAATTTTAAGAAATAATAAATTTCACCTATAAGATAACTAGATTCTATTTTCATCCTTTAAATAAATTTCACTAATTGTAGAAAATGACTTTTCAAGTTGCTAAAATCTGAACTGAATTTTACAAGAATGTCTAATTATAGAAGAAAGAATATGGTTAATGAATAAATATTATACTCAGTGCTCTAACATTTGAATATTCCCAAACCACTACGTAATTATCTATATCAAAGGTAGGCAAACTGTGTCCTGTAGGCTTTATATAGCCAGTGGCCTGTTTTTGTAAATAAAGTTTTATTGTAATATAGTCATGGCCATTCATTTAAGGACTATGTCAAACTGAAAAAGTAAGGATTCAGTGGTTGAGACCAAGACAATATGCCCTACAAAGACTAAAAAATTTATTATCTGGCCCTTTGCAGAAAAAGTTTGCCAACTCTTCATCTATGTTACTATCTGGACATGGGGAAAAAAATATCCAATGCTGTTTAAGAAAATAATTGTTGTTATAAGTGGAATATTTATGCATATATCAAGACATACTTATATACATTAATGCAAAAATGATACTGTACAAATAAAAAATCCACTAATGTAATAAAAAGTACAATAACCTTAAGGTTTTGATATTTACAAAAATAATATACCTATCTATTTTGAATAGAAAGGTCATATTTATAATAAGGCAAATTTCACATTTCAGGAAATAATTAGGACCCAAAGTTCAACTAAATCATTTAAAAATTAAACAAATAAAATAATCATTAATTTCAACAATATAACTTAACAAAGTAGATTTCAACTCTTTAAAAATCTATAGTCCATACTAAAATTACTAAGTTTTTTTTAGAAAAAGCTAAATACGATGTGTACATATGAAATAAAAAATAAAAAAGCCAACTTTCTAAATAATTCATGGCAAGAAAAATCTGAGATCGAAAAATACATCATTCTCTAAATAAGAATAATCCATAATGTCATTATCACTAATAAACATTTAATGATGTAACTATTATAGATGATTGCCCTTTCTGTATATTTAGAGCCTCTGTGGTAAAAATCCGTGTCTTTAGAGTACCAATGTACCTTTCTTTATATTCAAACACTTTAAGTTTCCCTAATTGTATTTCAAGTTGTTAAAATCTGAACTAAATTTTATAAGAATATCTAATTACAGAAAGAAGAATATAGTTAAATATACTCTGTGCTCTAACATTTGAATATTCCCAAACCATTTTTTGTGAAACAATTTTTCAAATACACCAAATTATATCTTCTTGCTAGCTTACATTAGTATCTAGTCAACAGCTCCTGACGCTTTAGCTTTAAAATTCTCAAGTTTCTCTACTAAGTAACTTAAATATGCCAAAGGAGTTTACTATGAATGAATTTTCTGGGAAATCATTTCATAATAAGACAAATTATTTTATAATATGACTACATCTTAATTTTTCATCTCTACAGATTTGGATTATTTTTTCTTCAAAATTACATTGTAAGAATTTTCAAACAAAGAAATATTTTTAAAACTGCACAGTGAAAACCTACTTGTATACTTTTATTATTACTAATTAGATTTTCTTAAAATGTGATCTTCTTTACTAATTATTTTTTCACAATCTACCTTCCCTCTTTAAAAACAAAACAAAAGAAACCCACTAAGCTGAATAACTAAAAATCTGGTTTCTAAATTATCTTGCTTATTCTACTAAATCTATACAAATCTATATATCCTGTGATAGAGTATAGTCCCCCTAATTCTTCTCAAATCCAACACTAATGTACACAACAGAACATTGTTCTTTGAGAAGTACGCGATGTTAACTGATATTCAAGAACTATATTCTCCATGTATTTATACAATGTATAAAAGTAAACCAATAGCTGAATTTTATAGTATGTGAATTGTATCTTGATAAAGCTGTTACTTAAAAAAAAGTAAATCAATAACATTCGTTTCAGTTCAAATGAGCAATCACAGATATGAAAGGATCCTCTTATATACGAAAAGGATTCCAATGACAGAATGTGATTCCTGATGGTACTAATGGAATAGCTACTCAAAATATACTTTGAATTAGGCTATAAACTAATACTTAAATTACTAAAGTGTTTCTAAATTCAGAAGAAACAAATTGATAGTTTCTTCATCTTCACTGTCTACATTAATGTCGGGCAGGGATAGAAAATGGGAAGGTTAACGTTAGGAGAGATTACCATCAGGGTAATATTGCTGGTTCATGCCTTCTGGAGGACCTTGTCCACCATGACTGTATTGGTCCCCATAATAGTCTTCCTGGCCTGAGTACTGCTGTGGTGGGCCTGAAAAACCACAACCAGTCAAGATGTAAATAATTTGTTCTCTGTCATCAAAGGCTTTCTATTCTGATGTAATGAGAGATTATTTTTCAGATGCAGATTCCCCTCCAACACTTTGGCATTTCTGGTACTTTTAATTATTCATATATACACACACACATAGAAACACAGCAATTCTACATACCACATTTACTAAAATTAACGTTAAGACCACTCATGCAATATCAAACAAAACAACTCAGAAAAAACAAATACTAGGTTCTTAAAAATAGGTTCAACTTGGTAGAAGATTAATTTCCTTTTCATTTTGATATTAGAGCACATCAAGATAAAATTGGGCTTGTTCCTAGCCATATATTCTAAACTGGTAAAAGAGAAAACAGTATTTCCTAATGCAAATTAGCAAGTTTTTGATATAAAAATTTTAGGATAAGAGAAACCTGTGTATCAGGAAGTTCTTATTTATTTAATGACTCTTAGGACCCTTCATACCTACTATATCCACTGTCTTTGGAGGTGGGGGAATAACAACAAAAAACCCCGACTATGCCTAGACAAAAAGTTCACTAAACTCAAAGCCTTTCAATTACTGTTATTAATATTAAGCAGGAAATTTTCCAAATGTAATCTTACCCTGTTGAGGTGGTCTATAGGGAGGAATCTGTCTCTGACCCATCATATGATTGCCTTGGTTAACTTGACCCATCATTCCCATGGGTGGCTGCTGTCCTTGGTAATGCTGCCCACCTCCTTGTGGCATATTGTATTGCTGAGAAGGGGGCTGCTGATGCATCATTGGACCTGAAAATAAACATTATGCACATAATTTTTTTTGCACAGAATTTTAACATCTTCAGAGAATTACAAGATTCTGTTTATAATACAAAATATATAATAACATAATAAAATCAACTTAAAAGCAAATCTTTGAATTAACGCTCCCACACCTTAAAAAACCCTGTAAATAAGGATATAAACAACCAATATACGGTAGCTGACCCCTAGAGCAGTATTCTAGTTATTCAAAAAATAAATAAATAAATAAAGACAAAAAAGATAAAATATATGAATATCTTGAATGTATATATTTTCCATGTTCTACCTAATATTTACCTATACCACCTTTTTAGAAATACACAAGTCAGTAGTCAAACGAAGGGAAAGAAATCAAATTCCTGGATTTCTATTTTATTTTATTTTGAATAGCCACTTAATAATGACAGAAAAGGTAATTATACAAACATTTGCAAATACATCAGTAGAATTTCATAAATTTAATTTTAGGACTGCGGACTGAACCCAGGGGCACTTTACCATTGGAGCCATATCCCCAGTTCTTTTATTTTGAGATAGGGCCTCACTAAATTGCTGAGGCTGGTCTTGAATTTGCAATCCTCTTGCTTCAGCCTCCTGAGTCACTGCCAGTCTACTGTTTATACAGTTACAAATACTCCCCCCTTGACTCTCTTGGGGACAATTTAAGAAGAAAGTATAAAAGGCAAAGAAACAATCAAGAGCCTGGAAAAGTTTTATAGGAAAACCTGCCTAGAAGAGCCAAGAGCTCATCATTCAATTATTTAAATAAACAACCGAAAACAATGCAAAGCAAAATCACCTCTTTAAAAGAATTACTGACCTATCATAATAGTAACAAAGTAAGCAGAAATACTTTCTAAGTAAAGAAATATTTTATCCAAAGGAATGCTCTCACAGCTAATGTTTTTCTCCTACTCATCTTATTCTGTTCTACTTTTTTTTTTCCAAATTCTTCTTTTCCTTTTAATTTTATCATTGTAAAATAAGTCTTTTCAAAAGTTACTCCAGGCCCTTCTTTCAACAAGGAAATAAACTCTTAATAATAGGAACTAAGTAGCTCAGTGAGAGTAGAGAGGAAGAAAATTTAACATTTAATGCACAGCTACACTGCCAGTTACATGCTTTCACATTCATTTCCTATAAACCCCTAACAACTAACTACCAGAGAACAATCCCAAGTTGTTTTTTTTTTTTTTAATTTCAAGTTTTCAGCCAAGAAATCCAAAGATCAAGATTATATAACCAATAGATACTAGTTGGGATTAGGACAAATCTCAAATCTGATTTCAAAGCATATACCTGTTCCACTATTTTTCATTAGCTCTACTAAAAAATAAGCTATATTTGGTCTGTAGTTCAGAAACAAGTTTTGCTGTAAAAAAGTTCTAGGGCTGGGGTCGTGGCTCAGTGGTAGAGCGCTTGCCTAGTATGTGTGAGGCACTGGGTTTGATCCTCAGCACCACAGATAAATAAATAAATAAAATAAAGGTATTGCATCCAGACAAAAAAGTTCTAAGACGATAATGAGCTTAACTGAGGTTATAATTTCAAGTATATTTTATATATAATTAAGTACTGAAACTAAGAGTCACAGTATAATAGGCAACCTGATTATTTGTGTAATTTATCTTCAGGAAATGAAGGTTTTGCTGTGTCTTTCTTCTCCAACACTGTCTGAAAACCTCTGGCCTTAACTGAAAGTAGCAATACAACTAGTGTATGCTCTATGCATTGAAACCAAAATTAAAATAAAAAACATAATAACTGGGGGGGGGGGGGATCCAAAAAGATACACAATAAAATTCTAAGCTTTGCTCTAAAGGAGAAAAGTAATTCTAGCTTAAGCTCTAGACAGCAAAGACCATGCTGCTTGTGCTTTATCTTTTGGGACCATCAGCAATTCCAATCCCAAAGAGCTCAATTACCACCCTTCCCTTATTCTCAGTCACTTTCCTCCTTCTGAGGATCCTAAAATCACAGAGAGAATGAACAGGCTTGCTCTTCTATACAAACGTACTTTTCATTGTTTCCTTGAAGACTTACCCACTAAAAATAAAAAAATTACGATTTTATAACTTCAATTCTGATTGTTTAGGAAACATTTTCTTTATGATAAAGAAATATGCTACAGTGGTAATGTGTATCATCTCCTGAGACACTAATGAAAATAAGAGCTAAATCTCAAAAGAATACCCCAAAGTAAGTTTCAAAAATGTACACTATAGAGTAAAATAAAAGTACAAAATGAGTCTATTATAAATAACCTTTTTCTGTGAATAATAGCATTATGTGTTATTATATGCTTAACGGATATTCCTCATATTTTCCTTAAACCATTTTGATGTTAAGATGCACTACAAAGTATAATATATGAAGACTCTTACTAATATCTTAATTACTAATATACTTTTTACAAGGACATAAAACAAAAAATTACCATGTTATTTAATTCCATTTTGAGTTTTATACCCTTCTAGATATTCGACAGAAATAATGACCATATCTTAAAACATAAAATATTCCCCAAATTATTGTACTTTATATTACTGAAATTCTTGATTCCACTGAGATGGTTAATACTTAGTTTTATCTGAGTCAGAAAGAATTTTCTTAAAAGAGTAAGCTGAGGATAAAATTTGAGTACTTCTTATATACCAGAGGATGGGCCAAAACCCAAGTGGCACAGAGATGTGACAGGAATTACCACAATCTCAATGACTTACAATTAGATAGATCAAGAAGAAAAAAGGTTTTACAGACATTGTTTTAATTAACCTGTGAAGAGTTTTGAAACAATATAATTTTTAAAAATGTTCTGACATATTCACTTATTCATATCTGTAGATGAAAACCAACACACTAAAATTCTATAAATAGTTTCATTAATCTAAGAATTATTTCAACAACATAGTTAAAAATGATAACTAACATTAAATGAGCACTTATTAAGAGCCATGAACTAAGCTAAAAGCTTTATATATATTATTTATCCTCCCCATATATTATGAAAACAGGTATTATCAACTTAATTTTCCTAAAATATAAGGAATTTCCTCAATTTACCAATAATTATAAGAATCAGCATTGATTCTATAAGGAAACTGTTGACAATCATTATTTTCATTTTAATATTTTATCATTTACTATTCATATTTTACTACTTGTTCCTTAACCAATTATTCTCAAAATAAGCCATTTATAACTCAAATACAGTACTAATAGTTGGTTTACAAGAGAAAAATTCCTGTATTCTAGAAAACTCAAGTAGCTACACTACTATATGTTTAAGCAGTCATTTAAAATGAAAAAAAGATTCTCTACATAACTAAATTATACGTCTGTCCACATGAAGAATTTTAAATAGTTCACAGTCAGATGTTTGGACACCATACCAAGGATAAAAGAACAAAAGCTGAATAAGAAAATGTACAATTATCCCAGAAACTTAGTAGCTAGGCACAAACTTAGCTGGTTACTTACCTAAGTAACTAATGAAAAATAAAACCATGATACATTTTAGTTAGTAAAAAAAACAACTCATTAAGTGATACAAACTTTTTTGACTAAGTGCAGTGGGCCATGTAATCTCAGCTACTTGAGAGGCTGAAGCAGAGGATCATAAATTCGAAACCAGCCTCAGCAACTTAGCGACACCTTGTCTCAAAATAAGAAACAAAAAGGACTAGGGATAGATGTGCAGTTGTAAAATGCCCTTGGGTTCGATCCATAGGAGAAGGCGGGGAGGTTTTTTTCTTTTTTCATAACATAAAATTTTGAATTAAAAACCAGGATTCCAACATGGCGGCGGGTGCAGAGAGATCAAGTCTCTGACCTCTTCAGCTGTGCAGGCATAGGGAGTCGTAAACAACCTAAACCTGTTTGCTCAGGATCACTACGCACTGCTGAGCTGACGTGGATCTGGGGCGAACAGTCTGGGCCTCTCAGAACACACACTGAGCCCAGATCGGCTGAATTCAAGCTCCCGTTCCCTGCTTCCTGCAGACAAACAGCTGTGACTCAGCACTAATCCATCCGACTGAAACAACTGGTCAGCCCTTCTCATCCTACGGAGGTAAATGCCTACTGAGCCTTCATAGGTAGTGGCCACAGGTTTGAAACGGGGCTTGGGAGAGACAGTAAGGATCCACCCGTTGCATTGGTCGCCCGGCAAAGGGAAACGAACTGTCGCCATTTGCAAGAGATACCACCATGACAGAGAACTGACGTCATCAGACTGCCGCGGAGGAGATAACTTCATTGAAACCTGCGGCTACAGGTGTGTAATTCCCTAGCCTTCCCTCTCCACACATCGGGGAAACCATAAGGACCCCTCCCAGCTCTCCCGTGAGCACGATAGCCAGACTGAGGGAATCAGAGGTGGCGCGGGACCTGCAGCGCGGAACTACCACTCCCACCAGTGCTGACAGCTGAGGTCTCTTGCACCAGCTACCGGGGGCGTGGCTACCGGAGGGCAAGTAAAATTTGCTGAGGATTCTCAGCCCCAAGCTCTACAAACTTAGGGTCTGAGGGAATGGCAAACTGGGAGAGTGTGCCCAGTCGTTCATGAAAACAGGGCTCCCGGGAGCAGCAGACCTGGCGTGTAGCCAGTATTGTGGTGAGCGGCACCCGTGAGAGGGGCCTGGCTAGAGGAAAAGCGGGAAATGAGAGACACAAGAGGAGGCCCTAGGCACTCAGGATTGGAGACTCGCCCAGTCTGGGAGGAACTGCTGCACAGTGACTGGTTCCCGCGAATTGACAGGAGAAACTTGGCCTGGTGGGCACAACGCCACCTACTGGAAGAGAAGTTAATCAAACTCTAAGACTGCATTTATTAGTTTTTTTTTTCTTTTTTCTTTTCGCATTTTTTTTTGATTTGGGTTTTTCTTTCATTTTCATTTTTCTTTCTTGTTTTTTTAATTTGTTTTTTACAATTTTTTAAATTTTTTTTCTTCTAATTTTAATTTTTTAAATTATTTTTTTAAAATTTTTTCCTTTTTATTTCCTATTTTTTTCTTCTTTTCTCTTTTCATTTCTTTTCAATTATCTTATCCCCCTTCCTTGAATTCTACCTGCTTACTCCCATTCTCTTTAGTGACTTCTTCCCTTCCCTTCTAATACCTTTCCTCCCAAGAATCTAATAAGTTTATAGGAGTAAACAGTAACTCATCAAACAGAACAAGAAGTAACATGAGCAGCTTCAAAAAGCAAGGAAGAAAAGGACTACAAACAATGAAGGACAGCCTAAATATTCAGGAGGACCTAGAGTCATCAGAAAAATGGTCATATAAAGAACTCAAGGAACACCTTAGACAGATGGAATGGAACCTTAAAGAGGATACGAGACAGCAAATCCAAACAGTGAAAGAACACATTGAAAATGAATTACATAAACAGATAAAAGAAGAAGTTAAGCATCTTTATCAGGAGATAGAGATTATAAAAAATAATCAAACAATAATTCTAGAAATGAAGGAAACGATAAACCAAATTAAAAACTCAACTGAGAGTATCACTAACAGAGTGGAGCAAGTAGAAGCCAGAACGTCAGATAATGAAGACAAAATATATCATCTTGAAAAGACTCTAGCCAACTCAGAAAGGCTGGTAAAAAATCACGAGAAAAACATCCAAGAGTTATGGGATAACATAAAAAAACCAAAATTACGAGTCATCGGGATAGAAGAAGGTACAGAGATTCAAACCAAGGGAATGAGTAACCTGCTGAATGAAATAATTACAGAAAACTTTCCAGAAATAAAAAAGGAAACAGATATACAAATTGAAGATGCATACAGGACACCGAGCACACAAAATCACAGTAGACCAACGCCAAGACACATTGCTATGAAATTATCCAATATACAGAACAAAGAGAAAATATTAAAAGCTACAAGAGAAAGGAGACAGATTACATTCGGGGGTAAACCAATAAGGTTAACAACAGATTTTTTCATCACAGACACTGAAAGCAAGAAGGTCATGGAACAATGTATTTCAAACACTGAAAGACAATGGATGCCAACCAAGAATTCTGTATCCAGCAAAATTAAGCTTCAGGTATGACAACGAAATAAAAATCTTTCATGATAAACAAAAGTTAAAAGAATTTGCAGCCAGAAAACCAGCATTGCAAAGCATTTTGAGCAAAACACTACACGAGGAAGAAATGAAAAACAATAACCAAAACCATCAGTGGGAAGTGCCTCAGTAAAGACAGAGGGTGAGGGAAAAGATAATCATAGAGAAACAAACTAAATTTTTTAAAAAAAGGATAAATAATCAAACATGGATGGAAGTACAAACCATATATCAATATTAACTCTGAATGTTAATGGCTTAAACTCTCCAATAAAGCAACATAGGCTGGTAACATGGATTAAAAAAACAAATCCAACAATATGCTGCCTCCAGGAGACACATCTGATTGGAAAAGACATACACAGGTTGAAGGTGAAAGGATGGGAAAAAATATACCATGCACACGGTCCTCGTAAGCAAGCAGGGGTGGCCATCCTCATATCGAATAAAATCGGCTTCAAGACTAAGTTAATCAAAACGGATAAATAAGGTCATTATATACTGTTAAAAGGCACCATTCACCAACAAGACATAACAATTATCAATATTTATGCATCAAATGATGGTGCTGCAACATTCATAAAATAAATTCTCCTCAAGTTCAAGAATCAAATAGACCACAACACAATAATTATGGGTGACTTCAACACACCTCTCTCACCATTGGACAGATCCTCCAAACAAAAGTTGAATAAAGAAACTATAGAACTAAATATCACAATCAATAACCTAGACTTAACTGACATATATAGAATATATCAACCATCATCAAGTAGATATACTTTTTTCTCAGCAGCACATGGATCCTTCTCAAAAATAGACCATATATTATGCCATAGGGCAACCCTCAGTAAATATAAAGGGGTGGAGATAATACCATGCATTTTATCTGATCATAATGGAATGAAACTGGAAATCAATGATAAAAGAAGGAAGGAAAAATCCTACATCACATGGAAAATGAACAATAGGTTACTGAATGATCAATGGGTTACAGAAGACATAAAGGAGGAAATCAAAAAATTCTTAGAGATAAATGAAAATACAGACACAACATATAGGAATCTATGGGACACAATGATAGCAGTTTTAAGAGGAAAATTCATCGCCTGGTGGTCATTCCTCAAAAAAAGAAAAAACCAACAAATAAATGAGCTCACACTTCATCTCAAAGCCCTAGAAAAGGAAGAGCAAAACAACAGCAAATGTAGCAGAAGGCAAGAAATAATTAAAATCAGAGCGGAAATCAATGAAATTGAAACAAAAGAAACTGCTGAAAAAATTAACAAAACTAAAAGTTGGTTCTTCGAAAAAATAAATAAGATCGACAGACCTTTAGCCATGCTAACGAAGAGAAGAAGACAGAGAACTCAAATTACTAACATATGGGATGAAAAAGGCAATATCACAATAGATGCTACAGAAATACAGAAGACAATTAGAAATTATTTTGAAAACCTATATTCCAATAAAATAGAAGATAGTGAAGACGTCGATAAATTTCTTAAGTCATATGATTTGCCCAGACTGAGTCAAGAGGATACACACAATTTGAACAGACCAATATCAATGGATGAAATTGAAGAAGCCATCAAAAGACTACCAACCAAGAAAAGCCCAGGACCGGATGGGTATACAGCGGAGTTTTACAAAACCTTTAAAGAAGAATTAATACCAATACTTTTCAAGTTATTTCAGGAAATAGAAAAAGAGGGAGCTCTTCCAAATTCGTTCTATGAGGCCAACATCACCCTGATTCCGAAACCAGACAAAGACACCTCAAAGAAAGAAAACTACAGACCAATATCTCTAATGAACCTAGATACAAAAATCCTCAATAAAATTCTGGCGAATCGAATACAAAAACACATCAAAAAAATTGTGCACCATGATCAAGTAGGATTCATCCCTGGGATGCAAGGATGGTTCAATATACGGAAATCAATAAATGTTATTCACCACATCAACAGACTTAAAGATAAGAACCATATGATCATCTCGATAGATGCAGAGAAAGCATTCGACAAAGTACAGCATCCCTTTATGTTCAAAACATTAGAAAAACTAGGGATAACAGGAACTTACCTTGACATTGTAAAAGCTATCTATGCTAAGCCTCAGGCTAGCATCATTCTGAATGGACAAAAGTTAAAGGCATTCCCTCTAAAATCCGGAACAAGACAGGGATGCCCTCTATCACCACTTCTATTCAATATAGTTCTCGAAACACTGGCCAGAGCAATTAGACGAAAGAAATTAAAGGCATAAAAATAGGAAAAGAAGAACTTAAATTATCACTATTTGCAGATGACATGATTCTATACCTAGAAGACCCAAAAGGGTCTACAAAGAAACTACTAGAACTAATAAATGAATTCAGCAAAGTGGCAGGATATAAAACCAACACGCATAAATCAAAGGCACTTCTGTATATCAGCGACAAAACTTCTGAAACGGAAATGAGGAAAAACACTCCATTCACAATATCCTCAAAAATAATAAAATACTTGGGAATCAACCTAACAAAAGAGGTGAAAGATTTATAAAATGAAAACTACAGAACCCTAAAGAGAGAAGTAGAAGAAGATCTTAGAAGATGGAAAAATATACCCTGTTCATGGATAGGCAGAACTAACATCATCAAAATGGCGATATTACCAAAAGTTCTCTATAGGTTTAATGCAATGCCAATCAAAATCCCAACGGCATTTCTTGTAGAAATAGATAAAGCAATCATGAAATTCATATGGAAAAATAAAAGACCCAGAATAGCAAAAGCAATTCTAAACAGGAAGTGTGAATCAGGCGGTATAGCGATACCAGATTTCAAACTATATTACAGAGCAATAGTGACAAAAACAGCATGGTACTGGTACCAAAACAGGCAGGTGGACCAATGGTATAGAATAGAGGACACAGAGACTAATACACAAAGTTACAACTATCTTATATTTGATAAAGGGGCTAAAAGCATGCAATGGAGGAAGGATAGCATCTTCAACAAATGGTGTTGGGAAAACTGGAAATCCATATGCAACAAAATGAAACTGAATCCCTTTCTCTCGCCATGCACAAAAGTTAACTCAAAATGGATCAAGGAGCTTGATATCAAATCAGAGACTCTGCATCTGATAGAAGAAAAAGTTGGCTCCGATCTACATACTGTGGGGTCGGGCTCCAAATTCCTTAATAGGACACCCATAGCACAAGAGTTAATAACAAGAATCAACAAATGGGACTTACTTAAACTAAAAAGTTTTTTCTCAGCAGGAGAAACAATAAGAGACGTAAATAGGAAGCCTACATCCTGGGAACAAATTTTTACTCCTCACACTTCAGATAGAGCCCTAATATCCAGAGTATACAAAGAACTCAAAAAATTAGACAATAAGATAACAAATAACCCAATCAACAAATGGGCCAAGGACCTGAACAGACACTTCTCAGAGGAGGATATACAATCAATCAACAAGTACATGAAAAAATGCTCACCATCTCTAGCAATCAGAGAAATGCAAATCAAAACCACCCTAAGATACCATCTCACTCCAGTAAGATTGGCAGCCACTATGAAGTCAAACAACAACAAGTGCTGGCGAGGATGTGGAGAAAAGGGTAGTCTTGTACATTGCTGGTGGGACTGCAAATTGGTGCGGCCAATTTGGAAAGCAGTTTGGAGATTCCTGGGAAAGCTGGGAATGGAACCACCATTTGACCCTGCTATTGCCCTTCTCGGACTATTCCCTGAAGACCTTAAAAGAGCATGCTACAGGGATACTGCCACATCGATGTTCATAGCAGCACAATTCACAATAGCTAGACTGTGGAACCAACCCAGATGCCCTTCAATAGATGAATGGATGAAAAAAAAAATGTGGCATCTATACACAATGGAGTACTATGCAGCAATAAAAAATGACAAAATCATAGAATTTGCAGGGAAATGGATGGCACTAGAGCAGATTATGCTTAGTGAAGCTATCCAATCCCTAAAAAACAAATACCAAATGTCTTCTTTGATATAATGAGAGCAACTATGAACAGAGCAGGGAGGAAGAGCAGGAAGAAAAGATTAACATTAAACAGAGACATGAGATGGGAGGGAAAGGGAGAGAAAAGGGAAATTGCATGGAAATGAAGGGAGACCCTCATTGCTATACAAAATTACATATAAGAGGTTGTGAGGGGAATGGGAAAATAAATAAGGAGAGAAATGAATTACAGTAGATGGGGTAGAGAGAGAAGATGGGAAGGGAGGGGAGGGGGGATAGTAGGGGATAGGAAAGGTAGCAGAATACAACAATTACTAATAGGGCATTATGTAAAATTGTGGATGTGTAACCGACGTGATTCTGCAATCTGCATTTGGGGTAAAATTGGGGGTTCATAACCCACTTCAATCTAATGTATGAAATATGATATGTCAAGAGCTTTGTAATGTTGTGAACAACCAATAAAAAAAGTAATAAAAAAATAAAATGAAATAAAATAAAAAATAACATGAAATTTTTACAGAAATTCTCATAGAAGTATTAAAAGTTATGAACAATATCATCAATGTTTTGTTGTTATCATTTGTTTCTTTAGTGACACAGATCATCTTACATGCAATTATTCACATTCCCTGTTCCTTAAGAGTTGTGATTCTCTGCCTTAAATGAATCTGTCCTCCAGAGGACATTTAGCAAAATCTGAGTTTTAGTTGTCACAACTCCGGGGTTGGAGAAGGGGAGCCGGGAAGAACAAGGAGGGAAGAACAGGGGATGTACTGGGGAATGAAAATGAGCAAATTATACTGTTTTATTGTTTACATGTATGAATATATTACAACAAATCCCACTGTTATATATATATTATAATGTGCCAATAAAAAGGGAGAAAAAGATTAAAAAAAAACTGGGGGGTCGGGGTGCAATTGTCATCTAGTATGCAGAGGAAAGAAATACTGCTAAACATTCCATAATGCACTGGACAGGTTCCCACAAGAAAGAATTATCCACCTCAAAATATCAATAAAGCTGAGTTAAGAAATCATTAATTTCTCAAGGGCATAATTTTAATTCACAGGGCTTTTTATAAACTAGGCTGGGAGTTTAGACTATATATTTAACTTCCTCATGATTGAGAACTGGCAAAAGGATGTGTAGTGAATTAATAAATCCGCAAAATAAAAGGTTATGCTATTTAGATAACTCTTCTTAAAAGGATTCCTCTTAAATAGTTTCAACTGTATTACACAATAGTGATTTTTTTAAAAAAAAGTCACTGGTAAACATCTGTTGTTTACTGAAAAGAGTTCCAAAGATCTACATTTATGTGGCACATGTATCTCTGTTGTGAAGACCCTAACTTACCCAAGCAGATAGCCACGGAGCTGGGCTACATTAGAATACCTAGCTTTGTTACTGAGCAGGAAAGTCATAAAATTATGAACCATCTGGCAAAGAATAGATTATTCTAACCAGAAAAATTCTGAAGGAATAGACTACAAATAAGCAAGACTTTTCATATTTATTAAAATTTTTAATTTGTAAAGCACGTATTTTACAACTCAAGACAATTACACTTCCTAGGTACATTTCTCAGAGAAATGAAAATTAATGTCCAATAAAAAACATGGACACATATGATTATCCATAGCATCTTTATTTGTAAAAACCCCAAAACTATAAGCAACTAAAATGTTCCTTAATAGATGAAAGGCCAGGGTCTGGGGATGTAGCTCAGTGGAAGAGTGCTTGCCTAGCATGCATGAAGCACTGGGTTCGATCCTCAGCACCACATAAAAATAAACAAATAAAATAAAGGCATTCTGTCCATCTACAACTACAAAAAAAAAAAAAAAAAAAAAAGATAAAAGGCCAAACTGTAGTACATCCATACCATGGAGTACTACTCAACGATAAAAAGAAATAAACTGCTACTATATGAAACAATTTGGAAAAAAACTAAAGGTATTAATTATGCTGTGAACAATCTCAAAAGGTCAAACACTGTATAATTCCATCTATTCAATATTCTCAAAATAAAAAAAATTAAGAAATGAGGAAAGAGTAACAGGAGTTTTCAGCAACTAGAGATAGCTGGGGCCAAGGTACACAGAACATCTCTATTTCATCTTTGCAACTTCCTGTGAACCCATTTTAAAACTTTGTTTTAAAATAATGAACCTAAATTCTGCTCAGTTATTGTTTTAAGTGAAACTCACTTGGATTTTATTTCCCAAACCCAGAAGATTTTGATATTATCCATTTATCCATTTTACCTGATAGTTAACTAACAAGGCCTTCTTTGTTTCATTCTTGGAATGAAAGCTGATAGATGACAATACAAGAAAGAAGGAAGTTGATTTCTCTAACTTGTTATGGCAGGAGAATACATATCTAGCTAATCATTAGTCAATCAACAAATAGGACAAATAGTGAACAAACAAAACACAGTTCCTGATTTCTAAGAACTGAAGAGTCCAGGGGGAAATAAACAAATATTTATAAATAATTACATTTACATAACTATAAGTTTGCTGCTACAAATAGCCTAAGTACAGACTACTATACTTAATTGAATTTATCTATGGAATAATTTAAAACTTACATATCAAGATTAGAGATCATCCTTTTTTTGTGCTGTTTTTTTTTTTTGTATTTTTAGGTTTTTTTCATATTAAACATTATTTTATAACTAGAAAAAATGTATAGGGGAAAAATCATGACCTTGAAAAATTTATTCAATATAGGCAATACTGATTCAAAGGTATAAACAAAATATATAGTCTGAACTACAATGTAATGGCTATAATAAACCTAAAATTCTTTGTAACAGAAACTTGCAATATTAGCAGCATTTCAGAGACTTACTGATTTTAACAGTGAAAAGAAATGAAGGTATACACAATTCTCATTCAACCAAAACACTAGAGATCAAATATGACATTTACTGGAGTATTTAAAATATTTTTCATTTTAAATTTTCTATGTCATACTTAATATTCAGTATATATATTCAGTAACATCAAGGCAGAAGTGTGACCAGTCTTGGAAACCATCCCCTATAATTTCACAAAAGTAAGGGCCAATATTAGGGACCATCCCCTATAATTTCAACCCCTAAAAGTAATTATTTTATGTTACATAACATCACAATACTTATTACTATATTAAATAAGATATATGTATATTATGTGTATATTATATTACACACAACACACACACACACACACACACACACACACACACACACACAAACAATTGGGGATTCCTATAGCTCCTGAATGGGGACTTTGACATGGATTCATAGAGCAGGGATTATGCCTAGAGACTGAGATCAACCATGTGGGAAATCAGTTAAACGTACATAACAAAGCCCTAATAAAAAATCTTTTAACATCAAGGCTCAGATGAACCCTACTGGTTAGCAATACTCTGTATCATCACATGTCCATACCAGGAGAGAAAGCATCCTGACTGCTTCAGGAGCAAATAATGTAAACACTGCATCGGATACCATTTCTGGGCTCCACACTATGCATTTCTTCCCTTAACTAACGTAAATCTGTATACTTTCTCTGTAATAAATTCTATCTGTGAGTGTAACAGCAGTCAGTGAGTTCTGTGAATCCTTCCAAAAACATGATTGAACCAGAGGATGGTTTAGGGAACCCTTGAACTTGTAATTGGTGTCAGAAATAAGGCCAGTCTAGGAGGTCATCCCCTATAATTTCACAATTGACTAAAATTTCACAGTTAGCTTCAGAGCTAAGGGTAGTCCTAGGAACTGTGCCATCTAACTCCTCACACTGACTCAAATGAATGGCTCTTGCAATTGTGCCTCATCTTTCTCTCCTGCATCATCAATTTTCCCTCTAATGTATCATTCCTATCATATAAAACAAAACTTAACATTCCCACATTTTAAAAAATATTTCTTGACATATATTCTTCTGGCTATTAATCCTTTTTTACCCCTCCTGTATCAAAAAATAACTAGAAATAATTGTCTTTACTCACTATTACCATTTTTTTCTCTTTCAATTTTCTCATGAACATGTCAATCAGGCTTCTGCCCCAATCTCTCCATAAAACTGTCCATCTTTGTCATAAAATCCAAGTTATTTTTCAATCCTCACCTCACCTGCTCACACAATTCTGATTTTAAAATCAGCTTAGCTTCTAAGAAACTATAATCTCTTGGCTTCCCTCCAAACTTACCAGCTAGTCCTATTTAGTCTAAGCTTCCATGTTAAAATGTGGTAATAATCGTCAGATGTTTTTTCCTTCCTATTATCTACTTATTAAATAATGTATGTCTTCTAATACCATAGCTTTTAATACACTCACTTCTCCCTTAAGTCAACACTCTTAATTTTTTAAGTAATAACACTAAAAAAGAAAAAGTTCTATTGTGAACATACTTAGGGTAACCAAATCAAATTGGTTTCTTTCCTGTAGGGAATCTCAGACCTGTTAATATGCTAATAAGCATGCTGAATAAGCATTTTACCAATAATTACTAAAATCTAGGCCACAATTTTGAAAGTTTAGAATCAACATTCTTCTACAATTAGGAAATAACTATATTTTTTCCCATGGAAGTAATATTATCATTTTCAGAATCCTTCTGCTGGAATAAAACATTTCAAAAAACTAAACTGCCATACCTTAAAAATGAACAAAATGTTTGACTTATGTGAAATTCATATAATTTGAAAAGCTTTAATCTATAAAGAACTCCTTCAAATTAATAATAGAGGTATAAACCACACAATATAGAACATGAAGAGGCAATTCACAGAAAACACACAAATGGCAAATAACTGAAGAAGTTCAGAATCTTCTCTAACAATCAAAGAAATAAAAGTTAAGAGGACTGGTAGATCCAGCAGTGCACAACTATAATCCCAGCGACTCAGGGTGCTGAAGCAGGAGGAAAGCCTCAGAGACTTAGCAAGACTCTGTCTCAAAATCAAATGTAAATGACTGAGATGTAGTTCAGAAGTAGAATGCTCTTGGGCATATAATATTTATATATATATATTTATATATATATATATATATTTTATATATGTTCAGTAAAGATTAAAAAAATTAATACCATAGATATGTAGTGAAATCAGCACTTCCGTATACTCTAGGGATGTGACCTCACACATCCTTTACATCTTTATTGAAAATAACTTCTCTCAAATATTTTAAATTCTCATGTATTTTATCCTGACAATTCTATTCCAGAATTTGTCTTACGAAAATCTAACACAACTATTCAAACAAAAATTTTTCTTCCAGAATTATTTGTAATAATAAAAAGACTAGAAAAATGTTTTAAAAGTAGATATAGTTAGGCTAAAATATATTCTAGGTTCATGCAAAGAATAATACTATTTTAGAAATGAGGTAGATTCATATATACTAATAGCAAAAAGGCACAAGGAAACATACCTGTCACAATAGGTATGCAGAATTAAATGTTAAACTGTCCTACTACTCTAATGTCAAGCCTCTGAATCAGTCTGATCAAAGAGCACACTAATAAAAAGCATGGTATTTAAAAACCATGGATTTGGAACTTACCATTTAAATGAATCAAGACTTTTTTTTTTTTTTTTAAAGAGAGAGTGAGAGACAGAGAGAGAGAGAGAGAGAGAGAGAGAGAGAGAGAGAGAGAGAGAGAGAGAATTTTTTAATCTTTATTTTTTAGTTTTCGGCGGGCATAACATCTTTGTTTTGTATGTGGTGCTGAGGATCGAACCCGGGCCGCACCACACGCATGCCAGGCGAGCATGCTACCACTTGAGCCACATCCCCAGCCCCTCAAGACTTTCTTAATACTGTTCAAAACAAAACCAAAACCAGAAATAAACCAACTGATATTTTAGAAATTATGTAATCAGTGAATCAGGATGTTTAAATGCACCATTATTTAATCTTACTTTAAGAAAGTAATCAATTTAGTCCAAAGATCCTGCCAAGATATGAGTTCAAAAAGAATTATTTACATGGAATTTGTAAAACAAATGTAATAATTGGTGAAACCCCCTTTCCTTTTGAATACATAATTAGTAAAATTCTGGAAATAAGTAAAGCTACAATTACTAATGTCTGGGAATGAAAAATAAGCTGATTCTATCAAATATAATGTTGGTCATCTTCAGAAGGTCTTCCTATTCTTATTTGACTATGCTCCAATAAATGTATCTGTTGCTTTCTTAAACATTTTTAATGCACCAACTCTGTCTTTCTAGGTTATCCCATGACATCTTATTCCAATTCCTATTCACAGAATAGATGTATTATTTAACCTCAGTCATTATTCTCAGCACTTAGGGAAATGGCAATAAACAACAATTTCCTACCTTTTTAGAGTTTTTTGAATTCTGGTGAGGTTTATGCTCTACAAAGGAGTAAGCTTATTAGGAATCTGGTTCTCTTCAGGTTCAAAATGATGATCAATGTACTAGATAGATAATAGTGAAAATAACATGGGAAAGTATAGGTTGGATTGCCTATTACATTAAAGGAACCTTCTGCAGTAAGTTTAAGAAAGAAAATCATAAAACTTTAGGGGCTGGGGTTGTGGCTCAGTGGTAGAGCACTTGACTATCATGTGTGAGGCACTGGGTTTAATAACTCAGCACCACATAAAAATTAAAAAATATATAAAATAAAGGTATCATGTCCATCTACAACTTAAAAAAAATAACACTTCAGTTTTCTAGATTTCTAAGCACATGTAAGTCACTACAAATAAACTAAAAGACGATTATAATATACCACTACATATAAGCTCATTTTTTAAAAAGTTCAAAAAACAATAATTGCTGATATTCTTTTTTTAACAAGTATGAATACAAAATGTATAGTTAGTAAACTCAGTGGGGTCAACTCTCTGTGTTTATGTGTTTTAAAGAGACAGGTTCTCACTGTTGCCCAGAATAGCCTCAGACTCCTGGGTTCAAGTGTTTTTCTTGCTTTAGACTTCCCTGAAGTCGGGAGTACAGGGTAAATCGTCACACCTGACTTTGTGCAGCATTTTAAAATGACATATTTTGTGTGATAGGTTTTCATTTTGTTGTTATATTAGCCCTTGTACTGATTTTTCGCCCCCAAGGGTTGAATGTAGTTCAGTGATAAGCACTTGCCTAGCATGCTTAAGGCCATAGGTTCAAATCTGCAACACCATGACAGAAAAAAAAAAAAAAATCCAGTAAACATTAAAAAACTCAATAATGAAGCACAAAGAACTTCCATTATTCTATTCCTGGAAATAATATCATTACTATAACACTAAACTCTGTATGCCTTATTGTAGCTACTAGTGTAAATTAGCAGACTCTCTCTCTTGTCTTCAAGCAATCAAAATTATAAACTAGTTAACTGTGTAAAATATCTATCCTTTGCACTGATTTCAATCTACTCCCAAATTACAATGAGATTTTTAGAATTTACTTTTTTCTCCTTAATTTCACTCTTGATATTGAGAGAGACAGAAATAGAGGAAGGCAAGGAAGAGAAAAATTAGGGAAAATGTTTGAATTCTTAGAGCAATTTGCAAGTATGGTTAAAAACCAAAATCACTTCAAAACTACTAGCATTAATGTATCTATATTTGGAACGGTTTGCTTACAAAACTAATACTGGGGTCTGGGAACATAGTTCAGTGGTAGATTCCTTGTCTACATGATTTCTGAGGCCCTGGAATGGATCCTCAGAAACATGAAAAAAAGATAGAAAACTACTACTATATAATTGATAATTGGCTAATTACTAATTACTCAATAATTATTAACATATTAATGTTATATTAATACTACTAATTTAATATACTAAATAATTACCACTTACATAGCTCTCTTTAAAAACATAATTCTTCAATTATTCCTTTTTTTCTGTTTGTCACTTACCACAGGTTTCTTTGTTGTTTTGTTTTCTGTGCTGGGGATCAAACTTACATGCATGCAAACCATATACTAATACCACTGAGCTATAATCTAAGAAATTTCATAAGTTTTTCTTTTCCATGACTCATAACCCCATTAATAAAAAAGTTATTAAATAGTCCTAACATTTTTCTAGCATTTCCTGATACAGAGATAAATGTGTTGAAATATGAGGCTATTCAAAAGAAGATTTTAACATTTTTATTTTAACTCAAAGAACACAGAATATTTCAATAAATGTGAGAAACTATTAAAAGGCAAACATTTTTCCTATTACAGAGTTTTTTCCATCTAGTTAGGTCAAAACAAATAACAAAAATAAATCCTTATTTTGTTTTTTAATACTGGGGACTGAACCCATTTCTCATTTATTCTAGTCAAGTACTCTATTGCTGAGTTAACATCCCCAAACCTTCAATTATATTTATTTTGAGATATGGTCTGGCTTAATCATTCAGGGTAGCCATGAACTTGGAATTCTCCTGCCTCAGCCTCCAAGTAGCTGGGATTACAGGTATGTGTTACCATAACTGGGTCTAAACTAAAACATACTTAATGTAAAATATATACCTTATTTTTTTGTAAAAAGTACCTAAAAAATGTTTTATAAAGAAATGAATTGTAAAAATTCATTACTGAAACTTTCATCATGCTAAACAATTTGATACAATAGGTTCCATATCTTAATTCATGATTAAGAAAATGGGTGCAGTAGTGCACAAGTGTAATTCCAGGAGCTCAGGAAAGTGAGGCAGGAGGATCTTAAGTTCAAAGCTAGCCACAGCAACTTAATGAGGTCCTAAGCAATTTAGCAAGATCCTGTCTCAAAGTAAGTAAATAAAAAGGGCTGGGGATATGACTCAGTGGTTAACATCCCAGCATTCAATCCCTAGTACCAAAAATGAAACAAACAAAAAAGAAATTGGATGCTGCCAGAATACTCTATAACTTTTCTAAATCTTCTTTATTTTTAGAATCACAATTTTGTTTGGTGTTTTTTGATTCTGAGATACCAAAATTTAAAAGCACATTTTTATTTATACCCAAGACAGACATTTAAAAACAGAATTTCCTCAATAATTTCCATATTTTTTTCCTTTGAAAAGTATTTATTTTTTCAAATCACACCTCTACATAGTTATTTTTTGTATAATCTGTGTTTTCTATCCAGAAACTCATGAATGATGAGAACTAAGCAAAAAGTAACATTAGTACTATAGTAAAAATAAAAATGATACATTTGTATAAAATGCCATTTTAAATTGCTATGAATATC
The DNA here is from genome assembly GCF_964194105.1 of Spermophilus citellus. Classification (NCBI taxonomy): domain Eukaryota; kingdom Metazoa; phylum Chordata; class Mammalia; order Rodentia; family Sciuridae; genus Spermophilus; species Spermophilus citellus. Next base: position 85,594,831 of record NC_138198.1, read on the forward strand.
TTGACTCTTTTTCTCCAAAAACAGTAACTAATTTCTACATGCTCACTGCTTTATTTTCTTCTTCCAATCACATCATACTGTATCAAACTACCCTATAGAGGCATCCATTTCTGTGTACACCCTATCTTTCCCTAACTATAGGTTTTTAAGAAGTGTGCTATCAAAATCATCATCAGTTTTATCACTCTCTCAGATATATCTGAATGACCTTCCTTCTGATTTAACACTGACTGGATCTTGCTATTGTTTTGAACCTTTAAATGAAGTAAATAAAAAAGAAAGAAAATACTTCATAATGGGCATTAAAGAACTTCAGGGGGGAAAAATGCAGCCAAAACCAGTTTTGTGAAACTGTACCAACAGTTAAGTCTATTACCTGTTTTCAATATCTCTCATCAAAATTATACTTTCTTCTTTACTAATATTTAAAAATTAAATAGTATTTCATCATAAAATAATTCAGTAGTACATTAACTTTCTTTATCTGAGTACATTTCAGTAATCTATTTTTTATAATCAGATCTAGGAAATTTTATTTCAAATATACTTAATTTTCTTATATTCTTAACCTCACCACATTTTGTAAGTGAAATAACTTTATGCTGGCAAGATGCCAAATGTTTTAACAGGCAATTAGCAGAACAGAACACCATTTACTGGTTTTTAGTTTTTATTCAAGGATACTTAAAAGAGAAACATGATAACAATTTCACTCTCTGAGACTGGTAATAAACTTTAATGGACTCAGACCACTCTAAGAAGAGTAGAGCAGCACCTCCACTGAACATTCTAATATCAAACCCTGACTAAGTCCAAAGAAAGTAATATAAACTAATATATCCTTAAAAAGTAAAATGAACCTTAGAGCAGATTTATTTAAGAAGGTGTACCTGCAAAGGCAAAAATTATATTCTCATTTTTCTAGCTCTAAACAAAATGTTTGATTATTCAATGATTTGCTTTAAAAACAACTCAATAATATAAAAAAATCTCCTAATAAACTGTTCAAATGACAAATTTTTTAAATCTTGAAAAGCTAACTTCAGCAATTTAATTTATAAATGTTAAAAAAAAGATTTAATCTAACATCAAACTCAACATTCCCCTTTTTTTAAAAGCATGACTGTTTCTTACTACTTAATTTTTTATGAATCAGCTAACAACCTGATATAAATATGTACTTTAAAAGGGAAACACAGCACGTTAGTATAGAACAAAGCTTAATTACCTTGATTTGGTTGCATATTCATATTTGGTCGAGGGCCATAGTTTCCCATTGGCTGCCCTTGACTCATTGTCATCTGATTCTGTACTGGCATGCTCTGTGATGATGGCACAGAATGGTTGTAACCTCCCATGGATCCATGGCTACTTGAAGGCATATTCATGGAACTGTTTGTCATATTGAGTTGATTGGGTCCAGGTCCCTGCATAGGCATATGGTTAGGCCCTTTGAAGAAAAATGATCAGAACCAAAATATTGAAAGTTAAAGAGATGGTTTATACAAAAGTACCTAAAATAGCTATTTGTAGGTTTTTTTCATCATTGTAGTCATAACACTAAACAATAATTTGAATATTTAATAGCAAACAAATCGCTCATATGAATGATAGAAAACACTGTGAATATTCTTATTATTCCCATCTTAGAGATTAAGAAACTGATGTATTAGGAAAGCCAAGAATACTCTGAAAAAGAAGAGTAATAAGGGTAAACTAGCTTTATGAGACAGCAAAACATAAAGCTGGAGTAATTAAAGATGTAGTACTAATTAATATGAATGAATAGATTAACAGATCAATCAACCAGAATAGGATCTAAAATATACCCAAATACATAGTAAGGTAAGTGATAATAGTAGTGATATTAAGTATCAGTGGGCAGCAAAAAAATTAATTCAGTAAATGGTATTGTGGCAATGGTGTAGTCATCTGGAAAAAAAAATTAGCTGGATCACCTCATTTCTCCCAATAAAACTAATCTACTATGTATAAAAATTTTAAACATTAAAAAAGAAGAAAAAAGAAACAATATTACAGAATCTCAAAAAGGAGAAACTTTAAAATAATCTTGGGAGGAAAATGCTTTCTAGAAATTCCACACCTTTAAAAACAAAAATTGATAAAACAGTGCTGTACACCTATAATCCCAGGGGCTCAGGAGGCTGAAACAGGAAGATTCACAAGTTAAAAGCCAGCCTCACCAATTTAGCAAGGCCCTAAGCAACTTAGCAAGACCTTGTTTCAAGATAAAAAATAAAAAGGGCTGCGGATATGGCTCAGTGAAGTGATTAAACACCTCTGGGTTTAATCCCCGATACCAACAACAATTAAAATATAAAATTTGATCATTGTATTGTCATGTATACCTAATTAAAACAAATAAAAAAGGGGGGAGATGAAAGACATGAATAAAAAGCTCAAAGAAACCTAAAAATAGATTCATAAACAAGGAATGACTGATTGCTTTACTTAAAAAAACTAAAATACAATTTTCACCTTAGATTCTCAAAAATCAACTTTAATAAACCTATATTTTAAAGAAAGAAGCACTTTCAGATACTACACAGAGAAAAAAATGTAAATAAGTATTATTTTTTATACAGGAACTTCACAATAAGGTTATCAAATTTTTAAATGTACATACTTTGAACCCAGCAATTTCAGTTCTAAGAATTTATTCTATATAAATATTTGGTACAAGTATGTAAAAAAGTATATGTGTTTTATAAATATATTCATGGCAGCACAACTTTATCAACATACAAGAAACAACATTTATTTCTATCAAAAGGAAAAGGGTTCAGATAAGTTAGGGTATATCCATAAAAAACAAACACAAAAACAAAAAATACATGATGCAGCAACCAAAAAGAATGAGGCAGCTCTTTATACACTGAATAGAGTAATGGTTTCTATGATAAATCTTTAAGAGGGAAAGAAGACATATAAGACTATTCAATGTGCTACAGTTTGTTTTTTTTTAAAAGAATAGTACAAAAAAAAAAAAAGAAAAATTTTTTGGGGGTAGAGACAAAGAAAGAGAGAAACCTCTTTGAAGGGTAACCAATGCCTCTCTGGAACTCAGTTTGGAGAGGTAAGGGCTATAAACCTTGGTACTTTTTTATTTTGGCTGCATGATCATGTATTATCTAGGGGTTTTTTGTTTGTTTTGTTTTGTTATCAGGAATTGAACCCAGGGGTGCTCAAGCACTGAGCCACATCCCCACCCCACCCCTTTTTTTTTTTGAAACAGGGCCTCGCTAAGTTGCTGAGGCTTGCTTTGAACTTGTGATCCTCCTGCCTCAGCCTCCCCAGCTGTTGGGATTATGGGCATGTGCCATCATGCCCAGCCTAGTTTTGATTTTTTAATCAATATTTTTTTAAAAAGGAACTGGGACTGAGAGGTTCTGTGGTCAAAATCAAATGGCATAAGTATCTCTAAAACTTAAATTATCAAATAACCTATTAGAACTAAAATAGGAAATTAAGAGCCAAGTTAAAATTAGTGTTCACATTAAAAAGGGTGACTAGATGCTATTATTACTAGGAGAGTCCCCTAACTATTATTTTAGATGCTCTACAATACAAGTCTTAAATGGTTGATAATCTCTGGGTTATGGAAAGAATGTAACTATTTCAGATGGCCTTACACCAAAATAAAAACCAAAATGTTAGGATATTAATTGTGCACTTCTCAAATGCTTACTTGGTCTTGGGCTTCACTGTTATCTGGAGATATGTTATATACCTAATATAATTACACATACCTTTATGTTGTATACCTGATCGAAGGTACTACCATCAAAGATCACAGAATTCCTAACTAATCTGTATTAGCACTGCTCTTATAGTTCTAAAAACAATGTGTCCCAATAAGCTAAATGTGGATTTAGCAAACAGCTTTCTCCTGACTACAACCTAACTGCAAACTAAAAAGTAGTTCTGTCTTTATTCCTACCTCCATACTGTGTGGGAGCCATCAATGCTGAGAGTCTTAGCAGGAAATAAGAGAGCCAATGAAATAGCATTTACCTCCTACATGATTAGTGTCACATCAATCTTCTAAACTAGGCTACCTTGCCTCTTTTGCTCTGTGTTCCCCCCTTTGTTTCTTTTACTATATCTGTTGTCCTTGGAACCAATGCTACCAACAACACAATCAGCTGGAAAAGATACTATCGTAAGGATGCTAATTATTAACTTTAACAATAAACTGTTCTATAATTTAAATTTACTATCCTTATTGCTAGACATGTTTGTTTGCTTTTTTCTACCGAAAATAGTCTTTGTCTTTAGAAAGCAAAAATATTCTCGTATTAAAGGTAGAGAATACTCTGCCAAAAATGATAGTTATCATCATTACTATTGTTACACAAACTGAAGATATTTTCAGCAAACAATAACTAAATAAGCACCAATGGCCTAAAAGACACCATTCTAGTGATTCTAAAGTTAAATGGACAAAGAGAAACAAGAATGGCAAAATATATGAGAAAGCTTACACTATTTCTTAGCTTTTAATTTTGCTTTAAAATCAATTTCCATATTTGTTATACTAAAAACATATGTATTCATAAAAGTCCTGATTCAGTATCAGTAATATCTATGAAGAAATACTAAATACACCAGCACTTTAGAGTTTGTTTTTGTTTCTTTTTCCCATGTGTTTTTCTCAGTGATACTGCTTCAGAGATCAAAAAATTTTTAAGTAAATAAAAACTCAGGGATGTTAGAATACCTTTTTGTAAACATATTTTATTTCTTAAGCCATGGTACAATGACTTTTTCCCCAAAAAAAGCTTCTAAAGCCAACTATGTTGCATAGTTTCAGACAGACTAAATTTAGCCAGTTCTGTTCATCAGAGGAATGCTGTGTGTCAGCTACATCAAAGCCCAAGGGCAGCCTGATAAACACTGAATACAGGTCACGTAGCTCTGTAGCTAACAAACTGTAAGAGAGCTTGTACTCGGGGGCATTCAAAGCAGTTTTGTCATCAACAATCTAGTATCCCTTGAGCCCCCATGTCGTTTCAGTTGCTAAGCAACTCTGGTGTTAATGTCTTAGAGGAGAAAAACTTACCAGGCATCTGGCCGTTCATCTGGTTCTGCATGTGTGGTGCAGGAGGACCCCCACCTACCATTCCATCTGAAGGCATGTTGTGAGAGCGTGGAGGTGGGGGAGGGCCGCTCTGATTCATCACTCCAGGACCCATAGGCATATTCTGTGTGGGTGGCTGAAAGAAGACAGTTTAGCAAAACAAGAGAAACAGTTACACCAATGTATAAAAGATGCATATGGAATAACAGTTGACTATATTATTAAATTGGACAAACAAAACAACAAATGCATTTCAATTTCTTCTAATGTATTTTAATCATGGACTTATAAATATCATATATAATACCCCCCAAAACTTCACAAGATGCTTAGCATTTGAGCACCTTAGGACAAAAACAGACCACAATTAAAGTGTATTTTAATTTATAAAATCTCAATGGCAAAAAGGTTAACATTCTATACAAACAGAATTCTCATTCATTTATTTACTAAGGATTTCTAATGTAGCTATTGTTATTTAAATAACATTAAAAATTAATTCTCCTTTCATTACATATTTGAATATATTTACTAATCATTATTTTTACTTGAAAAGGGAGAATAATAAAAAATATAAAAGGACCAGAGGTCCAAAAATATGACATATTTTATACTGTTTGAGGTGCAGAAAAAGTGGTGGCAATGGAATAATGTTTTAAAACACAAAGATAATAGTTCAGTTCAATATTTTTGTGTCGACTACTGCTATAGATTGGAAACATTACTGATGGCCTCCAAGGGTACAGAGACAGCTGCCTCAAAAGGATGCCTTTGGCAAATTTCCTAATGAAATTTTCAAGAAAACCACTGACTAACCTTGAGAGTTCACAAAAGGGCAAAAGGAAAAACATAGATACAAGACAGTCTGCAACACAGGGCTCCCATCTTGGGAACATTTTGGTGGAGAAAGCAAATGGTTAGTTTCTTTCCAAATATCTATTTTTAACCCTACAGGTTAGAAGGACTTATGCTTTACAGATCTACTTTCTGTCTTTTTTCTCTGCTTCCCCATGATCTGAACATAATGTCCAAACCAGTAACTTCCTCCCACATTTTTTATTTTTGCTTTATTTTTAAAATTTTTTCCACAATATTTGTTGATCAGTTATTTACTATATACCTTTCCAGATTTTGTCAGCACAGTTGCCTCTGAAACACTTAACAGATATATATGTTATTCTTTAGCCAACACATGCACTCAAACCTCCAATCATTTAATGAATAGCTCATAGTGTAGAAATAACAAGTGCTGGGCTAGGTCTGTAGCTCAGTGGCAGAACGCTTGCCTAGCATGTGTGAAGCACAGGGTTCAATGCTTAGCACCACATAAAAATAAACAAATAAAACAAACGCATGCTGTCCATCTACAATTAAAAAAAAAACTATTTTTTAAAAAAGAAATAGCAGGTACTACTCTGATAGCACCTACAAAAGTTAGAATTTTAATTTCGTCACTACTAAATCCAGATAATTGGCGTTTATTAAGTATTCTTTTCAGCTCTCATCTTAATTTTTTATCCAACTTGTATCTTAAAACACTTAATAACCTTGTTTAGTTTTTAGACACAATACAAAAACCAAACATCAAGTCTATTACATATCTTACTTTTAATTATCCTTTACTTATCATGCTTTCAAACCTGGTTAATTATTTGTATTTCAACTCATAAAACATCACTAGTTGTTATTTACCATCCTAAGAGTAATAACTAACCCTTCTGCTAATAAAAGTGATAAAATCCTGACAAAATGCAAAAAAAAACTGTCTAAAAGCACTAAAGCACTATGTAACCAAAGAGGAACAGAAGCTACACTTCTTGAAAAAGGGGAAGAATGTTAAAAGACCAGCTCCCCAATTTCTTTGGCTTTTTCTGTGAGTGTGCAGTGTATGGAGTAAAAAGTGCCAAAACACAAAGCAGAAATTCTTCTGGATTAAGGGGGAATGAGTCAGTTTTTTAAAAATCGGCAGAAAATTAAAGAATAAAGTCCCCAAAAAAGGAAAACTACAGAAAGTGAAAAATTCAAGACAACTACTAGAAAACAGCAGTTAGGAGGCCAAAGAACCAAGCAGAGATTCCAGCTACTGCCTACTGCTAGGTATATAAAAGATTGGAGTACAGCCCATCCAGTTAGAGGGGACTTCATAAACAACTCCAGCTCTCCAGATTTCAGAAGAGCCTCACCTCAGACTAAGGTCAAAACTGAAATAGATTAGCCCTATAAATCTTTTAATGAACCCTCAATACTCAAGGTGATCTCCTAGTACTTCTCATACCAAAGGAAAACTTAATTCTCTTTAGAAGAAAAGAACACAATCTTTGATTTTCTAGAATTGTTATGTTTGCCCTTTTTCTTAAATACTGGGATGGATCCCAGGGGTTCTCTACCACTGAGCTCATCCCCAACCTTTTTTTAAAAAAATTTTTTGAGACACAATCTGACTAAATTGCCCAGGCTGGCCTCAAACTTGCAATCCTCCTCCATAGCCTCCCAAGTAACTGGGATTTCAGGTATGCAACCCTATCTAGACACAATGTCTGACATTTTATCATAAATCACAGGCATTTTAAAAAACCATCATAAATGGACAACACCCAATAGGATGGCTATAATAATAACTACCCAAATGGTAGGTGTTGGCTAAAATGTAGAGAAACAGGAATTCTCATATATGCTAGGAAAAGTGAAAAACGGTATAGTCACTTTGGAAAACAGTTTGGCAGTTCCTCAAGAAGTTAAATGTATGTCTACCATATCATCTAGCAAGTCCATTCCTGGTATTTATTCAAGAGAAATAAAACACATTCAGACAAAAGTTGTATACAAACATTCACTATGGCATAATTCACAATAGTCAAAAGATGGGAAAAAACGCAGATGTCCACCAACTGAGGAATGGCTAAACAAAATGTGGTTCATGAATACAATAGAGTATTATTCATTCACAGAAAAGGAATGAAGTTCTGACGCACGTTATAATATGGATAAACTTGAAAATATTCCAAGTGGGAGGAGCTGGACACAAAAGGGGCCACATGTTGTGTGACTACATTTATATTAAATGTCCAGAATAAGTAAGAGAAAGAGAGAAAAGATTAGCTGTTGCCACAGGATGGGGAGAAAGGGGAAGTGGGACTGACTGACATCATATATGAGTTGTATTTTCAGGGGTGATGGAAGTACTCTGAACTTAAGACTGCACTGTGAATATACTAACAACAAACACTGAATTATACACCTTAAAATGGCTAAAATGATGAAAGTTATGCTTTATAAATTTAATCTTAAGATAAAACTGGGGAATGGATAGTACACACCTGTAATTCCAGCTATTTGACAGCCTGAGGCAGAAGAACGGCAAGTTTGAAGCCAGCCTCAACAACGTGACAAGACCCTATCTCAAAATAAAAAAATAGGGCTGTGGCTGTGGCTCAGCAGTAGCACACTTGCCTGGCATGTGTGAGGCACTGGGTTCGATTCTCAGCACCACATATGAATAAATAAAATAAAGGTCTATCAACAATTAAAGAAATATTTTTAAAATAAATAAATAAACAAATAAATAAATAAATGAAAAAGACTGGGGAATGTAACTCAGTAGTAAAGCACCCCAAGTTCAACCTCCAGTACAAAAAACAAATTAATTAATTTTATTACATTTTAAAAGAATGAGTAACTAAAGGAAGTAACAAATCATTTTAAAAGACCAAATTCATTCAAATTTTTGAGTTACAGAGAATTTGAAATACCTGTGCTTGATATTTTCAAAGGTGAGGGGACAGGAAAGATGTAGAACTTTAGTAAACTCCTAGAATTTTTTAAAGGCCATCAGATATAAATCTAGAACTGGAAAATACAATCACTAAAGTGTAAATCAGCATGTCTGTCAACAGATGAATGGATAAAGAAAATGTGGTACATATACACAATAATGGAGTTTTATTCATCGATGAACAGAGACTTGGGTCTTTTGCAGGAGAATAGAATTTAAGAACTTCTGCTAAGCAAAATAAGGTAAACTCAGAAAGTCAAGGATCCTATATTTTCTCTTATATGTGGAAGCTAAACAGAAAAAAGGAAAAGAAAAGTAGTAGGGGGTAGGTCTAATGAAAATTGAAAGATCTATAGAGTAGAGAAAGGTTAGGTAGGAGAGGAGCAAATAGGGAAATTCAGGGGAATGATCAGAATAAATTACATTGTTACATTGTGCACTGGTAAAAAATACTTAACAACAAATCCCACCATTATGTACAACTAATGCACCAATTTTTAAAAATTGGGGGAAAAAAAGAATTCAATGGTTGGAAACAGCAAAACAGAGGATCAGAGAAGAAACTTACAGAAAAATTATACAAAGATATAAAAGAGAGAATATAAAAAAAGAACATGAAGACACAGAAAACATGATAAAAAGGTCTAGCACACACCTAACTGGAGTTATAACAAAGAGGATACAGAATAAAACACAACACTATTTGCAAAATACTGTAAGAATTTTCCAAAGCTAAAACAGAAAGAAAGGGGGGGGGGGGAGAAAAGAAGCCTCTAGCTTATGAACTATGAAGCTCTACAAATCTCAGGAGGATATAAAGAAAACCCTACCTTAAACACATCACAGTCAAAGTACTGAAAACCAAAGTCAAAAGAAAAAATTTAAAATCATTTAAGGAAAATGGAGCAGCAATAAGACTAGCACTGAATTTTTTTCTATCAGAAATAATGGAAACAGATGATTATAAAATGACAACTCTAAAGAGCTAAGACAAAGAAAAAAGAAAACAAACCAATCAGTTTAGAATTCTATATTGAAGAAAATATCCCTTCTGACATGGAAATGAAATAAAAATATTTTTTAATGAACAAAAGCTAAAAGAATTTGTTATATGAAATGACTTTACATAGAAGCACAGACTAGAGGAGTTATGAGAAAAGGTAAATATATGAGTATAAACTAATATTGACATTTAAAATAACAGCTAATGATGACTTGTATGGGGCTGGGGATGGGGCTCAAGTGGTAGCGAGCTCGCCTGGCATGCGTGCGGCCCGGGTTCGAACCTCAGCACCACATACCAACAAAGATGTTGTGTTCGCCGGCTGAGAACTAAAATAAATAAATAAATATTTTTTTAAAAAAATGATGACTTGTATGATTTAAACATATATAAAAATACGAATATAGGGTAAAATTAACACAAAAGACAGTAATTAAATGAAGTTAAATTGCTAAGGATCTTTCCTTTTTTTCTGCAAGTTTTAAAAGTATAGATCTACACTAGAATCTAAAAAATTAGTGATGAATATAATCTCAAAGGAAATCACTTAAAACATATTAAAAGTAGATAGCTAAAAATTTAATAGAAAAAAATAATGCTTGATTAATTCAAAGACAAAAACGGGACAAATAGAAAGCAAATGTCTGGTTGATAAGATTCAATTCCTACTATATCACCTTCTATATGAAATATTCATAAACTCATTCTAATATTTAATTGCCATGTAAGCAAAGATTATATTACATTATATTGGACTTAAAAACACACAACTAAGTACTGTTTACAAGAGACTTTAAATTCAAGAGTACAGATTATTTAAAAGAAAAAGACATAACCATGTAAACATTAATCAAAAGCATGATGACAATGTTATGTTACTATTGTACAACTGACTGATCACTGGGAATAGAGGGCTATGCCTTATTATGATAAAAGGATAAATTCAATGAGAATGTTTGACAATCACAAATTTGTATACATCTCCTAATATAGGTTCAACGAATTAGAATAATTCATAATAATGGCTGGAGATTTTAACATACTTTGCCTAGTAAGTCACAAGACCAAAAAAAGCAGGTCAACAAACGCAGAAGACTAAAATATAGGGACTGTTTTCTAAGCACAGTAGAATTAAACTAGTAACCAACAATAGAAAATTATTACTCAGAGAAGGAATCACAATGGAAATAAGAAATGATTAAACTGAATCAACTTGTGAGACTGAGTTTAAGGTATGTTTACAGGATAAGTTATATATTTAAAATGTGTATTTAAGAAGTTGGAAAAAAAAGCTATCTACAGTAGCTAAGCTCAATGCAATAAAAAGCAAATAAGAGAAAATTAAGATGTTAAGAGGACACAAAGAACAACTTTAGACAATGCATTTGATAATTTACTTGAAATGGAAAAATTCTTTTGAAAAATATAGCTTTTGGAAATTGACCAAAAAAATCTAAATAATCCTGTTAAAAAAACTGAATCCATAATTTAGAATCTTCCCTGAAGAAATCTCCTGATATAGATGGCTTCACTAAGGCTTCACTTCTAAACTATTAAGATAATAAAAAATTTCAGAGACTAATCCACAAAGTTACAACTATCTTATATTTGATAAAGGGGCTAAAAGCATGCAATGGAGGAAGGATAGCATCTTCAACAAATGGTACTGGGAAAACTGGAAATCCATATGCAACAAAATGAAACTTCTCTCGCCATGCACAGAAGTTAATTCAAAATGGATCAAGGAGCTTGATATCAAATCAGAGACTCTGCATCTGATAGAAGAAAAAGTTGGCTCCGATCTACATATTGTGGGGTCGGGCTCCAAATTCCTTAATAGGACACCCATAGCACAAGAGTTAATAACAAGAATCAATAAATGGGACTTACTTAAACTAAAAAGTTTTTTCTCAGCAAGAGAAACAATAAGAGAGGTAAATAGGGAGCCTACATCCTGGGAACAAATTTTTACTCCTCACACTTAGAATAGAGCCCTAATATCCAGAGTATACAAAGAACTCAAAAAATTAAACAAGATAACAAATAACCCAATCAACAAATGGGCCAAGGACCTGAACAGACACTTCTCAGAGGACATACAATCAATCAACAAGTACATGAAAAAATGCTCACCACCTCTAGCAGTCAGAGAAATGCAAATCAAAAGCACCCTAAGATACCATCTCACTCCAGTAAGATTGGCAGCCACTATGAAGTCCAACAACAACAAGTGCTGGCAAGGATGTGGAGAAAATGGTACACTTGTACATTGCTGGTGGGACTGCAAATTGGTGCGGCCAATTTGGAAAGCAGTATGGAGATTCCTGGGAAAGCTGGGAATGGAACCACCATTTGACCCAGCTATTGCCCTTCTCGGACTATTCCCTGAAGACCTTAAAAGAGCATGCTACAGGGATACTGCCACATCGATGTTCATAGCAGCACAATTCACAAGAGCTAGACTGTGGAACCAACCCAGATGCCCTTCAATAGATGAATGGATAAGAAAAAAAGTGGCATTTATACAAAATGGAGTATTACTCTGCACTAAAAAATGACAAAATCATGGAATTTGCAGGGAAATGGATGGCACTAGAGCAGATTATGCTAAGTGAAGCTATCCAATCCCTAAAAAACAAATGCCAAATGTCTTCTTTGATATAATGAGAGCAACTATGAACAGAGCAGGGAGGAAGAGCAGGAAGAAAAGATTAACATTAAACAGAGACATGAGGTGGGAGGGAAAGGGAGAGAAAAGGGAAATTTCATGGAAATGGAAGGAGACCCTCATTGTTATACAAATTACATATAAGAGGTTGTGAGGGGAATGGGAAAATAAACAAGGAGAGAAATGAATTACAGTAGATGGGGTAGAGAGAGAAGATGGGAGGGGAGGGGAGGGGAGATAGTAGAGGATAGGAAAGGTAGCAGAATACAACAGTTACTAATATGGCATTATGTAAAAATGTGGATGTGTAACCGATGTGATTCTGCAATCTATATTTGGGGTAAAAATGGGAGTTCATAACCCACTTGAATCTAATGTATGAAATACAATATGTCAAGAGCTTTGTAATGTTTTGAACAACCAATAAAAAAAGAAAAAAAGATAATTAAAATTTTCTAATATTAATCATTTGCAATCTTCCAGAGAACAAAAAATAAGGGGATCTCTAACTCTTTATTGAGGTCACCAAAATCTGACAAGGATACTACTAAAAGAAGAAATATACAAGTCACATTCTCATGCTATAAATTACAAAAATGCTAAACAAAATTTTAGAAAATCAAATCCAGATTACATTGAAACCAATGGGGTCTACTCCAGGATTCAAGTGATTTAATTTTTGATAATTAATTAATGTAATACACCAAATTACCAAAGTAAAATCTAGTTAACCATCAATATATAAAGAAAAATAATTTGATAAAATTCAATACCCATTTGTAACAAAAATTTTCCAAAGTTAAGAAAAGAAAGAGCATTCTTGGGGCTAGGGGGAAGCCTAGTGGTAAAGCACTTATCTAGTATGCACAAGGCACGGGATTTAAACCTCAATGTGACGAAAACCAAAACAATAGCGTTCTTCATTGAAAAACAACTAAGTTACAAACCTATTACAGACAATATCCTAAAATGAAATATTGAACTCTTTCCCTTTGAATTGAGGAATAGGATAAGAATATTCATTAACAAGAACTGTATTCAACAAAATAAATAACCAATAAGCAAATCAATGTTATAAAGTATAGAAATGAAGTAGAAGAATAAAAAATAAAGATTAGAAAACAACTTTATCTTCACTGATGCATGAGTAAGTGCATATTTAAAATAAATGAATATAGCAGGATAACCGGATACAAGCTGAACATATTAAAAAGTCAACTATATTCCTATATATTACTAATAATTACAAAATGAAATTTAAAAACTGACATTATATATAACATGATCCAAAAATTTGAATCTCTAGGCCTCAGAAACCTTGGAATGGAATCACCATTTGACTCAGTCATCCTACTCCTCAGCATATACACTAAGGAAGGACTTTAAATCAGTATACTAGAGTGCCACAGCCACATCAATGTTTATAGCAGCTCAAACCACAATAACTAAGCTATGGAACCAACCTAGGTGTCCTTCAATAGATGAATGGATAAATAAAATGTGATATAAAAACATACACAATGGAATATTACTCAGCCACAAGGAAGAATGAAATTATGCATTTGTAGGTAAATGGATGGAACTGGAGACTATAATGCTAGGTGAAATAAGCCAATTCCAAAAAACCAAAGGCCAAATGTTCTGTCTTATATGTGGATGCTAACACACAATGGGGAGGGGACAGAAGTTCAGTGAATTAGACAAAGGGAAATGAAAGGCAGGGAGGGGGGATGGGAATACAAAGACAGTAGAATGGATCAGACATAACTTTCCTACATTCATGTATGAATCAATACACAACCAGTGTTAATTCCACATCACATACAACCACAAGAATGGAATCCTAATTAGACTAAGTTATACTCCATGTATGTATGATATGTCAAAATACATTCTACTGTCATGTATATCTAAAAGAAACAATTTTAAAAATTTAAAGCGTATAAGGGTCCCTTTACAGTTGCATACATTCAAAAATAAAATAAAAACTTTTGAAATTAAAAAACATTTTTTAACGTAACAAGAGATAACGTGATACCTTTACACTGAAACACTGTAAGATTCAATATTATAATCAGCTTCCTTGATGCTGACCTACAGATTCTATGTAATCCTTGTCAAAAGCGCAGCAAGCTTTCCCCAGAAATTCACAAGCTGACTTTAAAATGTATATGGAAATTTATAGGACATAGAATAGACAGGACAGTCTTAAAGAAAGAACAATACTACCAGATATACAGACATATTATAAACTACCATAACTGAAACATGGGGTTGATGCAAGGATAAATAGACCAAAAGAACGGCTGAGAAACAACTCACATATACAATAACAACAAAACATCTTACATTCAATGGTGAAAAAATGATCTTTACAATAAATGATGTTAGATCAACTGCATATAATAGGAATAAAAAAGAACCTGAAGTGGGCTGGGGTTGTGGCTCAGTGGTAGAGCACTTGCCTGGCATGTGTGAGGTACTAGGTTCATTTCTCAACACCACATACAAATAAATAAAATGGTCGATCAACAACTAAGAAAAAAGAATCTTAATTCTTGGCCCAGATTATACACAAATTTAATCTGCAATGGAACATAGATAACACTTTAAGAATAAAATAGGCATTATCATTATGACCTTGATAGAGGAAAATATTCCCTAAACAGGATACAGAAATTACCCATAAAAACTGATAAGTTAACATTATTAACATTATTCATTTTAACTAGAAACTCTAGTTAATTAAACACCATTAGAAGAATAAAAACACAATTTTCAAAGTAAAAAAAAATATGCAAGGGCTAGGGATGTGGCTCAAGCGGTAGCACGCTCGCCTGGCATGCGTGCGGCCCGGGTTCGATCCTCAGCACCACATACAAACAAAAGATGTTGTGTCCACTGAAAACTAAAAAATAAATATTAAAAAATTCATATTCTCTCTCTCTCTTTAAAAAAATATGCAATATATGCAGCCTACTAAGACTTATTCTAGAATGTATACAGAACTCCTACAAATCAATGTTATTAAAAGCCCATATAAAAACCAGAAAGAAATGAACATTAAAAAACTTTTTTGGGATGACAGCATTGTTCCATAACTTGATTGTAATGATAGTTACATGGATTTGTAGAGACTCATGTATCTACACACTTTAAGTGAGTGGATTTACTTTTGTGAATTATTAATATTACTTCCAGCCCTATCCACCAGAAAATCTCCTAGTCAGAACATCAGAATAATCAAGCCTCCACTGTCTTCTCCCAAAGTCCCAGGTAACCTTTCTTCACAGAACTTACTACAGCTGTAATTTCAAATATGTCTGTGTGATTGTCTTCCCTGCTATGTGTTAGAGTTCAAAAATAAAAAAAAAATTTTTTTGATATATAAACAACAGTTCAAAATCAAATAAGGGGCCAGTATCTTTCAGCAATTTATATTGCTTTTAACTGTTCAAAATTGCCCATTCCATCTTCATATCTCCCTTTGGAAGTCTACCAGACATTAATTCTTGTTATATCATACCTTCAAATTGTCTTATCCCTAGACTCAGTGATAGCAATTTCACCCTTCCAGTTTCTCAGGTGAAAACCAGGGAGTCATCCGTAATTCCTCTTTCTCATTCCCTGGTCCCACATTAAATTCTCAGCATGTCCTTTGACCTCAATTTCAAGATACACCACAAATTCAACCATTTCTACCATCACCTCCTCTATCACCACCCCATGCAGCCACCATGACATCTCTTATGTTGATTATTACTGTAGTCTCCTAATTTAACTATCTGCTTCAATCTATGCTCTTCTATATTGAATTCTTCAACAGTAGTCACAATGCGCTTATTAAAATGTATCAATTCATTCTTCTGCTCAAAAATCCTCCAACAGCTTCCATTATCATCTGTCCTACACCTACAAAACTCTATCATCTGTCCACACCTCCTTATTTATTCCATTCCAGCCACAACAACCTTCACGCTGTTCCTTTAACAAGTCAAAGATAGTCTTACTTCAGGACCACTCTTCCTGTTTGTTTTCTCTTCCAAAACACTCTTCCTCAAGTCTTTATTCAGATGTCAACCGTCTCAATGAGATTTAACTCCATTTCATACTGCAAATCCCAACCCCCACCCCCAGTATTCCAAAACACCACTCTTGTTCTATTTTTCCCTTTCCACAGCTCTTATCTTCCAACATGCTAATGATCTATTTATTTATTATGATTGCCTTGCTTGATAGAATATAAAATCCAAGATTGATCTGTTCACTTATGTTTCAAAAGTACCTAATGACTATTAACTGACACATAGAACATTTTAATATTTTGTAAACAAATTAATGAGTTCTCAAATTTAAAAGATTTACCATAATACTATAAATAATCTCAACCATAAATTATCTTTAATGTTTCTTCAGAATATATCACCATAACATAATTTTTAGTTTAATAATCCTTCAGTTGTATAACTATCTTTAATATAATTGTCATTAATATAGTTCTCCACAAGGAGGCACTAAAATAACACAGAAATAGACGATTGAAAAATAAATTATTCAAAAAGGAAATATAATAAAAATTTTTCTATATTTAATAACTTCTCTACACATAAATGATAAATGATTGAGCCAATCAAGAAAGGCTCCAAAACCCCATCTTGGTCCCACGTAAGTCTCCTAAAAATGCACTCTACACTTAAAGGAAACAATTAAGGAAGGTCCCCTCTTATCCTCACTTATTTTCATAAGAAATTTCAGGATGCCAACATGGCTAATCTTGAATCTAAGCAAGATTTTTAGACTTAATGAATTCAGTTCCTTATTTTAATAATCTTGACATGTCATCTTGTCCCACCCAAAAAAGGATCTAATGGAGAACTCAGTCATACCATAAAACCTTACCAGATGAACTTCTACATTAATAATATTTTCCACTTATTTTTAAAAGACGATGATTATATAAATTTCCCGAGGGCTCAGGCCCCAGAAACTGATTCATCTACTAACTATATTCTCCCCAATTTTAAACTAACTATACTCTCCCCAATTTTAACACCAGGTTTCCATTAAGTTCAATCTTTCTCTTTTTTATAAAACAGAAAACATCCAACACATGAACTCCAGCATTACATTTTATCTCAGCTCTGAAAACCCTAAGGCTACCCAACCCTAAGGATATTCATTAACAGTCACTCCAAATTCACTTAATATTAAATAACAAAAAGTAAATGCCCTACTCTTCCCAGAATTGAGGAATTCTCCAGAATATAATTGAAAATTGAAAACAAAAATAAAGGACTGCGAGTGGGATGGGGTGGCACACACTTGTAATCCCAGTGGCTGGGGAGGCTAAGGCAGGAGGATCATGAATTCAAAGCCAGCCTCAGCAAAAGCAAGGTGCTAAGCAACTCAGTGAGACCCTGTCTCTAAATAAAATACAAAATAGGGCTGGATATATGATTCAGTGGGCAAGTGCCCCTAAGTTCAATCTCCAGTCCCCCACCCAAAAACAAAAAAGGACTGAGGATGTACCTTAGTGAACAGCATGTACTTAAAATGATGAGATCTTGGGTTATATTCCCAGCACCACAAAAAAATAAATAAAAATAAAAATAATCCACTCCTAAAGTATGGCAAGATGAGAGTCTAGGTTTTGTTTTTTGGTACTGGAGACTGAACCTGGGGCACTTAACCACTGAGCTACATTCCAGTCCATTTTTTGAGGGGTTGGTGGGTAATCAGAGATTGAACCCAGAGGCACTCGACCACTGAGCAACATCCTCAGCCATTTTTGTATTTATTTAGAGACAGAGTCCCGCTGAGTTGCTCAGGGTCTTGCTAAATTGCTGAGGCTGGCTTTGAACTGATTTGATCATCCTGCCTCAGCCTCCCAGCCATGCCGGCTCCTTTTAATTTCTGAGACAGTGTCTCACTAAACTGTTTAGGACTTAAGTTGCTGAGGCTGGCCTTAACCTGTGATCCTCCTGCCTCAGCCTCCAGAGTCCCTAGGGCTACAGGTTTGAACAACAGGTGGTGCCTGTGGTTGTTAATAATACCACACATCTTAAAATTGTTAATAATAACACACATTAAGAAACAGGCAGTCTGTAATTCCAGCAACTCTAGAAGATAAGGCAGGAGGATGGCAAGTTGAAAGCCAGACTCAGAAATTTAGCAAGGCCCTAACCAATTTAGCAAAACTCAATCTCAAAAAAATACGTAAAAAAGAGCTGGTTCCATGGCTAAGTGCCCCAAGGTTCAATCTCTGGCACCAAAAACAAATAAACAAACAAAACCAGAACAGATATACATGCTTAAACTTTCATTGTTTGTATGATTTTTATATCTGCCTATTTGTTTCAATTACAAAATATATGATCATTATAAAAAGTAGAAATAATAAATATGGGAACCATTTGACACTTGATGTGCACATTTCCAGGAACTTTTTAAAAATTCAGACATAAACAGTTACTTTTTGAAAATAGGGAAACATGATTCTGTGATTTTATTCTAATGTAGACATTACTTTTCACCAGTATATATGGTGATCTCATTCAAAAGTGTAGAATTTAACTGAATAGTTAAAATTCACTTTTTAACTCATCCTCAATGCTGACACTTGTTCCAGTTTGTTGTTTTTGCTAATATAAACAATGTTTCAATAAATAATATTTTACAACTATGGTCTTCTTTTTGTGGTGGGGGGGAGGCGGGGAGCAGGGTGCTGGGATTTGAACCCAGGGGCATTTAACCACTGAGCCACAATCCCCGGAACTTTTTATTTTGAGATGGGGTCTGGCTAAATTACTCAGGGTCTCACTAAATTGCTAAGACTAGACTCAAATTTGCAAACCTCCTGCTTAAGTCTCCCCAGCCACTGGGATCACAGGTGTAGACCACCACACCTAGCTGTACAAATATTGTTGTTATTTGTGCCAATAATAGTGAATTACTTAATTTCTAGTATCTAGTTGTTGTTGTTGTTGCTATTGTTTCTTTGTCAGCTATATATCCCATAGGGATGAACTAGATCTATTGTTTTCAATTAATGTCAAGGGATAATCTTTAGGTTTCCAATACATGTAGAAGCTACTCTGATTTTAATACAGTTCTGGAAAAAAAAAAGAAAGAAATTTCAAACACACATGCACACACAAACATTTCTATTATACACGGTAAGATCTAACAACATCTTTACATACCAAGGTTCAATCAGACAATCTTCTGAATTTTATATATACTATTCAGCAAATAATTAACATGGTAAAATTCTCCCGATAATTTTCTACAAAATATAGTGTTACACTTTTGGGATATAAAGAATAAGGGACCTTTCCCTTATCCTCAATAAAGAATTAATAACCTCTTCTACTGTTTCAAATATACTTTAAATACACAGTATTTCTAAAATTGCACCCTATTACACTGTAGAATAACTATTTGTTGTCTTTTGCTTATAGAATTTTTAGCATGTAAAAAGGTTGTTTTGCATTTTTAAAGAAGTCAAATCAGATTTTTCTGTAGTTTTCTTATTTGCCTTTTTGTTCTCAACAAAGTCTCACCTCAAAATCAGACAAATATTGATGCCTTAATTTGTACTGAATCTTACAAACACTTCAAAGACATTTCACCTGTAAACCTGCTTCTTGTTTTTAGTATTAAATGTTGCAATTACATGCTCTTTATTGTGCAGCTCGATGCCAAGTACAAGAAGGGGAAAAAAAGACTTGGAGACCAAGTTGTGGGCAGGTAAAAGAAAGGGGAGAGGATTGAGACAATAATCCTATTTTTGACATACTCACTTGCAATAGGAAATATGAAAATACAGGCTGTGAACTTTTTATAGCAAAGAACAACACAGGGCAGGCTGAGGAGAAAAGAGTTTTGTCTACAGAATACCCAAATGCATATATCTTATGGAAGCTGGATTCATGTCTCACACTTGGGCAAGAAAATCCATATATGAGGATCATCTATGTATTAATGGAAACTAAAGTCAAGAATAAAAGAAACATGGGCTGGGGTTGTGGCTCAGTAGCACTTGCCCAGCATGTGTTAGACACCAAGTTCAATCTTCAGCATCACATATAAATAAATAAAAATAAATAAAAGTACATCAACAACTAAAAAATTTAAAAAAAAAGAATAAAGCAACAGCATGGATGAAATCTCCCAGAAACAAAAATATACAGTGAGAAAAATGTTCAAGAATGTAACATTAACACTGATGAACATGTTTAAAAAATGTTAAGTTAAACAGCTGGGGAGGAAAGTAGATGGGTCACATTTTTATTTCCATTTCATACTAGTAGCAATACAACATAAAGCACAAACTTTGCTTTCAATAAGACCTATGTTAAAATCTCAGTGCTACCACTTATCAACTATAAGTTCTAGTCAAGTTAATTAACTAAGACTCTGTTTCCTTAACCACAGAATGGGTTATTTATCAGGATGAAATAAAGTATTCAAAGGCCTTAATACATACTAGTCATTCTTCAAGTGTTAGTTCTTACTCCAAAGAAATGATCACATTTGAGAAGCCAAAAAGTAACTAATATTCTATAGACAAGAAATGGAATTCAATTCTAATACTTAAAAGAAAGTAAAGACAAAGGCAGACAAGGTTTTTGTTTCAAACAATGAAACAAAAGAAAAAAAAAAGATGGAAAAATATTTTTAAAATTTCTCACAGATATGAAAGCACAGGCCAATTAGTGAAAAATGATCAATCCAAGATCCTGGAAAAGGAAAAAAAACTCAGTGAGATTGACCCAATCAGATGTATAAAAAACTTTGCTTCGTCTGTATACCCAATTCAGTTCATCTAAAGATACCTAGAACACTCAATCTATGAAATCCCATTAAAGGGATACTAGATGGCTTATGTCCCTAGACACTTGGCAAAAGAAAATGACAATGCTGCTTAGAGGAAGATAGTATCACCCTACTCAGCAAATTATTTCTACAATGAAAATCCAAAATAATTCCTGATTCACAATCAAGAAAATCAAATATATATGACAAGGCAATATAACATGAATGACAACTAACAGAGACAGGAGACAAAGAACACAAATCCACAAGAATCTCAAATATTAGAATTTTTGGACAGACTTTAAAAACAACAATGCCATCCTAAAAAATGAAAAACAGATTAATAGAAGGATGAACAAATATGTGTTTGTGTGTGTTCATGTATGACAAACCAAACATAATAAAATGTTAACTGCAGAATCTAGTTGTTGGGTATGTGACTCATCTCTGAAATATTTTGGTATGTTTTAAAATCTACCCAATACTGTTCAAAATTTCAGCAAAAAGCAGAGCAGATTTTAAAACTAAAAATTCTAGAACTAAAAAAAATATACGAGCCAGGCATGGTTGCTCACACCTGTAATCCCAGCAGCTGGGAAGGCTGAGGCAAGAGGATCAAGAGTTCAAAGCCAGCCTCAACAATGGTGAGGTGCTTGGAACTCAGTGAGACCCTGACTATAAATAAAATACAAAATAGGGCTGGGGATGCGGGTCAGTGGTCAAGTGCCCCTGAGTTCAATTCCTGGTACTCCCCCCCCAAAAAAAAACTATGAGCAGATATTAAGAATTCAACAGATAAATGTAAGTATCAGATTATACTCAGAAAAAAATATATATATATATATCCAGAAAATGAAAGATTGGAAAAATCTGGAGGTATTAAGAGACACAAAAATTCAGTTATGATGTCTAACATTAGTTGGATTTTTACAGAAAAGATCTGCTTGAAGAGGTAATGACTGAAAATTTCACAAAACTGTTGAAAGATCAACCTACAGATTTCCAAATTTCCAACCAGCACCAAACATGATAAATAAAAAGAAATCCACACCAAGACATATCAGAGAAAACCTGAAACAAAACAAAATATCTTAAATCCAGTCCAAAAAAAATAGAAAGATTACCTTCAAAGTAGCAACAATTAGGTTGACATCTGTACTTTCAATGGATACAAAGTCAGGATGAATTCAACATGCTGATAGAAAACAAGTGCCAAACCAGAATCTGTCCTTGGCAAAAAAATGTGTTTTAAAGAATGATGTTGGGCTGGGTTGTGGCTCAGTGGCAGAGCGCTTGCCTAGCATGTGTGAGGCACTGGGTTCGATTCTCAGCACCACATTATCAATAAATAAAATTAAGGTCCACTGACAACTAAAAGCATATTTTAAAAAGAAGAAGAAGAATGATGTTGACCAAGCACCAAGAGGAAAAGAAGAAAAAAAAAAAAAAAACAAGAATGATGAATGATGTTGAGCTGAGGTTGTGGCTCAGTGGTAGAACACTTGACTAGCATGTGTGAGACACTGGGTTAGGTCTTCAGCACCACATATAAATAAATAAAATAAAGATATTGTGTCCACCTACAACTAAAAATTTAAAAAAAATTATATTGAAATAAAGGAATTTTCAAAAATATACCTTCCCCAACCACCATGCCACTGGGCAAAAACAAAAACCTTGAAAGTATTTGTCATCAGCAAACCTGTACTCCCACAATATTATAGAATGTTCTCTGGAAGGAAAAAGAGAAACTGATCTAAGAATTGAAACTGATCTAAGAGAAACTGAAGTAAGAACTGAAATGCATCAACTATTCAGATGAGTCTAAGGAATGTTAACTTCAAAAAACAAATAAATATGGGACTGGGGTTGTATCTCAGAGGGAGAGCACTCACCTAGCATGCATGAGGCACTGGATTCAATCCTCAGCACCACATAAAAAAATTAAATGAAGGTATTGTGTCCACCTACAACTAAAAAATACTAAAAAAAGAAAAGAAACGAAGAAACAAATAACAACAACATGCTAAACAAAATAAGCCAATCCCAAGAAAACAGGAGCAGAAATGTTTTCTCTGATAAGTGGGTGCTAATCAATAATGGGGTAGGGAGGCATGGGATGAGTGGAAGAACTTTGAATGGAGCAAAGTTGGGGGGCAGGGCAGGAAGAGGTAGAAAAGATGGTGAAATGAGATGGGCATCATTACCCTAGGTACACGAATTGTATGATTGCGCGAATAATTTGACTCTTTATACAACCAGAGAAGTGAAAATTCTGCTCCATTTGTGTACAATGAATTGAAGAGCCTTCTACTATCATGTATAATTGATTAGAACTAATATTAAAAAAAAAGATCAACATGGGAAAAAAAGAAAGAAATAATAATCATTTGTAGGCTAACATACAGATTTAAAACGCATGACAACAGGAGGTCACTGAAGTCGCTAGCAGTTCTTGCAAAGAAAAAATAATGAAAACCAATTATAAAGAAGACAAAGGAACAGGGAAAGGAATATACAACACCTGAGACAAAGGAAATGCATTGGTAGGTTTAAACTTAAGATATATATATATATATATATATTCAATATGAATGAATTTAATGTTCCAGTTAAAAGACAAAAGATCTACAATGAATTTTTTTTAAACCTACAAGCTGTACACAATACACATTTCTAAAACAAGGGAGAAGAAAGATGACTATCTACCATGCAAACACTAAAGAAAAGTCATTTAGTGATACTAACATTAGACAAAGCAGACTTAAACACAAAATGCATTATTAGAGGCAAAATGGTAGTTCACAAAAAGAATCGATTAACACACTTGACTCAACAGACACATTTAGAACTTGGCATTTCAATAACTAAAGAATACACAATCTTTTAAAATACACAGAAAACATTTTAAAAATTGGTCATATGCTACAACCTAAAATAACTCTCAAAGAATTACAAAGCACTAAAGCCATAAAAAATAATATCTAACTATAATGCAATGAACCCAAAAATGAAGAAAATAATAAAATTCCCCAAAGTCTGGAAATTAAGAAATAATTTCATCAACTCTTCCATAAAAAAGAAATAAATTTTAAAATACTTGGAACTGAATAAATACAATATATAGCACATATCAGAACTATGACTAGAAGAAAATGCCCTTAAATACTGTATTAATATGGATATGGAAGGTTGAATATTGCAGAAGAAAGCAATCATCTCGAAACTCAGAACAGCAAAATAAACCAAAAAGTCAGAAAAAAAAAAAAGGAAACAAAGTTCAAAGTTTAATTATAAACAAAAACAGATAATAGAGCAATGGTTCATAAAGTGGGGTCCTCCAGACACTTTTTTAAAAAGAAACCCAGTGATAGATAGATATATATAGGTAGTTGTAGCTGGACAGCATGCCTTTATTTTTTATTTATTTTTATGTGGTGCTGAGGATCAAACCCACTACCTCACACCTGCAAGGCAAACACTCTGCCACTGAGTTATAGCCCATGCCCCTCCAGACAGTTTTAAGAAGTCCCCAAGGGCAAAACTATTTCCAAAAGAATACTAAAATACTGTTTGTCTTGAATGCTATATTAATATTTATAATGATGGTACAAAAGCAACAGAAGATGTAACTGCTGAAACATTATGAATTGAAGCAAGAGCAAATGCTTTACTATTAATCGCTGTATATAAAAAAGCCAGTTATACTTTAAAATGTACTTTCATTAAGCAGTAAAAAATTTAATAATTTAATTTAATTAATTTATTAAATTCTCCACGTCTTTTAAATATCCTGTGACAGGAAGCAGGATTAAGAACATGGGTCCCCTTGTCTTCCCAGTTTTGGAGGAAAGCGGGTAGATCTGATTTACTGAACCATCAGTCAGGAATCTGGCCTGGGATTCTGGCAACAGTTTGGAAAAGCCATGTAAGGAGAAAGCATACCATTAGGGCATTAGCCACTTGCAACTACACAACCTAAAACAAAAAGGGCAGAAAAAGAGGGACCCATGAGGCTGCCAATAATACATTCACTTCAGGGTCTCTTGCTTTCTTTCCACTTAGTAACAGTATTAGCTGCTTTTTACCATCATTTGGTGAAACAGAAAAACAAACTTGTTGGACTGAATGGGCCCCAAAATCTGACTCTGGCTAAAAAAATCTGACCCTTTTCACTTATTTGCTTACGCCATTGTTCAAAGAGATAGTTATCATCAGGCTAAGAGATCTGTATAAGCCAGACTGCCCTAGTTCCCTCAAGATTGAGGAATGAACAAACCAGGGGGGATTGTAACAAGGACTTAAGACTCTTCACTTTTGCCTGCAAATGTCCAATGGGTGGCTAAAAGCAGGATTAAAGACCTAGCAACTCTTGTCCCCATTTTGCATCTGTCTCCTTAGATCCAAGTCACCTTGGATTCCAGAAACAGGTCTGATCCCATAAACTTTCTGACTATCCCCAAGGCAAGAGCAACTTTCTTATCACAGACAAGCCTGGCCAATCCTAAAATAATGATGGACAGACCTCACCTGCTTTGGAAGCTGTGCATCCCTCTGGCTACATGGAACCCCCACCACTGCCCTCATTCACCCTTCTATAAAACCTCAAAGTCACTGTTAGCCCCTAGAAGGCATAGTTAAGGACGTAAATCCCCCTTGTCTTACTGGTGTAGCTATACTGGAAAGTTCTTTCATGTTTTTTCAAATAAATAAATACGCTGTGACGTGGCAAAATAATAAATATAGACTTTTTTAAAAGCACTTTGTGATTTGCTAATTGAATTAAGCATCATATTCACGGAACACCATTTTTACCTGAAATAATAACTGTTAACTATACTTATCCAGGTTTGGGTACTTGGCACATATTTGTTTAAAAACAAATAATAATGAATCCTGAAAACAAGAGAAAGCATTTACTGCCAAGATCAAATTTAAGATTTTAAATAAAAATTGAAAATGTTACAAACATATCTACTACTTCAAGCCTGACAAATTCCCAATGCTTTCCTGGTGAGACCAGAAGTAATTTTATCAATTGTCATCTTCAGTATCACATCACAAAATGTCAATGTATGGAAAATTTGCCTAACTCAGCAAACTTTTATTTTCCAAATAACCAGTGCATGATATTGTAAAATTATATATGAATAAAAGATCTATTCAAAGTATAAAACCAACAGAATTTAATGTACCAGAGTAAAATCATATATCGATATAATTTAGGACTCTATACTGCAACTAAGCTTTGGAGAAAAAAAAAAGAAACTTGGAGGTCTGTTGTAACATCAAAGAAAATTATACAGAACAATCAAAAAGGCTACAAAACAGCTTTCCCTTTTCCAACTATATACCTAAGACTGCATTTTCTTTACTTGAATTGAAAAAAAAAAATTCCAAATTACTAAATTCATAAATAGATATAAAAATACAGGTGACTTCTATTAAGCCAGACATGTAAAAGAAATGTGCAAAAATATAAAAATGACACCATTCATTTATTTTCCTTTCAAGAATGTTACTTAAAGAATTAATAAGAGATCCAACATGGCAGCGGGCGCGGAGAGATCAAGTCTCCGACCTCTTCAGCTGCGCGGGCATAGGGAGTTGGAAAAAGTCTAAATGCTGTTTGCTCAGGATCACTAGGCAATGCTGACCTGACTGGATCTGGGGCCAACAGTTTGGGCCTCTCAGAACACACACCGAGCCCGGATCGGCTGCATTCAAGCTCCGGTTCGTCTGCTTCTCGTGACTCAGCACTAACGAGCCCGCTGAAATAACTGGTTGGCCCTTCTGAACTTACAAGGTAAAAGCCAACAGAGCCTTCATAGGCAGTGCCCACAGGATTGAAACGGGGCTTGGGAGAGACAGTCAGGACCCACCCATTGCATTGGTCACCTGGCAAAGGGAACGAACGGTCACTATTTGCATGGGATACCACCATGGCAGAGAACTGACCTCATGGGCGGAGGGGATAACTTCATTGAAACCAGCGGCGACAGGTGTATAATCCCCTAGCCATCACTCTCCACACAGCGGGGAAACCTTAAGGGCCCCTCCCCCCTCCCAGCTCTCCCATAAGGGCACCTCCCAGCTCTCCCGTGAGCGCGATAGCCAGACTGAGGGAATCAGGAGTGGCGCGGGACTCGCGGCTCAGAACTCCCGGCTACCACTACCACCAGTGCTGACAACTGAGGTCTCTTGCACCAGCTACCGGGGACGTGGCTACCGGAGGGCAAGCAAATTCGCTGGGGGTTCTCAGCCCCAAGCTCTACAAACTTAGGGTCTGAGGGAGACAAACAGGGAGAGTGTGCCCAGGCATTCATGAAAACAGGGCTCCCAGGAACAGCAGACCTGGCGTGTAGCCAGTATTGTGGTGAGTGTCACAGGTGAGCGGGGCCTGGCTTGAGGAAACACAAGAGAAGGCCCTAGACACTCAGGATTGAAGACCTGCCCAGTCTGGGAGGAAGAGCTGCTGCACAGTGATTGCTTCCCACGTGTTGAGAGGAGAAGCTTGGCCCAGTGGGCACAGCTCCACCAACTGGAAGAGAAGTTAATCGAACTCTATGACTGCATTTATTATTTTTATTATTATTATTTTTAAATTTGGGGTTTTTTTCTTTCAATTTCATTTATTTTCTTGTTGTTGTTCTTTAACTTTTTTTTAATGTTTAATTTTTTAAATTTTTTTATTTTATTATTATTTTTTTTTAATTTTCATTTTTTTAATTATCATTGTTTTTTTTAAAAAAAATGTTTTCTTTCTTTATTTCCTATATTTTTTCTATTTTATCTTTTCATTTCTTTTCAATTTTCTTATTCCTCCTTCCTTGAATTCTACCTGCCTACTCTCATTCTCTTTAGTGACTTCTTCCCTTCCCTTCTAATATCTTTCCTCCCAAGCATCAAATAAATTTATAAGAGTAAACAGTAACTCAGCAGTCAAAACGAACAAGAACTAACATGAGCAGCATAAAAAAGCAAAGAAGAAAAGGACTACAAACAATGAAGGACAGCCTAAATATTCAGGAGGACCTAGAGTCATCAGAAAAATGGTCATATAAAGAACTCAAGGAATAGCTTAGACAGATGGAATGGAACCTTAAAGAGGATACAAGACAACAAATTCAAGCAGCAAAAGAACACATTGAGTATGAATTACATAAACAGATAAAAGAAGAAGTTAAGCATCTTTATCAGGAGATAGAGATTATAAAAAAAAATCAAACAATAATTCTAAAAATAAAGGAAACGATAAACCAAATTAAAAACTCAATTGAGAGTATCACTAACAGAGTGGAGCAAGTAGAAGCCAGAACATCAGATAATGAAGACAAAATATATATTCTTGAAAAGACTCTAGCCAACTCAGAAAGGCTGGCAAAAAATCACGAGAAAAACATCCAAGATATATGGGATAACATAAAAAAACCAAAGTACGAGTCATCGGGATAGAGGAAGGTATAGAGATTCAAACCAAGGGAATGAGTAACGTACTGAATGAAATAATTACAGAAAACTTTCCAGAAATAAAAAAGGAAACGGATATACAAATTGTAGATGCATACAGGACACCAAGCACACAAAATCACAGTAGACCAACGCCAAGACACATTGTTATGAAGATAGCCAATATACAGAACAAAGAGAAAATATTAAAAGCTACAAGAGAAAGGATGCAGATTACATTCAGGGGTAAACCAATAAGGTTAACAACAGATTTTTCATCACAGACACTGAAAGCGAGAAGATCCTGGAACAACGTATTTCAAACACTGAAAGACAATGGATGCCAACCAAGGATTCTGTATCCAGTAAAATTAAGCTTCAGGTACGACAATGAAATAAAAATCTTTCATGATAAACAAAAGCTAAAAGAATTTGCAGCCAGAAAACCTGCATTGCAAAGCGTCTTGAGCAAAACACTACACGAGGAAGTAATGAGAAACAACAACCAAAACCATCAGTGGGAAGTGCCTTGGTAATGACAGAGGGTGGGGAGAAAGCTAATCAAGGAGAAACAAACTAAATTAAAAAAAAAAAAGATACATAATCAAACATGCCTGGCAGTACAAACCATATATCAATAGTAGCTCTAAACGTTAATGGCTTAAACTCCAATAAAGCGACATACGCTGGTAACATGGATTAAAAAAACAAATCCAACAATATGCTGCCTCCAGGAGACACATCTGATTGGAAAAGAAATACACAGGCTGAAGGTGAAAGGATGGGAAAAAATATACCACGCACACGGTCCTCGTAAGCAAGCAGGGGTGCCCATCCTCATATCGAATAAAATCGACTTCAAGACTAAGTTAATCAAAACGGATAAATAAGGTCATTATATACTGTTAAAAGGAACCATTCACCAACAAGACATAACAATTATCAATATTTATGCACCAAATAATGGTGCTGCGACATTCATAAAACAAATTCTCCTCAAGTTCAAGAATCAAATAGACCACAACACAATAATTATGGGTGACTTCAACACACCTCTCTCACCATTGGACAGATCCTCCAAACAAAAGTTGAATAAAGAAACTATAGAACTAAATATCACAATCAATAACCTAGACTTAACTGACATATATAGAATATATCAATCATCATCAAGTAGATATACTTTTTTCTCAGCAGCACATGGATCCTTCTCAAAACCAGACCATATATTATGCCATAGAGCAACCCTCAGTAAATATAAAGGGGTGGAGATAATACCATGCATTTTATCTGATCATAATGGAATGAAACTGGAAATCAATGATAAAAGAAAGAAGGAAAAATCCTACATCACATGGAAAATGAACAATAGGTTACTGAATGATCAATGGGTTACAGAAGACAAAAAGGAGGAAATCAAAAAATTCTTAGAGATAAATGAAAATACAGACACAACATATAGGAATCTATGGGACACAATGAAAGCAGTTTTAAGAGGGAAATTCATCACCTGGAGGTCATTCCTCAAAAAAAGGAAAAACCAACAAATAAATGAGCTCACACTTCATCTCAAAGCCCTAGAAAATGAAGAGCAAAACAACAGCAAATGTAGCAGAAGGCAAGAAATAATTAAAATCAGAGCGGAAATCAATGAAATTGAAACAAAAGAAACTATTGAAAAAATTAACAAAACTAAAAGTTGGTTCTTTGAAAAAATAAATAAGATCGACAGACCTTTAGCCATGCTAATGAAGAGAAGAAGAGAGAGAACTCAAATTACTAACATACGGGATGAAAAAGGCAATATCACAACAGATGCTACAGAAATACAGAAGACAATTAGAAATTATTTTGAAAACCTATATTCCAATAAAATAGAAGATAGTGAAGACATCGATAAGTTCCTTAAGTCATATGATTTGCCCAGACTGAGTCAGGAGGATACACACAATTTAAACAGACCAATATCAATGGATGAAATTGAAGAAGCCATCAAAAGACTACCAACCAAGAAAAGCCCAGGACCGGATGGGTATACAGCGGAGTTTTACAAAACCATTAAAGAAGAATTAATACCAATACTTTTCAAGTTATTTCCGGAAATAGAAAAAGAGGAAGCTCTGCCAAATTCATGCTATGAGGCCAACATCACCCTGATTCCGAAACCAGACAAAGACACCTCAAAGAAAGGAAACTACAGACCAATATCTCTGATGAACCTAGATGCAAAAATCCTCAATAAAATTCTGGCGAATCGGATACAAAGGCACATCAAAAAAATTGTGCACCATGATGAAGTAGGATTCATCCCTGGGATGCAAGGATGGTTCAATATACGGAAATCAATAAATGTTATTCACCACACCAATAGACTCAAAGATAAGAACCATATGATCATCTCGATAGATGCAGAAAAAGCATTTGACAAAGTACAGCATCCCTTTATGTTCAAAACATTAGAAAAACTAAGGATAACAGGAACTTTCCTCGACATTGTAAAAGCTATCTATGCTAAGCCTCAGGCTAGCATCATTCTGAATGGAGAAAAATTGAAGGCATTCCCTCTAAAATCTGGAACAAGACAGGGATCCTGTCTATCACCACTTCTACTCAATATAGTTCTTGAAACACTGGCCAGAGCAATTAGACAGACGAAAAAATTAAAGGCATAAAAATAGGAAAAGAAGAACTTAAATTATCACTATTTGCAGATGACATGATTCTATACCTAGAAGACCCAAAAGGGTCTACAAAAAAACTACTAGAACTAATAAATGAATTCAGCAAAGTGGTAGAATATAAAATCAACATGCATACATCAAAGGCATTTCTGTATATCAGCAACAAAACTTCTGAAACGGAAATGGGGAAAAACACTCCATTCACAATATCCTCAAAAAAATAAAATAAAATACTTGGGAATCAACCTAACAAAAGAGGTGAAAGATTTATACAATGAAAACTACAGAATCCTAAAAAGAGAAGTAGAAGAAGATCTTAGAAGATGGAAAAATATACCCTGTTCATGGATAGGCAGAACTAACATTATCAAAATGGTGATATTACCAAAAGTTCTCTATAGGTTTAATGCAATGCCAATCAAAATCCCAATGGCATTTCTTGTAGAAATAGATAAAGCAATCATGAAATTCAAATGGAAAAATAGAAGACTCAGAATAGCAAAAGCAATTCTAAGCAGGAAGTGTGAATCAGGCGGAATAGCGATACCAGATTTCAAACTATATTACAGAGCAATAGTAACAAAAACAGCATGGTACTGGTACCAAAACAGGTGGGTGGACCAATGGTACAGAATAGAGACACAGAGACTAATCCACAAAGCTACAACTATCTTATATTTGATAAAGGAGCTAAAAGCATGCAATGGAGGAAGGATAGCATCTTCAACAAATGGTGCTGGGAAAACTGGAAATCCATGTGCAACAAAATGAAACTGAATCCCCTCCTCTCGCCATGCACAAAAGTTAACTCAAAGTGGATCAAGGAGCTTGATATCAAATCAGAGACTCTGCGTCTGATAGAAGAAAAAGTTGGCTCCGATCTACATATTGTGGGGTCGGGCTCCAAATTCCTTAATAGGACACCCATAGCACAAGAGTTAATAACAAGAATCAACAAATGGGACTTACTTAAACTAAAAAGTTTTTTCTCAGCAAGAGAAACAATAAGAGAGGTAAATAGGGAGCCTACATCATGGGAACAAATTTTTACTCCTCACACTTCAGATAGAGCCCTAATATCCAGAGTATACAAAGATCTCAAAAACTTAAACAAGATAACAAATAACCCAATCAACAAATGGGCCAAGGACCTGAACAGACACTTCTCAGAAGAGGATATACAATCAATCAACAAGTACATGAAAAAATGCTCACCACCTCTAGCAGTCAGAGAAATGCAAATCAAAACCACCCTAAGATACCATCTCACTCCAGTAAGATTGGCAGCCATTATGAAGTCAAACAACAACAAGTGCTGGTGAGGATGTGGGGAAAAGGGTACTCTCGTACATTGCTGGTGGGACTGCAAACTGGTGCGGCCAATTTGGAAAGCAGTATGGAGATTCCTGGGAAAGCTGGGAATGGAACCACCATTTGACCCAGCTTTTGTCCTTCTCGGACTATTCCCTAAAGACCTTAAAAGAGCGTACTACAGGGATACTGCCACATCGATGTTCATAGCAGCACAATTCACAATTGCTAGACCGTGGAACCAACCCAGATGCCCTTCAATAGATGAATGGATAAAAAAAATGTGGTGTTTATACACCATGGAGTATTACGCAGCACTAAAAAATGACAAAATCATGGAATTTGCAGGGAAATGGATGGCACTAGAGCAGATTATGCTTAGTGAAGCTAGCCAATTCCTAAAAAACAACTACCAAATGTCTTCTTTGATATAATGAGAGCAACTAAGAACAGAGCAGGGAGGAAGAGCAGGAAGAAAAGATTAACATTAAACAGAGACATGAGGTGGGAGGGAAAGGGAGAGAAAAGGGAAATTGCATGGAAATGGAGGGAGACCCTCATTGTTATACAAAATTTCATATAAGAGATTGTGAGGGGAATGGGAAAATAAACAAGGAGAGAAATGAATTACAGTAGATGGGGTAGAGAGAGAAGATGGGAGGGGAGGGGAGGGGAGGGAGGATAGTAGAGGATAGGAAAGGTAGCAGAATACAACAGTTACTAATAGGGCATTATGTAAAAAGAACCCACTTGAATCTAATGTATGAAATATGATATGTCATGAGCTTTGTAATGTTTTGAACAACCAATAAAAAAAGAAAAAAAAAGAATTAATAATTTTTTCATTTCTCAATATTAAATTAAGATATGAGAAAAATTAAAAAGAAAAGATATAAAGAGAAAGCTCTCTGGAGTTCTCAAAAAATTTTAAGAATGTAATGGGGTTCTGAGACCAAAAAGTTTGAAAAATGCTGCAAAAGAGAAAGACAAAAAAGGCAAAAATGAGGTCTAGGGTGGTGGCTCAGTGATAAAGTGCTTGCCTAGCATGTGTGAGGCATTGGGTTCTATCTTCAGCACCACATAAAAATAAACAAAGATATTGTATCTATCTATAACTAAAAAAATTCAAAAAGAAAAGCAGCCTCAAAAAAAGCCCAAAATGATTCTTCAAAAGACTAAAATAGCTGGGCACAATGGCCCAAATCTACAATCCTAGCAACATGGGAAACAAGCAGGATCACAAGTTCAAGTCCAGCCTAGGCAACTCAGCAAGACTCTTCCTCAAAGTAAAAACATAAAAAGGACTGGGAAAGTAGCTCAGTGGTTATGCACCCTTGGCTTCAATCACTAGTACCAAAAAGAAAAGAAAAAAGAATATATATGTATGGGTATATATAAGCTATCCTATAATCAATCATTAAAGAAATAAGTAAACAGAAGTTTTCTCACAAAGAAAACTCTAGAATGACGTGGCTTTTCTAAAATAATATAATGATCATTTTAAAAATAAATGGCAGTCATATTTTGCACATTCTTCCAGGTTAAAAAAAAAAAGTGGGAAAATTCTCCAGCTCATTTTATGACACCACATAATCTCAAATAAGAAAAAAAAAAAAAAAAAAAAAAAAACAGACAACGGCATTATAAGAAAGGAAAATTTACACTCATGAACAAAGATGTAAAAATCCTAATCAAAATTTAATAAACTAAGTGCAGCAAAAATTTGTGTGTGTGTGTGTGTGTGTGTGTGTGTGTGTGTGTGTCTTCATACATGTACTTATTAGGGAAATGATGTCCATCTCATTCCATGGTCTTTCCTACTCCCATATCCCCTCCCTTCTTCTCCCTCCCCTTTGCCCTATCTAAAGTTCATCTATTCCTCCCATGCTCCCCACCCCAACCCCATTATGAATCAGCATCCTTATATCAGAGAAAACTTCAGCATTTGGTTTTTTGGGGATTAGCTTACTTCACTTAGCATTATATTCTCCAACTCCATCCATTTACCTGCAAACACAATGATTTTATTCTCTTTTAATGCAGAGTAATATTCCATTGTGAATATATACCACATTTTCTTTATCCATTCATTTACTGAAGGGCATCTAGGTTCGTTCCATGATCTAGCTATTGTGAACTGTGCTAGTGCATCAATTTTTTTAAAATTGTGACCAAGTATGTCATGAACAAGGAAGTTAATTATAAGAATGAGAAACTAAAAAAGTAAAAATCAATCAGTGTAATTTATCACATTAACAGTTTAAAGAAGAAAAAGCTTTTGATCATTTCATTAAATGCAATAAAATTATTTGATAAAGTTTTAAATCCATTCAAGGTATCAATTCTTACTTGGCCTGCCAGAAACAGAGGGAACTTCTTTATTCTAATAACAGGTATCTATACAATACTACAGCAAACATCATACTTATTTTTTTTATATTTCATTCTATCTTTCTTTTTTCTTAATTAATTTTTTTATTTATTTATGACAACAGAATGCATTACAATTCTTATTACACATATAGGGCACAATTTTTCATATCTTTGGTTGTATACAAAGTACATTCACAGCAATTCGTGTCTTCATACATGTACTTTGGATAATAATATCCATCACAAAGAGGGGTGGAAGGGGAAGGGAAGGGGCTTGGAGTTAGAAATGATGGTGGAATGTGATGAACATTGTTAAACATCATAATTATAATATTCAAACAGTGAAAACTTTCCCTTTGAGATCAGGAACAAGACAAGGATGTTCTCTAGTACCACTTCTATTCAGGAATGTACTGGAGATCCTAGCCAGAGAAGTAAGGCAAGAGAAAGAAATAAAAGGTGTAAGGATTGGCAAAAAAAATTTTTTTTCTATTCACAAATGATATGATTGTGAATATAGAAAACAAAGTTATCTACAGAAAAACTGTTAGAAATAAAAAGGAACAAGATTGTGAGATTCCAAATCAATTGCATTTCCATGTAAATAGCAACTGTAGTTAGAAAATAAAATTTAAAAATCAAGAACTCCAATAAAATACCTAGCAATAAGTCCAATAAGAGATATTCAAAGCCTGAAAGAAAATCATAAAACTTCCTTGACAGACTTGAAAGTACTAAATAAATGAAAATATGTGCAATACTCATGATTTGGAAAATGTAATTTTATAAAGATCAATTCTTCACAAATTAATTTAAAGTCAAGGTGATATCAATGAAAATCCCAATATAGTATGTATGTATGTATGTAACATGACATGATGATACTTAAGGATATATAGAAATGCAAATGACTAACAGCCAAGACACTTATTTTTTGAGGAAAAGAAAAAAAGAGTACAAACTCGTTTAATAAACATCAAATGTGACAAGATAATGTAGAATTTATGAAAATAGACCAATGGAACAGAACAGACATCAGACACAGAACAACAAATGTCCAGACACTTGATATATGCCAGAAGTGGCATCACAAAACAGAGAAAAAATGTTTTAGTTTTCCACTAAATAATACTGGGACAAAGAGCTACTCATATGGAAACAAATGAAAATAAACTTATTCCTCCTCCTAATCACAAAACTAAATTTTACTTGGTTGATAATGAAGTTTATGACAAAAGTCACACAAAGAACTATTTCAAGTTCAAAACAAAATTAATTGATTAAATAACACAATAAGATCTATCTTATGGACAAATATCTTACTGTTACTAGTAATCTTGGTATCATTATATTTAAAATATTCCTTATATAAAGGAGTACAAAGCAAATAAGGAACTATAGTAATGTCATTAAGGAACATAGATTTTTAGATTAAGAGAAAAGATAGAAATACATAAACTCAAAACTAAATAAAAATCCCTTCCTAAAGTAGAACTATCACTAAGATCTCAATATTTGATTAATAAAGAGTGCTCCAAGCATTCAAATTTTGATCTCTAAATACCAGTTGTCATTAGAAAAATAAAAAAACTTCTTGAAAATACTGTTGATTACAGGCCTAAGACATAAAATAAATCACTCTGATCTCTCAAATCACAAAATCAAAGAAGCTATAAAATAATACCAGAGTCACATCAGAAGCACATAGGAGCCAAATGAAGAGGCTTCCACGGATCAAAGAAAGATAATTTGAGTATCATAACGAATAACTACACTGGGCATGGTAGCACATCCCTAGTAACTCTAAAGGCAGAAGCAAAAGGAGTACAACTTTGAGGCTAGCCTCAGCAACTTAGCAAGACCTTATCTAAAAATAAAAAATAAAAAGGACTGTGGATGTAACTCAGTGAGAAAACACCCCTGGGTTCAATCTCTAGCACCAAAAGAAAAATTAAAAAATAAAAACAATGATTGCAATGAATTTAAATATTAAAAATATAAAAATTGAAGCTGAATACAGTATTGTTCACCTATAGTACTAGCATGCAGGAGGATAAGGCATGAGGATCACTTGAGCTCAGGAGTTCAAGACCAGCCTGGACAAAATAACCTAATAAAAACACTTGAGGATGGCAGCACATGCCTGTAAACCCAGCAACTCTGGGAGGCTGAGGCACTCAAGTTCAAGGTCAGCCTGGGTAACTTAGTGAGACCCTATCTCAAAATAAAAAATAAAAAGGAATAGGCATGTGGTAAAGCACCTTGGGTTAAATAAACCCAGTACAATCGATCAATTTTTTTTTTAATTCTCAAATTAAAATCTGTAAATTCAAATAAATGTAAAAACAAAACCACTGGTCACACTGGCAGGTTGTAAGGACCAACTGGTTATTCTGAAAACTCATAAAGGGATAGCATGGAGCCTCTATCCTGACTCTCCTAATGGTTTTTTTTTTTTTTTTTAATTTCAGTATAACCAAGAATTCAGTAAAAGGAAGTTTTTATTTTACTAACTTTAAGAGAATTGTAAAATAGAAATCTGCCATTCTGTGATACCAAAATGAAATATAGGACCCTCAATAAACATAAATGACTACTAAAACAATTAGGTGAAAGGTAGATAGTAAGCTTCAAAATGGACTGATCAGATTGGCATTACCAATTCTCACTGATCAATTTTAACACTGCTAAAAATATTATCAAACATGTTCTTCCTGATATGATACCCTAAGAAGTACATAGTACCTACCACCAATAAATACTCTCAACCAAAAACCAAACTTATCTATAATTAAGCCTCTCTACCCAATTATCAATTTACATGAAATAAGAGATTGAGGAAACATGGATAATGATCAGGAGGATACAATCCAGAATGTGATAAAATTTATATGGTAGATGACTCAATTTCTCCAATAAATGCAAATCTAAAAAGACAAACTGATATACATTGAAAGAAACTTAATACATATAACAACCAATGCAATCCACAGACCTTGTTTATATTCTGAAGCAACTGAACTTTAAAACTTTTAGACATTATGAGATAACTGATGGAAAAATTCAAACAGATTGGTTATCACAAGATGTTAAGAAATTATAGTTAATTTTATTGGGTAGGATAATGGTCTTATCTACCAGAAATGTATACTGAAACATTTATTAGTGAAATTATAGGATGTCTGGTATTTGCTGTGAAATATTCCAGATACATCAGCAAATTACTTGTGTAATTAAAATTAAAAAGATAAATACATAGGTAGGTGGGCAAGTATGTGGGTGCATGGGTGAGTAGATATAACTTTCTGAGGATAAGAACTGATTCTAGATAGATTAATTCAAATTAAATGAGAGCAAAATAATAAAGCTTTTAGATAATATTGTGTACTTTCAAGTTCTCAAAGTAATTCAAGGTTTACTAAACAAAACTCAAAAATCACTCAACAAAAATGTGTTATACCGTAACTATAAAGACTATAAAGACTATCTACTTCACACTATTTTAAAGGTACTTACTGCTGGTAAAAGAGACTGCATATTTTGATTAGAATCTGCTATTGTAGCAAGGTATACCAAGTTTGTATGCAACATCTGCTGATACCTATTAAAACAAAACAAATATCAGTATTAAAAAAACTATTCCTATATGCTTAAATATAAACATTCCAATCATTTCTATAGAAGATTTGTTAGCTTAACATCAATAACACTTCAATTTTTCCTACTTCCTCTGCAAAATAATTCCAAGTAATAATATATTTTGCCGCAGTCTGGCTGGGCACAAATAACCAAGCCACCACAAAGCCTTGTAGATTCAAACAGCAACTCTTTATTCCCCAACTCTCACCAGCACTGCACACACCACACGGCCCGTCCAATCTCTCCGAACCCCAAGAACTGAACCCCAAGAACTGCGCGGGAACTCCAAAGTAGTGGGCGCCCCATTGCCTGACAGTAAAAGTCAAATATACAATTCAATCACTCCAGCATCACAGCAATTATATGTAGCTTAATTCAAATCACCATCTCAATGGTTCACTGGCATCACCTTTCAACCATTCCCTCTAGCAAATGCCAGGCGTCATTCTGACTGGGCTGTGGTTCTCAACAATATTTAAGGTAAAAATTAACAAAGATCTCACCACATATTAACTATGAATTAAAATAATGAAAATAAGTCAAAAGTTTTATCAGATTAAAGTATATGAATTCAGGTCCAAAACAAAATTATTTCCTAAAAAAAGACCTTAAAAGAAAACATAGTAAATTATTTGGTACATATTTTTTTCCTGTTAGAAACAACTGGCTTCACAATTTTTGTTTATCAAGGGGAAAAAACTTAATTCTCACTAACCTTAGTTTACTAACAAGTCTATACATTTAATGCTGTTCCTCAACATGTACCTAGTCAGACATGATCTATTTTTTAATGAGTCTTAAACAAGGACCAAAAAAAGTTATTACATTGTACTGAATTACTCAGATGATTAGTTTTGTTTTTCAAATTGTACTAACAGCAACAAGTAATGGGAACCATTTTGTATTCTGAAGACAGCTTAAATGGAATTTAAGATACAGGATTCTAAGGGTTGAAGATGTATCTCAGTGGTAGAGAGTTTGCCTAGCAGAAAAAAGGGCCTTCCATTCTATCCCCAGCACCAGAAAAAGATTTTAAAAAATTTAAATTTTAAAAAGATACAGAATTCTTTAAAAACCAACCTGTCATTTTTTTCCCCATTTTTATTGGTGCATTATACTTGTACATACTGATAGTTCTGTTGTTATATATTCATACACTTATACAACATACAACAATATAATCTGGCCAGTATCACTCCCCAGTACTTTCCCACTCCCTCCCTCCCCACTCTAACCCCTTGGTCCATTTCCTCTTCTAATCCCCTTTTGATTTTAATGAGGTTTGCCTCCATCTTCCTTTTCCTTTTCCCCTCTAGCTACCACATATGAGTGAAAATACAGGACCCTAAACTTTTCAGTTTGACTTACTATGCTTAATGTAATGGTCTCTAGTTCCATCCACTTTCCTACAAAAGCTATAATTTCATTTTTCTTTATGGCTGAATAAAACTCCATTGTTCATATATACATTTTCTTTATCCATTCATCGGCTGATGGACACCTAGGCTGGTTCCATAGTGTGGCTATTGTGAATTGTGCTGCTATAAACATGGGTGTGTGGGTATCACTAATCACTATCTTCAGAATAAAAACCAAGGAGTGACATAGCTGGGTCATATAGTGGTTCCATGCCTAGTCTTTTAAGGAACCTCCATACTGGTTTCCATACTGCCAATCTGTCATTTTTTATTAGAACAAATATACTTCATTTCAAAGTCTCTTCCTTCATGCTTTCCTGATATTTAATTATTACTATGGTTGTATTAAATACTCAGATACAAGATTTTCTGAGGACCACTGACTACCACACCAAAAATAGAAATATAAATTGTACTAAAAGGCATAGTTTATTCATGATTCTTTTTTTTTAATAAAGAGTCCCACAGCATTCACTGTCATCTGGTAATAACATAAGGATAATCAAAACAATATAAACAAATGTTTTAGAACTATACTCCCAGCAAAGAACATCTAAAAAAAAAATGTAACTTTCTCTGTGATTTCTCACTCATTCATCATATCTAATTGGAGACACTTTATAGCAGAGTAATATTATCTCCTTTTAGCATGATCCTACCTAATTGTTTTCTTTACTTTTAGTATGAATCTCTTCTGCATCATCTAATACAAGATTCATGTACTCATCAAAACCAATAAATTCAGCCATCCACTGGCATATTAGCTTGATTACAGAACCACACCTGAATCCAGCTTCTGTTTTGCAAGTATCTAAAGTAAGGCTGATGAGCTACACCATCACCTTCTGCCCTTTCTGGCCCTCACAATTGTAAGCCATGGTAGAATCTCACAAAGATTCAAGCAACCAGCACTTTACCTCAGAAAGCAACTTCCGGAATTGTATTCATGATTCTTTAATTAAAAAATTGTTATGCTGATTAGTACTTACTAAGCCAGTGTTGAAGTACTATTAAATCCAATCTGCCACTCAACAGTCTCACTTATCTAAAAATGAAGTTAAAGTAGATTTCTTCGAAAGTCCCTTGCAATTTTAAATAACTATAAATAGAGCATTGTTTATGAAGTAGATTAATTCCCCTAACCTTCTTCTAACCATCAAATTTTTTTAAAATTTTGATTTGTTATAACAGAATGCATTACAATTCATAATACACATATAGAGAACAATTTTTTACGTCT
The DNA here is from genome assembly GCF_964194105.1 of Spermophilus citellus. Classification (NCBI taxonomy): domain Eukaryota; kingdom Metazoa; phylum Chordata; class Mammalia; order Rodentia; family Sciuridae; genus Spermophilus; species Spermophilus citellus. Next base: position 85,636,303 of record NC_138198.1, read on the forward strand.
CTTGTTGTACATAAAGTAGAGTCACATCCTTCGTGTCTTCTTACATGTACTTAGAGTAATGATGACCATTGCATTCCACCATCTTTCCTACCAGTGTGCCCTCTCCCTTCCCTATCTAGTGTTCATTTAATCCTTCCATCCCCGCCAAACTTTTTAACTTTTAATTTTAAAATTACTTAAAACTTGCAGAAAAGTTTTGAGAACAGTAAAGAATCCCATTTATCTTTCTTTCAGATTCCCTAATTTTTAGGGGCTGGGGAGGTGGCTCAAGTGGTAGCGGGCTCGTCTGGCATGCGTGCAGCCCGGGTTCAATCCTCAGCACCACATACAAACAAAGATGTTGTGTCCGCCGAAAACTAAAAAATAAATATTAAAAAATTCTCTCTCTCTCTCTCTCACACACACACACACATTCTCTCTCTCTCTCTCTCTGTCTCTCTCTCTTTAGGGAAAAAAAAAAAGATTCCCTAATTTTAGTATTTTAACACATCCTATCATTTGTCTCTAAATACACACAGGTATGCAGACACACACACACACTTTTTTCCAAAACCATTTGTGTGTCAGCTGCAGATATAACAGCCCATTACTCCTAATACTTCATTGTCAGTTTCTCAAACATAAGGACATTCCCTTAAAGAACAGTATAACCATGATAATAAGGAAATTAAAATTAACATTAACAATATTACCATCTAACCCACAAAGCACATTTAAATTTGTCCTGATACCTCCCCAAAGTCATTTCCCCCAAAACAAAAAGGTAGGGAAAAAAAATTTTTTTTAACTGGGCTTTTCTAACTTCAATAGGTTTTTCTTTTTGGTGAAACTGCATGTGTGTGTGTGTGTGTGTGTGTGTGTGTGGTGCTGGGAATTGAACACAGGACATTGTGCATGTGAGGCAAGCACTCTACCAGCTGAGCTATATCCCCAGCCCAAAATTGCATGCTTTTTACAGCATTCATCAAATAAACTTATTCTAAGATAAAACAAGGCTCAAAGACAAATACTAACAAATATAGTATATATTTATGTTTTCTAAGTCTGTGTATAGGTAAACTTAAATGCAATCAGGAAAGATTCAAGAGTCTAAATTTAGTTACACACAAAATAATAATAAAAAATTAAATATCTTCCTGAGATTCCATAAATACCATTACATTTGTCACTGGTGTAGTTTAGTTATATACCATATAATAACATAATGATGGACGTATATCTCTTTATATATCATAGTGATCCCATAAGATTATTTCACGAAGTAACCCAGTTATCTTTGTTTGTACACTGTACACCCCATGACATCTGCACAATGATGAAATTGACTAATGATGCATTTCTCAGAATATCCCATTATTAAGCAACATGACTGCATTTTCTTAATGTATACACTTATGATTTCTAAAATAGTGCATTAAAAAAGAAAAGCGTAGCTGAGCGCAGTGTTGTATGCCTGTAATCCCAGCAACTCTGGGGGCTGAGGCAGAAGGATTGCGAGTTCAATGCCAGATTCAGCAAAAAGTGAGATACTAAGCAAATCAGTGAGGCCCTGTCTCTAAAATAAAATACAAAATGGGGCTGGTGATTTGGCTCAGTGGTTGAGTGCCCCTTGAGTTTAATCCCCGGTACCCCCCACCCCAAAAAAAAGAACAGAAAATTGAATATATAAGCTAAGGGCACATATAAAACATGTTCAATCTGATGCTGGTAATTCTTTTATAAGCTAGCAGCAGATATAAAATATATTCTACATTTTATGATTTTGAAGGTTTTTATTTGTTTATTTTTGGTACTGAGATTGAACCCAGGGACACTTTACCACTGAGCTATATATCCCAAGCCCTTTCGTTTTTTATTTTGAGACAGGGTCTCACTAAGTTTCTTAGGGCCTCACTGAGGTCCCAAGAGGCCTCAAACTTGTGATTCTCCTGCATCAACCTACTGAGTTACTAGGATTTGTGCACAACCATACCTAGCAAAATGTTTTATGTTTGGTGATAATACTGTTTTCATCTACTGATGGTTATCCCCAAATACTTACTATTATTAAGATATTAAGTGAGAGAATGTTCACCTCTTAAAGATTCCACTAATACACTACTACATCAATTTCCTTGCATAATGTAAAATAACAACTATTAAATGTATTGATATAATTAAAAATTAATCTGAAATGGTCAGATTTCTTAAAAAAAAAAAAAAAACTTTACCTAGAAGGTATAAAGGATACATTTCTATTAGACAACAGGAATACATTTTAAAGAATAAAAGTGATGTTCCCAAGTAGAAATTTAAAATTAAGTTCCCTTGGGACAGGGATGTGGCTCAGTGGTACAGTGCTTATCCAGCATGCACAAGGCCCCAGGATTAATTCCTAACATCAACCCCCAAAAAGAAAAACCCTTAAATTTTCAGTTTCATAACTACTTATAAACACTCTGAAACAACTAGACCCAACACAAAATGCAAAAAATAAGGACTGACTAAAGTAATCAGTTGGTCAATTTAGAAAATGCTTAACTGCCATAACAGCTTAAAAATGTGTTCTCATGTTACCAGAATGAAAAAGGAAGAGGATCTGGACATAGAGGTCCAAAAGTGATTCATACCATTGATTCATATCTGTTTGACGCCCCCCTACACCAGAAAAAAAATTATGGTATGTTTGTATATGTCTGCAAATAAAGTTGGAGAAAGCAATATATACAAACACATTGCCAGTGAAAAATTTTGGGGTGGTAGAAATATGATATTAACTCACTTATCTCAACATATTTGTTTTCTAATTTTTTACAATGCATATATTTTTTTCATAAAATAGTTTTTTGGGTTTTTTGGTACCAGGGAATGAATCCAGGGGCGTTAACCACTGAGCAACATCCCCAGCACTTTGTTTGTATTCTTATTTAGAGACAGGGTCTCCCAGTATTTCTTAGGACCCCACTAAATTACTGAGGCTGGCTTTGAACTCATAATCCTCCTGCCTCAGCCACTGGAATAATACGTGTGCGCCACCATGCCTAGCAAAATATTTCTTTTTTTTTAAATAAGGTATTGATTCTTTTTCTTTTTACATATTTATTTTTTAGTTGTAGTTGGACACAATACCTTTATTTTATTTATTTTTATGTGGTGCTGAGGATAAAACCCAGGGCTTCACACATGCTAGGCAAGCACTCTACCGCTGAGCCACAACCCCAGTCCCCAAAATAGTTCTTTTAATTAAAAAAAAAAAAAAAAAAAAACTGCTTCAGGCAAAGTTATCACATCTGAAGGAAGTATTTAATTAAAATTAGCCTATTAATTCTTTTTTTTTGTTTTTCAGTTTTCGGCAGACACAACATCTTTGTTTATGTGGTGCTGAGGATCGAACCTGGGCCGCACACATGCCAGGCAAGCACGCCACCGCTTGAGCCACATCCCCAGCCCCTATTAATTCTTAAACAGTTGTAATTTTTAACACATCTCATATTTTCCTTTTTCTTTTTCTACATTATGAAAATTGAGTTGGTAAGAGGACATTTTTTCTTTACTCACAAACCAACCCTGACAACTTAAATAAGAATATGTAAAGAACAATAAGAATAAAATTAAATACATCAAGGCTGGGTTGAAGCAGGATGCAGTGGTGCACACCTGTAATCCCAGGGACTTTGGAGGCTGAGGCAGGAGGATCACAAGTTTCAGGCCAGGCTTAGCAACTTAGTACAGTACTAAGCAATTTAGCGAGACTCTGTCTCAAAATAAAAAAATAAAAAAGGATTGAGGATGTAGGTCAGTGATACTTAATCTTTAATACAAAAAATAAAATTAAATTACAAACTAGGTTTGGTAGCCCATGCCCATTTCCCAGCTACTTAGGCAAATGAAACAGAAAACTAAGCCCAAGAATTCAGGCTCACCCTATGCAACACAAGGCGTCCCTGGTTCTGAAAAAGAAAGTTGTGAAATTCATCAAAGGGCAGAATTTAATATTCTAGCCTAAATCAATTTAAGCCCCATTTGCATCAAGCATATGTGAAAATGAGGTCTATTTCAATATACAGAGAACAAAGGAAATGATCATATGCTCCTGAAAAAGTTGAAAATATACAAAATAATACAGCATAAATTTTTGCTGACTTGAGTTATAAAAGTTAATTATCACTCTGAACATCTACTACTCATGACATGTGCTGCTGGGTCCAATAAGAAACTAAATCTGGTGATCTGATGCTTTGACACAGGCCTGTAAATCCAGTGAGTTGGAGGCTGAGGCAGGAGAATCACAAATTCAAGGTTAGTCTCAGCACTTAGCAAGGCCCTAAGGAATTTAGTGAGACCCAGTCTTAAAATAAGTAAATGAATTAAAAGGGGTGGAGATGTGGTTAAATGGCCCTGGATTCAATTCCCAATACAAAAAAAGAAAGAAAGAAATTAAATTGTCCTATGCCATAAAATCCAAAGGCCATATTTTGAGTTCTTTAAAGCCAAAGGTAAAAATAATTATTCTAATCAATGCCTCCCAAGTTGAATTAATCCATATAAAATGCAAAATGGACAGCTGATTAGAAAATTAAAAAATCTAATACTCAGATCTTGGTTTCTAAATATCATCCTACAAAAAAGAACTAGGCTTAGAGAAATTGGTGATTCCAGACTTCTACAGGAAAAAGGATGGGATAAAACTAGAACATTTTGTGGTACAAAATAAGAAAATTCTCAAAAAATAATAGAGAAATGTCAAGAATACAGAGGGGCTCCCAGTGGCTGAATATGGAACAGTTAAAAAAAATAGTATTATTAGTGTAATAAATTACAACCTAAAGAAAACAACAAAAATGTGCAAGTCATTTCAGATATAAATAAAGGAATGAATTAATGAATTGGGGAGAGAAGGGAAAATATCTTTCTTAAGTAGGATTCCAAATAAATACAGAAGGAATGATGGGTCTAGTTAGCATTTGACAATGACTATAATAATAACTACATCAGGAAACAAATCACTGGGAGATGCTAAAATTAATGTGTAAAAGTATGATAAGAGCATATGTGTGTCTCAAAGTATTTTCCCATCAAGATACATATAAATTACAAAGGAAAAAAACAATAACTTTATGGTAGAGAAAATAGTAGCCACCACCTTAATTAAGTCAAAGTTATCACCAATATTGGGACAAACTAAGAATGGACTGAGAAGGACAGAATATTGTGTCTGTGGTACTACTGGCAAATGGCAAAGTACATAGTGTGAATTTAATCCTGAAGAAACAGCAGTCAAATCCTAAAAGAAATACAGTCCACAAAATAACTAGTCTGTATTCTTCAACATCAATTTCAAGATAGAAAGGAATAATTCTAGATTAAAGTATAATGACAAGACAAAGGAACAGTTCCAAATTAAAGTATTAAGATAAGACATGCAAACTAAATGCAACATCTGATCCTGCATTGGACCCTGGACCAGGGGAAAAAAAAAAAAAAACCCACTAATGGGACAACTGGCAAAATCTGAAAAGGTGATAAAGACTGAATAATAGTAGAGATCTCTTGGGCTGGGGATGTGGCTCAAGCGGTAGCGCGCTCGCCTGGCATGCGTGCGGCCCAGGTTCGATCCTCAGCACCACATACCAACAAAGATGTTGTGTCTGCCGAGAACTAAAAAATAAATATTAAAAATTCTCTCTCTCTCTCTCTCAAAAAAAAAAATAGTAGAGATCTCTTTTCAGAGTGATGAAAAAATGTTTATAATATAAGGCAGCAGTGATGGTGGTACAACCTATGAATATACTGAAAGCCACCGAATTGTGTACTCTGAAAAGTTGCATGTTAAAGGATGTAAAATATATTTCAATAAAGCTCTCAAGTATATGTTTAAAAAAAAAGAATGAATAATAGTATTATATTCTTGATTTTGACAATTACATTCTGGCAATTTAGAAATACATTTTTGTTTTTAGGAAACACTGAGATTTCTCAAAGTAAGAAGAGAGACTCACAATCTATACTTACTCTCAAATGTTCCAGAAAAAAAAAAAAAACACTATGATAAAAAAATGAAAGAGCAAATAGGCCAATGTTATCATTTGAGGAATTTCAGTGAATATCACACAGAAATTTCTTGTGGTTTTTTCTTTTTTTGTACCAAGGATTAAATCATTGAGCCACATCCCCAGCCCTTTTACTTTTTTTATTTTGAGACAAGGTCTCACTAATTTGTTTAGGGCCTTGCTAAGTTATTGAGGCTGGCTTTGAACCTGTAATCCTCCTGCCTCAGCCTTGCTAGCTGCTAAGATTACAGGCATGCACCATACCTTCCAGCACCCCCACCCCACCACCCCTGGTCTCTTGTGCTATCTTTGAACTTTCATTAAGCGTGAAAATTATTACAAAATAATGTTTTATTTAAAAAGACACCACTTTTCACCAATCACATAGACAAAAATATTTAAAAGATGGCTAATACTCACTGCTGGCAGGTATGGTTTAAAACCAGGACTCTGAAAACCTGATTAGGGAAAGCAAACCAATACCATTTCTTTGTGGGGTAATCTTGCCATTTAGCATGGTCTTTGACCCATTAATTCCATTTAATAACTGTAACCTACAGCTAGGGATGCAGGTCAGGGTACAGCACTTGCCTAGCAGGTAGGTGCAAGGTCCTGGGTTTAAGCCACAGCACCACAAAAAATAAAACTATCATCTACAAAAATATTAGAACAACAATATTTATCCGTGTATGTTTACATAGATATGAATACAACATATAAATGTACAGCAAAGTTTTTGGAAGGATACATACTAAAGCATTAAAAATAGTCAACTGTGGAAGGAAGAGAAATAAGACTGGAAATAAAAAGATTACTTATGTTCTCTGTTTTTATACTTTGATTTTTTAATTTTTTAAAAATTGTTTACAATAGCAGGGATTGAACCTACAGCCTTGCACATGCTAAACAAGTATTCTACCATAAAGCTATCCTCCTATCCCCCAGGCCTTTCACTTTATTTCAAGGTAGAGTCTAATTATGTCAGCCTTGAACTTGTGATTCTCCCGCCTCCACCTGTAGAGTAGTTGGGATTAGAGGTGTGCACCATCAAATCTGGATGATTTTGTTTTTACAAAAACAAAATACAACTTTTTGATTTCAAAATAGTTCTACACAAAGAAGAAAAAGTAACAAAGACCTGAAATTAACATGTAGTGAATCAAATGACAACCAAGAGACCAGCACAAAAGGAAAAGCAAGCTAGCCAGAGGTTGCTGGGAATGTCTGCCTGGAAACAGACTAGTGAGATTGCTAAGAAAGACAGATGTGCCCCATAAAATGGTCTCAATAAGATATCCAAAAGCTGTGTTGTCCAATACAGCAGTACTAGACAAAATGAAATGTGGCTAATTCAAAATGAGATGTGTCATTATAGTAATATACACAATGGATTTTCAATACTTAATATGAATAAAACAATGTAAAATATCTCATTAATACTTTTTATGTTGATTAAATAATGAAATTACATTTTGGAAATAATGAGTTTAAATATATTATTAATATTCATTTCACCTTTTTCTTTTTATTTATATACTGCATCCACAAGAATATTTTATATTACATATGTGGCCTACATTTAAATATCCGCTAGACAATGCTCCTCCAGAGATGTTTGATAAAATATTCAACTTATTCTATCATATCAGTTTCAATTAGGATATACCATTTACTTCAGACATATCATTTCAAATTTAAAAAGTGTGGTTCTCATAAACAGTAACCAATTATTTATTAAACATAGGCTTTGCTTTCTCATCTATATCACAGAAGCAAATAAACATACTACATAGATCAATATCTAACTTTTCCATAGATCGATCGATACACAGATTTGAATTCATTATTTATAAAACAGGGTAAGAAGTGTAAAAAAAAATTGATACCCACCTCCCTCACAAAGAAAGTTTTCTTTTGTAAAATACCAAGAAAGACATGGAAACTTGTACACAGAGGTTCATAGCAGTATTATAAACCACCCAAATGTCTATCACTGACAAATAATGTACAGTGGAAAAACATTTGGCAATAAAAATGAAGTTCTGATATGTGCTTCAACATGGATGAACCTTGAAAACATTTTACCATGTGAAAAAACTCAGAACAGATCACATATTGTCTGGATCCAATAGGCAAATCTAAAATCTATAAAAATAGCAAGTATATCTGGAGTTCAAAGATTAGAGAGGAGGATGGGAAATGACTGCCACAGGGCATAAGAATTCTTTCTGGGATGATGAAAACTTTCTAAAATTGCATAACTCTACAAAATATTTTAAAAACACTAAACTTTACACTTTAAAATAGTTATAATTCAACCTGTTTTAAATGAAAAAGTAAAAAAAAAATACACACACAGAAAAATGAATACAAAAAATGTTTCTTATCAATCTTACTGAGAACACTCTGAAGTCTTTCCTTTATTCTGATAGTCCATTATACACTGAATAAGATGGTTATTTTCATCCAACATCTGAAATAAAATTAGAAAAAGTTTATTGTAAAGTCTGTCAAGTAAAATAAAAAACTAGAAAATTTGAGGGAGGGCATTAATAAATACTGCTTATAAAAGAACATTAAAGTGCACCCCCTAACACTATATTGCTACCCGGAAACGACTGTTATATATTCTAAAATCATTTAAGCAAACATGAAAACACAAAAAACATAATTCTCTTAAAAAATACTTTGTTAATGTTGCTACCTGCTGCTATATTTTAAAATTCATTTTAATAACAAATTATAAAGGGGATTAGTGAATCAGCTCACATAAAATTTCATTACACACTAAAGAAATCTCTTTTATAAAAGTATGCAATACACAGTTCATATGGACAATGTATTAAACAAGTGATATTTCTTCCTTCAGATTTCTAGAAATACTTTATTTATTTAGAAACTGAATTCATTTAGGTCTTTTCCTACACCTACTATGGTTTACTACAAAAAAACTATTTTATATCTTTGGAATGATATCATACTTAATCAATAATTTTAAATATCCCTATTCTAAGTATTCTCCCTCTGTATTATTAACTGAAGCCCAGAAAGGAAAATTTAGGTTTCTTTTACATTCAAACATTTAATTACCTCTGCTATCTGTAAAAGTAGTTTTAGCGAGTTAAGACTAAAATTTAAGAGTCCAAGTTGGCTTTGCATCATTCTACAGCTTAGTAATTGTAAGGAGAAAGTCTATCCTTATTATACAGAATTAAGTAAAATACATGAAAATTTCAGCTCAAGAGGCTTGATAAGGTAGTGGCTAGCTTCCAAGTTCTATACCAGTATGATTTTATGATTCTCCAAATATGTATAATAATAAAGTACAAAGATTTCTAAACATGTATATTAATACAGACCTGTAAGATTACCAGATATATGTTGTCTCAAAACTTTTTTAAAAATATCAATTTGTGAAAGGTAGCAGAATACAACAATTACTAATATGGCATTATGTAAAATTGTGGATGTGTAACCAACATGATTCTGCAATCTGCATTTGGGGTAAAACTGGGAGTTCATAACCCACTTCAATCTAATGTATGAAATATGATATGTCAAGAGCTTTGTAATGTTGTGAACAACCAATAAAAAAAAAATAGCAATTTGTTCTTCTTGTAACAATTCTAAGCCATCTTGGCTTTGAAAGTTAAATAAGTCACACTCTTTGAAAGAGTACTAATTATGGCAATTAAAGGTCAGTTAGTTTTAGTGCCAACTTTGCTATCCTGAACAAACCACTTAAGTTTCCAGGACCTTCAAGATCAAGGAACAAGAGCCGTTCCTTATACACCTATCCCAGTCTTCCAGAATTCAATGAAAGAACAATGCTATAATCGCTATCTAAATAACTTAATTTTTTTTCATTAAAAAAGACCCATTTAACATTAGATGTGCTGGGCACAGTGGTACATGCCTGTACTCCCAGCGGCTCAAGAGGCTGAGGCAGGAGGAATGACAGTTCAAAGCCAGCCTCAGCAATTTACCAAAGCCCTAACCAATTCAAGGAGACCCTATCTCTAAATAAATATGAAAAAGGTGCTATGGCTCAGTGGTTAAACACCCCTGGGTTTAATCCCTGGTACCAAAATAAATAAATAACATTAGCTGTGACTTTTTTCCTGTATCTTCATCATAATCTTCCCTTGCTGAGGGGGAAAAAACGGTCTAACAAGATTGTAATAAATACAATTCCTGGATGCCAAATAAAAATTTTGCACTTAATGTCTCAACATCCTAATCCAAACTCCAGTTTAGTGAATTCACAACGTATCTTCTCCAGTATATTCGTCAATCTAACAAGCTTGAAATTAAAATGTCTCATATATAATATCAATTCGACACTAAAGATGAGGCACTGAGTTTGGAATTCATTTTTCTCCTCTCATGTCACGATAATCAGCATCCTCTAAATTAATTATCCATGATAAACAGCCTGAGACTTACATAAGAAAAACTCTGTAGGAACAAAGAAAAATTCCAGAGTTTTTTAGAGTCCAAAAATAAGACAGAACTCCTCCAAAAACATGTTTTGTGTGCATGTGCACTTGACACCGTTTGCCAGGCTGCAGGCTTAGTCCAGCGCACTACACCAAAGCACTGCTTTTCCAGGCACTAACAAGCCGGTTTGTTCATGAGATAAAGCAACAGTTGGGCAAATGTCAAATGCCACACCACAAAGAATCTGACAGTAAACAGAAACCGATTAACATATTCTACGGGCACACAATGGTTCCCTGAGTGGCATTAAAAGTTGACTTTTCTTCTGTTTTCATCCTTGCTCCAGTGCAGAAAAGAAAATGGAAATATTTAATATAAACTGCTAAAATTAGCAAGTAACTTTTCCAAGTTCAGCCCACTACAATTTACAAAGCTGCCTTGCTCCGTAGGCAACAACAGGGAGGAGGATAATACAGAATCTTTGTGTCCCCAACTGGCAGTAATACCGCAGCGACTGCGGTAGCTTTTCTAAGGGGGACGCAGCCCCTTGTGTTTTCATCAGGACTTATGTAATTAGTCAGGAGTGTCTCCACCACTGGACTGCAAGCTCCAAGAGAGCAGGGTTCACTGCTCACCACAGTAACCCCAAAGCTTGCAATAGGCACTCCAGAAATATTTGCTGCAGATATAAATGTACATGGGGTGATCCAGAAAGCAGAAAGGGGCCCCAGGATCACCCCCAAAATCCATGGAGTTCTTCCTCGTCTGCCCGCAAAGACTCTATTAAGGTTCTCAAGTTCTCCAGAGAGATCCCCAACTCCGCGGGAGTTCACGGGATTCCGACTCTCCCTCCGCGCCGGGCGACCTGAGGTGGGGTCCGCACCAGGCAGCCGCGGCGCGCGGGGCGGGGCGGAGCGACGCCAAAGTAACTCTGAGCGACGCGCGGGGCCGCAGGCTCCAACACACTGCCCTTCCCCGCGCGGGCGCGGGCGCACGCGCCCCGCCGTCCGAACGCCGCCCCATCCCTAGAGAAATCGGGCGACGGTTGCGTGGGCTTTTGTGCCTCTAAGAGCCTAAACGCGCGGAAGACTCCGTGAAAGAAAAAAACCGGTTCGCCCTCTTCAGCCTCCCACTCAGGCACAGCCCGCGGCTTGGGTTCCCATAGACTGCCGCTTCCCAGCAGGCCCGCCTCCGCCTCCCCCTCCGCCCCCGGCCGGGCCGATTCCCGCCCGGCCCTGCCCTCGGGGTCTCTCGCAAAGACGGGATGAGCCTGGCATCCCCAGCCCGGCGAGCTTTCACCTTCTGGATCGCGGCGGGTGTGATCTCCCCCTTGCCTCGCTGACGCGGGGCTGCGAACGCCACAGACATGTTGCCGCCGTCACCACTATCGGCAAGTCCCGAGCGCTCCGGGTGAACGGCAAACTGGGGGAAAGACGCCGGCCTCTCGGGCGGAACCACCTCGGGAATGCAGGGAGGGGGGATGCTCCAGTGCCGAGCAAACAACCAACTGGTCTGTCCTCAACGAGGAACTCCGGGTCGTGGAGATCTTGTTTCTGTGCGGTTTTTAGAAACCACAGCTCCGAATAAAACTTCTCCATTCTTGAATGCTCTGGAGCACACCCGACCTTTTCTGGTAGGCACCCCCGTTCCTTTGTGCTAATGGTAGAGCCGCGCCACAGTCCTCCCTCCGCTTCAGCGATTCAGGAAATGGTCCCGCCGCCGCGGGAGAGGGAGAGGCAGGGGCAGCCCCTGTCACAGGAAATGCGAGCGGCCCAAGCCGGCCCGCCCCTTTCGCGCGGGTGCTGCTCGCCGCCCTCCCCGGCGCCCTGAAGCAGCCTCAAAAGTGCGTTTCGTGCGCTGTTATAGACCTAGTTCAGTTTTTCCAACTTCATCGTTACCCTTCCTTGAGAAGAAGCGGCGGCCCTGAGTTGTCCGGGCAGCCGGGAGAGAGGAGGAGGACGGTCTGGACTCGGGAGTTCGTGCGGACCCGTGGAGCATCTGCCGAGATGAGCCAGAGGTGGAAGAACTCGGTGAACGCGGATTCGCTGATTTAAATGGCTCGGTTACGCCCCAAAAGCGCACCTCCGAGTCCACAGCTTCGCTCGCACGCCAAGTCGTGTCTAACAATTAGAAAGTAATGCTGACCCAAAATTGGGACACCAAGGCTGTGTCCGGTACTCGGGGGCAGTCGTCCAACACGGCTAGCAGAGAAGTGGGTCGGTTTCATCCAATTTGGGATTAAGCTTTGAAAGCACGGTCGCTCTCTCGTTTCCAATGATATACTTAGTGGTTTGTCAAGTACGCCCAAGCTGCTAGGCTTCAAGTCAGTGTGAAGGGGAAAAAGTTTTCGAATGAGTGAAGAACACAAGCAAATGTGGGTAATGTGTTGCTGTGGATTTTTAAATTATTCTGTAAATCTAGACTAACATACAACAAAAAATAAAAGTTTATATAAAATGTTACCCAACGTTGAGACTCAAAATTCAATATTTATAAATAAAATAGAAAAATAAAAAAGACATTTTTAAATTTTGTTTCAAATAAATTGTTTTGCATAAGTTCAGTTTCATTCATTCAGCAAATTTGGGTGTGTCATCTTTGCCAGGCTTTATGCTAGGTACCGGTAGACACAACTGAAAGAGTTGGACAGGGAACCTCTGCTCAATGATTTGTATTTGAATAAAGTTGACAGGCCAAAAATGAAGTTAATATGCGTATATGTGAAGCCCAAAGAAAGACTGGCAAACAAGAGAATGATGTAAGTTAAAGTGGGACATCTTTATAAAGAGAGCAGGGAGCACTAGGGATTGCACCCAAACACTCCATCACTGAACTACCTCCTTAGTCCTTTTATGTTTTTATTTTGAGACAGGGTTAGTTAATGAGGCTGGTCTTGAACTTGCCATCCTTCTGCCTCAGTCACCCTAGTCCTGGGATTACAGGTGTGCATCCCTGTGCCTGGCCTCCATTATATCTAAACTGAAACCTGAAAAAACTCAAGCCATTCCAAAAATAAAGGAAGGGAGTTTATACTGCCTCCCTTCGAATGGCAAATATTCTTCGGAATTCTAAGCCTTGAAGAAAACACTGTTATGTTTGTACTTTATGTATCAAACTGAATTGAAAAATAATCTATTGAATTCAGAATAGAAACTAATTCTTGCCTACCACCAGGCTGTGAGTCTAACATCTAGTATGTAAGGTCATGTTTTGTTTACACAAAAGTACCTTATTTAAGCCCAGAGTCCTGATGACATATGCCTGTATTCCCATCAACTGGGAGGTTGAGGCAGGAGGAATACAGCCTCAGTACATTGGCAAGGCCCTAAGCAATTTAGTGAAACTGCCTCAAAATCAAAAATAAAATGGCTGGGGTATGTAGCTCAATGGTAAATTGCTGAAGCTGGCTTTGAACCTGAGATCCTTCTGCCTCAACCCCCAGAGTCGCTAGAATTCCAGGCATGCTCCATCATGCCTGGCTGAAAAAACAAATCCTAAATACTCCAACTGCTCCAGTTACATCCACTTGGCAGATAACATAGAAATCTTAAAAAGCAACAGGAACCAATGAGGACAGCTGTCTAACCAGTTTAAAAAAAAAAAAAAAATCCCCCAGTGGAACTCCCATTCTAGGAAGACACCCAGGGATAGGTACCATCTTTTTTTAAATTACAAATTCCCAACAGTGGGGAAGGGAAATCCATTAAGAACAGGTTATGGGTCCTCCTGAGGTATTTTACTCCTTCGTAGTAGCAGCCTAGGGCACTCTTAGCACCCCATGCAGAAATAACCACAGTGATTCTATGTGAAGGATATAGAAATGACAACCCCCCAAACAGTGTAGCCTGGGAAGAGAGAAGGAGGAAGAAAACAACATATTAATAACATTGATCCTTTCCCAGTGAAAGGACAATCCCTGGGAGGGAAACAAAACTTACCCAGTGACAAGACCATCCCTAGGAAGGAGATGTCCATCAGGCCTAAAAATGACAATCTCTGGGAAGGAGCCAAAACATTGATCCTTCCCCATATAAATCCTTTCCCAGTGACAGTACAATTAGACCCTGGAGGGTAAGAGATAAGCACTAAATGCTGAACTCTGAGCCCTCCATTCTTACCCAGTAAAAACAAATTTCAAATTCTCGAAAATGGGGCTGGGGATGTGGCTCAAGCGGTAGCGCGCTGGCATGCGAGGCGAGCGGCCCGGGTTCGATCCTCAGCACCACATACCAACGAATATGTTGTGTCCGCCGAGAACTAAAAAATAAATATTAAAAATTCTCTCTCTCTCTCCCCTCTCTCACTCTCTCAAAAAAAAAAAAAAAAATTCTCGAAAAAGCTTCCTGAATGCCCAAACTAATATATTCTGTTAAGGTCTTCATTGGTTGAGTCATCTCCCAGTGTGTAACCTATATAAACACAGACCTTGCTGTAATTGGGGACCATTTTTGGTCCAGAAAGCTGTGCTCTGATGCCTGACGGATAGACTCTGCTGCTGAATAAAGGCTTTGCTGAATTTGTGAGGTCTGCATCTGACCAGGTTATTTTGTGCTTACATTATGTATGCCTTAAAAATACAATCATTTTCTCAAATTCATCTTTATGTTCTTCTCTCCCTCTCTGCCACTGACATAGACTTAACTCCCCTGAACCCAGAAACTTGTTGGGACCTGACTCCCCAAAATTGGTTTCACCAACTTCATGAAGACCTGTCAATCTGGACTTTCCAGTGACATTAGAGAGATGATGTCCCTCAAAAGTGCAGCAGTTCCTTTTCTAGATTGTGAATCTTCAGATTGGTAATTCTGCCATTTTCATTTCAGTTCCTGAAATTCAGGGTCAACTCATGAAAAGTTGTTAAAACAACATGCTAAATGTAAAATATCAAACCTCAGTCCAAACTTTTCCTATTCAGAACATTAAATGAAGACTTCATTGGGTTTTATGGTGGCTTCCTGATTTGGGCAGTCCATCCAAGAGGGAGTTTGAAAGTTCTGGTATACCATCAATCCATGTCCTACATGAAATACCATGATTGTTTATGAAGAGTATTTTTAATAAATCTGAGTACAGTTTGGCTTGGGAAAAAATACTATAATTTTCTATGTGTCTCATTACATGAAATCTGTAGGAAGGCACTAGCCAAAAGGTTCAGCTGGAAATGTAAATGATCTCACTGGAAGAAGACACTTAAAAAGAACCTTGCCTCATTCTCAGGCTTTCTTGGTAAAACTCAGTCTTACCTGCAAAAGTTGAAAATTCAGACAGAAGGAAGATTGAAACCAAGGAGATGCCTCAGCCAGAGGTGTCTTAGGGAATGTAGTAAATCCTGTTTCACTTCACCATTAGTTTTGAGAGGAATCCCAAGGTAGATTGATAGAAGAGCTGGGAGGAAAAGGAAAATCAAGAGCCTCTGGCATTTAGTTAAGAAAGGAATGAAGAACGAATATGCAAAGTTAGCCTAAATCTGGGAAATGACTCTGGGGACTTAAAAAAAAAATAGCTCCCCAGTTAAGCATCTCCCCAAACAAACAAACAAAAAAAAAAATCAGTCCCTTTATTCAGACTACTTTTGCAAAGGGACATCTGAAGTAGGAATTGAAGTCACATAATCAAGAGGTGGGAGATTTTTTTGAATAATACTAATAGAAGAATGTATAAAGAGACTCAGAATAAGTAATCTATATTAACAATTCATTCTTGTTTATTCACACTAATGAATGTATAGCAGACTGTTTTAACAAATTGAAAATAGAAATAGTACTTTACAGTGCTGCTATAGAAAATTGCTTATTTGATTTTCAAATGTTTCAATTTTTAATTTGCTTTCTATGAAGTTGTTTGTATTCCTTAAATATATTTCAATGAACTGATGAAGTGCTGCTGGATAATGTCCAATATTCAGTGAAACTGTAATCATGGGATTAAAAATCTTAATCCTCTCCCCAAATAAATCATGTATATGCAGATAATGGAGAAAACTTTGTTTTAAAAAAGAATTTCTTTTAACACTTATTGTTTTATAATTAATAGAACATCTGTACTACCAAATTTGCTGATATTTTAAGCCCCTGTGCTGCCATAAATTCTTAGAATACACTAGGAAGGCATAGACCCAGCCTGTCTGCCCATAATTGGGCTCAGGGCACAATCCCTTAGGTAATATCTTTCAAAATATTTCTGCTCACAGTCTCTGTGGCATTTGATGAGTCAATTTGAGTTGTGACTTCCACAGATTTCAAGATTGCAAGGAGAACAGCATATGCTATATTTATTTAATCATTGTTCTAGGCAGAACAAATCGCTTTTCACAATTCTCCATAAAAGACTTATTTTCAATACTACAGCAAATTTCATTCAACTTAGATTATAACATAGCCTATCTGGCACATTGTCACTTCTTATATTATTAAATATTAAATGAATTAAGAATGAATCAAATCAATTATATTTGGGGATTTTATGATATAAAAAAGAATTGCTTTTTGGAAAAATACATAGTTTCATGGATAGTTTCACCCAACTTAACTCAATATGATAAATATACAGCAACATCCTCCATCAATGCTTATTTATTTAGCATTTATTATGTACTAGCTAGTATGCTGGTGATTGCCTTTACTTACATTGGATTTTTCAATACAGATTGTTTCAATTTTAACAGATAAACTATGTAAAAACACATCAGGTACTGTAAGTTACAAGAATTAGATTTGTACATAAAAATATAGTACGAGGGCTGGAGATATAACTTGGCAGTAGAGCACTTGTCTAGCATGTATAAAGCACTGGTTTCAATTCCCAGTACTGCAAAAATAAAGTAAAAAAAGTAATAAGGAGAAAAATGTTCATTTCAAGAGTAGAAATGATATTGAGTCTATCCTTGGAAAGTTTTCTGGCCAGAATTTATGTACTCCTCTCTGCTATTTAGTATATTCTCTACCCTTAGTAAAAAAAAAAAAAAAAATATATATATATATATATATATATATATTTACACACATACACACATATAACTGTTCTCCAACTACTTCATAATTTATAGAGAGGATTATAAAATAGTGTCTATTAACTAAGTTCCCTAGGCATGGGTGTGGTAGACAGAACAATTTCACAAAGATGACTACTCCCTAATCCCTGGAAACTATTGATTATGTTATGTGACATAGCAAATTGGAATTAATATTCTACATGGAATTAAAGTGGTTAACCAACTGATTTTAAAATGTGAAGAGTAACCTAGATTATCCAGGTGAACCCTGTGAAATCTCAAGTGCCCTTAAACAGGGAATAGTAAGACTTAAAAGTCAGAATCAGAGAGATGGCATCTTGAGGAAGATGGGCATTGCTAACTTTCTGACACTGTTAACTTCTCTAACACCTGAATTTTAGCCCACGTATCAGGCTTACCAAACTTCAAAACAGTGTTTAAAGATATGTAATTTTAAGCCACTAAGTTTGTGATATCTTCATAGAAAAGTAATAAGAAACTAATATAATGTTTTCCAATATAATGTGGGATTTCAACAATATGTAGTAAAATGTTGATGTTATTGAATATATTGCAAACTACCATCCTAATACATATTAAATTAAACTAATAATCACATTTCTTACACATTATCTTAAAAGAAAAATAATAGAGGCTGGGAGTGCTTCCCTAGTGGACATAAAGCCCTGGGTTCAATCCCCAGCACTGCAATAATAATAAAAGAAGAAAATGATGATGACAATAGAAGAATTATAGCATAAAAAGTTAAAATATATGATAATAAAAAGCATAATATTGCAAACCCACAGGTAGTAATTCTCAAGCATTTTGGCCTCAGAATCCCTTAGCACCCTTAAAAATATTGTGTGTCTTAAAGATCTTTTGTTTAAGTGAGTCACGGCTCTCAATTATTTACCTGATTGAATATGAAAATTTGGAGTCTTTCAACATTTTCCATTTGCTCTGATAGCTACTGGATCCTCAAACATCTTGTACCTCTGGAAAATTCCATCATATTCTCCTAAGAGAAAATGAGTTTTAGAAAGCAAAGGAAAACAAACCCTTTATTTATTCATTTATTTTTAAATTTCAAGACAGGGTCTCACTAAGTTGGCCAAGCTGACCTGAAACTTGGGATCTTCCTGCCTCAGCCTCCCAATTTCCAAGCTGCTGGTATTACAGGCATGTAGCACCACACTGGCCACCTCCTAGACCTTTCAAAAGGTAAAAGGAACCTCCAAAGACCCTAATATCATACTTCCTAGCAACAAAATTAATTTTTTTTCAATTAAAAAATGTTTTGGTACTGGGAATTGAACATAAGGGTATTTTACCACGAGCTACTTTCCCAGTCCAACACTTTTTGTTTTTATTTTGAGGCAGGTTCACACTAAATTGTACTGGCTGGCTTCAAACTTGAGATCCTCCTTCCTCAGTCTCCCAAACTGCTGAGATTATAGTTGTACACCATCACCCAGCTACATTGATCTTAAATGAAAAATGTTCCAACACCTTGCCATTGAATATCATGTTTACTTAAGGTTTCTTTTTTTTTTTTTTAAAGAGAGAGTGAGAGAGAGAGAGATTTTTTAATATTTATTTATTTTTTTTAGTTCTCGGCAGACACAACATCTTTGTTGGTATGTGGTGCTGAGGATCAAACCTGGGCCGCAGGCATTCCAGGCGAGCGCGCTACCGCTTGAGCCACATCCCCAGCCCTTAAGGTTTCTTTTTAACAAAAATTTTTGGTGCTGGGGATTGAACACAGGTACTTTTCCACTGAGCTACTTCCCCAGTCCCTTTTATTTTAAGACAGAGTCTCGCTAAATTGTCCAGGCTGCCTGGAACTTGCAATCCTCCTGATTCAGCTTTTTGAGTCACAGGGATTAGAAGCATGCACCACTGTGCCTGGCTTAATTTTTTTCCCCCAGTGATGGGGATGGAACGTGGAGCTTTAAGGGTTCTTGTGAGGGACCTTGGGACATTAAAGAAATGTCTTCCTATTCTTAGACTGTTTTGAGTCAATGAGATTGCTAGAGATGGTGAATTGTATGCTTTTCTGCATTTGTTGAGTAAAAACTTCCCCTTTATTCTGTGAATCAGAAGACCTTTTCTATAAAGGACCAGATGGTAAATATTTTAGGTTTTGCAAGCTATACAGGCCCTGTGTTATTATGCAGCTTAGCCATTTTAGCAGGAAAGCAATGATAGACAATATAAAGAAGAATAGGCACAACTGTGCTCCAATAAAACATTACTCATAAGAACAAGGGAAGCAGTAGGACAAATTTGGTCCCGGAGCAGTACTTTGCCAGCTTCTGCTGTAGTCTGTTAATGCGGTATTTCAGTTAACTTTTTCACTGCTGTGACTAAAAGACTGACCAAAACAATTTTAGAAAAGGAAAAGTTTATTTGAGGGCTCACAATTTCAGAGATCTCAGTCCATAGACAGCCAGCTCCATTCTTCAGGACTCTAGGTGAGTCAGAACATCATGGTGGAAGACAGTGGCAGAGGGAAGCAGCTCACTTGATGGTAAGACAGCAGAGAGACTCTACTTGCCAGATACAAAATATATATCCTAAAGCCACGCGCCCAATGACCCACTTCCTCCAGCCACAGCCTACCCACCTTCAGCCCCATCCCAGTTAATCCCATCACTGGTTAAACCACTGATTGGGTTAAGGTTGGTGTGGGACAATCATTTCTCCTTTAAACCTTCTTGCATTGTCTCACACATGAATTTTTGGGACACCTCACATCCAAACTATAAAGTGGTAAATTACATTCATTGATTAATTCATAGAATAAATTCAACTTGTGATACACTTATCTTTTTGTACATTTGTTATTTTGCTTAGAATTTTTCTATGCATTCATTTTCTTCTCTTATATCGGGTTTTGTTAAGATTATACTGCTTCATAAAACAAGTATGGAAGAAGTCTTTTTCTATTCTCTTGATGAATTTGAATAAGATTGGTATTGTTTCTTAAAAGGTTTATAGGATTCGGAAGTGATGATATCCCTGGGTCAAGAGTTTCTTTAAGATAGAATTTTTATTTATGGATTTAACAAATTTGAGACATACAAGACATTTCTTTCCATCACCCCCACCTTGTGTTAGGTTTTTGATGCTTTTCTAAGAATTTGCTCATTTTACCTCAATTTTTCATTACTGTCATTAAGTTACAAAAAAATTTTCATGGTATTAAGGTTCATCTTGTTACTACTATTATTCATACCTACTTTCTTTTCTTGATTTGGTTTTCCAGTATCTATCAGTTTTATTAGTTTTTCAATAACCCAAATTTTAGCTTTATTTTCTATTTTTTTAATTCACTGTAGATGGAAATGATATCTTTATTTTATTTATTTTTATGTGATGCTAAAAATGGAACTCAGTGCCCCACATGTACTAGGCAAGTGCTCTACCACTGAGCCATAGCAACAGCCACTATTCTTATTTTTTTCCTTTCACTTTCCTTGATTTAATATGCTGTTTTTAAAATATACCATCTTAAATATATATATAACATCTTGACATGGATGCTTAAAAAATTGATGTTTAGCCTTTCTTCTTTTATAATGCTTTTTTATTTTTTCTTGTGGTGCTGAGAATTGAACCCATGGCCTTGTGCATATGAAATAAGCAGTCTACTAACTGACCTATATCCCCAGCACCCTTAATGCTATTTTAAACCACCACCCTCCAACACTATTTTGGCCCTAACACAAAACTTTTACATATTATGTTTTTGTTATGATTCAGTTAAAAGTATTTACTAATTTCCATTATTAATTCCTCTTAGAACCATAATTTTGAAAAAGATTTAAAAATTTTTCAGTATGTGGTGTTTTCTACTTATATTGTTACTGATTTCTGGCCTAATTTCACTACTGGCAGAGAAAATACTTTGTATGCTTTTAATCCTTTGAGATTTGTCAAACTTTCCTCAAAACCTATTATACAGTCAATTTTTGTAAATATCTAATGTTTGTTCAAAATGTAAATGAAGTCTGCAGTTATTTTATACACACTATAAAGTGGTAAGTTACATTCATTAATTAATATATTTAGTGTGTACATACATGATGGGAAAGACACTGACAGAGATAGCATGCCAATTTTATTCATCATGTTGTTTGAATAGTATTTATTGGGTTTTTTGTTTGTTTCTTTGTTTTTTAGTCTGCTTATTTTATCAATTACCAAGAAAACTATTGAATTTCCACCTGTAATACTTGGTATTGGGTACAAATTTAGAATTGTTGGATCTTCCAGATTAGATTTGTCATTATAAAATATTCGTCAGAATCTCTTGCTATACTTTTTTTAAAAAAAATTTATTCAGTACTCAGGATTAAATCCAGGGGCACTTAACTACTGAGCTATATCCCCAGAACTTTTTTTAAATTTTGAGACAGGTTCTTGCTAAATTGCCCAGGGTGGCCTCTAACTTGTGATCCTCCAGCCTCAGTCCCCAGAGTTGCTGGGAATACAGTCATGTGCCACTATGCCCAACTCCTTGCTATGCATCTTGAGGTAAGATCTACTTTTTAGCAGTTTTTTGTTTTGGGGTTTTTTGGTTAAATGTTGCATGATGTATCTTCTTCACTTTCACTTTTTAAAACTCTTTTATTATTTATTCTAAGCAGTACATAAGTGCATTTATTTTTATCTACTCTAAACTATTTTTTAATAAATGCTTTATTTATTTATTAAATTTTTTTAATAAATGCTGTTTTTTTAGCTACTGATAGACCTTTATTTTCTTTATTTATATGTGGTGCTGAGAATCAAACCCAGTGCCTCCCACATGCCAGGCAAGTATGCCACCACTGAGCCACAGCCATAGCCCCTACAACTATTTCTTATAACTAAAATGTTTATATAATTATAGAGAATATAAGTATTAATATAATTATCTTTAAATCTACTAAATACTATTTGCTTTCTATTTTTCTAGCCTGTAATTATTCCTTTCTCTTTATTTTCTATCTTTTTTGGGGACTGGGGACTGAACCCAAGGACTTCTGCATGATAGGCACAAGCTGTACCACTGAGCTACACTCCCAACCCCTTCTTTCTAGTGATATCTTTTATTATTATATTTTTTTTACACAATATTACATTATTCTCTTAGTGATTTTTGCAAAGATTACAACATGTCTTCTGGACCACCTGAAAATTAATATATTACAAACGTTGTGGTATATGCCTGCAATACAGTTACTTGAGAGTCTGAAGCAGGAGGATCACAAGTTGAGGCCAGACTGGGCAATTTAGCAAGACACTATCTTTTTATTTTGTATTTTTGGTACAGGATTGAATCCAGGAACACTTACATCCCCAGCCCTTTTTAATTTTTATTTTAAACAGGATCTCACTAAGTTGCTGAGGCTGGCTTTGAACCTGCAATCCTCCTGTCTCAGTCTCCCGAGTTGCTGGAATTACAGGCATGTTAACACATACAAGTCCTTGTCTTAAAATAAAAAATAAAATGGGATGGGGATGTAGCTCAGTGTCAGAGTGCCCATGGGTTCAATCCCCAGTACTGTGAAATGAACATACGTTTACTTTTTGAACACTGTGCAACAATGAAAGGCAATTGAGGACACCTTAATTTCATTTGCACTCTTTCCCAAGTTATATTTCATCACTGATTTTAATACTCTTATCTTAATACACACATAAGGGATTATTATTATTTTAGTCAATTTTTTTTTAATTTAGGCATGTATTTACCTTAATGCTCTTCATTTCTTCCTACATCTCCAAACTTACATCTTTGATCATTTTTTTTTCTGTCTAAAGAACACTATTTAGTATTTTCTTTAAAAAGTATTTAAGTAATGTTTTCTGGTTTTCTTTGTATGAAAAATACCTTCATTTACCTTCAGTTTTGAGGGACAATTTTCACTACATACAGAATATCTTGCTTGCATTTTTTTTCTTTTAGCATGCTGAAGATAGAATCCTGTATGTCATTATAGAAATAAATCAGTTGAATGTCAATTATTGCATATTGGTAATATGCTAATTTCCCCCCTTTGGATAGCTTTAAATTTTTCTTGCTGTAAATTTTTGGTTTATAGCAGGTTTATTATGGTTTTTCTAAATGTGAATTTTATCCTGCTCAGTGTTCAGTTTTTCCTAAATCTTTTGTTTCTTTTGTTAATTTTGAAAAATTCCAAACCAAATATCTTTATGTATTATTTTGACCTTTATTTCCTATCTTCTAGCACCCCAACTATATATACATTAGATTTTTCAACACATCCAGGATATTTTTTTCAGTGCTCCCTATTCTTTTCTCTGTGCTTTAATATAGATTTTTCTTCTTATACTATTTTATAATTCACACTTCTATCTTAAACTAGGTCTCCAATCTTAAATTCATTCATTGACCTTTTAATTTTAGTTAATATAGTTTTCGTTTTTACAATTTCCAACTGACTATTTATTAATAGTTCTAGTTCCTGTTAAAAAATCTCAATCAGGACAGGCATAGTGGCACACACCTGTAGTTCCAGCTACTCAAGTGTCTTAGGCAGGATGGTCACAAATTCAAGGCCATATTGGGCAATTTAGTGAGGCCCTGTCTCAAAGGCTGAAAAGGGATTTGCCCTGGTGACACAAGCCTGTAATCCCAGCTTCTGAGGAGGCTGAGACAGAAGGATCCTACATTTGAAGCTAGCCTCAACAATTTAGGAAGGCTCTGTCTCAAAACAAAAAGAAAAAGGACTGGGAATGTAGCTTAAAGATAGACTGCTTAATGGGGGAGAAAAAGACCAAGAAAAGGGTTTGGGGATCTAGCTTAGAAGTAGAGCAACCCTCGGTTCAATCCCCAGTACTACCAAAACAAAAATAAAAACATAAACAAACCCCTCAATCTAGTTTTTAATCTCTTGATTATAATTATCTTATTTGTTTCAAAAATCTGTATCTGATCCAGGTGTGGTGGTAACCCCAGAGACCTGGGAAGATCACAAATTCAAAGCCGCCTCAACAATTTAGTGAGACCCTTTCTCAAAATTAAAAATTAAAAGAAATAGGGATGTGGCTCAGTGGTTAGGTGCCCTTGGGTTCAATCCCTGGTACAAAAAAAAAAATATGTATTTGATAACTTTAATGTATTATATGAGCCTCTTTCTATTGCCTATTGTTTATCTTGTTGTTTGATCCATCTTTTCTTTAAGTGTGCATGATTATTTTTGATTGAGCACAGAATACTGCATATAAAAATGCAACAATACAACAATTATATGCAGCTCTGCATGACATTATCTTTCTATGCACAGAATTTACTTTTGCTTCTGGTAGGCAACTACTCACTAAGCACACTAGAAATGCTTTGTTCTAGTGCTTCCAACACTTTGCCTTTTAAAAAATTATTGAAGAACCCAGAGTGTTTTCTAAATGTGGGTTATGTCTATTAATATTTATCATATTAGAAATTAAAAGAAGCTTTACTTTTATTAGTTCATGAAAAGTAATAAACTCATTATACATTTACACAGTTAACACATTTTTGTGATAATTACATTTTCCAAATTTAAAAAAATGAGAATGACATTGCAAGTCTCTTCTCTGCCTATGTCTGTGTGTGTGTGTGTGTGTGTGTGTGTGTGTGTGTTGGAAACTAGCCCAGGATCTTGTATATACTAGGCAAGCTCCCTACCACTGAGCTATATCCCCAGCCCTGTAAATCTCTCAATGTTTGGCTCAATAAAACAGCTTTATTCTCATATTTGCTTCTATATTCAAACTGCTGCAATGTTATTTTGCTTGAAATATAGGGAGAAAATCTAACCTTACAAAGATATATAGTAGAACAAAGAAGATAATTATTTAAATAGGCCTTTTAGATCCCTTCAAAGCAAGTATACAATTATTTAGTTTCCTAGACATCAGTTGAAGTATGTAATCAAAAATCCTATTAAAGAACTTTTAGTACTCTTTTACATTAAAATCCTGGTCTATTTGAATATTAGTTCTAAGGGTTGGGGATATAGCTCAGTAGTAGAGTGCTTGCCTAGCATGTGCTAAGGCCCTGGGTTTGATCCCCATCATCACCACACAAGCACACACCAAAAAAACAAACAAACAAACAAAAACCCTTTGATTATTGCTTTTACTTATGCACAACTGTACATCATACTTTAGTTCTGGAAAATACTGGCTCACAAAGTTATGAATATCTTATATCTTGCAAATCTAGTACATCAAAAAAAAATCACATCACCATAAATCTTATCAGTAGTCTTTAATCATTGGGAAACAGTTAAGTTCATAGTGATAAAAGTCTTCAAAAATCCCAACTGTTGCTTAAAAGCTTGAATTTTTATCTTTGGAAATAGATAAGATCATTAAACGTTGTTTTTCTCGAAGAGACAGACTCACTTTGTTCATCTTCAAATATCTGTCTAAATAAGTAACTCTGAATAAACATAGTTTGTCAGTCATTCTTTCTAATATAAAAGGTGTTCCATGAGAAAAGGGGGCTGATTCAGCCAGCAACTAAAAGATTTACACAGGTGCTTCAAGCCAACCATCTTATTTAAAGACAGTAAAAATGCTTTATATGGACTTCTCTCTCTGTCTTTTGTAAGAAGATAGGTATTCTGGGGCAGGGATTGTGGCTCAGCAGTAGAGCGCTCACCTAGCACATGCAAGACCCTGGGTTTGATCCTCAGCACGACATAAAAATAAATAAAATAAAGGTATTGTGTCCAACTACAACTAAAAAATAAATATTAAAAAAGATAGATATTCAAGAGTCAAAAACAAAATAATTAATAATTTAATGCTTAGTAAATCAGATTCTAAAATGAAATTGGTTATTTTCCCCCCATGAGTGCTTAGGAATAAAGAATACAGCATGTACTAGAGTAAGTTTAGTGCTACTGCCTTGATACAGATAAGAATCCAGTAGATTCACCCACTTTTGCTTTTGCATTGTCAATATACATATTCATGTAATGAAAAGCAAGATATTGTCTTAATATTATTATAATTTTAACATTGTGATTCCCTTCAAAGTTTTTGGTATTGCTCCAAAGAACTATATAATAGTTTATGACAACCACTGCTTTATTTCAATTAGGGATTGAGGTGAATTTAAAACTTAGTTATTATTATTATGTAATAAATTTATTATTTTTCATGAACTAATAATTTCTAATTTCTAATATGATAAATATTGATAGACATAACACACATTTAGAAAGCACTCTGGTGTCTTCAGTAATTTTTTAAAAGGCAAAGTGTTGGAAGCACTGTAATAAAGCATTTCTAGGGGCTGGGGATGTGGCTCAAGCGGTAGCACGCTCGCCTTGCATGTGTGCGGCCCAGGTTCGATCCTCAGCACCACATACCAACAAAGATGTTGTGTCCGCCGAGAACTAAAAAATAAATATTAAAAATTCTCTCTCTCTCTCTCTCTCTCTCTCTCTCTTCTCTCTCTCCCCCCTCTCTCACTCTCTCTTTAAAAAAAAATAAATAAAAAAATAAAGCATTTCTATTGTGCTTAGTTATTGTCTCTGTGCAAAAAGGTGTTTTGGGGGCTGGGGATGTGGCTCAAGCAGTAGCGCGCTCGCCTGGCATGCGTGGGGCCCAGGTTCCATCCTCAGCACCACATACAAACAAAGATGTTGTGTCCGCCAAATACTAAAAAATAAATATTAAAATTCTCTCACTCTCTAAAAAAAAAGGTTTTTTAAGCTTTAAACTTTATTTGAATATTGTAAAATTGTGCATTCCAATAATTAAAATCTTTGAACAACAACAACAAAAACCCCACAAGGAATCTATTAGACTGCATTTTACAGCCTTCAGGACACCTTGAATCAGTCTGGTTTTTATTCTGGATTTCAATTATCATCCCACCCCATTTCTTACACCAACATTCAAGTTCTTTTCTTTACCTGCCAGCTAGATAGGCATATTCGAGGAGCAGGCATGGCCTTCCCTGTCAGTAGTTCTTTTTTTTGTACTGGGAATTCAACTCAGGGGCACTTGACCACTGAGCCACATCCCAGTCCTATTTGTATTTTATTTAGAGACAGGGTCTTGCTGAGTTGCTTAGTATCTTGCTTTTGCTGAGGCTCGGTTTGAACTCGCAATCCTCCTGTCTCCGCTTCCCAAGCCACTGGATTATAGGTGTGCACCACCACACCTGGTTTAGTTCTCAATTTTTTGATGTGAAAGGGGCAGCACAGTTATTTAGACTTGATCCAACCTCTTTGCATCTTATAAGCTAAACAGCTAAAAGAAGTAAAATATGAAGGCAGTGCTCACACAAGGCATGTTGGCAGCACTCCTGTTCCATTGTTTCTTTTGATGTGGGAAACCAACCTTACAGTGACTGAGTCACACTCCCTGGCTGGGTGCTGAGGTGCTCAGTCACATTAATGTGGCAGAGCTTTCCCCACCCTTCTTGGGTCTGAGGGTCGAGGGTTGGTGTCTCATGCATGGGTGTGTCTTGCTACAGTTCCATGGGTGAAGCTATGCTCACCTGTTCCTTTGTACTATAACCCCTTTCCCTGTTTAAGATAGAATCTTCCATGGAAGTGCCTTGTGTGTGTCCCCTTCTCTTACTGTGCCCTTGGGTGTGGCCTACCCAGGTGTCAGTCAACCTGCTGACAGTGAACATCATGAAGATAGACTCAGCCCCCTGAAACCTGACCCCTTGACTCATTTAAATAACTTCCCCTCAATAAAAGGGGTCAGGGTGTGCTCTCGCTCTCTCTCTTCCTGTGTACCCTTAAGTTCAGAGGAGCTGTCACAGTGACCCCAAAGAAAAAGGTATTTGTGTCTCTTGTGTGGTTATTTCGTGAAGCCCAATTAGCCCAGTTTAACTGGAGTGACCCCTGAGCCTTTTAGTCATGAGAACAGAAACCCGGCATTTTGAAGGATATTACTTTGTGTTTCTGTGTTCTTCAATTTTGACTTCTCAATTTCTCAATCTCAATCATACAAAGTTTGTCAAACGTGGTTGCAGAAAAAGCAGAACAAGGTATATGAGCAAGCAAGGTATATGTAGTAGCCACGTCAGAATGTAGAATAGGTCTATTTTGACTTCACTCTTGTGGGATAATGGGTTCCAACAAAAAAGCTTAAATGTTTTGCATAACATCTCGTCATGCTTTGAACTCCAATTTTTGTCTAATCAAAGATCTGCTTTAGCTGGACGCAGTGGAACAAGTCTATAATCTCAACAGCTTAGAAAGCTGAGGCAAGTTAGTCTCAGCAATTGAGCAAGATCCTGTCTCAAAATAAAAAATAAAAAGCACTGAGGATGTGGTTAAGCACCCCTGGGTTCAATCCAGGGACACTTTTAAAAAAAGATCTGCTTTAACTTCTAAACTAGGCATCAGGAACAGACAAATATCTCTGGGTTTTTCTTCTCCTTTAAATATAAGCACCACAAATGTTCATTCCTTGTTAGCTCTTTAGGAATAGCATACAGATTTTGTTTTTTGTTTTGGTTTATTTGTTTTTTTGTGTGTGCCAGGAATTGAACTCAGAGGTGCTTAACCACTGAGCCACATCCCCAGCAAATTTTACATTTTGCTTTGAGATGGGGTCTCGCTAAATTATTCATGGGCTCACTAAATTGCTAAGGCTGGCTTTGAATTTGGGATCCTCCTGCCTCAGCCTCTCCAGTCACCGGGATTACAGGCATGTATCACTGCACCCTGCAACATGGATTTGAAAACATATTTTGTCCCATATTTCTAGTTGTTCTCAATAGAAGATTTGGCTCAAATCATTAAGATTACCATCGTTAAAAATCTCTAGGCATTAAATTGTTTCTGACCATTGTTTTTGTTAGTCTAAACTATGCTTGTTGTAAAAAATAACATAAGGGCTGGGGATGTGGCTCAAGCAGTAGCGCGCTCGCCTGGCATGCGTGCGGCCCAGGTTCGATCCTCAGCACCACATACAAACAAAGATGTTGTGTCCGCCAATAACTAAAAAATAAAATATTAAAATTCTCTCTCTCTTCCCTCTCTCTAAAAAAAATCTATAAAAAAACATAATATAGTTACACATAAACAGTTTAAAATGGTGACTTCTCTTTGTTTACCATGTCTTTCTATTCTCTTTCCAATCTCTGTCCTCCTGCAAAGAAAACCACTTTTGTCAACTTGGTGTATGTTCTTTCACTCTTTTCCTCACATATTTAGGATCATATATTTGTATACATATATTCTTTAAAAGTATAAACGGGTTCATGCTATAGCTTTACACTTCCAAATTTCTCTTTTATAGAGTAATCAACTTTTTAGTTAACTCAATGACAAATAACAATAGCTACCATTTTGTAAGCATTTACTCTGTATCAAGTAGACCTGGGGACTAATGTATTATTTCATTTATTCTTCACAACAACCTTGTGAAGTAGATACTATCCCCATTTTACAGGTAAGGAAACTAAGTTTTAGTAAAATTAATTTTATCTACCTGTTATGGTTAGATATCAGGTATCCTCCAAAAGCTCATGTGTGAGACAATGCAAGAAGATTTAAAGGTGGAATGACCAGGTTATGAGAGCCTTAATCCAACCAGTAAATTAATCACCTGATAGGTATCAACCAGAATGTAAGTGTAGGCAAGTAGGGTGTGGCTGGAAGAAATGGGTCATTGGGAACATGTCTTTGGGGTATATATTTTATCCCTAAAGAATGGAGCTCTCTGTCTCTCTCTCTCTCTCTGCTTCATGGTGCAATGTCCTGAGCTGTTTCCCTCCACCACACTCTTCCACCATGATGTTTTGCCTTGCCTCAAGCCCTAAGGAATAGAACTAGACTTCTATAAAATTAATTTTGAGCCCCCAAATAAACTTTTCCTCCTCTAATTGTTCTTGTCAGGTCTTTTGGTCACAGTAATAAAAAAGTTGACTTAAACACTACCCCAAACCACAAAACTGTTAAATTGTAGTCTCAATATGAAGCCTGAATGTGTGAATTAATCCTTGTCAATATTTCTAAAATGTACACTATAACACATTATAACATTCATAAAATTCCTTTCAATCAAAGTTACAAAAATCCTCTATTCAAATGTCAGTTTTCTCATTTTCATATTATACCATAAGCATATAAGATGTCACCAACTGGGAGAACTAAATGAATGGTACAAAGACCCTCTGTAAAATGTCTTTAAATGTGAGTCTATAAGTTTTTTTGTTGTTTTTGTCTTTTTGGTATCGCACCTGGCTGAGTCCATAATTTAAAAAAAAAAAAAGTCACAAACCTTTACATAATGTAGAATTCCATTTATATACATTTTTTGAAATGACAGAATTATAGAGAAGGAGAACAGATTAGTGGTTGTCAGGGATGGTGGAGGTAGAAAGATATGTTTTCTAAGGTGGACAGCATAGGGATCTTTGTGATTTGAAACAGTTCTATATCTTAATGGTGGTAGTGGTTTTAGCACACAATAAATTACACAGAAACACACATAGGAGTACATGTAAAATTGCTGAAATCTGAAAAGCCTCTATGGGTTGTACCAATGTCAGTTTCATAGCTTTGTTATTTTATTGTACTATAGGTATGTAAGGTATTACCATTGGACCAAACTAGGTGAAGAGTAGGAGACTTCTCTCCACTATTTTTCTATTATTTCAATATAGAACAGAAAAGGGGGTTACTTAACAAGAATAATGAAATACTTCTCAAAAAAACATCTTCTGGCAAACAACAGTTTTGTAACCACAAAATAAATTGTTCTGTTGGAAATTTTTGTTTTTCTCAGTAGAACCAAACTTTTCTAGAGTTTCCCACAGTAAAGAAAAGGGGTTCTTTTTTCAGGTAGCCGAGAAGGTGGCAGACATTTAGACTCAGTGTGCTTATCAAAAGCAGCTAACCATCTTTCAAAACAAGAAGGGGGTCTTGCTGGGAAAAACTGGCAAGGAGACGCCTCTAAATACCACAATAATATTAGCCTGCACTTCAGGACACCCAAGGAGGCCATTGAGGACACCTACATTAATAAGAATGTCCCTTTACTGGTAACATTTTTATCCAAGGGCAGATTCTGTTTGGGTGTGGTGACCAAGATGAAGATGCAGGCACCACTGTTATCCTCTGGGACTATTTCCATTACATATGCAAGTACAGTTACTGGGAGAAGCACCACAAGAACATGTCTGTGCACCTATCCCCCTGCTTCAGGTATGTCCAGATTGGTGATATTATCACATTGGTCAAGTGCGGGCCCCTTAACAAGATAGTGCACTGTAATGTGCTCAAGGTCATCAAGGCTGCTGGCACCAAGAAGCAATTCCAGAAGTTCTGAGATTGGATGTCTACCCATTCCCCAAAATGAATTAACTTATTTTCCAATGGAAAAAAAGAGACCAGAAGGGGAATGAATACAAATTGCTCTCAAGAGTCAACTCAATTCTAGCTTTTTTGGAATTAAGAAAAATGAGTTTCCTCTTTTGTGGATAATTTTTCTTTCTTTCTTTTTTCTTTTCAGTACCAGGATTGAATCTAGGGGTACTTAACCACTTAGCCACATCCCCAACCCTTTTGAGACAGGATTTTGCTAAGTTGCTGAGGCTGGCTTGAACTTAAGATACTCCTGCTTCAGACTCCCAAGTTGCTGGCATTACAGACATGCCCCACCATGCCTAGCTCTTTTTCTTAAGTCCAAATTGATTTCACCAACTTTAAGATCCTGTCCATTTTAATACAGCATCTAATAAACAATACAGAGTAGGTAATAATAGCCAAATTTACTTGGTCATTAGCACCTCCTGGAATCATTTTTATAATGCACATTTAATGTTCGACCTTTGGACCACATTGCTGAAGAATTTTTTAATACTCTCATATTATTGATAAAGAGAGTTGTTTCACAGGTAGTAATGTTTTACAACATAATACAGATATAGCTAAACTTCCATAAATCATTCAAGTCACATCTTTGGATTTTTTAATTTTTCTTCAATGAAAAGAGTATTTTCTTAATTACTGTCATTAGTATTAGTTTGATGGACAATTTCCTCTAGTTAATGGACCATTTGCTCACAGGATCTATTTGCTCACAAGGCAAAACAAAACAAACAAAAAAGAATAAACAACACTATTTTGAAAATTATCATTTCTTGGATTCAAGTGACCAAAGATAACCAGAGAAAGAAAAAGGGGGTGGTGGTAGGGGACTTTAGAATTGAAAACCAAAGGCAAGAGGCTGAAATTGTACGTACCATTCTTTCTGTTAATAAGTGCATACAAAAATATCTGACCTTTGAAGATTTTATCTTTAAGCCCTTAATCTTGCATATCATTTTTATAAATCAGTGAGCTGTCATCACGCCCAGGATTACACTGATGGCAATCTCGGAGATTTACGAGACAAGAAGGGAAAGGAAGAGGCTGAGGTCACCTAGACCCTCGCGCACTAGGACTTCTGGGAGGCAGCCAAAGGCGTGGGCGCAAAGACTTCTGGGAGGCGGCTCGAGGCGCGTGCCCGTGCGCTTGCGTGAGGCGCAAAGACTTCTGGGAGGCGGCTCGAGGCGCGGGGCGTTCGTGAGCACTTCCGGGAGCCAGCACGTGGAGGTGCAAGCGGTTTCCAGCCACGTGTAGCTCTGGTAGCGTCTTAGGCTCCGCGGGAATCTTAGTTTTATACGATGGCGTCTCGGTATGACCGGGCAATCACCGTCTTCTCCCCAGACGGACACCTTTTTCAAGTGGAATATGCGCAGGAAGCAGTGAAGAAGGGATCCACTGCGGTGAGCAGCGACTTCCCGACCTTCATTCCCCTGGGTCTTGGCAGGCCGCCCCGCACTGCCCCAGCTTAGTGCTTGAGTGTTGGGGAGAGTCCAGCACTTGTGGAAAGTGCTTGTTTTTTTTTTTTTTTTTTTAATTGAAGGAGATGCTACTTCTGAGATTTGGGCGGAGTAAACTCTGGTAGATTTCATTGGTTTTTGTTTAAAGATAGTTACAGACCAAAGACTGTGTTTGATAACCTGGACCCCAACGAGTATTAATGCTATGTCTGGCCGTAAATAAGGCTAGCACAGCTAACCTGAATGCTCATAGCCCACTGCCTCAGGAATTCACAGAATCATGGGAAACTTAACGGTACCTTTATGGCAGAAGCCGTTGTTTTAATCATCATAAAAATTAAAAAGGGGTCCAGATCCTGTGGTGCGCGCTTGCAATCCCAGCCACTCAGGAGGCTGAGGCAGGAAGATCCCAAGTTCAAGGCGAGCTTCAGTAATTCAGAGAAGTCTTAAGCACCTTACAGGGACCGTGTCTGAAAATTAAAAAGAACTGGGTGACAGGAAAGCGAGGAACCCGGATGGGCCAGCGAGAAATGAAAGACGGTGACCAGGCGGAGATACACAGGAGAGTTTGTCAGAGCTGACAAAGGGCATCAGTCCATAGCCCGCCAGAAGCCACGCAGGCTTGGGATTGGAGATTTATGGCGGTGGCTCAGGAATGTAGAGCCGCATAGTTCGGGTCCTGATGTGGACGATTAAGGGTGGGATTGGTAGGAGGGAGTGGTGATATGCCCTTGGCCAGGGAAAGAATGCAGGCGCTGCAGGGTTGGATTGGTTTGAGGGAGTGGTGAGCCTTTCTCTGAAAAACCCTAGGGCGGGAAAGCCTTAAAATGGCCACTCAGATGCTAGGCAAGGCACTTAGAAGAGGAATGTAGCTAAGTAATAAAGCACAGTACCTTCCCCCACCCAAATTAAAATTTTTCTTTTATATGGTTTAAACCTACATAATATTAAACTCTTATTCGTGAGGAAACAGCTAAAAATGGTAGTCCAGATATATCCATGAAAAATAATTGTACCAAAATCTCCACCCCAATATTTGGTGGCCTTTTAGAGGCTCAAAATCCCAAGAATCTCCACTTTTTGCCACCTTTGTTGTTGTTTTTAAGTGATAATGGAAGTTTCATGAGAGATTATACTTTGTTAGACTTAGGTACCACATTACTGAAAAACTTTCAAATACTCAAGGTAGCAGTAATATTGCTGCCAAATTTTAACTATGTTCAGTAAGCTTAATGATTTATAAAAATTAAAAAGGACAAAAGTGCCCTGGTGACCAAAGATCTATTATCCCCAAACTTTCAAGACCTAGCCTATAAATTTAAAAGGTTCTGATTTTAAAAAAATATCTAAAATTTCATGAGCATGTTTGTTGTATGTTTTGGAAATTAGACAGTAGCTGTGAGAATACACAGCATTTCTGAGTCCACAAGTGTCTTTACTCTCACTTTTCTTTACCCACTTGATAATGGAAGGAAATAATTCACTCTCATTATAAATCTATCAAATATGATGGGGCAAAAATAACATTAGAAAGCAGAATCATTTTAAAGTATTTTTCTATTTAATTAGGCCCACTAGTTTAGCTTCTGTTTTATAAGTAATTTTTTTAGAATTGTAAATTTAAGAAAAGCCTGATGTAGCTTAAACCAAAAGGGTACCATTTTGATAAAAACAAAAGTTATATAATCCCCAGCATGACATGTAGCATATGGTTAGAAAATAATGCCCAAGTTTTAGAGCCTAAAATAAAGGGTGTAATGGGAGAAGACTGAGGTGTAATAAGAAACCACATTGGCTCATTTAAAATGTTTTAAGAACACTATAGAACTGATTGATAGTTCCTTTGTAATGAGCTGTAAAAGGGTAAGGATATAAAAATACCTATAGTGGGCATTTTTAAAGATACATTGGAAGGATGAGAATTTTGTCTCAGGATTCTGAAATTATAATTTGCATCTTTGTATGAAGTTATTCATTGTGTTTCCTTGAGGGTGCTATGACCTTTTGCATAGGGTAAAGTTTATACTGGCACTTGTTTATTAAAAGAGGTTGTAAATTAGTATGTCTATAAACAACAGTTAATATGAAGAATTACAAATAAACCAGGATTGGCCAATTTTGGCCAGTAAGTACATGTTATATTGTTTAGTTGTACAAAAGTTATATGGGCCATACTTAGAGGGCTTAGGTTCTCCTCTCTAGATGATTACCTGACAGCATGAAGTGGGTGAGAAAGCTGTTAGATTTTTTTTTTTTTTTTGGTTTTAGTTTCTTTTTCTTTAAATGCAAAATATGTTGAATAATATTTTGGAGAAGTACTACCTTCCTTCTTAGGGAAAAAAGTAAACCATGATATTTCTGTGGAAAAAAATATAAGATTTATTATCATTCCTCAGTCTGTCCTTTCCCTGACCCCAAATTCTTAATTGGCTCCATATTTCTTTCTTCTATGAATCTCAGCTCCACAATTCTGCCATCAAAGCTTTCCATAATCCTTATCCACCTTCTCTTTCTCTCTCTTCTTTTCTCCCCCCCCCCCCAGTGTTGAGAATTGAACCCAGGAGTGCTCTACCACTGAGATACATCTTTTTTTTTTTTTAAGAGAGAGAGTGGGGGGGAGAGAGAGAGAGAGAAAATTTTAATATTTATTTTTTAGTTCTCGGCGGACACAACATCTTTGTTGGTATGTGGTGCTGAGGATCGAACCCGGGCCGCACGCATGCCAGGCGAACGCGCTACCGCTTGAGCCACATCCCCAGCCCTGAGATACATCTTATTTTTTATTTTTGAAGCAGGATCTTACTAAGATGTCTAGGCTGACAAATTTGTCATCCTTCTACCTCACCCTCCTGAGCAGCTGGGATTAAAACTTGTGCCACCATGCCTAGTTTTTGTTGTTGTTGTTGTTTGTTTTAAATCTGCCTTCGTTAATTGAAGAGCAGTTCCTTGATTTCATTAATATATGCTTCTTCCCCTGTGAGGAGGAAGAAGGAAAAACACCTTTCTCTTTACTGATGTACATCTTACATATCCTTTTAACTTTGTGATGGTGGTTGTTTGCAGTGTTGGGGATTGAACCCAGGCGTCTTGCACATACTAAGCACACATCCTCTTGCTGAGCTACCTTCTTAGCCCTTACTTATACTTTAAGAGTCTCCACACATTTCTCTTCCTTCATGAAAGCTTTTTCTGATTCACACACTCATCGTGGATCATTTTCTTTTTCTGACTTTATAATCTGTACTGCTGGGTGTTGTACATGTTTACTGTTTCACATCAGATTCTATTTAATTTCAGGAATATTTAATGAAATAATCTCATCAACCAGATAGTAAGATCTTTGAGGTTCTAAATGGTGTAATTTCTGTTTTATATTCTGCTGCACAGTATAAGTACTAGGAAGGAACTAACATTTAAGCAGTATTTTGTAACAGGCATTTTATGTACCACATCTGGTATTAAGGACAGCATTTAACCACTTTTTTACATTTGTGAGAAACATGATTTGGAAGCACTCATAGTTTGCTGAAAGTACCCAGCCAGAAGGTGAAGGAGTCCATATTCATACTTATATTTTTCTAGTTTCAAAGTTACTCTGTTCAGTAAATATTTGTATATCAATAAGCTGTCATTATCATGAATATGGAAATAGATGTGTGTTGCTTAAGGCAATTAATTTCTCTGAGGTTCAATGTCTTTAGTAGGAAATAGACATCAGAACAATGCCTGTTTTCTAGGGTTGATGTGAGAATTGGGGTAAAACATGTTAAGCATCTTGCATAGTGCCTAGTTCACAGAAAGTACTTAATAAATTGAAGACATTATTATTTACTGTTCTTTTGGTTTTTCTCTTTTTCCTTCAGTTCAATTTTGTCTATAATTCTTTAAGCACATTTATTTCTTCAAGACATTTTTAACATGCTAAACTGGGTGTTGAACCCCAGTATTTTATTATAGAATTTGCTGTTTAGTAGGAAGGTTAGATGATTGAGAAAATGAATAAATAACAAATATAGTAATAGAGAATATCATATTGGATATATTGAATATAATTATGGGAATTCTAGGTATAAGGGAAGCCCCATTGAGATAGTGATATTTAAAAAAGGAAAAAAGTGAAGAATATTTTAGACAAAGGAAATAGCATGTGGGAGGACCAGTAGCAGAAGACATCTGTGTTCTGTGAACTGGAGGACACTTAACATTGTGAAGTAATGGAAATATATGAAGACAAGAAGCTAGAAAGCAGAACCAGATCATGGAATACTTTTAAAACTGTTTTAGTAGAATATATTTGATCCTGAGAGATAAGAGGCCTAAAAGGTTTTGATGTGACTACTGTAACTTTCTAGATTATTGCTATTCTATCCTTCTAGTAGCATGAGTACACTTATCCAACCTCGTAGGTACTCACATAAGCCAGGTAGAGTCATCATAGTTTCTTTCCTCCTGGCCACAGTCATGAGCACATGATTCAGTGCTATGAGTCCACCTTCGGGAGTTAATTCTGACTAGAGATAATGGTAACTTTTATTCTGTGGGAGAGCTGTTGGGATATGAGTTCAAGATGCTGGTGGCCATGTTTGCTTCTATAGAGAGAAAATCTCTAGAAGTGCTAAAGGACAACATGCAAAGAATAAATATTATAATTCATAGATCCTCTTGTCCAAGTTTGTCCTGTCTTGATTTGCTTAGTGAGAAATGGTCCCTACCTGTAAAGTTTTAAGTAGAAGAATGGCACATTGAGGTTTTCATTTTACTCTCTTGTGTGCTTGTGTGCATACACTCTCTCCTCTTTCATTTCATTTTCCAAAGATTTCTCAGACTACATTGTGATCTGTAGATTAGATGAAATCATAACTAGAAGCAGGGAAATAGGATACTATGGAGATAGTGTAGATGAAAGATGTTACTAGTTTTTGCTAGGGTTGATGCAGAAATGGAAATACAGCAGATTCCAAAGAGATGTCAGCAGTATTGGATGTGATGATTATTTGGATGGTGTTTGCTGGTGGTGGGAGGGGGTAAAAAGAGGTATTGGAGAGGGAAGAGTCAAAGATGCTGCTTCTGTTTGTTTGGGGGGTTGACCACTAAGTTAATAGTGTTGCCTTTTTGATAAAGAATATGAAGCACCAGGTTTGAGCAGGAATATAATATTTATGGTCTTCCTGAAATTGAGATATGTCTGAGCACTTCCAGAATGGCCTCCAGTGATCCCTACTTCCTGGTTTTTCATGCCCCTCCTTGGGTGTGGGATGAATCTTATGATTTAATTTTTTTCAGTCCTGGGATTGAACCCCTTGCAAGTGTTCTACCACTAAATCCCCAGCCATTAATTAATTAATTAATTAATTAATTAATTTTTTGTGTGTGGTTCTGGGATTTAACCCAGGGCTTCAAGCATTCTAGGCAAGTTCTCTACCACTAAGCTTAACCCCAGCCCCTGTAATGAGTGACTTTGAAGGAATGAAATATGCAAAATTGATGGAATGTCATTTCAGAGATTAGATTATGAAGAGATGATTCACTTTTGCTTGCCATTACTTGCTCTCTTACTAGCTCACTGTCATAGAACCCAGCTTCTTATGTTGTTAGTTGCCCTACCAAGGGAACTACATGGCAATGGACCTGAGAGAAACATCTGCTCAAAATTCAGTGTGGTACCAAGACCCTTAATCCAGCAGTGTAGGAGAAACTAGATCTTGCCAGCAATGATATGTGTGAGCTTGGAAATGGTTCCTCTTCCAGTGGAGCCATGAGATAAACGCAGTCCTGGGGCACAACTTGATTGCAGCCTTGTGAGTTCCAGAGCCCTCTGGCTAAAAGATGTTCAGATTCCTGACACACAGAGACTGTGAGGCTATGAAATATACCTGTTTAGAATTGAGGAAATTTATCTTTCCTGGAGATTATAATTTTCAAGTGTATCATTTCTCTCCCATTCTTAACACTTATGTTAAGTTTGAATAAATGAAAATTCTTGAGTACTATTCATCTTCCTTTGAGAGGATAGCCTGTGCCTTGAAGGACCTTAATGACCTGTGTCTGAACTCTCAGAGGAGATAGGAGATAGAAATCAGGTTGCTGTGAGCTGAGAGAAGATGACAATATGTGACTTTGGAGGGGTTGAGGGGGGAAAAAAGCTGGATTAAAGTGGAGTGGATTTTTAAGATTATGTTTAAGAGAGACTAGAATACGTTTAAATGGTGGTGAGAAAGGGCTAATAGAGAAAGTTGAGGTTTACTTGTTTTGAAGTTTATTTTTAACCTTTTATTATGGATTATTTTAAATACATAAAGACATAATAGAGGGCTGGGGTTGTGGCTCAGCAGTAGAGCGCTTGCCTAGCACATGTGGGGAGCTGGGTTCGATCCTCAGCACCACATAAAAATAAAATAAAAGTATTGTGTCCAGCTACAACTAAAATAAAATATATTTTTTAAAAAAGACATAATAGAAAAATTAATTTCTGCTCTATGTCCATCACCCAGCTTCAATAGTTAAAGTTATCGACATTTTTATCAGTTTGCTTCCAGTTAAACACATTTCTCTTTCTATTGGAGTTTTGTGGGATTTTTGTTGTTGTTATTTTATTTTATTTTTTTTGGTGTGCCTAGGATTGAACCTAGGGCTTTGTGCATGCTAGGCAAGCATTCCACCTCCTAGCTCCCAGCCCTGGAGTTTGTTAAAATTGAAATCTTTATTGCAGTACTTATAAATTCACATGTAGTTTTAAGGAATAATACATAGAGAAAGCCCTTGCATGCTTTACCCATTTTCTGCCAATGATAACATTTTGCAAAACTATAGTAAAAATAACACAGGGGCTGGGGTCATGGCTCAGTGGTAAAACCATGACTCATTGTCTCACACATGTGAGGCACTGGGTTCAATTCTCAGCACCACCTAAAAATAAATAAAATAAGGTATTGTGTCCATCTACAACTTAAAAAAAACACACACACAGCCAGGTTATTGTAATTGATACACACCGATTTTATTCAGATTTCTCCAGTTTTCTTTGTACTAATGTGTATATAAAGTTGTATCAGATCTTATTGTACATGTACATTTGTATATCTAGTCATCATATCCTTCTCATCATGTCTTAACCCCTAGCAGCATTCATCTGTCCACCATATCTAAAATTTTTCCATTTCAGAAATATTACATAGGCAGATCACAGTGGCACACACCTGTAATCCCAGAGACTTTGGAGGCTGAGTTAGGAGGATCGAAATTTCAAGGCCAGTCTGGGTAATGTAGTGAGATCTTGTTTCTGAATGAAAAATAAAGAAGCACTGGTGATGTAGATCAATGGTAGAGACCCCCTGGGTTCAATTCCCAGTAACTAACACACACACACACACACAGAAAGAAAAAAAAAGAAATGTTATATAAATAGTATCTCATAGTATGAAAACATTTTATAGTTTTATTTATGCAGGCTTTGTGTGAAAATAAATTTTTAAAATCTTGAACCTTTACTTAGTTATATATTATATCCCCTGTTTGAGATCACTGTAATCTTTACAACAGAAATCAATCTTTTAAACAAAACTTTTAAATGAGCTGAAGTCTAGCCTATTTTGGAGCCATTCTAACATGTTGTAAGGTGGGAGCCAGAGCCCTATCTCAGGTAGGGAGGGGCTCTTCACAAATAACACAATACAATATTATATCTGATACATCAAAGAAAGGCTAAGAGCTTTTAACTTTCTTTTTATGGAAAGAGTGGAAGAATGCTTCCATGTTTTACAATATCACCTTTAAATCAGACTCTCCTTAATACCTTCCAAAAAAAATTTTTGAAATCTAATTCCAGTGTGAAGAATAACACAAAATTGTATCTATAACTTATTGGTAATAGTTTATTTTATCCAGCTCTAAAACATCAAATACATGAATAAATACCAACAAAACTTGTTATTTCCGTACAAACCCAAGACTTTTGCTACACATAACTTTTAGTTTGGAGAACACCAACTTGGCAACGTGTTCTCCAAAGGTTTTCATTTAACTGAGCTTAACTTTTAAAGAGTGATTTAGAATCCAGAGTGTATGGTAACAATAATCACAGGTGTGAATTGGTTAACAAAAATCAAAGGATAGTCATAAATCTCTTACACATTTAATATTAGATATGGAAAATGACAAACCCCCAAATAGTGTGGCCTGGGAAGAGGGAGTAAAGAGGAAAGCAGCACATTGATGGCATTGATCCTTTCCTAATGATAGAACAATCCCTAGAAAGGAAGCCAAAGCATGAAAACAAGTTTTTGTTTCTCTGGTATAAGTGCCTCAGTATGCAGGTTATGTGTAATTGCTTGGGTAGTTTATAAGAAACTGCCAAATGGTTTCCTACAGTAACTACATAGTTTTACACTCCTACTAGCAATGTATGAGTTATCTAGTTTCCCTACATCCTTGCCAGCATTTGGTGGTGTTACTGTTTTTTGGTTTAATCATCTTGATAAGTGTGTAGTGGCTCGTATCTGTGGTTTTAATTAAATTAACTAAGTTGGACATTAATGGTTAATGATAGATGGTTGAACATATTCTCATGTACTTATTTGCCATCTGTCTTCTTTGTTGAAATGCATCTTTTGAGCATTTTCTAATGAATGGCTTATTTTTGTACTATTGATATTTGACAGTTCTTTACATATTCTAGATACTAGTCCTTTTCAGATATGTTTTGCAAATATTTTCTACCAGTCTGTTGCATATATTTTCATCATTTTTTCAACTTCATGGATAAATTGTAACTTCAAAGAAGATTTATAATTTCTTCTTTGTGTAGTTCATGTTTTTGGTATCAATTCTAAGAATTATTGCCTAGCTTTAGATTCCAAAGTTTTTCTATTTTTTTCTAAAATTTTATTATTTTACATCTTATATTTAAATCTGCGATCCATTTTGAATTAATTTTTATGTAGGTGTCAGTTTAAGAATGAAATTTATTTTGGGGTGAAGTATTTAAAAACAAATCCTAGATAATCATTACATTTCAGTATATTTCTCTAAAATACAAAGATGTTTCTTAAAACCATTCTCACTATGAGTGAAATTAATGATAACTGTTTAATATATTATAATAGCCTGTGTTCTGATTTTTCTAATTGCTCACAAAATATCTTTTTATAGCACTTAGCGGTTAAATATTTCTGTTTTATTATTGAACAACATCTTCCCCATTCTTATGCCTTGACTTAAAGCGACTGGGCTAATTGGTTTGTAGAGTGTTGCACTTTCTAGATTCAGCTCATGGTTTCCTTGCCTTTGCAGAATTAATGTTTAGAAAGATAATTATAAATAATTATAAATTTGTTGATTAGAAGAAAAGAACTTTTTTTAAGAGAAGGACTTTTTGAGCTAAAATTTAAGTTGAGAGATAAGTGTTCCAGGTAGAAGGAATGTAACACATGAAGACTTGGAGGAAGAAAACACACTAGTTGGGCTGGCACTTGATGAATAAGGAAGAATATGACATGCTGTTGGAGACACATGCAGGAGTCAGATAACTAAGCGCCTTGGCAAATTGTGGAAGGGAAGTCAATAGGAACATAATCTGACTCTGTTGATGTTTTAAAATGCCCACCTTGGCTGCTTTATGGAAACTGCATGAAGGTCCAATGGGGACTGTGTGGATTCAGATAGTCGGGAATCCAGAGTAAAAACTGAGAAATCTTATTAGGCTGTTGCAGTAGCCTGATGATGAAAATGGTAGTTGCTTGTACTGCAATGGTGATAGAAAGTAGTAGATAGCTTGGACGCTTGGTAATTGTGAAAAAGGATCGGGAGGGACAGAGAGTGATAAAGGATGGTGCTAATAGTTGAATATTGAATGTCATCCCCCTACCCATGTGTTTACTTTTGGTCTCTTTTGGGAGATGGTGGAATTTTTAGGAGGTAGAACATTGTAGGAGGTGCTTAGGTCACTGGAATTGTGCCTTAGAAGGAGATCATGGGATCCTGATCTCTTTCCTCTTCCTTTTCTCTTTTGCTTCCTGGCTCAGGATGTGAGTAGTTTGCTCCCTGTTTGCTTCCCACCATTACCATGTAGCACCCCTATCAGAAACCCAAAATGATGAGTCCACCTGAACTTGGACTGGAATCTCCAAAACCATGAATCAGAGTAAACCTTTTCTGTTCACAGGTTAATTATCTCAGATATTTTATTAAAATAACAAAAAAACTGACTACTACACATAGCAACTGGGCATTTGTTTAAACAGTTGAGCAGATAGAGATTCATTTTTTGAGATGAATCAGAAAAATTAATCTGGTTTCTAGTTTGTGACAAATTTAATCATGTGGAATATAGTCTTCTGTTTTTCTGTTGTTAGTAAATTAGGTATGGATGTTGAATTTTATCAGATACCTTTGTAAGTTTTCTTATTTACATTTGTTTCTATATTTAATATAATTGTGTTACTATAGTTTTAACTTTAACATAGAATAATTTAAATAGCTTAGGAATTACTCAGAACAGAAAACTAAAAGAATTCACCATTGAGTCCCCCAAGTCTCATGCTTATTTTTGAACAACAATACTTTTTCTGAATATTATCCGTATTTATTAGCGAGACTAAGGTGTCTGTATTTTTTTTTTTTCTTAAAAAAAATTATTTCTGGGCTGGGGATGTGGCTCAAGCGGTAGCCACTTGCCTGGCATGCACGGGGCGCTGGGTTTAATCCTCAGCACCACATAAAAATAAAGATGTTGTGTCCACTAAAAAATAAATATTAAAAAAATTTTCTCTCTCTCTCTCTCT
The DNA here is from genome assembly GCF_964194105.1 of Spermophilus citellus. NCBI lineage: Eukaryota > Metazoa > Chordata > Mammalia > Rodentia > Sciuridae > Spermophilus > Spermophilus citellus. Next base: position 85,680,349 of record NC_138198.1, read on the forward strand.
CTCTCTCTCTCTTTTTAAAGAAAATTATTTCTTAATTGTAGTTGGACACAATACCTTTATTTAATTTATTTTTATGTGGTGCTGAGGATCAAACCCAGGGCCTCACATGTGCTAGGTGAGTGCTCTACCACTGAGCCACAACCCCAGCCTTGTCTTTTCTGGAGTCGATTTATTTTTTCCCTGTCATCCTTTTCAGTTTTTCAAGTTTATTAAATTATTGCTATAATTATTAAATTGCTACTTTTTCACATTTGAATACATTTTTAAATAGTTTTTTTAACCTTTTATTGATTGATTGATGTATTTTTATGTGGTGCTGAGGACTAAACCCCCAGTGCCTTACCCGTGCGAGGCAGCCTTACCCGTGTGAGGCAAATATTCTACCACTGAGCTACACCCCTAGCCCCTGAATACATTTCTTTTATTCTGTCCTCATGGTTAGATTAATAGAGAGATTTCTTTTGTTTAAAAAAAACTCTTGGTATTATTTATCAATTTTATTGTTTTCTCCTTAAACATTCATTTTTGCTTCTTTATTTTTCCTCTTTAGCTAAGCTTAAATATTTGAATTTCTTTTTGTACTTTTTGAATGCTTTATTACTTTAATTTTTTTCTTATTTAATTAGAAACATAAGATAATGAATTTTCTCCTGGGCATAATTTTGGCCATATCCCAAAGACTTTAATATTAATATATTTATTATCAACATTTTCTAAATAATCTGCCTTGGGAGTTAAATTATTTAGATGAGAGTTATAGAAATAGCTTATGATCAATAAATTTCATTTGATTTGTTTTAATCTGGGGAATATGCTGGGATGTTTTTGAGTCATAATGTATGTTAAATTGTTATAATGTCCATGAGAAGAGTACCTATAGTATATAAAGTTAAACATTTGTCCATTCGATGAGGATGGGATATGCAGAGAGCATTGATCATCTTAGGATGGTTAGGAAAGGTCTCTTGGATAAACTGACAGATTTAAATGAAATGAGGGAACAATAAAAGCAAATGCTTTGATAAATTGTCTATGTTTTATTTAACTGAAAGATTTAATTTCAAGTCTGTCTTTCTATTTAATCTATTGTGTACTTATACTTCAAAAATGCTGATTCAGAGAACACCTCTTTGCATTGTTATATAAAGCATTTTTAATGTCATCACATTTGGCTTTAAGTACCATAAACTGATTAGCTTATAAACTAAGAAGTTTATTTCTCATAATTCCAGAGACTGAGATGTCTAATATCAAGGCCAATTTGGTGTCCGATGAGGACCTGTTTCCTACATCACAGATGGTGCCTACTTGCTTTGGCCTCACAAGGTAGAAGAAGCAAATGAGCTTCCTTGGATCTTTTTATAAGGCACTAATCCAATCTGTGAGCACTCCACCCTTGTGAACTAATTATCTCCAGGAGGCCCGAATGCCTAATATTATCACTTTGGGGATCAGGATTTCAACATGTGTATTTGGAGTGGAGCTACAACAACCTCCAATTTCTATCCCTCCAAATTGTGAGATACATGAGAGAGCTTTTGCAGAATTTTGTATACTTCAGGTTTTGTTTTTTTAACTACTTTCATTATCAGTTCTGCTATTGCCACTCTATAAGGAATTCACATGGATTACCATCTTGTTTTAGTTGAAATTGTACTGTAGTTAGATAGTACTTTTTCAATTGCGTTGTGTGTGATTAGGGTGTTCATGTAGTTTCTCAGTGGTGGTGTTTTCTTTGCAGTTTCTACCTATCTTCTTTGCTTTGAGTTTAGGGAATGGGCCTCCCATAAGCTAGTATCTATGCAACTATTTTCCTAGAAGTCTGCTTTTCTCATTTTATTGAATACTTAAAGAATAGTCATTTATTAGAATAACTTGTCAGTCTTAAGTTTCAAATTAACTGTTTTTTTAATGACTCAACAGGTTGGAATTAGAGGCACCAATATAGTTGTGCTTGGAGTAGAAAAAAAATCTGTTGCTAAACTTCAAGATGAAAGAACTGTGAGGAAAATTTGTGCTCTTGATGATCATGTCTGCATGGCTTTTGCAGGTACTTATGGACCAACAATAATGATGCATAATAGTATTCTAGTGCAGTGGGGCAACACAGTTGGCCCTACTACTGCAATTTGCTGTATATATGCAGTATATATATAGTTATACTTCATATCTTATTGAAAAGAAACAATATAACATTTGTAAAAGAAAATTGTGACTTTATAAACTGGGATTTATGATAATGCTTTGATAATAAAGCATAAATGTTAAAAGAAGTATTTTAACTCCTTAGAACTTTAGGGAGAAGTTCTCCTTTTAAGCTGTTTGTGTGTGTGTGTGTGTGTATGTGTGTGCACAAGCGCTTTGTTTTGTTTTTGTAGTGCTAGGGATTAAACTCAGGACTTTATGCATGGTAGGTAAACACTCTAACATTAAGCTATATACCTAGCTACTATGAACTTTTTTTGGGGGGGGGGGATACTGGAGATTGGACCCAGAGGTGCTCAATCCTTAAGTCACATCTCTGGCCTTATTCATTTTTTTTTTATTGGTTGTTCACAACATTACAAAGCTCTTGACAAATCATATTTCATACATTAGAATCAAGTGGGTTATGAACTCCCATTTTTACCCCAAATACAGATTGCAGAATCACATCGGTTACACATCACGTTTTTACATACTGCCATATTAGTGACTGTTGTATTCTGCTACCTTTCCTCCTTATTCATTTTTAAAAAATTTTTATTTTATTTTTTTTAGTTGTTGATAAATCTTTATTGTATTTCTTTATATATGGTGCTGAGTCAAACCCAGTGTCACACATGCCAGGCAAGTGCACTACCACTGAGCCCAGCCTCAGCCCCCCTTTTTATTATTTTAGTTTGAGACAGGGTCTCTCTAAGTTGCTTGGGGCTGGCTCTGAACTTGTGATCCTCCTGCCTCAGTCTCCCAAGCCACTAGGATTACAGGTGTGTGCCACTGCACCTTCTATCTATCAACTTTTTATTTTGAAATACTTATAGATTCCCAAAAAGTTTCCAAAAACCTCAGGAAAGTTCACTTTAACTTTACCCAGTCTCTCTCAATGGCCATACCTTCAAAACCCATAAATTCTTATTTGTATATTTAAAGAGTTTTTACAGATTTCACCAGTTTTATATGCATTCAATTGCATGTGTATGTGCATATTTGTAGTTATACTTACCACAAGTATAGGTTCATTTAGTTACCACCACTGTCAAGATACACAAACTCTTCTATCACAAAACACTACCTATGGTATTCCTTCTCCCCATCTTTGACCTCTGGAAGCCACTAATCTATTTTTTTTAATTCAATTTATTTTTTTTAGTTGTTGATAGTCCTTATTTATATGTGGTGCTGAGAATGGAACCCAGTGCCTCACATATGCTAGGCAAGTGTGCTACCACTGAACCATAGCCCCAGCCCCTACAAGTCTACTTTCTATTTTCAAATTTTGTCATTTTCAGAATGTCATATGAATAAAATCATATGATGTATATAGCCTTTTCAGTGGTCTTTTTTCATTCAGCATAATTTTCTTACAATTCATCCAAGCAAGTTATTGCATATATCAATTATACTTTCCTCTTTTATTTCTAAGTAGTATCCCATGGTATGAATGTGTTGCAGTTTGTTAACAGCTTAGCCACTGAAGGACATTTGGAGTAGTTCCAGGTTTTGCCTATCACAAATAAAGTATTTTGAACATTTGTGTATAGTTTTTGTGTGAATATAGGTTTTCATATCTCTTGGTTGAATACCGTAAGAGTATCATTGCTAGATTGTATGATAATGCATGCTTATTCTCATAAAACACTTCCAAATTTTATTTCAAAGTAACTATACTCTTTTATATTCCCACTAGCATTGTATGAATGGTTCATTTTTCTATATCCTCAACAGCATTTGTTGTTGTTAATTTTTTTTAAGAGTGAGTGAGAGAGAGAGAATTTATTTTTAATATTTATTTTTTAGTTTTCGGCGGACACAACATTTTTGTTTGTATGTGGTGCTGAGGATCAAACCCAGGCCGCACGCATGCCAGGTGAGCATGCTACCACTTGAGCCACATCCCCAGCTCATTAATTTTTTTTTTAATTTCAATTTTTTTAAATTTATTTTTTATTGGTACTGGGGGTTGAACCCAGGGGTGCTTAACCCTGAGCCATATCCCCCTCCCTTTTTATATATTATTTAGAGACAGGGTCTTGCTGAGTTGCTTAGGGCCTTGCTAAGTTGTTGAGGCTGGCTTTGAACTCGAAATCCTCCTGCATCAGCCTCCTGAGCCACTGGGATTTACAGGTGTGAACCACCATGCCCAGCCCAGTTTTTTTTTTTAATTTTAGAAATTCCTATAAGCATGTAGTAATATTTAATTGTGGTTTTAATTTGTATTTCCCTCGTGGTTAATGATGTTGAACATATTTTTCATGTGCTTATTTCCCTTTGTACAGTGGATAAGACATTATCTTTTTTATTTTGTTTTTGCTCATTTTCTAAGTGTGTATTTTTAAAATAGTTTTTTAGTTGTAGGTGGACACAATACCTTTATTTTATTTTTATGTGGTGCCAGGAATCGAACCCAGTGCCTCAGCAAGCTTGGTAAGCTCTCTACCACTGAGCCACAACCTGAGCCCCTTTAAGTGTATTTTAAGCTGGAATTTTATATTGAAGTTTAAAAATCTTATTCAGCAAAATGTAGCTCTTATCCTATTTCCTTTTGGAATCAAGTCAATAAATATAAAAGATAAAAATCATATGAAGTATCTTTTCTGATCAAAATGGAATGAAACTAGAAATAAGTAGCAGAAGAATAAAACCTAAAACTTTACAAATAAATGGAAAGTAAGCAGAATACTCCTAAATCGTCCATGGAGTGGGAGAAAAAAAAAAAAAAGCCCAAAGGAAATTAGCAGATATCTTGAGAGAAATAAATAACTGAACACACAGCAGTCTTACTTAGGAAATAGAGTTAAAGCAGTGTTACAAAGGAAATATAGATGCAAACACTTATATTGAAAAACAGAGACCTAACTCAACAACCTATATGTTAAAAACAAGATGAGACAAACTAATTCCAAAGCTAGAAAAGGAGATAATAATAGAGATCAGCACAGAGTGAAATAGAGAGAATAGAAAAATAATAGAATATTAATAACACCAAAAATTGGTTCTTTGAAAAGGTGAACAAAATTGACAACTATATTGACTAAAAAAAGATTATTGAATCAAAATAAGAAAAAAAGGGAATTTTACTGCCAATTTTAGAGAAATAGAGGATTTTAAGAGAGTACTATTGTATACCAACAAAATTTCTTCAAATACACAGATCCCTTTAAGTACTCAATATGAAACTTAAAATCTCAATAGGCATAGCAAAGAAATTGAATCAGTTACCAAAGATCCCCAACAAAGAATAGTCCAGGATCTAATGACTTCACTGGTAAATTCTACCAAATATTTTAAAGAGGAATTAATAAATCATTTTCAGACTTGTCCAAAAAATTAAAGAGAACACCTCTAAATTAATTTTATGAGACTGATATTATCAAGATGCCGAAAGCAAAGATACTACAAGAAGATAAAATTATAGAAACAATATTGAGGGATTCCACCTCTTGGGTCCCCTTCTTCCTCCGGGAGAAGTCTTTTCTGCTGTCCTTTAATAAACTTCTAATTTCTACTCTGAAAAAAAAAAAAAAAAGAAACAATATTGCTGATGAACAGTGATATAAAAATATCAACAAAATACTAGCAAACTGAATTCAACATATTAATAGGATCATACCTCATGACCAAGTGGAATTTATTTTTGGAGTGTAAGGATGGTTTGGCATAAGAAAACGAATCAATAAAATACATCATGTTAACAGGAAAAGAATATTCAAGGAAAAAATACATGATCTTATCATTTGGTACAGAAAAATGCATTTGACAAAATTCAAAATTATACTCCTCAGAAGACACTCAATAGGGGCTGGGGCTGTAGCTCAATGGCAGCTTATCTGCCTTGCACAAGGGAGGCACTGGGTTCGATCCTCAGCACCACATAAAAAAATACACATAGTAATAACGTGTAATAATAAAGGCATGCTGTCCATCTACAACTACAAAAAAGTTTTAAAAAACATTCAATAACTACAGAATAAAAGGAAATTACTTCAACATAATTAAGATCACATATGAAAAACCCACATCTTATTGGTAAAACACTGAAAAGCTTTTCTTCCAGAATCAAGAATAAGACAAGGGTGCCTCTTTTGCTCTGCTCCTATTCAATATAGTAATGAATGTCCTATTCAGAGTAGTTGTGCATGAAAAAAAAACAAAAGGCATCCAAATTATGAAGGAAGAAGTCAAATGTTTACAGACATTGTGATCTTATAAGTAGAGACTATCAATTCCACACAAAAATATTGTTATAAATAATGAATTGAACAAAGTTGCAGGGCACAAAATCAAAACTTAAAAAATCAGGTGCATGCTCAAGGCCATGGGTTCAATTCCCAGTACAGCAAAGAAAAAAAAAAAAGATATAAAAGAATTCAGTCATTTCTAAACCTAACAGTGAGAAATTTGAATAGTAACTTAAAAATTTTGTCATGCTAGGCACAGAGGTGCATGCCTTTATTTATTTTTTTTGACAGAGAATTTTAATATTTATTTTTTAGTTATCAGTGGACACAACATCTTTGTATGTGGTGCTGAGGATCGAACCCGGGCCGCATGCATGCGAGGTGAGCACGCTACTGCTTGAGCCACATCCCCAGCCCGGTGCATGCCTTTAATCCTACTTACTTAGGAAGCTGAGGCAGGAAGATCACAAGTTCAACTTGTAACAACTTAGGGAGACTGTCTCGAATAAAGAACTAGTAAGCACCATTTACTAGTTCTTTATTTATTTTGAGACAGAACTGTCTCAAAATTCTGACAGGCTATGGTATTAAGAGGCAGAATATTCCTAGTTTCAATCTGTATTCACACACATACACAGAATTCATTTACAGTAACATCAAAAAGAATAAGATACTATTTAGAATAAATTAACGGGAGGTAAAAGAGTTCTATGATGAAAAATATGAAATGTTGCTGAAAGAAATTAAAGAAGATACAAAGAAGTAAATGCCCCTCATTTATGAACTGGAAGACTTAATTTATTATGAACATACCAGTACTGTCCAAGGCAGTATACAGCTTCAGTGGCATTCCTATCAAAATCCCAATGATATTTTTAATAAAATCTATTTGAAATTTACGAAATCTCAAATGGCCCTGAATTGCCCAATCTTAGAAAAGAACAAAGCTGGAGGTCTCATATTTCTTGATTTAAAAATTCAATACAGAGCTGGGATTGTGGCTCAGCGATAGAGTGCTCACCTAGCACATTCGAGGCCCTGGGTTCGATCCTCAGCACCACATAAAAATAAAGATATTGTGTCCAACTACAACTAAAAAAAAATAAATAAGTACTTTTTAAAAAAGACCTCAATACAAATGGGCATGGTGGAGCACACCTGTAATTGCAGGAGTTTGGAGGCTGAAGCTGGAAGATCACAAGTTCAAAGACAGCCTCATCAACTTAGTGAGACCCTGTCTCAGAATAAAAAGTAATGTGGGCTAGAGATGTTGCTCACTGGTTAAGCACCCCTGGGTTCAATCCCTGGTACAAACACACACACACACACACACACACACACACACACACACACACACAAACGTTCTGAAGTCCTTATTCCCACTGAGTTCAAAGCCAGACTTCGTTATTTACTATACCTGGACTATGGACAGAGTACTTGAATGCCCCTTTCCTTGCTTTACTCATCCATTTGAGTACTTCATTGATTTGTTACAAGAATTAAGGGAGTAATACATATGATTCATTGAAATAGTGTCTGGGCACAGTGGTAATTCCAGCGACTCAGGAGGCTAGGTAGGAGAATCACAAATTCCAGGCCTGCCTCAGCAACTTAGTGAGGCCCTAAGCAACATAGTGAGACCCTGTCTCTAACAAATGAAAAGATCTCCGGATGTGGCTCAGTGACAAAGTGTCCCTGAATTCATCCCCAGTACCAAAAAGAAAAAAAAGATGTCTGACATGTGTTGAACAGATATTATTATTACTACTAGTAGTACCATATATGGTTAATATATAAAAAGCTCAGGCACAATGGCACAAGACTGTAATCCCAGTGGCTCAGGAGGCTAAGGCAGGAGGATCATGAGGTCAAAGCCAGCCTCAGCAACCTAGCTAGGCCCTAAGCAACTTAGCAAGACCCTGTCTCAAAATAAAACATAAAAAGGGCTGGGGATGTGGTTCAGTGGTTAAGCACCCTCAAGTTCAATCCCTGGTACCTAAATAAATAAATAACAAGAAAGGATGTGGCAAAATATGTACTAGCTTAAGAAAGTATCCATTTTATATTTATATGAATATACATGTATAATATAAAGCAATTATAATATAAAATGGCAAGTTACAGAAGAACATGTATAATATAATTATATTTATGAATTTTGGAATGGTAGCTTTTGTTTCCTAGTTTATAGTGAGCATATATAAAAAAATATAGTTTCACTTTGAAAAAAATGACATTTTGTTGATATTGTTATACTGTGTATTAAATGTTTAGGAAACAAACCTTCAGAAGAATGAAAGAATCTTTTTAAATTATATATCATATGGAGTTCCATTGTATAAATTTTATATGATGATAGTATTTTCAAGATAATGTGGTATAAATTTAAAATAAATTGAGAGCTCATTTGTTCTATGTGTGGCTTGCTTTTAAACAAAATGAAATTATGATTTTAAATGCTTTCCCCAAATAGAATTTGTTCTCTTTTGCCTAACCAAATGATGGATATAATTGCTACTTATATTCAAAACAGACATATAAAACTATATTACTTATAAAGTTTGGCAAATTTATCATTGATTATTTTTTCCTTGAATCAGTTATATTACTACTTCTTTATGTCACTTAGTTTTGTATCACATTTCACATTGTAAAGAGAAAATACTTTGGCATACCATATCTGATTATATTTCTTTTTAAAAAATTTTTTTTTATTAATTGCTCAAGACAATACAATGACATCATATATTTGATTCAATACAAAATTACATATCTGATTATATTTCTAATTGAAGATTTTTGTTTGTTTTAAATTTTTTGCAGTATCAACTATTATACCTAGGGTTTCCTGTATGCTAGGCAAGTGTTCTACCATTGAACTACATCCCCATTGCTTTAAATTAATTGACTAATTAAGACAGATCCTTGCTGAGTTGCCCAGGCTGGCCTTGAACTTTTAGTCCTTCTGCTTAGTCTTCCTAGTGCCTGTGATTACAGGTATGTGCCACCATGCCAAGCAAACTGACTGAAGTTTTCATCTGTAGGGTAAACTAATCAATCTCTTGCTGTTTCTTTATCTTAGATAACTTTTGCAAAGAGAAGAGAATTGGTTTCTTTTCTTTAACTGTGTATGTGATGATGATTCACACCCTACATGAGTGTTAGGGGATTGCAAACAGAGGTTCAGACAGTTTCTTCATTGTTAGCTAACATTATCTGTCTTCAGATTCTTTTGGGTTTCTAGAAATAGGTTTTGAAACTCTGTTGAAGGGAATCCATGAAAGATGGATAGTTATGTGAGAAAGATTTTATAAAAGTGTGTTTTTTGGGTTTTTTTTTTTTTTGGCAATCTAGTTAGTATTAAGAGAGTGGGGAAAGAAAATGGCCAAATAAAAGTCAAATGCTAAATAAATCCTTAATACAAATGTTTGTGACCATTTTATCAGTTAAAGTTTGTAGTCAGTTTGTTATTCCTTTGATAGGACACATCTGTTTCCTTATGGAAATATTGAGAACTAATCATAAGACATTTTGATATTGTAAAAGCAAAGTCATATGTTTTCTTTTTCTGGCTGGGTGCAGTGGTGCACACCTGTAATCCCAGCTACTCTAGAGGCTGAGGCAAGAGGACAAGCTCAGCCAATGGAGCAAGACTGTCTCAAAATAAAAAATTTAGAGTCGGGTTGTAGCTCAGTGGTAGAATACTTGCACAGCATGTTTTAGGCCCTGGATTTTTCCCCAGCATTGAAAAAAAGTTTTTTTTCTGTTTCAACATCTTGATTTTTAAATCTTGATCTTAGGCCAAAAAAATTATGGTTTTATTAAATGCAGTTTTAATTCAGTGGAAGTATGTTTCACAATGTAAAGTAAAACTCTTATTTTCAGGAGATTAAATCTAGCTTATTATTAGTGTTTAAATCATTCTTTTTACTGGGGATTGAACTCAGGGGCACTCAACCACTAAACCACATCCCCAGCCCTATTTTGTATTTAATTTAGAGACAGAGTCTCACTGACTTGCTTAACAACTTGCTTTTGCTGTGGCTGGCTTTGACTTGTGATCCTCCTGCCTTAACAGGAGCTGAACCCAAATCGCTGGGATTATGGTGTGTGCCACCATGTCTGGGTCTTTTTTTTTTTTTTTTTTTTTTTTTTTTAGCTACATCCTTAGCCCCTAAACCATAAATCTTGAAAACTATTTTCTTTACAAAAAAGAATGCATCAAATTAAGTTTGAAAAGGAAATAAATCAGAATGTTTAAGTGACACCTTATATCATAATTCCTTTATAAAGGTCATGTATTGAGAAAAAAGATGTTATAAGAAAGGTTTGATTGGAGAAGGAAAATATGTATTATGAAAAAAAGTATTTTTGTAAAATTTTGACTATTTTTATAGGATTGACTGCTGATGCTAGAGTAGTAATAAACAGAGCCCGGGTGGAGTGCCAGAGCCATAAGCTTACAGTTGAAGACCCAGTAACTGTAGAATATATAACTCGCTTCATAGCAACTTTAAAGCAGGTAAGCTAATATTCTATTAGGTTTCTTCAAATCAGTTAAAATATCTAATCTAGTAATAATCCATTGTTTTAGGTTCTGTCATAGAAACAGTACAGCTACCCCAAGCATTTGATCTATTAATCTACTAGATACTTTATTCTTTCTCACAGTTAATTCACAGTCACACTCTTATTCAGATAAAAATGCATTGACTTAATCACTAGATATCCCAGTCAATTTCAATTCTTGAAATTATATAAAACTTAAAAGAACATAAGTCTATAATCTTTTAAGGCAATTTCTACACTTCTGGAGATACAGATACTAGCATTCTTTAATTTTTTTTTCCCAAAGAAATGCCCATTTTTTTCACCTATGAACCTAAACACAGCTGAGCAAGTTTAGATATGACTTCTTCTGGAACCCATGCATAGATACGTGGTTTAATGATAAATGTAATCATGATGTATACAAGTATTATTTTTCTCTTGTTTTACGTGCATTTTGTCTATGGCAGCAGAGGCTGTGCATAGAATTTTTATGAAAAGAATTGTAAATTTGTAACAATGGGATTGGGACTGGTAAGGTCTGGGGCAGAAGATAGATCTCATGAGCACCTTTTGTACTTTTATATTATTTTAACCCTGTGCATATATAATTTTTTTATTTAAAAAAATGATGAAGGGGATATAGCTCAGTTGGTAGAGTGCTTGTCCCTCATGCACAAGGCCCTGGGTTCAATCCCCAGGACCACACACACACACACACACAAAAAAAAAAAAAAAAAAGTTGATTAAGCAAAAAAAAAAAAAGTAAAAAGTCTTCTCCTCTAAGGTATATTTACAGAGCAACTACTTCATGCCTAGAGGTACACTAGGCACATTAGGAAGTACAGAGGAATTAACACATAAACTTTATTTTCAAAGAGGTTCAAGTTTAACTATTAACATTGAATTCTGAAGTGGCTTTTTAAAAATTCATATAATAAAATTGAAAAGTAAGAAAATAAATAGAAAGCTGGGTACCATGGCACATGCCTATAATCCCAGCAGCTCGGGTGGCTGAGACAGGAGGATCACAAGTTCAAAGCCAACCTCAGCAAAGGTGTTGCGCTAAGCAACTCAGACCCTGTCTCCAAAATACAAAACAGGATTTTGGGGATGTGGCTCAGTGGTTGAGTCCCCCTGAATTCAGTCCCAAGTACCTCCCCCTACAAAAAAAAAAAAAAAGGAAAATAGACACAATATATAGACAAGACCAGGAAGAAAGCTACTATTAAGCTGTTTCAAACCACATAATTAAACACAAACACAGAATTTTATACAGTTTATATAAAGTTGCCCAAATTTTTAGTCCTTAGCTTTCTATCATGGCTGCTTTTTTGTATGACATGTAGGAGCACCAGTCTCAGTGTGAATTCCATCCTTGGAGCACATATCCAGGAAGTTCCCTGGCACTGAAGTAATAAGAAATATAATTGGTTTCCAGTGCCACTTTGTCTGTGAAAGAAAAAAAACAACATGCTTTTTATTCAAGAGAAACAAAGGGTCCCTTGTCTTGGGACTGAAAGAAATATCTCACTTGGGTTTTTAAGTAAAGATAACTTAGTATAAGTGAACAGAATATATTTGTTAATAATAGTATCAAGTAAGGATACTGGATGATAATAGTAGCAATTATAGTGTTCCTCCAGGTAAACCAAGGATGTGCTTCAAAAGTATACAACTCATTGAAGTCAGTTTTGCTGAGAACCAAGATGGGTATGTCATGAACACTGTTCTCTACTATTAAAGAGGTTACAGTCTAGTTTGTTACCAAAATGTACACAACACAATAGGAAAACATTTTGAGAACATCTAAGTCCCGAGTACCTCCCCCTGCAAAAAATGAAAGGAAAATAGAAACAATATATAGACAAGACCAGGAAGAAAGCTACTATTAAGCTGTTTCAAGCCACATAATTAAACACGGACACAGAATTTTATACAGTTATATAAAGTTGGTTTTATTTTATAGATTGTATACATTAATTTCTTTCAAAATTTGTTATGAATTGAAATTAGTCCAGAAAGAATTCTAAAAATGTGTAGAATAAGAATTAGGAAGGGAGACCATTTTGATAGCAATGCTCTATTAATTATTAGAATTTGTATGTAATAATTAATAGTGTTATTCTAAAAATAAATTTTATTTTTCAGAAATATACCCAGAGCAATGGACGAAGACCTTTCGGAATCTCTGCCTTAATTGTAGGTTTTGATGATGATGGTATCCCAAGATTATATCAGACAGATCCCTCTGGTACTTACCATGCATGGAAAGTGAGTCTTCAATTTGTTAATACTTTTTGAGAAATTGAATAAATGTTTTCACTTTTAAATGCTTAATAGCAGGCGCGGGTTGTGGCTCAGTGGTAGAGCACTTGCCTAGCATGTGTGAGGTACTAGGTTCGATTCTCAGCACCACATGAAAATAAACAAAGGGCCACCAACAACTAATAAAATATCTTTTAAAAATAAATAAATAAATAAATAAATGCTTAATAGCTTTCAGGAACATGACAAAATTATGTTGCATTAAAATGTTTGCACTGGCCAGTGATATGAAAAATTATGCTCTATATGTGTAATGTAAATTTAATGAATCTTGTTATATATAACAAATTAAAATTAAAAGGCAAATGTTTGCACTGTCAAAACCTTTATAAATATAGTCAGCTGGTCAGAAATTACAATTTTTGGATAATGAAATGCCTTGGTGTTTATTAATCACAGGATCCTTTCCTTACTTTTGAAAAGATGTGACAGACCTAACTGACAAACCTAAATGGCCAAATAAGAGAAATACTGTCTAGTTTCTATTGAGCATTCATTTTTTTTCCAAATTAGTATTGCTTCATATAGATGCTTGTTTTGAGTAAAATAGTGTTTTTGCTTTTAGTGAAGAACTAGATGGGCGCTTAAACTCCATACTGAAATGCTTAATGTGTTCTCTATTCTAAGTCAGTCAGAGCATCCTAAACTCTGATATATACTTATTTGTTAGTATACAGCAATGACCTCTACATAATTTGTGGAATGTAATTCGTTTCTTGGCTAAATTGTTATTCTTGTATTTGTACTGAACTGCTTTGTTTATGGTGCACTCAAATCCAATAAAAAAGCCCAGAAAAACTAGTAGCAGTTTCTAGAAATGAATTTTTATATATTCTCATAGAATAAGATGACAGTTCAGAAATGTGACTTTATCAAAAGTTTAAGTACATAGGTTTTAAATAATTTCCTGCTGAGTTTAGTTTACTATTGCCAAATAAATTAAGTGGGAAATATTGCTATGGTCTTTATGCATGTCTTAAGAAATTGGTTGACTCTGATCATATGTGTAAGATACTGTTTCATAAACCAGTTAACCAGCTGGGTGCAGTGACACACACCTGTAATTCCAGAGGCTCAGATGGCTACTACAGGAAGATTCCAAGTTTGCGGCCAGACTTAGCAACTTAATGAATCCCTAAGCAATTTAGAGATACCCCATCTCAAAATAAAAATGGCTGAGGATGTAGCTCAGTGTTAAAGTGCCTCTGATTTCAATCCTCAGTACCACAAAAATAAATCCATTTAACCAGATCACTAAAACAGTGGATTGTAATCTTCCAACAAATACCAGAATACTTGTGCCAGATGCAATCTTTTAATCTGTTTGTGAAATCTAATTGGTAATCAGAAGGTATGGTTTACCTGCTGCAAATATCAGAACTTTTTCATGCCAAGAATTTTTTAACATCTACTAGGTTTCTGTGCCTTCCAAATCAGTGACCTAAACAAAAGAAGTTAGTATATTCCCATCTTTAAATAATTTAAAGCCTGCCATCTTCTGTTTGCATTTATCATTACATTTAGTATTTATTTCAATATCATAACAGCAATTTCTAAGTTTACATGAAGTTTTCATTTTAAATTGCTTTCTGGGGACTTACAGAGAAGTATTTTAATTTTCTCTTGGGAAAATTATGGAATTCTTTTTATTAATATTTATTTTTAGTTGTGGTTGGACACAATACTTTTATTTATTTATATGTGGTGCTGAGGCTCAAACTCGAAGGCCTCGCACGTTCTAGGCAAGCGCTGTACTGCTGAGCCAAAACCCCAGCCCTGGAATTCTTATAATTATTGTAAATTTTATTGATCATTTCATTGATCTGAACTGTGCTCTGCTGTGGTGTCTTCAGGCCACATGGTAGAGTTAAGAACATGTGAACAGTTGTGAATATGCACACACATGTGCCTCACTATTGTTATTTTACTCACTTCTTATACTATGTTTTTTTGTAAGGCTTTGGTTGAAGGAAGTATTATGCAACTTAAAAACTCATCTATAATAAAACATTTGAAAAATTTTTTATTTTATGAATTTGGTAATTGAGATTCAGGGATTAAGAGATTGATTTAGGTTCAAATCCCTATTTAATAGCAACATTAAAATTAAAACTCAGTAAATACTGAAGCAATATTGGAATAAACATTTAATTCTTTCCACTATAACATGTTACCGCCCTTAGCCAATTGACACTCTGTACACATTATATAAATTCTGATATCCATTTTTGAAAGATAGAATAAAAACTGATTGGATTTCTACTTCTGAGGGAGTATGGCATTTTATCTATGATCAAGTTTTTTGTTTTTCTGTGTTCCATTTGTTTGTTTTTATGATGACATATTATTTCATGTAGCCTAACAAAATGGTGCAATGGACTGTTGGGAGCAGCCATGGCACTGACTGGAATTACAACACTTTGCAGTGCTAGATTTTAGTCTCACAAGGTACAGGAAGAATAACATGTAGAATAGGTAATAGAAATGGGAAGTTATAAAAATAAACTGTCTTCATGACCTGTTATAGAAATAAGAATAGAAGTAGCTAATGCCAGTACTTTAGTTTGTTGAGGGATCATTACCTGGCACATGACACAGCTTTCCTTCCTTCCTTCCTTGTTACTGGGGGTTGAACCCAGGAAACCCCACCTTTTTTTTTTTTTTTTTTTTTTTTTTTTTTGAGACAGGGTCTCATTAAGTTGCTGGAACTAGCATCCGAACTTTTGATCCTACCTAAGGCTCCTGAATGGCTCAGATTATAGGTATGCACCATTGAACCCAGATCACAACTTTTAATTCTGAAGGTTCTGGTCCATTAGTGATCTTGCCTTCGTGGGTTATAGAGCCTTCCATTAACTTTTTCACTTTATGTGGAAGTGCTAAGAGAAACCTTCAGAAAATCTCTTTTGAGTTCTAATATCTTCTCCCTGTATAGTAGTCATTTTTAATTTTGATAATCAGAATAAATCATAGTATCAGTTATGGTTTAGATTTAGGTATCCTCCAAAAGCTCCTGTATGAGACAATGCAAGAAAGCTTTGAGGTGAAATGATTGGTTATGAAAGCCTTAATCTAATCAGTACATTAATCTTGTGATAGGGATTAACTGGGTGGTAACTGTAGGCAGGTAGGGTGTGCCTGGAGGATATGAGTCATTGGGGTCATACCTTTGGGATATATATTTTGTCCATGTAGAGGGGAGTTTCTATCTCTCTGCTTCATAACTGTCATGTCCTGAGCTGTTTCCTCTACCACTCTTAACACTATGATATTTTGCCTCACCTTGGACCCAGAGCAACAGAGTTGGTCATCTGTGGATTGAGACCTCTGAAACCATGAGCCCGCAAATAAACTTTTCCTCTTCTAATTGTTTTTGTCAGGTCTTTTGGTCACAGCAGCAAAAAAAGCTGACTAAAACAGCATCCTTACAATGATAACAACTCCTTCTATAGGTTCAATGGCATGAAAAGGCCCAAATAGCCAAGAGGAAGTCTCAGTTCCTAGTTCGTTAAAATTATGATGTCTCCTGGTATCAATATAACCCCTTCCCCACCTTGAGGACTAGGACTTTAAATTAGTAGAACCAAATGGGAACAGGAAGCAGAAATTTTACAAGTGGGCCATTAGGGATATAAATAAGGCGCATCCATTCTTTGGTTTCTGTATCTGTAGGTTTGGGGAGAACTTAATTACTGGTGCATGGTTCAGGACACAAGATCTTATAGAACAGAATCCTAGCCTTGACAGATGTTGTCTTATAACTGCTGCTGTAACTGAGTCTTCATATTTCTATCTGACGGGCTCCTTCGAGGTGATAAAAAATATGATAAGAACCAGTGAATGCCCTGAGCATATGTCAGTTTCCCTGCTTCTTCACAGTTAATTCATTGCTTAGAGGCAATATTTTGTGGGATACCATGATGTATAATACTGAAAAGCATTCAGTAAATGTACATTTGGCATATGTACGGGTAAACTGTAAGTTCGTCTTCCAGTGAGATAATGCTGCTACTCCTTCCATGATGGAAGAGTTCAGCAAAATCAGTTAGTCATGTTGGCATGTCAACTTTAAATTTTTGTTTCTTGAACCCAGGGCCTCCCATGTGTTAGGTAAGCACTCTGCCACTGAGCTGCATTCTAGGCCTCCCAATTTAAAAAAAAAATGAAAAATGAAAATTTTATGTATTGGTGAAAATGTGATGTTTTGATAACACACCTATCACCATACCTAGAATCTATTCTCTATAAGCAATTTTTAAGTCCCCAGTATATTATTATTAACTATAACCACCATGCTATGCAGTAGATATCCAGAACTTATTTATCCTGACTGAAAGTTTGTACTCTTCAACCAGAAAGTTCCCATTTCCTTCCCTCAACCAGCCTCTAGTAACTACTATTCTATTGTATCTATGAGTTTGATTATTTTAGATTCAGTGTAAGTGAGGTCATTGACTATTTGCGTTTTGGGACTTAGAAGAAACTTCTTTAAAATTGTTGTAACGGGTTCCTTGGTTTGTCAAATTACATTAACTAAAAACTATCCTTTTATAAAAACCTCCAATGCTAGAATAGAATAGTCATTATGTTATGAGGTTTGTTGTTGCTTTTGATAGTGTGAATGAACCCAGAGGCATTTTACCACTGAGCTACATGTCCAGCTCTTTTTATTTTTATCTTGAGATAGGGTCTCTCTAAGTTACTCGGGGTCTTGCTAAATTACTGAGGCTGGTCTTGAACTTGTGAGCCGCCTGTCTCAGTCTCCTGAATCATTGAGATTTTACGCATGTACGACCATGCATGACTTCTATTATAAGTTTTTAAATGTATATTTGAACTCAAAAGGAGGAAAATTCTAAAGTGGCAGCTCTCAAAATTCCATCTGCAAATCCCTGGTCCATAAGGTAAAAAAAAAAATCATTTTCAGAGACCTCACTAGATTAATGCTTGCTTCATTTGCAGCATAGCACCCTCTACTGATTCTTTCCTTGGCAACAAGAGCTGGTGGTCAGAAATTCATCATGTCTGTTTCAAAATCCATCCCAGGGAGATCTTTAACTCTTATGAAAATCCTATGTTGAAGCTGTTCTTTTCACCTTAAGACAGTCTTTTTAGGCTTCTAGATCACCATGATGTGAGCTGCTTCCCTCCACCACACTCTTCCGCCATGATGTTAAGCCTCACCTCAAGCCCAGCAGAATGGAGCCGGCCTTTTCTGGACTAAGACCTCTGAAACCATCTCCAGAATCTCGGAAAAGTAAAGCTGCCTTTCAACTCAGAACACTGAACACGATATTCCAGTCTCTGCAACAAAAATTTCTTTTTGAATTCCACCTGACAGGCAAGTAGAAAGGGAAGACAGATGTAAAGGGTGGGAGATCAAAGTACAGACTCTGGAGCATATTCCTTGGGTAGCACTACAGATACATAACCAAACCAAACCAAAGACACAGACAACAAAATGTGTACAAGGAATAAACAATGACTCAGGATTCTGGATCCACAACACAGAATGCATACTGAAATAAGGCAAAAATGGAAGGGTGGGATTGAGCAAGGACAACGGTTATATTAAAGAGAGAAGTATATGCAGACATGAGAGTAACAATAAATCCACATTAAGATGGAGCTTCCAAAAGGAAAAAAAAAAAAAAAGACGGAGCTTCCACAGCCAGTTACAAAGACATCTAAGAAGCCCTTTATAGGTCCTAAGACACTTGAGCCCATTAAACCCTAAAATTTCAATTATGGAACTATTGGAACTATATCAGTGAAATGGACACAAGTGAAATAAAATAGAATAGAAATAAGAATCTTTAAAAAAAAATCTTTTTAGAGCCGCTATACCCAGTAGTGTCTCAACTGGTATATGTGGAGGCCATAGCACCAGGATCTTGATAAGTCTTGTTCTATGGAGAAGGGTGTCTAAAAGGCTGCTGAGCACATCAATAGTATTGCACCTTTCCTGGTTAGCAATAAAGGGAGTGTCATAGGACAGAAAATTGATAAATAGATGGTGATCAAAATGGGTGAAATAGAAAATAAATCCAAGTTCGGGTGAGTCCCATTCTGGGGCTCTCTCAAACTGTCACCACTGAGAAGGAGGTACACTGTATTGCCATATCACAGACTTTACTGGCAACTCCAAAATAAGACTGCCAGTTCTGAATTCCTCCTGCCAGTTCCAGCTTTTAGTATGATTTTTGCTGGCTTTCATGGTGTCAGAACTCAGGCAGGCAACTTCATCCATGCATATTGGAGTAAAGGACTACCATAACCTGAAAAATGTCATCAAAAAGACAGATGGTGGGGCTGGTGTTGTGGCTCAATAGTAGAGCACTTGCCTAGCATGTGTGAGACACTGGCTTCCATACTTGGCACCACATAAATAAAGGTATTGTGTCCATCTACAACTAAAAATAGGTTAAAAAAAGAAGAATAGAGATGGTAAAGATGCTACAAAGTGGGGTCAAGTGCATGTTTGTACCTAACATCCTGAAAATTAAGAAATCCTGGAGCTACTGAAAAAATCAAATCAATAAAAACCTGTTATACTGTTTAGACTGTAATTAGCATGGATATATTTGTCTCTGAGTTCTTCAGGTCTAGGAAGTATGAGTTGGACTTCAAGTCTTCTGATAACACTAGAGGTACATCACACTTGATAGCTGTCCAGCCTGTACAAGTTCTTCATCAAGGAATATCCAGTATTGTCTAACAAGGATCCGTTTTACCAGGAATGATCTCACGGTGACCTGCAGGTACCAGCTGGCTATTTAGCTCCGTCCCTGATGTTGACGTAGGCAGCTTGAGACCCCCAACTAGTACTTGCCAAGAATTATGGTAATTAGCTCCCCTTTCCCATCCCTGTGATGTTCTCATTGGTTCCTTACAACTTACATAAAAGTGAAGATTGACCACTTGGACCCTCCTGGAAACCCCATCACTGTGATCATGCCATTGGCTCAAAACATTGTTTTTTTCTTCTAACCACTTCGTGTTTAGAACCAGGTATA
This sequence comes from Spermophilus citellus, assembly GCF_964194105.1. Taxonomy (NCBI): domain Eukaryota; kingdom Metazoa; phylum Chordata; class Mammalia; order Rodentia; family Sciuridae; genus Spermophilus; species Spermophilus citellus. Next base: position 85,700,621 of record NC_138198.1, read on the forward strand.
TGGCCCATGTAATTTCCAAGGTATCAGTAGGGAAGATGCTCAGAGGCTTTGTGTGCAAAAGAAAACATCTCAGTGACCCATGAAGGAGGAAAATCCGATTTTCATAGTAATACCAAGATGATATTTCACTTTTTAAAATTTTTTATTTTTAGATATGCATGACAGTAAAGTATATTTTGACACACACACACACACACACACACATATATATATATATATATATATATGATGGAGAAATTAACAAGCATAATTATTTGATATTAGAAATCAAATAGGTCAATATTTAAAAGATCTGCATAATGTAGTGAACCTGTTTAAATATTAACTTATTTAAAAATAATAAGACAAGGACCGGAGGAGGAAGCCCAGCACCAGCCCAGACCGGAGGAGGAAGCCCGGCCCCGCCCTGCGTGCTAGTCCAGAGGAAGCCCATCAACCCTTAAAACCCATCAAAGCGGGTGTGGCTACCAGCACGGTTCTGCGGCTGATCCAGGTACCCGGTTTCCAACCCCTCCACCCTTAGCTGCGATAACTCAAAATATTTCCCACAAGCTTTGGGGGTTGTAGCTATCAACGCAAAACAACAACTGTGCAGGCACCTGGTTTCCACCTCAGAGACTAGAGTAGGGAAGATACAGGTGGAAGATCATGTCCTTTCACACTGGCTATACCACCACCCTGAAAACAGAGGCTCAAGCTAGGAATAGACAATGCCACCTACTGGAAGCAAGGAAAACAGTGTTCTGAGAGACTTTTTTTTTTCTCTTTCTCTCTTCTCTCTCTTTCACAACTTCAACATATGTGAAACCAAGAACTGTGCATGAACAACCGAATTACCAAAGTAATATAATATAGAGGAATTGCATATACCCCACCTTTCCCCCATTTTTTTCTTTATTTCTATCTTACTTTCCTTTTCCTTCTCTCTTATTTATCTTTTCTTCCTTGTTATTTTTTTTTCTTTTCTTCATTCGTATTCCCTCTATCCCACTGTCAACTTCCTAACTTTTGCTATCTATACGTAGGGTAACTATCTAAATACAGATAGGAGGTTGAGTCTATACATTCTTCCATAAATTACCAGTCTATTGGTTAGAGTTCTCCAAAGTTGCTGAGTAAGTTAGTTTAACCTCATACCCTCACTCCTTCCCTCTAACTATAACATCCTTCATCTGAAATTAAGTTTTCTATATGCCACCAGATATGGTATGCCTTTTATGAAGCTAATGACTATATTCTTAAATAATAATTAAAACCAATATCTATAGACTTAGAATCTAACTATAAATGTATTCATAATGAAAACTTGTGCTTAGATGATGTACTGTTGATTTTGGGAACTGTTAATATTGTCTTTCTCCGAAAAAGAGGGATTTTAGAGCTATACAAGAACAATATAAATATATAAGGGGAAAACCATTAACACAACAGTTTCACAAAGCTAGAAAGAAACATGAGCAGTATGAAAAGACAAGGAAAGAAAGGACCACAAACAATACAGGTCAATACAACATTAGATGAGGTAATATCTGCAGCTGATGGAATGTCAGACAAAGAGTTCAGGATATACATGCTTCAGATGACCTGGAGTCTCAAGGAAGACATTATACAGCAAATTCAGACTATGAAAGATCACTTTGACAATGAATTACATAAACAAATCCAAGAAGCAAAAGATCAACTCTATAGGGAGATAGAGAATATAAAAAGCAAACAAACAGAAATCCTGGAAATGGGTTGGGAATGTGGCTCAAGCGGTAGCGTGCTCGCCTGGCATGTGTGCGGCCTGGGTTTGATCCTCAACACCACATACAAACAAAGATGTTGTGTCTGCCAAAAAAATAAATAAATAAATATTAAAATTCAAAAAAAAATAAAAATAAAGTGCATATCTTTAAAAAATAAATAAATAAAAAAAGAAATCCTAGAAATGCAGGAAACAATAAACCAAATTAAAAACTCAAGAGTATTACCACCAGAGTAGAACGCTTAGAAGATAGAACTTCAGACAACGAAGACAAAGTTTTTCAACTTGAAAAGAACATAGCTCAGCGAGAATGTTAAGAAATCATGAGCAGAACATCCAAGAATTATGGGATAACATAAAGAAACCAAACTTAAGAGTTATTGGGACACAAGAGGGTATAGAGGTGCAAACCAAGGGAATGAGCAATCTATTCAATGAAATAATACTAGAAAACTTCCCAGACTTAAAGAATGAAAAAGAGGGGCTGGGGATTTGGCTCAAGCGGTAGCACGCTCGCCTGGCATGCGTGCGGCCCGGGTTCGGTCCTCAGCACCACATACAAACAGAGATGTTGTGTCCGCCCAAAACTAAAAAATAAATGTTAAAAAAATTCTCTTCTCTCTCTTTAAAAAAAAAGAATGATCAACAAATGGGCCAAGGACCTGAACAGACACTTCTCAGAGGAGAACATATAATCAGTCAACAAGTACATGAAAAAATGCTCACCATCTCTAGCAATCAGAGAAATGCAAATCAAAACCACCCTAAGATACCATCTCACTCCAGTAAGATTGGCAGCCATTATGAAGTCAAACAACAATAAGTGTTGGTGAGGATGTGGGGAAAAGGGTACACTTGTACACTGCTGGTGGGACTGCAAATTGGTGAGGCCAGTTTGGAAAGTAGTATGGAGATTCCTGGGAAAGCTGGGAATGGATCCACCATTTGACCCAGCTATCGCCCTTCTCGGACTATTCCCTGAGGACCTTAAAAGAGTGCACTATAGGGATATGGCCACATCAATGATTATAGCGGCATAATTCACAATAGCTAGACTGTGGAATCAACCTAGATGCCCTTCAATAGATGAATGGATAAAAAAAATGTGGCATCTATACACAATGGAGTATTATGCAGCACTAAGAAATGACAAAATCATAGAATTTGGAGGGAAATGGATGGCATTAGAGCAGATTATGCTAAGTGAAGCTAGCCAAGCCCTAAAAACCAAATGCCAAGTGTCTTCTTTGATATAAAGAAAGCAACTAAGAACAGAACAGGAAGGAAGAGCATGAGGAAAAGACTAACAGTAAACAAAGACGAATGGGGGGAGAGAAAGAGAGAGAAGAAAAAACATATGGAAATGGTAGGAGACCTTCAATGATACACAAAATTATAAGAGGTTGTGAGGGGCAAGGGGGAGGAAAAAAAAAGGGGAGAGAATTGAACAACAGCAGAGGAGGTAGAGAGGGAAGATGGGAGGGGAGGGGAAGGGAGGGGGGATAGTAGGAGATAGGAATGGTAGCAGAATACAACAGTCACTAATATGCCATTATGTAAAAATGTGAGTGTGTAACAGATGTGATTCTGCAATCTGTATTTGGGGTAAAAATGGGAGTTCAAAACCCAATTGAGTCAAATGTATGAAAGATGATATATCATGAGCTCTGTAATGTTTTGAACAATCAATAAAAAAAAATTTAAAAAAAATAATGAAAAATCCAAATACTAGAAGCCTATAGGACACCGAATGTACAAAATCATAAGATATCCACACCAAGACACATAATAATGAAGATGCCCAACATACAGAATAAGGAGAGAATCTTAAAAGCCACAAGAGAGAGGAAGCAGATTACATTTAAGAGTAAACCAATCAGGATAACTGCTGATCTTTCCACACAGACTCTGAAAGATAGAAGATCCTAGAACAACGTATTTCAAACGCTGAAAGAAAAAGTGTTCCAACCAAGAATCATGTATCCAGTGAAATTAAGCCTCAGGATTGAAGATGAAATAAAAGTCTTCCACGATAAACAAAAGTTAATTTGCAGCTAGAAAACCAGCTCTTCAAAACATCCTTGGCAAAACATTACAGGAATAGGAAATGAAAAATAACAATGAAAACCAACAGCGGGAGGTAGTACAATAAAGGAAAAACTAATCATAGAGGAAAAACAAATCATGTTAAGTAACATACATAATCAAATATGGCTGGAAGTACAAACCGTATCTCAATAGTAACCCTAAATGTTAATGGATTAAATGCACCAATCAAAAGACATAGGATAGTAGAATGGATTAAAAAAAAGATCCAACAATATGCTGCCTACAGGAGACTCATCTGATAGGAAAAGACATACACAGACTGAAGGTGAAAGGTTGGGAAAAATCATACCACTCATATGGACCCCGGAAGCATGCAGGGGTGTCCATTCTTGTATCAAATAAAATAGACTTCAAGCCAAAGTTAATCAAAAGGACAAGGACACTACATACTGCTCAAGGGAACCATACACCAACAAGACTTGACAATCATTAATATATATGCCCCAAACAGTGGTGCAGCTACGTTCATCAAACAAACTCTTCTCAAGTTCAAGAGTCAAATAGACCACAACACAATAATCATGGGAGATTTTAACACACCTCTCTCACCACTGGACAGATCTTCCAAACAAAAGTTGAATAAAGAAACCATATAGCTCAATAATACAATTAATAACTTAGACTTAATTGATATATACCACCCAACATCAAGCGGATACACTTTCTTCTCAGCAGCACATGGATCCTTCTCAAAAATAGACCATATATTATGTCACAGGGCAAATCTTAGCAATTACAAAGGAGTAGAGATACTACCATGCATTTTATCTGATCATAATGGAATGAAATTGGAAATCAATAATAAAATAAGAAAGAATAAAACCTACATCGCATGGAGATTAAACAATATGCTACTGAATGAACAAAGGGTTACACAAGACATCAAAGAGGAAATTAAAAAATTCTTAGAGGTAAATGAAAACTCAGACACAACATATTGAAATCTCTGGGACACTATGAAAGCAGTACTAAGAGGAAAATTCATTTCATGGAGTTCATTCCTTAAAAGAAGGAAAAGCCAACAAATAAATGACCTTACACTATCCTTGAAGCCTTAGAAAAAGAAGAACAAATCAGCAGGAAATACAGTAGAAGGCAAGAAATAATTAAAATCAGAGCTGAAATTAATGAAATCGAAACAAAAGAAACAATTGAAAAAATTGACAAAACTAAAACTTGGTTCTTTGAAAAAATAAATAAGAGGGGCTGGGGATGTGGCTCAAGCAGTAACACGCTCGCCTAGCTTGCGTGCGGCCAGGGTTCGATCCTCAACACCACGTATAAACAAAGATGTTGTGTCTGCCGATAATTTAAAAAAAAAAAATATATATATATATATATATTAAAATTCTCTCTCTCTTTAAAAAAAATAAATAAATAAATAAAAAAGATTGATAGACCACTAGCCACGCTAACAAAGAGAAGAAGAGAGAGAACCCAGATTACTAGCTTATGGGATGAAAAAGGCAACATCACAACAGACAATTCAGAAATACAGAAGATAATTAGAAATTATTTTGAAACCCTATACTCTAATAAAATAGAAGGTAGTAAAGGCATTGATAAATTCCTTAAGACATATGAGCTACCCAGATTGAGTCAGGACGATATAAACAACCTAAACAGACCAATATCGAGTGAGGAAATAGAAGAAGCCATCAAAAGACTACCAACCAAGAAAAGCCCAGATCTGGATGGATATACAGCAGAGTTTTACAAGAACTTTAAAGAAGAACTAATACCAATACTCTACAATCAATTTCAGGAGATAGAAAAGGAGGGAGAACTTCCAAATTCATTCTGTGAGGCCAATATCACCCTGATTCCCAAACCAGATAAAGACACCTCAAAGAAAGAAAACTACAGACCAATATCCCTAATGAATTTAGATGCAAAAATCTCAATAAAATTCTTGCAAATCAGATACAAAAACATATCAAAAAGATCATGCACCATGACCAAGTGGGATTCATCCCTGGGATGCAAGGATGGTTCAATATATGGAAATCAATAAATGTAATTCACCACATCAATAGACTTAAAGAAAAGAACCATATGATCATCTCGATACATGCTGAAAAAAGCATTTGACAAAATACTTTTATGTTCAAAACTCTAGAAAAATTAGGGATAACAGGAAATTACCTCAAAATAGTAAAAGGTATATACACTAAGCCTCAGGCCAGCATCTTTCTAAATGGAGAAAATGAAGGCATTCCCTTTAAAATCTGGAACAAGACAGGGATCCCCTCTCTCACCACTTTTATTCAACATAGTTCTTGAAACACTAGCCAGAGCAATTAGACAGACAAAAGAAATTAAAGGCATAAATATAGGAAAAGAAGAATTTAAATTAGCACTATTTGCCGATGACGTGATCCTATACCTAGCAGACCCAAAAAATTCAACCAAGAAACATCTAGAACTAGTAAATGAATTCAGCAAAGTGGCAGGATATAAAATCAATACCAATAAATGAAAGGCATTCCTGTATATCAGTGACAAATTCTCTGAAATGGAAATGAAGACAACTACTCCATTCACAATATCCTCAAAAAAAAAATACCTAGGAATCAACAAAAGAGGTAAAAGAGCTATACAATGAAAACTACAGAACTCTGAAGAAAGAAATAGAAGAAGACCTTGGAAGATGGAAGGATTTACCTTGCTCATGGATTGGTAGAATTAATATTATTAAGATGGCCATACTACCAAAAGCACTTTACAGATTCAATGCAATTACCATCAAAATCCCAATGACATTCCTTGCAGAAATAGAAAAAGCAATCATGAAATTCATCTGGAAAAACAAGAGACTGAGAATAGCTAAAGTAATTCTAAGCAGGAAGTGTGAAATTGGTGGTATTGCAATTCCAGATTTTAAACTATACTATAGAGCAATAGTAACAAAAACAGCATGGAACTGGCACCAAAACAGGCTGGTAAACCAGTGGTACAAAATAGAGGACACAGAGACAAATCCACAAAATTACAACTACCTTATATTAGACAAAGGTGCTAAAACCATGCAATGGAGAAAAGATAGCATCTTCAACAAATGGTGCTGGGAGAACTGGAAATCCATATGCAACAAATTGAAATTGAGTGGCATCCATTATGAAGTCAAACCACAATAAGTGCTGGCGAGGATGCGGGGAAAAAGGTACACTCATACATTGCTGGTGGGACTGCAGATTGGTGCAGCCAATGTGGAAAGCAGTACTGAGATTCCTGGGAAAGCTGGGAATGGAACCACCATTTGACCCAGCTATTGCCCTCCTTGGACTATACCCAAAAGACCTAAGAAGAGCATACTACAGCGACGCAGCCACATCAATGTTTATAGCAGCACAATTCACAATAGCTAGAATATGGAACCAACCTAGATGCCCTTCAATAGATGAATGGATTAAAAAATGTGGCATTTATACACAATGGAATATTACTCAGCACTAAAAAAATAATAAAATCATGGCATTTGCAGGCAAATGGATGGCATTAGAGCAGATTATGCTAAGTGAAGTTAGCCGATCCCTAAAAAACAAATGCTGAATGTCTTCTCTGATATAATGGGGGTGACTCAAAATGGGATAGGGAGGAAGTGCATGAGAAGAAGACTACCACTTAATAGGGAAGAGAGGTGGGAGGGAAAAAGAGGGAGAAGGGGAGTTACACAGAAGATGGAAGGAGAAACTCATTGTTATACAGAATACATATATGATGTTGTAATGAGAAAAATAAAAAAAGAGTGTGTCACATTAGATTGGATAGAGAGAAAGGATGGGAGAGGAGGGGAGGAGTAGGGAGGATAGGAAGGGCAGCAGAATAGAATTGACAATTTGATTGATGTATGTACATTCCATTATATGTCAAAATGCATTCTACTGTCATGACTAAAAAAAAAAATTAAAATAATAAGACAACATACTTTAATGTTACAGAAGTACAAAAAAAATTCACTCATATGATTGCAGATTCCAAATTGCAATTAACTTTTAAGAAATTACCACCCCTTCATCAAGAATGCTTTGAATGGGGCAGTGATAGAGGACCTTGCCATGTCAGAGCTGGGCACACTCATGCCCGGGTGTACTGTCCTCGAGTCTCTCCTTCCTGGCACTGGCAGTGCTTTCTACAACTCTTCCTTCTTCATCTTGGCACTGAGTCTCTTCATCTCTGCCCTGGCCCCGTCAGGCAGGTCCATGCTGCCCACTGGTCCATCTCTTCCTTCTCTGAACACAGTATCATGAAGATGCCGCCATAGAACACTGAGGTTGCGCATTCTCAGTTGCCACCAACAGCTACCACCTGCCTTGTTCACACCTTCAGGGAGGAATTCCTTCTGGCCAAGGTCACCAACTAAAAGTCATGTCTACACTGGCTCAAGGGGAGAGACCTAGTTTATGGAGAGGAATGCTCTATACTGCTTAAGGCATGTGAGTCCCATGTATTCTGGATCAAGGCCAGTGAGTATCTATCTACACTGCAGAGAGAGGCATAGAGGTCCAGACCTTGGAGAGGACAGCTGATGGGATCCTGCCCTCAGCTTGGGGCCCCACCTTTCTTTTCATCAGCTTACATTTTAATCTTTGGAACAAAAATGTTCTGATCCAATTTTCTAAAACCAATTTAAGAAACAGGTCAGAAGAAATGGGAGAAACAACAGAGGGGCAGGGCAGGGCAAAGTGTCCCAGGCAGAAAAGTCTCTGAGGTCTTCCACAGGTGGGGGCAGAAGAGAGATGAGCTGTCCACTTGTGGTGTCTGAATCATCTCTCCCCTTCCTTGGAAGGATGCTGCTGCTTATGGATGTAATGCGTTTCTTTTCTATGTTATTGGAGCCACTTTATTGCTGATGCATGTCATGCAGCAACACGTTTGTCAGACACAGGCAGTGATCCTCCTCTTCACCCACTTCCAACCATTTCTGTTGCCAGGGTCTTGCTCTGTGGATGTATCCTGAGAAGAAGAACTGCTGCTCTCTGTTCTGGACTGCCTAATGAAGGTGGCAGAGGGATCGGGCATGTGGAAGCAGAATCAGACTGGGAGGAACTGCTGAGAGTTGGGGCCTTTTGCAGGCAGGAAATGGGAGGAATGGTAGACAGGCTCACATTTGGGCTCTAGTTGTTGGGCCTCCTCAGGTAGCTGATACTCATAGGGAAAGGGAAAGGTACAAAGGACAGGCTAAGCTGCACTCCCCTTTGGGAGGACAGGGACATCTGAAAGATCCTTGGGAGGCACAGGCTTTCCCTGGAACACTCACCCTACCCCCTTGCCTTGCTGTGGTTCAGTATCAGGTATGTGGCCATTACTGCCACATTCCCTTTTGGCCAGAGACACCCAGGTTTGGTATGAATCAAAACCCATGTCAAACAGGATGATCATGATCATAGGGTCTGTGTCTTTGGGGAGTGCCTCGCTAGAATGATGGGGTACACACTGCTCATCCTGCTTTAGCCATGGATGCTGTGAGATTTTCTTGAGTGTGGGCCACTTCTTATGTTTCATGGTGAATATTTTGCGGATGAGCCTTTGTGCTTTGATGGAAACAGAGCTAGGGACATGATACCTGCATCAGCATCTCCTGAGCAGTAGTTCCCCTAAATGGGTGGGCTCTCTGTCAGTATAAAATACAGAAGGGCACCTAGGCTCCAGATGTCCACTGGGGAACTCTCACATACTCCTGCTTTAGGACAATTTCACAGGCAAGGTATATGAGAGTATGCCAGAAATTTTTCAGCTTCTGCCCAGCTATGAACCTGGCTCCGAGGACAAAGTCATTGAGTTTGATATTGCCTCTGGCATCTACCATGATGTTCTCTGGCTTCAAGTCTCGGTGTACCCCCAGGGTGGGGCATGGTGATGCACACCTGTAATTCCAGACACTCAGGAGGCTGAGACAGGAGAGTCTCAAGTTCAAAGCCAGCCTTAGAAACTTGGTGAAACCCTCAGGAACTTAGTTAAGATCCTGTCTCACTTTTCATTTTCAAAATAAAAAATGAAAAGTATTAGGGATGTAGCTCAGTGGTAAAGTGTCCCTGGGTTCAATCCCCAGTGTACCCAAAACAAACAACCTTCTGAGTGGAATATTCATAGTTTTCTTTTGGTACTATGATTTGAACCCAAGGCCACTTTATGACTGAGCTATATCCCCAGCACTTTTAAATTTTGAGACAGGGTCTTACTAAGTTGCTGAGGCTGGTCTTGAACTTGCAGTCTTCCAGGTCACTGGGATTACAGGCATATACCACCATGGTCAGCTCTGAATATGCACACTTTCTGAGAAGGGTATTAAAATATTTCTCCCTTTCATAACTGTACATTCGCATAAGACTGCACTTTACCCACAATAATAGTATTGCAAATTGTTGAATGCAGAACAGAAGAATCCAGCTTTTAAAATAAAGCCAAACAGTAAACTTCATTACAAAAATATAAAACAGAACCAATCTTTCCATGAAGTTATATGTTGTTGTTTGGGGAAATATAATTTTTTCATTAAAAAATGGTATTTACATTACATGTTATGGACTAAACTGTGTTCCCCAAAATTGATATGTTGAACTAGTGTATTTGAAGACAGAGCCTTAAGGAGATAATTAAGGTTAAATGTAAAGGTGGGGCCCTAATTTTGGTGTCCTTACAAGATGACAAAGATATACCAAGGAGATATTTCTTTTGCATTTTGCGTGTACACATAGATAGAAAAAAGACCATATGAGGACACAGTAAGAAAGTGGCTGTCTGCAAGCTATGAAGAGAGCCCTTACCACAAACCAGAATTGCCAGCACCATGACCTTAGATTTTTAGGCTCCAGAACTTTGAGAAAATAAATTCTGTTATTTACGCCACCCAGTATTTTGTTATGGCAGACCAGAGAGGCTAATAAATATGTAATTTATTATTTATAAGTTAGTTAATTGTTTTTAAATTTTCAGTTTTGATTTCTAATTCAGTCTGGATTTGATTTTATACTATAATACTTACATGCTAATAATTAGCCTGCTGCTATTTCAAGGATAGGGGCCCAAACCACAAGACCCACTGGGTTTGAAACAAAGGAATTTATTCCTAATGACACAGCAAATGGCATGAGTATCAGCATATTTTCATAGATTCCTTTTGTATTCATGTCCCACATAGTTGATGTCATGTGTCCTAGTTGAATGCTGCATACACCATTGGTTTGCTTCACAGCTGAGGAACATTTAACATAAAGAGAATCAGTTGCATTTAGAGTAAAGAGTAAGCTAGCTTGCTCTGTAACCAAAAAAAGACATTACCTTGTATCAAGATCTCCAGCTGTTGACCATCATGATAAAGTGTCAGTTTGTGGTTTTGTAAACTGGTCAGAAATTTGCAGTTCTTAGATGCTTTGGGGGAAATTTATATTGGATGTTGTCTGGCAAATAAAAGAAGTTAGATATTCCTGTTTGAAAAAAAATAAAGATTACCAACTACATAGACAACTCTGAAAAACAGAACCTTACTTGGGGCCAAGGAACAGAACTCTTTTAACACTAATTTGGTAAATACCAATAGGTAAAATAAACAAAAGCATTTTAGGAGTATAAACTACTGATTTATAGTAGGAATGAGCTAACTGTCTTTAAAAGCCCAGTGGTAAATAGTTTAGGCTTATAGGATAGTCTCTGCTCTAATTACTAAGCTCTGTTGTAATAGCATAAAATGAGAAATTGTCAATATGTAAAGGAGTGTGTGTGACCATGTACCAATGAAACTTTATTATAAAAACAGTGAATTGGCCCAGAGGCTGTAATTTCTAACCCCTGTATTTTAGCACTGGTATATATATCTATAATACATTGATACAGATCTTTTTGAGAAAGGTTCCTGAACATAAAGTTAAGCTATGTATGGAAATAATCTTTCTTAGAGATCAACTGGAAAACCATAAATCAGACTATTTTTATTTAATAAGATCAATCTAGAGAGATTTCGATATGGTAGAATAGAGAACGTCACTTTCCTAGAAACCAAGAAAGCAGATAGGCAGCTTCTCAGCAAAATGGGTGAACAAAAAAGGGAAGTGGGGGGACTTTACTGGAATATAATACTGGACATTCAAAGGAGACTGGGGACTCAGGAGATCGGATATAATAAGGAAGAAATCCTTAGCGCCATAGCCACTGCCATGGCCAGAAGCATCAGCCAGAGTGGTCCCTCCACAAGCCAGGGATAAGGGAATTAAAGGAACCTGCATTTTTAGTGGGTGACTGAGGTGTGTGTGGGTACAGAGAGTTTAGAGATCAAAGACGCTGCCCGACTAACCTGAAAGGTGTACTGCACAATATCCTAGTGTGTGAAAGAAGCTGCATCTCCCCCAGGTACTTGTAGAGGACAGAGGAAGGAACCATTTTGCAGCCTCAGAGCAGGGGCTGACAGCTATGGGAGCCAACTCCTGGCAAACCCACACTGCACGACACAGTGTGCCTAAGTCACCAGGAGAAAATCAAATATGGAGAGAGGTTTACACAGGGAACTACTAGTCATGGAAACTTACCCAGCTCTTCCCCTCCTTCTCTAATCCAGCTGCTTGCAGGGCTGGCTGGGAGAGAGGTGCCAAGCCACGAATTGGAAAGGGCAGGGGCAGGAGAGATTGAGTTTGGAGATAGAACTCAAAGACCAGGAAACATGTGGTCCACAGGTACCATAGTGAACTAAGGAAACATGTGGTCCACAGATACCATAGTGAACTAAGAATTGGCTCCTCCACGACACAAGTGGAACCCAAAGGAGATCCTTGGGTTGCAGTCTTCCAGTGTGGACTGACAATTGCTAGGCCCTGGAAGAACATTGGTTTAAACTCTCCAGACCAGTTGGCATTCAGTGAAGAACCTGGAGCATACCTAAACCTAAACTTCCCTCCAGGAGTTCTGCCTATGGGATTACCACACTAATTGCAGCAATCCTGCCCTGAGGGTGGAACAAGCATCATAATCCAGATGACCCCACCTAACACTGCTGAGAAAGAAAGCTGAGAATCTTTTGAACACCATGGAAACAATTCTTTAACTTTTCATTGAGATTTCTTTTTTCTTTTCTCTGTTTAACTGTAACCTTAATGGTTCATAGATATTTATATATATTTATATTTGTCTTTTTCTCATTTCTAGTATTTTTGAAGCTAGTTATTTTTCATGGATCAATTGTTGAGGACTAGGATGTTTGATAAGTATATTTCAGTTTTGTTTTGGTTTCTTTCATTTTTATTTAAAAATTTTACTTTATATGTATTTTTTACTCTCATTTATCTGTTTCCATTTCTCTCTTTTCTTCTACTAATATTCAATCACTATTATTCTTTCACTCTTCCTTTATTTTTTTACTTCTATTTCTCTCCCCCCTCCCTAGTATCATTAGATTCTGCATCACTTCTGTTCTCTCCCTGTCTACCATTTGAAATTTAAAACCTTTTTTGCAGATTTACTGTTTTTATTGTAGACAGTAACTGATCACCTCATTCCTACTTATTGTGACAATTGACGTTGTAGATGTCATAGCAGGAATTATTTGATTTAATGCTTATATTGTTTGCATTGATTGTTATTATTTGTCTCCCCCTAAATGGTGAAGTACTGGAAATCTTTGGGGACACAATATTAAGTCCACAGGGTAGAAACTCTACAGCCTCAGATCCATACTGTTATATGCAATGACACACAAACAAAATGAAAAAGCAAGGGAGCAAATCTGCTAAAACAAACTAAGATGCTTCAACAACAGAATCCTTCTACACACTATGGAAGAAACATCAGAGGAATTTAGAATGTACATAGTTAAACTGATCTGCAAGATAAAGGACAATGTAAGGAGTGAAATTAGAGAAAATACAGGAAGTGAAAGATTATTTCAGTAAGGAAAGATTCTGAACAAGAAATCAGAAATCCTGAAAATGAAGGAATCAATAAACCAAATTAAAAATTCAGTGGAAAGCATCACCAACAGACTAGATCATTTGGAAGACAAGACTTTCAGGCAAAGAAGACAAAATATATAATCTTGAAGATAAAGTTGACCATGGAGAAAAGATGTTAAAGACAGTGAACCAAGGGCTGGGGTTGTGGCTCGGTGGTGGCACACTCATCTAGCATGCATGAGGCACTGTATTCAATCCTCAGCACCACATAAAAATAAAAAATAAAGATATTGTGTACACCTAAAACTAAAAAATAAAAAAAAAGTTGATGAACAAAACTTCCCAAGAAACATGGGATAACCTGAAAGACCAAATTTAAGGTTTATCAGGATAGATGAAGGCTCAGAGATGCAAACCAAAGGAATGCACAATCTTTTCAATGAAATAATATCAGAAAAATTCCCAAACCTAAAGAATGAAATGGAAAAGTCAAATACAGGAGCTACAGAACTCCAAATATGCAAAAGTACAATGCCTGACATACAGAATCAAGATAGGATTTTAAAGGCTTCCAGAGAAAAATAGCAGGTCATAGAGGTCATATTTAGAAGAAAACATATATCAGCTGATTTCTCAAGGAAGACATTCAAAGTTCAGAGGTTGTAGAATAATAAATACCAAGCTCTGAAAGAAAATGAATGTCAGCCAAGAATACTATACCCAGCAAAATTAGGCTTTAGAATTGACCATGAAGTAAAAATCTTCCATGATAAACAAAGGGTAAAAGAATTTACAGCAAGAAATCCTGCACTATAAAACATATTCAGTAAAATATTTCATGAAGAAAAATGAAAAGTAAAACTGAAAACCAGCAAAGGGAGGAACTACACTAAAAGAATAGTGAATCAAAGGAGAAACTAATACAAATTAAAACCAGAAATGACTTAAAATGACAGGGAATAAAAATCTTTCTCAATAATAGCATTGCATGTAAATGGCCTAAACTCGTCAATCAAAAGACATATACTAGTAGATTGGATTAAGACCCAAGACCCAGCAACATGCTATCTCCAAGAGACTCACCTCATAGGCAGAGACATCCACAGACTGAAGGTAAAAGGATGGAGAAAAACATATCACCTACATGGATCATGTAAACAGGCAGGGGTTTCCATCCTCATATCAGGTAAAATGGATTTCAAGACAAATTAGAAGGGATAAAAAGGACATTTCATAACTGTTTAAGGGAATTATACATAAACAAGACATAACAATTGCAAATATTTATGCCCCAAACAGTGGAACATCTATGTACATCAGACAAACCCCTTTCCATTTCAAGAATCAAATGGACCACAATAAAATAATACTGGATGACTTTAACATGCTTCTCTCATCACTGGATAGATTATAGAACTAAAAAATGCAATTGATAATTTAGATGTAACAGACATATGTATAATTTTTCATCCATTAAAGACTGAATACATTTTCTTCTCAGCAGCATACAGATCCTTCTCTAAAATGGACCATATCTTATCCCACAAAGCAACTCTCAGCAAATATGAAAACATAGAGATAATACCTTGCATTTTATCATATCATGATGGAATGAAATTAGAAATCAAAGATAAAATAAGCTACTCTTAACACCTGGAGACTAAATAATAAATTATTTAGTAGAAAAAATCACAGATTAAATAAAAAAAATACTTAGAGGTAAATGAGAATGGTAATACAATATACCAAAATCTCAGGCTGGAGATGTGGCTCAGCGGTAGCGTGCTCACCTGGCAGGTGTGCAGCCCGGGTTCGATCCTCAGCACCACATACAAACAAAGATGTTGTGTCCGCCGAGAACTAAAAAATAAATATTAAAATTCTCTCTCTCTCTCTCTCTCTCTCTCTCTCTCTCTCTCCCTCCCTCCCTCTCCCTCTCCCTCTCCCTCTCCCTCTCCCTCTCTCCCTCTCTCCCTCTCTCCCTCTCTCTTTAAAAAAAAATATACCAAAATCTCTGGGATCCTTTGAAGGCTATTCTGAGAGGAAAGTTCATTGCAGTAAGCTCATTTATTAAAAGAACAGAAAGTCACCAAATAAGTTACCTAACATTACATCTCAAAGCCTATAAAAAGAAGAACAAATCAACACCAAAATCAGTAGAAGACAAGAAGTAATTAAAATCAGTGATGATGTTAATGAAATTGAAACAAATAAAAATTCAAAAAAATGATGATACAAAAAGTTGGTTCTTTAAAAAAAAATCAAGAAAATTGATATAAACACTTAGGCAAGCTAACAAGAGAAAACTCAAATTACTAAAATGCACTATGAAAAAGGAAATATCACAATGGAAACTAGTGAAACACAGATGATAATCAGAACTTATTTGGAAAACTTATTCTCTAATGGAATAGAAAATCTTGAAGACAATGACAAATTTCTAGAAACATATGACCTGCCCAAATTGAGTCAGGAGGACATAGAAAATTTAGACAGATAAATTTCAAGCAGTGAAGTTGAAGACACCATCAAAGGCCTACCATAGTAACTCATGAGAACAACACAAAAAAAAACCTAGCCCAGGACCAGGTTCTCAGCCAAGTTCTATCAGACCTTTAAAGTAGAACTAACACCAATCCTCCTCAAATTATTCTATGAAATAGAAAACTTCCAAACCCATTTTATGAAGCTAGTATTACCCTGATACCAAAAAACAAAAACACATCAAGGAAAGAAAACTTCAGAGCAATATCCTTGATAAATATAGATGCAAAAATTCTTAGTAAAATACTGTAGGCAAAATCCATACAAAAATATATTTAAAAGATAGAACACCATGATCAAGCGGAGTTCACCCCAGGGATGCTAGGTTGGTTCAATATCCGGAAATAAATAAACATAATTCGTCAGTCACTTCAGTAGCCTAAATACAAGAGTCACATGACTATTGTAATTAGATTCAGTTTTTGACAAAATACAGCATCCATTCATGTTCAAATCACTAGAAAAACTAGGGACAGTAGGAACATACCTCAACATTGTAAGAGCTACATATACTAAACCCAAGGCTAGCATCATTCTAAATGGAGAAAAATTGGAAACGTTTTCTCTAAAAACTGGAACAAGACAGGATTGGCGTCTTTCACCACTTCTATTCAACATAGTCCTGGAAACTTTTGCCAGAGCAATTAATTAGAAGAAAGAAATTAAAGGAATATGAATTGGAAAAGAAGAACTCATACTATCCCTATTAGCTGAGGACATGATTCTATATTTAGAAGACCCAAAAAAACTCCATCAGGAGACTTTTAGGATTCACAAATGAATTCAGCAAAGTAGCAGTTTATAAAATTAACACCCACAAATCATTGCATTCTTATACATTAGTGATAAACCAATGAAAGATAGGAAAACTATCCCATTCACACTTGCCTCAAAAATAAGTATTTGGGAATTGATCTAAAAAAGGAGATGAAAGACCTTTACAATGAAAACAGAACACTAAAGAAAGAAATTGAAGAAAACCTTTGAAGATGAAAAGATCTCCCATGTTCTTAGATAGGCAGAATTAATATTGTTAAAATGGTCTTACTACCAAAAGCACTATACAGACTTAATACAATTCCTATTAAGGTTCCAGTGATGTTCTTCATGAAAATAGAAAAAGCACCCGTGAAATTAATTTGGAAAAATAAGAGGCCCAGAATAGCCAAAGCAATCCTTAGTAGAAAAACAGGAGGTATCACAATACCAGACCTTAAACTATACTACAGAGGTATAGTAACAAAAATGACATGATATTGGCACCAAAAATAGACATGAAGACCAATGGTACAGAATAGGAAACACAGAGATAAGCCCACATAAATACAATTACCTCATACTAAACAAAGGTGCCATTAACATACATTGGAGAAAAGGATAGCCTCTTCAACAAATGGTGCTGGGAAAACTGGAAATCCATATGTAGCTAAATGAAATTAAACCCTGTCTCTCACCCTGATCAAAACTCAACTCAAAGTAAATCAAGGACCAGGGACCTTGTGCCTATTAGAAGAAAAAGTAGACCCAACTCTTTCTCCGTCGTGTCAGCTTAGGAACTGAATTCTTCAACAAGACTCCCAAAGAGGAAGAAGTAAAATTGAGAATCTATAAATGGGGAAACAATCAAGAACGTGAAGAGAGAGCCTATAAAATGGGAGAAAATCTTTGCCACCTGCACCTCAGATACAGCATTAATTTCCAGGATATGTAAAGTACTCAAAAACCACCAAAACAATAAATAACCTAATTTAATAAATGGGCAAAGGAACTTACCAGGCACATCGAAAAAGAAGAAATACTATCAGTCAACAAATATATGAAAAAATGCCCAACATCTCTAGCAATTAGAGAAGTGCAAATTAAAACTACCCTGAGATTTCATCTCAATCCAGTCAGAATGGCAATTATCAAGAATATAAATAATAATAAATGTTAGTGAGGATGTGGAGGAAAATACTCACTCATACATTGCTGGTAGGGCTGCAAATTGGTGCACCCAGTCTGGAAAGTAATATGGAGATTCCTTAGAAAATTTTTTCAATGTATACCCAAAGGGCTTAAAATCGGAATACTATAGTGACACAACTACATCAATGTTTATTGCAGGTCAATTCACAATAGCTAAGCTATGGAACCAGCCTAGGTGTCCTTCAATAGATGGGTTGATAAACAAAATGTGCTGTATATACACAGTGTTATATTATTTAGCCATAAAAAAGAATGAAATGATGGCATTTTCTGGTAAATGAATGGATCTGGAGACTATCATGCTAAGTGAAATAAGCCAGTCCCAAAAAACCAAAGGGCAAATGTTCTCTGATATGCAGATTCTAATGCACAATGGGGGGGGGGGGGTGTGCCCTGGGGAAGAGTATAAGTTCATTGGATTAGACAAAGGGAAATGAAGGGAAGGCAGGGTAGATGGGAATAGGAAAGACAGTAGAATGAATTGATAACTTTCTTATGTTCATATATGAATACACGACCAGTGTAGCTCCGTATCATATACAACCACAAGAATGGGAAGTTATACTCCATGTATGTATAATATGTAAAAATATGCTGTAATGCCATGTATATCTAAAAACAACAAATTAAGAAGTCAACCTAGGGCTGGGGATGTGGCTCAAGTGGTAGCGCGCTCTCCTGGCATGCGTGTGGCCCGGGTTCGATTCTCAGCACCACATACAAAACAAAGATGTTGTGCCCGCCGAAAACTAAAAAATAAAGATTAAAAAAAATTCTCTCTCTCTCTCTCTCTCTCTCTCTCTCTCTCTCTCTCTCTCTGTCTCTCACTCTCTCTTTAAAAAAAAAAAAAAAAGAAGTCAACCTAAAAATACTCTTTTATCTTTCACTAAAGAAAAAAAGAAGAGCCAAGCCTTGGTCAGTCACACTACATCTTTCAAGCTCATCATAACAAGCAGCATGAACTCAATGACTGTGCCAGTTCTCCATGCTCTTCAAAATGCCATAAGCAAAACAGAGGAACCCAGGTGGACCAATGGGTCATCCTAGTAGCCAAGAAACCCTAAACTTGGGGAAGCTACCACTTTTATAGTAGGTAGTGATCAAGTCTCCTCTTTCTGCAGGGAGACATTACCTCCTATTTCAAGGTGGTTTGCTACTAACATGGTCCTGACATATTCCTCTGCCCCATCAACAGTAATCAGATCCTTGAATCCATGGCATCCCAGCCCCTTTGGGGGGGGGGGGGAAGGGAGAGACAGGTTCTTTCTAATTTGCTTAGGGCCTCACTAAATTGCTGAGGCTGGTCTCTAACTTGTGATCCTCCTGATTTACCTTCCTGAGTTGCTGTAATTACAGCACCACTGTGACTGGCTCTTTTGAATTTCTGAAGCATTTGTAATTCTTTTTCTTTTTGGTACCAGGGATTGAACTCAGGGGTACTCTACCGCTGAACCACATCCCCAGTCCTATTTTGTATTTTATTTAGAGACAGGGTCTCACTAAGTTGCTTAGTGCCTCGCCATTTCTGAGGTTGACTTTGAACTAGAGATATTCCTGCCTCAGCCTGTGAGCCACTGGGATTACAGGCGTGTGCCAGTGTGCCCAGCAAGTAATGTTTCCTTTTTTGCTTATTTTATTTTCTCTATTAACTAAAAACTTATGAGGGAAAGTTTATGTCTTAAGCATATAAGGTTTGTTTTACAGTAATCACTACTCATGTTTTATGGTTAAAACACTTAAAGCCTTCAGAGCATGAAATTCTACTTCTAAGTGCCTTTTTCTGTAGTCCTGTTTTATTTATTTTTTTCAAAATAATATAGACATTTAATTGAGGGAATTAATAGGTTTTTGCTTAGTAGTTCTGAAATCTAGCATGGCTGGGTGCAGTGTCCCACACATATAATCCCAGTTGCCGCAGTCTGGGCACAAAATAACCAAGCCACCACGAGGCACTTGTAGGTTCAAACAGGAACTCCTTTATTGCCCGAACTCCACCAGCACTCCCCACTTCCCACGCACTCCCTGGGAACTCTCCGCCCTCACTGGGCTCCGCTAGCACTCAGTGGGCACCCCGCTAGAACCCAACGGGAACTCAAAGGGAAACTCCGGAAACTCCGAGAGAACTCAAAAGTAGCTGGCGCCCGAGGCAGTAGGAGCCGCCCTATTGCCCGACAGCAGGGTCCATATACAACTGAATACACAGCCTGCCCCAATCCAGCATCATCCAGTCACAGCAGTTATACACAGCTTAACCTAATTATCATCTTAATGGCTCTCTTGTGTCAACTCTCAACCACTACTTCTGGCAATGCCGGGCGCCATCCGACTTGGCTGTGGCTCTCAACATCAGTGACTCTGGAGACTGAAGCAAGAAGATTGTAAATTCAAAACCATCCTCAGCAACTTAGTGAAACCGTGTCTCAAAGTTAAAGAAAAGAAAAGGCTGGTGATATAGCTAGGTGGTAAAGTGTCCCTGGGTTCAATCCCTCATACCAAAAAACAAACAAAATCACTCTGTACCACTTTAAAGAGACACACATCCATAGACTTAAGACCCCCTGTGACTAAGAGTATTAATGATTTATAAAGGGACATGTTTTGCTGTTCTGGGTATGAACCATAGCACTTATAAATGTGAGTAAAGTTAATGTGTTGCTTATGTAAGAATAGTATTTTTTATTTTATTTAGAGACAGGGTCTCACTAAGTTGCTTAGTGCCCTGCCATTGCTGAGGTTGACTTTGAACTTAAGATATTCCTGCCTCAGCCTTAAAGTGTTTTTCTTTTGCAAGGCAGCTTTGCTCATCAGTATAACCACCAATGCTCAAAGTATTTTTCTTTTGATGCATTAAATAAAGTAAAAAACTCTCTACCTAGATAATATGAGGAGATGTTTCTTTAAATTTTTTCAATAATTTTCATTATTGAAATACTTTTGGGTCTTCTGAAAGTATCTATAAATTTTTTAAATGCATGTAAAATAGAAGTGTCCAAAATTCCTTAAATGTAGAACTTGTTGGGAAAACATATAATGGCAGCAGCACCCCAGAGGAAAAACCCCAGCATGGGGTCTAAGGACCCTCTTTCTCCTCTTTGTTTCTTTCACTGGCGCGAAACGTTCCCGCCAGAGCCAATGTTCAAACCCTGCCGGTGGGAAGCCTTAGCCCCAATTAGAATTAACTTCTTGGGCTCCGGAACTGACATATGGAAGAGCTTGCCAATAAGTGGGCGACCTGTTATCTACCTCAGCCCTGCGACCTCTCCTTAGACCTATATAAACACACAGCCTTTTGTAATAAAGCAGAAACCTCTTTGGTGATCTGTGTCCTGTGGTGCGGCGTCTTCCAGTCTTACAGAACTCTCTTCATAGATCCTCTTTCTCTACTCTAGTACTCTGTGAAATCCACTTTGGAAAATGTTGCCGTAAGGACAGAATCTCAGGGCAGAAAATACTTCAAAGAATGTTTACTATAACCATTAAATTCACTGTGTTGAAAACAGCCTGTTTTGCTTTCAAAAGATAATGGAAATTATGATTAACTTGATTTATTATGGGGAAAGTTTCTTAATCGTTACCATATCTATTTTTCTTATATGGGAGAATATGTTCGAGATTCACTGTAGGAGTCAGAAAGTCTTCAGGTAAGAAAGTGGCCTGACCTCCGTCAATTGAGGCCTCAGTCTTCCTGAAGTCACACAACCTCAAGGAAAGTCGTCCAGGGGACTAGAGGACCTGGCCTTGACTTCCTCAATGTGTGTTTCATGAGAACCATGATCACTGGCAGAGATACACATGCAGTAAAGAACAGGACAGAAAAGTAATTTCTAGACTTTGAAAGATTATTACAATTAAGTTCCATTTAAAAACTAGCTCCAAAAAGAGGCAGTTATTTTTAGGAAGTTTCTTAGGAAGTGCTGTTGGGATGAGCATCTGTTGAAGGGTAGAAGGAAGAGTTGGGCCACCTATGGCACAGTCACAGTACAGACTTCAAATGACCCTGTTGGAAGCTCTGGATCTGTGGTGGCTCTTCAGAGTTGTTCCAGATTGGAGTCATTGGTTAGGGCTGCCTCTGAAAGAGCCATAACCTTACACAAGGCAGCTCATGTTAATCTAGGAACTTTCCAAGGAGGGTTAAGGGCTGTGAGCTTCTGCTGGTAGTATTTTCAGTAGCTGCAAGAATAAAATTGCAGGGCGTGGTGGCACATGCCTGTAATCCCAGTGGCTTGAGAGGCTGAGGCAGGAGGATCCTGAGTTCAAAGCCAGCCTCAACAAAAGCAGGGCTGGGGATGTGGCTCAGTTGTTGAGTGCCTCTGAGTTCAACCCCCAGTACAAAAAAAAAAAAAAAAAAAAAGAAGAAGAAGAAGAATAAGAAGAAGAAAGTTTTTATTTCTGAAGGAGTTTGAGGTAGTATGTCACAGGATCAGGCTCAGTGGATTATTAATGAGGTATTTATTTTAAAATTTTTTTTAATATTTATTTTTTAGTTGTACCTTTTTTAAAATTTATTTTTATGTGGTGTTGAGGATTGAACCTGTAAGGGTCAGGCGAAACGTCGGAGAAAGAGACCACGAGACTAGCTTCATGCAATTGCAAGGGGGATTTATTGGATCCATTCCAGCGCGCTGGGACTCCATGCTCACTCAAGAAGGGAGAGCAGCCCGGAGCCCAGAGCAGAGGTCAAGCAGAGCTTAAGTACACTTTTTGGAGAGGGTGGGGGGCTTTGCATACATCAGAACAAATCATCATGAGGCGCGGGAAAATTGAACAACAACTCTGATACATGATTAGTCCATTCATTGGCGGGAACAGGCTGGGCAGGGGTGATTGGTCACTTCTAAACTGAGTACACATTCAAACTGATTGGTTCGGGCCCTGTGACGAACTGCACAGGGCCCTAGGCTGAATGGCCAGTAGGGCGTTGTCTTAACTATCTCAGGAATCTGGGTGTAAAAGAGGAACTTAATAGTACCTAATCTTTTACATTTTAATTCAAACTTTCCAGCTTAGAAACTTTACCCTTTCATTCCCCACTCCTTTTTCTGACTACTTTTAATCTTAAAAGTAATGAATATTGGGGAGTCTCATTTTTCATCTCTGTCGGTGGAGCATATTGCCTTCTGATTACCATGGGTTGTCCTGTGTTTCCTGGAATCATTTTTAGCATGGCCTCCATTTTAGATTTCACTCGGTATTAGACCCTGATTTATCTAACTACACTGACTACCTAACTTTAAATCTGGCTTCATTCCCCCCTCTAATTTGGGAACTCCTTACTGCTGTGAGGAAGGGGGACGAAGAGGATCTCTCTGGCTTCTTCAGGCTGAAAAGGGACGGTGTGGGGCAAGCAGTTTGGAGTCCCCCTTAGAAATATCGGGTCTATCGAGTGGTCCATGCTAAAAGTCCAATTGAGAAGTAATAGGCTGGAGGGCCATTCGAGTGATAGGTGGTCTATAAGAGAAACAAGAATTCATTAGTACTGGAACCAGATTGATGCAGCAAGAAATGCCACAGCACAGAAATATGCCAATGAGTATAATGACCAAGACAAAGATTAACAATGTTTTCCAATAAGGCAGTACCAGGAACTAGGAGCTAAGATATTGTTTTCACAACAAAGTTGCTGAGGACATGGCTTCCATCTGAGCATGTAAATCTTTAAGGATATTTGTCACATTGTCAGACATGTCAGGGATGTCAACACAACATTTAGGGTTACAGATGTCTTTTCCCTTAAGATATAGTCTAATAATCTAATGCCATCTGATCCTTCAAAATCCTTTGCTAGTATGACCTCTGTGTCTAATAGAGAAATCTTTAATTGTGCTACTCAGGGCTGGATAACCATACTAGCAAACATCAAGCCTACCTGCGTTGGTTAGAAATAAAGGCCTTAGACTAAAACTACTCTAGCAGTCCCTTTGACAGTTATCAGGCATTTCAGTCTAAGAATCTCTTTTGTAGCCTCCAGTCTACTTATTTATGGAAGTTACATTTAACTATTATTATCATTTAAGATGTCCAGGAACAGCTGTGCTTTGGCTTTGACTGTCTTTGCTAAGTGTTTAAGATGAAGCAAGTCAAACTGACTTCTGTTTCTTCCTATTGTTAACAGTCAGCTGAGTCTCTGGGAAGTCCTCGGGAACTTCACAGCAGCTTCTCAGTTCTGCTAGTGCCATTTGCGCTAGGATGGGTCCAGGCCTTGCTTGACCATGTGGCTTCCCTCAGAAGCATCAGGGATATCTCCCTTTTCTGATGACCCTCCTCTTCACAGCAAATGCACTGACTGGCTTCCTGTCCTCCACTGGTCTCATTAATCTCCCTGATCGGGAGGTTATGTGGCCTAGAGTTGCAGAGCCCTTTGAAAAAGTTCCCTATCCCCTGATTCAGACTGACTCAGAGGGCAAGAGCCAAATTTTTAATTTTAAAACTTAATCTTAAACATCCAGCAAAATAAGTTAACAGCCTTATATTAAGGGTGCTGAACTTTTATGTCTATCTCTCTATCCTGTAGGTGATAACTCCTTACCTTAAGTTAACCCAGGTTGTGAGTTCTTAAAGCAGTACCTCTTAAAAAAAATTAACAGGCAATCCTTAGACCATCTAAAAGCAAACTTCAAAACAAAACTAACTAGGATAAAAACATATTTAGTTTACGTAATAGCTACCTTGAATTCTGGCAGAGTTATGCATTATAATCCCCTGTTTGATATCCTGGCAATCGTGACAAAAACCAACTTTTGGGCACAACTTTAAATGCACTGAAATCTGGCCTACTTCTTTCATAGTCACTTTCACATGCAGTGAGTTGGGACATAGAGCCTTATCTCAAGTAAGGTGGGGCTCTTCATAAGTCTTAAATACTATAGTTCTAAAGCTGATCTTTGCTTTTTAGACATCATTTTACAAAACTTACATAAATTGTTGCTCAAGTTCACATGAATATTAGCTAACACAACATAATATCACATCTAAAACATGAATTAAAGGAAGGCTGGAAGCTTCTAACCTCTTGTAGGAAAGTAGCAAAGCACTTTTGTGTTTTACAATAAAACCTTTACCCAGATTAGGCTCTCATTAACTTAAAAATACATTTAAATTGTGTCTCAGTGTAGAAAGCAACATAGAACGTTACATAACTTATTGATAATAAGTACAGTTATAGAACACAAGTGATATAAATAAATTTCCAACATGTTTTTTTTCTTTGAACCTAAAATTACCATACAACTTTAGAACATCAGCTTGTAAAGCTTCTACCTTACAGACTTGTATACCTGGAAGATATGAACACATTAGTAACATCACAATTACATTGATGATTTTATGCTAACCAAGTTTGGCTTTTAAAGAAATAACATAGCATAATTCTCTAAAACAATAGCACTTGTTTAACCAGTTGCTTAATTTCTTTAAGACTACTTGCTCAAAAATTTATTTATAACCAACTTGCACAGACCTTTTTTATCATTTACTTAAACCCTCTTAATTAGACTCTCTTATCCAGAAACACATTTTCCTTCTATTAAACCATATTTAGAACCTTCTAGTTTCTCTTTTCTATCTGTTAACCCCCTTCTGTTCACATCTTGAAACAATACTTGTAAACTTTTTAATTTAAGCAGAGTTAACATTTTATTAGGGCCTTTTTGAACACCTAGAAAAACTTATAAGCTTAATTTAAGACCTCCTTTTTTATCTGTTTACCAAATTTAAATTGAACCATTTGAATCACGTGAATCAAAGATATTTGGATCCATTTTTAATTTTTTTATGAGCGCTCCTCATCTGTTAATTGTCATATCACTGCAGGATATATGGACATACACACATACAGACATACCGACATACAACACATAACAAGAGTGTGCACACATAACAATAATAAAGGCCTCATAGTTTTTCGCAGATGAAATCTCCATTGTAATGTTCTTTAAAAAAAAAACTCCAGTTGATCAAAAAATAGAACTTATCAGAAAAACATTAACTTGTCTGTAGGATAAAACTCATGAGCTCAAAAAAAACATAGAATCTAAGAAAAGGCAAAAGTCCTAGAAAGAATTGACCGGCCAGTAATTAGTAAATGCCATACAATTTACTCTTTGGTTTAATCTAGTTTGAGTTCAGGTAAGACACCTTTACTTTTTTTTCCTTTGGGCCTCAGATCTGTCTCCTACTGAGTGCTCCAGGCTTCTTCTATTTGCATATCAATTTAAGTCCTGGCTGAAGTCTGGAAGGAACTGGGAAAACTGGAATTTTGAGCAGAAACTTCATGTCTAAGGCATTTTAACCATAAGTCACAATTTTCAGGTGTGGAAGTTGAAAATATGGTACAATTTACAAAATTTCATCTTTATATCTTCCTACACTAGAAAAACTTGCTCACACAAAACTGAAAATAGGATCTTTCTTGATAGTATAAAAGCCACCATCAGAAGAAGTTCCTTCAGGATCATTAAGCTACTTTCTTTGTTCTGAAGTTCCTAAAGTAGTATTAAGTTACATTAAATTTGCCTGAAAAATTTTAGGAAGAACCACACACTACCATGCATATCTGAAATTAAGCTTTGAAAATTCCCAAGACTGTTGCTAATTAATGTCATTTCAATAAGGCAGACCAACGTTTTAATTCAACACTTTTTCTCTAAATCTTACACACACAGAAACAGATACCAAATCATAATTTACTATCCTTGCCCAAATCAATGCACTGTATACCTAGTGAAATCTCCTTAGGCTACCCAGTTCAAAAATTGAAACTCTTTAGAACTATCTGAAATCAAACTAAACAATTGCTTAAACCCAACTTTTAACTGCAAGATAGCGCAATGCTTTAGAAACCCATTCAGATACCAGATTGTTACAATAAAGAAATTATTTTTTTAGACACACATTTAACCTAGTTTATCTTTAAGAAACAATCAGACAACCAGATAAGAATATATCCCTCCAAGTTTTGAACTTTCATTTAATTATGACTCCCATCAGTGGCACCATAGACTTTCCCACGAGTGGACCAGATGTTTTCACATAGGGGCAACTATAGGTGTAAAATCAAGGGTCTCAGTGTGACTGACTTTACTGCATTTAGGTGGAGTAATCCTTAAGTGCAGGGAAATTATGAGGAAATTTTCCCCAAAGCGAAAATGGCTCTGGCAGCTGCTGGGAATTCCTCAGTTTCCCTTTCACTTGCAAGATTAGCTCCTCCAGTTTGGTTTGACCTTAGGCACTAGGCTTTTTTTTTTTTCCTAACTTTTTAGTAGCCAGCTCCCAAAAAGCCCATCCTCTGCTTACAGTTATTTCGAGTGCTAGGCTTCCCCAATAAAACATCTCTAAAGCCAATTAACACCAATTTAATAATGAGGACAGGGCTTTGAGAAAAGTCAAAGCGAGATGTCAAAGTTGTTAAATCTCCAGCAAGCATCTCTATTTGCACTCAAGCTGATTACGGGAGGGAGAGAAAACATCGCTTTCCTAGTCTCAGTATTAACCTTAGTTGGAATCTATCATCTGCTTTGGGCTTCATTTTTAAGCAGCCCGACTCGAGGAAGACCCATTCGATTCTTTTGCGCCGGGATTTGGTGATTGCAGCCGGGGAGGGCTGTAACATTCGGGGGGGGTTTGAGGACCCGGTCCCTTCTACCCCCACGAAGGAGGGAGAGGGCCAGGTACTCCAGAGCCGCTTTTTCTGCTCGCGGGGGGGGGGGGGGGGGGGCAATCCCCCGCCAACTCCGCCCGCTCTGCTGTGGTGCGAATGGGCCCAGTGGCAACTGGTTGCCGGCAGAGGAGGGGGAGGAGGGGCGGTCCCCCGCGGACCTCACCCCCGATTCCGTCCGCCCATCCCCCAAACCTGCGGGAGCATTCCCCCTCCCCCCCCCAGGGGAGACGGCCACTGGCGGAGAGGACAGATGGGTGGAAGGGCCAGGAGGAACAGGGACAGGATGAATCCGCCATACCGCGGAATCCTCCCGGCAGACTGCGCAGACCCCACCCATACAGGAGGAGATTCGCAGAGGTCCTGAAAGGTTAGATCACCATGATCTGGATGGCCATGCGGCCCTGGCTGAAACAGGAGGGACTCTCCTGGGGGCCATTCAACTCCGAGGGTGGGCCACTCTGAAGCGCAGGGAGACAACACAAATGCGGACACACAGTAAACGTTTAACACAAATTCAGAAGCAAAAATTAAAGACAGACAGTGAATTCAACAGAAAGAGTTGCCGGCAAAACCAGACGGGTTGGCAGTAAAATACACCGAGGAGGGTTCATCCGCCCCTCTACCTGATGGGGAGCACCTCCGTCACCCCGAGTCCCCCAAAGCGTCCCTTGGGGGCGTGGCCTGTGACTCCTGAGGCACGTCTGCCAGTCACCGCCAGGGGGAGCTTACGCTCTCCACTGACAGCCACACACACACACTGCCAACCCCACCCGAGGCTCTGAGAGCTTATGCCCTCTGGGGACTTACGCCCACCATTGAGCCGCCAGAGACCAAACCTGAGCGATCGCACCTGAGCCAAACCTGAGCGATCGCACCTGAGCAATTTCGAAAGAAGAACAAGGGGGAGAGAAGGAGAAGAAGGAGAGGGGAGAGAGAGAGAGAGAAAGAGAGAGAAAGGCGCCTTACTTACCCCCAAAGCAGTTCGTAGGTCTCCCTGTCCGGCGATGCGCAGTTCCCGGCCAACGCACCAAATGTAAGGGTCAGGCGAAACGTCGGAGAAAGAGACCACGAGACTAGCTTCATGCAATTGCAAGGGGGATTTATTGGATCCATTCCAGCGCGCTGGGACTCCATGCTCACTCAAGAAGGGAGAGCAGCCCGGAGCCCAGAGCAGAGGTCAAGCAGAGCTTAAGTACACTTTTTGGAGAGGGTGGGGGGCTTTGCATACATCAGAACAAATCATCATGAGGCGCGGGAAAATTGAACAACAACTCTGATACATGATTAGTCCATTCATTGGCGGGAACAGGCTGGGCAGGGGTGATTGGTCACTTCTAAACTGAGTACACATTCAAACTGATTGGTTCGGGCCCTGTGACGAACTGCACAGGGCCCTAGGCTGAATGGCCAGTAGGGCGTTGTCTTAACTATCTCAGGAATCTGGGTGTAAAAGAGGAACTTAATAGTACCTAATCTTTTACATTTTAATTCAAACTTTCCAGCTTAGAAACTTTACCCTTTCAAACCCAGGGTCTTGCACATGCTAAGCAATTGCTCTACCACTGAGCCACAACCCCAGCCCCTAATGAGGTATTAGATACCTAACAACAAAGACCTGACAACACTTAACACATAAGGATTGATTTTTCTCACATAATAAGAAGTTTGAAGATGCTGGCATTTTGCTTTTTTTTTTTTTTAACTCTTTTCCCCATGCCCTCAACGTGGCTGCTAGACCTCCAGCCAACCTGTATGAATTCCAAGCAGCAAAGATTTCCAGAAGCTCCATTATACTTGTACTTTTTACCTATTCATTAGCACACACTAGACAATGACATTTTTCTGCAGTCACATTATCTAGAGGTCTGTCACAAAAGAAAAATGAATATTAAATTTGACACTGTTAGTATTTACCACATTAAAAAAGTTGTGTGCTATGCAGATAGGAAGGAAAAACATTGCAAAACTATCAGAGCCTTTATTGAAATAGGCTAGAGTAGGTGATGGGGGCAGAGGATATGAGTGTTAGAAACAGGCTAGATCTTAGGAAACCAGTCTGGAAGGTAAGAGTTAAAGTTCGTTTTGTTATTGTTGTTATGTAGTACTAGGGATTGAACCCAGAAGCATCTACCACTGAGATACATCCCTAGTATTTTTTATATTTTATTTTGAGGCCAAATCTCACTGAGTTACCCAGGCTGGCCATCAACTTGCAGTCTTCCTGCCTCAGCCTCCTAAGTAGTTTAGATTATAGATGTGAGCTTCTCTGCCCTGTTAAGAGTTAAAGAATTTTAACATCAGCATTTGGATAAGGTAGACAAAAAAGCCACCAGGAATTTACAGGGTGACCTTAAGGACCCAGTGATTTTTAAAAATATATATATATATATTTTTGGTTGTAGTTGGACACAATGCCTTTATTTATTTTTATGTGGTGCTGAGGATTGAACCCAGCACCTCACATGTGTTAGGCGAGCGCTCTACCGCTGAGCCACATCCCCAGCCCCCAATGATATTTTTGGATAAACCACTATTAAAGTGCCTCCTTGCTGGGCAGCAACCAGCTGCAAAAAAACAAAACAAGAAAATACTATAAGCACCTAAGTGCAGAGCACACAGTTGCAACAGCAGCGACTCAGTGCTGAGGCAGGAGAATCACAAACTAGAAATACCCTGTCTCAAAATAAAAAATGAAAAGGACTGGGGTCATAGATCAGTGGTAGAGCACCCCTGGGTTCAAGCCCCAGTACTGCAAGAATCAAAAATAAATAGAAAGACCTAGAAGCAAGTACAATCCAAAATCACAGGCTTTCCCTGTGAGCTTAGAAAAGTTTCAGGGTTGCAAAATTTTATGTAAAAATTCACAGCTGCTTATTTTAATCCTCTGAAATATAATAATGTAGAAAAAAAGTGAAGTAGAAAAATCTTCTTCTAGCCAGAGCAGTGTAATCTCATGTAGTAAAAAGATATATTTTCATGACCACTTCCTAAAATTTGCTTTGAGATTCCTTTCCTGTGATCACAGTAGAGCTGTTATGACATTCCCCCATTTAACACCAGTAAAATGATGGGGCTTTCTGCTGATTCTTTCCCCTCTATAGTTCATCATAACAAAGGGGCGTAAGGCAAGACATGTACAGAGTTAAATGCATGACTTGTTGATTCAGACCACTTGGTTTCAAAACCCAGTTTTATGTGATTTAGGGCAAGATTACTGGAGCCAATAGTTAACAGGGATTGTTTAAAAGCTACTTGAGCCAGGTGAGGTGACGTACACCTAAAATCCCAGCTACTCAGGAAGCTGAAGCATGAGGACCTCAAGTTTGAGGCCAGCCTCAGAAATTTAGCAAGACCCTGTCTCAAAAAATAAAAAGCACTGGGGATATAGCTCAGTGGCAAACACCTGGTTGAATCCCTAGTAGCAAAATAAAAGAGAGATTTGGTTGTCACAACTTCTATGGGGTGTGGGGGAGTGTATGAGTCAGTTTTTCACCTCTGACCAAAATATCTGATAAGAAAAACTAAGAGCTGGGCACTGTGGTGCATACCTATAATCCCAGCAGCTCAGGAGGCTGAGGCAGGAGGACCACAAATTCAAGCCAGCTTCAGCAATTTAGTGAGGCCAGAGTAATTTAGTAAAACCTGTCTCAAAAAAAAAATTTTTTTTTTAAGGGCTGGGGATGTGGCTCAGTGGTTAAGTGCCCTTGGGATCAAACTTAGAAGAGGTTGGCTAGTTGCATTGCTCTGGGTTTAAGGTAAGACAAATATCATGGCAGAAGATGGCAGAGGATGCTGCTCAACTCATGGCAGCCAGAAAGCAGAGAAAGGAAGAAACTGGGAAAAGATAATCCTTCCATCCCTCACCCCCCACTATGACCTGCTTACTTCAACCAAATCCCACCTCCCATCCAGCCATCAGTAGATTCATCCACTGATGGGGTTAGAGCCCTTGTGATCCAGTCACTTCCCAAAATCCCCACCTCTGGACATTACTGCATTGGCGACATATGATACGTTGGGAGACATTGCATATGTATAACAAAGTGCCTCTGGCATCCAATTAGTAAAGGCTGCTAAATATCCTACAACTCACAGGACAGCCCACAACAAATTATCTGGCCAAAATACTAATAGTGCTAAGGCTCAGAAATCCTATTTTAGCCTTTCCAAGCCTCCATTTTGTCATCCAAGAATTGGAGTTCATAATCATTTTTATGATGGTTAAATGAGACAATCCACTTAAAACAGCAAGATTTCTAGCTCTTAAGTGCTCTGTTAATATGAATCATCATCATCCTCATCCATACTGATCTGGGTATTTAATCTGAATTAAAAGAACACACTATTTGCTACCTATAGCCATGCAACTAGGGAAATCAGTTTACCTCTTTCCTTCATCTGAGGGAAATTTCTAAAGAATAGAGAATGGATAGAAGCCCTTGTTGCTTAGAGAGTCAAAGAAATAAAGAGTAAGTGACCCAGTACACCTATTCAAAGTACATATTTAGTCTAAGAAAATGCTGTTTGGTTCTATTCATGTTAATAGTTTTCTTTTTCACATTGACATTGATGTCTTTTTTCTCTCTTCCTTTTGCATCCTATTGAAAAGTTATACCTCCTTTCTTCTCCATACCTTTTGGAGTTTCAACTTTTTCAGTGTTTTCTAATGACTAAAAAAGACTTTTATGAAGGACTTAGGAGCCATCAAACTAAGTCAGGACAAAACATTGGTATATTTGCAAATAAAAGTAATGTCACCATTATGGATTATTCATATAATAACCAAATGAGTTTGTGAGATGTTTACTAAGTTATTAAGTCCATAATTTTTACTAAGAAATAAAAAACTTCAAAATCCTAACTTCAAAATCATAAATTCATTTATATTGTAATGATATTAATTATTATTTTTTTTATTTTTAAAGGCAAATGCAATAGGCCGAAGTGCTAAAACTGTCCGAGAATTTCTAGAAAAGAATTACACAGAAGATGCTATAGCAAATGACAATGAAGCTATTAAATTAGCAATAAGAGCTTTGCTAGAAGTAAGTGATCACATTCAGAAAACTAGCTACTTTTCCTCATCCATTTTAATTTACTAAACACATTTACTGAATGATTGTGTGTGTGTGTGTGTGTGTGTGTGTGTGTGTGTGTGTTTTAGTGCTAGGGATCAAGCTCAGGGACTTGCCCATGCTAGGCACACAATTGTACCATTGAACTAGACCCCGAGCCAGCTGAAGTAGTTCTGATATATACTTGTTCTACATTAGGTTGTCCAGTCTGGTGGAAAAAACATTGAACTGGCTATAATAAGAAGAAATCAACCTTTGAAGGTATGTTATTAACCAAAGAAGAAAAAATATCAGTAGTATAGTTTGAGAAGTTAAAATGTTGAAGCTATGAATCTTCATTTTAAGTGTCAGATATCCTTTCATACCCTTTGACACCATGATGACTTCTGTTTTGTATAGTATTAGCTTCTGTAAGCTAATGTACTAATTTATACATACTCATTTCAAGCAGTTATGAGTCCCGGGCTCTTTTTGAAGACTTAGAGGTACTTGATCTCTACCTCCACCATTTACTGTGTTTCTGTAAGGAAGGCTTACTGAGCCAGCCCCCTAGCCATTAGAGAACATGTACTCTCTGTAAATTCATTGCTTAAGAGAGCAGTTGTTACTCTTCCTGTCTTTTAGATCTCCTGAATGTATCAGTGTCATTCAGCTACTACTTTTATATAATTGTTGATTCTCCAGGTTTCTAACATAAATGTTATTCTTCCTTATATCAAGGAAACTCCTACCCTCTTCTGATTGTGTACTGGTTTGGGGGTTTGTTTTGGTTTCGTTTTTTTGCCATGCTGGGGATTGCACCCAGAGCCTTGTGTGCACTAAGCACAGGCTCTACCACTGAGCTGTGTCCTCAGCCTCTGTCTGCTGGTTTTGATCTATTTTTCTACATTTCACCTGGAGCTCCTTGAACCTCTGTCAGGCTTACATTTTAGTACCTAGCATGATAATCTTTCCATACATCTTTTGTGGCAAATCTGACATTATCTATATGCCTTTTCCAGCCATTATGGATTAAAAGCATTGAGCCACAAAATAAACTGTTCAGAGTATTTTGATAGAGGACTTATTAGCTAAAATAGCATTTGGAATAGGGTTCATTAGGTAAAACTCTGTTCAGTCTAGTTTGCCAGTGAACTCTCTAGCTGAGAGTACAAAGGCACTCAAATCATGGAAAATTACATTTAAAATATATAAAATATAATATGTCCAGGTAATATGTTTTACAGATTATTGACAAATATAGACTTTCTGCCACATATCTTATTGGTGAAATAAAAAGAATTCTGGAATTGAAATCAGAGTCACAGGGACCTGATTTTTAAACCCTCTTCAATTTTTGACCAGATAAATAAACTTTATGAATTTAAACTTCCTTATATTGCAAA
This sequence comes from Spermophilus citellus, assembly GCF_964194105.1. Lineage (NCBI taxonomy): Eukaryota > Metazoa > Chordata > Mammalia > Rodentia > Sciuridae > Spermophilus > Spermophilus citellus. The sequence continues at coordinate 85,734,982 of NC_138198.1, forward strand.
ATCTGGTGGCGAATTAATTGCTAAAATCACTTTGTTTTCTTAACATCTTTGACAATATTTCTTCTCATTAAGTTGATTATGTTTTTTCATATTCCAGATTCTCTTTTTTTTATTATTAAGATAATTAAATTTATCTTAATATCTTTACAATAATTATTACACATATGTGGCTTTTAAACCTTTTGAATCATTTTGTTGTACACTTGAAGTTATAAAATGCAAAATTATAAACAAATATAAGCTTATGAAAATGGGATTGCTTCATGTTGTAAATATTTAGACATTGGCATAATTGAAATTTGCTTTAATTTCTTTTTTCTTTTCAGATGTTTAGTGCTAAAGAAATTGAGTTACAAGTAACTGAAATAGAAAAGGAAAAGGAAGAAGCAGAGAAGAAAAAATCAAAGAAGAATGCCTAATTCTTAGAATGAGCATTGGGAGCTTTTAATGTTTTGCTGTACTGCTTGGAGTTACTTAATGAAGAGTTAAAAGAAATAAGTTAGTTTGCAGTATTACCTTTAATACTCAAATGTGCTACTTTGAGAATGCCAAATTTGTGGCTGTCTTCAGTCTTACATAGATTGGTGTGAAGGTTTTCTTTAGATAAGCAGATTTAATTAAGAAAAAAATTCTAATTTTAAGAAATGAGTAATTTGGGTGAAGTTTGAGTATTCACCCTCAGTTAAAGAGCTGGCTATTCCACAATAAATTGAATGTAATACTGAGTTGCATTTATTTTTTCCTAGTTTATTCTCTGTTATTTACTCATTCAAGAAGATATTAGAAGGACTATATATACAATTAGAGAAACCAACGGAGAGGAAAAAAACAACAGTTTCCTCTGTGCAAGCTGTATAAGTACACGTTGTCAACTCAGCATCCCTCCCACCCCTTCCTAGGAATAAGAATTAGAATTGTATTTCCAAAATGTTCTTCTACATATGGTTCCAGGTTGGAATGTACCTATGACATACCTTCATGTAAAATTTGGAAGGCAATAAAGAAGATGAGGTCATTGTTCTCTGTATGCAGCCAGCCACCAGCATGGGCATATGGCAGACCTTCAGTTCACAGCAGCTCCCTGGAAAGTTACCATCAGTCACTCATTTTGTATGTATAATATTCAAAGTAGCTTCCATGGAAGCTGATTGGAAGATTCCCTGTGAGGTTCTTTGCACTTTCACTGCTTGGGGACACATTCCTGAGGGAATTACATTGCTTCTGATGATTACCAGCAGCCTTGGTGTAGTCTTTCCTGTCCTTTGCTGCCACGGAATTTCCAGTGGTTCTGGATAACTCTTGAGTAGAAAACAGAATGACTTCCATAATGTCATTACCCTGCCTGTTACAGAGATCATTAGAAATGCTGATTTAATACAGTTTTGGTCTATGTGCCCTTATAATGCTGGTTTTTAAAAAATATTTGTGTTAGTGCATGAGAGTTACGCATAATAGTAAAGTTCATTTTGACATATTCATAAGTGCATATAACACTGTTTGCTTCATTTCAGTCTCCAGTGCTTACCCCTTCTCTCATCTTCTCCCTTCCCCAGTCCCCTTACTCTACTCTATTGGTCTTTAATTTATTTACTTATTTATTTTTAATTGATGTATTATAGTTATACATAAAAGTAGAATTAATGTATTCATACATGCACATAGCATAATTTTGTCAGTTTCATTCCATAGTCGCTCTCCTTTCACATCCCCCTTCTTCCCCCTTTCTCTATGCCATTCTTCTCCCATCTATTTTCATGACATACCCTTTCTTTAAAAATCCTGATTTTTTTCTTGTTTCCATGTGTGAGAGAAAACATTCAACCCTTGACTTTCTGAGTCTGGCTTATTTCACCTAGCAATAATATTCTCTGATTCCATCCATTTACCAGCTAATGACATAATTCTGTTCTTCTTTTTGGCTGAGTAAAACTCCATTATGTATATACAAACTTTTTTTTTTATCCATTCAGGTTTTGACAGACACCTAGGCTGGTTCCATAACTTAGCTATTGTGAATTGTGCTGCTGTAAACATTGGTATGCATGTATCACTTTAGTATGCTGATTTTAGTTCTTTCAGGTAAATACCAAGGAGTAGATAGCTGGGTCATGTGGTGACTCCATTCCTAGTCTTTTGAGGAATCTCCATACTGCTTTACAGAGTGGTTGTACTAATTTGCAGTCCCACAAACAATGCATGAATGTGTGTTTCTTCCCACATCCTCACCAGCATTTGATATTTGTATTCATAATGATTGCCATTATAACTGGAATGAGATGAAATTTCACTGTAGCTTTGATTTGTATTACCCTGATTGCCAAGTATGTTGAACATTTTTTCATATATTTGTTGGTCATTTGCATTTCTTCTTTTGCGAAATGTATGTTTAGTCTATTTTCCTATTTATTGATTAGGTTATTTGGGTTTTGTTTTGGTTTTTTGTTGTGTGGTTTTTTTGTTTGTTTGTTTGTTTTTTTAGTTCTTTATATATTCTGGATATCAACCCCTTGTTGGAATAGTAGTTGCTGGAAAGACTTTCTTGTATTCTGTATGCTCTCTTTTCATGCTCTTAATTGTTTCCATTGCTGTGCAGAAGCTTTTTAATAAACCCTCTATTGATTCTGGGTTTAAGTTCTTGCGTTTTAGGGAGTATTAAGGAAGTTGGTGCCTGCACTAGTGGAGTGTTGACTCTGCTTTCTTCTAGCAGTTGCAGTGTTTCCTAGGTCTTTGATCTACTTTGAATTGATTTTGGTACAGGGTGAGAGAGGGATTTAGTTTCATTGTTCTACATATGGATTTTCAGTTTTCCCAGCACCATTTGTTGAAAACGCTATCTTCTCCAGTGTATGTTTCTGTCTTCCCTTTTAAACTAGAAGATATGTAAGAAATGTTAGGGCTGAGAACTGAGTCTTTTTCATCTTTGTTTCCACAGCCACCTGAAGTTATGACTTAATACATGCTTGTAGGACTGTTAACTTGCAGATTGCATTCTTTAAAACATCAGATTTTTGGCCAGGTATGGTGGAGCATGCAACTCAGGAGGCTGAAGCGGGAGAATTGCAAATTCGAGGCCACCCTTGGCAGTTTAGCAAGACCATAAGCAACTTACCGAGACTCTATCTCCAAAAAAAGTATCTAGAGTTGTAAGGGTCTGGCGAAGCATCGGAGGGAGAGACCACACAAGAGACTGGCTTCATGCAATTGCAGAAGGGGATTTATTGGGGATCCATTCCAGCACGCTGGGGCTCCATGCTCACTCAAGAAGGGAGAGCAGCCCAGAGCCCAGAGCAGAGGTCAAGCAGAGCTTAAGTACACTTTTTGGAGAGGGCGGGGGCTTTGCATACATCAGAACAAATCATCATGAGGTGCGGGAAAATTGAACAACAACTCTGAGACATGATTAGCACATTCATTGGTGGGAACAGGTCGGGCGGGGGTGATTGGTCACTCCTAAGCGGGGTACATATTCAAACTGATTGGTTCCGGCCCTGTGACAAACTGCACAGGGCCCTAGGCTAAATGGCCAGTAGGGCATTGTCTTAACTATCTCAGGAATTTCAGGTTCTGGGTGTAGCAGAGGAACTTAACAATACTTTACAATGCCCTGTCTTTTACATTTTAATTCAGGCTTTGCAGTTTAGAATCAGCTTAGAAATTTTACCTTTACAGAGTGTCCCTGTTTTCAAAAAAGAAATCAGATATTGAGAGAAAGAGGAGAGTAATCAACTAGTCTAATCACTTACTCACTGTAGAAGCCAACTTCCTAATCTCTTTGACACTCGTTGAACATTATAGTGATGGTAAGATACCACATAGTCAATAAATACATATTTAACAGTGGATTCAGGCTCTAGTTAAGTAAAAACAGGAGTACTTCCAGGAAGAGAGGACTGCATTACAAGCAACAAAGTAAGTCCCTACATCCTGGGAAACCTGAAGGTGCAGTAATTTGAAGTGACATTCTATACTATTCATCCTTGATTGAACATTCTATGTGCAGGTACCAGAAATGACCTAGATACAGTCCTTATCCTGAAGAAGTCAAATGCCAAATAGTTAAGCCTATTCTTATGAGTTATATGAATGCTAAAATGTCTATTTCCTCATGAACTGTGAATTTAATAAAGTATGGTAGGTTGCTAGTGTTTCCTGAGCAACTTATTTGAATCTTCCCTAATAAATGTAACAAACAACACCAGATCTTTTAAAAAGGAAATTAAATCTATTTTGGGTGATAATGAAGAAAAGAGGGAGTGAGACCTCCCTGTATCCCAGTTTCCACCACAGATCTGAAAACAGAACATTCTACACCTCTGGATGGATTTGACGTAAATAGATAAAATGTTAATGGCTCTTTTATAAACCATAGCTCAGCTCTGTGCATTTCCACATTTCCTATCTGGGAGAAATAGGGATACATCGTCTCAGGATATGGTTGTAATTCTACCCATTATTTTTACTTGACAAATAAATATTCATAAAATGCTGCATGCCAGAAACTGTTCTGAATTCTTTATAAACATTCACTCATTTAATTTTCTTAATGACCCTCATGAGACAAGTTCTATAACTTATGCCCTCCTGGTGCTGCTGATTACAGTGCTTTGCCAACACAACTGTCCATCAAAATGGAGTAATTTCTCACCAGTCTGTCCCTCACAAAGATAAATCATGAGAGGCAAGAGCTTTTTTTTTTTTTTTTTTTTTAAATCTCATTGGGTTTTTTTCTCCAGTGACTCAGTTATTCTCAGACATCAGAGTCTGGTTATATTTTGGCTCATTGCTTTACTTGACTGGAAGTCTAAGTGTTATTTTGGCCAAGTTTTACTCGTCTGCAGAAAGCAATTTTTGTTTGTTTATGCAGTACTGGGAGTTGACCCCAGGCCTTGTTTATGCTAGGCAAGTGCTTGCTTTCCACTGAACAATATCCCCAGCCCAACAAAGCAATTTTTTATTTAATGTAAGATTGTAACAAAAAAAAACTCAAACATTACTGCTATTATTTAAGACATCACTTAGGGTTGAGATTTAAAAAAAGATAGTAGATTCAGGGGCTGGGACTGTGGCTCAGCTGTAGTGCACTTGCCTGGCATGTGTGAGGCACTGGGTTTGATTCTCAGCACCACATGTAAATTTATATCAACTACTAAAACAATTTAGAAAAAGATAGTAGATTTAGAGGCACCCAGCACTAACACGTTTTTTTAGTACCAGAGAGTACTAAACCCAAGGCCACCTTACTACAAGCTGAATCCTCAGACTTTTTTTTTTTTTAATAGGACCTCCCTAAACTACTTAGGACCTCAGTAAATTGTTGAGGTTGACCTTGAGTTTGTGATCCTCCTGCCTCACCCTCCTGAGTCTGGGATTACAGGCATGCACCACCACACCCAGCACTCACATATTTCTCCACAAAGTTTAGTCAAGATGGGTGACTGGGAGAATGCTGAAGTTCAATGGTGAATACACAAAGACTTGAAGAAACCCCCGGATTTCAAGTTTAAAGCCAGCCTCAGCAGTTTAGCAAGGTCCTAATTGACTCAGTGAGACCCTGTCTCTAAATAAATTATAAAAAAGGAATGGGAATGTTGTTCAGAGGTTAAGCCCCACCCCACCCCACCCCCTCACCCCCACCCTCACCCCCACCCCCTTCCCCCCACCCCCGTTCAATCCTGGGTACCCCCCCACACACACACACACAAATAAAGGCAGTGGACTACACAGGGCCCACCACCACATCCATGCATCCTAATACATGCCATGCAGCAGTGTGGTGGAAGGCAAGGGGTAGGGATGAAAGAGTCTCAGTGAGCGACACTAGCACAGGAATCTGTACCTTGTAGGAATAGTCTAAAGAGCTAATATCCCATGAAACTGGTTCTGGAGAAGTTCACTTTGCACTGTAGTCTCATCATGCTCTAAGGGGCAACCTTGAGAAGGTCTTATCTGAGCTTACTGCTCTGGGAGTGAATATTTTCTGACTGCAGGTCCCTGTGGCAATATCACTGTACTGGCTCAATGGGCAGCTGCCTAGAGAGTTGGGCCCCAGACACAAAGCTGCTGGGAATTCTCTTGTGGGAAACTATACTGTAACATGGAATAGAGAGTGCTTCCCCTTAAAAATCAGCAGTTCTATAAGCAGGATTCCAGAGAAATGAGCATTCACATGTGATTTTGCAAGGGAGCTAAGTATCAGAATATCACAGCAGAGCTGGGCACAGTTGCCCACACCTGTGATCCCAGCAGCTTGGGAGGCCAAGGCAGGAGGATTTCGAGTTTAAAGCCAACCTCAGCAGTTTAGCAAGGTCCTAATTGACTCAGTGAGACCCTGTCTCTAAATAAAATATAAAAAAGGACTGGGAATGTTGCTCAGTGGTTAAGACCCCCACCGCACCCCCCCATTCAATTCTGGGTACCCACACACACACACACAAATAAAAGAATATCAGAGCAGAAGGCAGTGGACTACACAGAGCTCACCACCACACCCAGCACAGAGACTGTGTTAGCTTATTGTCACTTTGACAAAGATAATGAATTTAGAAGAGGAAAGATTTATTTTGGCTCACAGTTTCAGAGATTTCAGTCCATGGTTAGTTGGCTCCACTGTAGACACATCATAGTGGAAGGTTGTGGAGGAGTAAAGCTGCTCACTTCATGGCAGCCAGGAAGCCAAGGACCAAGGAAGTGGCCAGGGATAAAACATATGCTCCTGCTGGCACAGTGGCTCCTGCCTGTAATCCCAGCAACTCAGAAGGTTGTGGCAGGAGAATATCCTGGGCCATTTAGCGAGACTCTGTCTTAAAAATAAAACGCTATAGCAGTGTACACTTCCAAGGCATGCCTTCGGTAACCTACCTCTTCCAAAAAACCTACATTGGAAGTTTCCACCATCTCCCAATGCCATCAAATGGATTAATCCATTGATAAGATCCGTTCCCTCATAATTCAATCACTTCCCCAAATCCCCACCTCTAAACATCACTGCATTGGGGACCAAGCCTTCAACACATGAGCCCTTAGAGGATTTTACATATTCAAACTGTCACAGATTCCATAACCTCTCCTGAACTCTGAGTGAACAGCACAAAAGTCTCCACTGTCCTTGACCTGCTGCAACGTAGGCACCTGCTTGGCCCTCAGAGAGCCCCAAATTCCAGAGTAAATCTTTGCCTGGAAAGCTTGGTTCTGCATTGGCTTTTTCTCCATGCAGGGCAGCTAGGAGGTGTTCTACTGACCACAAACAATTCTCACTGGTTGTCTGGTGAGTACAGCAAAGGAAAAGAGGGGTGAATAACCCCCAGCCTTTGGTCTTGCCAATGGACAGGCAGCCTAAGAAGCCATAGGAAGAAGCTCAGATGAACATAGGTTGTGATCATCCACTCTGCAAAACACTATTAAGCACCTCAACCCAGAGGAAAACTTTACTCTTTAATTACTTCTTTTTGTTTGGTTTTTAATTTTCTGGGAGCACAAGAATAGCACAGTTTCTTACATATGGCAGCCAAGAAGACGAAACAGAAGGAGAGCGAGTGAGCATACATTTTTTAAAATTAATTTTAATTTAAATTTTTAAATTTTTTTCTTTTAGTATTTAATTTTTTCCCTTTTTTTCACTTGCTTACCTTTTCCAGCTTTCCTCATTTTTTCTTTTTAATTGTCTAATTTTTCTTTTTTCATTTTATTTTTCTTCCTTTTTAAAATTTTATGTTTTGTTTTTATTATTTTTTTTTTTACTTTTTCGTTTATTGCATATTATTTTTGCCCCTTTGATGGTGGCAGTGTTGAGATTGTTGTTTTTATTAAATTTTTTTATTTCATTTCTTTCGAGGGGATACCAGGAATTGAACTCTGGGACACCCGACCACTGAGCCCCATCAGCAGCCCTATTTTTTTGTATTCTATTTAGAGACAGGGTCTCACTGAGTTGCTTAACACCTCACCATTGCTGAGAATGGCTTTGTTCTCACAATTCTCCTGCCTCAGCCTCCGGAGCCCCAGCTACTCCATTGATCTTTTTTGTTTTTGGGGGTGGGGTGGGGACGGTGGGGATACAGGGGATTGAACTAGGGCACTTAACCACTGAGTCACATCCCGAGCCCTTTTTTATATTTTATTTAGAGACGGAGTCTTGCTGAATTGTTTAGGGTCTCACTAAATTGCTGAGGCTGGCTTTGAATTCACAATCCTCCTGCCTCAGCCTCAGGAACTTCTAGGATTACAGGCATGCACCACTAAGCCCAGCTCTTGATCTGTTTTTGTTGCTGATGTTAACACTGTTTGTTTTCTCCTTTCTGTGTAGTTCTGGGGATGAAGCCCTGAAATTCAAGCATATTGGATGGGTCCTTTGCCACTAAGCTACATTCTCAGTCCAGCTCAGAGAACTATTGATTCAAAGGAATAAAATGCAACAGAAAAGTGAATGGAATGTATAAACAGTTTACAGGAGGTGACACCCACGTTATTTTCTCTTGTGAGGATCTTATTAAATGATGCTTTCCCATTCTAATAATCAAGCAAACACATAACTATGTTGAAATACTCTTTTTTATAACCATCAGACTGTAAAATAAAAATGACTGTATAAAGTCATTTATACAAATTTTATGTATAAAGTGTTGGTTATGCTGGGCATAGTGGCACATCTGTAATTTCAGCAATTCAGGAGGCTGAGGCAGGAGTATCACAAGTTCAAGGCCACCTTCAGCAATTTACTGAGGCTCTAAGCAACTTAGTGAGACACTAACTCAAAATAAAAATAAATAAATAAATAAAATGGGCTGGGGATATGGCTCAGTGATAAAGTGCCTCTGGTTCAATCCCCCCAAAAAAATTTAAAAATGAATTGTTGGTGAACACATGGAACCCAAAAAATTCTTTTATCTACGGCTTTTAGAACAGTAAATGAGATGAGAGTCTGGGGCAGCAAGTTAGTGATATCTAGTAAAGTCAAAGAGGCATATGCCTGCAGTTCTACTTCCAGGTATATAAGCTTTCCAAAACTTGCATATGTGAATAAAATAATAACAAATTCCTCCTGACAGGAAAAAAATGAGAAGTAATTATCAGTCATCAATAGAATAAGCAAACAAATTATGATTTATTCATATAGGAGCATACCATATTGCAGGGGAAAGGAGGAAGGAACTATAGCCATGTGTCAACATGAATAAGTCTCAAAAACAATATTAAGCAAAAACTACATCAAATATATAATAACATTTCTAAAAAGTTTAGGCCAGGCTGGTACAGTGTCACACACACCTTATAATCCCAGTGGTTCAGGAGGCTGAAGCAGGAGGATCACAAGTTCCAAACCATTCTCAGCAACTTAGTGAGGTCCACAACTCAGAGAGACCCCCTATCAAAATAAAAAAGGGCTGGGGATGTGGCTGAGTGGTTGAGTGTCCTTGAGTTCAATCCTGGGTACAAAAAAAAAATCTGCAAAGCTAAAGATAGTATTTAAAAGATAAAATGAAATAAAATTGAAAAAAAAAAAAAAAAACGGAGCCAGGATAGTTGGAAAATTCAGGATGGTGAGAACTTCTATTGGGAGCTGGGGAGGGGAATGCACAAGAACTGGTGAAAGCTGGGTGTTGGTTTTTGTTTGTATTCACTTCCTTATTCCCTAAACTGCACATACAATTATCTACTCTGTTTACTATGTGCTGTTTGTCACAATTACAAATCCAAAAAATTTCAATTTAGATAAAAAGTTTAGAAAAAAATGTAAACATACTTTGCCATAGAGAAACACAGAAAAATTAAAAGCATGCATAACAATAATATGTAAAGTGATGTCTATGAATGTATTTACATGTAGTAAAAACAAAAAGCAAAATCAGCTTCAAAAAGAATGGAACATAGGGCTGGGGTTGTGGCTCAGCGGTAGTGCCCTTGCCTGGCATATGTGAGGCACTGGGTTCAATTCTCAGCACTGCATATAAATAAATAAAAAATAAAGGTCTATCAACAACTAAAAAATAAACTCTAAAAAAAAAAAGAATGGAACATAAAGTTTCAACTGCATTTAACACACAGTATTTTTTTTCACTTTGTTTCTTTTAATGAAATTGAAATATAGCAATTGGGATGTTCTATTTGAAAGATATCGATATTATTTGGTTTACTGGTCATCTGAATGGGATCTTTTATGTCTCAAATACATTATCAATGAATAATTGATTCTACTATTGTTTACATTGAAAAAGAAGTTGTGAATATTTGCATTCCTTTTGTTTCAGAATTTTTACATTTTTTCTTTTGGCAAGAACAAAACTGAAAAGACTAGGGGAAAAAAGTCCAAGTTTTCAAAAATAATAACACCTGAGAGCTACAACTTTGCATTTTCTATAATTGAATCCACATGAAAATCATTTTGGATCATGTCAACATTCCCCTTTTAAAGATGAGGAAATTGATTTTCAAAGAGGTTATACATGTTCGAGTTTATACATGTGGTAAAGCTTAGATCACAAATTCTTAGACATAAATTGGGCTAATTTTAAAGCAGTGGATTCTTTCCAATGTTTCCCACCCTCACTTGACAGTACATCACAACACGTCATATTTATTAAACAGTGGATGGAATGCTCATTGTAATACTCACTCTAATTTGTGTATGTCTTCAAGATGTTCAAGTTACTGTCTAACAGAGCCAAAGTCTTCTCTGATTTATTACGAAGGCTTAGCACTTTAAAATTTATTTTTTCATCTTGGACATTAAGAGATGAACAAGTTAGTGAAATAATAACAATCTCACCATTATTTGAAATGATTCTTTATCAGCCCTCTTAGGAAACAGATTTGTATAAGACTTAAGGAACATTCAGAACTTAATAAATTTCTACTTGATCTTTGACAAAAGGGTATGATTGAAATATATGCTTCTCCAAATTTGCCAAAAATTCATGTATTTCATATTTCCTAGAGACAAGAGGTTATTTCTAGGCTTTATGTAATTTAATGAAAAATTCTGTATGTGTGTGTGATTGTGTGCTTGTTTTTATGTACATCTACTGAGACTAACTCCCTTAGGGAGAAATTCAGCAATTGTCATAACTCCACAAATTTTAGGTATACTAAGTTTTATGAAAAAACCTAACTACAAAAAGATTTTTCACTGTAGTTTTAGTTCATGTATATAAAGGTACATTGTGTTATACATTTTACATATTAAAAAATACAGGTAGTTGTGCATGGTGGCACACGCCTGTAACCCCAGCAGCTTGGAAGGGTGAGGCAAGAGGATCACAAGTTCAAAGCCAGCCTCAGCAAAAAGCGAGACTCAAAGCAATTCAGTGAGACCCTGTAATACAAAATACGGCTGGGGATTGGGCTCAGTGGTTGAGTGCCCCTGAGTTCAATTCCCAGTCCCCCCACAAGAAGGAGAAGGAGAATAATACAGGTACTAGATTTCTTTAAGATCTTAATTTCACATAGAGGTATATATGAGATAAAAAAAAAACAATTTTTGAAGAAATGAATAGTAATATTCTCATTGAAAGGAATTTTTGTTATTTATTTATTTAATTATTTATTTATTCATTCATACTAGAGATTGAAACCAAGGTTGCTTTATCACTGAGCTACATCCTAGCCCTTTTAATTTTTTCTTTTGAGACAGGGTCTCACTAAGTTTCTAAAGCCAGCCTCAAAATTGTGATCCTCCTGCCTTAGCTTCCCAATTTGTTGGGATTACAGGATTGTATCACCATGCCTGGCTTATATTATTACTGTTATTTTTTAGGGGAGTACTCGACCACTGAGCCACATCTTCAGCCCAGTTTTGAATTTTATTTAGAGACAGGATCTCACTGAGTTGCTTACTACTTTGCCATTGCTGAGGCTGGTTTTGAATTCATGATCCTCCTGTCTCAGCCTCCTGAGCCACTGGGATTACAGGTGTGAGCTGCTGCGTCTGGCCCAGCCCAATATTTTTAATGTCTCCATTTCATTATCCCTTCAGCAACTAAGATACTCTTTTGGAGGCAACTCATACTATCAATAAATTTCCACTGATATTTTCAGTATTCATCAAGTGATATGTATACATATATGTATACACACATATGATGCATATATGTACACACAAATATTAATATCTTTTTATATAAATGGTAGCACATTCTACACTGTTTCTATACCTTGTTTTTCCAACAATATGAAAGTGGAAGATTGAGGATCTTTCATGTGTCTTTCCTTCCATTTTATTGATATAACAACTTAATAACCAATCTTCCATTGATAAGCATTAGTTTTCATAATATTGTCATTGCAAATAATGTTGCAATGAATAAACTTGCATTTGTCACATATGTGAGGGTATTTTTTATAAAGTAAATCACTAGAAGTAGAATTGCAAGATCAAAGTATTTTATACAATTACATGAATTTAGGCTGCTTCTAACAGTGACAATCCCTCTTTCTCACATCTTCCCATTGTGGTTACACTGGCTTAGTTTAATACATTTAAACAGGAGTTCTGTTTCTTAGAATTCTCTTTCTTCTATAGCTCCAGATTAGGGTTGACCATCAGGGAAATTTGAATAGGATTCAAAAGGCTGAAGGGAAGCAGCTCAGCGACTTGTGTTAGGCATGGTAGCACTCCCAAATGTTGATTAGCTGGCTTGCCTTGGTGTGGAGAGACATTCAAGCCTATAACTACTCTAGTTCCTCCAAATCCTGTTCTTCTCTTCCTTCAGATTCTCTGGCAATCAGACCAGGTGTGTGTGTGTGTGTGTGTGTGTGTGTGTGTGTGTGTGTATCTTCATGGAAAGAACATCAGCTTTTCCTGAAGGTCACTGGTATCATATTTGCAAACAGTAAAATGATACTTGTGGGCACCAGTTTGACCTTGTGGGTTCTCTCCTCCCAATTCATATCCAGTTTTTCTTTTTTTTTCTGATTACCAGACAGAGCTGAGCATTGTGCCTTCAGTCCCTATACCAAAGGAGCAACAGTCTTGCATAATCTACATAGACTCCCACAATTGTGTGGGGTGTATTTGCCATAGAAATTGCTTTTTCTATATCACAGTGGTTTTGCTTCACTAATTGAACCCAATCTGATACAGTAGTTTTAAATTTTTTTTTCCAAAATAGAGGAAATCTGGGGCTGGGGATGTGGCTCAAGCCTTAGCGCGCTTGCCTGGAACGCGTGCGGCCTGGGTTCCATCCTCAGCACCACATACAAACAAAGATGTTGTGCCCGCCGAAAACTAAAAAATAAAGATTAAAAAAATTCTCTCTCTCTCTCTCTCTCTCTAAAAAAAAAAAAATAGAGGAAATCTCACATTAAGAATTAATGTGTCTTTATTTTTTTTTAATATTTACTTTTTTAGCTCTAGTTAGACACAATATCTTTATTTATTTATTTTGATCCTCACCACTGCTGAGGATCAAACCCAGGGTCCTGCACATGCTAGGCAAGCGCTCTACCACTGAGCCACAATCTCAGCCCTGGTGCAGTCTGGCTGGGCACAATTCAGGAGCCACTTGTCAAAGGAAAGGAACTTTATTTTTAGAACACACACACCGCACTACACAGCTCTTCAGGAAAACCCTCAGAGCCCAACTGCCACCACCAGCTTCCCACAAGCCTCTCAACCAACCCCACTCCTCCTGCTCTTGAGGCCCATTGGCTGGGTCGCGTGGGCGGAGCCAAAAAAGTCCCCCAATGAGCAGCTCCATGGTCTGAAAGGGAGGGGAAACAGCCCAATGAGCATCACTGCAGAGGAGCCAATCAGTTGGCAGCTAGAAGTTTGCTGGGGCTGCTGTGAGCCAATCATCAGCTGGCAGCTAGAAGTTTGCTGGCAGCTGGAAGTTTGCTGGGGCCCCTTCGGCTGTGGCTTTCAACACAGCCCCAGTGTGTCTTTATTTTTGTAAAAAAATTGAATACAATTTGCTTTTTTTTGATTTGCTTTCCCCATTATGATATTGAATATTTTGTTCATTTAAAGCCTTTTGAATTTTTCCATTGATTGTTCAGATCCTATGCTTAATTTTTCCAATAGGATTTTAGTCTTTCTTCTCATTGATTTATAAGAGCTTTTTATATATTTGGGAAATTACCCTCTTTCTTTTGCATTAAAGTAGTACTAGTACTATGATAGGTGAATCCACATAATAGAGTTTATTTCTTAAATAACAAATTCCACTGCTGTAGACAGCAATCTGCAAGTAAAAATCTAGGAATCACAACTTGTTCCGTTCTGTGGCTCCCCATTTTCAAACACACTCAAGGTTTCCTTGTCTATCGGTGATAAGCCACAAGATGGAGAAAACCTTTAAAGGATCAACTGTGATGAAAATACTCAGTAACTGGAGGAGAAAAGGGAAGCTCCTCAGCAATCTAAAGAGCAATTTTGAAGTATGCAAAGCTCTAACCAAAACAATTAGGCAAGCAAATAAACAAACAAAACCAACAATAGCAACCAAAAGAAACCATACAAATTGTAAAAAAAAAAAAAAAAAAATCAGTAAATTATTTTTGTAAACAGAAGATATTTGTTTATGAGTTCTAGCACTTATAGACGATTTCAGTGCAATTCATTGCAGGATGCTAAATTAACACACAAATAATAGGTTTTGTTTCTATTAACTAACAATAAATAATTCATAAAGGAATTAAGAAGACAATTCTATTTGTAATAACATCACAAAGAATAAAATACTTAGGAGTAACTAAACCAGTGAAGTAAAAGTCTTGTAAACTATAAAATGCAAAGCGTTGCTGTTGTTAAAGAGAAATGAGACAAAAGAGAAAAGGATAGTCTGTGTTCATAGACTAGAAGACTTAATATGGTTAAGATGTCAATTCTACCCAATGCTATATACAAAGTCACCACCATTCCCATCAAAATCCCAACTTTTTTTTTGTACTAGGAATTGAACCCATGGGTACTGAACTACTGAAGCACATCCCCTGCCCTTTATATATATATTTTTTAATTTTGAGACAGGGTCTCAATAAGTTTTGAACTTACAATCCTCCTGCCTCAGCCTCCCAAGTCACTGGATTATAGGCATGCTGAGCCCAGCCCCAGAGATGTCTTTTGTAGAAACAGAAAACTCCATCCTAATACGAAAATTTTTAAAAATGCTAATTGTAATTTGTTTATCTGTAAAAAAAAGTAATCTAAACTATTACTTTTTTTTTTTTTTTTTTTGCTGTAGCGCGTATACAGACCTTGGGATTTTGTTAAAATGCAAGCTCCCATTATAGGCCTACAGTATAGCCCAAGAATAAGATGGAATAACATTAAGTGGGAACCTGTTAGACTCATTAGCTGAGTAGTTAGGTGATTGCTGTGGTTTGAATACGAATAGTGTGTCCCCTAGGGTCTATGTGTTAGAGACTTGGTTCCTAGGATGTTGTCCTTGGGAAATGCTGTGGACCTTTAAGATGTGGGGCCTTTATAGGTCTTTGGGGGTGTGCTCTTAATGGGGACTGTGGAACCCAGTCTCCCAGGGGGTCTGCCGCAGTCTTGGCTGGGCACAGAATCACGAGCACACACCTTGTAGCAATCTTTATTCCCGAACTCACACCGGCCTCTACACACACGTTCTGGGGAAATCCCAGTTCTGCCGCAGCCCAATTCACCTACTCCACGAGGCTTTCTTTTCCAATACTTTCTGCATCTCACGAGAACTCAAGGATCGGGTGTGCCTGAGGCAGCAGGATACACCCTATCCCCCCCCCCCAGGGTACACCTTAAACCTGGAACTTCCCTAAACCCAAGGACGGGATACTCCCTAAAACCTGATCAGCTCTAAACCCGGATCCGCCCTGGTCCTTGAGCAAGGTCACCTTACTAAAGCATACATGCAATGTCCCAGCGAATGTCCTCTAAGCAACATGGGGTACGCTGGCAAGGAAATTTTGATGCGTCATTCCTACTTGGCAATGGCCCTCAGCAGGGGTCTTTGTTGTTCTTGGTTCATGAGGTAAGCAGTTTGCTCCACTGTGTACCCCGTGCCATTGCCAGCCAGTGCCTCACCAGAAACCCAAAGCATGGATGCCACATGAACTTGGACTGGAACCATCAGAATTGTGAGCTAAAAAACCTTTTCTCTTTATAATAGCCTCAGGTATTTTCTGGTAGTTATGGAAAGCTTAACTAATCTAATGATCTTCCCCCAACTCCCCAGATACTTCATCTTCTGCCATTTCTTTCCTTCCTCAGCTACATTCACAGTGGCCTTCTTGCTGTTCCTCAGATATGCTAACCATGTCACTTTATTCATTGGTAACATGGCGAGTGTCTAGAACAGTGTCATGGTTAATTTGCCTTCTCTTTCCAAGGTTCTCAGTTCCAATTCTGCAGTGTCCTTGGACCCGCTGACTTTCCTTTTTTCTTTTCTTTTCTTTATAAGGGTTACTGTGGCCAAAGGATTGGCTGTTCTTGGACCAACTTTCTGTTGTTTGTCCAATCAGCAGTGGCCAGTGGTATGGGGTCAAGTGTTTCCACCAGCAGTTGCCCTCAGTGTAGGTAAAGTAGTTCTCCTGCAAGTGAGTGAATGGGAATCATGTCTGACCCATGCAGTGTAAGCACGTGCTTCCTCTCATCAGGAACACTTGTTTCTTCCCTTCCTCTGAGCAGCCAGGATGTGTCATGACTCACCTCTGTAGTCTGACTCCAAGAAGCTTACCCACAAGCGAGGTGGAAAGCCTGACCAATGTGTCTTGACAGCTCTTTGCTGTAACTTGTTTCATGCTGTGTCTCCTACTAGACCTCTCGGGTCCAGGTGTAAGGTCTTATATACGGGCCTCAACTTAAGATTACTAAATAAACTGGGCACAGTGGAGCACACCTGTAACCCCAGCAGCTCGGGAGGCTGAGGCAGGAGGATCATGAGTTCAAAGCCAACCTCAGCAATTTAGCGAGGTCCTAAGTGACTCAGTGAGACCTTGTCTCTAACTAAAATATAAAATAGGGCTGGGGATGTGGCTCAGTGGTTGAATGTCCCTGAGTTCAATTCCTGGTACCCATCCCACCCCCCAAAAAAATAAGATTACTAAATAAGCAAGCTTTAACTGTACTGAAGCAGGAAACAAAACCTATATGCTTCCCAACTCCTGAAAAAGAGGAGATAGTGCAGAAGGATTTTTTCTTTCTGATAGGAAAAGTACACATACCATTAAAGAGGTGAACCTCCTTAAGAACTGGTCCTTGTAGGAAAGTGCAAGATAGCGGGGCAAAGGAGCAGTTCAGCAGTTTCCCAAAACTTGTCTTCCACAAAGCATCCCTTGTAGGATGCTAATGAATGTCATGTGTCATGTTCCTGGTAAAGAAAATGTGTGAAACACTGGCTTAAAGAAAGTAAAGCAGCTGGGCAGTGGTACACGCCTGTAATCCCAAAGACTCCGGAGGCTAAGGCAGAAGGATCACAAATTCAAGGCTAGCCTCAATAATTTAGTGAGGCCCTGAGCAACTTAGTGAGACTCTGTCTCAAAATTAAAACTAAAAAGAGCTAGGGATGCAGCACAGTGGTTAAGTGCCCTGTATGAGAGAAAGAAAGAAAAAGAGAGAGAGGGAGGGAGGGAGGGAGGGAGGGAGGAAGGAAGGAAGGAAGGAAGGAAGGAAGGAAGGAAGGCAGGCAGTTTTCTTTATTGCAGTGGTTATTGAAATGAGTCTGTCTACCAGTTAGTATCTGAGACCGTCTCAAGAAGCATTTGAGTGTTTTAATTATTTTTATTTAATGCTATTTAATTTTTTACAGTTTGGACATTTCCACTGATGATGCAAAAGCAAAGATGGATATCCTTGCTGGGGCTTCAGGACAAATCAGAACAGGGACACTGTGATGGTTAATTTTGGGGGTCAACTTGACTGGGCTAAGTGATATCCAGGTAGCTGGTAAACATTCTTTCTGGGTGTGTCCGTGAGAGTTTCTGGAAAAGATTGGCATTTGAAACAGTGGACTGTGTAAAGAAGATCTGCCCTTACCTGATGTGAGCAGGCACCATCCAATTTACTAACCCCAGACAGAACAAAAAGACAGAGGAATCTGGTGCGGTGACGCACACCTATAATCCCCGCTGACTGGGAGGGGTTGGGGCAGGAGGATGAAAAGTTCAAAGCCAGCCTCAGTAACGGGGAGGTGCTAAGCACCTCAGTGAGACCCTGTCTCTAAATAAAATACAAAATAGGGCTGGGGATGTGGCTCAGTGTTGAGTGACCTTGAGTTCAACCCCTGGTACCAAAAACAAAAACAAAAAAGACAGAGAAAAGGCACATTCACTGTTCCAAGACAGGAACCTTGTTCTGTTCCTCTCCTTGGACATCAGGACGGCAGGTTCTCCTGCCTTTGTCTGCCCAGACCTTCAGTCCTACAGCCTCAGATTGAGAGTTACACCATGGACTTCCTGGTTCTGAGGCCTTCAGACTTGAACTGAGCTGCATTGTTGCCTCCCTGGTTTTCCAACTTGTAGGTAGTGTATCATGGGCTTGTCAGCCTCCACTATCATATGAGCCAATTCCCCTAAGAAATCCTTTCTCATATGTCTATCGCTTTAAAATATCCTATTGGTTCTGTCTGGAGAACCCTAATGTAGACACCAAACTATGCAGTAGTATTGTATATTGTACATGCACGGTAGTTATATTCTTTACTGCCACACATTCAGTTTTTTAAAAATATTTTTTAGGTGTAGATGAACACAGTATCTTTATTTTATTTTTATGTGGTGCTGAGGATCGAACCCAGCGCTTTCCACATGTGAGGCGAACACTCTACCACTGAGCTACAACCCCAGCCCTCAGTTTTTTTTAATGTAGTTTTACTTAAGAGTGATCTTGATGAAGCAGTAAAATTAGATGTCTTTTTGAATATTCTGTGTAATAAAGTGAGACATTCATATTTACCACAATAAGATAACTGAATTAAAGAAAAGCACCTTAAGTGATTTTTTTTTTTAAAGAGAGAGAGTGAGAATTTTTAATATTTATTTTTTAGTTCTCGGCGGACACAACATCGTTGTTTGTATATGGTGCTGAGGATCGAACCCGGGCCGCACGCATGCCAGTACCACCTGGATTATCCACTTTTAAATGAACTGCCTCCCACCACCACCCCCTGCCCCTACCATCAGGAATGAATCCAGGGGTGCTCTACCACTGAGCTGCCTCCCCAGCCCCATTTATTTATTTATGGTACCAGAAATCGAACCCAGAGGCACTTAACCACTGAACCACTTTCCTAGCCCTTTTTATATTTTTTATTTTGAGACAGGGTCTAATTGGATAGGGCCTCAAACTTGTGATCCTCCTGTCTCAACCTCCGGAGCCACTGAGATTACAGGTATAACCACCGGTTCCTTTTTATTTTATTTTATTTTTTTTATTTTTTAAAAAGAGAGGAGAGAGAGAGAGAGAGAGAGAGAGAGAGAGAGAGAGAATTTTTAATATTTATTTTTTAGTTCTCGGCGGACACAACATCTTTGTTGGTATGTGGTGCTGAGGATCGAACCCGGGCCGCACGCATGCCAGGCGAGCGCGCCACCGCTTGAGCCACATCCCCAGCCCCTCCTTTTTATTTTTAATTTTAAGACAGAGTCTCACTAAGCTGCTGAGGCTGGCCTTCTTGCTGGCATTCCGAGTCACCATCACACCTGTCACACCATTTCTTAAAAGAACCATGGAGGAACAAATTGCTTTTTTTCAGATTTGAATAGTTGGTAAACACTTTTTCAAAAATGAAAATAGTAAACCTATCACTTCAAGGAAACCACGGATACTGTTTATTGTCAATGACAAAGTTTAACTTTTCAAGCAGAAATTAGAATTTTGGAAGACTTGGCAGGCATGGTGGGACACGCCTGTAATCTCTGCAACTTGAGAGGCTAAGTAAGTCAGGAAGGTTGCAAGTTGAGGGCCAGCCTCAGCAATTTAGTGACTCTCTGTTTCAAAATACAAAAAAGAAAAGGGCTGGAATGTAGCTCATTGGTAAAGTGCCCCTGGCTACAATTCCCAGTACAAAAAAAAAAAAGTTGGAAGACTTATATATATTACTATGAGATTGACAGCTTCCCTATACATAAAGCTGGTAAGATGGATGATGTTATGGAGAATGCAGAAGACTCCCTTCTATTCAGGTCAATATACTTTAAGATCCTCAGTGAATGCCTGAAACCATGGACAGACAATACCTAGGCTCATATATTGCTGATTTTTTTTCTACACATACATACCTATTATTGGCTGGTGATATAGCTCAGTTGGTAGAGTGCTTGCCTTGCATGCACAAAGCCCTGAGTTCCATCCCCAGCACCACACACACACACACACGCACACACACACAAAATCATACATACCTATTACAAAAATTAATCTATCAATTAGTCACAATGAGAGATTAACAATAACTAATAATAAAAAGAACAATTATAACAATACTCTGGGGCTGGGGATGTGGCTCAAGCGGTAGCGCGCTTGCCTGGCATGCGTGCGGCCCGGGTTCGATCCTCAGCACCACATACCAACAAAGATGTTGTGTCCGCCGAGAACTAAAAAATAAATATTAAAAATTCTCTCTCTCTCTCCTCTCTCACTCTCTCTGAAAAAAAAAAAAACAATACTCTGTAATAAAAACTATGTAAATGTAGTCCCTTCTCAAAATATTTTATTGTACTCACCATTTTAGTGCTGCATGAAAAATATCCACAACAATCTTTAATCTTTAAAAAAAAAATAGATATGCAGTCTAGCTGTCTGAAGTTATGCCAGATGTTAAAGATATTTGCAACAATGTAAAACCACCTTATTCTCACTATTTGGGGAGGGTTGTTACTTTGATTAAAATATTTATGAAATATTGATAATGTATGCTAATGACCCGTTTCTCCTCTAGACTAGAAATCCACTTTCCTTTGCCCTCCTTTGTGATAGTGGAGCTGGGCCTAAAGGGAAAAACTTTCTCCTTTTCCAAATGGCGAAATGATAAACTTGGTCAATAGAGGGCACTGGAGGGACACTGCAGAGCTATAGCTGCAGGTACACCCAGGGCTTCTGGACTCTGGGATCTATTATTATTCACAGCTGGACTCCAGTTACACCCCCAGGCAATGCTTTCCCCACCTGCAATGGCTTACAGATCCGAGGAGGCCCAGTCCCTCAAGCAAGTTTCTTTTCGCTATCAGCATCTCTTTGAGGATCTGAATCTCAGTCCAGGGAGTAGTCCTCTCCTAGTCTGTGGCTCTTTTATTGCCCACTCTCTCTCAAGAGGGAGGAGATGGTTGTCTTAGTCCTCTTTATGCTACTATAACAATACCACAGGCTGTCATTTATAAGGAAGAGAAATGTCCTTGGCTTACAGTTTTAAAGGCTGGAAAGGCCAAGGTGGAAGGTCTGCTTCTGGTGAAGGCCTTCCTTCTGCATCATAACATGGTAGAAGGCATCCTAAGGAAGAGGAAGTCAGAGAATAAAGAGTCCTAATTCATCCTTTCATTAGGAACCAGCACTGAGATAACTAACCCATCCCCAAGGTCACAGTATTGACCCATCAACTTTTAAATGTCCCCACCTCTCAACACTGCTAACTCCCGGGACTGACTGTACAACACATGGTACTTATTAGCAAAGGAGACACCATGATCCCAAAATACTGTATGTGCACTTTGGGGAGATGCATTCAAACCATAGCAATGAGTTTTGCATCTGCTACGTCTGGACATGTTGGAGTTCTCTTCTACCTTTAATAGTACTGAACCATCTTCTACCAGCTAATAATTCTCTATATTAGAATTTGCTTCTTCAAATAAGTAGTACAATATCTGCCTCCTGACTGGACTCTTTCTAAAATAGCATGTAATGAGATTTTTGCATTCTTCTTTTTAAATGATCTAATTAATAATTTATAACATTCTCAGTTTAAATTTCTAACCTGACAAATATGGATAGACATAGGCCATAGAAATGGAATATTTGTGGGTTCCTCACTAACTTTAAAAGTGTAAGCTGGGTACGGTGGCCCACATGTGTAATCCCAGTGGCTTGAAAGGCTGAGGCCAGAGGATCATGAGTTCAAAGTCAACCTCAGCAACAGGGAGGTGCTAAGCAACTCAGTGAGACAAATACAAAAAAAAAAAGGGCTGGGGATGTGGCTCAAGCGGTAGCGCGCTCGCCTCGCATGCGTGCGGCCCGGGTTCGATCCTCAGCACCACGTACCAACAAAGATGTTGTGTCCGCCGAGAACTAAAAAATAAATATTAAAAATTCTCTCTCTCTCTCTCTCTCTCTCTCTCTCTCTCTCTCTCTCCTCTCTCACTCTCTAAAAAAAAAAAAAAAAAAGGTTTGGGGATGTGGCTCAGTGGTAGAGCACTTGCCTAGCATGTGTGAGGCACTGGGTTTGATTCTCAGCATCACATATAAATAAATAAAATAAAGGCCCATAACAACTTAAGAGATATGTGTGTGTGTGTGTGTGTGTGTGTGTGTGGCTAGGGATGTGACTCAGTAGTCAAGTGCCTCTGAACAATCCACAGTACACCCTTCCCGCCCCTTCCAAAAGTATAAGCATTTCCTGAGACTAAAAATATTTTTTTGTTCTTTTATTTTGTACTGGGGATAGAATCCAGGGGTGATTTGCCACTGAACTACACCCTCAGCCATTTTTATGATTTTGAGACAGGGTCTCACTGTTGCCAGGTTGGCTTGGAAATTGTGATCCTCTTGCCTTGGCCTCCAGAATCACTGGGATTACAGGCATGTGCCACCATGCCTGGCGATAAAAAATATTTTGAGAATAGCTGCTTTACTGTGAGTCTTCTCAAGAGTTCTTGATATATGAATGCTCATTGCAATTTAAATTTAAATCCAGATTTAATGTATTAAAAACTATAGGAAACACGATTTTTTAAACTTTAAAACTTGAAGCCTTTCTTTTTTCATTCAAAAGTTGCTTTTTTAAATAAAGAAGAAAAGGAACTTATTATACCTTATTAGCTAACAATATAATCAAAATGGAATGCATTGCTTCATAGTAGAGGGAAAAGAAGATGAAACACATTCACACTTATGATAGGGAAGAGTGTCTGGGGAGGCCCAGGGAAAAAATTCCAGAGAGATGATGGTAGGTGCAGACCACAAAATCTTTGCCATATTGTGAAGAAGCTGCATGTTAAACAGGAAAAGAACCCAGACCCTCTGTCAAGGAACTTCCAGAGCCTACGGGGAAGAGAGGGAAGTGATGAACATACCAGACGGAGAACAGGAATACAAGGAAGGATGTTTGTCAAGCTAGCTAGGATCAACGACTTCTTGTGGAAAGCTCTTCCCCTTCTTCTCCCTGGCAAAAAAAAAAAAAAAAAAAAAAAACAGGGTCTCCCATGGACAGTAGTGTGGGAAGGCAGGGAGCCAGAAGTGATGCCAGACAGTGGGCATGTCACAAGAGACTTTCATTCTACATTAGGTTGTCTTCATCCATTTCCTGTTGTGATGACTGAATACTACAAACTGGGAACTTATCAAGAAAGAAATGGAGGGCTGGGGATGTGGCTCAAGTGGTAGCGCGCTCGCCTGGCATGCGTGTGGCCCTGGTTCGATCCTCAGCACCACATACCAACAAAGATGTTGTGTCCGCCGAGAACTAAAAAATAAATATTAAAAATTCTCTCTCTCTCTCTCTCTCTCTCTCCTCTCTCTCTCCTCTCTCACTCTCTCTTTAAAAAAGAAAAAAGAAAAGAAAGAAATGGATTCCTCACAGATCCAGAGTCTAGGAAGTTGAAGATCAAGGAACATCTGCCAGGAGCCTTTTTGGTAATACAGACTTCGCAGAGTCCCAGGATGATGCAGGGCACCATATTGAGAGACAGAACCAGCTAGCCAGAGACAGGTTCCTTTTTTCTTTCTTTTTTGTCCTTCCTTCCATCCTCCTCTCCTCTCTTTTTCTTTCTTTCTCTCTTTTTTTCAGTACTAGGGCTTGAATCCAGGGACACACACTACCACTGACCTACAATCCTTCTTGTTTTTTGCTTTTTGAATTTTGTGACAGGGTCTTGCTAAGTTGTCCAGACTGGCCTCGCATTTAGAATCCTCCTGCCACACAGACTCCAGAGTAGCAGACTGAGATTACAGGCTTACACTACCATGCCCAACAACAGCTGGCTTTTGCAAGAACCCCTCCTCCCACCCCCTACTTTTTCCTTTTGTGTCTTTTTGTAATAAGGATTGAACCCAAGGATGCTTTACACACGGAGCCACATCCTCAGCCTTTTAAATTTTTTATTTTGACACAGGGACTCACCAAATTGATAAGGCTGGTATCCAACTTGCAATCCTTCTTCCTCAAACCCCAAGACACTGGGATTCCAGGTATATGCCACCATACCTAGCTAGAAACCATAACTTCAAAGCCTGAGGAAGGAGGATTCCAAGTTTGAGGCCAGCCTGGGCAACTTAGTGAGACCCTGTCATAAAAAATAAAAAGTGGGGGCTGGGGATGTGGCTCAAGCGGTAGCGCGCTCGCCTGGCATGCGTGCGGCCCGGGTTCGATCCTCAGCACCACATACCAACAAAGATGTTGTGTCCGCCGAGAACTAAAAAATAAATATTAAAAATTCTCTCTCTCTCTCTCTCTCTCTCTCTCTCTCTCTCTCTCTCTCTCTCTCTCTCCTCTCTCACTCTCTCTTAAAAAAAATAAAATAAAAAGTGTTGGGGATGTTGCTCAGTGGTTAAGCACCCCCAGATTCAATCCCTGGTACCAAAAAAAAAAAAAAAAACTGAGGATAGAGCTCTTACCCAGAGCATGTGTGAGGCCCTGGGTTCAATCCCCAGTAATATAAAAAATAAATATAAATAAATAAATAAAAATAAGAAAACCACTCTCTTGATAATACATTAATCCATGGATATATTAATTGATTCACGAGGAAAAAAAACCTCTGACCCAATCGCCTTTAAAGTTCCCACTTTGCTGAATGCAGTGGTGCACGCCTATAATTCCAGTAGCTCAGGAGGCCAAGATAGGAGGATCACAATTTCAAGGCCAGCCTTAGCAACTGAGATCCTATCTCAAATTTTTTTTAAAATGAAAAGGGTTAGAGATGTGGTTCAGTGGTTAAGCATCCCTTAGTTCAATCCCTGGTACCAAGTAAAATAAAATAAAGTTCTCACCTTGTCCTGCCTTGCAATACCTAACCATGAGGACTATATTTCAACATGTATTTTGGTGGGGATGTTGAAACCAAAACAACAGTTTTACTCTTTTTTTTTTTTTTTTTTTTTTTTTTTTTTAGTTTTTCTCTTCCGCAGCTTTTATCTTGGCTGGTTGTTTTCATCTACCTCTGCAGCCTCTCCTATTTCTCTAGTCTCCTTTATTGGCTCTTTTTTTCTATGCTACTGAGAAATGCTGAGCTTCGATATAGGTTTCTCTGTCTTTGCAGTACCTTTTCTTTCTCAGTGGTAACATCGAATCTCATCCCTTCAAGTATAATCTATATTGTACCAGGAAGTGCAAGTGTAAAGGTAACATGAAACCTAGACTGCTTTTTCACTTTCAAGTTCCATTTGATTTTTTCTGAACTTGAACTCTTGATCTTTCACATGAGAGCTGCTTCATCTCCAATCTTCCCCATCACCATGAATGAAATCACTCACCATCCATCCAGGTTCTTAAGCTAGAAATGTGAGAGATATTCTTTTTTTTTTTTTCTTTTTTCTTTGTTTTAATTAGTTACACATGACAGTACAATGATCTTGACATATCATACATTTGAATCAGATGGGGTATAATTTCTCATTTTTCTGAGTGTACAGGTTAGAGAGACATTCTTAAAACTTCATTCACTCAGCTACTTTATTCAATCTACACCTAAGGTCTATAGGTTTTACCTCTAAAACCTGCACATTTTTTCCATATCCACTACTGCCACCACTGTTCAAACCACCTTCATTTCTCAACTCATTTGCTGCAAGAGGTATATAAGTAAGCAGTCTCTTGGTTTCCTTTTATGCCTTCCCCAAGCCTATTCTCCACATCATAATTAGAATTAGAAGGGTTATTTAGGAATTCAAATTACTTAAAGAAAAGGAAAGAAAATGATGGGGGCCAGGCACAGTTGTATATGCCTGTAGTTCCAGCAACTCAGGAAACTGAGGCACAAGGATTGCAAGTTCAAAGCCAGCCTCAGCAACCTAGTGAGGCCCCAAGCATCTTAGCAAGAACTGCCTCAAAAAAATAAAAGAGCTGGGGATCTGGGAATGTGGGTTTAATCCCTGGAACCTCCCTCTACCCCCCAAAAAAAAAGAAAGAAAGGAAGGAAGGAAAGAAGAAAGAAAGATGGGAATACATCAAAAGGATACAGGAGTGCTAGAGTTTTAACTGAGGGGCAGAGCACAGTGCTTAGCATGCCCAAGGCTCTGGGTTCAATCTCTAGCATCAAAAATAAATAAATAAATAAATAAGGAATCAAATTTAGCATAAACAATAATGAACTTATACCATGTGTCTCCTAATATGATACAGAGCTCATAATACCACTCACATTGTATTCCTGTCAAAAAGCATGACCTGAATCTAACCATGAAGAAAAAATAGACAAACCAAAATTGAGGACATCCTACAAAATAAGTGGCCTGTTCTCTTAAGAAAGAAAAATAAATACCCAATGTCATGAAAAACAAAGAAAGACTGAGTGTTTTATATTAAAGGAGATTAAAGATATAGATAGACCGTACTATATGATTTGGTGTTGGATCCTGGACTAGCAAAAATTACTATCTGAACATTATTGGGACCTTTGGCAAAAACTGAAGAATCACTGTTGATTTAAGAACTGTTGACTAAATAATTGTGTCAGTAGTAAGTTTCCTAATTTTGTTTACTGTACTGTGGTTAGTTCAGTGAATGTCCTTGTTTTTAGGAAATATACATTCAAGTATTTAGGGGTAAAGGAGCACGTGTATGACTTACTTTCAAGTGATTTTAGGAAAAAGTGTATATACAGTTGAATCTCCTCATTCAAGGCTGCTCTGGTCTGTAAGCCTCTGCAGATGCTGAAGTAGCAACACTCCTAGGACCTAGGACCATCGCTCTCAGGAGAAATATAGGGCTAGGCTCTTGTGACTTCCAGTTATAACACTTAGAGTCCATTATCAATATATAATCTTGTTTTATGTGTGTTTCTGTTTAAAGGCACCTTGTTTAGCATATATCAATGATCCATTACCATTGTGCTCACAGCCAACAGCACTGTAATTTGTGATTGAACTGAAATTCTCCAGTGTGTGTATTTTGTCTGTAAATGCAGCCTAATTGCACCTATGAACATTAGACATCTCTTTAGTGTTATGCCTGTGGGCCAACAAAAGGCACAAAAATATGAAGAATGTGGTGCTAAAAGCTGGGTGCGGTGGTGCATACCTATAATCCTGCTGCTCTGGAGGCTGAGGCAGGAGGATTGTGAGTTCAAAGCCAGCCTCAGCAAAAGCAAGGTTCTAAGCAATTCTGTGAGACCCTGTCTCTAAGTAAAATACAAAATAAGGGCTGGGGATGTGGCTCAATGGTCAAGTGCTCCTGAGTTCCATCTTCACCCTCCCACAAAAAAAAATGTGGCACCCAACAGCAAAAAAGATACTTGTTTGCAATATGAACACTGAAATAAGAAGTTCAGCCTCAGCAGAGAATGTCCAAGCCAGGACTGAAAATATTTGTTGCTCTGTGCCTTCTACAAAAGACTGCAAATGTGCTTCAAGTACTGATTTGGGGGTTACAAATAAATGTTAGTGAGTAGGCAAATTCACAATTACAGAATCTATAAATAAGTTAGATTTTTTTTTTGTGTGTGTATCTATGTAGACACACCCACATAAACACAAAAGAGAGAAAGCAAAGGACAAAACAAGTCAAAATGTTAAAAATTGATGAATCTAAGCCTGGTGTAAAATTCTTGTACTCACAGCAATTTAGGGGGCTGAGGCAGGAGGATCACAAGTTCCAGGTCATCCTAGGCAATTTAGTGAGACTCTGACTCAAAATAAAAAATAGATTCTGGGATTGTAGCTTACTGGTAGAGCATGTCTGGGCTCAATCCCCCATACTGGAAAAAAATTATACACACACACACACACACACACACACACTACATACATACATACATACACACACACACACACACACACACACACACACTCTGTTATATATTAGATTCTCTCTTCTGGTCACATGAAAAACCTGACACAGTCTCAGTGATTAGAAAGTTCACAGTTTACTGGGAGATGATAGACAAGAAAAGCAACTTGAAACTTAGTGAGTGGTCTGGTAAAAAGTTACGGGAGAAGAAAGAGAGGCACTGACCTTATTCAGGGGAGCTGTCATAGTTTGAATCTTTAATGTCCCTTGAAAAGCTCCTGTGTTCAGCAATACAGGAATGTTCAGAGGTCAAATGATTAGATGATGAGAGTTGTCACCTCATTGGTGGATTAATTCACTTGATGGATTAACAATTTGAAATGGTATTGGGTGGTGACTATAGGTGGGAGGAGCATGGCTGGAGGAAGTAGGTCACTAGGTCACTGGGGGTGTGGCCTGGGCTACTTGTTATCCCTGGCTCCTCTCTGTCTTCTTCCTACCCTACTCACCCACTTCTCCCTACCTTTGCTTCCTGCTGCCATGAGCAGAGCAGCTTTCCTCCACCAAACCCTTCCACCATGATGTTCTACTTCACCTCAAACCCACAGCAATGGATCCCACTGATTATGGACTGAACCTCAGAAACCATGAGTCCAAAATAAACTTTTCCTCCTTGAAGTTGTATTTATTAGGTATTGTGATCACAGTGACAAAGCAAAGTTGACTAACACAGGGGCCAAGGTAGATTATTGACTTTTTTTTTGGAGGGGGGAGTACTGGAGATTGAACACAGGGGCACTCAACCACTGAGCCATATCCCCAACCCTATATTTTTTAAAATTATTTTTAGTTGTAGATGGATACAATATCTTTTTTTATTTATTTTTATGCAGTATGGAGGATCACACCCAGTGCCTCACCTATACGAGGCAAGTTCTTTACCACTGAACTACAACCCCAGCCCCCCAGCCCTATTTTATATTTTATTTAGAGACAGGGTCTCACTTGAGTTGCTTAGCGCCTTTGGCTGAGGCTGGATTTGAATTTGTGATCCTCCTGCCTCAGCATCCCAAGCTGCTGGGATTATAGGCATACACTACCATGCCTGGCTTTGACTTATTTTTTTAGTACTGGGAATTGAACCCAGGGCCTTGCAAGTGCTCTACCATGAGCTACATCCCCAGGCCAGTTTTAAATTTTTTTTTTTTAAGAGAGAGAGAGAGAGAGAGAGGGAGAGAATTTTTAATATTTATTTTTTAGTTCTCGGCGGACACAACATCTTTGTTGGTATGTGGTGCTGAGGATCGAACCCGGGCCGCACGCATGCCAGGCGAGCGCGCTACTGCTTGAGCCACATCCCCAGCCCCAGTTTTAAATTTTATATGGAGACAGAGTCAAAGTTGTGATCCTCCTGCATAGCTGGAATTACAGGCCGGCACCACCACATTTAGCTGATTATTGACTTTTGAAAGCCAAATAGGAATTGGCCAGGTAAAACAAGGGTTTCAAATGGGGAAAGGTTTTCAAAGAGAGGTGTCCTTGTATGCAAGGAAGGAAACTGAAAGTTCTTGGGACATTTGGGAAATTCCTAATTTAACTATGATGCTAATGAAAAGTGCTCATGAGAACATGGCCTAGTGAAATTCTTGAACGATTTAGCAGATGTGAGATCATAATGAACTTTGTGTGCCATGCTAACTGTTCATAATTATTATCCTGTGGGTACTGGGAAGATGTTAAAAAGCTCTATGTAGAAGAGTTAATTAGATTTGCATGGTAGTAAGATCATCTGAGAAAGAGTGAGGGATGTGGACTGGATTGGAGGAAGGCAGGCCCATTAAAAGAGAATGTACTCAAGTTTCCATCATTACAAATATCCATCTGCCAGTGGCTGTGACCAAGAACTTCTGTTGCCATACATGATTTGCGTATTACTCTTTTTTTTGCAGGGGTGGGGTGCTGAGGATTAAACCCAGAGGTGTTTAACCACGGAGTCACATCCTCAGCCCTTTTTATTTTTTATTTTGAGACAGGGTCTTGCTAAGTTGCTTAGGACCTTGCTAAGTTGCTGAGACTAGTTTTGGACCTGGATCCTTCTCCCTCAACCTCTGGAGTCACACCTGGGTGTCTATTATTCTTACCAAAGCTCAACCTAGGCTGGGGATGGGGCTCAGTGGTAGAGTGCTTGCCAGGCATGTGTGTAAGTCCTGAGTTCCAACCCTGGTACTGGTGGTTAGAGAGGGAATCTAGTCTATTTTGCCTTCAAGGACATGGTTTCAACAAATTTCTTTTATTGACTCCTTTATCGGCAATTTTCCCTATAGTATCAGCATACAAACATGCTGTTATCCTAAAGAAAATCTCTTGGCCTCTCCCAACCCTACTACTTTCCCATTTTCCTGCTCCACTTTGCATTAAAACTTCAGAGTCAGGCTGGGGTTTTAGCTCAGTGGTAGAGTGCTTGTCTAGCACGTGTGAAGTTTGATCCTCAGCACCACATTAAAAATAAATAAATAAAGGCATTGTGTCCACCTACAAATAAAAAAAAATTAAAAAACAAACAAACTTCATAATACAACCTTTTCCTCTCTCTTTTTTCTTGGAAATACTCTAATCAGGTTTTCGCCTTCTTGTTCCACCTTTCTTATTAAGGTTTCTGAAGGCTCCACTTTGCATTGTTGTACATAAAGAGCACTCTGAACCTGCCTTTTTTTTTTTTTTTTTTGGTACTGGGGATTGACCCCAGGGCCTTAGTGCATGGACAAGCAGTCTACCATTGAGCTACATCCCCAGGGCATAAGAAGCACTCAGTTTACTTTTCCTACCAACTGCATTTGACACAATTGATCACTTTCTTCATCTGAAACTCAGTCATTTCTTGCCTTCCAGGATTCCACACTCTCTTAATCTTCCTCTTAACAATGGAGATTATTTTGCCGTCCTTTATTGTTGGTTTCTCCTTATCAACCTGAACTTTAACATTAGAGTACCCTGGACCCTTGCCTCTTGAATTCTCCACTTATACTCCCTTTTTTTCCTTGATCTAACTGAATCCAATGGCTTTAAAGATACCACTGATAGCCAGGTGCAGTGGTACACACCTGAAATCCCAGCAACTCGGGAGGCTGAGGCAAAGGATCACAAGTTTGAAGCCAGCCTAGGCAATGTAGCAAGACTGTGTGTGAAAAATAAAAATAAAAAAGAATGAGGATGTGGTAAAACAGTAGTGGTAAAATTCCCCTAGGTTCAATCCTCACTTATACACACACACACACACACACACATATATATATTTGACAGCACGTAGATACACACACACACACACACACATCTCATTTTATTGCACTTTGTTTTATTGTGCTTCACAGGTACTTTTTTTTTTTTTTAACCAATTGAATTTCTGTGGCATCTCTGCATCTATCAAGTATGTTGGTACCATTTTACCAACATTTTGTTTTCACTTTGTATGTCTCTGTGTCATGTTTTGGTAATTCTTGGAATATTTCAAACTTTTTTTATTATTATTTTATCTATGATGATTATTGAACCTTTCTTCCTTTCTTCCTTCCTTCCTTCCTTCCTTTCTTTCTTTCTTTCTTTCTTTCTTTCTTTCTTTCTTTCTTTCTTTCTTTCTTTCTTCTTTTTTTTTTGGTGCTGGGGATTGAACCCAGGACCTTGTTCCTGCAAGGCAAGCAGTCTACCAACTGAGCTATATCCCCATCTCTGATTATTTATTTATTTATTTATTGGGTACCAGGGATTGAGCTCAGGAGCACTCAACCACTAAGCCACATCCCCAGTCTTTTTTTGTATGTTATTTAGAGACAGGGTCTCACTGAGTTGCTTGGTGCCTCGCTGTTGCTGAGGCTGGTTTTGAACTCATGAACCTCCTGTCTCAGCCTCCTGAGCCGCTGGGATTATAGGCATATGCCACTGTGCCTGGCTATTATTTTGGAATCCAGAGATTGAACTCAGGGGACTCAATCACTGAAACACACCCCAGACCTATTTTGTGTTTTATTTAGACACAGGGTCTCATTGAGTTGCTAAGTGCCTCGCTTTTGCTGAAGCTGGCTTTGAACTTGTGATCTTCCTGCCTCCGCCTCCCTAGCTGCTGGGATTATAGGCATGTGCTATCGCGCCTGGGCTGATTATTCATCTTTGAAGTTAGTAATATAATAGTGGAAATTGAACTCAGGGTCTTGGACACTGAGTTACATCCCAGTCCTTCTATTTTTGCTTTTTAAATTTTGGGATAGGATCTTGGTGAACTGGCCTGGCTAGACTCCATCTTGCAGTTCTCATGCTTCAGCCTCTTGAGAAGCTGGGATTATAGGCATATATCTCTGTCCAGCTGATGTTCCTATTTTAATAACAGGTTTGGGGCTATAAAATATGTGCTCATTTAAGATGGTGAACTTAAATCAATAAATGTTGTTTGTGTTCTGACTACACCATCCACTGGCTCTTTCCCCATCTCTCTTCCTCTTTGTGGGCCTCCCTATTTATTGAGACACAACAACATTGAAATTAAGCCAATTGATAACCATACCATTGCCTATAATTATTCAAGTGAAAGGAAGGGTTACACATCTCTCATTTTAAATTATAAGCAATAAATGATGAAACTTAGGGAGTAAACCATGTTCTTACCACATGCTCCCCTACAGGACTCTGTAATCAAAAAGGCCATCACCAGATTTGGTCCCTTGATTTTGCATCTCTAGAACTATGAGCCACCATAAACCTTGATTCTTTATTAAATTGCCCAATTCAAGTATTTCATTATAGTAATGGAAAAACAAATGCATTGCTTTTGCTACACTTAATATGAAAGGGAATGGTTAATCTCGTTGTTATAAAACAACTTATCTTTTTAGGTTAAGGCAATATTTGTAATGAGCTTTGGTTTGGTGTAGCTTTAGCAAGCTACCACATTGCCCAGCTTTGTGAAATGCAGTAAAGTTTTTTAGGTGCTAATGGAGCAGATGGAGAGTACTTAAATGTACTCATAAATTTCAATTGTTAGTAAAAATACATATGTAATAAAAAGTGTCTCCAGATAGATGTCCTCTAATTTTTGGTGTATAGTCTTTAATTTTTTTTTCTAAACATAAATCTGTCCTATTATTGGTTTTAAAGGTGTCTTAAATCAAAAAAGAGAATACTTCACATAATATTTTATGAATTCCTTTTTTTCCCTAACAATTTATCATGATCATTTTCCCATGTCAATAAATTTACCTTTATAAGTATAAATATTAATGGCTGATTAGTTTTTCATACTATTTGGATATTTCAAATGTATTTCATATGTTTGGATATTTCAGTTATATTCATTTTTAAGAGTATTTATTTATTTTTACTGTTTTTTAATATTTGGGGATTGAACTCAGGGACTCTCTACCACTGAGCTATATCCTAGTCATTTTTGTTGTTGTTGTTGTTTGTGTGTATTTTGGTTTTGACTTTTATTTTAAATTAATTTTTTAAAAAAATAAATGACAGTGGAATGCATTACAATTCTTATTACACATATACAGCACAATTTTTCATATCTCTGGTTGTATTTAAAGTAAGTTGACACTAATTCCTGCCTTCATACACGTACTTTGTATAATGGTGCCCATCACATTCCATCATCCTTGCTAATCCTCTGCCCCCTCTGTTTCCCTCCCACCCCTCTGCCCTATCTGGTCTATTCCTCCCAAGCTCCCCCTCCCTACCCCACTGTGAATCAGCTTCCTTATATCAGAGAAAACATTCAGCATTTGTTTTTTTTAATCCCAGTCATTAAAAATTTTTTTTTGTTTGTAGCTGTGGATGGACAGAATGCCTTTATTTTATTTGTTTTATTTTTTAATGTGATGCTAAGGATCAAGTCCAATGCCTTACACATGCTAGGCAAGCAAGTGCTCTGCCACTGAGCTATATAGCCCAAGCTCCTACTCTTTTTTGTTTGCATTTTATTTTTATTTTTTGGTGCAGGGGATTGAACTCAGCGGTGCTCTTCCGCTGAACTATATCCTCAGCCCTTTTTATTTTTATTTTTTTATTTTGAGACAGGGTCTTGTTAAATTCCTTAGGGCTTCATTAAGTTGCTGAGGCTGGCTTTGACTTGTGATCCTCTTGCCTCAGCCTCCCAAACTGCTGGTATTACAGGCATGTGCCGCTGAGCCAGGATCTGAGAAACTTTTGATTGTCTAGTACTTAAAAGTAATTCTTCTGGATATAGTGGTGCACATCTGTAATCCTAGCCATTTTGGAGGCTTAGGCAGAAGGATTGCAAGTTTGAGACCAGCCTTAGTAATTTAACAATACCTTGTCTTTACATAACAAATAAATAAATAAATAAATAAATAAATAAATAAATAAATAAATAAATAAATTTTTAAAATGGAGATGTAACTCAGTGGTAGTGTGCTTTTGGGGTTCCATTTGCAGTAGCACAATTTAAAAAGGTGTCTCAGACTATTAAAATTTCCACAGAGGTTGAGAAAGAAATGGATGTCATTTATGGGTTCAAAACTTTTTAAGAGTTTAAATCAGTTTTTTAGAGAGGAATGGAATGAGAGAGAGAATCATGTTGTTATAGGAATGTGTTTTGTTTCAGAAGGTATTTAAATGCTCTGACGTAAAGGCACTCAGTGCGGGAAGTTCAAGGGCAGAGAACTGAAGGCATCTGTTTCTGAATTACTTTGAAGCTGAGGTCATGACCACTTTAACCTCAAGCAGATTTTGTTTTCTTTTTTCCTTCCTTCCTTTCATTCCCCCCGCCCCCAATCTGGGCATTGAACCAAGGTGCATTTTACCACTGAGCTACATCCTCAGCCTTTTTTACTCTGTAAAATTTTGAGCCCAGGTTCTCACTAAGTTGCTAAGGCTGGCCTTGAACTCCTGATCTTCTTGTATAGCCTCTCCAGTTTCCAGGATTGCAGGCCTGTGCCACTACACCCCACCCATTTTTTCTTTTCTTACATAGAGAGATAAAATGCATTAATTTGCCTCTAAATATCCTGTTTTATTAAGTTTTATAGAAAGGCAATGAAAACAGGGGCTGGGTTTGTGGCTCAGCGGTAGAGTGCTCGCCCAGCACGGCGAGGCCCTGGGTTTGATCCTCAGTACCACATTAAAATAAATAAACTAGTTAAAGATATTGTATCCAACTACAACTAAAAATATATATATAAAATATAAAAAAAAAGAAGAAAGACAATGTGATCATAATTGTCACTGAACTTCAAATTCAGGACAGTGGTTACCAGTGCCAGATAGAGAGGAGTATATTTTTTTGGAATAAGAAAATTAGGCTGGGGATATAGCTCAGTTGGTAAAGTGCTTGTCTCACATGCACAAGGCCCTGGGTTCAATCCCCAGTACCACCACCACCAAAAAAAAAAAGATGTTCAGTTACAAATTTTGGGACTGGGAATGTAGCTCAAGCAGTAGCACGCTCACCTGGAATGCATGCCACCAGTGTTCGATCCTCAGCACCACATACAAACAAAGATGTTGTGTCCGCAGATAACTGAAAATTAAATATTAAAAAAAAATTCTCTCTCTCTCTCTCTCTCTAAAAAAAAGAAAAAAGAAAATTAAAGTTCCCATTAGTGAGACACATTATAAAAGCAACACAAACCATTAGAAGAAAATTTTCAAGGTCACCTTAAAGAAAAAGTATATAATATTACTTCTTTGTTATTTAATTGAAGCTAATTGCATAACTAAACTAAGTATGTGAGTTGGGGGTGGGCCTAAGGGAAGTTTAGGAAGGTGGAGTTCTCAAAGTAAACTGAGCCTTCCTTCCACAAGTATTTATGGAAACTTACATTACTATCTGAAGTGAGAAAAATCAATGTTAAAGCATTTATTCTACTAGTGAAGGGTAGATCTAAGATTTAAATCCACTACAGGGTTTTGCTTCACTGAAAATGTGGCATAGCTCCATTCAGTCCATCCCCTTAGCACAAATATTTATGAAACACTGATTATGCTCAAGGCATTTTGCCAGAGACTCTGTGGGACATATGATGAATCAGACATTGTGTAGTGGTAGAAAGAGATGTACTCTGGTGGAAATACACGCCCTTAAGTCCTGAGCAAGAGACACTGAACAATTATGGCACCCAGCAATGACTTGCACCGCTGGGATGAGGAGGCAGGCTGCAGGAGTAGGCGTTACCCTGGGGTTGAGTTACACTCACCTGTTCCTTTGTAATCCTACTCCTTGTCTCATTTGAATGGCTTCTCCCCAATAAAAGTGGGTTCGAGGCTTGCTCTTTCTTTCTTTCTTTTTTTCTTTTTTTTTTTAGAATTTTAATATATATATATATATATATATATATATATATATATATATATATATATATATATATATATATATATATATAAGTTCTCGGCAGACACAACATCTTTGTATGTGGTGCTGATGATCGAACCCGGGCCCCACGCATGCCAGGCAAGCGTGCTACCGCTTGAGCCACATCCCCAGCCCCCGCCCTCTCCCCCTCCCTCTCCCCCTCCCTCTCCCCCTCCCTCTCCCTCTCCCCCTCCCTCTCTCTCTCTCTGCCTGCTTTGCCTCCTTTGTGAGAGCTGGGTCAAAGGAGCCATCACAGAACCCAAAGAAAAAGGTATTTCTCTGTCTCTATGTGGTTATTTTGTGCCAGTCCAGTTCACCTGGAGTGACTCTGATTGATTTAGTTGTGTGTGACGATACTTTGGCATCATACGGACTGGTTTGAGTTCAAGCTTCTTGGATACATAGCTTTTTTTTTTTTTTGGCGGGGGGGGGTACTGGGGATTGAACCCAGAGGTGCTTAAACACTGAGCCACATCTCCTTGGCCTTTTTTACTTTTTTTTTCCCCCTCAAAGCTCTATTTGTATTTTATTTAGAGACAGGCTGGCTTTGAACTGGTGATCCTCCTGAAAATCTTGTGACTGATTTGGGTCATGAGTTTTGATTTGATATGGATTGGTTGAGATGTGGGAGACAGATGACTAAGGCAGAGAAGTCTCCATGACTTCTCTAGATCATGTGAGTAGAGGTTTACAGCAAGAGAGCAAATAAGGTTGTGTTAAGGTTTAGATCTACAGCATCCTCCCTAAAGCTCAGGTGTTGGAAGAATGGTTCTCAATTCTACAAGGTTTAGCAGTCGGATCTT
This sequence comes from Spermophilus citellus, assembly GCF_964194105.1. Lineage (NCBI taxonomy): Eukaryota > Metazoa > Chordata > Mammalia > Rodentia > Sciuridae > Spermophilus > Spermophilus citellus. Next base: position 85,772,214 of record NC_138198.1, read on the forward strand.
TAGGAAATGATTAGGTCATGAGGACTTTGGTCTCATAGGTGGATTAATACATTTGATGATAATCCAGTGGACTTTTGGAAGATGGGACATGGAAGAAGCAGATCACTGGGGGTGTGCTCTGGTGGGCTTCATCTTCTTTCCCAGACCCTCCCACCATTATTTCTCTTTCCACATTAAAATAAATAAATTAATTAAAGATATTGTATCCAACTATAACTAAAAAATAAATATAAAAAATATGAAATATAAAAAGAAGAAGAAGGCACTCAGTTAGTGCGCCAAGTTCAAGGGCAGAACTGTGAAGACCTGGGCAGCTTCATTTGCTATGCTCTTCCACCATGATGTTGCTTCCTTGAAGGCCGCTAACCATGTCCTGAATCCTCTGAAACTCTGAGTCAAAACAAAATTTTCCTCCTCCAAGTTGTTCTTGTTCAGGTAGTTTGGTCACTGTGAGGAAAAGCTAACACAAACTATAAATGTCAGGTTGCCCATTGTCTTAGTGGTTTGGGCTGCTGGGACAAAAATACTATAAACTCATTAGCTTATAAACAAATTTATTTTTATAGAGGTACTGTGGCTGCATGCCTGTATTCCCAGCAGCTCAGGTAGCTGAGGCAGGAGGATTGCAAGTTCAAAGCCAGTCGGAGTACTTTAGCAAGGTCCTGAGCAACTAAGTGAGAACTTCTCTCAAAAAGGGCTGAGGATGTGACTCAGTGGTGAAGCACCCCTGGGTTCTATCTCTGGTACTTAAAAAAAAAATTCTCAGAGTTCTGGAGGTGGGAAGTTCAAGATAAAGGGAATTTGGTGTTGGGTGAGGGGGGGGGGTGGTTGTTCCTAGAATGATGGTCCTTTCATTGCAACTTAACCTCACTTGGTGGAAGTGATAAACGATCTCTAACAGGTCTCTCTCTCTCTCTCTCTTTTTAAACTATTTCTTTATTTGCTTAATTTAATTTTAACTGATAAGTAATAATTATACAATTGTGGGTGACAAGGTGATAATCTGAGTTATGTACACAATGCAGGATGATTGCTAATTAATTCATACTTAGAATTTTTGTGGTGGATGGGTAGGTTCTCTCTGTCTCTTTTTTTTTAAGTTTTTAAAATAGTTGTAGATGGACAGCATGTCTTTATTTAATTTGTTTCAATTTTTAATGTTGTGCTAAGGATCGAACCCAGTGCCTTACACATGCTAGACAAGTGCTCTTCCACTGAGCTGCAGCCTCAGCCCCTAGGTTCCCTCTTAAAAGGAACTCAAGATTTAATTGCCTCCCAAAGGCCCCCAGCTCCTGATACCATAAGATTTCAACATATGAACTTTGGGGGAACACATTTTCCAGCATAACACCTGTCTACTTGCAAAATCTCCCTTCAGGATAGCGTTATGTCTTGCAAACATATACTATTACCACAAAGGTCTGAAACCAAGGCATCTTCTCTGACTACCTTAAGAAGGGGCACTTTTTTCCATAATTGAATCTTAGAATTGGTTCCTACAAGGAACACTGTTTTATTGATAGAACTTAAGATCTTAGAATTTGTGTATGTGAGAATCAAAAGTCACTGACTGTTTCTTAGGAGACAGGCATACAATTTAAATAAGTTTAGAGGTGACAGAGGCATATATAAAGCAGCATATATAAAGAGAGGAAGAAACAAAATTTTCATTTTAGATTTAAGTAGTTCTACTCTAAAGCGATATGAAAATAAGCACGTTTTACGGACGATAACTTTATACACTGTTCTTATTTTCATAATGTCAACCTCAATGTTAATTTTAGCGACGCTTTTGCGTGAAGCTGCAGAGAAACCCTGAAGAAGTGCGACTGAGTTCTTGATGAATTACACTTCCAAAACTAGTCCTCTACATTTTTCCCTTAAAAAGCGTGGGGGGAAATCTAGTTTAGGCTTCTTGTTCGCACCGACACCTAGGAGAGGACCGCGGAGGCCGCAGTTTGCCCCTCACACGTGACAAGCTTTAGGTAACCTGCCCCTCCATCCTCCCGATTCTGGGGAAGATTCTAACGCCCTTTCGAGCCGTCCCTCATGACGTCACGAGCGCGATTCCGCTCCGTGGCCAATCAGGCAGCCGGATTCCGGGGAAACCCGGGGTGGCGGCGGCGGCCTGGGCGCCTGCGCGAGGTCTCCGCGTGGCTATATAAACATGGCTGGCGTGGCCGCGCAGCCGGCCCGTCCGGAGCGCGCGTAGGGGGCTCCGGTGCTGCTCTGGGTCTGTAGTTTTGAAGTTTCTGGCGGGGGAACTACCGCGTAGTTAGGTTCGGAAGTGAGAGCCCGAGTGACGCCCTTCCGGGAGCTGTGCGTCCGGGCTCAGCTGCAGCTGGATCGGAGGCTGAGGCGCCGGGCTGAGCCGGCGCACGTGTGAGTGCCCCTGAGGAAGCGGCGAGCGCCTGTGCGGGTGTTGCTGCCCCGGCTCGCGCGGACGGGAGGCAGATCTGGGACGCGCGGCTGCTGCTGCCTAGCCCGCGCTCACCACCGATTTCTCTGCCGCGGCCCCTGAGCCTTTCCCCAGCGATGCTGTGGAGCCAGAACTGCGCTGGAGTCGGCGTGTCAGACCTCTCCTCACCTCAGCTCCCGGAACGGCAGCGCCGTAGCTGCCGCTGATCCCTCGGGGTGATGCCCGCGGGCCTCAGCGAATCGTCCGGTGCCGCTCCTCCGGTTGTTGGGGGCGCCTCGGGGACCGTGACTATGGCCCCTACCGGAGCTCTGCCGGTCCGGGTGGAGAGCACCCCGGTGGCCCTGGGCGCCGTGACTAAGGCTCCTGTCAGTGTCTGCGTGGAGTCCACGGCGTCCCAGCCCCTGCGGTCCCCCGTGGGGACCCTAGTGACCAAAGTGGCTCCTGTCAGTACTGTACCTAAACTCAGTGGCCCTAGGCTGCCTGCTCCCCAGATCGTCACCGTGAAAGCCCCCAGCGCCACTACGATCCAGTTGCCTGCTAATTTGCAGCTTCCTCCAGGTAGGTTGATCACTCCTTCCAGCCTTACCCTTGGGTCCTGCCTGCAGTGATTCGGGAATCGTCGCAGCGCCGGATTGCTCTTTCCTGCTCGCAGCTCTCAGAAACTCTGAACCAAGAAAACCTTTCATAATCTTGACTTTGCAGTGAGTGTCCAGGAAGCAGCCTTTTGGGCAGTGATTTGGCTTTACAATTAAATATAACCTTTTTGTATCATTATAGCATTTTATATTTAAGAAGAGAATCTTTTCACCTAAGTGACAGTCAAAGCTGTCAGAAGGGCTCTTGAGGCACTGGTGCCTAGGTAGAGGAGATTAGGGATGGCTAAAGTTAATTTTCACTCGAAGAAAGGATCAGTTTATATTTTCATCCGTTTAGATTATGTTGTAAAAAGAAGTCTTTTTAAAAAGTTCTCGGGGGTATGACTGAAATAGAATTTTAAATGTAAGCAAGTCAGAATAAGTTTATAGTTTTCTGGTATCAGAAAACAAATGCTGCTTCCCGCACAGCCTTCAGATATGTAATGATTTTAACTTTCGGTCAGAAGAATTCCTCTCCTGGGGAACAAGCTCCAGAATTGACAAATAGATCAGAGATACGCGATTATTATACTTGAAGGGGTGTTCGAATCCTGATAATGAGGATTTGCTTTTTATCCTAGGGCTTATTACTTTGTCAGGCTGTTTTTCAAGATTTACTCAAAGGTTTTGCTTTGTGATAATTCATGTTGTAAATGTGCTGAGTGAAATTTGAGTGTTCTACCTCTGTCTCATCAATCCAAAGTTTCTTGGAATTTGTCTTCTATTAATTTTGCTTAGCAAAAATTGGATCTCTGGGGTTGCGGTTGTGGCTCAGTGGTAGTGTGCTTGCCTAGCATGCTTGAGGCACTGAGTTTGATTCTCAGCCTCACATACAAATACATTAAAAAAAAAAAAGGTCCATCAACAACTAAAAAATATTTTTTAAAAAATTGGATCTCTGATCTGGTAGCTCTAAAAAAATCCCTGGAGCCCAGAGAAACTTTCATAATCTTGACTTAGATGGTAAAGAAGTGGAAGCATTGATTCAAAAGATTACTTTAGCATCCTGTGGCAAAAGAACAGTAGCTTTTTTTTTTTTTTTTCTTTCTTTTCTTTTGTAGCTACTGCTCTATTTGGTCAAGAACATCATGGGCAGATTGTGTTCTTCACATTTAATGAAATGCTTTTTTTCCTTTTGTATAGTACAGGAGGTCCCTACATTTGTTAAGGCTGTATGCAGCACTGGCTACATTATTTGCTAGTTCTAAATTGTCATCCATCATGTAATCTTAAAGTAGTTATGAGTATGTTTGAATGAAATTATTCCCTAGTTTGTTAAAATATAAATCCCTGCCTAGTCACTGAAGTTTGTTTAGAAATGGTCAGAAAAAAAATGTTAAATAGAAAAAACTGTCAAGAATGAAAACTTGCTGGCGAGTCAGAACAAATCACTTATTGAGGTCCCACTGTGCTAGGCAATTTAAATACATTATTATTATTATTATTATTATTATTATTATTTATTCATTGGCTGTACTAAGTAAGTAGTAAATTTGGAAAGAGGTCTCTAAGGGTAAATAATTTGCCCAAAGCCAGGCAATTTATAGGAGTCAAGGGATTTGAATTCAGATCTGTTTAACTCTACTCTTTTCACAACACTATACTTAACCACATTTTTTTTTAAAGAGAGAGTGAGAGAGAGGAGAGAGAGAGAGAGAGAGAGAGAGAGAATATTTAATATTTATTTTTTTAGTTCTCAGCGGACACAACATCTTTGTTGGTATGTGGTGCTGAGGATCGAACCCGGGCCGCACGCATGCCAGGCGAGCGCGCTACCGCTTGAGCCACATCCCCAGCCCTTAACCACATTTTTTTACAACATGCCTCATTGAGTATCAGTGCTGAAGGTGAGATAGAATTTTAGAGGCTAATCTTCTGTTTTATACATCAAAAAACCAAAACTGAAACTTGCTTGAGTTGAATAGCTGCAAACTAAGTCCACAGTTTAAATATGTTTATATCATAATACTAAAATATTTTACACTATTGACCATAGAGAAACCCCCAAGAAGAGAGGAGACAGTTTGTTCTTAGGAATTATGAGCTTACAGAGGAGGTTGGGAGGTACTTTAAAGAGCTGCTTTTGAGAATTTCTACTGATATGTAGCATAAGAACCAGTAGTTGAAAAATTTAATGGAAATATTGATTAAAGTAACTTAGATTATGAATCCTGCACCATTTCTCTTATGTACTGAGGATTAGTGGTTTATTTCTCAATATATGTCAGTTCTTAATTTTCCAAGGTAATGAATAAGCATTTGATTTCTTGTTCATTTCCTCTGAGCAGAACTGGTTTTAAAAAATACACATATGCACCACAGATTTTTCCAGGGAGCAGGGGCTGGAAATAATGTGTGTGTGTGTGTGTGTGTGTGTGTGTGTGTGTGAGAGAGAGAGAGAGAGAGAGAGAGAGAAGTGGGGCACTGTCAGGAAATGAAAGAGTTTTGATAATATTTTCAGTCTTTTTTTGTGAGCATGTGGAATATTAGACCCAACTGTGGCCCTTCTCTTTTTGGTATTCTGTATCTCTTCTGCAAATTGTGTGAAAGAGATAAATAAAGACTTAATTGCTTCTTTTATATCATAAACTGTGATAAATTCAACATGACTGTCATACTGGTGAAGCATTTGAGGTTGTTTTCATGCTGAGGCGGGGCATAGAGTTTGCATCTTCTTTCTCAGATTCTTGAATAAGCTGGATAAGCTGTTTCCACTTTAGCTTTTTTGTTTGTTTCCACTTTAGCTTTATCAAAGGGATATAGCCTATAGGATCATCAACTGCATAGTTGGCCTGCTGCTGCTGGACTTGGTTGAAATCAGGGTGCCATCCCCTGTGTGGATTCCAAAGGCTGTACAATCAGCTTATAGCCACAGTGTCAATGGCATTATTTTTTCTATGGATTGTCATCCTCTTGGTAGAAACTGCTGGAAATTCTTTAGGTTGTCCCACTCAGATGCTGTACTTTCAAGACCATATATTATTTATTATTATTGTTACTAATTCTTTTAATTAATTTTTGGTACTGGAGATTGAATCCAGAGTTGCTTAATCTCTGAGCTCCATCCCCAACCTTTTTTTTTTTTTTTTTTTTTTGAGACAGGATCTCACTAAGTTGCTCAGAGCCTCTGTAAGTTACTTAGAAGCTGGTCTCAAACTTGCGATTCTCCTGCCTCAGCCCCAACATAGGATTATAGGAGTGCACCGCTGTGCCTGGCTAGTTTATTTTATTAAAATACCTAGTTTATTATTACTTCCTTTTTTGATTATGAATTCCTTAGAATTTATAACACCTTATCACTTTATTATTTCTAGGGTCTAGTAAAGTTAATTGGCTCAGAGAAGGCAGCTAAATATTTGAAGGTAGATCTACATGGAGAGAGTAGGGAGCAATAGGGCTAGAGCCCCTAGGATGCTGAGGGGCATCACAATTATGAGTGTGTTGGGTTTTGATTTCTTAGCTTATTCTGATTAAAAGCATTGTCTGCTCATGTTTTTAAAAATTACTGAAATGTAATCCCCTTGTCACTAGAGTATTAACAATTTTACTGTGCCTTTTTCGTTGTTAGTATTTGTAAATATTTCTCATTTTTTCCAACTGCATAGGAGTAGTTCTTTGTATTATTATTTTGACCACTTCCCTATTCCTAGGCATTGATATTGTGTGTGTACTTTCTGTGATTACAATGATGCTGTAATAAATACCTTTGTATGTTTTTGTGTAATTTTGTACATATATAATTATAGGATAAATTACAACAGGTATTGCCAATTTTACCCCCAAAATGTTTAAACACATAATCAATAATGTTAATATTTAATTTTTAAAAAGCTACCCAGAGAATCTAAGAAGTCATATTCAGATTTAATCATAAGAGTAGTAGTTGAGCCTTTTAACTGAGTGAGGGAATGAAGAGTTTGTAGAGAAACAGGGGCTGGACAGTGAGACTATGATATGGATTTGTTACTTATATGAATAACTAAGTATGCCTAAGAGGGCTCTTAGCTTGAAGTCAAGTAGGCATATAATATTTAGTAGGCCAGAAGATTCAGTGTAGGATCACAGAGTAAAGACTAGGTGGTGTACTAATGAAGTTTGTGGATAACAAGGAGTTTGAGGGAGTAGCCTCTTGGGAAAAGTAGTGGAGTGTACAATAAAGGACAGAACATTGCCCTTGGAGTGAACCGACTGGGGTTTGAATTCTAGCTCTACCACTTAATAGCTTTGTGGTCTTTGGCAAGTTTATTAACCTCATTCTTCATGTCAGATTCTTACTTCTAAAATGAGACTTCTTCCTGGAGTACCAGAAGGAATAAGTAAAATAGTACATAGCAGGGCTTGCATGTCACAGAACTATAGAAAACAGGTATATTAGGAATGTTCTGAATATTTCAAGAACCTGCAAAGCTGTTGGGGATTGCTTTTCTTTTCTTTCCTTTCTCCCCCCCCCCCTTCTTGAATCCAGGACCTTGTGTATGCAAGGCAAGCAGTCTACCAACTGAGCTATGTCCCAAGCCCCCTGCATAGCATTTGGTTCTCAGTACTCTGAGGTTGCTATTTATCAGCATCCACCAAATTCTCAACAGTCTAAAAAAATCTATCTTTAAATAATCTCAGTGTGTACCCACCCCCATTTTGGCTGGGGGGACATTAGAAAATTATTTTTGTTGTATGGAATTTGGAGAAGAGAAAAATTATTGTCCTTCAAAATACTTTGAGTCTATTTTTAATCTCTGTTTTTTAAATGTCAGCTTTATTGAGGTATAGTTTTTGTTACTAAAAAATAAAGGAACCCATTTATAGTGGGTGTTGAAAAATTTGATAAAGGTGCAGCCACCATTGTAAGCAAGATATAGTACATTTCATTCTCAAAAACTTTTAGTCTCTTTGGGAAAAAGAATGTATGCATTCCTTTTCTGATTTTACATAACTGGAATTCTATGATGCCATCCATATATCCTCATTTTCACTTACCATTGCATAGTGACAATTTTGTTACAAACTCAAAAGTTTAATTTTGAATCTGTTATTAATTATTTCCTGATTGTCTGCTTAGGTTGCTTTTTTGTTATTATTGTTAAAAAAATAAATGTAAGCCAGACAATTTTGTATTTAGGTTGTGATGTGTGTCTTTGTTGGGACAGATAAGAAAATTGGAAATTCTGGGGCTAGGGTTGTGGCTCAGCGGTAGCACCCAGCATGTTTGAAGCCCTGGGTTCAATCCTCAGCACCACATATATATAAATAAGTAAAATAAAGGTATTGTCAGCTATAACTAAAAAATATTTATTAAAAAAAATTGGGGCTGGGGATGTGGCTCAAACGGTAGTGCGCTCGCCTGGCATGCGTGCGGCCCGGGTTCGATCCTCAGCACCACATACAAACAAAGATGTTGTGTCCGCCGAAAACTAAAAAATAAATATTAAAAAAATTCTCTCTCTCTCTCTCTCTCTTAAAAAAATAAAAAATAAATAAATAAATAAATTGGAGATTCTGAGTTAAGGCATTATGACTAAAGCTTTCAGTGAATTTTTTACTTACTAATACATTTCAGCACTAACTAGATGCTGGGTTGGTTTTATGCTGAGTACCATAGATACAATAGTAAATAACGTAGGCCCAATTTTTCTCCTGGAAAACGAATACATTTCCTGAATTTCCATAGATACTCTAGGCTGACTTCTTTTCAACACTCTGATTTCCAATAGCAAATATGGAAATAAAAAAGAAGTAGAAATCACCTGACATCTGATTAGTCTATTTTTTTTCTTTTGTTACTGGAATTGAACTCAGAGGCCCTTTAATAATGAATCACATCCCCAGCCTTTTATATTTTATATTTTGAAATAGGGTCTCACTAAGTTGTCTAGGGTCTCACTAAATTTCTGAGGCTGTCTTTTCATTTGCAGTCTTCCTGTCCAAAACTTCCGAGGTCTAGGATTACATACAGGTAGAGGCCATCGTGCCCAGCTTTTTATTAGTCTACTTTTAGAAATGAAATTTAAAGGAGATAAACAAAAGCTCTGCTTTGGCAAATCAGCTGTGTAAATGAAGGATAGAGAGATGTACTATAACTAATAGCAACCTAAGTTAAAACTTATTGATTTGATTTTTTTCTTTCATTTACTTAATTTAGAAAATGACGGGAAAAGGGAAATTAAAGTGACTTTAAGTTCAGTGAAGGAAACTATGACATGTGAAAAATTAAAGGAATTGGGTCCATGGTCCCTGAGGAAGAAAACAACTTAGAATATGTTAGCAGCATCTAATTCTTTGTCTGGAAATGAAAGAAGTCTACTTTTGTGTGGATCTCAGAAGGGACCCTCACATCTATGTATATTAATGAACAACACATGTGTTTATATTAAAGAAAGGCTTTGTGTCCCCGACCTGTATGTTGTTTTTTTAAGAAATCTATTCACAGTATTTCTTCTTGAATCAGTTTCAGTAGTTTGTATGTTTCTAAGAATTTGTCTATTTCATTGAAATTCTCTAATTTATTGGTTTACAAATGTTCATAGTCTCCCCTATATTATGCTCCTCATTTCTACCAATTTAGCAGTAATGCCGTGTCTTTTATTCCTGATTTCAGTGGTTTCTGAGTCTTCTTTTTTTCTTACATTTTAATTTTGTCATTTTTGTCGATCTTTTCAAACAGCCAACTTTTGGTTTAATGAATTTTTCTCAGTTGTTTTTCTGTTCTTTATTTTATTCACCTCTGCTCTTTTTTAAAAAAATATTTTTAAAATTGTTGATGGATCTTTATTTTATTTATTAGTATGTGGTGCCGAGAATTGAACCCAGTGCCTCTTGCATGCCTGGCAAGTGCACTACCATTTTAAAACATTTATTTTGTTTTTAGTTGTAGACAATACCCTTATTTACTTATTTTATGTGGTGCTGGGTATTGAACCCAGAGCCTTGCACATGCCAGGCAAGCGCTGTACCGCTGAGCCACAACCCCAGCCCCTCTGCTCTATCTTTATCACTTTTTTCTTCAGCTTGCTTTAGTTTTTATTTTACTCTCCTTTTTCCAGTGTCTAAAGACAAAAGGTTGTTACTTGAGTTTTTTCTTTTTAAGATAGGCATTTGTAACTATAAATTTTCCTCTAAACACCTCATTAACTATATCCCGTAAGTTTTGGAATGTTATGACTTCATTTTCATTCATCTAAAGTATTTTCCTTTTGTGTGTGTGTGTATGTGATTTCTTCATTGGCCCCTTGGTTACATAAGTGTGTACTGTATATTATTATCTACATATTTGGGAGTTTCTTTGCTTATTTTCCTGTTACTGATTTATAATTTTATTTATTGTTAGAGACAATACATTTTATGATTTCAATTCTTTTAAGTTTATTGAGGCTTGTTTTTTGTCTTAATGTGAGTGGTGTATCTTGCAGAGTATTCTGTACACATTTAAAAAAATCCTATCCTTGGGTGATGTAAAATATACATTTGTGTTTAGTTTGTTTACAGTGCTTTTTAAGTCTTTGATGTCCTTGTTAATCTGTTGCCAACTTTTGTTTTTTTTTTTTTTTTTGTGTGTGTATGTGTGTTGTTTTGGGCAGTGTTGTGGGTTGAGCTCAGGGCCTGTGCAAGCTAGGCATGCACTCTGCTGCTGAGCTGTATCCTCAACCCTCATCTTCTATCATCCTTCTGTCATCTACAAGAAATTTATTTTACCTTAGTTTTTGTTTCATATGTTAGGTTATGTAGTTGGGTGCATATAAATTTAAAATGTTACAGGTTTTTGATTTATTGGGCCCTTCATTATTATAAACTTTTTCTTTTTTAAATCTCCAGTGATTTTTTTGTTTTTTTAAAGTCTATTTTGTTTGATATTAGTATGGCCACTCTAGCTTTCTTATGTTTGCTACTGTATGTATATATTTTTTCTTCAGTTTTTCTTCATCTTTGAATTCAGTGTGTATCTCCTGTAGATAGTATATACTTGAATTTTTAAAATCCCAGCCCTATACTTTTTGTCTTCTGATTGGATTATTTCATCCATTTATATATTGATGTTATTGGTATAGTTGGACGAAGGTCTGCCATTTACTTTTATTTTATGTTTCTTTTCTTTTTTGTTTCTCTGATCCTTCCTTTTGTGTGTTTTGCTTGAGATGGAACCCAGGGCCTCATACGTGCTGGGCATTGTTCTACTACTGGCTATATTCCCAGCCCTTTTTAAAAATTTCATTTTGGAAACTAAGTTGCCCTGGCTGGCCTTCACTTGCTATCCTCCTGCCTTAGCCTCCCAGATAACTGGGTTTACAGCATGCGCCAGCACACTTGTCTTCCTTTCTTTCTTTCTTGCTTTATTTTGCATTAAATGGATATTTTCTAGTGTATCTTTTTCTTTGTAATTTTTTTTCCTGGCAGTTATGTGGATTGAGCCCAGGGCCTCATTATGTGCTAGGCAAACACTCTACCACTGAGCTACATCTCCAGTCCTCCTCTGTAATTTTTTTTTCAAGATATTTTTCTGAATTTTATCTTGTCATTATAAAGCTTATAGTATCTTGGAATATATTTCACATTTATTATATTATTATTTTCCTTTTACCTCTGTGTGTGTGTATGTGCACATGCGCTATTATACCTCTACCTATTACATTCAGATATATTACAAACCCAACAATATCTTGTTATATTTATCTCATGTAATTTTATGTCTTTAAAAGATGCTGAGAGAAGAGAGCAAGGATCTATTTTAACATTTGCTATACTACCGTCTTATCTTTTCTGGTTTTCTTCATTTGTTCCTGTGAAAACAAGCTACCATCTGAAGTCATGTCCTTTGCACAGTATGGGTTTTTTTTTTTTTTTTTTTTTTTTAAGAGAGAGGAGAGGGGGGGGAGAGAGAGAGAGAGAGAGAGAGAGAGAGAGAGAGAGAGAGAGAGAGAGAGAGAGAATGTATTTATTTTAGTTCTCGGCGGACACAACATCTTTGTTTGTATGTGGTGCTGAGGATCGAACCCGGGTCGCACACATGCCAGGCGAGCGCGCTACCACTTGAGCCACATCCCCAGCCCGCACAGTATGGTTTTGATATACTGTACTCCTGGTTCAGGTGATCCTCCTGCCTTAGCCTCCACACAGATGAGACTACAGGCAACACCTGTGCTCCTCGCTTCTAGTGATAGCCTTTATTTGAGATATCATCATAATTTCCTTCTCCAAGTATGGTTTTAGTCCTTTGAACATATTTATAATGATTACTGTGAAATCTTTATACATTAAATCTGACATCTAGTCCCTCCCACAGGTAGTTTCTGAAACTACCCTGAAAGGATTGGGGTTAGAGTCATGGGTGCCCAAGTATTTCTTATTATGCTATCCCTGAAGTAGAGCCTTCTTTTATGGGCCAAAGAAGGGAGCCAGGAGCCACACACTTGTGTGGCTTAAACTTTATCTTCTTCACTGTGTAGTTGGGGATGGGAAATGTTGGGGTCTGCTCTTTCCAGGAAGATCCCATGGCCTTTGACTGGGAGCTTAGGCAAGAGGGAGGCTTGTGTTCTTGACTAAACTGACACAGTGTGGAGTTTCTGTGCTAAGAATGGGAATGGGTTTGGATCATAATTTAGATGCCACAGATTCTTAATATTCTTGCTGAATTTTTGATAGATCTTCTTTAATAATTGTGTAGTCACTTTCTGTATGCTTTAGGGAAATTGGGGGGTGGTACCGGGGATTGAATTTAGGGGCACTCGACCACCTAGCCATATCCCCAGCCCTATTTTGTATTTTATTTAGAGACAGGATCTCATTGGTTGCTTAGTGCCTTGCAGTTGCTAAGGCTGGCTTTGAATTGGTGATCCTCCTGCCTCTTCCTCCGGAGCCTGGGATTGCCATCACACCTGGCCCTACACTTGGAAGTAGAACTGCAGCTTTGAATGTTTTGTTTGAGTCTCTATTAACATGGACAAGAATTTGACATATACATGGAGTATAACTTCCCATTCTTGTGGTTGAACATGATGTGGAATCACACTGGTCCTGTATTCATATATTGTGGGAGGCCATCCTCGCATGTGATTTGAGTTACCTCCCTGGCTGGGTAAGAGGCGCTTAGACACAGCAGTGTTAAAGCCATCCCACACACTTTCCCAGGTCCCAGGGCTTGTCCGTGCAGAGGTGTGCCTGTCCACTGACCTGAAGATCCAATCACCAGCCCTTACCTTGGGATGCTGCCTCCCTTAACCTTCATTGGATGGGATTTTCCCTTGAATTTTTTGTTCCCCAATAAAAGCTCACTCCCTGGTATGCTCTCCCTTTCTCGCTAGTCTCTTTTGTAAACCTCGCCACCGCATTAGGTGGTTGGAGGCGGGAGCTAGGAGAAGCCTTCTTGGAGCTGGGGTAAATGAGAGTCTGTTTCTTTAATTTAAAACTCACTAGCAATTTCTTATGCATCCAACCTTCTTTTATGAAGCTCGCCCTGGTCATGGCAGAATATATGAACATAAGAAAGTTATATCCAGTTCATTCTACTGTCTTTCCTATTCCCATCCCTTCTCTGTTTCCTTCATTCCCCTTTGTCTAATCCAATCAACTTCTGTTCCTTCCCCCTTATTGTGTATTAGCATCCACATATCAGAGAGAACATTTGACCTTTGTTTTTCTTTGGGGTAGGGGGGTTTGGCTTATTTCACTTAGCATGATAATCTCCAGATCTAGCAGACACCATAACTTCATTCTTTATGGCTGAGTAATATTATATTGTGTATTTATACTGCATTTTCATATATATATATTTTATTATTGTTCAAAACATTACAATGCTCTTGACATATCATATTTCATACATTTGATTCAAGTGGGTTATGAACTCCCATTTTTACCACATGTACAGATTGCAGATTCCCATTGGTTATACATCCATGTTTATACATACTGCCATACTAGTGTCTGTTGTATTTTGCTGCCTTTCCTATCTCCTACTATCCCCCTTCCCTCCCCTCCTATCCCTTCTTCTATCTCTACCCCATCTACTATAATTTATTTCTCTCTCTTGTTTTTTTCCCCTCATCTCCTCTTATATGTAATTTTGTATACCAAAGCAGGTCTCCTTCCATTTCCATGCAATTCCCCTTCTCTCTCCCTTTCCCTCCCACCTCTCATCTCTGTTTAATGGTAATCTTCTTCTCATGCTCTTCCGCCCTGCTCTGTTTTGAGTTGCCCTCCTTATATCAAAGAAGACATTCGGCATTTGTTTTTTAGGGATTGGCTAGCTTCACTTAGCATAATCTGCTCTAATGCCATCCATTTCCCTGAAAATGCCATGATTTTGTTATTTTTTAGTTCTGAGTAATATTCCATTGTGTATAAATGCCACATTTTTTTTATCCCCATTCATCTCTTGAAGGGCATCTAGGTTGGTTCCACAGTCTAGCTATTGTGAATTGTGCTGCTATGAACATCGATGTAGCTGTATCTCTATAGTACGCTCTTTTTAGGTCTTTGGGGAATAGTCTGAAAAGGGGAATAGCTGGGTCGAATGGTGGTTCCATTCCCGGCTTTCCAAGGAATCTCCATACTGCTTTCCAGATTGGCTGCACCAATTTGCAGTCCCACCAGCAATGTATAAGTGTACCCTTTTCCCCACATCCTCGCCAGCACTTGTTATTGTTTGTTTTTATAACGGCTGCCATTCTTACTGGAGTGAGATGGTATCTTAGAGTGGTTTTAATTTTCATTTCTCTGACTGCTAGAGATGGTGAGCATTTTTTCGTGTATTTGTTGATTAATTGTATGTCCTTCTCTGAGAAGTGTCTGTTCAGGTCCTTGGCCTGTTTGTTAAAATTTTTTGTTTTAATTAGTTACACATGAAGTACAATGACCTTGACATATCATACATTTGAATCAGATGGGATATAATTTCTCATTTTTCTGAGTGTACAGGTTGCAGAATCATATTGGTTATGCAGTCATATATATACACACAGTAATAATAATGTCTATTTCATTTTACTATCCTTCCTATCCCCTGATCCCCTCCCGTCCCCTCCCATCCCATCACTTCTCTCTACCTAATCTAAGGTAACACTATTCTTTTTTTTTTCTCACATCTGCATACATGTATTTTGTATAACGATGAGGGTCCCCTTCCACCATCTATAGTACATTTTCTTTATCCATTTGAAAGGCACCTAGGCTGGTTCCATAGCTTAGCTATTGTGAATTGAGCTGCAGTAAACATTGATGTGGTTGCATCACTATAGTACGCTGATTTTAAGTCATTTGGGTACTACTCAGTATTCTACTTAGTAGTGGGATAACTGGGTCAAATGGTGGTTTCATTCAGGTTTTCTGAGGAATCTACATATTGTTTTCCAGAGTGGTTACACCAATTTGCAGCCCTACTGGTAATGTATGCCAATATTTATTGTTACTTGTATTATAGACAAGAATTTCTTTAGGTTAGAAATAATGGATTATAGGATGTACAAATGAAAATCAATTTGGCAGTCATATAAAGTTGATCAAAGTAATTGTACTAAATTATCATACCACCAAATAAGATTGATAGTGTTCCTGTTGATATGTATTGCTAGCACTTAGTATTGTTGGACTAATGAAATTTTGCCTATCTAAATAGATAAAAAGTGATATCTCACCAGGATCTTAATTAACTTTCCCTATTGTTGGCATTTGTTTGTGCATTTTGAATACTTGTCCCGTAGTATATTTTATTTTGTGTTGTTGTCGTCTTTTTTTATGGGTAGCAGGAATTGAACCCAGAGGTGCTTAGCTACTGAGCCATGTCTATAGCCCTTATTTTGAGACAGGGTCTCATTAAGTTGTTTAGGCCCTCTCTAAGTTGCTGAAGCTGCTTTGAATCATGATCCTCCTGCCTTAGCCTCCTGAGCTGTTGGGAGTACGGATCTGCACCTCTGCACCCAGTATTCCATTTTGTGTCTTATCTTTTTTTTTTTTTTTTTGGTGGAACTGGGATTAAAAGCAAGGGAGATCTACTGCTGAGCTACATCCTCAGCTCTTTTTAATTATTAAATTTTGAGACAGGGTCTCACTAAATTGAGGAGACTGACCTGGGATTTGGGATCTTTCTGCCTCAGCCACTCAAATATGTCTGGGATTACAGGTGTGTGTCACTATGTCCATTTGTGTCTTATTTTTCTTTTTTCCAATTTTGCTAATTGGAATTTCTTTTAATATAATTAAATGTGTTAGGCTTTACTTATTTAAGAAGTCTTTCCCTGTCAAATTCAAAAGATATTTTTCCACATTGTCTAAGAGTTAAATTGTTTATTTTTACCTTTATATTCCTTAATGTGCTAGGGTTTTAGTGAATGTGTGTGAAATAGGTGTCCAATTTCATCTTTCCCATAAGACAAATAATTGGCCATATATTGAATAGTCACTTCTGTTCTCAAGAGTGTACAGTCTCCTGGGAAAATTTGATTCAGGTTGAGCCTCTGATATAAAATCTGAACTTTGAGTCTCATATTGGTGTTCAAAATGTTTTGGATTTTGAAGCATATTGGATTTTTGGATTTTCAGGAAAGAGATGTTTAGCTGGTTAAGTCTATGCAAATATTCCAAAATCTAAAAAAGTTAGAAAATCTGAAGTACTTCTGGTCCTGAGCATTTTGGGTAAGGGATACTCAACCTGTATGACATATCCTTATACACCTATTTTGGGGTTTTCTATTCTGTTTCTTTAGTCAGCTTTGTGGTCTTGTGCTGTTATCATACCATCTTATTTACTATAGCTTTATAGTTTTGATATCAAAGAAAAGTATTTTGTCTTCTTCAGGAGTATCTTTGTCAAATGTTTAGATTTTAAATGTTTTAAATAACTTGAATGAAAACATTTTACCATTTTTTTTGTTGGATAGTTAGTGGATATGGAATTTATTAAATACCAAGTACTTATTCAGAGCTTTTTATAGTGTTGAAATGGGAGAAGAAAATATGTGATGGTTATGTTTTATTTTATTTTTTAACTGAGGTCTTTTTTTTTTTTTAACTATAGGAACAGTTTTGATCAAAAGTAACAGTGGTCAGTTGATGTTGGTATCTCCTCAGCAAGCCATTACAAGAGCTGAGACCACAAGTAACGTAGCTGCAAGGCCAGCAGCACCAACAAATGCTCAAACAGTCAAAATCTGTACAATGCCGGTAATACATCTTTTTAAAAAATTTATTTAGTTGTAGATGGACACAATACCTTTATTTTTTATTTATTTATTTTTATGTGATACTGAGGATTAAACCCAGTGCCTCACACATACTACGCAAGTGCTGTACCACTGAGCCACAACCCCTGCCCCTCCCCTGTAATATATCTTAAGCTTCCTCATTTTCTTTCCACCTGTTATCTTTGCCAGTAAACATAATTTGAAATGATTCTGCTCAACTTTTTAAATTAAACACCTTTCTTTCGATATGCTAATTTAATCAAGATTTTTTGGGTTTTGTCATTTGATAATTGTTAAAATAATGAACATTTAATCTTCATACTCAAAAGATTTTATAGTCCTCAAAGGATATGTTCAAAGGGCATTTTGCATCTTGAAAGAAAATAAACATCTGCTTCAGTTTTAATTCGTGGTGAAATAGTATATAAATGAATATTTGTAGTATTCATTTTTATTCATACCTTACAGAAATTATTGTTAAAATATAGAAGTCTGCTACCATATTTCATTAGTTTTTCATTATTAGGAAATGATTTATTTTAAGTACTTGGTAATTTTTCTATATAACTGAAGCCTATCTGGTGTGACAGAATCTTTTTTTGGGGGATGTACTATGGATTGAACCATAATCTGTACTTTACTGCTGAGCTACATTCCCAGCCCTTTTTTATTTATTACTTTTGAGACACGGTCTCACTAAGTTGATTAGGGCCTGGCTGAGTTACTGAGACTGACCTTGAACTTTCCATCCTCCTGCCTCAGCCCCCTGAGTTTCTGGGATTACAGGCATATGCTACCATGCCTGGCTGATCAGTAAGGTTACAGTATAGAATGTGTATAAAACCATAAGGTTATAAATCCAGTTATAACAAATTTGCTATGGTAAAGTATTCTAATATTCTTCATAATTTGATTGATTTTAAATTACTTATACTGATGGCTTTGTGTTATCTTGTTCCTCACTCCCAAGAATTCTAGCTCACAATTAATCAAGAAAGTGGCTGTGACACCTGTTAAAAAGTTGGCTCAGATAGGAACTACTGTGGCAACCACTGGTCCCAACCCTTCCTCAGTACAAGTAAGTTGTGAATTATGTGTGGTCATGTCATTCTCTCATCTTTATTATTTCACTAGTTCCTGTCATATGTGTAAGTTGTTGTTGATTCTGTGACATCAAAGAGGGCAATTCGTTAATAAAGCTGACGCTTATCAAACTGGGACTGTTAGAGGTATAGGAAACAACAAAATGTATTTTTTGGATACATTTTTACTAAATGTATTAATACAAATTCACCTAATAGCCTTATATCATAGTCTCTAGAAGCAGGTGCTTAGAGAATTTGGTGTTTGAGATATTTATTAGGGATCAATACTTGTGAAGGGGAAGGAGAGAGTGAGTATAAACTAGCTGTAGACCCGGGGAAGCCTGAGTCAACCTGGTGGAGAACTTTGGAGCTAATGCTACTTATCAGTATTGTTCCACTGTGGGCCAACATGGTTGGCTGGGCCTTACTTCCTGCTCTGGGATTAGTCATTGGATGTGGATTCACTGAACATTGTACTTTTGAACAAGGTGATTCTCTGTATCAGAGGAAACCTAATGGACCTGTCAGGTGGAAGCTGTCCAGTTGCATTCCCCCAGCAGCTAGAACAATACCAGTGTCTCCTTGTGATGATTCATCCTAGTCTACTTGTTACCTCATTTGGATGTATTTCCAAGTGGAGAACTAGACAGGTATACACCTCAGAGACCAATGGTTCTGGGATTCTACTGGGTTTCTTCCTTGGGGAAACAAAGAAGATAGGTTAATGGGATGAACTATAGTCCCACTGCTTTAGTGGGTCTTAGGCTGCAGATGATAGTAATAATCTCTCTCTCCCTCTATTTTAGATTATCCTCACTCTTAACTACCAACTATGCTGGTCTTGGTAGTTACCTGGTAGCATGGGCAGATTCTCATCCTTGAGGAATCTGTGCGGATTCATCCCAATATTTGTCTTTGTTTCTGTTTGAGTTTATTTTTTGCTGCTATAACAGAATGCCACGGACTGATTAATTTATAATGAACAAAAGTTTGACACATAGTTTTGGAGTTTGGGAAGTCTAAGCATGATGTCAGCATCTGGGAAGGGCCCAGTCCCATGGCAAAAGGGATCTGGTGGCAAGAGAGCATGAGTGGAGAGGAGAAAGGAAGGAAAATAAGGGAAGAGGTAAAGGATGGGAGCCAAAATTATACTTTTTTTTTTCTTAAGTTGGAATAAATTTTAATATTTAAATACAAAGTGAGTCCCCCCCCCCCCCTTTTTACACATAGGTCTAATAGCCAAAATGTACAGAGGAAATGAGCCCCTGCTTTGTTCTTCATAATCCACATTGTCCCCATTTTCTGGCTGAAGTTGCCATCAGCCTCCCCTTTCTCCAGTATACATTGAAAATCTTGGTTCTTTATACTACAGATGTAATGCACTTTGTCATTTTTATATTATGTGCATGTCCCTCCCCAACAAATCTCTCTATTCTTTTTTAAAAAATATTTATTTTTTAGATGTAGATGGACACAGTACCTTTATTTTATTTATTTATTTTTATGTGGTGCTGAGGATTGAACCCAGGGCCTCGCATGTGCCAGATGAGCGCCCTACCTCTGAGCCACAACCCCAGCCCCTCCATTTCTTTCTTTCTTTTTTTTTTTTTTTAAATTTTAGTTGTAGGTGTATACAAAAACCTTTAGTTTATTTTTATGTGGTGCTGAGGATCAAACCCAGAGCCTCATGTGTGCTAGCCGAGCACTTTACTACTGAACCACAATCCCAGCCCCCAAATCTCCATTGTTTATAAGGGAAAAAAAGTCATTAATGGTCAGGAATCCTTCCCTCCCATTACGGGGCATGAGTTTCTACCCTATAGTGGGGTAGTGAGGAGATCTTCTAGTTCGGAGCAATTTACTGGAAAGGGTAGGGTAGCCAGGGCTGGAATAACTATCTACACAGTTGTTTTCTGGTATCAGAATGAGGACAAGAAAAAATAGGACAGCATGCAAATTGGGAGTCTCTTCATGAGACCATTAGGTTAGAATCCTTCCTACCAGGTTTAGATCAGTGTGCCAAAGTTAAAAAAAGAAACAAAAACCTTACTAAGTAATCAGCAGTCCAAACATAATTGAATTTTACATTTCTTTCAAAGACAGGTCAACTATAGCAGTAATCATCTGCTCTTTCCAGGAAAGGAAGGTATAGCTCCTCACCTTCCTACTGACAGCCTTGTGTTCAGCCCTAAGTGTATCTGCTGCTGCCGCCATTGCTGCTCTTGCTCCATTTGCAATGTCTCAGTCTTGAATACAACAGGAAGAACCAGGATCGTAAAGAAAGTGGTCCCAGTCTGCAAGGCTTCCCTGGAAAACCTGTACATTTTTTTTGAGACACAAAGATGGAAAGATCAAAAGTGGCTTTCACTGTGGACCATATCCTCTTAGGGAACATCTCTATCAGATCCCAGAGTCTCTCTGACAAGGTCTCCTCAGTCTTCTGCCTTACCTTTAGGGAGTAATTCTTTTTTTTTTTTTTTTTTTTTAAGAGAGAGTGAGAGAGGAGAGAGAGAGAGAGAGAGAGAGAGAGAGAGAGAGAGAGAGAGAGAGAGAATTTTTTAATATTTATTTTTTGGTTCTCGGCGGACACAACATCTTTGTTGGTATGTGGTGCTGAGGATCGAACCCGGGCCGCACGCATGCCAGGCGAGCGCACTACCACTTGAGCCACATCCCCAGCCCCCTTTAGGGAGTAATTCATTAGTGAACTGGGGATCCATCAGTAGTTGCAGCACAAACATCCTTTTATCAGGAGCTTTCTCCCTAGATAGACATTGTTAAAAATGTTCCACTATAGTAAGTATAACACAAAAAATAACTTGAAATCTTTAGTGTTCTTTTTTTTTTTTTTTAAGGTACTGGGGATTGAACCCAGAGTTACTTAACCACTGAGCCATATCCCCAGCCCTTTTTATTTTTTTATTTTGAGATGGGGCCTCTCTAAGTTGCTGAGGTTGGCTTTGAACTCTAGATCCTCCTGCCTCAGCCTTCTGAGGTGCTACAGTTATATGCACCCATCCTTTAATGTTCAGTTGTATGTTATATTAAAGATGAAGATATAATTGGCTAGTTGTCAGATTAGAATGTCAATGTGCAAATAATTTGATTTAAAATTAGAATTTCTAATTCAATATGAACAACCTCAGGTACAAAAAATGACCCTCCTTGAAATGTAATTTGGTCCGCTAAATTTGAATATAGTTCATTTTACTAGCTCTATGTGTAACTGATTTTCACACAGATTCTTTTCACAAAAAATTCTATTCACATATTTTATTTTTTTCTCTTTTGTACCGAAGACATGCCTAATCAGTGTAATCGAGTCTTGCAAAGAATGGAAATATCCTTGGCTGGTAGAATATTGAGTCTAAGGTAAAATTATGATTAAGTTTAAGAACAGCTGTCCAATACTGTGATGAGAAGACCAGGATTTTAAACTTCATTGTGTCCCTTAATACATGAGATTGGCATGGAAGGTACATGTATCCTTTAAGGTACAGGTAGTAGTTATATTAGAAAGGATCATTAAGAACAGATTTGTGCTGGAATGTGCTAGTCAGCTTTACATTATTGTAACAAATTACTGTGATAAATCAAATTAAAAAGAAGAAAGATTTATTTTGACTCACAGTTTTGGGGGTTTCAGTCCATGACTGATTGTGCAGTATATCATGGCAAGAACATGAGTGGAGGCCTGTTCACCTAATGGCAAGGAAGCAAAAAAGAGGAAGAAGGAGCTGTGCCTCAGTATTCCCTTCAAGGGCACACTCCCAGTGGCTGGAAGTCTTCCCACTAGGTTCTACCTCTCAAAGATTCTACCATCTCCCTATAGCACCATGGGTTAGGGACCAAGTTTTTAACATGTGGGCCCTTTAGGAACTATAGCTTAGAGAAAGGATGAATTATTGACAAGGAAAGTAAAATGCCTTAAGTAAGTCTACTACTCACAAACAGTAGGATACTTTTCCTGAACTCACATTTCATTGGACCTTATTTTGCTTCATAAGGTAGAGGGACAGTAATTCCCGGAGATACCCTTCCCATCAGTCATCAAAAGCCATCACAATCAGTAGCTAGAATTTCAGATTACACTTTTGTATTTTTTGTGATACTAGTGACAATTTCTTAAATATAGTATTACAGAGAGTTTGTGCCTGATTATAAGGTAGACTCTGAAGAAATAATCTTATTTACTGTCTATAAACCTAAATGTTAATTAGAAAATTTCTAGAAGAATCTGCACAGTATTTGTCCCTGGAGTGCAGAACTAAGGGTATGAATAAGATCAACATCATTTTGATGTTGCCTGTGAGGATTTCTCTGACGTTTAATAAAATTTTACTAATTTATTTGTAATTTTAATTTTCATCTCTTTTTACCATTACATCATTAGTTCTAGTCCTCATCATTGATCAGCACTTTTAAATTTCTTTCTCATTTTTTACCTTCAAAACATTCTTGTCTGATATATGTGCCGCTCTTTCCCAAATGGAAAATTTTGGTGTACACTCAGATTGAGCTATCTTGACTATCATAGAAAGAAATTTTGTAGAGGATAACAGCAACCTGACCTTTTCTATGTTGTATGCCTGTAGAACACAAGCATTTAGATTAAAATGATGCAATATTTAGTTTTATGTGTGAATTATGAATTCTATTCTTTCCCCTCTGCCCCTCAAACTTTTCTTACAACATGTAACTTTTAGTGTTTGTTTTAAAAATAAAACTGTTGCTTTATTTCGATGTGTTCTTACCCAGCTCATGATTTCTTATATTAAAATTTTTGTCCTGAAGGTGGTGCTAGAGTCACACTTCATTCTGATATAGTGTAGAAAAAATAAATTCTTTTCAGTGTGAAAATAATATCACATTTTGTAATATTTTTATGTTTAATGTCTATATACAGCATATCTGAATATAAGATAATCAGTAGATCACTCTGCTTTATACTTAAGAAAAAGAAAATAGCAGGACAGGAAATTCTTTGTTTTCATATAAAGACTTGTTTTTTCATATACTTTGGAAGAAGCATTAATGATATTTTTAAGGGCTTGTATTGTACTTATTTTCCAGACAACCCTAGAAGAATAAGTACCATTATTATCTTTTTTTTTTCAAATAGTAATCAGGATTAGGAGAATAACTTGCCTATACTTAATATTGTAGCAGGTGGCAATGAATAGTCAGAAGGTAGATGAGAATGTAACCCAGATCTGGTAGAATTAAGAGCTCTTCTAATATCATTACATTGCCGTAGACTATTAGAGCATCACATAAAAGCAAAGATGTCAAGATTCATTTGTAGACTGATAAGGGTGAAATGAGATGCCCACTTAGGTATCATAGTAATGCATTTCTAAATACGTAAAATTTAATTTCAGTCTGTGGCTGTGCCAACCAATGTTGTCACAGTTACTCCTGTAAAACCGGCAAATACTGTATCTACCTTGAAGACTTCAAGTGTGGGATCATCATCTACCCCTTCAAATGAACCTAATCTGAAAGCAGAGAATTCAGCAGCTGCTCAGACTGATCTTTCTCCGGTGAGCTCTCACTTGCACCTTGCATTAATGCAGTTCCTTACCATTGTTCTTGATTCTTCTTTGCTAGCTAACAATTGTGATTATTTTTCCATATGTAGACAATGCTAGAAAACGTGAAGAAATGTAAGAACTTCCTGGCAATGTTAATAAAACTAGCATGCAGTGGATCACAGTCTCCAGAAATGGGGCAGAATGTGAAGAAGCTGGTAGAACAACTTTTGGTAAGTTAGTACTATAAAATCTTGCAAGGTTTATCTGTTGAAAATTGGAAGTATCTTTCTATTTATTTATCTATCTATATTTTAAAATATTTTCTTAGTTGTAGATGGACACAATACTTCTATTTATTTACTTATTTTTATGTGGTGCTGAGGATTGAACCCAGTGCTTCACACATGCGAGGCAAGCACTTTACGGACTGAGCCACAATCCCAGCCCTCTCTCTATATTTTTAAAAATATTTTTTAGTTGTAGATGGACACAATACCTTTATTTTATTTTCATGTGGTACTGAGGATTAAACCTAGTGCCCTCCACATGCAAGGAGAGCACTCTACCAATGAGCTACAACCCCAGCCCTCATTCTATATTTTTAATGATGTTATTTTAAAGGTACTTCTTGATAAACCTTCGTTTTGCATCTTCTTCTTCTTATTTTTTTTAAGAAGCTGAGTCCATTGAGGCATTTTATTTGTATCTGTTTTATATCCCTAGAAAAAGTATCCCAGGATTTTCCCTACAGTGTGAAAAAAATTTTTTTTAAAACAAATTCTTTGTTTTTTAAAATTTTTTTGTGGTAATGAAGATCAAACCCAGTGCTTCATGTGTACTAGGTAATCACTTTACCACTGAGCTACAGCCCCAGCCCCATGTGTGAAAAAGTTTTTGTCTTGATACTTCATAGTCCATGATGCCAGCTGAGGTTGTCAGTAGGATGAAACTACACTGACAAAATGGGAGCAGATTATTCTGCCATTTTTCTAGGTCTTTGAGCTGTACATCAGATCTGGGGCTGATCACTCCACACTGGTTTAACCTGCCTTTGGGGTTCACAACAATTTTCTGAGCTCTGTGATTATCAGTGATTTCAGATTCACCAGTGTAAGCATGTTTCATCATCACAGTTAGAAACTGGACAATAACTTTGGAGCATGGCCTAATTAGGACCTGGTGTTCATCTCTCTTTTTGGCATTGTTGATGCTCTTGAGAGCATGGGCCTGTACATTCATGCACACTACCTGGTGGCAAGGAAAGATGGAGAAAGAGAATGGGAGGGGCTGGTTTTACTTCTTAAAAGCTTTGTAATGATGATAAAATTTAGACAAATCCCCAGCCCTTCTTAAAAGTTTTTTGAGATGGGATCTAAGTTGCTTAGGGCCTCACTGTAATGCTGAGACTGGCTTTGAACTTGCAATCCTCCTGCCTCTGCCTCCTGAGCCCCGGGGATTACAGGCTTGGGACAACTCTGCCAGTTGCATTCCTTTTCTTAATACTGCTTTTTTTTTTTTTTTTTTGCATATATAAGATGCATATATAACATGATATTTTGATACATATTATTTTCTCTATATCAGCCTTGTTTCCCTTCTCTTAAAAAAAAAAGGCCTTGGAGAGAAGGTTGACTCTTTGGTTCATTAGGGAAAAAAACCTTTTTTTATAATATAGAATGCTTCACTAACTTGCATGTCATCCTTGCGTGGGGACTATTGCTAATTTCTTTATCATTTCAGTTTTAGTATATGTGCTACCAAAGCAACCATGGAAAATGTCACTAGAATTGCAGAGTGCCAGAAAGCCAGCTATCAATAAATGATGAAATTAATTTCTCAGACTTCCAAACACCAAGCTGTAGGACTTGTGGAAGTTAATTAACATTTTTAGGCCTTAGTTTCCTTGTAAGATAAGAAGAGTAAATGTGATAATTTCTGAGGTTTCTACAAGTGCCAAGTATCTTTTAGCCACCATATTATACATCCTTGATCTTTTATATCCTCTTTCAGTTAAAATACTCCATATAATATAGGATGGAGTAGAAATTATCATATATTTCATTTGTGCTTAAGACATATACTGGGAATATAATAGGTAAACATTATTTTGGATTTCTTTTTTTAATATCTATTTTTTTAGTTTCAGTTGGATACAATACCTTTATTTATTTTTATGTGGGGCTGAGGATTGAAACCAAGTCCTCGAACGTGCTAGGTGAGCGCTACACTGCTGGGCCACAACCTCAGCCCCCTATTTTGCATTTCTAAACTGTTCATAATTTACAGTTTTCTATGATCAAATAATTAATATTTTTGTGTATTTATTATATAAATGTGGTCACCTTTTCCCAGTATATGTTTTTTTCAAATATTATCCAGGAAAACAAGCATAGTTTATTTAGATGTCTTCTTTATGACTTTTAAAAATGCTTCCTATCAGGCATTAAAAATAGAGCATATTTAAAGTTAGTTTTTCAGTTGGGAAAGTATTTTAATTTTATATATTTAGAAATTTAAGTCATATGAACAATTTTATACTTTGGATGATTTTGAGTACATTTTGAAAAGTAAACATTGGGTTTTTGCTTTTTCCTTTTCAAAGTATTTTAGTTTTGAAAGTAAATATGACTTGTTCCTCAGAAATGAAATGTCCTAGATGGAGAGTTGTAATGAAAAAGAACATAGATCCCATAAAACATTTTAATGTTTCTAAATGCAAAAGATTTGTGTGAATTTTGTGGACAGATAACAATAGTTAGGAATTAAGCAAATATTCTTTCTAACTTAAGATAAATAGTTCTCAAACATTTGGGCCTCAGGATAGCTGTATATTCTTTTTTGGGGGCATGCAGGTACTAGGCATTGAACTTAGACACTTTTTTGCTAGTAAGCCACATCCCTAACCCTTTTAATTTTTTTGAGACAGGGTCTCCGTGTTTTTTTTTTTTTTTTTTTTTTTTTTTTTTGTGTGTGTGTGTGTGTGTGTGTGTGTTCTAGTGATTGAACCCAGGACTTTGTGCATGCAAGGCAAGCATGCTCAACTGAGCTATATCCCTAGCCCAAGAGACAGGGTCTCAATAAAATTTTTTATTTTTTTAATATAGTTGTAGATAGCATGCCTTTATTTATTTTATGTGATGCTGAGAATCAAACCTAGTGCCTCACACATGCTAGGCAAGTGCTGTGCCATTGAGCTACAGCCCCAGCCCTCAATAAGGTTTTTACAGCCTTACCAAGTTGCTGAGGCTGGCATTGAACTTGATATCCTCCTTTCTCAGCCTCCCAAGTTGCTGGGATTATAGGTATGTGTCACTGTACCTGGCAGGATGCCTGTATATTTTTAAAAACTGGGGACTCCTCAAGGGATTTTATTTTTTGTGGACCTGAAATTAAAACAGAAAGGTTTTAAAATTATATTTATTTTAAAATAATAATAAACCCTTTATATATCCACATAAATAACATTTAAATAAAAGCTGTAGTTTTCAAAACAAAATTGAGAAAAATGACATTGCTTTGCATTTTGTAAATATTTTTAATGTCTGACTTAAATAATAGGAAGTTGGATTCTCAGGCCTGCTTCTACATTTACTTTACTTTGTGATGTGTTATTTTGTTGAGTATTAGGAGAATGACTGGTTTTTGTGTGGTTTTTGTAATAGTATGCATTGGTCATTTGGAAAATGTTGACTAATTGAGTTATGTTATACAGATCTTCCAAATGTTTTCACATACTTTATACTTTATTTAAGATACCAAATATCATGTTCATTAATTTCCCAAATGATCTTGTCAAGAGTTTTTTTTTTTTTTTTTTTTTTTTTTTAAAGTTCTGGGAAGCTATCAGGCTAGGAGAAGTCATTATATATTTTTCCAAATTTATGCCATGGGTGGTGGTGTATGCCTGTAATCCCAGTGGCTGGGGAGGCTGAGGCAGGAGGAACATAGTTCAAAGCCAGCCTCTGCAACTTAGTGAGGCCCTAAGCAACTGAACAAGACCCTGTTTTTAAACAAAATATAAAGAAAGGGCTGGAAATGGGACTGGAGTTGTGGCTTAGTGGTAGAACACTTGCCTAGCATACATGAGGCAGTGGGTTTGATCCTCAGCACCACATAAAAATAAAATAAATATATTGTGTCCACCAAAAACTAAAAAACAATTTTTTTTTTTTTTTAAGGGGCTGGGGATATGGCTCAAGCGGTAGTGCGCTCGCCTGGCATGCATGCGGCCTGGGTTTGATCCTCAGCACCACATACAAACAAAGATGTGTGTCCGCTGAAAACTAAAAAAAAAATAAATATTAAAATTCAAAAAACTATTTTTTTAAAAAAAGGGCTAGGGATTTGGCTCAGTGGGTAAATATCTCTGGGCTCAATCCCCAGTACTGAACAAACAAACAAATTATTATTTTGTCTTGGGAGCTTTAATTTTTATCATTAACAATAAATACTATCAATTGCTTTCCTCATAGAAATGGAGTTCATTTTATTTGTTTTTGAGAAAGTATTTTCTAAATATCCAAGTCTGAATAACCTCAGTTGTTCTAGCAAAAATGGAAAAAAAGCTGCTAATTTAGCTAGTAATTTAATCATAAACTACTTTTCTGTGAGCATCTTTCTTTGGCCTGCAGTAGAAGTCCTTTATGTGTGGCCTCCACTTTGTTATCTACAATATTAAAAAGATGTCTGTCTACTGAAGAGTTGAGATTTAATAATACTAATTTTTACTACATCAAGAATGTTTTAGCTGGGGGCGGTGGTACATGCCTGTAATCCCAGCGGCTCTGGGGGATGAGATAGGAGGATTGGGAGTTCAAAGCCAGCCCCAGCAATTTAGCGAGGCGCTAAGCAATTCAGTGAGAACCCTGTCTCTAAATAAATAAAATACAAAATAAAAATAGGGCTGGGGCTGTGGTTCAGTGGTTGAGTGCCCCTGAGTTCAATCTCTGGTACCTGCACCCCCCCCACCACCACCAAAAAAAAAAAAAAAAAAAGAAAAAAAAGAATTTTTTTTTTTAAAGAGAGAGTGAGAGAGGGGAGAGAGAGAGAGAATTTTTAATATTTATTTTTTAGTTCTCGGCGGATATAACATCTTTGTTGGTATGTGGTGCTGAGGATCAAACCCGGGCCGCACACATGCCAGGCTAGCGCGCTACCGCTTGAGCCACATCCCCAGCCCAAGAGAATGTTTTAAAGTAAAACTAGCATATAATTTTTTCATAACTATAAATGCACAGCAGTGTAGAGTATGATGACAACTATTTCACTTTGCTACTGCTTCTTCCCATTAGTTTTACATGTTCTTGTTTTTACAGCTTTAGGGTATATTTCAACAGTGAAAAATGCAAAAAAGATTAGTATTAATGTAAAAATATTTTAAACTTTACAGATCCCTGAAGTGCTTAGAATATAAAATAATAAGTAAACATTCCTAAGTTCTTTGGGACAGCTATTATGGACTCAGTATTACTCTAAAAATATAATCTTAGCTTAAGATAATTAGTAATTACAGCCAATTTGGAAAGCAGTATGGAGATTCCTTGGAAAGCTGGGAATGGAACCACCATTTGACCCAGCTATTCCCCTACTCGGTCTATTCCCTAAAGACCTAACAAGAACATGCTACAGGGACACTGCTATATCGATGTTCATAGCAGCACAATTCACGATAGCAAGATTGTGGAACCAACCTAGAAGCCCTTCAATAGATGAATGGATTAAAAAAATGTGGCATTTATACACAATGGAGTATTACTCTGCAATAAGAAATGACAAAATCATAGAATTTGGAGGGAAATGGATGGCATTAGAGCAGATTATGCTAAGTGAAGCTAGCCAATCCTTAAAAAACAAATGTCAAATGTCTGCTTTGATATAAGGGGAGTAACCAAGGACAGGGTAGAGACGAAGAGTTGGAGAAGAAGAATAACATTAAACAGGGATGATAGGCGGGAGGGAAAGTGAGAGTTAAGGGAAATTGCATGGAATTGGAAGGTGAGCCTCAGGGTTATACGCAATTACATATAAGAGGAAAGGAGGAGTAGGAGGAAAATTATAGAAGTGGAAGAAACGATTTATAGTAGAGGGGATGGAGAGAGAGAAGGGGAGGGGAGGGGAGGGGAGGGGAGGGGTGAGGGGACAGTGGAGAATGGGATAGACAGCAGAATACATCAGTCACTAGAAAGGCAATTTGTAAATCAATGGAAATGTAACTGATGTGACACAGCAATCTGTATACGGGGTAAAAATGGGAGTTCATAACACACTCGAATCAATCTGTGAAATATGGTATATTAAGAACTATGTAACGTTTTGAACAACCAACAATAAAATAATAAAAAAGAAAAAAAGAAACAAAACAAAAACTTCAAAGTCCTCCAGATAACTTCTTCTTTCTATCCTAAGAAACTCCTGTATCTTTACTTCTTAATTGTTCTTGAAAGATGTAATAATGTAGCTCTTCTCTCACTTTTTTTTTTTTTACAGGAATGTCCTCCACCCCCACAAGAAGAAAAATCATTCCTTCAATGTATTCGCTTTCAATATACATTTCTATTATTTAGGTTTACTAATTTCTCTGGTGAATGAAAAAAATGCTCCCATGTAATGATGGACTTGTGAAAAGCTTCAAATCTTTGCCTCCTTTCTTTATTTAATTGTGCAGTGCTGAGGATCAATCCTAGGGACTCATGCATGCAACCAAGCACTGAGCTATACCCCCAGAGTTTGCTTCTTTTATCTTTAAATTAAATTAAATTTTTCTTTAAAAGACAGGGTCTTCCTATGCTGTCCAGGCTGACCTCAAACTCTTGCGCTTAAGTGATCCTCCTTCTTTACCCTTATGTTTTTAACTGGGACTACAGTTGTGCATCACCATCCCTAGCTTTGCCTATTCTGAAAATTTGTAGACCTATGTGTTTTCTTTCTCCCATTCTTTAGGATGCAAAAATTGAAGCAGAAGAATTTACAAGGAAATTGTATGTTGAACTGAAGTCTTCACCTCAGCCTCATCTAGTTCCTTTTCTTAAGGTAGAGTCACATTCTTTGAAGAAATTATATGGATTAGATTTCTTTAAAATAATTTGAAACCTGAATATTCAACATGACAGTAATTCAGTGTGAAGATATAACAATGTGAGAAGGAACTTTAGTACTTTTGTAAACTGTAAGGCTCAGTCATAGTATTGTTTTCATTTGAACATTTTGAGAAAACAGGAGTAATATCTCATTCGTGAATATAATGTTATATTGTTTAATAATTGTACAGGAATACATTCAAATTCTTGTGATTGTGAGAAAATAGGGTTTTCTAATTTGTCCTAATTTCATGTTCTCTTAGAGTGATAAACCATAATAGTGCCAAATTTGGTGGGAAAATTATAATTTAAAAAATTAATTTATATTGTTAGGCATAACCTATGGTTTATTGAAGTATATAGAATCTGGATTGCAGTAGCTTGGATAATAGGAGCTTATTTTTGCAGACTTAAAAATATCCCATTTATATTCTCAGAAGTTAAAAAGGAATTAAATTGAAATGTATAAAGTCGTTAAAGAGTCTGGGCTGTAATGAACCAAAAAGCCATGTTTTTTGGGGGTGGGGGTGGGGTTATTGAATCAAGGGATGTTTTACTACTGAGCCACATCCCCAGCCCTTTATAATATTTTATTTAGTGACAGGGTCTCTTGAATTGTTTAGGGCCTCACTAAGTTGCTGAGACTGGCTTTGAATTCAGATTGTCCTCTGCCTCAGCCTCCTGAGCCACTAGGATTACAGGCTTGTGTGCCACTGCACCTGGCCTTTTAATATTTTATTTTGAAACCAGATCTTGCTAAGTTGTTTAGGGTCTCACCAAATTGTAAAGGTGACCTTGAGCTTCTGATCCTTCTGCCTTAGCCTCCCAGGTTGCTGAGATGACAGGTGTGCACCACCATGCCTAACTCATCCCATAAATTTTGACATAATAGAATGAGGAGTTGCCTTTTGAAATTTTTGGGTTAGTTGTCTAGGGGAGATGTAGGAGGCTTTAAAAACTCCTTTTGTTGCTTCATGAAAGAGGAGTGGAAAGGAAGATGTAAGCATCCCGTTTTCATAAGATGTTTTAACACCAGAAAGTGTTTCTGAGTAGGTAGCTAAATTGATTAGGATAAGTCATGTGATATGAAGTGTAACTAAAGAGACTGAGAATGTATTAGCCAGAGAAGACTTGATCTGGGGAAATGAAGTCAAAGGATCATTATATATTTTAAGCACATATATATGAAAGAGATTTGTCCTTTACACTTCTAGAATCCATAACTAGGATTGGATAAATTTGCCTAAAAAGATGATGAGCTATTTGTGAAATGATTCATACTCTTTTCTGTATGACCCATTTGTCCACTTGATTGAGAAATTAGAGGCATTTCTTCCTGAATCCCTTTCATTGGAAAGGTCTTCAGCTCTAGGTACTGCATTTCATAATGATGACTCACTCTCTTTGAGTATATGTGTGTTTTGTACTTATTGTTTATACTGTGAAGGAGAAGGAGGAAAATTTATGTAGCAGATGTTGTTAGTTAGCTATCGATTACTATAACATATACCTGAGATGTTTAGACTTTTAAAGAGAAACATTTTGTCACACAGTTCCAGTCCATGATCAGCGGGTCCCATTGCTTTGGCCCTCTGTGAGGCAGTACAGTGTCAGGAGTACATGGCAGAGTGAAACTGCTAACCTCATGGCTTGGTGATGAAAGGAAGAAAGAAGAAAAGACTAAGCCCCACAATCCACTTTGAAGGCATGGTTCAAATAACCCAAAGAGTAGGCCCCACCTCTTAAAATTTCTGCTGTCTCTCAGTAGCAACATGCTGGGGCTGGGGATCAGGTCTTTAACACATGGGTCTTTCAAGGACATTTAACATCCCAAGCTGCCAGGCGTGGTGGTATCCACCTATAATTCCAGCAACTTGGGAGGCTGAGGCAAGAGGATTGCAAGTCTGATGCCAGCTTCAGCAATTTAAGCAAGACCCTGTTTCAAAATAAAAATTTAAAAGGACTGGGGATGTGCCTTAGTGGGTATGCCTGGGTTCAATCGTGAGTAAATCCACCCCCTCAAAGAAAAAAAAAAAAATCTAAACCATAACAGATGCTCTGCTAGATCCTTTACATATAATTTTGGAGCTAAGTAGTAGTTTCCATTTTAGAGAGGACCATTTGAATCTACTAACATTATTTTTTAAAATCAAACTTACAGGCCTAGAATTTAGGCTGTTTTACCTGTTGCTAGATAACATTACCTGTAAATTACAAATATTACTATGAAGGATTTGCACTTTGTATCCATGTTTTTTAAAAAGAGAGAGAGAGAGAGAGAGAGAGAGAGAGAGAGAGAGAGAGAGAGAATTTTTTTAATATTTATTTTTTTTAGTTTTCGGCAGACACAACATCTTTTTTGTATGTGGTGCTGAGGATCGAACCCGGGCCGTTCGAATGCCAGGCGAGCACGCTACCACTTGAGTCAGGTCCCCAGCCCTGTATCCATTTTTTTTTTTAAAGGATCTTTCTTAGACTCTTTTCTTGAGAGAATTTCCCTGCCCCCATCCCTGAGAGCTTTTGGGGGTTGGGTATTACATAGGGATGAAGGAATTAACATTTTAGTTTAACTCTGGCCGGGTAATGAAAAGATAATTAATTCAAATATTTATTTGCATTGTCTCTCTTATTATTGAATATTTCTTTCCAATTATAGTTTTCTGAGAATCTCCTGTTAGAGTCCCAGTTTAAACTTACTTAAATCATTTTTCCATGTATTTCCAGCTGTTTGTTTTTTGCCATTTTCATATTTTGGAAAAAAGTTTTTGAAGGGTTTTCTGCTTTCCTTCGTTACTATCTATCTCTATCTCTATCTGTGTGAGTGTGTGTGTGTGTGTGTGTGTGTGTGTGTGTGTAAACTGTGCTTTTGCTTTTATTTATTTTTTATTTATTTATTTTTGATACTGGGGATTAAATCCAGGGGCACATAACCACTGAACTACATCCCCAGCCCTTTTTTATTTTCTACTTTTTTAAGTTGCTGAGGCTGGCCTCAGAGTTGCAATCCTCCTTCTTCAGACTCTCAAGTTGCTGGGATTCCAGGCGTGCACCACTCTGCCTGGTTTATTTTTTTTAAAAATTTTTATTCTTTGAGTATTTCCATTGTTTCTAACTCTTAATAAGCAATGTGACTGAATTTTAAGTGTCACAATAAGGAAATCTTACCAAATAGCTCATGAAGATAACCTACCATTTTTGTATTTTCATATCTTTTTTTTTTTTCATTTTTACAAACAAAAATCCCAGGAGTGAAAAGGCAAAATCTACAGTTTTTCACTTGAATTGTCTTTGTTCTTTTAGTAAAAGATACAAAGATAAACACTTGACTCAAAATTTAGTCAGAAAATGTGCTAATAACTCAATTAAGAAAATTGTTTTAGATTGTAAAAATCCATTTGTTTGTATTAGATCTATTTCAATGTAAAGACAATTTCTATCCAAAGTTTTTAAGTTATTTTACAAGAAATTCTGCTGCATTGTAAATTTATGGCTACTAAAGTCAGCCATGATCTTTTAAAGAGTTTAGATGAATAGAATACAGAGAAATATGATAGTGTTTTTTTAAATTCCCTTTCTTGTGATTGTACATGATGTGGACTTACACTGATTATGGATAGTGTTTTATTTTACCAAGTTGGTAATTGAGATATCCAAAATAAGTTTTATACTAAAAATGATAATTTCACATTGAAAAATCACTTTTGGGTTTTAAATTGTATCTTATACTGATTGGATAAAATAGGTTTTCTCAACTGAAACACTTGATGTAGTTTTGATTTGCTTTATGTTATAAAGATGAGAGAGAAGTGTTTTTACGTGTAACTTATTTTCAGTATTTACTTCTTTTTCTTCATGTTTCCAGAAAAGTGTTACTGCCTTACGACAACTTCTGCCTAATTCCCAGAGCTTCATTCAGCAGTGTGTTCAGCAGACTTCTGGTGAGGTGGTTATTACCACCTGTACCTCAACAGCAACACCTCCTGTGGCAACAACTACAGTTTCTTCAGCCCAGTCTGAAAAGCCCATCATTGTTTCTGGAACAACAACATCTAGAACTGTATCTGTGCAAGCTCTGAATCCACTTGCTGGTCCAGGGGGTGCAAAAACTGGAGTTGTGACACTACATTCTGTGGGTCCAGCTTCTGTACCAGGAGGAACAACAGCTGGAACTGTTTTGCTTCAGACTTCAAAACCACTTGTGACATCGGTACCAAATACAGTAACAAATGTCTCACTTCAACCTGAGAAACCAGTAGTCTCTGGAGCAGCAGTAACACTGGCTCTTCCATCAGTAACTTTTGGAGAAACTTCAGCTGCAGCTCTTTGTATTCCATCTGTGAAACCTGTCATTTCTTCTGCTGGGACCACACCTGACAAACCTGTCATTGGCACTCCAGTCCAAATCAAACTTGCCCAGCCGGGCCCCCTTCTTTCACAGCCAGCTGGTGTTCCACAGGCGGTTAAAGTCAAGCAACTAGTGAGTAAAATTTTATTTTTCCTCAGTTACTTATTTGGAAAGTTTCAGACATTCAGAAAATTGGCAAGACTAGTAAAAAACTGGCAAGACTATATATCCTACCAAATTTGACAGTTAATTTTTAATCGCATTTGCTTCATCTCCCTGTCTGTAGTCACATGCACAAAAATACATTTTTTTTTCCTGAATCATTTTTGAGAATTGGCTGCAGAAGTTGTGACAGTGCATTCCCCCAAATACTGTGTCTCTTAACAAAAAAAAATTGTTTTTAAACATTAGCAATTCATATCATCATACGTGAGACATTAATATTGGTACAGTATTTCCCACTTGTCCCAACAATGTTTCCTGTTCTTGCTTCTAGTGAAGAATTTCTTATTACATTTAGTTATCACTTTTTTAATCTAGAACAATGCTCCAGTTTTTTGTGGTTGTTCATTATGTTATAATATTTTAAGTGCCTGGGCTAGTTGTTTTATACTGTCCCTTTGTTTTGTATTGCCCAATAGCTAGGGCTTTAAATAGGTGATAGTATGATAACATTTCTTTTTTTTTTTTTCAAAAAAAAAATGCTGAGGAAGACAGGTGAACGGATAAATAAGTTGTATTTTTTCCTAAATTTGGTCATTTGGGGGATTCTTACGTGAGAGAAGGAAATTTTAGCAGTTTATTGATTAGTTGATATCTAGAATGTTCTGCTTTATTCAGGAGCAGACAGATTTTGTGAGAAGACTGTGAGTATTGTTAGCTTATGGGAGAGAGTGCATGGTTTTTCTTGTAAAGTTCTTCCCTTCTTTATACCATAACAGAGTTTGCTTTCTTTTGATTTTTGGTGATTGCCCATGTTCTTTTTTGTAAGCCTTTGTGTTAGAGGTTGTGTTTTGAAAGTTTTTAGTTCATTGTTCCTTGGAATGTAAACTATGTGTATACTCACCACCCTTGTTTGCAGATCAGAATTAGAGGCTAACATCTGTGGATTATTGTCTTCTGAGGTAGAGGGCTGCTTTGGACATAGAATCAAAGGAGAAGATAAGCCAGGCCCGGTGGCTCATGCTTATAATCCCAGCAGCTTCAGAGGTTGAGGTAGGAGAACTGAGAGTTCAAAGCCAGCCTCAGCAACGGTGAGGCGCT
The DNA here is from genome assembly GCF_964194105.1 of Spermophilus citellus. NCBI lineage: Eukaryota > Metazoa > Chordata > Mammalia > Rodentia > Sciuridae > Spermophilus > Spermophilus citellus. Next base: position 85,808,736 of record NC_138198.1, read on the forward strand.
AAGCAACTCAGTGAGACCCTAATAAAATACAAAAAAGGGCTAGGGATATGGCTTAGTTGTTAAGTGCCCCTGAGTTCAATCTCTGGTAACTAACATTCCCCCCCCCACACAAAAAAAGGGGGAAGATAAGGTACCCAGAATTGTAGGGTAGTCTTAACTCTTGGATAGTTGGGAAGTAATAGTAATTTCCTATGCGTGAATCTTTTTTTAGCCCTTCCTATTCTGGGTCTGATTTTCAAATACACCTGCAGTGCAAGATTTCTCTGTTTGCCTCAACTTAATCTCAGAGATAGAGCAACATTTTACATTTTTTCCAAGCCCCATATATCCAGCTTTATTAAAGATTCTTTTCATAAACATGAGATATTTCAAGTAGGACATGGGTAAGCAATTGTTAAAAGTCTACAGCAACTTTCAAACTCCTTTCTTGGGTAGACTACCAAAATCAGAAAGCACCACAAAACCCAATGAAGTCATCAACTGATGTTCTGACTAGGGAAAGTTTAGAGTGAGGATTGGCATTTCATATTTAACCCTGATTTTCAGGAAATGAAATGAAAAAGGCAGAATTATCAATCTGAATATCATTAATCTAGAAAAGGAACTAATGCTCTTTTGAGGGGCACTATCTCAGTGATGTCACTGGAAAGTTCAGATTGCTTGACATGTGGGTAAAACCAATTTTGGGGAGTCATGTCCCTACATGTCTCTGGGTTCAGGGGAGTAAATCCACACTGATAGAGAGGGAGAGGAGAACATAAAGATGAATTTGAGTTTTTCCACACCACAAGGCATTTGTGTCAAGGTGACTGTATGTGTCAGTGTTAGGGAATCTCTCCTCCTGGGAGCCAAGAGGAAATCTCTCAAAACTAGTAGGGTAAGGTGTTTTCCCTACAGCAACTCAATTTTGGAGACATTCTATTAGTGACCTATGTTACTTCCCCCAAAACAATGAAATGTTCTGTTTTAATCAGCTTATTTTTCACTGCTACAACCAAAAGACCTGACAAGAATACTGAAGAGGAAGAAAACTTTATTTTGGGGCTCATGTTTTCAGAGGTCTCAATCCATCGATGGCCAACTCCATTCTTGGGGCCTGAAGTGAGGCAGAACATCATGGCAAAAGAGTGTGGTGGAGAAAAGCGGCTCAGGACACGGCCACCAAGAAACAGAGAGCTCTCCTCACCATACACAAAACGTACCCCAAAGGCATACCCCAGTGACCTATGCCCTCTAGCCATACCCTACCTGCCTACAGTTACCACTCAGTTAATTCCTGTCAGTGGATTAATGCACTGATTTAAGGCCCTCATAACCCAATCTTTTCACCTCCTAAACCCTTTTGCATTGTCTCACACTCGAACTTTAGGGGACACCTCACATCTAGATTCTAACATATCGTGTGCTAACAATATAGTTTAAAAAAAAAAGGCAAAACAAAGTTCTGCATTTTTATGAAACTTGGTAAAAAAAAATAGTATTTTAAACTGTTCAGTCACTAGAAGTACATCATCATCAAAAACGTGCACCCTTCACTCCGCATCTCTAGCACCGTCAGCTTTCTGTGCTTGTCTGTTTTAAGGTATCTCCATCTTCTGCAGTTATTGCCATCCTGGCCAGCATCATGTTTTCACTTGGATACCTTCTCTCCCTTCTTTACCGGGCCTTTTTAGGTTTGAGCTCTGGCTCTGGAGGAGCAGGAGCTTGCGGATATTCTCAGGTTCATTCTTCAACTTGACTTTTTTAGCATCCCCGGCAGCCTTTCTCTTGGGCATGGGTGGGGATGACAGGCGGACACAGGCACTGGATGAGGGGATGCCGTAGTGTGTGGCTTTGGTTGGTGGTTGGGGGGTAGCTTTGGTTGGTCTGGGAGTTGTTTTTGTTTCTTCTTCTAAAACAAACTTTTTAGAAGCAGTGATTAAAAAATTAAACATTGTTCTGATAAGCCAGGTTTGAGGACCACTGCAACAGAGGAATTGCCCCAAGGAAAGGCTTCTTTGGGGAAGAACTGAATAGAATTGAAATCCTTTTTATAGGTCATAACTGATGATTGAACCAATGCTAACTAATCATTATTGATAGTCTTGTAGCACATAGGTCCCTAAGGTGAAATAATACTTTGTTAGCTACATAGACTTCTAAGAGCATATTGCTTCTGTGCAATGGATTTTTAAATTCTTAATGAGGAAAAGGCTTGGAGAAAACTAAAGATCCAGAAATTCTAAGTGACCTATCCAGTATTAGTCAGCAAGTAGTGGATTTCAGTCTAAAATCCTGTGACTTTGCCATTAGGGTTTGGTTATGATGCTTCCAGCAGGACCTTCTAGGTTTCTGGAATGTCTTGAAGCAGAAAACTATCTGGTAATATAATAATATCTTGACAGCATTTACATTTTTGGGGTTTAATTTGTTATACATTAGAAATAATTTAAATTACAAAAAAATGTAACAAAATCTGATGGTAAATTTTAGGGGGATTTTAATTCATACTTTTATTCCTAAAAGGTTGTGAAAAATTTAATATTCCACCATAATATTAAATATAAAATGTGAATTTTGCTTTCTTTTTTGGCCTTTGTTTTAATTTTGATTTGATATGCCTATTCATACCTACCTATTTAAAATGGCAAAATCCACAGTGGCAGGTCACTGAAGATGCCTTGTGAATTTATTGAATAACAGATTTACTTGGTCTAAAAGAACAAAAAGCATTTTGTATGGTAATGTATAGAGAGGACAGAACTAGGGTACTCTTTCAAGTCAGCTGACTTAGAAAAATAATATTTTAAGGAAAGTACCAATTTAATCTTAATCCGAAGTGAGGCTTAAAATACTGAAGATGCTAGAAAAGACTAAAGCATTTTATATACCTTATAAGAAATATGCAAATAATCATTCAAAGTATGAGAGACCACACCAGACCATAGGATCCATGTAACTCAGTATGGTGTAAAGAATATGCATTTGGCTGTCTTTTTTTTTTTTTTTTTTTTAACTATGGATTGAACCCAGGGGTTCTTAACTACTGGGCCACATCCCCAGCCCTTTATTTTTTGAGATAGGGTCTCACTATGTTGCTGAGGCTGGCTTTGAACTTGAAATCTTTCTGCCTCAGCAGATATTCCAGGTATGTTCCACCACACCTGGCTTGGATGACTGTCTAAAAATGTCAAGTGTAGAATTTTGGTAATTTATTTCTTTAATTATTTATGAATTTAAAACTTTTTCCACAATATTTACTTCTCAATTGTAGTAGTTCTTCTGGAGAATTGTATGGCCTGCCTCTTAGGTAAGGTATCTAAATATTATGCTTTCAAGTTATAAGAAAAATATTCTTAAGCTATCATTGTAGGGATTAGATTTTACATTATTAATAATTTATCAAAGAATACATTTTTATCTATTAACTGCTTTTACAAAAATGGAGTTTTCACTGCATGCTATCCTTTCTGTCTCATTGATTATTATATATTATACTTGGGGGTTCTGCCAAAGCTTTCATGTAAATTAACTGAAATTGTTCAGTTTCTTTTAGCTGTTTTTCAGTTTATACTCAGATACTTGAAATGTTGAAATATGGCCCTAATAAGTAGTTCTGGGGATTTTACCTAAGAATTCAATTCCTATAAATGACATGTTATTGGCTGCCTATCAGTGTTGGCATAGTAGCTATTATATTATATACTCAAACTAAATATTGAACTTAACATTTTACTTCTAGTTTTTGTTTCAAGGTGGAGAGTGGATGAGTTGGATTATGGGTTACTAAAGCTAGGTAAGATAATTAAATAGAAACTTTCAGAAGACTTTGCTGAAAAATCTTCCCTTTGATATTTGTGAAAAAAAAAAAGTGTTTTACTTGTTTGGGCAAAAGCTAAATTAAATTTCATTTTAATTAGCAAAGCTAATTTAATTTAGAAAAGCTAAATTTTAATTTCAGTCTGTTCATTTTAAAATATAAATTTTGATAAACATTTTAACTGATTTAAATGAATAAAATAAAAAACCCTCAGATTCACAATATATGCAAATAAAATTCATGAATGAGGAAAGTTAATTCAAAATCCCTGACCTCTATTTTTGCCAGAAAGGTGGATAATTTTGGAGAGTAAGCTGAATATTGTTATAGTAGTCTTGCATTTATTTATCCTTAAGTCTCTTTTTTATTTTTTGCTTTCAAGTATTTTTTCCTTTTTAAAATATACTTTTTATTTGTGCATTATAATCATACATAATAGTGGGATCCATTGTATATGCTTGCACATGCACATAATATAATATTATCACTTAAGTATCTTTAAAAATAACTTTTACTTGGAGATAAGGTAGGAAATTTTTATTGTTATTTGTTTTCTTATTTTAAATGTGTATTTCCCCTCTATTGTATTTCTTGTTTAACAGTATCACAAATATTTAATAAGTGGCCACTCTCCAAATATTATTCTTTTGTGGATATAAGAGAAAAACAAATGAGTTATTTGTGCAGTATAAGTGTGATAACTTTCAATTTCACTGTATTAAAGTAAAACTGAACTCCTAAAATAAATTTACCCTAAATACTAAAAAAGAAAAATTGTTGTTGTATTTTTACTTGCACCTAATTATTTTGAGGTAGGAGAAATTCTTAAAGAATTTTACAACAAACACATGCTATGTGAAATAATTAGTGAGAGGTAAGTGTTTTAATTGCCTCTGATGTCACAGTTCTCACAGGATAGGAAAAATATTTTCAATTTGTAAATTTTAGTTTGTTATCATGGTAGTTGCCAATATTTTCTTTAGAAAAGAGAAAATAAGTAAAAATTGAGTTAGAAAAAAATTGGTAAAATTTTTCATTGGCTCAAGTAGTTGACCCTCAGTTATTGAACTGACCTTCTTGGATCCTAAGTAGTTTGTCTTTTTTTCTTCCTTTTTTGCATTCTATTTATGAGAGTGGAAAGGTGGAATTAGTTTTTGATTTTACTTTTACTTGAATAGGACTAATGAAGAAAGAGGTTGAATCCAAGTAAGGCCTGCTGTTTATTTACCATATATAAATAGCGATTGCACAGTAAATTCCTCATGGGCTATAACTGAATTAGAATTGTTATCATGATATTCTTGATATATAGGTTGTTTGATGCTAGTTTATTCAAATTTACTTAAGAGATAGTTTTTTTTATAAGAATATATTAGAATTTGTGGAAAATAAAACTGGAGACATTATAGTGTCCATATCTTTATATTAGTCAATAAAAATTTTTATAAGAATTTTCATATGTAGAGAAATTGAGATTTATAGTAAATATCGTACAACCACCCACCTAGATTCTAGCATTTATAGCTGTTAAACTTGATTTATTGTGTATTTATCCAGATGTCTTTTTTAAAAAAAATATTTATTTTTTAGTTTTAGGTGGACACAATATCTTTTTTTGTTTGTTTGTTTGTTTGTTTTTTATGGTGCGGAGAATCGAACCCAGTGCCTCATGCATGCTAGGTGAGCGCACTACCACTTGAGCTACATCCCCAGCCCCCTTGCTGTCTATCTTAATTTTTTGATGGATTTCAAAGATTTTTTCCTAAATTATTAAATATAGATATCACAGTTCAATATTTGTTTATATATTTTTTCTTTTGAGGCATATCTATTTACAATGACAAGCACAGATTTCATTTGTACCACATGAAAAGTTTTTTTTTGACATTCAGTTCATACTGCTGTGTAATTCAGACCTCTCATCAAAATATAGACTGTTGTCGTTATAATCTCTGAGCTCTCTCCTGCCTCATCTGAGTTGTCAAAATGTAGACTTGTTCTCTCGTGCCCCTTCTCCATTCATCAAAATATAGATTATTGCCATCATCTTATTGCCCTTTCCCATTCAGACCCCATTGCCATCTTCCAGAAGCAGCAACTGTTCTGATAATTTCCTCCATGGATTAGTTTTCCTTTTCCTAGAACTTCATATTAATGGTATCAAGGTATTATTTAAAATAATTCCTTGTTCACATATATCAGATTATAGTTAATGTGAAAGAAACAAGAATATTGCTTAGCATTTCTAGACCTGTAATTTCTATAAACTGCTTGAACATTAGTTTATGTTAATATCCCCAATAAAACATGAGAACTTGAGGTGTAAAGAAAGCTAAGGTACGTACTCTTTCCCTTTCTTTCCTTGATTCCAGAGTTTTGTTTTGTTTTGTACCTGGGATTTAACCCAGGGATGCTTAACCCCCAGAGCCATATCCCCAGACCATTTTTTATTTTGTATTTTGAGAAAAGGCTTCACTCTAAGTTGCTGAGGCTGGCTTTGAACTTGCAATCCCCCTGCCTCAGCCTTCTGAGCTGCTAAGTAATTACAGGTATGCACCACTGCACCCGGCCAGAGTTTGTTTTGAAGGGAAAGTAAATTAGGGTCTTAGTTTTTAAAGAGCACAATAGTTTTTCTTTTCCTTGCCAAATAAGAATAAATATGTCTTCTTTGGGCCAATTTCCATTTCTCTAAAATGATTTCATTATCCATAAGATGCCTAATAAAGTGGGTTTAGATACTTTCTTTGAAAGAAGACCAGTGAAATCTCTTATACATTATTGCTCATTATGTTTTATTTTGCTTGGCAGGTGTGCAAGAGTGCACATTGTCCCTTTTTTTTTTGTTGTTGTTGTTAGATTTTTAGATTAGTTACATGTGCTCCTTAGGTTAGCATCGTTAAGATGAGGACTGATGGGGACCTAGGTTGTTGCTGTTTGTTTGGTATCAGGAATTGAACACAAGGGCGCTTAACCACTGAGTCACATCCCCAGCCCTTTTTATTTTTTTATTTTGAGACAGGGTCTTACTTCTTTGCTGAGGCTGGCTTTGAACTTGCAATCCTCCTACCTCAGCATCCTGAGCCACTGGGATTACAGATGTGCACAACCACACCACGCCTAGGGTTTTTAAATCCCACCTGAAAACTTTATGTAATTTTCATGTACCCATCAAAAATGGTAGGAAGACTAACTGGTAAACAGCTTACTAATAATATCTTATTACTATCTCTCATAATTCAAATACTGAAAAGAAGAAACTTATAAAGTGAAATTGACTTATAAAATGAAATTGACTGCATAAATGAGATTCCAGATATATATTACTTCGTATACTTTAAATCTGATCCCTAGGACTTTATAAAAGTATGATCTCAACTTCATTGAAATGCATTATTTTTCCAGTTCTTTTCTGTTACCAAAGAATGATAGCAATTGATTTACTTCAGCTTGTATTTTTTTTCTCTAGGAACATTAGTTCCAGTAGGATTACTTTACAGAACATTATTTTCTCACTATTTTTTTAGTAATATACACTTGCCTTTTAATTTTGTTCACAAATATTAGAAAGTGAAATGAATTATACTCCCAAGATTCTACTCAGAAGTCTATATCCTGCCCAGACCATTGCTCATTTATATTACCCATATGGGAGTTTAAGTACATCTAAATAGTTCAATTCTTGGCCCAAATATATGATAATTGTTCCTTGAAGTGAATAAATGACCCTCTGCTGTTCTGGCTTTTCTTTTTCTTTGAAGCCAAAAGTAATAGCACTGTTATTGTTTTCTCTCTTTGCCCCCCAGTCCTCTCTGAATTTCTTGAATTTTTATCTTGGAGAATGCCTTTAGCATTATCATTTTTCCAAATGGTTTAGGAAGATACTTTTGAAAAACAGCACATAAAAAGTCCTTAACTTTTTAGAGGTGTATTTTGAAATATTTATGGGTAAAAGTTATATCTGGGATTTGCTTTAAAATAATAAACAATTGTGGGAGATAGAAAAATGGACCAGATAAAGAAGAAACAAGATTGTTCAAGAATGAGTCATTGTTTAATCTGGATAATCTGTATTTTTGTATATGTCTGAAATTTTTCATAAGTTAAAAAGTAAAAATAGGAACCCTGTGGGGAATTTTATAAATTTGAATTCTAGTATAATAGTATAGTGTGTGAGATAGTCATGTCTTTCACTTTTGAACAAGATCATTTTACTACATACAAATTTAAATTTAAAATATATTTATAGCTGGGTGAGCTCAGGCAGTTATTAAAAGTGAAATTTTGTCCTTTCTTTTTATAGCATGTTTAGTTGAATGACTGTACTGATAGTTCTAATTATTTCAGGTTGTCCAGCAGCCTTCAGGAGGCATTGCAAAACAAGTGACCACAATTTCCCATTCCCCAGCATTGACCATTCAGAAATCTGGACAGAATAAGATGCCAGTGAACACTGTAATACCTGCTAGTAAGTTTCTTCCAGGTAGACACTGGTCTGGCTTGCCTCATCACACTGTTTGTGGAATGTGGTGGGTTTTGCATAACTTATTTGTTGTATTAAGAGAGATTTGGGGGGCTGGGTTTGTAGCTCAGTGGTAGAGCACTTGCCTAGCATGTATGAGGCAGTGGTTTCGATTCTCAGCACTGCATATAAGTAAATAAATAAAATAAAGACCCATTGATAACCAAAAAAAAAAAAATTAAAAAGCAAAAGAAAGTTGGATTTTTAAAGTTGGTACCTAAGAGAATACTGAATGATAACTATTATAGTCTTTGAACATATATAGACAGTTTTTAGGGGTGTAGGTTGTTTTAGAGTAAATGAAGCAACTACTTATGGTATTCCATAATTAAATAAAACAATCTAAATAAGTATTTTTCAAACTTATAAAACTTGCTATAACTTTTTAAAAAATGTAGTTTGGAAATCAGGTAAGGTAGATCTTTTTAAGTGTTTTAAAATATATTAATATAAAGGATATATTATTAACCTATGTTTCCATTACCTTTTGTACATGATGGTTTTTATAGTGATGCTATAGGCAACTTGAGACCATATAAAGAGAAATGGAGGGATCTTTATTTTACAAGATGATTTTTTTAAATGTAGGGAATATATTCATTGTCCTATTTGAATTTAGACAAAGTTCTGGGGAAGCTTGAAATTTTTTTTTGATTAGTGTATATATATATATTTAAAACTGAAGCTCTGAATTTTTCCTAATGTGGCATAATTGCTTTTTTTATATTCTACTTTTTCCTTTCTTGTTTGTTTTTATAGCTTCCATTCTAAAGCAAATTACTTTGCCTGGAAATAAAATTCTGTCGCTTCAAGCATCTACTCTTCAGAAAAATAAAGTAAAAGAGAATGGAACTACATGCTTCAGGTAAAGAAAATAAGTAGTTAAAAACTTGGTCTAGTTTAAGGATGTAATATTTAAGGAAAAAATAAACAGGTGACAAAGACTAATTCCTAAATAAAATAGATATATTGATGCCTTTAAAATAATCTAACAATACTCTTTTAAGTATTATTTATAAGCAGTAAGGTCTATCAATCTTAAGTATTTTGCTTAATGAATTTTGAAAAACATATACCTGTGTAATCATAATCCAGATGAAAATACTGAATATATCCATGGCCTTTATGCACTTTTCAAATCAATTACCCACATCTCCTGCCTCTGGCAGTCACTGTTCTTATGTCCATCACCATTGATCACTTCTGTGTATTCTTGAACTTCAAGTATATGGAATATTTTATTATTATACTAATGTCCCTTTATCTTCAGTTTTGCTTTCTGTGTGTTCAGTGATCAGATGTCATAAGTGGTCTGAAAATATTAAATGGAAAATTCTAGAAATAATTCTTAAGTTTTAAATTTATGTGCTATTCTGAATAGTGTGATGAAATCTCAAGACTTCATGCCCAGGAAGTAAATCATCTCTTTGTCCAGCATATGCATTCTGGATATGCTACCCATTTGGCTAGTCATTCAGTAGCATATAGGTTATAGGATTAATTTACAGTGCTTTTGTGGTAGTCTAACACAGTATCACAATACCTGTGTCATTCACCCCATTTCATCTCATTAAGTAGGCATTGTATCATCATAATATCATCATCATCAGAAGGCTGAGCACAGAATGATGATATTTTGAGAGAAACCAGGTTCACATAACCTTTATTACAGTATATTGTTGTCACTGTTTTATTTTTATTGTTAATCTTTTACTGTGCATAATTTATAAATTAAACCTTACAGTAGGTATGTGTGTATACAAAAAAAGTTGATATATTTGGGGACTGATTCTAGGACTCCACTCAAACACTAAAATCCACAAATGTTCTAAGTCCCTTATGTAAAAGAGTATAGTATTTGTATATAATCTGAGCATAGCCTCCCAAATATTTATTTTTTAATTTTTAATTTTTTTATAGTACTGAGGATTAAACCCAGGGTCTCATACATACTATGTAAGCATTCTACCATTTCCAGCCCTTTTTTTAATTTTGAGACAGGGCTTCGCTAAGTAGACTGGCCTGAATTTGAGATTATCCTGTTTCAGCCTCTTTTTTTTAAATATTTATTTTAGTTGTAAATGGACACAATAACTTTATTCTTACTATTTATTTATTTATCTATTTATTTATACCAGTGATTGAACTCAGTGGCACTTGACCATCCCCACATCCCCAGCCCTATTTTGAATTTTATTTAGAGACAGGGTCTTGCTGAGTTGCTTAGTGCCTCGCTGTTACTGAGGCTGGCTTTGAACTTGCCATCCTTCTGTCTCAGCCTCCCGAGCCACTGGGATTAAAGGTAGCAACTTTATTCATTATGTGATGCTGAGGATCGAACCCAGTACCTCACACATGCTAGGCAAGCGTTCTACCATTGAGCTACAATCCCATCCCCTGTCTCAGCCTCTTAAGTAGCTGAAAATACAGATGTGCCACTACCATGCCACGCTCTTCCATATAGGTATAGTACCCAGTACAGTGTAAATTCTATGTAAATAGTTGTTACACTGTATTTAGAGAATAATGACAAGATCAAAAACTATGTATATAATTCAGTACACATGCAATTTTTTTCTTAATTGTGATTTGTTCTTTTCTGTCCTGTGGTGTTCTCAATTTTGTCCTTTTGACTCTTTTTCCAAAAAGTACTGCTCGCTCTCTCCAAGAAGCTACACTTTGTATTTTTTTTTTTTCCCTTGGTTCTGGGTATTTAACCTGGGGTGCTTTATCACTGAGCCACATTTTCAGTCCTTTTTATTTTTTATTTTGAGACAAGGTCTCACTAAGTTGCTGAGGGCCTTGCTAAATTTCTGAGGCTGGCCTGAAACTTGAGATGCTCCTGTCTCAGCCTTTGGAGTTGCTGGGAAAATTGGCATGAACCCACTACACCTAGCAGGAGGCTACACTTTTAAAAATTTGCCAAATTAAATTTTAATATTTTTTGACTTGAAATACACTTAGTCTTCTTTCCCATAGTTTACTTTTGCCCACTGCAAGTTCTCCCATCTCTATAGTCTTTTTAGACTGCTTTTGCTTGCTTTGATCCTTGAGGTAATTAGGCTCTGGGTCAGGCACCATAGGATGAGAGATGTGCACTGAAATTTACTATTTTTCTCTTTCCTTTATAGTTTTGAAGTTTGTATATTCTTTATATTCAGGTTGTACTGAGGTTATTTAGTATCTGTTTTAGAGGAAATATTGGAAGACAGTGGTCTAGGCAGTCATAATCTTACTCAGTGAGTTTTGACAAAAGGCTAAACCCATGTATCCAGTGCCATAATCAAGATACTAGAAATACTCACCCCAAAAGGTTCCTTTGTACTTCTCTCCATCTAGTCCCTAAATTATATTTCAGATTCCAACCACTGATGTCCGTAACATTGTAGATTAAATTCGTTCCTAGGGTTTTGCATCCATGACATCATACAATTTGTATTCTTTGGCTTCTCTTGCTCAGCATAAGTCTTTGACTACATCTAGGTTGTTGCATGTGTAAGTAGTTTGACTTTTTATTGCTAAGTAGTATTCCATTGTATGTATATACTGTTGTTTATGTTGTCCTTTCTTGGTGGATATTTGGGTTGTTTCATTTTGGGCAATTATGAATAAAGCTCCTGAGAATACTGTGTCTAAAACATGTCTTTATGTGGATATAGATTTTTCCTTCTTTAAATACTGAGTTATGTGGTAAGTATGTGTTTGATTCTATTAAGAAACTGCCAAACTATTGAAATTTTAGCCCTTCTGGTTGATATATAATTGTAGCTCATTGTGGCTTTAACTTACATTTCCACAGTGATTAATGATGCTGAGTATATTTTCATGCCTTATTGGCCATTTTGTGTAACTTCTTTAGTGAAAAATCAGTTTGGATATTTTACCTATTTTAAAATTCAGTGTTTTTGTCATGAGTTTTTTTCTGAATCTATTTAAGGTGATCATTGATTTTCCCCCCTATTTTCCTAGTATTATAAACATTGATTTTTAAAAAAATTTTCAGGGCTGGGGATGTGGCTCAAGCGGTAGCACGCTCGCCTGGCATGCGTGCTGCCCAGGTTCGATCCTCAGCACCACATACAAACAAAGATGTTGTATCTGCCGAGAACTAAAAAATAAATATTAAAAATTCTCTCTCTCTCTCTCTCCACCTCTCTCACTCTCTCTTTAAAAAAAAAAATTTCAAATATTATGCCAACCTTTAATTCATAGATTGTTAATTAGCTTTTTTAGATTTTTCTGTCTTTGAATAACATTTGTTAAGGGTTTTGTATTTATGTTCATGAAGGATTTCAGTCTATATTTTTCTGGATTTTATAGTATTTTGTACCCATGGTTGTTCTACCATGGGGTTATATCCCCAGCCCTTTGAATTTTTTGTTTTTAGACAGTCTCACTAAGTTGCTGAGATTGGCTCAAACTTAAAATCCTCTTTTCTCAGCTTCCTGAGCTGCCAGGATTGCAGGTCCTCATGAGGACCTGGGAAAATGTGTAGTATTTGGTTTGAGGGTGTAGTGTTTTGTAAGTGTTAGTTTGGTAAAGATAGCTAATAGTGTTCATATCTTCTGTATCCTGGTGGTTTTTTTTTTTTTTTTTTTTTTTTTTTTTATTCCATCACTTACACAGAGTGGGTATTCAATCTCCACTTATTTTTTTCCATTTGTTCTATTGTGTTTTACATTATGCAATTGAAGCTTTGTTATTAAGACACTTCAAGACTAGTATGCCTGGTTGTTTTAAACTTTTGTGTAGAGTTAATATTCTTTCTTCCTAAAGTGAAGAATGAATGGAATGTACTTTGTAACTACATAGGTCTGTTGTTTTCTTTTTTTGGAGGATGGGGATGGTTTTTTATAAAGTCAGTTCATTCATATAAACAGGCTATTTAAGTTTTCTATTTCATCTCAATGTCAGATTCAGAAAGTTGTACTTTTTAGGGTTTTGTACATTCCATCCTAATTTACAAATTTATTGGCATGAAGTTTTCATAATACTTCCTTTATTTCAAATGCCTGTGGGTCTGTATTGGTAGTGTACTACTATGTAGTTTTCAAGGATTTTGTGTTTTTTCTTAGTAATTAATTTTTTGGGATATAGTTATTTTTTATTTTTATTTTTTTTGGTACTGGGTTTAAACCCAGGGGCTCTCAACAACTGAGCCACATCTCTACCCCTATTTTGTATTTTATTTAGAGACAGGATCTCACTGAGTTGCTTAGGGCCTTTCTAAGTTGCTGAGACTGGCTTTGAACTCCTGATCCTCCTGCCTCAGCCTCCTGAGCCACTCGGATTACAGGTGTGCGCCACAGCGTCCACCTTCCCTTTTCCATTTAATGTCTATAAAATTTGTAGTTAAATTCCCTGTTACCTGGCGAGGGTTTTGTTTTAGGCAGACTTTTCCCTCCTGTGACCAAAAGGACCCAACCAGAACAGCTGTAAAGGAGGAAAGGTTTAGGGGCTTACGGGTTTCAGAGGTCTCCATCCATAGAGAGTAGGCTCCATTCCTCCTGCTCACAGGGAGGCTGAACATCATGGCGCAAGAGTGTGGTGATAAGGCTGCGGAGAGAGATTTCCAGGTTCCAGATACAAATATATACCCAAAGCCACGCCCCAATTCCTGCCTCCTCCAGCCACACCCTACCACTTCACTCAGTTAATCCCTATCACAGGTTTAATTCGCTGCTTGGGTTAGACTCTTATAACCCAGTCATTTCTTCTCTGAGCCTTCTTGAATTGTCTCACAGGTGAGCTTTTGGGTGACACCTCATATTCAAACTGCAACAGGTTTTTATTCATTTGTTAATGTTTTTAAGGTTCAGCATTTGATTTTGTTTTTATCTTCTGTCTATTCCATTGATTTTTCTAAAATAAGCATGCCTTTCTTTTTCTTACTCTGAAATTAGAGTACCTTTCTTTTCCTAGCTTCGTAAATTAGAAATTTGGATGATTAAGTATAAATCTTCTTTTTCTGATATAAGCATTGTAAAATTGCTACCAAATATTGATTTAACAACCAAGTAAATAGTACCCCCTCCCCCAATGCTGGGTATCAGATCTAGGACCTCTTGCGCACTAGACAAGCAGTGTTTTCTTGAGCAATATCTTCGGTCTCTAAGTACACTTATCCCTCCCATTTTCATTTATGTCAAAATGCTTTTTTTCTCTTTTCCCTCTATGTTATAGTGCAAATATTTGAGGCTTTCATAGATATTTTGTTTCTTTAAAATAAAAATTTTGAGAATATAATCTGTATAAATTTAGTCTTAAATTTATTGAGACTCCTCAATATAGCCACTCTTTGGGAATCTCATGAGGACCTGGGAAAATGTGTAGTGTTTGGTTTGAAGGTGTATTGTTTTGTAAGTGTTAATTTGGTAAAGATAGCTAATAGTATTCATATCTTCAGTATCTTCCTGGTGTTTTTGGTTTTGTTTTTTTGGACTTGTTCCATAATTTACTCAGAATGGGTATCAAATCTCCACTGGTGATGGTAGATTTCCTTATTTTTTCCATTTGTTCTCTCTTGTGGTTTGCATTATGCATTTGAAGCTTTGTTATTAAGAACACTTCAAGCCACTAGGGATGTGGCTGTACAAACTAATGAGTGTTCAGGCCAAAAGTTTTGTCCATTATATTCCCATTGACAAAGGGTTGCCATCCCTCCAGTTTCTGCTAGCTTCTGTTCAGTTTTCAGATGGTTGCTTTTAAAATTTTTAATTGTTATTAATACAACCCCTATTTCTTTTTTAATGGATTATTGTTCTGTGGTGTAGTTAACTTATTTTTTCCTCTTAAATAATTTATCATAGTTACTTTAAAATCACTGTCTAGTATTTCTATTATCTAGGTTACCTTTGGAGTTTGCTTCTGTTATGTGGCTTTTTAGTCCTATTTCTTGGTGTACTTGGTAATGTGTAATTCATTATCAGATGTGAATAAGAAAATATGATAAGAATTTTGCATTAATTCCCTTCGGAGAGAGGATTCAGTCAGCATCCTTTAAGGCACCTTGAGGAGTAATCACCTCAGTTTGGTCTGTGATTGAGCTGGCTCAAAGCAATATGTAACCTTTCCAAGATCCTGTGTAACTTTAGTTCTTCCACCCTAGGATGTAGTCCCTGAAGAATTTCAAGTAAGACTTAGGGTGTTTTCTTTCCTGGAATGTGAACCCAATTTTTATTTCTTACCGCTTTACTTCAAAAATACGTAAAACTGACTTTTCATGGGTTCTTTATGCTTGGCTTCTTTGATTTTTCTTCTGTAGTGCTTCTGTGTCAGATCCCTCACTTCTTTATATGGTCCTGTCCTATCCCTCAAGCCATAGAATCCTTGAGCTCCAAATTGCTGTCTCCAAGAGATTGCCTAATGCTCTTTTGGCTTATTCTGCCTCTTAGTAACTGCTGTCTTTGAGGCATTTTAGCATCTTTTCCACATTAAGAATTAGCAGATGCCCATGGGTGAAAAACAAGGGAGAAAATTGGGATTACTCCAGTGAGGCTTTCTTCTGTCAGGATTGTGTTCCATCAGTACCTGGTTCCCTTGGAAGCTCTGTGATGCCTTCAAATGAACTTTTAGAAATAATTGTTCTGGTTGGGTGTGGTGGCACTTGTCTCTAGTTAAGCTGCCCCAGAGCCTGAGGTAGGAAGGTCTCAAGTTCAAGGCCAGCCTGGGCAGTTTAGCAAGGTCCTATATCAAAGATTAAAAAGGGGTTGGGGGTGTGGTAGAGACCTTCTAGGCCTAATCACCAGCACCTCAAAAAAAAAAAAAAAAAGTTCTGACTTTATTACCTTTTCTTTCTCAAAACAATTATCTGATGTAAATAATAGTCTCCAAATAGAATCAGAGTTCTTGTGATTTGTAAGAACATTTTGTGTTTATATATTTATTGAATTAGTGTTTTTCAAGTCACTTTCTATGATGGTGTATTTTGATGAATAGAAATTGTGTTTTTTTCCCTTCATGACTTGCAGAAGTTCTTAATTTTAAAGTAGATGAATTTGGCAGTTTCTTTCTGAAAAGTGCTTATTTTTGCCTGTAGAGTTCCTCCTGGAAACCATAAAGACATTTTCCTGTATTGTCTTCAAGTTTTACTGTGTGTGTGTGTGTGTGTATTGCTGGGGATTGAACCAGGGTCTAGTACATGCTAGGTAAGCACTCTAGTTGAGCCCACAACTACATTCCCATCTCTTGAAGTTGTCCTTTTTTTTTTTAAATTTTTTTTTAAGTTACAGTTGGACACAAAATCTTTATTTTATTCATTTATTTTTATGTGGTGCTGAGCTCGAGCCTCAGCACCTTGTACATGCTAGGCGAGCGCTCTACCGCTGAGCCCTAGCCCTAGCCCTAGCCCCTGAAATTGTACTTTTTATATTTAAAACTTTATTTCAACATCAGGAGTTTATTTTGTTCTTTTCCTATGGTGTGGATTAGGGATCTTAGTTCTGGTTGCATTGTTGAAGAGTCCATCCTTCCTCAATGACCTATAATACAGTCTCCATTGTCATACACGCAGCAGTCTTTTCTGGCCTATCATTTTAAATACTTAAATTTCCTATAGCACACTGTTTAATTTACTATAATTCCAAAAATAACTTTTGTATCTGATAAAGCATATTCTTTGCCTACTTCTCCTTTATTTCATTTCCTTCCTCTATTTCCATACTTCCTCCATCCTCTCTGGATTTCCTTGGTTTACTTGGATTTTTAGTATTCCTTATAAACTTTAAGAACCTCAAAAATATCTGTTGGGATTTGAATTGGCATGCCTTGAGTCCATAGGTCCATTGTCCTCCAGGTGATTTCTTGATAATTTTGAGCCTGTGTCTGTGAACATGATTTATGTCTCCATTTATGCACATCTTTAATGTCTTTGTATTAAAATGTTATAATTTTATCTATATATATTTTGCACAATTTTGTTGCATATATCTGTCATCTTTATTTCTAGGTACCTTGTATTTTTGGTAATTGAAATGTAGGGTTTTTAAAAATCGTTTTCCAGTGGCCTCAAGTTATTATTTTGAATGATTTTTAAGATTATTTGAAGTTATTTATGAAGACACTAATGTCAAGAATAAAATTAGA
The DNA here is from genome assembly GCF_964194105.1 of Spermophilus citellus. NCBI lineage: Eukaryota > Metazoa > Chordata > Mammalia > Rodentia > Sciuridae > Spermophilus > Spermophilus citellus. The sequence goes on from NC_138198.1 coordinate 85,826,138, forward strand.
ATTATAGATTGACTTTTGGGGGGCTGTTCACACTTTAAAGATCTCATTCCATTTTTCCTTGGTATTATGTATGTGTATGTGTTCACATTCAAAGATAAATGTTCAGGGAAAAGTCACCCTTATCAAATTACAGGGAAACATTAACTCACTTGGAATTCCAATGACTTCAGTCATTTGATGACCAAATGTTGAATGTTAAAACTATTATGAAATATTAAAAAATAAAATGCGGAATAAAAGATAAGAAGGCAATGATTTATCTTATTAAAATGAATACAAAGATTTGAAGAACTAAGTAGGATATTTAGAAGTGAAAACTGTAGTTGAAATTAAAACTTGATTGGATAGGTAAATCAGATTTAACCTGAGGACCTAAATTGAGTTTTCTTTACTTCATTGAGGATTTGTGAGTATTTCTGGTAGGAACCAGGGATGACTTGGAACCATATTAGCCCTGTTTTGGCTCAGGAATCTCAGATACTTTTTCCCACTGTAGTGGAGATCCAGGAATTCGTGCTAGCCACAGGCATTACCCGTAAGGCAATTCTTTCTTTAGGGTGTACTCATTGCTTGTTTTTCCTGACACTTTTTTTTTTATTTGACAGTTTCTGTGAACCCAACAATGGAATGAAAATGTGTTATGCTTGTCTAGTTATAATGTTGCATAATTGCTCCTCAATAAATCTAGTCCACTAACTGCCTGCAGCAAAAGTGTCACCATTAGTATTTTCTCTGGGAGATTTCTAGCTTATTATTTTTGCTCATTTATCTGTTGAGTGCTTATTGCTTTCTAGACCTATGTATATATAGTGGACAGTAATTCTTTGTTGTATATGTTATAAGTATTTTTCTTCTAATCTTGTTTAACTCATGACTTGAATTTTATTGTCTTTGGTATAGGGAATTTTAAAATCACATTATTAGGTTTATCAGTCTCTTCCTTTATAGCTTTTGAATTCTAAGAAATCCTTCCCTATCACGAGCTCATAATGATGTGCTGCTGTGATTTTTTCCAAGATGTGTGTGTGTGTGCGCGCGTGCATGCGTGTGCACGTGCACATATATACATATATATATACACACACACACCTGTAGAGGCTTCCTTCGCATATGTACATTTACTCTTATTTCTTCAATAAATCTTGAGATTTACTTTTTCCCAACTTGATTGCTGTCTCAAGAGTTGTTACTGAAGAGTTCATTACCTTTGGGATTTGAAATGCCACTTTTATCTTACAGTAAATTCCCATTTATAAAAGTGCATATTTCATGTAAATTGGATGTTTTATTATTATGTTAATGTATTTTAATTATTATAAGACCATAATTTTTTATCTAATAGTGTGTATTCTCTCTTTTTTTTGTATCAAACGTATATTGATTTTACATGCTGTTTTTCTCTTGTGCGTGTATTTTAGCATCAGCATGGCATTTCCAAGAAATTTTTGTATTGAGATTTTTGTGATTAGCTTCATTGGGATGGGGGAGAGAATTGACTTTATTGTGGAAGATTCCCACTTAGGAAAATGGTTATACATATTTGTTAAAACTTAGAAAGGTTATAATAACAGAAAAGTGAAAAACAGTTACATCTACAAGATAGAATTTTATTTCTTATATTCAGGAAAAAACTAGAAAACTGGAAAGTAGTCTAGTTGTTATAAGAATTATATTTTATTGTGTAGCAACCCAGGATTTCCTGGATATGTGTACACCTAGGCATTTTTTTTGTTACATTTAATTGTGTATAATAATGGAGTTTGTTGATACTTTCTTATACATGCACACCATATAACAATTAAATTTGCTCAATTTTTTCCCCCAGTATCTCCTTTTCCTCAAACTCCTGTTGCAGTTATGGTTCCACTGTACATTTGCACATGTGGGAGTGTGTTGCCTTCTGTCCTCTAGTCTGCATATGGTATGGACCTTTGTTTCACATTTACCTCCTTAGGGAGGCTTTGCCTGACCAAACAATGTGAAGTTGCTTCCTCAGTCACATTTGCTTGTCTTGAGACACTTATCTAAATTATTAGTTTATTTATTACCCTTCTGTATATTTTCCATATATATTATATATATATATAGATAGATAGATAGATAGATATCTATATATCTATATCTGTCTGTCTATCTATCTATCTATCTATATATATATATATATATATATATAGATATGTGTGTATATATATATACCTTTCTATATATTTCCCTTTTTATTCTCTATGAAAGTTTACTGTAACGGTTGTTTACTATTGTTTATATACCTAGTGTTTAGAACAATGCCTGATTCATATTAAACTTTCAAATATTTGTTGAAATAGTGAATTTTGAAAAGAACAAGATGTTTATAATCCTAGCTATTTCTGGGTATTTTTTTTTTTTGCACTAAGATGTACTTTTCATTCTTATACTTTCTATTAATTTGAGTTATATGTGGTTTTATGCACACCTTCTCATAGTGTTATCTTTTGGGGGGCAAAATATTATATGACATAATTTAATTTAGAATATCCTTTATTTTAAAATATTTTAAGAAAGTTCATGTATTGTGGGACACCGTGGTATACACCTGTAATACTAGGGAGTTGGGAAGCTGAGGCAGGAGGATTGCAAGTTCAAGTCAGCCTTAGCAACTTAGTGAGAACTTCAGCAACTTTGTAAGACCCTGTTTCAAAATACAAAATAAAAAGACATAGGTATGTGCCTCAGTGGTAAAGTACCCCTGGGTTAGATCCCCAAGTACCAAAAAACAAACAAAAAAGGAGAAAGTTTATATATTCAGCTTGGGTATAGATCAGTGGTAGAGTGTTTGCCTACATATGTAAGGCTCTGGGTTTGATTTCCTAAATAGATGAATGTTTGTGGTTTTATATGGAAGAAATATCTCTTTGCTTTTATTCTTGGAAAAATGAACCAGTTATAGAGCTAGATCTAAGTCCATATACAGCAGATTCTATTGCTCTGAGCCCAAGATGAGGCAAAACATGGGAGAAGGCTATGGCAGAGGGAAGCTACTCCCCTCATGGCAGCCAGAAAGCAGAGACAGAGAGCTCATAATGTTCTCTTAATTTAAATTTGCTTTTCTGGATACTTAATATCACTTTTATTCAGTTATTGTTAAAATGAAACAAAAAATAGACTATTAATATTGATTTTTTATTAAATAAGAAGGGGAAGTATATGACATTAGACCTTGTCTTGATTGAACTGGATGAAATTTAATCATAGATTGATGTCTGCCTGTTTTTTCCCCCCAAAAAACTATCTGGTTAACCTAAATTTTTGTTTGTGTTGTTGATTTGTGACTTTTTTCTCTGGGAAACCCTGTTTCCTAGTTAGCTCATCTCTATAGCTGTGATGAATATTGGAAGCTGTATGGTGCTTAAACACCAGATGGTGCCAGAGATTCATGTTTTAACTGTCATACTTCTGACTGAATCAGAAATGACCGTATTATAGCACCTCTTCAAGTTTGTTTGATTTTTCCCTATTTAAACTGAGTGGGTATTTTGTGATGGTAAGGACTTTCTTTCCCTCTTTCTCTTTCTCTCTCCTTTCTTCCTGGGAATTGAACCCAGGGATGCAAAACCACTGAACTACATTCCTGGTCCTTTTTGATTTTGAGACGGGATCTCACTAAGTTGCTCAAAGTCTTGCTAAATTGCAGAGGCTAGTCTTGAACTTGTAATTTTGCTGCCTTGGTCTCCGGACTTGCTGGGATTACAGGCATGCGTTACCACACCTTGGAATATCAATTTTTTCGATGTGGTAATGCTTCATAGTTTTTTTTAGTCTGTGTTTTAGACATATATAATAAAATACTTATAAATGAATAATAAATGTAATTTTTCTTGTAGTGAAGGCATTTTAATAGTTTAATATGATCCTGTGCTAGCTTTTGATGGAAATTAGATTCCTGAACATTTTATACAGGGGAATTATTTATTTATTTATTTATTTATTTTACTTTTTTAAAAGACAATCATAAAAATTTTATTTATATGGCAATTCCTGGTTTACAGACTACTTTATAACTAACTAGTTTGAAATTCCAAACACATCATTGCGACAACTCTACAATAAATTACCTCTCTTTCCCGATGAGGACAAAGAGCCTTAAGTGAAGAATTGGAGATTAGATTATGAAATCTTTTAAAGTTTTATTCACATTTTGTCATAGAAAAAAGATTTCAGGATAAATTGTCTTTGTACTTATGTGCAGAATGAACTGAGAAGAAAGACCTTGGAGGTATGTACACCATAAAACAGATGCTAAAGTTAACTTGTGCAGTAAGGAAGGGCCTGACTTTATTGATTATTGGCCTCCACAAGAAGGATCAAAGCCAAGGGACAGTGATAATGCTGCAGTGTGATTCATATTCAATTTCTTAAGATTAATAACTAAATATAAATATAAATATAGGAAAGGTCTGATAGATACTTCCGAAATTATTTATAAGTAAATATTTGCTATTATAATATATATCAACAATTTTAGAGTTATCTAGGAAACTTGGTCCATCCAGAATGAAATATCTGGAGACTAAATATGGGAGAGATCTGTATTTTGAAAACCTTTGTAGTATTACTGATGTTCATTATAGTTCTTCTTCTTTTTTTTTTTTTTAATATTTATTTTTTTAGTTATCGGCGGACACTTTGTTTGTATGTGGTGCTGAGGATCGAACCCGGGCCGCACGCATGCCAGGCGAGCGCGCTACCGCTTGAGCCACATCCCCAGCCCCCATTATAGTTCTTCTAACTACGAATATATAGACTAGCCGGTCTCGAAATGTGGTCTACAGAAAAGAATTTAAAAACTGAGACTCTTAACAGGAGACTTTTTGTGTATTACTGTCATAATGTTATTTACCCTTTTCAGAGTGTTATCAGCATGGATGATTCAAAAGCCATGTGGTGAAACTCTTGGTGTCAGCACAGAACCAGGCAGTGGTACCAAATCACACTAAGCGGCCACTTATTTATTTATTTTTTTAAAAAAATACCTATTCCTCTTTTTTTTTAATATCTTTATTTTTATTTATTTATTTTTATGTGGTGCTGAGGCTTGAACCCAGGGACTCACGCGTACAAGGCAAGCGCTCTACCACTGAGCTACAACCCCAGCCCCTAAGTGGCCACTTATTATTTCCTTTTATACACTGTAATAAACAAAAAGCAAAGGAAAAATAAATTTTTGGGTGTTTTTAATGAGATAACACAAGTTATTATTTTATTAATTCTGAACCCTTGAGGACCTGCCTGTTTCCTATTCTATGTGACAGAAGCTCTTCTGCTTTGTGTCAGAATACAATAGTCTCAAGACAAGTTCTTATGCGCCTGTTTGAGTTGTGAGCTGAACTGATTTTTTTCCCCCATAGAACACTGTTTTTTACTTGAAAGAACAACTGACAGATGATTTAGACTTGGAAATTTGTTATTTTTATGAAAACAAAAGAATTGAGCCTATCATTTCTGGGGGGTGGGGGAGATCAACTTATTTATTTATTTATTTAGGCCAATGATAAAGTTTGAGAAAAAAATTTTTGAAAAATTTATTTTCCCTACCATGAGGTTGACAGATTTTTCAATACTTATCTTTTCTGATTGCTCAAAATATTAACATGTGATTTTTTAATTATGTATGAGTCTAAATTTGGAAGATGTGTATACCTCAGTGAACCAGTCTTTTCCAAATTACCTGTGTGTGATGTTACAAAACTATGCATGGGTAAAAGACTTATTCAAAGTGCATGATGGTGAGTGGTTTTTTAAAGAGATTTGCAAAAACAGAACACAGTGCCACTGTTAATATTATTATTATCATCATTATTATTATTATTTTGGTACCTGGGATTGAACCCAGTGGTCTTTAACCACTGAACCATATCCCCAACCCTTTTTATTTTGAAATGGGGTCTTGCTAAGTTGCTTAGGGCCTCGCTAAGTTGCTGAGGCTGGTTTTGAACTTTCAATCCTTCTGCTTCAGCCACCTGAGTCCCTGGATTACAGGCATGCACCACCACACCCAGCTTACTAATTTTTAAATTTTATTTTGGTATTAGTTTTCATGAAAATATTCCATATGTTAATGTATAATAGAATTTGTCATTTTTCAGTAAGTAAGTAATATTCTTTAGTTTCCTATATAGTTTAGCTTCTAGTGTGGTTTTCATTCAAAATTACGTGGTAGGTTAGTAGTCTTTCAAGTGTGGTCCACAGACCGGACCATTTGTGTTATCATCATGTAAGTGTGCTTGTTAAAAAATGACAGATATCTGGTCTCCATTATAGGACCTAACTGAATGAGAATCGTGAATGCTGTGTAGGTGTGCTTGCCTATGAGACCTGCATTTTAAATATGTCTGCTAGGTGCTTCCTAGAACCACTTAAAGTCTAAGATATACTGTAGAATACTATGTGCTACCTTTTAGTTAATAAGAAGAAATACAAAGGGACTTCCCATGAGGAAAATGACTTTAGAGAATGCATAGAAGGAAAAAAGGTATTGGGTGAGTTTATAGACATACTATGGTCAGCTAGAGAGGCCATAGCCAAGAGAGGTGCAAAAGAATATTGAAGGCAGACTTCGAAGGAATCAATAATGTAAGGAAAGAACTTGGTCATCTTGAGATAAAATTGTTTTGTTGTTGGTGTTGTTTTGTTTTTTTGAGGTGGAATCTTGTTATGTTGTTGTTCAGGCTGCTTTCAAACTCTTAGGCTCAAGCGATCTTCCTGCCCCATCCTCTTGAGTAACTGGGATTATAGGCATGCACAACCCTGTCCAGCTTGCTTGTTCGTATCTAAAAAATAAATTGTCTGTTTGATTAGGTAACGTATAAAGCATTAACACACTTTTGCAAGAACACGAAAAGTACAAAAGTGGGAAAAATAAGAATCACTTCTCTTTTCTCTGCTACCCAAGGTGCCAGCCTAGAGCCAGTCTAGAACTTGTTACCAGTTTCTTGTTTATCTATATATGGTTTTCATCATCATCATCACCATCTTTTTTTTTTTTTTTGGTGGAGTGCACTTTATTGGTGGTACATTATAAATGTGCCATTTGTATTGTTTTTTTTTTCAGCACAAATGCTAATATACAATAATACATATTTTCTGTTTTGATTTCTACAAGTTAATAATCTTGGGTTTTTCCTGATATTATTAGTACATGTTCATTGTGATTTGATATTTTCAACAAAGCTTAGTAATTATGGATGGTGCTTGGGAAACAAAGCTGCAGTGACTGTTATTTCACATAATTTCTAGGAAGAGTGGTTTGTTCATTTTAAACTCTCAGATACTTCCAAATGGACCTTCTTGGAGATTATATTACCAAATTATTCTCAACAGCAAAGCTTAAAGTAGCACTTTTTCATGTGTTCTGATAAACTTTAAAAAACACTTTGTTAGTCCCACAGGTGAAAAATTATATCCCATATTTCTGTTATAAATGGGTTAGAATATCTTGAGTCATTTTTATTTTCTGTTCACTGAAGATTCGTATGCTTCATCCATTTTTCCATTGGTTCCTTGATCTTTTCCTTAGTTACTTATAGGAGTATTTTATATGTTAAAGTACAGATGGTCCTTGACTTATTTTTGGTTCAACTTATAATTTTTCAAACTTAGAATGGTGAAAATAATATGCATTCAGTAGAAACCATACTTTATCTTTTGAATTTTGATCTTTTCCCTGGCTGGCAACATGCAGTATGATAGATACTCTGTTGTGATGGTTGGCAGTGGCTACCAGCCCCAGCTCCTAGTTACCCATGGAATCATGAGGGTAAACAGCTGATACTTTGTTATGACTTTTTGGCATGTTTTGGATATAGATATTTGATAAATTACATGTATTATTTAGCACTTTATTGAAAAACAGTCTTTGTGTTAGATAATTTTGCTCAACTGTCAGTTAATGTTAGTATTCTTAGCATATTTAAGGTGATCTAGGCTAAACTATGGTGTTCAGTAGGTTAGATGTGTTATATGTATTTTCAACTTACTGTGGCCTTGTTGGTACATAACTCCATCATAAGTGGAGAAGCATCTGTAATTCCTTTTTGGTATAACATGAGTTGCTTCATTAATTGTCAGGCTTAGTGTAGGGGCTATTATTATTTTCATGTTACTGAAGATGAGTTTTAGAGAGGTTAATTGCTTTGTTTTCCAGATAGTAAGTGACAGAAGTCAGGTTTTCAACCTAGTCAGTTTGATTCAAAACCTTCATTTTTGCCTATTGTTCTCTGCTACTTAGTACATAGTAATCAATAAACCAGCACATTGTTTTGAGCACATAGAAGTTCCTTACATATTTAAATGCAATTTATATACCACTCTGTTAGGAATGATAGATAATTGATATGATCAATAAAGTTAGTTGTGTTGGCATTTAAGGCAAACACATTGACTATTAGATTAAGTCATTGAAAGACCTACCATAACAGACGAAAATACACTCTCAGATGTTCCAAGTTGTAGCAGTTGGGGGAAATGATTTAAAATTCTGAAAATAAATTAAGCTGGAATTTCTAAAATAGGCATTTGAAGGAGTTTGGTATATAGATAAGGCTTTGATAGCTCAAAGAAAGGAAGCAAGGTGAACTGCAGGATCAGCACAGGAAAGAAATATCCTGAGCAGACCTGGAATCAGTAAGAGCTATTGATAGCAAATAGTGTGAAGGAGGAAAAATGCTGGGATCACTACCTGAAAGGCCTCCAATGTCAGGCTGACACCATGGGGTCATGAAAGGTTTTTTTGAACAGAAAAGGAATGTGATTCATTCGTCTTCAGATAGTCTAGTGCTTTTGCAGATCCTAAGAGGAGATTTAAGAAGGCAGGCTTGAACAGTGTAACTTTATCAAAAGCAAAAATAATTAATTAAGCTTCCAAAGCAAGAATACATGAGAAATGACTGATTTTTTTTTCCTAGTACTGTATTCTACTCCACAGAATCTTGAGTTGAAAGCTTTTTCTGCTAAGGCACTCACTATTAAGTTTCCTTTTTCTGAGTATCTTCTAAAACAAGATTGTCCAGTACTTTTATCAGAAGGCACTGCATTAAACTTTTTAAGAATTGGTTCAGTGATTCTCATTTTTTTTCTTCTTAAAAATTAAATCAGAACTATTATAATCCTAAACATGGTCTTGATTACTGTCCTCTCCTGTCCTGACTTTACTAATAATGCTGTTGAAACAGTGTTGTCTTTGCTTTCCTTCAGTCAGCCTCCTTTCCTCCAGGGAATTTTTAAACAGCTTGGGGCTTGGGTGCTGTTTATTGTGGCACCTTTTCTTATTTCTTCAGTAGGGGTCCTTTTCTGCTCCTGCTGTCATCTGTAACCATGGCAACTGGCAGCTGTACTGGAGGGAACTATGTTCAGCTTGGGGCCAAATAGAAGGAGAGATGACAGGGAAGAACGAATCGTATTGGGCAGTTATTCCTTGCTTATTTGGAGGCAGAGGCTAGTGGATTCTGAAAGACAAGGGACTTTCTCCTCATGGAATCCTGTTCAGTTCATTACTGTGCTTGACCTGGTACTGCTCATTCTAACCTGTGTGTGAGATCTCAACAGGAGTTTTGTGGGAACCCTGCTAGAGAAACAAGATGCAGTTTATAGGAGCTTATGTACTGGCACACATCTGGGATTATAACAGTCTTTTTTTTTTTTTTTTTTTTTGTACCAGGAATTGAACACAAGGATGGTTAACCACCGAGCCACATCCCTAGCCCTTTTTTTACTTTTTATTTTGAGACAGGCCTGAGTTGCCGAGGCTAGCTTTGAACCTGAGAGCCTCCTGCCTCAGCCTCAGCCTCCTGAGCTGCTGGGATTACAGGTCTGGGCCACCCTGCCTGGCTTATAAACAGTCTTGAGTGTATGTGTGTACAGGTCATATGGAGTTACCTTCAGTAACTTCAGGTTTACTTTTAAGGAAGAAATGAGCTTATATGTGTAAGTTTCATCTTATTTTCTGTCTTTAGTTTTTTAAATTTTTATTTTATTTTTTATTTTAATTAATTATGTGTTCTAATCAGTTATACATGACAGCAGAATGCTCTTTGATTCATTATACACAAATGGAGCACAAATTTTGACTTCTGGTTGTACCCAAAGTAGGGTCGCATCATTTGTGCAATCATACATGTACCTAAGATAATGATGACCATCTCATTCCACCGTCTTTCCAACTCCCACGTCCCTCCTCCACCTTTGCCCCATTCAAAGTTACTAGATTCATCCCCCCTCCCCATTATGGATTAGCATCTACTTATCAGAGAAAACATTTGGCCTTTAGTTTGCGGGGATTGGCTTATTTCGCTTAGTATGATATGCTCTAACTCCATCCATTTACCTGCAAATGCCAAGATTTTATTCTCTTTTATTGCTGAATAATATTCCATTGTGTATATAAACCACAGTTCTTTGTCCATTCATCTATTGAAGGGCATCTAGGTTGGTTTTATAGTTTGACTATTTGTGAATTGTGCTGCTGTGGACATTGATGTTGCTGTGTCCCTGCAGTATGCTGTTCTTAAGTCCTTTGGGTATAGACCAAGGACTGGGATAGCTGGGTTAATTAAATGTGTGTTTTTAAAACATTAACTACTCATTCTGATTGGATAAATCACGTATTATAGTATACCTTTAAAAAGATGGAAAGGTAAATAATATGGTATAATACTTTTTTTCCTGTCTCACATGTCCATTTCTATCTCTGGAGGAGAATTTCTCATGTATCTTTTAGGTTAATATTCAGATGAGCATCTATGTATTTAAGGTGCATTCTCTTCACTCTTTATCAGTCCAAATACTGCTGCCTCATTCTTCTGAGTTTCCCAGAGGGACTTCACAAAGTAGCTAATCTAAGTCATTTATTTTACATTTTACAGAGGAGGAAACTGAGTTCCAGAAATGTTAAGTTACTGGTTAGGACTCTGTTTTGAAGTGAATTGACTTTTCCTAATGTATTCTTAGTTTTTTCCAAAAAAATTAATTGCTAATAATTGTACAATGTATATGGAGTGCCATATTATATTTTTAATACAAGTATACATCGTGCAGTCCTCATATCAGGGCAATATTTTCTGTTTCCTCATATACTTATCATTTCTTTATAGTGAAAACATTCCAAATCCTTTCCTTTAGTGCTTTATTTTTTCTTCTTTCTTTGTTCTGGGGATTGAACCCAGGGTGCTTAACCACTGAGTCACAAACCCAGCCCTATTTTGTATTTTATTTAGAGACAGGGTCCCACTGAGTTGCTTAGCACCTTCCTTTTGCTGAGGCTGGCTTTGAACTCACAAACCTGCTGCCTCAGCCTCCTGAGCCACTGGGATTACAGGTGTGTACCACCATGCCGGGCTCCCAGCCTTTTAAAAAAAATTTTATTTAGAGACAGGGTCATGCTGGGTTGCTTAGGGCCTTGCTAAGTTGCTGAGGCTGGCTTTGAACTCATGATCCTCCTTCTTCAGCCTCCCAAGCCGCTGGGATTACAGGAGTGCATCGCCACACCTGGCTTCCTTCAGCTCTGTTGAAATATACCACACTTTATTGTTCTCTGTAGTCACTCTGGGCTTCAAAACCAGAACTTCATGTCTGCTAGGCAAGTGCTCTACCCCTCCTCTCAGGCCTTTTAAAATAGTGTTTTACTCAGATTTTGGGCCATCTTTAAGTTTATGATTTCTACTATTATTACACTTCAGATATTTAAATCTTTAGATGTTTAAATCAGAACATGCTACTTGATTTACACAAGTGGGAAGTTGATTCTTTTTTTTCATATTTTTTATTCATGTTCTGTAATTGTACATAATGATGGGATTTGTTGTTACGTAGTAGTACTTGGACACTGTATAACAGTGTAATTTGGCCACTTCTCCCCTCCCTCCTTACCTCCCATCCCTTGGTTCCTTTCTACTGAAGATCTCCCTTTAATTTCATGAGATCACTTTTTTCCCCTTTTTCCTCTCTAGTTTCTCATACCAGAGAAAACATAAGGACCATTGACCTTCTGAGTTTGGCTTATTTCACTTAACATGATGATCTTTAGTGCCAAACATTTTCCTGCAAATAACACAATTTCATTTTTCTTTATGACTGAATGAAACTCCGTTGTGTATATATACCACATTTTCTTTGTCCATTCACCTGTTGATGGACACCTTGTTTGGTTCCATAGTTTAGCTATTGTGAATTGTGCTGGTACAAACATGGGTATACATGTATCACTATAGTATGGTGACTAATTCTTTAGGATAAATACCAAAAAGTGGGTCATGTGGTAGTTCATGCCTAATCTTTTGAGAAACATCCATACTGATTTCCACAGTATAAAAGTGTTCCTTTATCTCCACATCTCTTCAGCATTTATTATTATTTGTATTCTTGATGACTGCCATTCTGACTAGTGTGAGATGAAACTCAGTGTAGTTTTTTTTTTTTTTAGTTATAGGTGAACATAATGTCTTTATTTTATATTTATGTGGTGCTGAGGATCGAACCCAGTGCCTCACACATGCTAGGTGAGTGCTCTACCTCTGAGCCACAATTTCAGCACCCTCAGTGTAGTTTTTTGGTACTGAAGATTGAACTGAGGGGTGCTCAATCACTGAGCCACATCCCCAACCCTTTTCTGTATTTTATTTAGAGACTGGGTCTTGCTGGGATGGTAAATGCTTCACTAAATTGCTGAGGCTGGCTTTGAACTCGAGAATCCTCCTGGCTCAGTGTAGTTTTGATTTGAATTTGTTTAGTTGCTAATGATGTTGAACATTTTAAAAAATCTATTTCTTGGCCATTTGTATTGCTTCTTTTGAGAAGTATCTATTTAATTCATTTGCCCATTTATTAATTGGGCTATTTGGTTTTTTAGTGTGAAGTTTTTTTAGTTCTTTATATATTCTAGAGATTAATCCTCTGTCAAAAGAGTAGCTAGCAAAGAATTTTTCCCATTCTGTGGGTTCTCTTTTCACATTCCTAGTTGTTTCCTTTAAAACTTTTAAATTTGATGCCATCCCACTTATTAACTCTTGGCATTATTTCCTGAGCTTTGGAGGTCCTATTAAGAAAGTTGTTGTTTTGGGGAATTGATTTCTAGAGCCATTCTGAGCATTCCATATCTCTGACAATAACTCTATAAAGCACCCCCGCCCCACATACACACTTTTGGTACCAGGGTTGAACCCAGAGGCTCTTAACCACAGAACCACAACCTTAGACCTTTTTATTTTTTATTTTGTGATAGGATCTCACTAAGTTGCTTACTTCCTTGCTAAATTGGTCTCAAACTTGCTATCTTTCTGCCCAGCCTTCAAGTCTTTGGGATTACAGGCATGCACCACTGTGCCTGGCTAGTAATGCCCATTTCATTTGGTGGTTTGAGAGATTAATTTTTTTCCCAGTCAAGAGACTCCCCCCCTCCTCCTCCTTCTCCTCCTCCCTCCTCCTCCTCCTCCTCCTCCTCCTCCTCCTCATCATCATCATCATCATATGTTTGTGTATGGGATCTCTCTTTCCCTGCCCATTACACGTACTGCATTTTGAAATTGAACACCACAGGGCTTCATTTCTTGAGTGTTTGACAATTACCCCCTCTCCCTCATTCTGGACACAAATGCATTACCACAAGGAGGTTCATAATTAAATCTGGTGACATGAAACTACATGATATAACATTTGGCCCATGCAATAAAGTGAAACAGCATCTTTTTATATAATCTTACTTGTTTAAATTATGTTATCCATTGATATTTGCCAGTAACTTTCCTATTACTACATATGGTAGAAAGGATACTAATAAGGATTTTAGTATTTTTTTTTCTTTTTATGGGTACTCTCAGTGGTAGAGTGCATGTCTAGCTGTACAAGTTCCCTGGGTTTGATTCCCTGTACCACACAAAAACAGGATGAAAAAAAGAAAAGTTTACCCTCAAGTATATCTATTTACCTTAGTACTGTAGCTGTGCAGCATTTCTATGAGATACAGACAGCTGTTTAAAGGAGTCCAGACATACTTTGCATTTTATATTTATGCCTTTTGTACATGTATGTATATTATGTAATTTTATATTTTATATATAGGCCTTTGCAGCCAATTGTTTGAGGATATGGTTTGATATATTCAGTTGGTACAGATGGAGAACCCTAGAAGTCTAAAGCAGAAAAACAAAACTGGTTTTAAAAATTTGATTTCAGAATAACTAGTTGAGTAAGCAGCTTCTTAAAAGCCTTATGTGGGTACAGACCTTTCAGGACCCGAGGGGTTTCTGCTGCCCCTCAATGAAATGATGAAGTGGGCTATGGAAATCTGTAGAGCTTTTAATTATCTTGGATGAAAACAAAGATGTCTGTTTTCTTTTCTTTGTCTTTCATTGCAATGGATTTGTGGATTATTTAGTATAATTCCATATCTCTCTTGGTGTATTTCATTTACCAGAGAGGGAAAGATAAACTCTAGAAAACAACATTCCTTCTTGATTAATTTTTCTTATATTAAATGTATACTAGTCTTTAGATATGCCAATTAATTTTTAACTATTATTATGAAAGATAGCTTTTCTTTAAGTCTTCTTTTGATTGGATGAATTAAGTAAAATAATGCCATTAGTTATAAGAAAAGAGCGTAATTTTCTTGCTTTCTGTAGTAACCCATTCTCTCTCTCTCTCTCTCTCTCTCTCTCACACACACACACACACACACGCACACACCCTACCAAAAAAATATAACTTTTTTTCCTATTAGAGATGAAGATGACATCAATGATGTGACTTCCATGGCAGGGGTCAATCTCAATGAAGAAAATGCCTGCATCTTAGCAACAAACTCTGAATTGGTTGGTACACTCATTCAATCATGTAAAGACGAGCCATTTCTTTTCATAGGAGCTCTACAAAAGAGAATTTTGGACATTGGTAAGTACAATTATGATTTTTGGTCTGATAGGAATATCTGTTGGGGGAAAATATTAAGAGACCACCTGGAACTCTGAGGCTTTAAGTAAGGCTTTAGAATTAATCAGGATTTGGGGGATGTTATCAAAAGAAGTATTTTATTTTATAGATTATTAATATAATCTGAATCGTATAACTTTAGATAATAGAAGATAAGATTTCATTGCGTTTCTTTTTTGTAAATATATATATTTTTTAGTTGTCAATGGACCTTTATTTTATTTATTGTACATGGTGCCGAGAATCGAACCTAGTGCCTCACACATACTAGGCAAGCACTCTGCCACTGAGCCACAATCCCAGTCCTTATTCCAGTTTCTTGATGGGGAATAGACGTGCATTTTTACATGAATGTATAATATGGTATATTATTTTTTCTATCCTGTTCCTTATTTGGCTCTTAGGCATATATGTGTGCAAATTCACTCTTACGTTACAAGTTTATATTTATAAGATATAGGGACAGGTACTGAGAGCAAGTCCCTTTTTCCTTGTCTCAACCCTGAAATTTTGTCTAGTTCCAGGAGTAGTTGTCAGTAGGCTTCACTGTGGGAAAGGAATATGGGAGAGAACACACCAATGTAGATACTTAGCTTTTTGTTGTTCTTAAATCACAAACTCATTACCATGTAAGACTGTAATCTCCTCCACATGAATTGTTAAAAGACAAGTTGGAGAGAGTATTTTTTGTGTCTGAGTTATGCCATTTTTTGTATCTTGACCCTAGGACTTATCAGGGACCAGCTGTTTTTCTTCATCCATTTTACATTTTGGGGATAGGTGCTAATGAACTTTGAATGTACTTGAGTAGGAATCTTTGTGTTTTATATTGAAGGCTTAATACAGAGTTATTGTGATTTTTTAATACATCCATGATATATTTTTTTAAATATTTATTTTTTAGTTTTAGGTAGACACAGTATCTTTATTTTTATTTTTATGTGGTGCTGAGATTAGAACCCAGTGCCTCACACAAGCTAGGCGAGTGCACTACCACTTGAGCCACATCCCCAGTCCTCATCCATGGTATTTTTAAGGACTGCAAAGTATATCACTATTACACACTTTAAGTCTACTTCACAATTAATGAATATTTGAACTACACTATGCTCTACAAATGACCACTTTTCATTTCTACTTTAAATTAAGGATTTGTCTTTTTTTAATCATGAACAACTAGAGTTTGCAAGTAGTTGAAAAGATAGGAATTAATAAAACCTGACTGTGAAATGTTTGTTTGCTATTTGTGTTTTTCCTACCTCTCTTTCCTTCAAACCCCTCCCTCCCTCCCTCCCTCCCTCCCTCCCTTCCTTCCTCCCTGGTATTTTCTTCTTTGCATGTATATTTTGTAATACTGTTTGGAACCAGTTCCTTAATTTTGGAGCAAGCCTAAGCATTATACCTTCTTTTAATAATATAGGAAATTTATTGGTATTTTAATTCCTTAATGCCATATAATTATCTAAAGCATTGGTAGAGTAGAAGTAGATACTTAGGTTTATCAATTCCTGTCCCTGTCCAAATTTTATTTCTAGTTTAATTTAAACTAGATTGATTGTAATGATAAAAAAATTTAGCACTGAAAGAGTATTTTTGGTTACTTAGGACAGGGATCAGCAACTTTTTTTCCAAAAAGGGCCAGATGGTAAATATTTGCCACTTTATGGCCCATATGGTTTCTGTCACAGCTGCTCAGCTCCGCTGTCTTAAGGCAAAAGCAACCATAGACAATATGTAAACAAATGGGCAAGACTATTCTCTTGGTCTGCTTGGGCTGCTGTAGCAAAATATAGCACACTGATGGCTTAAATGAAAAAAACCATTTATTCCTCATAGTTGTGGAGGATGGAGATGACCCTGTGTACTTACAGGATCAGGGTCTTGGTGAGGGCCCTCTTGATGGTTTTCTGACTGTCATCCTTCTGCTGTATTCTCATGTGGCAGAAAGAGAGGTAACTGTCTTATCTCTCATTATCCCTTTCATTTGGGCTCTGCCTGTGGCTTCATTATACCCCAAAAGTCAACTCTAAATACCATCACATTGGAAGAGGGTTTCAGCATAAATTGAGGTATTGGGGGGCACAAATTCACTGCAGTGCTGTTCCCATAAAACTTTGTAACTATAAAGAGAGAAAAGATTGGGCTTGTTGGCCATAATTTGGAAACCTCTGATTGGGAATAAGGGAACAGCTATTTTTATTTTAATTTCTTAATAATGAAATGCAAAGTTGTCATCATATGATAGTCAACTGCAAAATAATAATTCTGAATTAGATAAGGTTTAATAAAAAAATAAAACCATTGAGTGAATGGTGTTAATGCATTTCTAGAAATGTTTTCCACTAATAATAAAATTCCTTCTTTACAAAATATGCCAGAACAAAGGCCATTCCTTAAAAACTGAAATTATGCTGGGATGCCTGTAATTCCAGTAGCTTGGAAGGCTGAGTCAGGAGGATTGCAAGTTCAAGGCCAGATTCAGTAACTTAGTGAGACCTTCAGCATTTGAGTGAGACTTTCAAAATAAAAAGTAATTTAAAAAGTAGGGGGGAGAGGGGTAGGCTAGGGATGTAGCTCAGTGGTAAAGTATGTCCTGGGTTCAGTTTCCAGTAAACTGTAGGTTTCTCCCTACCCCCCTTATAAATTTATCCAAATAAATTTTAAAATATGTTTTTCTACTTGGATAATGTTAGAAGATTAAATGCCCGTGTTCTTTATTTCCCTGATTACCTAAATTAAATTGCACAAACATTAAATAAAATCATATAAGCATGCATGCACTAACTAGTTCTCCTGAATCAACTATGCTGAATTTGTTTAAAAACAGAATTGTACTTAAAAGTGAGAGTTTCTACTAAATTTCTACTAAATGACCTTGCAAGGAGAATGATTCTAGGGGCCAAGTGAAACAATATCTGTTTAACTTTGTAACTTTAAATAAATCGTATTTTATTACCAGCTAATGAAAATAATTTAGAAAATTTGTTCTTCTCTAAGCCCTGGAATTATTTGTTAATATTTTAAGAATTGGTCATTCTTAATGTTAGATAAATTACCTTTATTTTATAAATATATATGAAATTATTTCAAAGATCTCCCACCTAAACAGTAAATATTTTTTAAGTGCTTATTTTGTTTCAACTTAGCCTGAAATATGTTATTTTTTTATTTACCCCATTTTTAAATGTAATTTTAGTCACTGGATTGTTTTGAAATTCTACTGTTTCTTCTATAGAAGGCCTCACTATTTATTTATGCAGAGGTTTATAATAAAATAGATTCGTTGTGTTTTTTTTTTCCCTGCATGAATCTGAAATTGGAGATGAATTCTATTTTGCTACAGAATAATTAATTACATTTTAAAAGGTGTGGTTTAGGAGAAATTGGAAAAATTTATATCTTCCATTTGGTTTATTATAGACAACATTTTAAAGTTTGATATTTATTATACAGTAATGTTAAGGAATTTGTTTAAGAATTGTTGGATTAATTAAGTCATATTTTTGCTAGAGTTGTTCACCCTTTGATGAGAATGAGCATGTTTCATATAAATTAGCAAGTAGAATTAAACAGTAATTTTTAAAAATTGTTATGCATATATATGTACATATTAAGAACAATCATAGTAGCATTTTAAAAGCTCATTTAAATTTGACTACTTAATTGCCTATATCTTTAGATTTAGATCTCTGTTGATAAGGATAGTTTCACTGTACCTAACAATATTACTGTGTGTGTGTGTTTTAAGTACTGGGAATTGAAGTCAGGGGCTCTTTTCCACTGAGCCTGAGTCATATCCCTGCCTCTTTTTATTTTTTATTTTGGGGCATGGTCTCACAGTGTTGCTGAGGGTCACCTTGAACTTGCCTGGGCTGGTTTTAAACTTGAGATCCTCTTGCCTTAGCCTCAGCTTCTCAAGTCACTTGAATTATAGGCATATGCCATTTCACCCAGCAAGAAATACTATTTAAATACTGTTAAGGTTAATATGTAAATGAGCTTCTACCTTTGAGTATGTGGTTCAAATTGTTTTCCTGGAACTTTTTTCCTATTTAGTGAAGGAAGAAAAGAGGTTTATATTTAAGAAGAGAGAAGTTATTCAAAAGGGTGGGTGAAATGATGAAGCTTTGAACCCATTTCAACTTGTAAATTGATTATCAGGTCAATTTATCAGAACATGAGTTAGTGCAAAATATATGCATGATTGGTAGTGGCCAAAAAGAATACAGGTATGTCTTGTAGGTGAGGCATTACCAGAGACTTACTATCTGAATTCCTTGAAATAAATGCCATAAATTGTTAACAGTGTCAAACAGGGCAAAATGTAATTTTCTATTTTTTTTAATTACTAAAATTAACAGAATATGGCACTAATTTCTGCAGTTACCATTTTCCTCCCTGAACACTAGACTTGATTTGTGTTCTTATTAACTTTGTCCTATAAATGACCTTGCAAGGAGAATGATTCTAGAGGCTAAGTGAAACAATGTCTATATTTTCGAGGCTTCAGGCTAGGTTTTATTAATGTAATGTCTAAGATCTTTGAAGTTGTGACTTTACCAGGAAAATCATAATCTCCAAACCTTTATTCATAATGGGTATGACTTCCAGGGGGAACAGAATACCTGCTGTGCTAATTATTTCAATTATCAGCCACTACTAAAACATGTAATGGATTTTCTCTGCTTCCACAGGTAAAAAGCATGACATTACGGAACTTAACTCTGATGCTGTGAACTTGATCTCCCATGCAACACAGGAGAGATTACGAGGCCTTCTAGAAAAACTGACGACAATTGCTCAGCATCGAATGACTACTTACAAGGTAAAGGGAGTTGTTAAAGAAGTATGAACTCTTGTCTCTTCTGTAGCATGAATAAAGGGTAGTTTTGGGGCATGGATTCATACTCTAAGTGTATTTTTAAAAGAATAGTTGAGCCATATATTTCATATTAGTAGAAATTCAAAGTCTTCTTAATTGGCTTTATTTAGATATGCTTGCATAACAAAAACTGGAATTTGAAATGGTTTCCAAAACTTCTATGTCGGTATAGATTGTAATATGCATCTGTTCTGCCTGAGGCTTCTCTTCCTTGAGAATTTGATTGAGAAGGAAGATATATTAGGATGAAATATTGGCGACTTTAGTTCTTTTCAGTGGTCTGGACTCTGCTAGCATTCCTATTCTTTTGAGTAAGTTTCCATAATAGCATTGAGTGCTGTTACTGGTACCACTTATTACTGTTCTTGGCTTCTTTATAAAAACTATATGCAGGAATAGCCTATTTTGTCCCCAGTGGTGTGAACTAAATGAAATGCTGTTAACAAGATGAAAGCCCTTGATGTATTTGAAGTATAGTTTTAGAAGAGGGCAAATATATTGGCCGATTAAGGATTTAAAAATTAAAAAGATAACCTGGAATTAAAAAAAAAATAATATAAAGAAGGAATGTTAATAGCTAGATTTGAACAGAATGGTACATGTGAACTTACAAGGTTTTGAGTTTGCAAAAATGGTCATTGCCATGGCATTCTAACCATATTTTGAAAGGAATCCAGGAAAAATATCAGCTATCACACCACCCACCTATAAGTTCCTTGGAAGAATCATTCTATTTTTCTTCTTTTTTGTTTTATTTAGAACTTTAAGAAATACACATAGTTTCTGAATTTCTTGCTTGTATAAATCTTTGAGAGAAATTATTGATCAACAAAAATATGGGACCAGCAGGAAAAAAGCTGTGGAGAAATAAAATAACAGTATTTTTTTGTGTGTGTACGTGTGTGTGTGTGTGTGTGTGTGTGTGAGAGAGAGAGAGAGAGAGAGAGAGAGAGAGAGAGAGAGAAATGAATTGATTCTAGGATTTGTCTATTTTTTTTCTGGTTATCTAGTTTGTTGTCATGTAACTATTCATAGTATTCTCTTATAATCCTTTTTATTTCTATAAGGTCTGTGGTAATGATCCTACTTTCATTTAAGATTCTAATTATTTGTATTCTTTTTGTCAGTCTAGCTAATGGTTGGTCAATTTTGTTGATCTGTTGAAAGAACCAACTTTTGGTTTAATAAATTTTGCCTGTTTTTCTGTTCTCAATTTTATTTATCTCCACTGAAGTCTTCATTATTTCTTCTAACTTGAGTTCAGTTTGCTCTTCTTTTTTTAAATTCTATAAAATATAGATTTTGGTTGTTAACTCAAGATCTTTGTTTCCTAATATAGGCATTTATTGCTATAAATTTCCCTCTGTGCACTGCTTTCACTGCGTACTAAGTTTTGTTCTATTGTGTTTTTATTTTTATTCGCATCTAAGTTTTTTTCTTGAGACTTTTTGACCTATTGGTTAAGAGTTAAATTTCTACATACTTGTGAATTTTCCAGTTCTCTTTCTAGATTTATTCCACTGTGGTCAGAAAAGATACTTTGTATTATTCAAACATTTAAAATTTATTGGCACTTGTTTAAACAAATGTGCAGTCTGCCTAAACAATGTTCCATATGCATTGGGTTCTGTGACACAAACCTATAATCTCAGCAACTCGGGAAACAAGGCAGGAGGATTGCAAGTTTGAGGACATCCTTGGCAGTTTAGCAAGACCCTGTCGCAAAATAAAAATAAAATGATTGGGGATGTAGCTCAGTGGTTTAGTGCCCCTTAGTTCAATCTCCAGTACTCCAGAACAAAAACAAAAACCCCAAAGGGAATGCTCCATATGTGCTTGAGCAGAATATGTATTTTGCTTTCATTAAGTTTTAATTTGATATAGTCTATTAGATGTATTTGGTTTATGGTGTTAAGGCATCTATTTTCTTATTTATCATCTGTCTAGATATTCTATCCATTTTTGAAAGCAGGGTATTAAAGTCTTGCTGTATTAACTCAGTGGTTTATATGTGCCCAGCCTTGGGTTCAGTCAATACAAAAAAAAAAAAAAAAAAAAGAAGGAAGGAAGGAAAGAAGGAGAAAGCATGAAAAAAGTTTTGACACTGCTTCACTTGTTTGATAGTGGTGTATCTTTCTTAGTCATCTTTCTGTTCTATAACAGCTACTTGAATAGACTTAAAAAATAAGAAAGGTTTATTTTGGCTCGAAGTTTGGAGCTTCTTATCCATAGACAATTGACCCCATTGCTTTGGACCTGTGGTGAGGTAATATATCACAGCAGGAACATGTGCAGTGGAGGAAAGATGCTGACCTCATGGCAGCTGGGAAGAAAAAAAGAAAAGGAGGAGGAGCCAAGGTCCCCGTATCTCCTTTCAGGGCACACCTCCAGTAACCAAACTCAACACTAGGCTTCATGTCCTAAAAGTTCTACCATGTCCCATTGGCACTACCAGCTGTGGACCAAGCCTGAAGTACATAGGTTTTGGGAGGACGTTCAAGACCCAAGCTATTGCAATTCTGATAAATTTAACCTTTTATCAGTATATGATTTCTCATTTCTGCTTCTCTTTCTTTAAATTAAAAAATGGGGTCTTGCTTGCTGTGTTGCCCAGGCTGACCCCGAACTCCTGGACTCAAGTGATCCTCCTGTCTCAGCCCCTTAAGTAGCCTGGGCTACAGACCCACACTGCTACACCCAGTTTCTTTGTTTCTCATATCAGACTTTGACTTAATGTCTATATATCTGATATTAGCATAAATACCAATGCTTCCTTTTGGTTTTATGTGCATGGAATATCTTTTTTCATTCTTTAATTTTCACTCTATTGGTATGTGTTCACCTTAAATTCTCTTGAAGACAATATCTATAATTGGATCATGTTTTTGTTTGTCTGTGCCCCCCCCCATTCCTTGAAGCCCCCCAACTTCTTGACAGTCTCTGCTTTTTGACTGGGAAGTTTAATCCATTTACATTTAAAATAATTACTAAGAAAGCGCTTCTGCTATTTTGTTACTTATTTTATGTATTCCCTACTGTTTAATTGATATTTTTTCCTTGTACCATTTTGATTTTCTTTTGTGTATATTTTCTTTCTTTTGCTGGGGATCTAACTCAGGGCCTCATGCATGCCAAGTAAGTGCTCTATCACCAAGCCACATCTTCATCCATTTTTGTATATTTTCTAAGTGGTTGCCATGGAGATAAACAACATCCTAAACCTATTCAAACCTAGTTTGAATTAATATCTTTAATTTTGTAACGTGAAGAAATTATAGTCATCTTTTTGGCCCTTTACTCTTTTAAAAGTGTGTTAAACATTTTTTACAATTGAATTCTCCTTGTTCCTACCTTAATCATTTTTTGAGAAATTCATGAGTACATCATCATTTATAGTGGAATGTTTCTGTACAGAATGTAATGTGTACAATTTAGTATGGAAGATAATTTTTCCAAGTAATGTTTACTGGGTGCCACTCAGAGCTCTATTGTGTGTAGCCATCAGATAGAATTCTTCTGTTGTTTATCAATAACATATGTTTCAAGACGTTAGCTGCCCTAGGCAAAAATGGATAGCATCTACTCCACCTGGAAGACCTCACTGACTTAGCTTAAAGCTAATACTTCCTTAACCCTGTCTTGTACACTGCCTATTCGGATTGATTTTCCCCATGCCCATTTTTCCTCACACATTCCTTAATACAGCTATGCCACTGTTGGAATTTGCATATGTAGAAAGACAAAGGATTGTCATTCTTTATTAAGCAGAAATAATACTCATTTAATGATACTTGAATTTAATTCAAAATCACCTTTATTTTGTAGATTTTAATTGTAATAATCTTTACATCAAAGATTTAGCCTTGTCATTGTGTTTTAGTTCATCCTAGATAGGATTTATTTTTATCCATACAACGTAAGAAATTCTAGTCACTGAATGTATTAAAAAGAGAGATCACCATCTCTTTCTTCAATGAACCATTTACTTTTGATAATCTTTCACCTGGTTAGGTATAATTCTCTAATTAATCATAAACTATAAACTGATATTTGGGTAAAGAAGTAAAACATGGCATGCATTACAAAGCTTTTGATCTTGCTGCCAGGTGTTTTCCCACTGAAGATACATTTTAGTTTTCTGTATGCCTGTGGCCATGAAGAACTTTCATTATTTTCTGGTTGAAAGGTACTATAAGTGGTTCCTTTGGATGGGATTCACTTGATGGTGTTGATATTATTTGGGGCTACATATTTTCATTGCTAAATCATTTAATATGTAATAAGTATGTATGGTAAAGCCCTACTCTTTTGGTACACAAGTCTTCAGTTTGTGAGGCCTGCTGAGATAAAGGAATGTAGTAAAATTGGGGTTAATGCTGTTTAGAAAGGGTTAGGGACTCAGTGGGAACAGGACAGGCACTCCTTTGTTTAGTAGTATCTGGAAGAGAAAAGGAAGAATGTATAATGCCAGAGGCAGTTGGGAGAAAAAAGAAATAAAATGGGAATGTGATAGGGTTAAAATTTAAAAAGTCTGCACCCTTTTTAATTTAGTGTTTGTTGTCCTTTTTTTACATTAAATCCTGTCAGTAAACTATCTCCAGAGTGTCTGAACACAAAAATGGTAAAGATGAAGTATTTGAGAAACCACTGTTATTATGTTTAACCTCTATGGTTGGCTTATAATGTGTTCCATATTCTATCTTGTATTGTTTAACTTTAAAAAACATTTGGGAATTCTTTGTGTATTAAGCATGAAGTAAAATAAGTAGCACTAATACATCCTTGTTCCTTAAACTATGTAATACTCTTTTGATCTAGTTAAATACCAACAATAAAAATTTAATTTAGAAAGAATCTTGGACATATGAAATCTCTCATTCCCAGTTAATTGAATCAGCCATAAGCTTGGGGATAAAGCAAAGATAGGAGTGGTGCTGTATACTGATTTCCAGGCCAGGCACTGACTGTTGAACTTACCATTCAGTTTTTCTGCTATATAGTTGCCTTCACATGTCTGAAATACTGAGTGAATATATGGTAGGGTGAGTTTAATATTGATTGGGAAGCCCACACAATGAACATGCCTATAAACTTGACTATTCAGGAGGATAAGGCAGGACGATTAAAAGTTTGAGACCAGTCTGAGTAGCTTGGAGAAACCCCGTCTCCAAGTAAATAATAAATTTAAAAAGAAATGACTGGGGATGCAACTTAGTGGTAAAGTGCTTGCCCGGCAAGTGCAAAACCCTGGATTCTATTCCCAGTTCAGCAAAAAAAAGAGGGGGAAGAAAACAGGAATATCCCTGTGCTCTGCCCCACCCTACCATTGCTGCCCATCAAACCACACACAGGTGGACAGAGGACAGATAGGGACAGAAAGGTACTCATAGGCTAAGAAAATATTTAGACTGAAAAGCAGTGATTTATACTTTAGCATATCAGATTTTATCATTTTATGGAAAAATTAAGACAATTGTACTTCTGTGTGACTCTCACAGATTATGCAATTACTTTCTTTGACTACAGTTCTGTCTAAATTCAGACCTTAATGGGATTCTCAAAACAGGGTTTTGGGATTTTAATATTTGTCAGCTTGTCTTATGTTGTATTTTGATAGAAGTTGTATTCAGTTATTAAGGTTAGACTAACCCAACCATAGTAACCAGAGTGATAACTTTCGTCTTTGGTTTATTTTTCAGTGAGGTGATTGTTTCTTGCTTTTTGTCTTCATAGGCCTAAGATTTAATTACTCATGTTAAGGTCTGCTAAGATCAACAATAGTTTAACTAAAAAGTTTTAAATTATAGGTAAATGGTATACTCTTACATTTTTCTTCTTGTGGTTGGCTTAATTGTTTATCCCAGCTCCCATGAGGGTTAATAGAAAAATCTCTTTGAAATGTAAATGTTAGATCATCTCTCAAATTTTAAGTATGATTAAGATTCCTGGTTTTTATTTGTTTGTTTTGTTAAGTTTGCTTATCAGAAACAAAAATAATACCTGAAAATTTAGCTTCCTATATGTGTTGATGTTATTGTCTTTAGTTAAATTATAATGATATCTAATGTACAGTGCATTGCACAGGATCATCATAAAAACTTTTTTTTTTTCCAGGCAAGTGAAAATTATATTCTGTCTAGTGATACTCGGTCACAGCTCAAATTCCTTGAAAAGCTGGATCAATTGGAGAAACAGAGAAAAGATTTAGAAGAAAGAGAAATGTTACTTAAGGCAGCCAAGGTAAGGGCCTACATGATTTATGAGTGAATGCGGCCTGGCAGTGAGGTCAGAATTGGCTTTATCATTGGTTGGCTGTCTTCGTTTTATTAAGCTTTTAGATTTCTCTGGAGGATTTCTTAAAATGAAATTAGTAATAGTATGTCTCACAGCCAGGATGGTGTGGTACAGTGGCTTTCAGTTAATTTAGTTCAATGAGTCATAATCTTTTGTCTCTTCACTTTCATTTCCTGGGAGTTAGGCATCATACCTACCCACCCACCCCACCTCCCAGGTAAAAATGTTTTGTAAAATTTTAGCGTAAGAATTGATATGTGCCAAGTTACAGTTCAGGAAAAGAAAATTGGAAAGTAGACAGAAACATTGTGGATAAAATTAGGAAAAATTTGGATTACATGGACTAAAATATAAGATGGATGGAAATGAGTTAGAGAGGAATAGAGAACAAACAAGTGAGACTATATACTCACTTATTTCCTTTCTCCTTTATTGAAATGTTTCCACAGTTGTTAATGCCAAATGGAGTAAAAGCTTAATTAGACTAGAGTTTGCATTATGTAATTCCATGCTTAGGGTCATTGTAAGAAGTATTAAATGTGCTGAGCATTAGAGTCTTTTTTTTTTTTTTTGGAAGCACCTTAGTTTTGATATCTAGTTTTCTTAGAAGCTTCTCCTTTTAGAGTATTTGATCCTAATTATGTACTAATTGCTTTAAAAAAAAATATATATATATATATTTAGATGTTGATGGACCTTTATCTTATTTATTTATATGCGGTACGGAGAGTCCAATCCAGTACCTCATACATACTAGGGGCAAGCACTTTATCACTGAGCCACAACCCCAGCCCTCCAGTTGTTTTTTTATTTGTTTTTGTTTTTGTGATACTGGGGATTTAACCCAGGAGCGCTAGATCTTAACTTGTGACCCTCCACCTGCTTCAGCCTACCAAGACACTGGGATACAGGTGTGTGCCACCATGCCCAGGGTACTGATTACTTTTTTGAGAACTAATTTCATATCTATAGAAAAGTTGAGCAGAATTGTATTCTCAGCCCCCTTTCCCATGTTTTTCCATTTAATATTTTACTATATTTGCTTCATCTCTCCTCTTCTCCACCATTTCTAAATGCACACACACACACACACACACACACATATAAAGTTTCATTAGTTTGTCCATATGTCTGTCTTCTTCGTTTCTCGATTTAGAACTTTTAAAGTATATTCAGAGTTGTATAACTACTGGCACTTAAGTAATTGTTTTCTGAACCATTTGAAAGTAGTCTTCAGACACTCTAAACATTCTAGTATGTATTTGCAAAAATAAGGACAGTCTCCTTTGTAAACCTCCAAGGAACTCAGCAATGTAACACTACCATCAATTGCATAGACCCTTGACTTAATTTCACCAGCTATCTCCCCTGTATCTTTATTTTTCCTTCATGTTCCATTTTCCATTCAGGAGCATGTATTGCATTTTGTTGTTATCTCTTTTCATATTCGTTCAGTTAGTGTTGGTCTTTTCGTCTTTATTCATGTCTTTGACAATTTTCAACAATATAGACCTTACTTTCTGAATACAGGATGAGCCTCAACCTGGATTCATCTGGTATTTCTTTATGACCAGAGTCATGCATTCTTGGCAGAAATGCACAGAAATGATGCTACATTCTTCTTGGCTGACTGTATCAAAAGACAGCCTTGATCACCTATTCATGTAGGTGCCTTCCAGTTCCCTCCATTTTAAATTGACCAATTCCCCCTTTGTAGGTGCTTCAACTCCGCACAAGGATGTGAGCACAATAGCCCTATCTCTGTGCAGTTTCTGCTGTCTCAGCCTCAGCCCCAGTGCTGACCCCTGCCCTGGGACAGGCAGGGAAATAGGACAGGATGTTCTTCCTTGAGCCCACAAATATCTTCATAGGAAGATATTTAAGATGATATCAACATTCCATTCCTCAAAAATCTTCCATGTATCAGCCTTAGTGTTCATTGTGATATCTGCCGAATTAGCCCTCTCTGTGATGGTTGCCAAATGCTAATTCTTTATTTCTGTTAGCTTACCTACATTTATTAGTACTCTACTATATAAAAGAGTTTTTTTCTACCTTAGTCATATCAGTATGGGATTATGATTTTCTGTGTCATTCAACCAGTTGTAATCTATTACTATCTTTTTTTTTTTTTTTTTGGTACTAGGGATTGAACCCACTGCTGCTAAACTACTGAGCCACATTCCCAACCCTTTTTATTTTTTGAGACAGGGTCTCACTGAGTTGCTGAGGGTCTTGCTAAGTTCCTTAAGGCCTTGCTAAGTTGCTGAGGCTGACCTCAAACTTGGGATCCTACTGCCTCCGCATTCCAAGCCCCTAGGAGTAGAGGCATGTGCCACCGAGCCTAGCACTATCATTATTTTGATATTTAAAAATTGCTTGAGTGGGAGACTCTTTCAAGGTAGCTCTTTGGTCCTTTATCATATGTCTATCACTCACTGAGCATGTCCTTACTTTCTGGCTCAAGCTATTACAGGCCCAGCCTTTACTATTCCTGCCCCAGCCCTGGAATGAACTGTTTCTGTAAGGAATCCTGTTTCTTTTTAGTTGAAGATAATGGTCAGAAACCACTATTAGATATATACTATTGTCATTGCTTAACAGAGTGTCAGACCCTCTCAGTGAACAAATCTAGGAATTTGTAGTATGTGTATATATGTAACCAACCATACATTCATAATTGTTCCTATATCTGTGTGTGTATATAATACAATCATGAGTTCAGATGGATTCCTCCAACTGTAATCTAGTACCTCAGGGTTCTTTCTACCCTACCTTTTCCATGTTTGTAAAAACTCTCTCCAGTAGTCAGTAACTTGGCTCTTATCACCTTTAATATGTTTAATGTATGTCCTGATTCAATTTAGCTCTCAACTGATCAGTCTTTCAATGTAACTAATGTGACTAATGTCTGAACTAGCCATGTTGCTGTCATCTCTGTTACTAGTAATTCTCCCAACCCCATTTCATTGTCCATTCGATTAATCACCACACCCATTGACCCATGCTTCAATGAAGTGCCCCAGACTTTTACCAACCTGTATTCTCGGCCACTTGCCCATACCTTGGTAAGGTGCCTCAGCCCTGCACAAGGATGGGGGCACATAGCCCTATCTCTTTGCAGTTTCTACTGTCTCAGCCTCAGCCCCAGTGCTGACCCCTTCCCTGGGACAGGCAGGGAAATAGGACAGGATGTTCTTCCTTGAGCCCACAAGTGCTATAAGCAAGCACTCAGCCATTGTAATGAGGTGGTTTATTGGTGCTTTATTTCCAGTTAAAGTGCTGTAAACAAGGTCATAAACTATTAAATACTAGTCTAATAGTTATTATTGGATAAAAAGTATGATACTTTCTCTTGGTCTATTGGCTTTTCCATTTTTCACCAGACAGACTTCTAAGTATTGGAATGCCCCAGATTTCAGTCCCAGGTCTTTCCCTCCCTCTTAATTCTCTCCTAAGATTAATTCCAATTCAGTATACATCCTGAAATTCTGGGCTTCTATAGCTAATTGCCTGCTTCATATTGCTTCAGTGGCTAATAGGCATCTCAAATTTATTATGTCCAAAAAGACTCTGATTTTTCCCTCCCTCTTGCAGCTTTTCTTAATTCAGTAGATGACACCCATCATTTGCCAGATGTTCAAGCCAAAAATCCTAGGAGTCATCTTTAGCTTCTTTCTTTCTCTTCTTCCCACATTCAGTTCACTTCCTGTTCATTCCCAAAATGTGTTCGTGGTGATGTTTTTATCACCACCGTCACCACTGTAGCCTAAACATCTTTTATTTGGACTTTTATAATACCTCCTAACTGATCTCCTTTCCCTTTTACAATTTCTTCATCATACTATTGTGAGAATAATATTTTCATCACAAAAACAAAAATCTTTCATTGGCTTCTATTGCATTAAAAATAAAATCCAAACTTTTTACCAAATTTGATAAGGCCTCACATGATCTTGCCCACACCTCCCTCTTGCCTCAGATTGCTCCTCTCACTCACTCCACTCTGACCTTATTCCTGCCTCTTTTGCTCCCAGGTATTGAACCCAGGGGTGTTTAATGCAAAGCTATATCTAAGCCCTTTTTGTAATTTTTGAGAGGATCTCAATACCTGCGAAGGCTGATCTAGAATTTGTGATCCTCCTGCCTCAGCTTCTTGAGTAGCTGGAAATGTGCTACCACCCCTGGAGGTCTCACTGACTTTTTTGTTCCTTGAGTATGCCAAGCTTGTGTCTGCCAGGGTTTCTAATTAGGCATCTAAAACTGAACATTGGATTCTTTCCCCCTAAATCTGCTCTTTGTTAGATCTTTGGCTTCTCAGAAAGTTTAAATTACCATCCTTTCTTATTGCTTAGGCAAGGGTCCTAAGAGTCATCCTTGTTTCCTCTCTTTATTTTCTATATTCAGCCCATCAATAGCCTATTTGGCTTTAACTGCAAAATGTGTTTCCAGTCTAATCATTGTCTTCTTTGCTGTGATGCTAGTTCAGTCTGCATTCATTTTTCTCTCACTCAGTCTCTTACCCACAACAGTTGCTTTGGAATGGTCTTCTTATTGCACTGGGTGCCAGTTCTTTAGTCTTGAATCCCTGCAGTGCCCCCTCTACATAGCTGCAGAAGACCCCTTTTGAAAGGCACCTTAGGGACGACTCCCTCTGTGCTTTGGACCCTCCAGTGGCTTGTTCTTGTAACTGAAATTAACTCCTCTACAAGGGAACACATGATCTTCAGTCTTTCTTCCCTTTAAACTTTATATTTCAAACATAGGGGCTTTCTCTCTGTATTCAGTTATACCCAAGTTTGTTTCCATTATAAGGCTTTAGTATTTGCTGTGCTGTCTGCTTGGAATGTCATTTCCCCCAGATCTTTACATGGCTGCTTCTTTTTTTCTCATTCAGACATCTACTCAAATATCACTCCTCAGAGATAACTTCCCTGTCAACTAAAGAAGTACTCACCAGTCTTGTCTGTTCTATCACATCATTCTATTTATTTTCTTTATAGCACTTATCAGTATCAGCATTTTTTTGTATTTTTACTCATTTAAAATTTTACATATCATACATATCAAGTGTAGAACAGTGATCCATAGTGTAATATTTATACTATGAATAACCAATAAATGGTGGATGACTAACAAAGATGTAATACCCAAATGTGCCCATTATGCTGGAGCAAACAATCATATACACACATGTACATGCATATTTATCTATAAACATGTACACATTTTCATTCTCTCAATATTATAGATAGAATAACAAAAGAGTCCCAGACAAAGTTGTTTTAGTAGATTGGGAATTAAAATGGAGAAAAAAAATGCATGCTTTAGGTACAATTTAGTATAGGTAGTTACGTGTTTGAAATTAAAAGCCATGCTGAAGCCTCTTGTGCTTTCTTTTAACAAAGGAAACCCTCCAACCCTTGTGCTTTTCTTTAACAAAGATATTGGTAAATTCATAAAAAATATCAGTTAAGCTTAGTAAATAATAGAATACTTCTTAGTTTTTTTTTAGCTTGTTAGCTGTGTTTAGTTAGTGAAGATTGAATTTTATAGAGAAAATACACAGATTTATAGGAGTTAAGTAACTGTTAGGATGAATAAAAAGATCCACCTATCCCAAGCATGTTTTCTTGTGAATATATATTTATGATATCAGAAATGAGGTTTATTATGTTTTGTTTTATGATTAAATTATGTATAGCTAATAGCTTGTTTTCTTATGCCAATCTTATGAAAAGTGGCAGTCAGTAAACATTTATGAACATTTACTTGTGCCTGACATTCTAATATATGTTATAGAGAAGATACTTTAATGAAAACGTTAAAATGTATTTCCTCCTTTTTAAAATTATGCTTTTAAAAGAGAGATTTGTTTCAAGGTGACTGAAGTTCTTGATTTTCATGGTCCATGAAATAGCATGTTTTCCCAAACTGCTTTTACCTGAAGATGAGCCCAGTGTTGATTGTTTTCATTCTTTAGGGCGCCAACAGTTCTTCTTTTCTTTTTCTTCATGTGTACCATCCATTTTTTAGTTTCCAGTGTTCCAACAAGAACGTCATGCCTCAACTGGACCTGACTGACATTGTTAGCATCATTTCAGTATAAGCTTCCTCCAGGCTAGAACGCAGCAGCCGGCCCAGATGATGAAGGGGGAGTAAGGGCAGGAGTACAGCTAGACTGGATTGAGGCATTGCCCCTGGAGCTAGGATTTTCAATCACAAGTGAAATTGTCATTTATTAAATATTTAACTGCGACTATGGTGTTTAGATGCTCGTAATTTCTATTAAAATTTTCTTTTCCTTTGATAGAGTCGTTCCAATAAAGAAGATCCAGAACAGCTGAGATTAAAGCAGAAAGCCAAAGAGGTAGGACTTTCAAGTCACCATGCTTGCCTTTGTGTTTGAGGGAAGGTTGGCAGCTCTCTCCTGGCAATTAGGTCAGGGTTTATTTTGCTGTTGCATACCATTTGCAGAAGCCTTGGGGAAGGACGGGAACTGCTGAAGGCAAGGGCAGTACTTCAAATGAGGTCAATGAGTTATGTGCTCTCTTTTTAAAATTTACTTTCAAGGCTTAGGCCTGTCTAGAAATGACTCTTTGTAAACTTCAGCAGTGTACTTGGAGGAGTATAGTGTGGGATTAAAAAAAAAAAAGAAGAAACTTTTGAGATTTAGCATCTGGGACTGTACAATAGGCTACATTTTTCCAGGGTAATTGTTCGTTTTGTAAATCTGATACTGCTTATAATTCTTTGGCTGGGAGGCGGTACTGGGATTTAGTTTTAAATGGAAAATGCCTCTGGCTTTTAATTTTCTGGGCCCAGCAGTTTTCTGTTCTGGAATGGAGCCCTTGTTTCACACAGTTCATGTTTAGCTGCAGGGGTTTTAGTTTATAGCTTAGACTGGTTAAGCTTTTACTCCCAGAGGCCTCTGCATAGCAACTGTAGAAATCAACAAATAAGTTCATTTATGTCTGCAGCCTCCTCTCAGTAGCTGACTTTTTACATTTCCCAATATCCATTTCCTGACTTTTCTAGCCCCAGAGAAAAAAGCTCCACTAATTGGAGCTTATTTTAATTGAGCCTTAATATTGGATCTCACTGGAGTTGCCCCCAGAGCTGCTGAGAACAGAATGAAATGAAAGTACCTAAGGTTGAAGATGTGGTGTGTGTATGATTGTGTGTGTGTGTGTGTGTGTGCACGCACGAGTGTGTGCATGCGTGAAAATTTTCACTTGACCTACAGATTCTTTTCACTCCTGAATAAATCATCAAGCCTGTTCACATTTCTGATTAAGGATCTGACAGCAGACGATAATAAAGACAATTGAGGTGTGAGACGTGTGATATGGAGCTGAAGAAATTGGTTTCTATAGTTACTTGACTGATTTCATGCAATTTTTAAGGATCTTTGTGCTAAATAAGAGTGATTTCCTGAGCAACCTTTTTTCCTTAACTGTGCCTCTTGAACTATGAAATTTGTTGTTGCTTAACATTGCTGCACTTGGCTCCTAGGTGCCAGCAGCAGCAGGTTATTTATGAATGTTTTAAAGGCCCTTATTGTTTGGATTAATGTAGGAGCTGAGGCAAAACAAATGGAAATCTAGTAAGATTCTTACAATCAGTGTGTTGTGTTTTCATTAACATACAGAAGGGAAATACATGAACTCTGGTAGAGAGGTATCAGGGTTGGGACAAGGAATGCCAGAAAGGGAAAACATTAAAAGGAGTTGAAACCACTTTATTTTCAACTAAATATTTCTCGTACTAAATTCTTTTCAGTGGAAAATTTATCTAAAAATGTTAATATGAGAAATGTACTTGTCTCTTTCATTAAGCAAACCTGGCTTGTTGATAGATTATTTGGGGATATAAAACCCCATCTTGCTCTTTGTTTTAATTAAGGGCTGCCTGGATACTTACCTCACTTTCTCCTACTTGTATTCCCTTTTTGGAAAACATGTTTCTGAAAGCTTACCCCTTTAACCTTAAAGATCTCACTCTTTCTGTTCTTCCTTCATAAACATCTGTATCTTAGGTCAGTTTTTCCTTTGGT
Organism: Spermophilus citellus; assembly: GCF_964194105.1. Lineage (NCBI taxonomy): Eukaryota > Metazoa > Chordata > Mammalia > Rodentia > Sciuridae > Spermophilus > Spermophilus citellus. The sequence continues at coordinate 85,860,325 of NC_138198.1, forward strand.
GTTGTTTAAATTTTTTTTTTTGAGTATGTTGTTTGTTGGATTTTTTTTTAAGTATTCTGTTTAATTATTCCCTGAGGCATGAATTGGTAGACAGAATTTTTCAAAGAATATTCAGAGAGACAAACAAAACAAAACCCCACTGCCTTTCTTACTGAGAACAGGTAGTAGCAAACCTGTTTATTTTCTTTCCCTTTGCACCTCCACTTTCTTTCAAACAACATTAAAAGAACTAAATATAATTTCTTTCCAGAGTATCTTGAAAGTTTTCTATTTGCTTCCTGCTGTAAATCCTCTTTGATCAAAAAGGTAATCAAATACATGGCTTTGATCCAAGAACAGAGCCACTCTGTATTAGTTGCAAATGTTCAAAAGTTAAATATTGTCATTTTTGTCATCTTCCTGTCCCCAAAGCTGTTAGTAACTTTAAGGTTCAAAGGACTTCCCTTCAGAATCAGTTACACAAAGGTACCATATTTTATTTGGTTGCATATTGTCCCTACCTTAATATGGAGTTGAATTGTTCTCTTGTATGGTAATGTGTAAGGTTATGCACTAACCACTATCACCTTGACATAAACTATAATAGTTTGGTTTGTTATTCTTTCCCCATTTGACTCTCTGGACAGTTGTCTTCATTGAGTTGTAAAGATTAGCATGGATTTCTTGATGGTGATTAATTTAGAGCTGCTTTGCTTTCCCTTTTTAGGTAATTGGTAATTCCTTCCTATCAAGCTCTTCAGAGGAAACAGGTTAATGCCAGTATAGAATAAATGAAGAACTCTGAAGAACTGTTTAGAGAAGTTGTAGGCTTTATTTATGCTAGAAACGTTTCAGCAGTGATATTTATCATATAAATATTAAATCATAACCTGAATCACCTTCATAATCTATGTTTGCTTTCAGCCGTTGAGGATGAGTTTTGCTCTTGATCCTTTCTCTTGAGATTATTCTTTTCTCTAATATGATTTTAAAGGCTATTAAATTCTTATGCGGATGAATTGTGTTAAATGGGGTAGGTTTTAAATGGAGATATCCAAAATTTTTTTCAGTTCTTCCTGTTGATATGTTTCAATCTTGTCATTCTCATTAGGTACTTTAATAAAAGATAGACTATCTCTGGGTTTTCTTGCTCTCAATTCATTGAAGTGGCTCTTGCAATATAGTGTTCTTATGGACCTGACGGGTTATCTATTTGAAAACCTTGTTGTCTGGTAAAATGTCTGTGAATATCCTTGTCATGCAAATATTTCATTTCAAATGTAGGTGCTTATCTTTTCACTAGTCTTTTTTGCTTCAGTTAAAGAAAAAAATAGATTCTTTATGTCTTATAACTTTAAATTTTTAATACTAACACTTTCAGAATTTCCATTTGCAGGGGGATTGTCCTAGATACCTTACCTAAAATGTAAATGCTCTTATTCTTCCATTTCACCATTATGACAAGTTTTAAATAGATTACTAATTGCTAAATTCTAATTTCAAACAAGCAAGCACATCTTTGTTTAATACAGCTGCAGACTTGTCCGAAATGTGTGGTGTATGTCCTAGATTAACTTCTAGCCCTCAGTGTTTTCTTTTCTTACCACATCATCCAAAATTCTGCAGAGCAAGCCATCTGACCTTGCAGTTCAAAAATCCTGATTTCTTAAAACATTTGTTATATATTTTGTGGCCCTCATTTTCTTTTAAATTTCTTCTTCTCCTTTGGGAAATGTGAGTTCAGTGCATCTGTGCAAATTGAGACAAAGAATTTCTTTATTTCTTTTTAACAATTCCTAGCATTCCCACTTTCATTTTTTAATCAAACAGTAGAAGGGAGAAAAAGGAATACAAGCCATATACCTTCTGGCACATTGTCTTTGCAGAGCAACCTGTAGGAACTGGGCAAAAGAATAAGCATTGAATGATTGAAATATATAAGAGATTAAGAAACAAGTGCTGTGAAGACCTTTTTAAGATTTTTGTTTAAGGAAATCATAGGATATTAAAAAACCCTACAACTTTCCATAAAGCAATATAAATTGTGTAAGAAATGATATACTGAATTATAAGGCTCATTACTATTTAGAAAATATATTGTTTAGTTATGAGAGAGGGAAAGTTATTTTTAGTATGAAATTTGAAAAGATAGAGAGTCTGTGAAATGTAATAGTTAAGCTAACCATTAACATAGCAATTGTATTTAAACAATGTTGCTTCTGCATGGGCCCAAATGCATGGAACATTGGATGGGGCAAAAGCAAATTTGTCATTAAGAGTACATTCTAGCCAGGCATGGTGGCACATCCTAGTAACTTAGGATGCTGAGCAGGAGGGTCACAAGTTTGAGACCAGTCTGGGCAATTTGGCAAGATTCTGCCTCAGAATAAAACTTGAAAAAGACTAAGAGAGGATGTAGCTCAGAGTTGGAATACCCCTGGGTTCAATCTCCATTATGGAAGAAAAAAATAAGTCCATTCTTATTTTTTCTCATAATCAAATTGTGGCAGAATGGAGAAGATATTCTTAAAAAAATTTTTTTTAGTTGTTGATGGACTTTATTTTATTTTTATGTGGTACTTAGGATCGAACTCAGTGTCTCACACATGCTAGGCAGGTACTCTACCACTGTGCTACAACCCCAGACCGAGAAGATATACTTAAAATGACAAGTTATAAAGAGCTCTTGTATGACATATCTGAGAAACAACGATTAACGCATTAGTAATCTAGGACAGTGATTCTCAAACTTTAATGTGCATGAACATTATCTGGAGGGCATGTAAAAATACAAATTTCTATGCCCCACACCCAGGGTAAGGCCTGAAAATTTGTGTTTCCAGCAGATTCCCACATGCTGCTCTTATTGCCATTGTTTTTCTACAGATCATATAGAACCATTTGTCTAGGAGGAGAAAAAAGGAGGCTTTAATTTTTATTTATTTTCCCTTTAAGTGGTCAGTGAAGGTTAAACAAAATGCCGTGATTTGGAAATCTGAGATTTAGCATGTTGACCTTGGAAGACTTCAGTTACTATCCAGAAGATTTTTTTCCCTAGAACCATGAAGGCTACACAAGATTTTTGTTTTAATGTGTATTTTCACAAGAGATGTGTATCTTAACTTTTAGATTAAGAATGTGTGTGAGTCTAAAGAGACATATCACTGTCCCAGGGTAGAAGAGGTACATATTATAGAAAAGAAAAAAGCACTGAATTTAGATAAGGAATCTTGGATTTCTATTCATTCTGCCATTATCTAGATCTCATTTTGGGGAAGTTACTTTTCTCTTTGAATTTACCTCATTCATTTGTTTTTGTGGTTTGGTTTTTTTTTTTTTCTTTTTTGGTGGGGGAATATTTAAAACAAATGTAAAAATACTTGCTCTGCTTGTGAAACAAGGACATCATAATTTAGCATGAGAAAAAAATCAGCAGCTTAAAAATATTAGCCATGGGAACACTTTAGGTAGGTGGTCTGCAAAGCTCTTTAGAGATAGTTCGAGATTGACAATGATATTTTTGTTTCCCGTATTTTTATTGGTGCATTATAATGATGTATGATGCTTGGGATTCTTTGTTACATTTTCATACCTGCATATGATGTAACAATATAATTTGTCCAATATAATTTCCTAGTATTTCCCATTTCCCTTCTCTCTTAACCCTCCCACTGGTCCCTTTCCTCTGTTCTATTCCCTTTGTTTTTTATGAGATTCCCTCCTGCCCACCCACCCAACAATTTCTTTTCCTCTTGCTCTTTAGCTTCCATATATAAGAGAAAAAAGAACCCTTGGCTTCCTAAGTCTGGCCTATATCAAGTTCCATCCATTTTCCTACAGATGACATAATTTCATTTTTCTTTATGGCTGAATAGAACTCCATTGTGTATACATATCACATTTTTTTTTAATCTCAGCATGGATATTTTAAGTTGGTTTCCTTCCAGATTACTCAGAAGAAATTAAGAAGAAGAAGAATAAAAAAAGAGAGTGTAAGGACGAGAATTGGGTGGAAATCAAAGTCTTATACTTTATGGTAAATTAGAATAATTATAAATAATAACTATGTTTTGTTTAGCATTTTAGTTTTTCTGAAGATAGGGATGAAATTCAATATCTTAGGGTTTAAACTTGCTTTTTCCTGTAAGATTTCTGTGCTGTTTGTTGTTAAGGTTTTTTTTTTTTTTTTTACTGGGAATCAACCCAGGAATACTTAACCACTGAGACCTTTTTATATTTTACTTTTATATTTTATTTTTATATTTTACTTAGAAGACAGGGTCTCACTAAGTTGCGGAGGCTGACCTCAAACTTGAAATTATCATGTCTCAACCTCCCAAGCCACTGGGATTACAGGCATGCATCACTGCACCTGGCTATATGTACTAACTTTAAAAAAATTTTTTATTTATATATAACAGCGGAATGCATTACAATTGTATATAAAGTATATTGACACCAATTTGTATCTTCATACATGTACTTTGGATAATGATGTCTATCACATTTCACTATCCTTGCTGATCCCCTTCCCCCTCCCTTTCCCTTCCACCCCTCTGCCCTATCTAGAATTCATCTATTCCTCGCATGCTCCCCCTCTCTACCCCACTATGAGTCAGCCCCCTTATATCAGAGAAAACATTTGGCATTTGTTTTTTTTGGGATTGGCTAACTTCACTTAGCATTATCTTCTCCAATACCATCCATTTACCTGCAAATGCCATGATTTTGTTCTCTTTTATTGCTGAGTAAAATTACATTGTGTTTCCATGCCACAGTTTTTTTTATTCATTCATCCACTGAAGGGCATCTAGGTTGGCTCCACAGTTTATCTATTGTGAATTGTGCTGCTACAAACATTGATGTGGCTGTGTCCCTGTAGTATGCTGTTTTTAAGTCTTTTGAGTATAGACCAAGGAGAGGGATAGCTGGGTCAAATGGTGGTTCCATTCCCAGATTTTCAAGGAATCTCCATACTGCTTTCCATATTGGCTGTACCAATAATTTGTCCAATATAATTGGACAAATTATACACTGCAGTGTATAATTTGTATAATCATACACTGCAGTCCCACCATTAGTGTACCTTTTCCCCCACATCTTCACCAACACTTACTGTTGTTTGTCTTCATAATAGCTGCCATTCTGACTAGAGTGAGATGATATCTTAGAGTAGTTTTGATTTGCATTTCTCTAATCGCTAGAGATGATGGACGTTTTTTCACATATTTGTTGATTGATTGTATATCCTCTTCTGATAAGTGTGTGTTCAGGTCCTTAGCCCATTTGTTGATTGGATTTTTATGAGTGCTTAGCTTTTTGAGTTCTTTATATACCCTAGAGATTAGTGCTCTACCTGATGTGTGAGGGATAAAAATTTGCTCCCAGGATATAGGCTCTTTGTTCACTTCACAGATTGTTTCTGTTGCTGAGAAGAAACTTTTTAGTTTGATTCCATCTCATTTATTGATTCTTGGTTTTAATTCTTGCACTATAGGAGTCTTATTAAGGAAGTTGGGGCCTAATCCCACATGATGAAGATTAGGGCCTACTTTTTCTTCTATTAGATGCAGGGTCTCTGGTTGTATTCCTAAGTCCTTGATCCACTTTGATTGAGTTTTGTGCATGGTGAGAGATAGGGGTTTAATTTCATTTTGTTGCATATGGATTTCCAGTTTTCCCAGCACCATTTGTTGAAGAGCTATCTTTTCTCCAATGCATGTTCTTGGCACCTTTGTCTGATATAAGATAATTGTAGTTTTGTGAGTTAGTCTCTGTGTCCTCTATTCTTTACCATTGGTCTACCAGTCTGTTTTGGTACCAGTACCATGCTGTTTTTGTGACTATTGCTTTGTGGTATGGTTTAAGGTCTGGTATAGAGATTCCACCTGCTTCACTCTTCCTGCTAAGGATTGCTTTAGCTATTCTGGGTTTCTTATTTTTCCAGATGAATTTCATGACTGTTTTTCTATTTTTATGAGGAATATCTTTGGAATTTTGATCAGAATTGCATTAATCTGTATATTGCTTTTGGAAGTATGTGCATTTTGATAATATTAATTCTGCCTATCCAAGAGCAAGGTAGAGCTTTCCATCTTCTAAGGTCTTCTTTGATTTCTTTCTTTAGGGTTCTGTAATTTTCATTATATAGATCTTTTACTTCTTTTGTTAAGTTGATTCCCAAGTATTTTATTTTTTGAGGCTATTGAAAATGGGGTAGTTTTCCTCGTTTTTCTTTCTGAGGATTTGTCACTGATATACGGAAATGCCTTTGATTTATGGGTGTTGATTTTATATCCTGCTACTTTGCTGAATTCATTTACTAGTTCTAGAAGTTTTCTGGTAGAACTTTTAGGGTCTTCCAGGTTTAGAATCATATCGCCAGCAAATAGTGCGAATTTGAGTTCTTCTTTTCCTATACATATCCCTTTGATTTCTTTTGTCTAATTGCTCTGGCCAGTGTTTCAAGAACTATGTTGAATAGAAGTGGTGAGAAAAGGGCATCCCTGTCTTGTTCCAGTTTTTAGAGGGAATGCCTTAAATTTTTCTCCACTTAGAATGATGTTGGCCTGGGGCTTAGCATATAGCCTTTATGATGTTGAGATATGTTCCTGTTGTCCCTAGTTTTTCTAGTGTTTTGAACATAAAGGGGTGCTGTATTTTGTCAAAATGCTTTTTTTGCATCTATTGAGATGATCATATGATTCTTATCTTTTAAATCTATTGATGTGATAAAGTACATTTATTGATTTCCATATGTTGAACCAACCTTATATCTCTGGGATGAATCCCACTTGATCATGGTGCACAATATTTTTGATATATTTTTGTATTCTATTTGTCAGAATTTTATTGAGAATTTTTGCATCTAAGTTCATTAAAGATATTGGTCTGAAGTTTTCCCCTTTTTTTTTTTTTTTTTTTTGATGTGTCTTTGCTTGGTTTTGGAATCAGAGTGATATTGGCCTCATAGAATGAGTTTGGAAGTGCTGCCTCTTTTTCTATTTCCTGAAATAAATTGGAGAGTAAATAAATAAATTGGAGTTCTTCTTCAAAGGTCTTGTAGAACTCGGCTGTGTATCCGTCCGGTCCTGGGCTATTCTTGGTTGGTAGACTTTTGATGGGGTCTGCTATTTCGTCACTTGAAATTTATCTGTTTAAATTGTGTATATCATCCTGATTCAATTTGGGCAAATTATATGACTAGAAATTTGATGCCTTCAATATTTTTTATTTTATTGAAGTACAAGTTTTCAAAATAATTTCTAATTATCTTCTGTGTTTCTGTAGTGTCTGTTGTGATATTTCCTTTTTCATCATGTATGTTTGTGATTCCCCAGCCCTTTTTTATATTTTATTTTGAGACAGGGTCTTACTGAGTTGCTTAGGGCCTCACTAACTTGCTGAGGCTGGCTTTGAACTCATGATCCTCTTGCCTCGGTCTACCAAGCTATTGGGATCACAAGCATGTGCCCCTGGGGCCTGGATACTATTAATATTCTTAATGATGAAGGCTGACTACTTTATTTCAAAGATTAGGAAAAAGACAAGATATTTGTTTTTAACCACTATTTTTCAGTGGTATACTAATAAGTCCTTGCAGGACAGTAAGGCAAGAAAGACAAATAAAGGCTAATTAGACCAAGACAGAGAAGTAAAATAGCTGGTCTTTTAATTTTCTTAAATGTATCTTCCACCGATCAAAATGTTTTCATTTCTCCAAAGACCAGTTTGTCACTTTTTTTTTTGGATGCACTTTGGGTATTATATCTAATAACTCTTTGCTAGACTCCAAGCTATGAAGATTTTCTCCTATTTTTTTCCCTAGATGTTTATGGTTTTCCATTTTGAGTTAATTTTTATAAAAGGTCTGAGGTTTAGGTCCAGATTAATTTGTGTATATATGTGTGTGCATAGATGTCTAGTTGCCTGTACATTTGTTGAAAGACTGCTGGACACTAAAGTGGTAAGGATAGGTTTTATTGATAATGTGCTATTGCAACAGGCAAAGTGGTTCAGTTGAATGGAACCAGCCTCCATTGATTGGTATAGAAGTTACTGGGCGTTTTATTTATTTTTGTCTTGCCATTTACTTGTATCTTTTAACTTTTTTATTTGTTTTTTTTTTTTTTTAGAATTCCATGATAGTAGAGTGTATTTTGACATATATACATGAAGTATAACTGATTCTAATTAGGATTCCATTCTTGTCGTTGTACATGATGTGGAATTTCACTGGTGGTGTATTCATATATGAACATAGGAAAGTTATTTCTAGTTCATTTTACTATCTTTCCTATTCCCATTTCCCCTCTCCTTCCTTCATTCTCCTTTGTCTACTCCACTGAGATTCTGTTCTTCCCTCACCCCTTTATTTTGTCTTAGCATCTGCTTATCAGAGAGAACATTTAGTCTTTGGTTTTGGGGGGATTGGCTTATTTCTCCAGTGCCATCCATTTACTGGCAAATACTATAACTTCATTCTTCATGGCTGAGTAATAATCCATTGTTTATATATACCACATTTTCTTTATCCATTCATCTGTTGAAAGGCACCCAGGTTGGTTTAATAGCTTAGCTATTTGAATTGAGCTGATATTAACATTGATGTGGCTTTTTAAAATGGAGAATGTGGGAGTAGAAGGGCATGAGTGGGAGCTCAGTAAAGTTAGTGAAATGAAAAAAAACCTTAAAATGGGAATGGGGCTTGGTCTATTTGAAGCCCATCTGAGTTTGCTAACTGTTGCTTATTGAAGTTAGGCACTTCTCTTCCAGAACAAGGGCCTCATCTTCCGGTGCTGGCTAGAACAAATATGTAATTCTTTTGGCAGCCTTGAGTTTTCTTAGGTAGGCCCTTTCTTCAAGAATTGATATCATTCTAAGGATGCAACCTTGAGATGTTACAAACCATGTCAGCATTTTATTTAGTTCTTTTTAAACCAGTGTTGAGGCTTAGTTGAGAAGTGGATTCAGAGGAACATGGGTAGAATTTGGTCAAGAAGAGAATTTTTTATATTTCTCAAATGAATTGTTTTCCAACCTGATCAAATCCAGTTGGCTGTATTTATACAGGTCTTCTTTTTGTTCTGTTCCATTAATCTGTCTGTTTCTTTGCCAGTATCACATTATTTTTATTATTATAGTCTTATAGTAAGTCTTAAAATCACATAGTATAATTCTTTCAATTTTGTTCTTTTTTTTTATCAAGATTAAACCATTCTAATTTATTTGTCTTTTCATATAAACTAACTTTGTTAGCAGCTGTTTATTTTGTCGTGCTGGGAATTAAATCCAGGGCCTCATGCAGGCTAGGCAAGTGGCCTATTACTGAGCTATGTCTAGCCCCCATATGAAATTTAGAACCAACTTACCATAGCTGCAACACCAATTTTATTGGAATTGTGTTAAATGTGTAGGCCAATTTGGAGAGAACCAAAATCTTTGTAATGTTGAGTCTTGTGATCCATTAACAGAGTGTGTCTCTTATTATGTGTTTTGACTTTACATCTTGTAGTTTTGCTAACCTTATCTATTAGTACTAGAAGGATTTTGGTTTTGTTTTTCATAGATAACTTGGGAATTTTCTGCACAGTTAGTCATGCAACAATTTTGTGTCCATGGATGAGCCTCTAAATCAGTGTCTGTTTCTACTAAACTCAACTCGATTGTTGTCATCTTCAACCAGTTTTGCCAAATCTGCAGTCTTGCCTAGAACTTCCTCTTATTCTAGTTTTGAGTGTCTGGTTTCTCTTTTTTGTGCTGGCTAAGATAATATTGTAGAGAGTTTGTTACAAGTACAGGGCCAACCAGAACTATGATCAGTTTCCAATTTTCTGTATGTTAGCAAAATAGCATTGTATGTAAAACTTAAGAAAACCAAAGTAATCATTTGTAGAGTAGAGAAAATTATTTGCTACATAGTTTGGGGAATTTGAAGACCTGGGTCAATTTAAAAACATTTTACTTGGTATGACTACCTTGCAGATTCTTTTTCTCTACAGGGAAGAATTTTAAAATATAATTTGATTTGTGCTGTAGGGTAGATTAACTGAATTTTTTTTTCTTTTTTGTCACCTAAAAGTTCTGGATTGTGGCAGCATCAAACTAAACTGTATTTTTTATTAAAAAGACTAGCAGCAACAAAATATTTTAGAACTTCTGAAAACACTTTTCTAATTATTTAAAAGAAAACTCACAGTTTAAAAGGGATTCTGTCCTTTATTTTGTGGAGCAAATGGAAAATGATTCTTAGTTCACTTCCTTCCTTTCTTTCTTTTTTGATACCAGGGATTGAACCCAGGGGTGCTTAACCACTGAGCCACATCCCCAGCCCCTTATATTTTTTATTTTGAGACGGAGTCTCACTGGGTTACTTATAGCCTCACTAAATTGCTCAGGCTGGCTTTGAACCTGTTGTCCTCCTGCCTCAGCCTCCCAAGCCACTGGGATTATAGGCATGTGCCACCATGCCTGGCTCTTACTTTACTTTCTTTGATTAGTTGTTTAAATACATTCTTGTTACTATAACAAAATACCTTAGACTGGGTATCTTATAACTAATAGGATTTTATTTCTCAAGTTCTGGAAGCGGGGAAGTCCAAGATCAAGATGCCATTTGATTTGGAGTCTGATGAGACCCATTCCTCATATATGCCTTGTTCTCACTGGGTTCTCATATGGTGGAAAGAGCAAGGAGTCTCTCTTTCATCCCATTTGTGAATGCTCCATCCACTGGAACTAGTCACCACCCAAAGGTCCTGCTTCCTAATACTGTTACCTTGGGGGTTCGGATTCAACATTGAGACACAGACATTCAGACCATATCAGCTGTTTTCTACTTTATTATTCAGTTACTATTGGATTACTCATTGTTTTTCTTAATATTCAAATAAACCGAAGTTATCTTAAAGTGAGTATTTATGCAGTAACATAAATAACATAAATTTCAGTTCTAAGGATAACATTACACAGACTATTTCCTATTTTTATACTGCTTTTATTCATTCATTTATTTGTTTTGTAGTACTGGGGCTTAAATCCAGTAGTGTTCTACTTGAGCACCAACCTGTTTTATTTTAAGACAGGATCGCACTGAGTTGCCCAGGCTGTTCTCCTCTCTCAGCCTCCAGAGTCATCAGGATTGCAGGCATGGCACCATTGCGTCTGCCTTCATCCTGTTCTTAAAAAAATAAAAAAATTTTTTAAAAGTATTTAAAATTTGGTTAATGCTCTTTTGAAGAATATTGCCAGTGTTTCTCCATAGGTTACCTTCATTTGACTGTCTTGATCCTGTTAGAATAAGTGACTTTCAGCAAGCCTCATCTTCTTGCCTCTTTGTCCTCTCCAGTAGTAAGGTTTTGATGGGAATTGAATATTGTTCCTCTTTTGGAAAAACTTAAAGAGACAAATTTAGAAGTATTTTGCTTTTACTTTCACACTTTATTTTTTCAAAAAATACCTAAATGACACTTAGCTGCCTTGACGAAATGATGCCGTTTCTGCCTTTCATAGGACATCTTTCATGTACATATTCAGAAATTATACCTTGTAGATTCGGGCATTCTGGATTAGTGTGATGAAAGCTATATAAAAAAAAATCACTTCACTTTTTTTCTGTGAAGATAAATATAGAGTAAAATCCATGATTTTTATTTGCAAAGGAGGCAGCATGATGTATTAAAAATGTTTGTAATTAACGCTTGGTTCCAAGTGCTATTTCTTTCTGTTATTACTTGTATGACTTTTGAGAAGTTGTCATAGAATCTCACTGTCTCCATTCGTAAACAAAGGATGACATATATATTTAATTTTCATATGTTGAAGTAGCTTTTTAAAAAAAATCTGAAAGGTTGACTTTAGTGGACCAGTCTTTCTCCAACTTGATGTTCATCATATTCTTCAGACATTTCATAATTGTGCTTAAACCAGGGAGAAATTGTGGTTTAGATGCCTTTCTTTTCTTGTGTCCTGTACTCCCTTTACCTAAGTTTTTTGCCTCTTCTGGATAAAAACTAAGGGCTAAAGTTCTTGTTTCTGGAAGCAAGGAGTCAGAAAACATGCCCTTGGGTAAAAGGGAATCTAATATTTATTTTATACTATAACTTTATTTGGGGAAATATACAGAAATAGGCTTAGTGATCAGTTTCTTTTTTTTCTTCTGAGCATGAGTATATATAAACATGGTTGGTTTTTTTTTTCCATCTCCTAGTTACAGCAATTGGAACTCGCCCAGATACAGCACAGAGATGCTAATCTCACAGCTCTTGCAGCTATTGGACCAAGGAAGAAGAGACCACTCGAATCTGGAAGTGAGGTACTGACATAGCACCCATTATTTTATTTTTCATATCAAGCAAGCATGCTAAAAAGAAGCAAAGAGATGGAAATAGTTTGCCCTGCTCTGCATGTTGTTGCTCCCAGACTCTTAGACAATTTTTTCCAGGTTTTTAAGATGTATGTCCCTTTGAAAATTTATGCCTACTTTTACTTACTCAAACTTCTTCTTTTCCCCCCATCTCCAGTTGTACTGAGTCTATTTCAACTTTTTGTTTCTGTGTATTCTTTCTAGAGGTTTTATATAATCTTTTCCCCCTCTGTTTATCTAAATCTAGCTCATCTGTTAAGATTGAATCTGCTATCTTATTTCTTCCCTGAACCCTGATTATTCATTTCTACACCAACTTCTCCTTTTATGAGCACTGAATGTGTTTGCATGGCTTAATTGTTGTCTTATTATTTCTTTTTTTTTTTTAAAGAGAGAGTGAGAGAGAGAGAGAGAGAATTTTTAATATTTATTTTTTAGTTCTCGGCGGACACAACATCTTTGTTGGTATGTGGTGCTGAGGTTCGAACCCGGGCCGCACGCACACCAGGCGAGCGCGCTACCGCTTGAGCCACATCCCCAGCCCCAATCTTATTATTTCTTGAAAGAATATGTTTTCTTATCTTAGATTATAAACTTCTTGAGCAAGGATTATTATCCTATGGGCTTATGTTCCCTGTAGAACTGACCGCATCTATATGCTCAATAAATATTGTTAATTGTTTGATTAATACTAAGGAAGGATCTTATTTATATCTTCAGAGAAATTATTTGAAATATTAGTCTTTGAGTTGAATTATCAGAGCTGACTGAGATAAAGGTCCCATAAGAGCACTGGGATGGGGTCAGCAATAAAAGAGTGACAACTCATCTGTTCTGCCCATAGAATTTAAATGTACTTTGAGGCAGCTTCCTACCAGCCTTGACCCTGAATATTGACAGTTCCTAAGCAAATGCCAATCACCTTAATAGAAGAAAGATTAAATAATTCTAATTATTTTTTATTTCTAATGTAATATGTTCCTTGGCCCCTACCCAATCAGATGTAACTACCATTTTGTTTTTTTATATCTCTTCAGAAATATTTTATGAATGTGGACATATATCAAGGTGTATTCACAAAGCTATTTGTTTGATTTTTTTACTTAAAGATCAAACTATACCTATTGGTCTGCCCTTGATATTTTCTTCTTCCCATAATCTGCTTCATATAATTTCTTTTTCTACTCTTTAAAGGCATATCACATTACTGTATTTAGATAAACCATAGTTTTTTTTTTCCAATCAGTTTTTCAACAAACATTAGATTTTTACTTTTATTGCCTCAAAGAACACCCTTATACTTACACTGTAGTGTGCTAGAACAGTGCAGCTAGAGGTGAAAATTTAGAAATTGAACCCCTGGATTGAAGAATATGCATATTAGGAAAACCTTTATGGAAAAACTCAAAAATGTATGCAAACAGTCTGAGGATATAACTCAGTGGTAGAGCACTTCTTATCATGTGTAAGCCGCTGAATGCAATCCCCCCAGTATTGGGGAAGGGGGATAATGAGCCTCCATATACCCACCACCCTGCTCTACCAACTATTGATTTAGGCCTGACCTTGTTTCATTTATACCTGCACTAGGTAAGTTTTTCACCTCTCAAACTACTTGAAAGTCAAGCCTACATTCATTTATTCACAGCTATTATTTATTGCTTTTGATTTTTGATAACTCTTAAAATTCCCTCTAAATAACATTTATCAGTTTTTAATATCCATTAGTGCCTATCTCGTATATTCCCATTAATACTGGAGACTATGTTTGCTATCTCATGATTGAAAATGCAATTTGTAATAGTGTTTAAGTGATGAGTAAATTGAGTAATTTTTCATGTGTGTACTGACACATTCAGTTGGCCTTTTTCCCACTGAATTTTGTGTTTTAATTGATAAAAAAAAGTTATAAAAATCCCCTCTCATTTTCTTTTCAGTTTGTATGGGCTTTATTCACCTAAAAGTTTTTACCTTTATTCATCTAAAATTTTAATTTTTCTTTAAATTTTTCTTTCATTTTTAATTTTTCTTTCATTCTGTCTTTTAGGATTGTTTTCTATTTAGAAAGTCCATTTGTAACTAGTACTTTAATTATTTTATTTTTTTAGGTGTAAATCTTTGGTTCATGCAGTTCAGATATAGGTTTAGCTTTATTTCTTCCACCCTCCCCTATTCTCCTCTGGCTAATAAATTGTTCCAACACTATTTACTTAATAATTCTTTCCCTACTGATTTGAAATGCCACCTTTATTGCACACAGTTTTGTATCAAATGCAAATTTTCATATGTATTTGAGTCATTTCTGTACACTGAACCAATCCTATCTAATAGAATTTTCTATGGTTATGTTGATAATGCCACATATGGCTGTTGAGCTCTTAAAATGAGGAAATGATTTTTTAATTTTTTCAAAATTAGCATTATTTTAATAGTCATATATGGCTGGTAGCTACTATATTGCACAATGTGGAAGGACTATTCTCCTGGTGGATAGGGGTGTGTACACAAACATACATACGTGTAAACACACTAGGGATCAAACCCAGGGCCTCACATGCTATGCCAAGAGCTCTATCACTGAGCTTATATCCCTAGCCTCTGTACATCTATAGCTGTTTACATATTTATACTAAAGCCTTTTTCTTTTTTTGACTTAAGCCATTTTTAAGTGTATAGTCATATAGTATTAAGCATATTTACATTGTTAAAAAGATCTAACTTTTTCATCTTATAAAACTAAAATTCTATACCCATTACACAATTCCTCATTTCTCCCTTCCCTAACTCTCTGGTCACCCCCACTCAACTTTTACTTCTATGAATTTGACTTCTTGGATAACTTATAGGAGTGGAATTGTACAACATTTGTCCTTTGTGATTGGCTTATTTGACTTACCATAATGTTCTCAAAGTCTCATATGGCAAAACTAGTGTAATGGTCAATTTGAATTTTCAACATGATTGGATTAAGAGATACCCAGGATTAGGAGGATTTTGTGTCAGTGAGGGTGTGTCTAGGAATGATTGGCATGTGGGATATTAACTGAAATGGAGACCCTCCCTAAGCGTGAGCAGTACCAACCAGTAGGTTGATGTCTTGGATGGAATAAAAGTTGGAAGACCAAAGCAGCAGCAGCAGCAGCAGCAGCGGGTGCAAGCTCCACTCTGCTTGAATGGCTTCTTGAATACTGCTGTGATCGTGGGATTCTCTCTTCTTCACTCTTCCAACGCAGACTCTGAACAGTGATTGTCCAGAAGGCTTAGGTCTGAAACTAGGGTAACACCCTTGATCCCTCTTGTTCTGGGGCTTTAGCCTCTTTGATTGTGTAGCTGCTGGTTCTTCCAATTCTCCAGCCTGCAGGCGGCCATTGTGGACTGTCCAGCTTCTGGTCTGCTTTTCATAATTACACTTCCTGTTGATTCTGTTCCTCTACAGAACCCTAATACAACTAGTCCAGTAGAGAAATTTTCATTTCTACTTTTCTAGTGTAGGACAACCCACTGCCCCATTTTTTTTTTTGGTTCACGTATATATCAATGTGTGTAAATATCTTATTAAAATTGGGCATGCTGTTTCATCATCATTAAGGACATTATAAATAGGCCTTGTTAAGCATAGTTTCTCTTTTATGAGAAGAATAATTAATAATTTTTCATCCACGTAGTTATTATTTATAATATTATAACTCATTTGAGAACAAGTTGTAAAGATGTCTAAGTTCCTTTCCTACTTTCCTATTCTAGTAGCATTATATAACAAATTATTTTAAATGCTCACATGCAGGAAATCATCATGGCACATGGGGTTATACATATACATTGGATTTAGACACATCTGAGTTTCATGGTTGCCTCTGTTAGACTTTGTAATTTTGGACAAATTCTTTAAACCCCAGTCCTCAATTAGCCTGCTCTGTTAGATGGGTATAATTACCTGCCTTACAATGCTTTAAGGATTTGTTTATTTGAAGTACTTAATTAGTTTCTGGCCTCAGATAAGTGCTTAATAATTTTTAATATTTATCATCATACTTATAACACCATATTTCAGCCCTAATTATTCATGAATTTGAAATGTTAATCATTAATTTCTCCATTCATTTTAGTCTTGTTTGAGTTTGTCACAAATTTAGAGGTGTTAAATGTTTTCCAATTTATAGATCAGATTTTTAAGTGTTTTTTATTCATTGTATATTTGAGTCCCTAGGAGTATTACAAGAAGCAAATGTGCCATTTGTCTTCAAAGCAGTGTTAAAGTCAATTTATGTGACTTACCTCTTAGTATTAAGATGTAAAAATATTTAATTTTTTTCTTTCAAAACAGATGTTTTGTAGTTTGGATATAAATATATTGAACTGCCTGGCTCCCATTGAATTGCCTTGAATTTAAGCTTAGGTAGCCATCAGACATTTGGTTAATGCTATTCTGAACTGAACTATTTCTTCAATCAAGTGGTGACATTTTAGTATAATTCTTATCTGAAAATTAGCTGAAAACTACTTTTATTTTGTTGATTTTTATTCATGATATTTTAACCATAAGTCTTTTTTTTAATATTTATTTTTTAGTTATAGGTGGATACATAATATCTTTATTTCATTTTTATATGGTGCTGAGGATCAAACCCAGTATCTCACATGTGCTAGGCAAGCAGTCTACCACTGAGCCACAACCCCAGCACCACCCCCCCACACACTTTTTAATGGGAAACAGGAACCCTGATGCATGTTCGTTCAGTATTTAAGTACATTGGTGATTTGTTGGCTCCTCTAATAACTTGAATTGCATTAGTCAGATTGTCTATTTATTTCCTTTATTCTCTCACAAATAAGATAGAAATGATGCATGAAATAGTTTTTAGTTTTAATATTCTGTATTCTGTAAATAGGCTTTGTTATTTGCTTCATCCTTTATATGTGAGAACCTGAAATCATGCCTATTTGATTTAAATTTTAGAAAAAGCATATAATCCCAGAAGGAAGCAGAATAGGGTATGGTTCTCTTTGTTCAAATCCAGGCTTTTTTTCTGTTAAATGGAGAGTTGTCAGTTTGGAAGGCTGAACAGAATAAATTTTTTTTTAATTCAGAAAGTTAAACTTAGTACCTATAAAATTCAGAAATTACCATTTTTTTTGTTGATAGTAAATTGGAGGAATTAGTATTTTTTTCTGTGATAATAAAACAAAGTGTAAAACTTCCCCTTTCCTTAAAAATAATATATTTGTAAAAGATGTATATTTACCTGGCCTTTGAAAGTTGATACTAATATCTTTAGAAGTCTTGGTAAAGCTGAAAAGCACCAGATACTGTCTCCTCTGATTGTCTTGACAAAGAGCAGTCAGTACCAGTTATCATTTTGAAGCAAAAATTTATACCATAAGTCTACTGGCTTGGGGGAGAGAGTTAAAATTTACTACAGTGGAATACGTTCAATATATCCTTAATTTACTGATGTGGTTTGAAGTGGATGAAGTTAGTTTTTTAATTAAGTAAGCTGTAGAGATATTGATATAGAAAAACAGAAAATTCTTTAATATTTATCATATTTGCTTGTGTGTTTTATGTATAGATATTATGCAGATAATGTGTTTGGGGTTCTTTGGAATTTTAAAACTTTACTTCCTGTGTTAAAGATCCTTGAATCAGAAAGAATCTGTCCTTTTCCCCCATTAGCAATGCTTTTAAATAGTTCTGTGCTATATTAATGGCCCAACATTAATAACAATGTTTTTTTGTTGAAATATAAGAGTAGGTTCATTTTAACCTTAAAATATGTCTTTAAAAATTACATGATTATATATAAAATCATTTTTTGGAGTTACGAAAGTACAGAGAAGGGACCCAACTTCTTAATGGTCAGATTTAACAATTTTTAGACTTTATATTGCTGTGAAAGCCATGAGCATTCAGTAGAAACCATACTTCAAATTTTGTATATGTATTAGATATACCTGGTATATTTTGCTTAAAATACACCTTACACAGTATTCCCTTTCTCCTCCGAGTTGTTTCCGTGTTTCAGTGGTATACTCTTTCTGGGAAGTGAAAGCCAGCTACTTCAGTACAAGTGATGATGCCCCTGATTTTTAAAACACTAACAGCTTAACAAAAAATAAAGTCTGAGAAAGCTGGATGGGAGTGTCCTGAAAAGGCAGTGATGGCATCAGAGAGGATTCTACTCAAGAGTACTTGGAACTCTGATAGTTGGTGTGTGTCCATATGAGGCAAAAGGATATTCAGGAAGCAGAGTGTGATGGAGTCCGTTACTTTGTCTTCTTCAGAGAAGATAGTATTAGGGATTTATGGGGAAAAGTAATTTTCTTCATTACTACTTTCCTGTGAGTTCATTCCAGCCTTTATTGGGGATACAGCTTCCCCCGGATGCAGCACTAGGACCTGTGGTAGTCCTCTCAAACATAGACTTCCCTCACATTTCTTTGTATCTCTCAGAAAATATTGTTTTGTTTTTATTTTGTGCCTTTTCTATTCCTACCTAATTTATAAAAGGATAATTATACAGAAATATTAAAACCAGAACTCCTTGGAATATAATACTTAGATCAAAGTTCAGGAATAACTTTCTGAAAGTGTTTAAACTAGCATGAATTTATCTTGGTATATAATCCCTGAGATTATTTCTGGTGTTAGCCTTCCATAAGTCTCTTAAGATTATTTGAAATGAAGAGTAATCTCCCTGAAAGAGTATTATAGAAAGAAGATCACTCAGTCAACAAATGATAGTGATTTTGTCGGGGAGGGAGATCTCTTATGTCTGCCGTAATACTGCTTACTTACTAGAGCTTTTTATTTAAGAGGAGGTGTTTGACTATGGTCACGTTGAACATGTCTAATTGGTATAGAAGAATAGGAAAAATAGCTCTTAAGTTTCTTGGATATCCTTTTTGAAAGATTCCATGTATATATCAGGTTAAACCATGTGATCTTGCCCATTTTATTGGTGAAAATGAATATATAATTCAATTACATATGCATAATTCAGAAAATACATATATGCTGGGCTTGGTGGCACATGTAATCCCAGTGGCTCAGGAGGCTGGGGCAGGAAGATAGCAAGTTTGAGACTAGCCTTAGCAAATTAGTGAGGTCCTAACCAACTTGGTGAGACCCTGTCTTAGAATAAAAGAACTGAGAATGTAGCTCAGTGCTAAGTGCCTCTGGATTCAATCTCTAGAACCAATAAAAAAAAAAAAAAAACAAAAAAACAAAGAAACAAAACATTACATACCATTAATAGTTTACCTTCATCAAGCAATTAGAATGTATTATTTTCATTAGACTTCACAATTTCTCTGTAAGCTTATACTGTTGCTTTCTCTAAATGAAAAATATGAGTTACAGAGAGGATTAGTTGCCATCTAAAATTACATGGTTATTAAGTAGAGGAACCCATATACACTTCTACAGAATTTGGTGTTCGTGTTCTTATTCAGTATGATCCCATTATAGATCATAATGGGATCATATTGAATATGCTGTACTACAACTTGTAGAGTAATCTATTTTGGACTTTGTATTAGCAGGGCTCTCCAGAGAAACAGAATCAACAAGGTATATATAGATATCTAAGAGGGAATTTTTAAATGGGACTTAGCTCACACAACTAGGGAGGCTGGAAACTCCTATGATATGCTGTATGCAACTTGGGGATACAGGAAATTTGGTGGTGTAATTTAGCCTGATTTTTGAAAACCAGGGGAGCCAGTGATGTAACTCTCAGTCCAAGGCAGAAGAGAATTGAATATTGGTATAATTTCTGGAGTAAGAACCTGGGCTCTGGTGTCTAAAGGCAGGGGGGCATGAGTGTCTTTGTTCCAGAAGACAGCAAATTTGCCCTTCTATCTTTTTGCTCTGTGGGTCCTTTGTGGATTAGATCATGTCCTCCCAAATGGTGAGGGTGGATCTTTTATATTCAGTCTACTAATCAAATGCTAGTCTCATCTGAAAACACTTATATTACAAAGTAATATTCTCCCAGTTGTCTGGGTACCCCTAAATTCAGTCAAGCTGACACATAAATTAACTATGAAAGACATTTTCCCATACAGGTACCTGCTCTTGTGTCATAATTCATTGATCCACTGACTGGTAGACATTGAGAATATTTTCACTTATTTATTATAAACAATGAACATCTATATCTTAATAAACTCATTTATTTTGTAGGATTGATTTCTAGAAGTAAAAATTCTGGGTCAAAGTATATGTACATCCTAAAATTTAATAAATAAATATTTTCATAATATAAATATCATGTCTAAAAATAGCAATATCTAAAAATATCATGTCATTTTCTACCACTGAGTGCCTGTCTCTTCATTCCCTTGCTAGCAACATATATGATCATTTATAAATGTTTGTCACTACAGTTTTTATTTATTGCATCTCTACCATTTCAAAGTGTCCTCAAAGTTGAGGTTCTGTTTCTATGTGGAAACATGGTACAGAAGTGTTGGGAACCTCTGAAATACCCTTTAATACCTGGATTTAAAATGTTTATTTAAATACTAAAATCATTTACAGAAAATTTTCCATAATAGAAATGTGTATGTTTTGAAACAGAGAACCAAATTGAATTGTTATGGATATTTGGATGACATTAAGTGGACATTATTTTCTTGACCATATTTGCTATTTCTTATCACTTGAGGGTATGGTTAGATTATAATTGTAATATTGTCTGAAATGATTTTTAAGGCCAAAGCCTTAATATAGTTTGAGACAAACTATTTCTCAAAGAAAGGTATCTCCTTCTGGTTGCCATTCCAGGTGATTCTTCCATCTGGAAAGATACTAAGTAATTTAACTAAAAGGCTACTGATCTGAAAGCCTCAAATTTTATCTTCATTTCTTAAGGGGCTCAGGTAGTAACCATTCTTTACCCCCATCTTCTACCAGACTGTTTGGGGGCGGGGTGTGTCAGTGAGGACTGATAACAGACAAGTGTTCAGCGTTTGCTATTATTATAGCAGACTTATGAGAGGTTTAAACCAATTTGTTGTCATCTAATGCTGTTTATCAGTATCATATAGATTCAGTAGAATTTAGAGAATTTTATTACTTCAGATAAAGAAGCAGTTCTTTATATTTTAAAGTATAGTTTTTGTGTTCTGTTTTGTTCATTCTAAGTTAAACATATCCACCTCTTTATCCTTAAGTGACCTAAATATAAATCTCAACTTAAAAATTGACTTTTTGGGGTCAGCTGTCTTTAGTGACTTTCTGTGAAATATGTTGAATTGCACATTATGGGTTTATCTTTCCTTCTCCCCAAATTCCCCATAAATGATCTTTATTTGCAAGAATAAAGAATAGCAATAAGGGTATTCGGTAGTATTTAATAGTTATGTGACTTTTAAATATGAACAAATTGGCAAGGATTACCAGTTAGTTGAGGAAAGCCTCTTTAATCAGAGAAAGTGAATGACTCTTTGGAAATGGAAAATATGATGCCAGAAATAAGCGATATTAGAAGAATTGCAAGTTAGTCATGACAACCTCAAGTAAATAATGGGAAAAAAAAAAAAAGAAGATAGTGTGCTAAATTTGTATTAGGTCAGATTAGCTAATCTGGAACTGTTTCCAGGAATCCTTTTTCTTTCATAGTTCATGGTGAGCATGGGCCTTGAGGTGTTTTTTTTTTTTTTTTGTTTTTTTTTTTTATTGGTTGTTCAAAACATTACAAAGCTCTTGACATAGCATATTTCTTACATAAGCTTTGAGTGAGTTATGAGCTCCCATTTTTACCCCCAACGCAGATTTCAAAATCATATCAGTTTTGATTCTAAAAAGTAGAAGTGAAACCACAGTCATTGTCTTGTATTTGGCAGATTGGTGTGGGTATGCTAGGCGTTACTGTCCTTGCAAACATCGTTGACATGGAAGGCTCTTCAGCTCCTCCTCTCTGGGTTCTCCAAACATTGGGCTAAATCCAGCACCATACAGAGTCAACAGCTGAACATAAGCTGTCTAACCAGGCTCACAATTACAGGTAGCCAAATCTCCATATTCTATATCATCTCTTGTATTCTCCAAGCAAATGCTAACTGATGTAGAAATTTGTACTGTAATTAGCTACAGAGAAATAGCACCTTGAACATGGTTTCCTGAATTAGTTCTGGGTTTTGAAGAATTGTTTCTCTAAAATAATTACCCTGTTTTTAGTAGTAAAGGTGACAAGGTAGTCTATGGCACTCAGTGAAAAAGTAATTACCAATTGTAGACACTAAAAATCAAGTGCCCTTGGAAGGCACAGTTTTTAGGACAACAGGTATTTACTACCACAGAACACTTAAGTGAAAACATGAGTAGTGGGATAGGTATTTTTCTTCACAGAACACTGGAGAACTTAGGCAAAGAAAAGGCTTCAAATTCTGAGCTCAGAATCCACAGAAGGAAATTAAAGCCTCTGTGATTACCCTAAGAGAAATCTTTACTTCTTGTATCCCAAAGCAGAGATTTCTGGAAACTAAATCTAAAATCTATTCCTGCAGGTAACTGAATTATAACACAAATTGAATTTCTAGTCTTGTCCGATTTTTTTGTGTTAAAATCGTAACATTTTGTGGGGGGAAATGGAAACCAAAAATTGAGAACTGGAATATGAATAGATTCTTATGAAGGTGGGTACCTTAATTCCTCATTTTTGTCCTGCCACCTGTGCCAGTCCTCCTAGCCCTGACTAAGGGAGGTTAGTCTCTGAAAGTAAGTGGACTGCTTCCCTTGCAAATGGACTACTGATCTTCCTCAGAACCTCCCTTCACTACTTCTCATTGCTTCTATACCTATAATCAGGCTCATCTTACAGTGTCCATAGGATGTGGTACTAAGTGTGACCCATGATGATACAAATTGCATGATTTTGCCTGAATCTTGGGGCGGCGGGAAGTGGCGGGGATGGAATGAATGGACCTGAGTATAGATTCAGAGTAGAAGGCTATAAAGTTGGACCAGGCTGACTTTATTGATAGGGATTCACTAAACAAAGATTTTTGATAGAAGATATTAGGTCAGAGGCTAGGAAAGGCTTTTAATAAGTGTTTGTTTGTTTGTTTGTTTATTTTGGGTTGGTTGAAAGACCCAAAGGTGGCCAAAACTAAGTGACAATAGAGTTGTATTATATAGTATGCATATTTGTTTCCAAAGGCTTTAGAGATTGAGATGACGGAGGAAATTTATCATGTAAGACTTGATCACATATGTCCTTCTGGTGTGTCCAGAGGACACTTCTTTTATCATACTTAGGAGAAATATATTCATGAAGGGAACTTCAGCAACCTTGAAGAGCTCTGCTATTTGCTTTAAGCCGGTAATGAAGGGGAGCTCCTGCCATCAAACTAGGCTTCCTGAATTTATTGTGAATGATGGAATCCCAGGTGACAGAAACAAATAGCAGAACTTAATTGCTAAAGATAAGGTGGATTTGGTTACTGTCAGAGTTAGTAAAGCCAATTCAGGAATCAGAATAGTCAGAGTTACAGATATTTGGTATTGACAAGTCGATCATGATATTCTAGGTCTAAAATAGATGGACAGCCTATTAAGTCTCTGTGGATTTGTCTAAACAGAAGAACTCTAGGTATGGTAAAGAGAAGTATGACTTGGATTAAGTCAGTAAAAGCTACAGGTCTCTAGCAATTAGACTGTGGTGTAAATTTCTAGCTGATTGGAGCCTCCTGGGATGGGTGCTTTTTGACTAGTTTTTGCAGCAGATGGCGAGAGCACATCAGTTCTTCCTGTGTCTAGCCCCTTTTAGTGTTGGAATTTTAACTAAGAAGTAATAAGATTTCACTAAATCATGGTCAGATTTTTTTAACTTGGGTCATGAGTGTGAAATCCTTAAAACTTATGTTAAAAGTAGATGTATACACAATTTTATATTAAAAGGAAGGAAATTATAGCAACTTTTGATGTTTCTTAATCTCTATTAGAGAAATGAATCTACCCAAATGATCCATTAAGCATTCAGAATGTTTTTTGGTGCCTTGGAAATAGGAAAAATAATTTTTTGCTTGTTTACTTGGCAAAAGCTAGGAAAGAGAAAATTTTTTTCTATGTAGTGAATTAGATCTGTCAGAAAAAAAAATTCTTTTTGTTCCTGATTTTCAGTTTGTGGTATCTTAATTTAAAACATTTAAAATAATTTTCAATAAATTTAAAATTTTAAACATTTTGGAATAATCACACAAATAAGTACATAAAGTTATATATAGGCCCTTAATGAGTCCCCAAACATAAGCCAGTTCACAGACTAAAAAACCTTTGAATTAAGAGAAAACCTGGTACTCTTGAACACAGACCCTGCCACACATCTAAAAATTTATACTGTAAATCAAGCCTTTCTCAAAGGATCTGCATGCAGCCTGTTGCCAGGATAACAGTGCATTAGAGAAGGGGAAATTTAAGGTTAAAAGGGATTCTAGTCAGTGTCTTCTTACATGAATTCTAGAAGACCTAAAACAACACTGTTTTCCATCAATATCAATGGAGTCTGACTCTAGTCTGTCACACAGTGGGCCCCCCTCAACCAACATGAGAGATATTTTCACATTTCTGGAATGCATAATTGAAATAGATGTATTCAATAGCTGAGTTCTCCCATTGGTTCTCTGGCCCATGGAAGTGAGAGAAAGTACAAGCCACTAAATTTGCATCTGCCTGGCAAAATACTAAGGATTTGAAAAATGCTGAAGTAGTGATTTCTACTATGTCCTCATTTAGCTTTGAGGAAGACAGTGGATTATTGTAAACTTATCAGGTGGTGGTTTCTATTACAGTTGTTTCTGATGTGCCTATTAGTAAACCCAATTCCTCATCAGAATCAGTTTGCTTTAGCTGTCAAGGCCAGCAGGGCACCTTTATTAGCCTCATAAAACCTCAGGATTACATCAGATCTTATATGATACTATAGTCTGAGGTCCTGGACAGCCTCTTCCTGACACAAATTATATCAGTCCATTATATTAATACCATTCTGATTGTTCTGGTGAGTAAGAAGTAATAACTCCTTCAAACATTTTGGTAAGGTGCAGGCATGTTGAGCAATAAATCCCACCAAAATTAAGAATCTTGAATGAACTTTGTAGGGGTTTAATGACTCAGAACATAAGATACTCTTTCCAAGGTAAAAGATAACTTGCTGAATCTGGCCTGTGCCATCACAAAGAGGCACATTTGGATCTTAAAGGAAACATACACCTTATTTTAATGAAATGGAGAATGTTCCCATTTCCATGAACCCAGCTATGTTCCATTGCCCCAGTCAGGAGCTCCAAAGCCACTGTTTTCCATACAGTGTCTGGAGTCAATTCTGTCCTTCTCTTACTATTTTATTTCTAGTGGACCCTTCACTATGAACTATTCTCAGGTCACTTTTTGTGTCACTTAAACTTTAAACCTCTCAGATTAGTGATTTCTTTTAGTTTGTCCCTTCATTGTTAATATGAATTTTTAAATCTAAAATGTTTGTTTTTATAAAAATAAATACATATTATAGAAAATGTAAAAGAAAAGTTATCCACATTCTATCACATTTTTACAAAATTCATATTTTAATAATACTTTTGGTAATCTTTTTAATGATATAATGTGTATACATATTTTAGACAATTACTCTTTTTTTTATAAACTTTATTTTATTTACTTATTTTTTATGTGTTGCTAAGGATCGAACCCAGTTCCTCACACATGCTAGGCAAATGCTCTATCACTGAGCCACAACCCTGGTCCATAATGTATATTTTATATGCCATTGTTTTGTACATTTCTTTGGCATGTTATAATTTATTCATCTTTTGTTGAACATGTTTAGCTTCTAATATAATGTTGTACGAGCCTATTTGCAATTAAATCCTTGATCCTTTTTTTAAAAAAAATTCAGAAATAGAATTGGAGGGCCAAATGGATATTTATTATCAAGTTTTAAAAAAATATTTATTGCCAATTGCTGCTTGTCCGAATTGACCTAGTTTTTTCCTACCAGTGTGATATGAAAGTATCTGTTTATTAACATCTCATCAGTATCAGATTTTTTATTCCTTAACACCATTTGTTATCTCAGTCTTTTGAATTATTAACCTCCTT
The DNA here is from genome assembly GCF_964194105.1 of Spermophilus citellus. Taxonomy (NCBI): domain Eukaryota; kingdom Metazoa; phylum Chordata; class Mammalia; order Rodentia; family Sciuridae; genus Spermophilus; species Spermophilus citellus. The sequence continues at coordinate 85,886,769 of NC_138198.1, forward strand.
TTCATCCTTTACTTAGGAAGCATAATAGAGTCTTTGAGATGGCATTTGTATTCATTCATTCATTTGCCAAATTGTACTATAATGGTAAAAAGAATGGAACTGGGTTTCAACTTTTGTGCAAGTTACTAGTCCAAAAAGTTGTAGTTTTATGACAGTGGTGCTGTATTTATGCTGTTGAGTCCTTTTCTGCCTTTCATAATTACAGGATACTTGGAGCCCATGATAAAGGACAATGAACCTTGATAGCACAGTGATCCTTTTAGCAGTTGGTCATAGATATGTGTCATTGAACTGGAAATCAGCATGATATATGTATATAAAATATCAAGTTATTCATACAAAGCCATCGGTGAACCTTTAAGATTCTTGTTTTTTCCTGAAGTACTTTTATTGTTATACTCCTCTGCTATATTAAGTGTTCTGGTCACTTGTTCTTCTCAGGGCAAATTATATTTTAATGATGGTTTATATATAATATTTCAGGCCTTGTATGATTTTTTTTCTTCAAAGCACTTATAATTTGCTTAATGATGAACTTATGCTAAGAAAGTTTAATTTTTAAAACTTGTCATGCTTTAAGATGGTTCTAATGAGTTTTATGGATTCCAGAAGCATTTCTTGAAACCCTGTGTATATGCATGCTTTTCCCATAATTTATACAAATTCTTCCCTCCTTCAATTATAGTATTCTAACATAGCCAGTAACATTCTTACAAGTATTCCCTAATGCTGCACCAGTAATGTTTGTTTCATCCTCTTATGCAGCTATTTGGTTCACACTATGAAGAGCTTGCATTGCATGTTATATGGTATTACCTGTGATAAGTATCAGTCAGGATTTAGAGGGCTTTCTAAAATGATGGGTGAGTGCTAATGAGCTACATTTGTTAGGTTGTTAGTCCATTACTAAGCCTATCTTTCCTTAGTTTAAATGACGGTTAATTTCTCTGTGCAATTTATCCAAATTGGACATTCAGATCTTCACTTAATCTTACCAGTAAAAGCCCAGGTTTCCTGGGAAAACAATGAATCTGTTTTAGGTGTATTTGCAGTGGTACCTTCTAATGGCATTGGAATTCCTATTTATACATTTTCCCCAAGAATTCCATAAACTATTGAATGGAAGAGTAAACATAATTTGATTTTGAAGAGTCTATTTGAATTTGGTCTTTTGTTTTGACTCATCAGTTTGTGCCAATTTTTAGTGTTTTGAGGTTTTTGTTGTGATACAATTCATGCACAATAAATTCACCATTTAAAGTGCAAGATTCAGTATTTTTAAATATATTGACAATACTATTCAGTCATCAAGATTATCTAATCCCAGAACATTTTCATCACCCTAAAAAGAAATTTCTTTAGCCATTTTTGTCACTTCCCTCAGCCCCTCACAACCACTCATCTATTTTGAGATTCTAAGGATTTGTCTATTCAGAATATACATTTATGTAATTCAAGTGGGATTCATACAATATGTAGTCTTTTGTGTTGACTTCTTTCTCTTCATGTTTTCATGATTCATTCATGCTGTAGCATGTTTACTGGTTTGGATTGAATAATGGTTTAGCAATAATGTGCATAATATTATTTATTCATCCAATTGATGAAAATTTGATTATTTATAATTTTTGACTATTATGAATGATATTACTATAAACATTCATATGCAAGTTTTTGTGTATATATGTTTTCATTTCTCTTGGTTACATTATTAAGAATGGAATTTCAGAGACTATGGTAATTTCATGTTCGATATTTGGAGAACTGCCAAACTGCTTTTCATAGTAGTTGCACCATTTTACTTTGTTACCCACAAAGCTAAAGGAGTCTAGTTTCTTCTTGTCAGTACTTTTTATTGTCTGTTTTTAAAATTATGGCCATCCTAGTATATATGAAGTGTATTTCATTGTGATTTTGTTTTACATTTTCCCAATGACTAATGATATGAAGCATCTTTTCATATGTTTATTGGCTATTTGAAATAAAGTCCAATCTTTTTCTTTTGTGTGTGTGTGTGGGGGGGGGTGCTGCCGGGTAGTGCTGGGTATTGATCCCAGAGTCACTTAACCACTGAGCCACATCCCCACACCTTTTTTAAAAAAAATTTTTTTTAGTTGTCAGTAGACCTTTATTTATGTATATGTGGTGCTGAGAATTGAACCCAGTGCGTCATACATGCTAGGTAAGTATTCTACCTCTGAGCCACAACCCCAGCCCTTTTAAAAATATTTAAGGGCTGGGGTTATGGCTTAGTGGTAGAGCACTTGCCTAGCATGGGTGAGGCACGGGGTTTGATCTTCAGCACCATATAAAGATAAATAAATAAAGGTATTATGTCCACCTGTAATTAAAAATATTTAGATATAAGGCCTTGCTAAGTTGCTGAGGCTGACTTTGATCTCGCAATCCTCCTGTCTCAGTCTCCCAAGCAGCTGGGATTACAGGTGTACTCCACTATACTTGGCTTTAGTTGTCATATCTGAGAAACCAATGCCCCTTCATAACTCTGCATGTATGAGGAAAGTGCTAGTAGCCTAGCAAACCTTGTCACAAACCTTCTAACAAGCCCATAAATGGTTATTTTGTATTTTAATTGTAACATGAGAGAAAGTTTGAATATTCAAACCATGAAGAAGATTATGTCTGCTTGATTTAGAGCTAAAATTCAAGGAAATTTCAGTTGTTCCCTAATATTTTGCCAAAAAGGACACCATAGGAATAAAGTGTGTTCATGTGTTTTTAAGCCCATGATTACACATAAATGGACCTTTCACAGGATCTATCCATGACAGGTTATCTTCTGGACCTTTTCTTCTACTCAGTAATTTGATTTCTAATGTACTTTCAGTGGTTATGTTTGGTTTCCCTAATTAGAGATTTCAACAAAATCAGTTATTATTCATCTGATCCAGTCAGTCTTTATAGCAAATAAAACGCATGTTTTTCCCCATGGAGATTAAGTGAGTAGTGTAGATTAAATCTGTTTTGGAAATAGAATGATAAGGTAGATTAAGTATTAATTGGGTGATTTTTTTTTATACTGCTTACATATGCATTTGGTCATTAGCTTATAGACTTTTCTCAACTGGGGGCAGTTCCTACTCCTGTGGGATGTTTAGAAGTGTGTAGAATATTGTTTTGACACAGTGATTCAGCAGGGGATGGGGTAAATTGTGTGCTACTAACACTTGGTGGCTGGGGGCCAATAATACCAAACTTCTTTTGGGGGGATGGAGGACTGACATTGTGCAGTGTGAGAGGGGCAGATTCACCCAGTTAAGTCTACCCAGGATTGTAATAACACCACCACTGAGATACGCTGATAACTAAATTTCTTGTGCATTTCAATAATACTTAAAATATTTCATTAACTATATTCTAGAATCTTATAATATTTTCTAGGAAACTATTCATAAACAACTTTCCACATAGATATCAGAGTAAGCTTTTGTGTGTATTTGTGGATATAGAATTCTAACATCACAGATTTCTCAAACTTTTGTACCATAGTACACCAAAACACAGAGAAGAGTAGGTTGTCCTTCCAGTTGGTGGATATCTTGAGGAAGGATGACTTCAAAATCTCAATTTTAAATTTAATTTAAAAATTTAAATGAAATTTGCACTTTTTTTTTAGATTTTTTAGATGCAACTTGTATACAATAAAATTTGCTAGTTTTAATCGTTAACTACTATTCCAAATCAAGATATATTGTGTTAATTTCTACCCCTATTACTTCATTTTTACGACCCCCAGAAAGTTCCATCATGCCTTTCACCATCCCCAACTATTGGATCATAGGACAGGTGTATGTTTAACTTTACAAAGGACTCTAAATTGTTTTCCAGCTGTTTGTACTATTTCACACTCCTATTAGCAGTGTTTTTGTTTGTTTAGTGTTTTTGTAAGAGCAAAGGTTTTAATTTTGATAATATATAATTTAAATTTTTATGATTATTGCTTTTTGTGTCCTTAAAAATAATTTTATATCCCATATTTTTCCCTAAAGGTTTTATATAGTTTTTTTTCATTTTAGATCCTTGATCTATCATGATATAATTTTTGTGTCTGGTAAGGTGGGGATGACATAGTATTTTTTTAAAAATTATCTTTGCCAGTTGTTTGTTGCTAGTATATCAAAGTAATTGAATTTTGTATAGATCTTGTATCCTCCATTCTGCTAACTTCATTTAACCCATTAAGTCACTAGTTTTTGATTCTGTATTTCAACAAAATGTTACACAGGTGCATTCAAATAGGTTATAAATCATAACCTGGAACTTATATATATTAATATTATATAATTATATTCTAATTTTCTAATTATATGTATTTGTATGTCACATACTATATTTACTTTTTATAGATGTTCAACATTTGAGATGATTGAACATAATGGGTTAATTGTTATAGAGGGTTTTTTGTGAATTCTTTAGAATTTGTTAAACAATCATGTTATCTACAACTGAGAATAATAGTTCTTTCACCATTCCATTTTTATGTTTTTTATTTCCTTTCTTGCCTAGTAAGAGCAGACATTTTTGCTTTATTCCCAATCTTAGAGGAAAAGCATTCAGCATTTCACTCTTAATGTGATACATAATATGCATAGTGGTACATACCGGTAATCCCCGATACTTGGGGGGTTGAGGCAGGAGCAATTTACTGAAACCCTGTCTCATAAAACAGAAATACATACTTAAATTTATATTTGTGTATTATAATATTGATGATAGGTTTTTCATAGAGCAGTTTTCTTCTCTTCCTAGCTGAGAGCTCATTTATGGTGAATGCTAAGTTTTGTCAGGGGTGTGAATTTGGTTATCTTATTTTAGTATATGAGTTCTCTTCTTTATTCTTGATTTGTTGTGTTGATTTTAAAATTCAAACCCATCTTTTAATCCCTGGGATAAATCTCACTTGGTCATAATATATAATTGGTTTTACATGTTTCTGATTCAGTTATGATTCATTTATTTTGCTAGAACTTTTACATTCATGTTCATGAATGATAGTGGTTTGTAATTTTCTTTTATTCTAATGTCCTTGTTATTTTTGATTGAAGTTTTATAAATGAATTGGAAAATGTTCCTTCTTCCTCTCATTTTTGTTTGAAAGTGTTTGTGTAGGATTGGTCTCATTTCCTACTTGGACAGAAGGGTTCAGTGAATCCATCTGGGCCTAGAGTTTTTTTGTGTGAGGAATGCTCAATATTGGATTTTCTCTTTCTTTTTTTATTGGTTTTTGTAAAGCTGAATTTCTCAAAGAATTTTTGTACTCATCTACATTGGCAAGTTCATTCACAAAATTATTTATCATGCCTCATAAGTCTATTAATCTTTTCTAAAAATTAACTTATGGCTTAATTTTTTTAAATTTTTCATCTGTTTCCTGTTGTGTTAATTTCTATTCTATTACTTCCTTTCTTCTACATGTATTGAATATTTTCTTTTCCAACTTCTTCAGTAGGGATTTTGCATAATTGACTTTATACCTTTCTTTTCTAACATAAGCATTAAAAGCTATACATTTCCTTTATCTTTCTCTTTAGCTCCACCCTCAGATCCTTTGATATGTTGGATATTTGTTTTTATTATTATTTAGTTTGAAAATATCTTCTAATTTTCTTTTGTGTATCTTCTTTGGCATACAGATTATTTAATAGTATGTCATTTTAATTTCCAAATGTTCTTGTTTTTATTGTGGTCAGAGAACAGAGTCAGTAATTTCATTCCTTCTCAACTTGCTATGACTTGGCCTAGTGCATGACTTACCTTGATAAATGTCATCTCTGCCCTTGAGAAGGGTGTGTGTTTCTTCAGTGTTGAGTTAATGTCTGCAGGATTTCCTTGTCCTTACTTAGATTTTTGGCTGTTTTTTTCCCATTGGTTCTGAGAGAAGTGTTTACTTTTTTTTTAAAACTATGATTGTACATTTGTCTATTTATAAGTTTTTGCTTCTCTTGTTTAATGGTTTGTTTTTAGGTGCAAATCTGTTATGTCTTTCCATTTTATCATTGTGAAGTGACCCTCATTTCTAATAATATTCTTTGTCTTGAATTCTGCTTTAGAATGTTCATTCCACTTAATGTAATTATAATTAGATTTAAGTCTACCATCTTACTATTTATTTATTTATTTTTAATATTTATTTTTTAGTTGTAGTTGTCAATACCTTTATTTTATTTATTTATTTTTATGTGGTGCTAAGGATCGAACCCAGGGACTTGCACTCGCTAGGCGAGCACTCTACCGCTGAGCCATAACCCCAGCCCCAAACTATTTTTTTGTTGTTGTTAATGCTTTTTAAAAAGGTAATTTGCCCGTGATTTTAAAATTGGCTGTTAGCATTGTTTTCCCCTAATTTCAAAGAATTTTTTTTGTTGGGGGGACACTACTAGGGATTCGACTCAGGGATAATTTACTACTGAGCTACATACCCACCCCTTTTTAAATTTTAATTTTGAGACATGGTCCTGCTTAGTTTTGAGCCTGGCCTCCAACTTGCTAAGACTAAGCTCGAATTTGCAATCCTTATCCCTTAGCCTCCAAAATGCCTGGGATTGCAGGTATGCCAGGTCACCTCACCTGGCCAAAGGATGATCTTTTTTTTTTTTTTAACTAATTTTATTTTTTTCATATTTTTATTGGTGCATTATAGTTGTATAATGGTGGAATTTATTGTTACATATTCATATTTTTACACAACATAACAATTTGGCCAGTATCATTCATTCTCCAGTGTTTTTTCCCTTTCCCTCTCTTCCTCCCTCCCCATCCCTTTTTTCTACTTTACCAATCTCCCTGCAATTGTCTTTTTTTCCCCTCTCTTTTCACTTTTTTTTTTTTTTTGGTACTTTACAGTTCTACATAATGATGCTACATATTCGTACAGGCATATAATATAACAATGTAATTTGGCCTATATCACTCCCTTCACCCCCTGGTCCTTTTCCTCTACTGATTTTCCTGAGATTGCCCCTTGCACCAATTTTCCCTCTTTTCCTCTCTAGCCTCTGCATATAAGAGAAAATAAATGACCCTTGACCTGCTGAGTTTGGTTTATTCCACTAAACATAGTGATTTTAATTTCTATCAATTTTCCTACAACTGACACAATTCCTTTTTTTTTCTTTAAAGGCTGACTCCAGTGTGTATATATACCACATTTTCTTTACCCATTTTCTGTCAATGGACACCTAGCCTGGTTCCATTGTACGGCTATTGTGAATTGTACATGAATATGCCTGTTGATGACTGATTCTTTAGAAGTGGTATAGCTGGGTCACACAGTAGTTCCATGCCTACTCTTTTGAGGAACCTTCATGCTGATTTCCATAGTGGCTGTACTAATTTACAATTCCACCAACAGTCTAGAAGTGTTCCCTTTTTTCACATTCTCTCCAGCTTTTATTATTATTTATATTATTGAAGACTGCCATTCTGGCTGGTGTGAGATGGAAACACAGTGTAGTTTTGATTTGCATTTGCTTAAATGCCAATGATGTTGAACTTTTTTCCATATATTTCTTGGCCATTTGTATGTCTTATTTTGAGAAGTATCTGTTTAATTTATTTTCCCATTTACTAATTGAGTTATGTGGTTATTTGGTGTGAGATTTTTTGAGTTGTTTATAATATTCTAGAAATAATCCTTTATAAAAGGTGTAGCTAGCAAAGGATTTCTCTCATTCTGTAGTTCTCTTTTCACAATCCTAGTTGTTTCCTTTGCTATGCAGAAGCTTTTAAATTTGATGCCATCCCATTTATTAACTGTCAGCATTATTTCCTAAGCTTTAGCGGTCCTATCGAGAAAGTAATTGTCCATGTCCATATGCTGGAGTGTTTACCCTATGTTTTCTTCTAGGAGTTGCAGTTTCTGGTCTAATTCCAAGGTCTTTGATCCATTTTGAATTGATTTTTATGCAGGGTAAGAGATGAGGTCTATCATGTATGACCAGAGAAATGAAAAGTTGTGCTGCAGTTGTGTACCATGAATCAAAATGTGTTCTACTGTCATATATAACTAATTAGAATACATGAAAAAAGAAAGAGATGTAAGGTCTAGCTTCATTCTTCTACATTTAGAGATAACCAGTTTTCCTAGCCCATTTGTTTAAAAGGCTGTCCTTTCTCCAATGTGTTTTTGCACCTTTGTTAAGGATCAGATGAGTGTACCTGTGGGTTTTTCTATGACTTTCATTCTGTAACATTGGTCTATGTGTCTTTTTATGCCAGTACCATGCATTTTTTGTTACTCTAGCTCTATAGTGTAATATGACGTCAAGTTTCATGATACCTCCAGCATTGCTTTTTTTGGCTTAGGATTTCTTTGGCTATTCTGGGACTTCTGTTCCTTCAAATCAATTTTAGGACTGTTTTTTCTAGTTTTATGAAGAATGCATTGGTGTTTTGATGGAAAATACATTGATTCTGTGCATTTGATTTCTTTCTTCAGTGTTCTGTAGTTTCATTGTAGAGGCCTTTTACCTCCTTGGTTAGATTCATTTCAAGTTTATTTTGCATTCATTTTTGTTTGAGGCTATTGTGAGTGGAATTGTTTTTCTCATTTCTTTCTCAGCAGGTTTGTTGTTGCTTTATAGGAAAGCTGTTGATTTTTGTATGTTGATTTTGTAACTGCAACTTTGCCAAATTTGTTTATTAGCTCTAGCAGTCTTTTGGTGGAGTTTTCTGGATCTTCTAGGTGTAGGATCATATCATCTGCAAACAGTGATCATTTGACTTCTTCATTTCCAATTTTTATGTCTTGTATTTCCTTCTCTTGCCTAATTGCTCTGGCTAGAATTTCTAGCACTGTATTAAACAGGAGTGGTGAGACTGGATCTTCTTGTCTTGCTCTGGACTTTAAAGGAAATACTTTCAGTTTTTCCCTATTTACTTTGAGATTGACTTTGTTTTTTTTCATATTTATAGCCTTTATAATGTTGAGGTATGCTCCTTCTGTCCCTGGTTTCTTCAGTGTTTTTATCATGAATGGATGCTGAATTTTGTTGAAGACCTTCTCTGTATGTATTGAGATGACTAGTAATTTTTTTCCCTTAATTCTATTTATGTGATGAATATTGATTTGCATATATTAAACCATCCTTGCATCTCTAGGATAAAACCAATTTGGTCATGATATGCAATCCTTTAATATGTTGTTGAATAAGATTTGCTAATATTTTATCAAGAATTTTTGCATGTAAGCTGGGCAGCAGCTCATGCTTGTAATTCCAGTGACTTGGGAGGCCAAGGTAGGAGGATTGAAAATTCAAAGTCAGCTTTAGCAACTCATCGAGGCCCTAAGGAACTTAGGCAGACTCTGTCTCAAAATGAAAAATAAAAAAGGCTGGAGATGTGGCTTTGTTGTTAGGTGCCCTTGGGTTCAATCCCTGGTAACAAAACAAAACAAATAAAAGTGGTTTTTTGTATTTAAGTTCATCAGGGATATTGGTCTGTAGTTTTCTTTCCTTGGCATATCCTTGTCTGGTTTTGGTATGAGTTTGATACTGGTTTCATATACAAATTTTTTTCTTTTTTTTTAAAAAATTATTTAATTATATACTTATTGGTATGTGGTGCTGAGAATCGAACCCAGTGCCTCACACATGCTAGGGAAGCGCTCTACCACTGTGCCACAACCCCAGCCCTTTGTAGACAAATTTGAAAGTGTTCCATCCCTCTCTATTTCATGGAATAATTTGAGGAGTATTAGCATTAGTTTTTCTTTAACAATCTGGTAGGCTTCATCTGAGAATTTCTATTTATTTCTACTTGTCCCCTCTTCCTTTTGTTTCACCTTTGTTTTCATCTTTTAAGTTAATCTAGTAGTATTTTTAGTATTCCATTCTAGATCCTTTGTTGCCTTTTTACCTGTACCTTTTTTATTTCCTAATGATTGTTGTATCTACTGTTTAAAGATTAGATATGCATCTGTAACTGACTAGTCAACATTGAATTAATACTGTTTCACATATAATGTAAGAGCCTGTGAACTATATGATTCTGTTACACACACACACCCCTACCCTTTGTGCTATTATTGCTGTCGCCTATTTTACTTCTAATTATTCCTACCTTCATAATAAATTATTATACTTGATCATATATCCTTTAAAGAATTTATGAAAAGAAAAACAATGAGTTTAGAAAACTAATATTTACCATTTCTGTGCCTTCAGTTTTTAAATAAATTCTTATTTCTTTCTAGTAATATTTGCTATCAGCCTGTCTACAACTCACCGATTGTAGAATTACTGGAGTTCTAAACAAAGCTACTATCAATATATTTAAAGGTATTGATAAATCTACCGTTAGCTGTGAGGCACAGCAACCCTTACCAATATTGTAGCCTTCTTAAAAATTCACAGCTCTTCAAAGATAAAATCAAAGCTAGTTTTTAAAGAAAAATGTTTAACTGGTAGTCCTTTGAAGAAAATTTAACAAAATAGTAGGTTAAACTGATCTCTAGACGTAGTCTAGATGAGTTTTCAATGTGAGTGCTTTAGAAAACATGTAGAGAAAACAACCACAGTTATAAATGGGCAAGTCCTAGCTTGACTTTTCATCCTAGCCATAAGAAGCAGTCAGGTCACATTGCTCTTCAGTATTGACTATTTATTTCACTATTTGCTGTTCATATGTGTTGTAGTACTTGGTGGTTTGAATCACTTTCTCACTGTTTAGAGAAAATGTAAAAAATAAAATACCATTTTTAATAACTCATCTAGTGGCAGCTTGGGGGGAGTGAACATTTGAGAAAGGTTGTCAGAGGGCTGGGTACAAATGGCTTTACCAGTGTAAATCCTTCCAGATTTATTTGACTTAAAGCCAAAAATGACATCAAGATTCTGATTTATAAGGTCCAGAGCCCATAACGTGGTTCATTTTCATTGTTCATTTGTGTAAGTGATGATATTGGGTGACACTATTCACATTACCACCTAAGAGACAAAAACTATCCAGTATCCTCAGGTGCAAAATCTTTCCCCTTTAGTGAGTGGTAAGTTAGAGGCAATTGCATTGCCCTGAAGACATGTAATGGTAGGGAAAATACAAGATGTCACTGAAATACAAAGGAGTTGTGCTTGTCTACACCCGGGGTAAGTTTGTGCTTGCGAGCCTTGGGGAAGTGTAATGTCTGAGTTGAATTCTAAAGAGCATAGGTGACGTGACTTGAGGATAGGACAGATGGCTTGGAGAATGGGGTTCTAGAAAGAGAGAATGCAATATGCAGTTAGCTGTCTAGATAAAAGAGGCAAAAAAATTATTTCTATGACCAGTAGCTTGGGACAGGAAGAAAAGAATGAGAGCAGAAACTGGGGAGAAGGCTTTAGTGTGCTCATGTTTGACTGTGTCTGTCATGTGTGGGTATTTAGACTTGGTTGGTTAGGTGATTTTTTTCCAGTGGAACATTTTAAGCAAGAAAAAATATTTTCAGATAATTTTTTATTTTAGTGATATCATTCACATTACAGTGGAAGTAATATTCATACCAAATATACAGGGAGTCTTTTGAAGATTATTGAAGTAATCTAGGCAGGAGATACTAGAAGTGAAAATGCAGGAATAAGTAGATGTTTCAAAGCTGTTAAGGTAGAATTGTTTAGTGTCAGACCATTGAGGAAGAAAGGGTTGAGGATGTCATCCAGTTTCCTAGCTTGAGCATTGCATCTAAGTGGTATTACCATTCCTTGAAATAAAGAGGAGAAAGGGAAGTTTCAAAACATGTTGAATTTAAAATACCTTAAAGTACTTTAAATTGGAAACTTCATCAGAAAATTGAACAATAGGGTTCTGGAATTTAAGAGAGTGTTCTGTTTGATATCAAGATTTGGGGTAGGTTATTAGCATATGGCAACTAGTAATATTATCCATCTTTCTCACAGTTACAGAACTAGAATTAGAACTCAAAACCCATGGTTCCATGTAAAAGACTCTTTTTAAAAATTTATTTTTGTTTTTTAGTTGTTGACAGACTTTGATTTTATTCATTTATTTATATGTGGTGCTGAGAATCAAACCCAGTGTCTCACATATGCAAGGCAAGTGCTCTACCACTGAGCCACAACCCCAGCCCCCCAAATTCTAGGGTGGAAATTGCCATATAGCGTTGTCTGTATTCTGAAATAACTCAAGGAGTAAAATGAAGGTGGATAAAGTGAGATCAAAAGTTGCTTCAAAAGGTCTGCTTGTTGACCAGCAGAGGGCAGTCAATATCGAAGCTCAGTAGTTTCTACTCTGCATTGCCTTTAAGTCCTAGAAAGCTCGGTCTTTGGGATAAGTATTTTCAGTGTTCACATTCCATTGAATCAGGCATCCAGGGCAGTTATATTTATTGTTGCTTTTGAGTCTTATGTCCAATTTTTATTCTGGTTCCATATCTTTATTTTATTCCCTATTCCCCATGCCCAGTTCTTGTCCTCCTTACAGTTTAGGAGCTGTCTGGTGGCAGGGTATTAAGTGGATGGAAAGTGTGAGAAAGGTAGTAAATTTTTGCCGTTCAACTCCTCTGTTTTAAATGCCCCAGTTTTTGTTCTTGGTTAACTGTTAAAATTCCAGGACACATTTGTTTTCTTAGCCTTACTACTCAGAGAATGGAATGAAATGGATTGACTTTTAGCTTCTAGATCCATTATTGATAAGGCTCTAGAAACTAAAAGCAGCAAGCTCTGCCACTGTTTGATTGCAGGGATGTAAGAAAAACTTTCTGCCCCTGGATATATCCTTCATTCATGTGCCACTATCTAAAATGCCTCTTTGTCTACTTTTTAGCTTTAGGCACTCAAAGCTCCACTAAAATTCAAAAAGTTCACTGAGGGAAACAAGATAAGTGTGACAGCATGAATTATTTTTCTTACGTTAGCAAGAACTTGAAAGAGAAGGATGTGGGCAGGAAAATCTAACTGGTTTTAACCAGAGGATGGGAGAAAAGGTCTGGAGCTAGAATTATGCTCTTTCCTGTGAATTTCCATGCTTCCCAGCTGACTGATGATTTCATTATGATCGTTAAAGGCCAACATTTCTAGAGAGAATTGTGTGTCAGGCACTGTTCTCATTTAATCTTCAAACTGACCTTATGAGATTATTGCTATTTACTGTCCCTAGTTTGCAGATTAAGAAACTGATGCACAGAGAAATTGCTTGTCTACAATTGCTTATAGAATTAACAACTAACTGATGTTGACTGCTGTGCTGCCTACTACAGCTCTGTGCCCAGTAACTCAGATAATTTTGCATTGAACAGAGCATGGACGAGCATGAAGCTAGGTTACCTGGGATGGTGACACTTGGAAACACAGACCCATATGAAGTCAGAGGACCTCAGCACGATTCCTGAGGCCACAGGATTCATAATGCTGTTGTTCCTACTTCTTGGTATAGCAATCACCTAACCTTAAGGAAACGTGGGAAAAGAAATACAAAAGTTTCATTTCACAGCACTTGCTCTATTAAGCTGAGGGGATAAGAATTTGGATGACTGAATATTTTTAATTATTTAATGTCATTTTTACAACAGTGTTATTTCTCTGAAACTGGTAACTGACTATATTCATGTTTTTCTTTTAAGAGCAAAAGAGTTCTTCAAAAGTTGTTTTATAAAAATAGAAACTTTGGTGATATAATTTAACAAATTAACAAAGGCTAACTCCATCAATCTGGCAGTTTTGGATTATGTTTACATTTGTTTGTTTAGGCTTCCTAGAGTAATTATGTATTAGGTCAGTGAATTGGTTCTTTCATCTTCCATTTTACCCTCTTTCTATCCAGGTGAAGAATTCGGATTAAGGAACATCCTAACACAGAGAGTTGAGTGGGAGAACCGTTCCTCTGTTTTAGAAATAAGCATTGCATTGTGACAGGAGCCTGTTATTCTTTCTCAAAACTCTGTCCTTAACTATGTTAGTATTCTTTGGCATTGACAGTGTAGTGTGACCACAGGTCAGACATAGTCAGCTTTGGGGAGGAAGATCAAAATTACTGGCAGAAAGGCGGGTTTGGTATTAGTTCTGAGTTATCAGTGTACACTCCACTCCCTTCTCTGGATAACTGAGAGGTAGCTGATTTTTCTGGGCAGATCATTATGAAGCGAACAAATCAGAATTGTATCCTTTCCAGACCATAAGGCAAGGGAATAAAGATGCTAGATGTATATTTTTTATCCAAGTTTCAGAAAGATTAACTTTCTAAGTCAGTCACTATTGGGGGGAAGACAATGCTATCACCTTTGTAAAGTTGTGAATTATGAAAGACATTTCTGTGGGTTACTGAATGCCCCTTGGGGTTTGTTTCATTTATAACTTTGCCTCAGGCCTTCTGCTGCATCCTGTTGGAATGACCTCCTTTTCAACCCTTTGTTGGCAGCTGTAATACGGCTCTTTCGCCTGGATCCTTCAGGCTTGTCACATGACAAACATGAACTGTGACCCCCTTTGTTCCTTACCCCAGACAATTAGGGGTGATTTTTTTTTTAATGCACAACAAGTTTTTTCTTATTTTTATTTCCTTTCCCCGCTTTTCCTCTCCTCTTATTTCCTACCAAAATAAGATTGAAAACAAAAAAAGGTAGCAATTTAATTTTGTATCCAAATATAACATTGATGCAGACAGTAAATAAATCATAAGCCCACTGAATTTTTACATCTTGAACGTGTCCACATGGACAGTAGTTGGATCAAGAGGGGAAACATCACCAGAACTTGAGAAGACCCCTGTCCCCTCTAGTCACTTCTTAATTGCCCCATGGGACTCACTGTTGGGACCTTTATAGCTTTATCTGTTCGGGGACTTTGTAGAAATGGAATCATACAATATATGTGTCTGTGTTCTTTCATTTAACATTTTTGTGATATTCATGTTACCCATTTGTTATTGCTGTATAATATTCCATGGTATGAATGTTCCACAGTTTATTCCACTTATATTAAGTATTGGGGTTGTTTCTAGTTGGACTATTGTGATTGGTAGCGCTAATATTCTTGTACATGAGTTTTGATTAAAATATGACACATTCCTGGGTATTTACATAGAAGTGGAATTGCTGAGACATACTATCCATCTAGCCATTTAATTGAAAAAATCATATAAATATAACACTAAACTAATATTAGACAAACTCTTGGTAGGAAACATTTTTTAAAATGTATAGATTTAGCTTTAGCATAATATGTCTAATTTGTAACTAAAGAATGTGCCTCTATTTAAATATACTGTAGTTTTAAACAGGTAACTTCTATAAACAAGAAAATTGCCCCTCTCTGCCAATGACACATTTTACTAACTTTCTTCCTAAAGTATACTTTTATTCAGTTTTCCAAAACTGAGTTTGGGGGCCTATTCTGCAAAGATCTTGGATAGTCATAATTTATAGTAATTAAGGTGACATCCAAGTTGTACCATCCCTGAGTAGTGATGCCTACAGAGAATGACTTTACTCACATTTCTTGAAGTAGAAAAAAAACAAAAGTTGCTGCCAGAATTAATAGGACCCCGGCTTTGATCTGCTGTTTGGTGTGTCTTTGCTCTTTCTCCATATGCTACTCATGACAAGCATCCACCTCTTCTAAAACATGGGCTTTCCAAAATTTGTTCCATGATTTCTTGTGAATGAGTTTAACCTAATGAGTGTAGAAATACAATTGTGACATCCCATCTCTCAAAAACTGGATAGTACCTTTTATGAAAGTGTTACTTGAGTACCAGATAAAGTACCTCCCAAGTCATGCTACCAACATGCATGGAATTAAGTTGACTGTTTTTCACCCTGGTGATTTGGAGACCCTAAAGAATTTCCCTCCCCTTCATCAAAACAATTCAATCAGAAATGTGAAGGGAATGGTTAATTAAAATTTGATGGTTAGGCCTGGGGATATAGCTCGGTTGGTAGAATGCTTGCCTTGCATGCACAAGGCCATGGGTTCAATCCCCAGCACCACACAAAAAAAATGATGGTTATAAAAGAATAGTACGAGAACAAAATGATTTGCTTCCTATGTTTGTTAAATATCTTGTTATAAGTCTTGAGCAGATAATGGAGAGTTGCCAATTCAATGGACATGTTTTTTGAAACAAGTATGGTAAATGAAAGAATTAAGAGATTTTACTTTTATAAAATTATCGTTTGAGAATTATTTTTAATTTCTTTCAATTTTGTCTTAAAATATTAGTATATAGACATTATTATTTAAAAACTGTCTTAATACAAGAGTGTTGAGTTTCACTAATTCTTTTTAATGATGCTCACATTGGTTGTTCTGGCATTTTGTTTTGGTTTGGTTTGGTTTGGTTCTGATTTGAACCAGCAGATTCAATGCAGAAAATATTATTGAATAATCTGTGTTGTTTTTTGTACTTTATTCAGCCCTAGCAGGAACAAAAATGATAATCTCTGTCCTCAGAAAGCTTCTGGTCTTGGGGGCATGTGATGGTGATATACAAATTATTGTCACACAATGTAAAGTAACCGAACATGAGAATTCCGACAGGTGGTGGGGGGAGCGGGGCGGGATAGACCCATTCAAAGCACAGTCTTATTTTTACTTTTACTATCGACATCCAAAAGACTATACATATTTACAGTGTACAATCTAATAGTTTTTAATGAATTCATACACCTATGAAAATCAGCTGTTGCCAGGGTCCAGCTGAGAGAATGAGGTCATGGAAGAGGTGGGTGGCCTTTTGAGATCGTGCGTGCATGATCTCCAGGACCCAGAGGGTAGTGGGCTAGACTTGACAGACCTTTCCTTTGTGAAAGATCCTTAAGTTAAACTGCTTCTCCTTTTATTTTGTTTAGGGATTGAAAGACAACTTTCTTGCTTCCGGGGCATCAAGCTTGACAGCCACCAAACAGTTGCTTCGTCCAAGAATCACGAGAGTCTGCCTCAGGGACTTGATATTCTGTATGGAACAGGAAAGGGAGATGAAGTATTCTCGAGCTCTGTACCTTGCCCTTCTGAAGTGACCGAACCATCCAGATCCTTGCTATTTACTGCCAAAGAAGACAAAAAAGAGATGCACTGTCCTGAAATCTCTCTTTCTGGAAAATCAGTCACCAGTATGAAAGACCACTGTTTACAGTTAGAAGTTTTTACTAAATCTTACCTGTACAGCTCATGGGGTTCTTATAGCTGAGAATTTAGCTTAATCTTCTGAAAATCAGTTGTGCAGTACCCTTTACAGAGAAGTAGCATCTGCCCACCTGTGAGTTTAATTATAGCAAGTTAAGGCTCCATTTGTTACTACCTGCTTCATTTGCCAAACTTCATTTGCCATGAGGTGTCTTTCCCTTAGTACCTCCTGCATTGAGATGTGGGAGTTACCACTTACCAAGAAAAGGTATTTTGTCCTACACTGAGCCTATCTCAAAGTGTTGGGCTTTCTAGGCTGGAATCAGAAGCTGCTTAGCTAACTATGACAGTGGTCACCTTCTCTAGTTGAAAGTGACAGGCCACAGAGTAAGCCTTTGGTAACTTGGGTTGGCTGAGCCCCATTGTTGTCTATATAAGACACATGGGGACAGGTTGTGCCTGAGGTTGCTAATTCTCTAGCTAATCTCACTATGTGCTGCTTCTGATACCAAGTTGGGGGACGTCCTTGTCAGGAAAACCTACGGTTGAAGCTGCTGCTTATATACCCTTTTGGAAAATGGGAAAGGTAGGAAGCACTGGAAGGAATAATGAAGGGAAGAAGAAAATGGAATCCTAAGGCAGGAAGTGTGCTGTGTGTGCCCAGGGATGGAGGGGTGGAATTGGAACTCCTAAGAAACTGGTACATGTTCTGTTGATGAGGGGAGAAAAATCACAGTCCAACTAAAAAGGAAAATGGTTATCAAACATTTTCAAAGGGTGTTTTTTTTTTTTTGTATTATTTTAGAACCCAAGAAGATGATTTTTGTAGTTCCTTCTCTTGTAAAATCTTTTAGTTATCCTAAGTTTTAAACATCTTGGTACATTTAGAAAATCCTAATTCATGATGAGAAATTTAAACAAAAGACTCCCTCTTGGATTCTGTACTTAAAAGGTACTGTCAGCATCTCACTCTTAGGATCCTGGCGTTAAATGTGAGAAACACATTACATGAATCCTTTTGAGGAAAAAGCATATGTGCAAAGAGCAAACACTCTTTTTTTAAAATCTTTATTTATTTATTTTTAATTCCACCAATGTGTATTGTGGATAGCAAAAAAAATAATAGTGGTTATAAGAGTCACATACAGAAAGAAAACTTAAATCCTCCAAGAAGATTTTTTTTAAATAGGAAATGCTGGGCTTCTTAGTAAAGGAATGCAGAGAGAAAAACACCTCATATGTTACTCTTCACCCTGTTCTTCCCATTGGGACTGTTACAGCCATCTTCTATACTGTAGTAATATTTAAATTGGCCATATGTTTTTGTTTCAGCAAGTTATTATGTAAAATGCTGTAAATTATGTATGTGTTGAAAGAGTACTTTAAGAAAGAGATCTATACCCAAAGTTGTTTTTGTATATTTAAATGCTTAGCTTTATTTTTTTGTAAAGTGCAGCATACTCCTACATTTGTGTATAATCTTATTGATCAGATGTTTAAAATTATTTCAAATACTTCATTAAAATGATTATTTTATTATAAGAACAACTTTTCTCACTCACTGATTTTGAAAACCAGTTTTTATTAGTAACCAGTCCCTCCAGGGCTCAAATTTGCCAGACATTGGCTCTTTCTTGGCTCCGATTGTTATTTATTTTGGAGTGTTGGCATTTGGGTTCCAGAACCTTGCTTCAGATCCAAGTTGCTATATCACTTTCTTTGAAATAGTTATAAATCTTCATGCTATTTGACTCACAAAGAAAGCTAAGTGTATTAATTACCAAGCTTTTCTTGGCTCATCGAGGTTTTCTTCCTAAGAGTCTTCTTCAGGTTGTTTTGTTCTGTCATGTTTTGTTTTTTGGGTACTGGGGATTGAACCCCAGGGAGCTTTACCACTGAGCCACATCCTAGCCCTTTTATATTTTATTTTGAGACAGGGTCTCACTAAGTTGCTGAGGGTCTCCCAAGTTGCCGAGACTGGCCTTGAACTTGGGATCATCCTGCCTCAGCCCCTGGGATGATAGGCCTATGCCATTGCACCAGACTTAAAAATTTTAAGTTAATATATAATTTTATTTTAATATATACTTTTAAAGTTTATGTTTTAAAGTATATCTTACAAAAGAGCAAGTGTATCCAACTTATTTTTCCATTCTGTTCATAAAATGGTGACCTTGGGGTAGATCTGATCTACAGATGCATTTTATTTGATATGCAGTATTGCCAATGTTTTAATTCACAAAAGTCTTTATTTCCATTTCTTTTTTAAAAATCAGAAGATCTGGAATTACTAAATATATACTCTTTTTTTTTTTTTTTTTGGTATGGCATTAAGCCACTAAGGCTAACCAGGGGCCACCCACTTTAAAGATTTTAAAAGCAACTCTAAACCAGGTGTGATGGCTCATGGCTGTCATTCCAATGACTCACGATACTGAGGAGGAGGATCACAAGTTCAAGGCCAACCTTAGCAACTTAGTGAGACTGTCTAAAATAAAAAGAACTGGTGAAAAAACTTTGAGGTATATTTTACATAAAAAATTTATCCATTTCATCCATTTACTTTTTAATATAAATTTTGATTTTAATAGTCTCCTAGACAGCTTTAAGATTTTTCTTCTTTTAAGAAGTTTGACATTTAAAAAAAATAAAATATTTTAAAAATATTTTTTTAGTTGTAGATGGACATGATATATTTATTATTTATTTATTTTATGTGGTTCCGAGGATTTATTTTATGTGGTTCAAGTGCCTCACACATGCAAGGCAAGCACTCTACCACCGAGCTACAGCTCTAGCCCCAAAGTCTATATCTCTTATAATCAATGTTTGAGATAAATTGTTAAAATTTTTGACAGTACTTTGTTTAGAATTAAGACCATTTGTATTAGTTGTGTCATGGTTGCAGCAGAGAACACAAGCAATATTAGGTTATTTTTTAGGAAAATAATGGAACCAAGATCTCAGACCTGTTAGGGTGGACTTCATCTCTTTGCCTAGTTGATAGTGAACCAACAGTGTCTTTAAAACTTTGTCTTCAACAATCCTTAGTGATTCTGCAGGAGATAAAAGCATCTTGTGGTCACATGTTTGTCTATGACCTAGTAGCCAGTTTTTATCATTTCTGCCCTTTCAAATGCATGCATGTACCTGTCTGAACTGACACAACTTTTTTTTTTTTGTAGGCATTTTGTACCAATAGAATCTTTTTCTCTTCCAGTATTTTCATATGCATTTCAGTTTATATTGCATGAGTGCATTAGCTTTTCCACAAAAGTTCTTTTCACCAGTTGGAATTTGGTTTTCAGTAAAATATCTTTATTTTTGAAAATATTGTGAAACTGTACTATGCAAAAAAAAAAAAAAAAAAGACAAAACCCAAGGTTTCACTAATACACACACACACATACACACACACCCCTGAATGATGGCTAGATGAGAGAAACAGTAGTAATAGGTCCAGAGTGATACTTTGCGACATTGAATATTCAGGGAAGGAAAAGTACACTCAAGAAACTAACTTTAAAACTACACTTTGTGGATAAGGCCAATTTTTAAAAAATAATGTTTTTTTAGTTGTTTATAGACTTTATTTATTTATATGCAGTGTTGAGAATCAAACCCAGTGCCTCACAAATGCTAGGCAAGTGCTCTACCACTGAGCCACGACCCCAGCCCTTTAAGGCCAATTTTAATGGCAACTCTTCTTGAAAATAATAATACCAGGTTGACATCTAAGTTCTCTTATCATAGATGGTACTGAGACTGTATTTCCTGTGTTAAGAGAAACCCTGGCTCCCCACTCAATCCTAGCTCTTACCAAGATAGGACCTTGGGCACATTATTTAGCTTCTCTGTGCCTTTATTACCTGATTTGTAAATAATCATACCTGTGAAGTGGCTTTGAGTTTAACTAATGGTCACATGTTACACACACATACCGCATCCAGTAAAGTGTGTACTAGTAATGGTTGTTATTGTTTGATAATTTTGGATTATATAGCTCTTCTTCCTGCCCCACCCCTCATGAGCGTATTATTTTTATGAAAGTCACTGGCTAAATATATAAACCTTAGTGTCTTTTAAAAATGTAATCTAAGATAATACAAATTCTTTGGTGCTGGGGGTGGGAGAAAAGTATGATTGATATATAGCAGATATTTGACAGAATAATTCTTTCTCTCTCTCTCTCTCTCTCTCTCTCTCTCTTTTTTTTTTTTTTTTTTTTTTTTGTACTGGGGATTAAACCCAGGGCCAAGCATGTACTCTACCTTCAAGCTACAGCCTCCCAATCCCCAAAACAATTTAGTCCATGATTTTGCCTAATAAGTTTCCTGTGAGTTGGAAGCAGTACTTTCCATTACTTCCAAATGTTTAATTTAAAACATTATAGATACATGTGGTGAGCATTCAGAGCCCCCCTCAGTTCCCTCTGTTCCCTGATTCACCCACCTGCTGTGTCCCGTTTCATAGTTGATTATCTCCCCCTTATTGGCATTTGATGGCATCTGGATCTATCTTTTGCCATTTTCACAAATCCATTTTTCTTAATTTGCCTCATACTATTTTCCAGGCCAGGAGTGCTGTAGCATCTTACTGTAATCTTTGAGAAAACAACATTTTTTTTCCTTGAGGGATTTAGTCATAGATTTTCTTACTATTTGGTAAATTTTACTATTTCACTACAAGAATCCAATTACGTCTCAATGTGTCAACAGATTCTTCTACCAAAGAGGCATGGGTGGAGAAAGTGATTTAAGGGAAGAATCCAGTGTCCCAGATATAATTTTAAAGTTTCACTGGCAGCATTCCTCCACCATGAACTGCTCAGATTATGGAAACCAACTTGAATTTAGCATCACTCCAACCTTTTTTCTATAAGATTTATATTCTTCATTAAAAATATATGAACAAGCTGGGTGTGGGGGCACACACCTATAATTCCAGTGGCTCAAGAGGCTGAGACAGGAGGGTCTTGAGTTCAAAGCCAGCCTCAGCAAAAGTGAGGTGCCAAGCAACTCAGTGAGACCCTGTCTCTAAATAAAATACAAAATAGGGCTGGGAATGTGGCTCAGTGGTCCAGTGCCCCTGAGTTCAATCTCCAGTATCCACCCCCCAGTAATATATATAAAAACAGATCAGAATAGGAATGATCTCCATTTGACATTCCCAGATGATTCCCGATGGGATTGCCTGATATCCAGAAGACTCCTTCAGCAAACTTGAAAGAATTTTCTGCACATGAGACACCATGGGGAACAATGATGTTTAAGATATAGTGTGAGCCTATGGTCAGAGATGGAAAATATATGCAAGCACACTCATGTACAGTAGCATATGCTGGGTTCCAAGGAGTGGTGAAAGTAGGGTTTCATGGGATCCTTAGAAAAAAGATATTACTCCTAAATAGAATAATCAGGTTAAATGAAGAAGCAAAATTTGATTTTTTAAAGTCATATATTTCATCTAAGACCTTCTGAGACAAAAGATTGAGAAGCCAAAAAGGATAAAGTATACTTAAGGTAAGGAAGAAAACATTTACTATGGTTGATTATGAGAGTCATACAGACCTGGAAATGTAAGATGGGGAAAATTAATATGTTTATACAGTCCAGAATTTTAAAAGTACACAAGAACAGAGGGTAAATTCCTCCACCTCAGTCTAGATAAATTCTTCACAATTTGTATTTCAGAGAAATTACAGTAAAGGAATTGGAAATTTTGCCTGTAAGCTTTTTACCTCCCTCAAAGATTTGCCTTTGATTATAACAGCAATGTATTTTCATTTTAGGAAATTTGGAAACTAAAAAACATAAGGAAAATGAAAACACATGACACCGTTAATATTTTCATGCATTTCTTCCTAGCCCTTCTTTCTTGGCTAGATGTTTCCAAACGGTCGATCCAGCATCGTGTCTTGCTGTGTGTGCCATAGAAGATGCTAGAGGAAATGAGAAGAAACACAACTGAGAGAATGAAGCATCACGTTTGAACTCTGTCTCTCCGTGTTTCTCATTTCCTCAGGTAGCATATGGTTTTGTTTAAAACTATTTCAACTTGTTCTTAGGTGTGAAGTGAAAGTACCCTGCAAATCTCCTCATCACCATCAGCAGTTCTGTTCATGCTAAGGCAATGTGGGAGAAAAATTGCCATAATTTCTCAGCATTATCATGTAGCAAATTCAAGGTGGTATAGAAGTGTAATCCTTGAGATTTAGGCTATAGGACTCAGAACTTTCCCTGTTTTTAAGTAAGATTAATAAAGGCTTTGCCTGAGGATGAAGAAAGGGAAAAGATTCACTGTTGGCTTTGTGACAAAATCTTGCATCTTAAGCCTCCAGTTCCCTAAACAGAGAGCTGAGGGGAATTTCCTATTGGTGATGTGAGCATCTCATTGGGCACTTGTTAATGATGTTAATTATTATAAAAGTGGCGCACCCTGTAATCCTAGTGGCTCAGGAGGCTGAGGCAGGAGGACGCAAGTTCAAAGCCAGCCTCAGCAAAAGCAAGGTGCTAAGCAACTCAGTGAGACCCTGTCTCTAAATAAAATACAAAATAAGGTTGGCAGAGTGCCCCTGAATTCAATCCCCAGCATCCACCCCACAGAAAGTGTTGTGTATGGTGCTAGACCAAACAGCAACTAATTATCATATAATTATATATACTTAACATGTATTATTATGTATTTAGTATATATTAATAGATATTAAATACATAATTATATTATGATTAATAGGCACATTTGTATTGAATTGTGAGAGTTTCCTAGGATGGCCATACCATTACCACAAACAGGGTAGTAACAGAAATTTACTTTGTCACAGCTCTGGAAATCAGAAGTTCAAATTCAAGGTGTCAGCAGGGCCACGCTTGTACTGCAGGCTGTAAAGGAGACACCTTCTTCCCTCTCTCAGCCTTGGGTGGCTTGTGGCAGCCTGTCTTCATGAGGTGTTTTAATCAGCTTTTCTGCTGCTGTGATCAAAAGACCTAACAAGAACAATTAGAGAAGGAAAAGTTTATCTGGCTCAGTTTCAGAGGTCTCAGTCCATAGATGGTGGACTCCATAGCTCTGGATCCTAAGTAAGACAAAACATCATGGTGGAAGGGCACAACAGAAGGGGTTAGCAGAGGAAAGCAGCTCATACTTCACAACAAGGAAACAGATTGCTCACCAGGGACAAAATAGAAACCCCAATGCCATACCTCCTCCAGCCACACCGTGCCTGCCTACAGTTACCACCCAATTCCTACCAGTGGATTAATGATGAGGTTAAGACTCCTGACCCAATTATTTTGCTTCTGAAAATTCTTGCATTGTCTAACAACAAGCTTACTGGGGACATTTCATATCTAAATCATAACACATGATCTTCTCTGTCTTCCTATAAAGACACCAGCTGTTGGATTTAGGACCCTCCCTATTTCAACATGATTTCATCTTGACCCTCATCTATTTATATCTGAAAAAACCCTATTTCCAATAAGGTCACATGTAAAGTTCAGCTGGACATGAATTTTGGGAGAACACTATTTAACCCTATTGCTAGGAGCGTGTTATGTATTCTATATTTCTGACAGTTCTTTTCCTTTCTATCTCTGACTTCAATAATAGTGAAGGTCTTATGGATGTTAAGGTATAAAGGAGTTAATCTTGAGTCTCCCTACACTGGAAACAGGATCTCGAGGTCTGACAAGGTGCCAGTCCTTTCTTTCTTGCCCCTTCTCTTCCACTTCAGGCAAGGCCCAGAAGTTCCTAGTAGGTGGCTCTCCCTGGAGAAATGTCTTTGGTGAGACTATAACAAGGCCACCCTGGTGTTGCAGTAGTAGCATATTCAAGATTTTCAGAGTTTTTTGAGATGTTGAATGCTATTTACAAGTTGATTATTCTTAAGGAAATTCTCCACTCTAGAAGCAAATCACAAATTTATTTCATAAAGGAATGCTGAGATGTCCAACAGTAGAACACTTTGAATAAGTCTACTCAGGTCCTCTAAGAACTTTAGTTTAGCTCTAGTCCTCCTAAAATGAGAAAATGTCAATATGTGGAAATGTCAGTAACTGTTTCTCTCCGTCTGCTTCCGTCTGCTTCCGAAGTACCAGTTGAGAATTCAATACCAATCAAATTAAACCAATCAAAGCAATTCATTGACACTGGAGAGAGATTCACCACCAAAGAGTCTTATAATTGATGAAACATCAAGAGTAACTTCATGGGCTCATAAAACCATTATGGGCTTTAAGGGCTCAACTACAGATGCACCATTAGTCTCTGGAACTGGGAATTGGTGGCAAGTTAGAAATCTAGGATCACTGTAGGCAGCTCAAGTTTCATGTGTGTATATGTTGTGGTATGGGGATTGAACCGTGGTGCTCTACCCCTGAGCTACATCCAGCCCTTTTCATTTTGAGACAGGGTCTAAGTTGCTGAGGCTGGCCTTAAACTTGAGATCTTGCTTCCTCAGCCTCCTGAGTAACCGGGATTACAGGTATGTACCAACATACCCAGAAAGTTTTTTATCAGATTTATTTTGTGTCTAGAATGTTTTTTAAATCCTAATTTTTTTAAAAAAAATCATTGTGTGTTTTGCCTACAATAGCTTTAAAAAGCCATCTTCTGTCTACTGCGTATAGATTTATTGAATATGGGCAGAGAGTTGGCAGGGGTTTGGGGAAAAGGCCCTTAGAAGTATATATGTATAAGAATCCTAAAAAAACTCTTAAACAGTCCATAAAATCCAGAAAACAGTAGGCTTACCCTAAAATGTTAACCTAGGAACAATCATCTACTAGATTCTTAAACTTGTTTTCATGATACCAGTGTCTTCATTTATCTTAAGGGAGGATCCAAATCTGAGTTTTAATCCATCTTTTGGCTATCATACTGATAAGGAAACTGGTTTGTCAAGAGATGAGGAAATTTACTAGATGTCACAGAGAGAGTCATGGAGCTAGGATTTTAACTGAGATCTACCTGGCTCCAGAGTCCACACAGTTGATCCTTATACTGAGATATTTTTTTAATGCTTCAGAGTTAATCTTTCTCCTACCTAATAGCATTTTAAATATCTAGAATAATTATCTCTTTTCTTCACTTAATCCCTTCTGTAACAGAAGGATTCCAGCTCTTTCAGTTTTTACAATGTAGATTCTAGATTTCTCAATACTTTGTCGTCATGAGAAGGGCCATGTTCACATATGGTTCTCCATGCTCAGTGCAACATGGTAGATGGGGTTTGAGGAGCAAGGAGGATAATGAGACCCACTACTGCATAGAATTCCATGCTGCTGTGGTGGGCAGATCAGCTCGTGGTGATGTGAAGCTGCGGGTAAGTGATGGGCCTGAGTATTTCACTCACTTATTCAGAGTATGGCCTATGGACCACCACCTGGGGACCTGTTAGAGATACAGGATCCCAAGCCCCATTCCACACCTGAATCAGACTATACCTTTTATCAAGGCTCCCTGGTGAGGCCTGTGTGCACTCAGATTTGAGAAACACTTCTTCAACTAATCATTGCCTGTATCGACCCATAAAGGAAGGTTTACATCTGTACCATTATGCTTTATTTTGTCAGTTTTAGCCTATTATTCTAGCTCATCACAATCATTTAAATTTTGATTTGTCACTTATGAGGACATTTGAGTTCAATTCCTAAAACAACTTTGAATTTCATTATCCCTTTTAGCCTTGTGTCTTTTCTCAAATTTCAGATCATGCCTTCTGCATTCATTCAGCTTGTCCATAAATGTGTTGAACAAGACAGAGCCAAGTATAAAACCACGAGGCATGTCATTGCCCTCCAAAATTAATCTATTATCTATTAATTAGCACCAATACTCATGGCCAGCCATGACTATCTAATTGACAATTCTGTTGCAGACCTCACAAAGTTTTCATGAGAAACAACTTGCTCAGTTACCTACACTACCTAGAAGAACAAGTTGCTCAGTTATATATACTATCTAGCATGTGGTCAACCAGCCTCGCAGTGTCTCAAAGAATATGCAAAGGTTTGGAAGGTCCTCATCTGTTAGGGGCTGAATTGTGACATGCACTCACCCATACAGATGTTGAAGTCCTAAGGCCCCACTATCTCAGAATGCGATTGTATTAAAGAATAGGGTGTTTAAAGTTAAAATGAGGTCATCAGCAACTCAGGAGGCCAAGGCAGGAGAATCATGAATTCAAGGCCAGCTTTGGCAATTTAGCAATACCTGTCTCAGAATAAAAATAAGAAGAGCTGGGGATATAAGTGGTACAGTGCCCCTGGGTTCAATTACCAGTTAACCACCCCCCCCCAAATGAAATCATGGGGTGGGCCCTAATGCATTATAACTGGTATCCTTATAAGAAGAGATAAGTGCATAGATCCACACACATGGAAGATCATGTGGAAACAAAGGAAGAAGGGGTCACCTACAGGCCAAGGAGGGAGGCCTCAGAAGAGACCAACCCTACTAACACCTTGACCTCAGATTTCCAACCTCCAAAACTGAGAAATTTAATATCTGTTGTTTAAGCCACTGGTCTGTGTACTTTATGACAGTTCTAGCATATACCATCCCCTCTGTTCACCCATTATTGCTGTTTGGTAGAATTGGTCACCCTAACAGGATGGTCTGAGGTGATACCTTACTGTCTTTGAGAGAAACTGCAGCATAAATGATTCTACATTTAAAATGCCTTTTGAAGTTAAGTTTTTACTATGTTTGCTACAGTAAGATCTTGGGCAAAGTAAAGGACTGCCCTTTCTTCTAGAGAAGCCACCTTCGTGGGGTTCACAAGGCAGAGGGGGGTGTAGGTGTCTGCATTCATGAGGCTTATAAGAAGGTTCTAGGAAAAACCAGAACCTGAAACATGCCTGAAACAGTTTCTGTGCCAGACTTCTGGGACTATGAAAAAGTCATTCACCATAGAGCACAAACTCTAGCCTTCTGCCATCTTGTCCCCTCAATACAGATTCTCTTTCTCTTAAGACTGGTGCCTCAGACACTCTGCTCAGCTTCTCCCAACTTTTTAGCTCCTGCCTTGGTCTCTACTTTGTGCCTTTTTCTTACCTATTTTTGCACCTGGACACAATCCTCCATGGGTCATCTTTAATCTTCCTAAGAGACAGGAAGTGGTCAGGTCTATTAAATGCTCTTCTTTTTAGATATTTGTACCTTTTGGATAGCGCTTTTGTACCAAACTATTTCCTAGCCATTTGACTGGCCTGTAGATTGATGCTTTGGAGTCAAGTTCTGTTCCCTGATGCAGACAATCTGGCCAGGGTGGCAATGTCACAGGTATAAAGCAAGGCCGATCAGAGGCAAGGAAGCCCCCTTGGCAGTGTTTTTTATAGGGAGGTTTTAGCATAGTAGGCACATTACTCAACGTGTGGTCCATGGACCAGCAGCATGGGCATCACCTGGGAGATTGTTAGGAATGCAGAACCCCAGAGCTGCTCAATTAGAATCTGCATTTTAGCAAGACCTCAGCTACCACCCTCCCTCATTGATTTCTAGTCAATCTGGACTTCTCTGCGTATTAGGTTTGCTTATAACTGCCTATCCCTGTGGGTCAGATCAAATCTAGACTTAAAATTTTAAAGCCGAATTGAATCTTAGCCACAGTCAGATTTCAGAATGAGAAATTGAAGCCCAGAGAGATTAGGTCGTTTGCCTGAGGACATAGCACTAGAATGCATTTTGATTTACACACGATTTCTAGGAACACCGGTAATTTAAGAAAAAAATATTTCTATTTGCAACCTGGCAATGCAAGTCAGATTCTAAGCCAGAAAAAATGTAAGAACTTGTTCTAAACTTAAAGTCATGGATGAATTAGCTGACTCTGTGCAGTTACTGCACTTACAGGGGGTAGTGCTGAGAGGGCATGGGTGAAGTTAGGATTGTCTGTCAGAGAGAAACACCGCCACACTTCCTATTAGAGGGGCTATCACTCAGCCATGTGTGCTAGCTCTTATTGTCATAAGAGAGTTGATTAAAGTCTGTCCCATTTCTAAGCAATTCTTCACCCATCTTTTATATTCTTGAATTTCCATTTTGAATCATACCAGAATGTCTTTGGCCCACTCAAGGTTTTCATCTAAATCAGGTACCATGATGATAAAAGTAATTCTAGTAGAAGCTCTGATGGTATTAATAATAATTACAGCATTTTATCATTCTATGTATATGAACGAGCTATTTGGGAATTTGTCAAATTGATATGATTCTGAAAAATTGGGCCATTATTATCTTGAAAGTTTTCTGAATATTACATTTGACTTCATAAATTGATTTTTTAAATTTTTTTTCTTTTGTTTTGTAATGGCCCTTGTTCAGCCATAAAATATCTATTTTATAGGACTTTTGAGGTGGTGAAATTATACACATAGGCACTCATGAAAGATTTACCTATGTATCCTAAATTCCCTTTATACCATGTTGGTGCCACATACATGGGCACTCATGAAAGATGTACCTATTATAACATGAGTGGTCCTAGTTTTCCTATAGTCTCCACCATTCAACCCACACACCCCCACTTTCATCCGCTGGATTTGGTCTTTCACAGATTGCAGGTCTAATGATATACCCATTGTACCTCAGAAATTTTAGAAATTCTAGTACAGGCACCTAAGTGAGGTGAGGAAAATAATGTCTACATGCTTTAGCTTTCTGTTACTATAAGAAAATATCTGAGATAATCAGCTTAAAAAGAGGAAAGTTTTATTTTGGCTCACATGTGTCAGTCTGGACAGTTGGCTCATTGCTTTTGGGCTTGTGGTGAGGTAGCACATCATAGTGAGAGCACATGGTGGAGGAAGCTGCTTGCCTTATGGCAACCAGAAAGCAAAGAGAGAAAATGGAAGAGGCCGGGATTCCAGTAATCCCTTCAAGGTCATGCCCCCAATGATCTAACTTCCTCCCCCCAAGCCCCACCTCTAAGCAGCTCCACATCTAAGCAGCTCCACAACCTCCCAGTCGTACCACAGGCTGGGGTCCAAGCTTTTTGCACACGGGCAAACACTTATCCAGATTGTAGCACCATATATGGCTAATGGCAAAGTAGAAACGAGGGCAGGGGAATATTGGGTCTGAATTGTCCCCTGTGCTACTCCAGTGTTAGATGCCTCCCTCTGGGAGAGCCCTGAGCAGTGGTTGGAGGAGGGGAAGCTGGGATTAGAACCCAACATGCCAAGGGGAAAGCATGAACCATGTGCCATGGAGAATATGGTTGTTTGCCTCAACTTCTATTTCTTTTACTTTCTGCCTTTTCTTTCAGTTCCCTTATCTTCTTTTAAAAAAAATAAGTATTAAGTAGCTTAAGGCCAGTAATACCTTTTTTAATTTTATCACATACCCATTGTACCTTAGTAACTGTGATGGGTACTCAGAGATGAACCAAGTTGTGGAGACACTCCCATCACTAATAATCATACGAGGTGACCACTCATGTTATAAAAGGTACATCTTTCATGAGTGCCCATGTGTGTGGCACCAACATGTTATACTTTAAAGTTCACAGCTGAGTACTATGAAGATGTGCAAAGCCCCTGGGGTATGCAGGAGAAGGGCCTACTCTGAATCAGATGGAACAGGGTGACTTTGCCCTGAAAATTGGAGAATAAATAGGAGTTACTTAGGCTGAGCAAAGTTTTCTGAGCACAGGACGAAGTTGCCATGACGTGTCTCTTTGAGGAATTGTTAATTAAGTAAGATTGCCACATGTCTGGTACAAAGAGTGGAGCGACAGCTTCTGTAAGCCATGGTAAGGAGTACAGGAGTTAACTGGATTGTCTCATCAGACCCTTCTGGTGGTCTCCCAGAGAACATGTATTCCAAATTCCTTTGACCCTGAAGAACTTTCAAGTATAATATGTTGGTGCCACACACATGGGCACTCATGAAAGATGTACCTATTATAACACAAGGGTCCTAGTTTTCCTATAGTCTCCACCATTCAACCCCCACACCCCCACACTTTCATTCAACTGGATTTGGTCTTTCACAGATTGCAGGTCTAATGATAAAACATTTCATGGTGGCCCTGAAGGGTGCGAGGCACCACTTCAGAAGAAACAGCTGATAGGTTGGTCCCTGTATTGCTGCTTGAGTCAGAATCAGTCTTTCTCCCTCCCTCCCTCCCTCCCTCCCTCCCTCCCTTCCTTCCTTCCTTCTTTTTCTCTATTTCCTCATGTACACTTGTTTATTTAATGGGCTTAGAAGGAAAGAAGAGTGCTTGATGAAGGCTGAAATTTAGACCAGTTATCTTCACAATCACCACCATTACCAAGTAAGTATATGCAGTAAAGTTTTTAACCAATTTGGAAAGAAATATCAAGTAAGCCAGTTTCTTGTTGGAATTTTTCCTGTTTGTGAATGTCAGTTAAGGTCATCAATCTTTTTTTAAAGTGCCATTTCAGAAGAAGTGTTGGTTTTCTAGATGAAGATGACCATCTTCAGCTGATGATCTCTTCCCTGTCTCCTCCTTTCCATTCCCTCTGCTTTTGGCGGGGAGGAGGGGGTGAGGGTAGCACCACAATTCCAACAGACTATTACTGGTTCCTTGATATTAATTCTCTCACATTCTATTGACAAGTCTTCTACTTAAGGAATAAACAAAATCACACTGTTTCTTTGTTGAAATATCTTTGATTCTTTAAATCACCTGTTCTTTCTTCAGCAATCAATATCCATTATGATTTCACCCCTCTGAGTCAGTATTTGGAGGGAGGCCTTGCTAAGCCCCCAGTCTTATAGGAGAACCTGGGGCTCTTCCACCTCACTCCCATCCTCTCCTTCTTCTAGGTGGGATTAGAGGGAGTAGGTTAGGGTGGGGACACTGCCCAGGTGCAGGATTGGGCCACTGAGTCCCCAGTTGACTTGTGTTGTTGGTAATAAGCAACAAATGCCCCTCACTGCAACCTGCCACAGAGGGAATCCATGTTCCTCAGAGGTTTGAAGACAGAGGGAGGGATTGTGGGTTCTCACAGGATCAGAGGGTTCAGTGCTGGCAGGGCTGCTCTGGCCACTCAGGTACGTGGGACTCTCTTAGCTGCCGGCCAGGTAGCTTGGGCCTGAAGGAGGAAGTACCTACAACACCATAGTTAGGTATTTTTTTTTTATCTTTTCTCTTTCTTTTTTTATTATTTTCCTTTTTGGAGTGGAAATTCTGGAAGTCAGCAGGCGCCAGATATCTAGGCAATGCCTGGCAACTGTCCCCTGACTGTTGGTGGCAGCACAGGCCACCTTTTGTGTCACAAGTGTATTCCTCCGGGTGATCCCCAGTAGGGTTAGGTGGACACTGGGAGGGCAGTGACCTTTTAATTTGCCTCCTGAACATCACAGCCAGCAGGTTATGTGCATCATTTAAACCACCCACCCTGCTAAGACATTCTAAATATGTTCTGTAATAAAAATCTTTATAGGGCTCCATCAAGGGGCCTCCTCAAAGCTGTTCCTATCTATGAGCAGTTTGGACCAGAGAGCGGTTTGCCTCTCTCCCTTGCTATAACCCTTCTGTCAGGTTGATGGTCACATGGTTGTACAGCCATTACCCCAGTAAGGACCAGATGTTGTTTCTCAAGCTGGAGATCTGGTGAAAGAAGATGGCATTACCCTTTCTCTCTCCCATTGTCCTGGAGCTAAAGCCTCAGGTGCCACAGTCAGGACTGACAGATCTGTTTTACCTCCAAATCTTTCTAGTTCTGACTGGAGCTTCCAGTTAATACTCCAGCAGGAGTATTAGAGTTTAAGGAGCATAAACCCACAGTTGGATCACTACTCATTTTGCTGGAGGAACTAGTATGTGATATGGTAGCCTCGTCTGTCCATGGCAGGAAGGGGTTTGAGAGAAGGAATCCCTTTCAAGCATCACCACAGGTTCCTGGCTGAGCCCCACAGAGGTTATGCATTAACCAGGTGTGTGTTTATGGTTGCAAAGGGATTTAGTGTCTTTCCCCATACCTGTGTAGCCCAGCCTGTGTGGTGGACATGGTCCAGGCTGGAAGAGAAGGCCCCAATGATGGCCAGTTCATGGGACACTCCTCATAGGGCAGATGCTAGACAGGGGCAAGGGGAAGAGCAGCTTCCTGCCTGCAGCTTCTCCTGGTGGGGCTGTTCCTTCACTGGCTCAAGATCATATGTCAGCCACATCTCCTTGTGGCTTAGCAACAGGGGCTTAGAGTTCAGGAGAAAAAAATATATTTGTTTTGTACCATGGTGTGAAACAGGAGCAGGAGCTGCCCTGGATGCACTCCTAGGAAGGCTTTCAAGGAGAAAGTGCACTCAATGGGCAGAGGGAGAGTCCCTGTGACCCTAACTAATGTCATTTCCCAGATTTTTTTCTACTGAAAAGTTTGATCCGGGATTTGCCTGAAGGATCCATAGTCCCAGAGTCTGAGGGTAGCATCCAGGTAGATCCATGTCACAGTTCCTGGGCACATGCATTTCTCACATTTTGCTCATCCATGTGTTGGAAGGTCCTGAGAGAACAGAGCAGAAAGATCAAGGACAGTTGACAGGTGGTCCCCCAACCCCTGGGTGGCTGAGCAGGCTGTAATTTTAGGCCTACCCAAGGAATGGATCTGTGTGAAGGAGAAGGGGCTGCCTTGCTGGGCATTGGGATGAATCAACATGAAATGCTCTGGGCAGAGGCTGGGGCAGTCAAGGTACTTGGTAGACTAAAAACTAAGGGGGAAAACAACCTTCTGGTAAAGCCACATCTTGCAGGTATTTTCTCTTTAATCAGGACAGGCTTTGCTTTAGGAATCGCAGTGTTCCATTGACAAGAGGCAACTTCTTCCCAGGTAGGAAGTTTGCAGTTTGGGAATCTATCCTGGGGGTTCCAGCAGCAAGTCTGCACCGGAAAGAACAGAAGGCAGGTTAGTTACCTCTACATTGCCCCGCTCTGAGCTCACTGGTGTCCCCTGCTAAACCTCTTCAGAGTCTAAGTAAACAAGACCCAAATCAATATGTGAATCAGAACCTCGGGAGTATCTTTTTCATCTTGGATTTAACAATTTCAGATTTTCATCTGATGTTTTTTCAGGGAAAGGAGGTAGAGTCTTAATGAAAAATAAAAAATAAAAATTAAAAAAAAAAAAACCCAGACCGCAGCGTCTTCCGTAGAGCCAAGGCCTCTGGGCCTGGGCCTGGAGCCGTTGAGCTCTGAGAATTTATTGTAAACATCAGTGTCGCCAAAACCTACAACTTGGGCTGTTACTGGGAAGTGGGTGGATGGGTCGGTTTTGTTTTTAGTTCTGGAAATAACATGGCTTCTTTCTGTATCTGTACTTATCAGGGTTTCTCAACTTGCCCAGCTGGTTCCTCTCCTTCATAGGTGAATATGTGCTCCCCTTTTCTATCTTTTTTCTTTTCTTTCTTTTTCTTTTCTTTTTTTAAACAAAGCCCTCTTAACACACAGGCAGGGAGCTTCCTGCCTGCTAGTCCTCACAGATTTCCTAGCTGTTGCTGAATCGGGCGTGTTACTTTGATAGTCATGAAATAACCTTAACTTTGCCTGGGGATATTTATAACAAAACATTTAGAATTATTGCACCATAAAGCCTGCTTCACTGATTCTTGCTGATTAAAACCTTTTTTTTGAAAAAAGACTAATGTAAAAAAAAGTTACACCCAACGGCTGTAACTCTAAAGACAGCCAAGCTGGAGCCGTGTGCGGTGGCACCCGTGCCCTTGGATACACACCCTGCTCTTGAAGGAGCCGGGCAGGCTGGTGGGCCCTTCCCCGAGGTGTTTCATGCCTCACCTCCCTTCCCACCCCAAGCTGAGGTGGAGAATGAATGGCCTGGGAGGGACGGACTTGTCTTTCCACCACCCTGGAGACCAATGCCAAGTTCTGCTTTAGGAAAAATGAAGACAGAGCAATCCCTGGTATTAGGTGAGGCCAACATATGGATTTCACCCTGTCCCCTGGTAGACAGGCCCAACAGGACAGGAGGCATTTTTAACTGATTCTAGAACCTTGGGAGGAGAAGTTGGCAGGAATCGACAGAACCCTTTATTCCTCCTTCCCAGGTGCCCATTTACCAGGCACATCCTCAAGAGCACTGTGAAATTGGGCCCAGTGGGGTTTTTTTCCCCTGGCTGTTGACCAGAATCAAACTGGTTTCATCAAGCCCTTATGTAGACGCAATGCAATGTGTGTTAATTGGTGCATCCAGTGCTAATCCCTATTTTCTTTGAGCCATGCTATGGTGAGCGTTCCCAGAACCTCTCCTATTTTGTGCCTGGTCTTTTGGACCCTTGCCAGCACAGGGCCACCCTCATCTCTTTTTTCTCACTTCTCCTCCTGCTTCTTCAACCCCTCCCCTGGCCACACGTGTTCACACATACATAATCCTCAACCCACCAGAGCGAGAGGCTTCCCTGAATCTAACTCTGATGGAAAACTCATCTGGAAATTTTTTTTTAAAAAAGAAAAAAACCTTTTCTTATTCTTGAGAGGTGACCAAAGAACATTGTAACACGTGGCTCCTGAGGGCCGGTCTGATTCGATGCTCTGGCCAGAGTAGGGAGAGCCGCCCGACAGCAGCACCTCTGACCATGCCAGTCGCCAGTCCTGGGTGACCCTCACCAACTGTGTGTAGTAACAGCAAAAAGAACAAAAGAATCAGGAGGAGGCCCACTCTGTAACCAGCACTCGCTGTAAATAAAAGGCCACTGCTCTTCCTTAGCTTGGGAGTCTTCTGTGTGGAAGTGAAATTATTGAATTACAGGATATATTCTTCTTCAGTTTGCCAGAGTGGCCAGGTAGGGTTATATTCTGACAGTCAGGGCAGTAAGTACATCACCTGTCTCATATTCTAACCCCCACTTAATATTGTTTTTAATGTTGGCCAACCTGCTGAGCATGAAGAGCTCATTGTGACTTCAATTTAAACTACCCTGTTGGCTAGTGAGGATGGGTGTCTTTTTTGTGTGCAAATTAGCCATGGTAAAGCACCTATACAAATCTTTTATTTATTATTATTTTGGCACTAGGTAATTGAACCCGGGGTGCTTAGCCACTGAGCTACACCCCAGCCCCTTTATTTATTTGTTTGTTTGTTTAAAATTTTTTTTTTTGGTACCCGTGATTCAACTCAGGGGCACTCAACTACTGAGCCACATCCCCAGTCCTATTTTGTATTTTATTTACAGACATGGTCTCACTTAATTGCTTAGCGCCTTGCTAAGTTCTGAGGCTGGCTTTGAACTCATGATCCTCCTGCCTCAGCATCCTGAGCCCCTGGGATTACAGGCATGCACCACCACATCACTTTTTATTTTTATTTTTTATTTTCTGTGTCACTTCCCATTTGTATCACTTGGGAGAAGGCACGGGTGAGTCTATTTCCTGGTTTACTCTTACATGGAAGATATAACCCATTGGGATTCTAGCTTTATTCAGGGGCTCTTCCATGAAGACTCCCTACCTTGATTGGGGCCTTCATCCCAGAGAGAACCATGAAAATCACAACTCAAGTTAAGTCTTCCAGCAAATGTCATGAAGGTGCAAATCAGCTCAAGTTCTGCATCTCTGGGTTTTCACTCTCACATTCAATTAGTTTTTAGTCACTTGCCACGTTTCTTGTCAAACTCATGAATGTTTTTTATACACACCAGCCTCGTTCCTTGTTTTCTACAGGAGGACGGCCCAGGGTGTCTTTTCCATCATACTTTCAAAAGTAAAGAAAGGTCCTTTCCAACAGTGACTACTCCAGCCTGTCCCCGGCATGCTAGGTTGTGTTAGCCACCTAATTCTTGGGAGTTTCTAGCTTCATCAAAGCCTGCCTGGCTGCATTGCTCCATCTCCATTCCTTTCCGAGACAACTGAATGTTCACTGCCATTTAATACCTTTTCCTCTTGACCTTGACCTATGATCTCCTGAGGATCCTTTCAGAGGATCTTCTGCTTGCCCACATTTCAAAGTGCAAGATCATCAGGTCTGAGTTCTCTCAGACTCCATCCTATTTCCCAATACCTCTTTATCTACCCTTTCTACTTACATTTTGCTAAAGTCACATTTGGATTACTGTCCCTCCTTTCCAAGTCTATCTCCTTTATTCTTTGCTATGAATTCCATCGTTGCAGCTACAATTCCTCCTTTTCCACATTCCTCTCTGCATTTTTTGCCCATCAGATTCTTGGCAATCTTTTAAGACTGATTATATTTCTCTCCCATGATGCTTTTGAGATATCCCTCCCGTTTCATCCCCAGTTTCCCTCTCTGAACTCTGTAGCACTTGAGTGTTAACATGAACATTAACATAAGACTTAAACCAACAGGCAACATTAACTATTTACAAAACCGTCATCTCTCCTACCAACTGTGAGCTCCTTAGAGAAGGTGCTCTGTTTTATCCTATTTCTTACTATGCTGATCACAATATTTTGATGCAGTGGCTCCTTGCTATGCTCCTGAATTAACAAATAATCTCTTCTTGCCTTCTCTAGAAGTCAGTATCTTTCATATTCTCTTTTCTGTACTGAGTCTTTGCCTTCACTAGATCCTCGCCTTCTGTGGTCAGACACACTTGAGTATTTCAGAACTTGCAGGGAAAGAAAAAATGTCTTTGCTTGATCCTGCCATTTCCTTTTTTATCTTTTTGCTTCTAAATATCTTAAATATATGATCTATGACTTCTGTCTTCTTTCTTTACCCTCAGACTTTCTTTTTTTTTTTTTTAAAGAGAGAGAGAGGAGAGAGAGAGAATTTTTAATATTTATTTTTTAGTTCTCGGCAGACACAACATCTTTGTTTGTATGTGGTGCTGAGGATCGAACCCGGGCCTCACGCATGCCAGGCGAGCATGCTACAGCTTGAGCCACATCCCCAGCCCTACCCTCAGACTTTCTTGAACCATCTGTAGTCTGACCTCCATGCTCACTACCCTGTTGAGACTCTACTTGTAGAAATGAAAGATTTCCTTCTCATTACCACCATGCCTTCTCCCCAGCTTCAGTACACATAAGACTCTGAGCACCCTCTGCGGGGAAAGCCCTCTCTGCCCTGGGTGATCTGTGGTGTCAGGTGCTCTCCTGCCCTCCCTTCTACCCCAGCCAGTTCTCAACATGTAGCCTTCCTCTCTGTACTGAAGGATCCACTACCTTTCAAAAGTAAAGTGACAGTGGCTATTATGATTGTGGCTGCTTTTTACATCTTGATTCTCCACATCCCTAATCTCTTCCAAACCTAAAATCTTATATCCCTAAATTCTTCTCTGAGATTTTTCACTTGGTGTGCTCAGGATGGCTCTCTCCTGAATTTTTTGAGTTTATCTCTTCCATCACTTCTTGGGTCAGTTAGGCTTAGAGTTCTATTTTGTTCTATCTCTACCAGTTTATTTTATTTTTTATTTTTATATTTTTTTAGTTGTCGATGGACACATACCTTTATTTGTTTGTTTGTTTATTTTAATGTGGAGTTGAGGATCGAACCCAGGGCCTCACATGTGCTAGGCAAGTGCTCTACCATTGAACCCCAACCCCAACCCCCAGTTTATTTTTTAAAATTTTTATTTGTTCTTTTTAGTTATATATGACAGTAGTATCTATTTTGACATATTTATACAAACATGGAGTGTATCACAAGATTCCAGTCTTGTGGTTGTACCCGATGTGTACACGAGATTCACTGTGGTAGGTTCATGTACATAACATGGGAAAGTTATGTCAGATTCATTCCATGGTCTTCAGGTTCATATCCTCCCTCTCTTCCAGTTTCTCATTCCTCTCTCTCTCCCTGCCTCTGTCAAGTTGGTTCAGCCTTCATGATCTTTCTTTCCATCCCATTCCATCCCATTCTTTTCCATTCCATTCACTCTCTATGTGGCTCTCAGGGATTTGGCCAATATCAAGAATGGCATTGGGGATATTAAAGCACATTTTATGAGGTTGGTAGTTGTTTCTTTCAAGACATCAATCTCACTCCTGGAACTAATGAGAACAACTAATGATGGAAAGTACCAAAACAGACCCAAGATCCCTACTTCTGTCTCAGTTCTTGATTGAAGAGTGGTGCAGGGGCAGGTGTTTAGTGACATGTGAGGGGCCGGAGCCTCTCTAACAACTGCTGTGACAGAGCAACAAGAGCATACACTTATAGAAAGAAAGTGGAGGAAAAGGAAGGGGGACGCATCAGTCCATGATGCCTGCTCTTGGCTTTGCTGCTTGGAGTCCTGTGTCCAGTGTTTTTAACCTGGCATGGCCCCAACCTAATAGCCTATCCACTCCTCAGGGCTGGGAGCTGTGCCTTCTCCCTTTGCTTCAGATCCCAAGATCGATGTCTTCAGGTAGGCACTCTTTGAGAAATCCCCCAACAAGTGTTTCCTGGAGAATTTTATTTGGGGAATGCTCCTTTGGGGAAGTTCACATTGAATATTGGCAGCTGTAATGAAGACTTTTTTTTTTTTTAAACCTAATGGCCCATCAGAGCCAGCAGTTAGGACCCACCATGATAGTTCTTGGGTTTTCCTCGGGGCCCAAGTCATCCCTGTAAGAGTGGGGCTTCAGGGGTGACAGCAACTCTCCTATCTCCAGAGAGTCCCATCTGTGACATCACTTTGGTGGTGGCTCAGTGGCAGGCCAGCTATGGGAGTCTCAGCTTCCAGCCCACTTGGGACCCAAGACGTCTCAGATGTTCACATTTAAAAACCCATTAGATGATTTTCTTCCCCATTCGTTCTTCTCCACGATAGCAGGGGCATCCACTTTTACATGTGGACAGACACACTGTGGATGGTTTAGCCAGGTGAAGGATTCAAACTGGCCACAGGGAATCATGTTGAAGTCCTGTTCTCATGAACAGCTGCCATTCTTCTGCTGCTCTGCAGAGGACACACCCTGGAAAGTCAACCAGGTCCCTTGAGGGCCAAAGACAGAAAGAACATCCACGGCCATGGGTTCAAGGAAACATCTGGTGCCACTGTGCAGACATCTCCAAGGGAGATCTTTGGGGGATGGGGACAGTGGTTTTGTGAAAAAAATGGGCTTTCCTCACAGACCATTGATAACTCCATGCCTTCTCTAAATCTTCTAATGACAAAATGTTTATTTTAGGGAACTGGGAAGAAATCATAGGAGTTAGCCAACATTTATTGCATGCTAGGCCTGGGTTTTGAAAAATGCTTTATGTCTATCTACTTCTTACTAATGGCACTGCTGTGGCTCACGGTAAGGAGGGACTGTGCCCCTTTTGCAGATGAGCAAATGGAGGCCAAGCAATGGGGAGACACACCCTCTGTGAAGCTAGGCAGTATCTCAGGCCTGCATTTCTCTGACGCCCAGCCTCCCACTCCATGCATGTTCTGCTGTTTGGCAGAGTTTTGAGTCTTTTGTGGAGACTGCCTCACGTTCCAGGAAGAGATTTAAGTGTCAGAGAAATAAGACCTGAAGAAATTACACCTACCTTGAATGATGAGATGACAATGATGAGAATGACAAAGCCTTCTCTCCCAGGGGTGGCCTGGAGCAGGGGAACCCCCATCAGGGCCTTGGTCCTTCTGTGAGACGTGGAGTCTGACCTTGAATCATGAGTCAAGGTCTCCCAGGCCACACTCAGCTGGAAGAACCCAGGGCTCAGGGCAAAAGGGAGGTTTGCTCCCAAAAGAAGGGTGCTCACCTGCCATTTGTAAATGTCATTTCTTTCTTCTTCTTAACTCTATCATCTCTTAGTTATTCAGTGAGAGAATTTCTTAAGGAATTTTGGGACAAATTTGGCTGACTTTGCCATAAAATCTGTAAGAGAACATTAAACCTTGTGTGTTGCCATACTTTTTTTTTTTGGTACCCCGGATTAAATTCAGGGCCACTCAACCACTGAGCCACATCCCCAGTCCTATTTTGTATTTTATTTAGAGACAGGGTCTCACATTAGCACCTCAATGTTGCTGAGGCTGGCTATTAACTCATGATCCTCCTGCCTCAGCCTCCCGAGCTGCTGGGATTACAGGTGTGCGTCACTGCATCTGGCTTGCTGCGTTGTTTCTGTGGGCAGTGCCAGCTCCTGCCCCCAGCAGTGAGCTCTGTCTTCTTCACCCAGCTGCAGGGGTCTGGATCATTGGCCAGCTGAGGCACGGGCCTCACTGTCTGGAGCAGAGATTCTGCAGAACTTGCCTGTGATGAGAAGCTTTATTTGAATAATTTGTAAATTTAATGTCATATAACATTAAAGAAAAAAAAAACCTTTGTCAATATGCCTAAGAGATTTAAAAATATATACATTTTTAATATCTATTTTTTAGTTGTAGTTGGATAGAATACCTTTATTTTATTTATTTATTTATTTTTATGTGGTGCTGAGGATCAAACCCAGGGCCTTGCATATGCTAGGCGAGCACTTTACCACTGAGCCACAACTCCAGCCCTTAAAAAATATATTTTAAGCCTGTATTTGAAGAAAAAGTAAAAGAGCACAAATACCAAGATAGTTTAAGTCCAAGGTCTTTGCTGGACCAGACTGAAAAGTGCCATCATTGGGGCTAGATATTCATCCCCCAAGCTGCATCCAAGGGCAGCTTCCAGGAAGAGTGGCCTGTGCCCCAGGTCAAGGTGGCATGACACTCTTCCCTTGCTGTCTTGAAATTCCCTTTTGAACAAGGAGCCCATGCCGCCATTTTGCTCTGGGCCCTCAGAATTGTGTAGCTTGCTCTTCCCTGCTAGTTCCCAGTTTCCTGCAGAATGAAATCCAGCCTCTCTCCATGTCTATCCCAGGAGCTGCTCCAGGAAGGCCATGCGACCCAGCCAACCTCAACTGAGGATAGACACATGGGGGGTGTCTGCCCACCTCTGCACAAACCAAGGAAACTGGTTGGCAGAAACTCCACAGAGGGGCTTGATTTCTGTGCAGCTAGCATGGAAGCCCTTTTTTTCCTCCCCAATAACTCCTTTCCAAGCTAGATTCATCTCCTAGCTAAGAGGTAGAATCATGCCAGGTGCAGTGACACAGGCCTGTGACCCCAGGGACTCGAGACGCTGAGGCAGGAGTACAAGTTCTAGGCCAGTCTCAGCAATTTGGGAAGACCATGACTCAAAATAAAAAAAAAATAATAATAAGAACTGGGATGGTAGAGCATGCGAGGAGAAGCGAGGAAGGGAGAGAAGAAAGGGAGGGACAGAGGGGAGGGAGGGAGGGAGGGAGGGAGAGTACCAAACTCCAGGCTCTCACCCCCTGGCTGCACCTGTGGGTTTACTAAAGCCACCAATAGATTTAAAACACTTTATTTCAAACCCACCTTCTTCTTTCATTTCTCTCGCCGTTATTCTTCTAGTGGCAATTGGTTTCTGTTACACGGAGTCCCACTCTAATTTATTATTTCAGCGCTTGCAGAATTTTTCACAGAGGGTTTCTTTTAATCGAATAACTGAGCACCCTAAGGTGAGAGATTGGCTCAGTCTGAGGAAGACAGGCTTTGGTCTCTGAGTGTCCCCAGACTCTTCAATTGTCCTGGTCTCCAGGCCAACATCTTTGGCTTCAGTTAAGCACAGGGCCTAGGGCCCACAAAAATGTTTTAATTTTAATTTCTTTAAAATCAGAAGAAAAAAAATGATCATAGTTCATGTACATGTATACAGAACCTATAAACTCAGCCTGGATTATATTTGTCTTCATACCAAGGC
Source organism: Spermophilus citellus (assembly GCF_964194105.1). Classification (NCBI taxonomy): domain Eukaryota; kingdom Metazoa; phylum Chordata; class Mammalia; order Rodentia; family Sciuridae; genus Spermophilus; species Spermophilus citellus. The sequence goes on from NC_138198.1 coordinate 85,929,453, forward strand.
AAGCGCAAGATGGACAATTAATATTTTTGTATGGAGGAAGAGGCCTCCAAAAGCAAAAATGGTGGGGTTCCCAAAAGTCACTATGCACCCCTACATATTCACCATCGCCTGTGTTGCTGAACCCCTCACAGCTTGATGAAGTCTGACAGTGTTGAAAGTTTGGTAAGAATATGTGGAAAAAGCACTCTGTGACCCGCCACCCCCATAGCATCCCTGTGAGAATACAGCATTCAGGTCATGGCTGGAGGGACGGAACCTCTTCACAGGTGAAAGCCGGGCAGCAGCCAGCTTGGCTTTCTTTCTGCCTCTGTCCTCCGGGTGAGCTGGAGCAGGGCCCTCATCTTCCATGGGACTAATGCTCTCTCCTACTCCAGGGACCCGAGCAACTCAAGAGTCTTTGCTAAAGTCTGTGCCTATAACACAAGCTTAATCTATAGTTCTTCTTCTTCTTCTTTTTTTTTTTTTCAGGAAAATGTATTTTAGTCCTTGGGTTAAACATAGTGGGAAGCATGTGCTGATTGGAAAAGGTTCTCTAATCCCAGCAGCTCAGGAGGCTGAGGCAGGAGGATCACCTGTTCAAAGCCAGCCTTAGCGACTCAGCAAGACTATAAGCAACTAGTGAGACCCTGACTCTAAATAAAAAATAAAAAAGACTGGGGATGTGGCTCCGTGGTTACGTGCCCTTGGGTTCAATCCCCAGGACCAGGGGGAAAAAATAAAGAAAAGGTTCTCCATGCCTCATGGGTAAATTTCTTAGCTTCTCTGCAACCTGGGGCAGCAGGTACCTTGGGAACTCCTCAAGTTGAAGTGCATGAAGCCACCAGCACAGCGGTCATGGGGAGGTGTTCCTACAGAGGCCATGGGTGGGTGCCTAAGCGGTGGGGTAAGGTTCAGGTGCCAGCACTTCTAACTGTGACTAGGACAGGGCTCTTTCCAGCACAATGTGCATGCCAGCTTTCACACAAAAGACTCTACCTACACGTGTCAGTTTATCTTCATCATGGTACTCCAAGGGAGGATGAGGAAGCTGAAATTTAGAGAGTTTGTGGAGAGACAAGCTAAACTGTTCGATGGATGGCAATAGGGTGGTGCACCTGTCCCCTCTGGAAACAGCCCATATGGATGAGGCCAAGGGCAGCCTGGGTCTCAGCATTACCAAGGTCAAGCAATGTTGTTGAAATCACACAGCCAACAAGGGGCAGAGCCAGGATTTAAACCAAGCTGAGTGGTTCTAGAACTTGTGTGTCCTGTAAACCATTGTAGTCTTCCAAAGTTTTGTTCTTCATCAAAAGAGTCCTGTAGCCCTTGCTGGGCTTTCTCGCCAGCTTTCTGGAAGTCTACTGAGAGGATTTCTATTAAAAGTGCTACGCTTCTTCTACGTCCTCATCATGGAGTCTTTCCATGAGATCCCAAATCTCAGCCTAAGGTGGAAAGCAGGAAAAAAGCAGATTCTTCCAGAAAAAAAAAAAAAAAAAAAACAGATTCCTTACCTTACCATTGCCCATTCTATAAAACACTGACCATCTTACCAAGCTGTGGCTAACTGAAGTGAAAAAGTTGCTAGAGTGTGCAGTGGTCTAGTGAATGGACTGAGTCATGAAGCACACAGTAGCAGCTGGTAACCTGCCCTTTAAAACTGCTGTTAACAGGGTGACGAGATGTTTTAGACACGCAATAAATAAAGGACAACACTAAAAAAAAAAAAAAAAAAAGAAAGAAAAAAAATTGCTATGCTTCACCAGGTGTCATGGTACACACCTGTAATCCCAGCAGCTCTGGAGGCTGAGGCAGGATTGCAAGTTCAAAGCCAGCCTCAGCGAAAGCAAGACGCTAAGCAACTCAGTGAGACCCTGTCTCTAAATAAAATACAAAATAGGGCCGGGGATGTGGATCAGTGGTTGAGTGCCCCTGAGTTCTGGTACCCACCCCCCCCCCGCCCCAAAAACTGATATGCTCCTTGCTTTGGGAACCTTCCCCAGCCTGCTCCCACCTCTTCATCTGCAAAGTCCTTAGCAAACAGTTGGTTTTGTTGTCTTGATTTAGGGCAATAATGATTTCTGGGAAAGCAAAATTATTGGTATGCGCCAGTTGAAAGCCCTTTAGTTGGTTGCATGTCAGCATGGTGTGGTGAAAGGGAGATAAGAAGGCTGACAGGATTTTTAATTTAATTTTTAATTTCTAGCTCCCCTCCCCTCCCCCTTCCCTCTCTTCCTTCTGTCCTTCCCCCTTTTCTCTCTTCATCCCTTTTTTCATTTCTTTCTTCCAGCAAATAGTTGTTAGTAAGCTGGCACTGCACTGTGCCATCACAATTAAGGCACTGTCCCGTCACTGGAGAGGCTGCAGTGAATAAAATAGGTCAAGAAGTTCCTCCCGCTGGGCTCGAAAGTGGCACCCGCCTGTAATCCCAGTGGCTGGGGAGGCCAAGACAGCGGGATCGCGAGTTCAAATCCAGGCTCAGCAACTTAGCAAGGCCTTAAGCAATTCAGTGAGGTTTTGTCTCAAAATATATATATATATATTAAAAAAAGGCTGGGGATATGGCTCAATGTTTAAGCACCCTTGGGTCCAATCCCTGGTACCAAAAATAAAAAAATAAAAAAGAAGATCTTCCCAGATGGCAAGAGAAGAAGACTGAACATTCCCAACACATAAAAATGATTAACCATGGAGGAGATGAAGGGCTTACTCTCCTGATTTGATCATTGCATGCTGGATATATGTATAAATGATTATGGAGGCCCATAAAGGTGTACAGGTATTATAACGCAATAGAACCAAAAATAAGAAGCTCTTCCCTCTGAGGCTGGGGGAATGACATGAGGTGAGCAGGCAAAAGCCCAGCCCAACCTGCTCACCTTTTATATAGAAATCTGAAATACTCACACCACCTTCCTATTTTTTCAGTTATTGTAAGTGTAGACCTCTGTGTGGAGATAAGATGGAAAGATCCAGGGACAGAGGAACACAATGGCAACAGAAGGTCAAAAGATCCAGGGACAGAGGAACACAATGGCAACAGAAGGTCACTAACATCGTCTCCTAGAAAATTGCTCTGGATTTATCCAGCTGGGCCTTGGGGTCTCCTAAAGGTTGGAGCTGGAGTGGAGATGAAAGATCATTAAGTCCAGTGCTTCCCCAAATTTCCACAAAGTGGCCCCAGGGGCAAAGGACAGCGAGCTGTTGTCTTTGGAAGGGACATAGACTTCGCATGAAGCTGCCAGATACAAGGGAAATTTCTTTGAAATAAATCGTTTGTGATTTTAAAATGAATGTAATTTTGTGCATGCTTTTCATAACATAGCTATTTGTTTTAATATAAAAATTATCCCCCCAAGACCACATATGTATGATTCCATTTGTATAAAATGTCCAGAATAGGCAAATATATGAAGACAGAAAGTAGATTTGTGGTTGCAGGGACTGGAAGGGTTGGAAGGAAATGGGAGGTGATGGCTGAGGGATTGCTTCTTCCTCTCAGGGGTGATGGAAGTGATCTCGAATTGATTGTGGTGATGGTGGCACATCTCTGAGAAAATGCTAAAAATCATTTAATTGTATGCTTCAAATGAGTAGATTGTATGGGAGGTGGGTTACACCACATAAAGCTGTTTTAAAAAAATGAAAAAATGGTTCCTCCCAACCTTCAAGTAAAATTAGCTCTCCAGGAAGCCAAAGAATTGCAGCTGTTCACCAGGTAAGCTAGGGACACGTGTGCCCATTTGAAAAGCAAGATTCTGGCCCAACCTGAGGAGGTGATATGACTGGGCCAAAGCTACCCAGAGTAGGGAGGCCAGCCAGGTTTTCCAAATCCCAGTCCAGGACAGCAGGGTAAGCCTCTGAATGACCTTGGTGCTGGACTTGCCAAGTCAGTTCAGCCACACCTGTTCCCTGGTCCACGTCATGAGCCCTCTTCTCTGGGCTTTCTCTGGCTTTCCACACCCGAGATGTCCCCATAAATGATCATGCCTGCAGATCCCTCACACCCGCCTTCCAGGAAAGCTGGTGGGACCATCAGGAAGAGAAAGGGCTCCACCCTTTCCTGCCTGGGGCTCCATTGAGAGCCAAAGGCCAGCTTTGCCTTCAAGAAGCTGTGGGAGTGAGATCCACATATCTGCTTCATCACGGAAGAACCAGTGGTATCTGGATGGAATCTCAGCCAGGACACTTTCATCCTCACCTGCTTGGCGTTGGGCAAGCTGTGAAACTGAACAGTTGGGTTCAGATGCAAGGATGGGTCATGCAGCAACCTGCCGCCCCACAGCCTCTCCTTCTTCAGATGACCTCATGCCTGGGAATCCATGGGTGTGTCCAGAGAATGGCCACTTCCTGTCAGGTCAGGCCAGACCTTTTCTGTGAGAGGCAGGCTCAGATGGTCTTTGGTAACTCTGGTGCCTCCTGTCATGAGGTTTGATATGGGCTTGGTGTCCAGTCTGGTGTGAGATCTTCATAAAGGTCCTGTGTGGTGGGCAAGATGGACCTGACTTACCTTCGCTTTTCAAAGGTAGAAGTCAAGCTTAGAGAATCTGAGTGATTTGCCCAAGGCCTTTCATTCAAAAAGTGAAGGTTATGGGCCTGCTCCCCACTTCTGAACCAGGCTCTTTCTATCTCCCCCTGAGCTCTGCAGCCCAAGGAGAGTAGTCTAGGAGATTGCCTGTGGCACTAAGGGCCAATGTGAGCACGAATTGCCATCTGTCGCATTTAATGACCACCTCTAGGATAATGTTGTTTTCAGCCCCTGCCCAGGGTTGAACTTGGATGTGAGACTGCAGTCCTCGTGTACTCAGAATTATTCCCTAATCACTAACTCTCTCTCCCTCCAACCTTCTTAAAAACAAATGGCGAGGGATGAGCAGTCCTAGGCCACCACCTGTCTAGGAGATAGTCCACTCGTCCCAGGGGTGACTCTAATAGGAAGCTCCTCCCTACAGAGCCCTCGCAGGAAACCTGGCCAGTGAGGGGTCTGGAATTCTGAGGCAGGGTCACATCCCGTATTCCCTGTCAGGTGAGATCATCTGCCCCATTGATCTGAGTTCAGATGTCTACTGTCTTTTAATTAGATTCATAGGATTAAAAATTATCTAATCCTGTATTTTAATGTACTTTTAAAAATCTGCAGAATTATTTTTTTAAAGAAATAAAACCCCATAAAGCAGAGCTGGAAAAAAAAAAAAAGGATCCTGTTGGAGGATGAACCTCTGGAGGCCCATCTCCTAAGAGTCTCAGCAACCCTTAGAAATTGTAGAATTTCTCTGCAAACTACTGATTTAGTTTCTCATTTCCCATATGAGGAAATGAACATAGTAATAGTCATCAGGGTTATGTTTTACTGAGGTCTCGCTATATACTCATTTTTGTGAGGGTACTGGGGATTGATCCCAAGAGTGCTTTACCACTGAGCTACATCCCCAGCCAGTTTTTATTTTTTTTATTTTGCGACAACCTCTCACAAAGTTGCTGAGGCTGGCCTTGAACTTACCATTCATTCTCAGGAGTTTCTGGGATTATAGGCGTGTACCAGTGTGCCCATCTATTCTCATCTTTTTATTCTAACAATGGACCCCTGCAAACCCCCCCCAAAAAAAATGTTACTTTATTGAATAATCAGAAGAGGAGGAATGTGAGGCTCAAGGAGGTTTAGAATTTGCTTCAAGTCACCCAGGGAATGAGTAAAGGGACAAAGGACCCAAACCTACGGCTGTCTGGCTGCAAAGCCAACACTGAGCCAAGTGCTCAAAAACCCATTTCCCACCAGACCTGGACCCTGCAGGAATGACACCTTAATGGAAACTCGGTACAGATTGGTTTTCGACTCCCAGGGCCACCTTTCAATGACACCAGCTTTGAACAGCAGAAAGACGTTGGTTGGTGAAATTAGATGAGGCGTGTGGCTTTTGGTGTCCCTAGTGGAGATTTTTCAGTTTGTCCATGACTGAGAAGAAAGTCTGATCAAGCTCCCAAAGTTACTGTGCAGTTGGGGCAGCAGGGAGGAGGGGCCTACATCCCGGACACAAAATCACATTGTCACTTGGAATGACGTCATCTGGCGGTTAGCATTTGGGCAGGAAATTCAGCATCAGAAAAAGGGAGGAACTTTGGAGGCATCCAATCTAACATCCTCATTTTACAGATGAAGAAACCATGGGAAGAGGTAGCAAAAGGAGCCCCAGGAAGGAGGAGAGGAGACGGAGGAGCAGGGAGGAAGGGGAGCTATCCCAGTCCTCATGGAGCCTCCAGCAGCTTCCGGGAGGGTGCCAGCAACAGTGGCCACGGCTCATTCACCCAGCAATTACCAACGAGAACCTACTGTGTGCCAGACACTGCTCTGGGGTGGGATACACGTACACCAAACCCAAAGACCATAGGGCCAGGCACAGTGATGCATGCCTGTAATCCCAGTGGCTCTGGAGGCTGAGACAGGAGGATTGTGAGTTCAAAGCCAGCCTCAGCAAAAGAAGGCATAATGCAATACAGTGAGACCCTGTCTCTAAGTAAAATACAAAATAGGGCTGGGGATGTGGCTCTGTGGTCAAGTGCCTCTGAGTTCAATCCCGGGTACCAAATAATAATAATAATAATAATAATAATAATAATAATAATAATAATAGGGATGGGGATATAGTGCAGTTGGTAGAATTCTTTCTTAGCATGCACAAGGCACTGGTTCAATCCCTGACACCACAAAGAAAAAAAAATCATAATGATTTTCAGTTTGTTGATGATGTAACTCAAACATGATGTTTTAATGATACCTTTTCAATGTAAGTCTGTTTATTTCTAGTATATATATATGAGCTTTTTTACCATTCTGTATTATGCATATTTAAACATATATCTTAAATGCAAAATATTTAAAATATGGAAAGAAGTTTTAATTTCTCCCTCTCTCCAATTGGACGGTGTAGTGAGGAGGTTTGGAACACCCACTTTGGAGAACTGTTGAGCAGCTACCCTGCAGGCTGGAAAATTCAGGAACCTCAAGGACAGATATTCAGTTTTTAGATCATTTTAAATTCAGAGTTACAGTCTTTTTTTTCTTCTATCATTCATTCATTCAATTTTTTATTTGGTAAAGTATACATAATACAGAATTTTCTGTTGTAACCATTTTTAAGTGGCAGTTCCGTGGCATTAAGTACATCCACATTTTTGTGTAACCATCCCCACCATTTGATCTCCAGAATGATTTTGTTTTCCTAATCTGAAATTCTGTACCTATTCAATAATAACTCCTGTGATGTCGTGTGCATGTACAAATACATATCAGCAAATCCCATCATTGTGTACAACTATAACGCACCAATAAAAAATGTGAAAAAAACCCTAATAACTCCCCCTTTTCCTTCCTCTCCCAGATCCTGGCAACTCCCCTCTACCTTCTACCTCTATGAATTTGACTGCTCTAGGTCTGTTATTATTTTTAGATCCTATGATGATCCAGGTGGGGGTTTGGGAATTGAGATTCAGGGTGCAGTAAGGCAAATGAAGTTCGTGCCCTCTGCCCTCCTGTGGTCTGCTCTAACTAGCTTGAACTAGACTAACCTTGCACTGTGTTAACTAGTGCTCTTGCAGAGGCAAATCGATTGGGCCACATCCAGCTTGTGGCTAGGTGTGGTGGGCAGGTGATGGCCACGGCAGGTGAGATGAGGATTGGGGGAGCTGAGGCTAGAATTGAGTAAGATATGACAGATGACTCTGGGGGAAAAGGGAAATACCTCCCAAAGGAATTCCTGAAGATTTGGGGCAAAGAGGGCACTTCTTGCTTGATGTTATTTGGGGCCATATTTATTTTAGTTGGATATTATCACAAGCAGAGATCCCAAATGGCTGGTGCACATGGGAACACTGGGGTGTCATTCTTCTCCATAACCTTCAAAGGACTTGGGCTTCAGGGCCTGGGAGGATCAAGTTTTAGGCCCAGTGGAGGGAATGTGAGAGGGAGGGAGGCTGTGCCTCCCAGGGTCAATCTTGGCTGCACAGTTGAGATCTGCCCACACCAGACTGGATTCCATGCTCTGCTCTGCTCTGCCTGCTTTTACCTTAGGATAAAATTATACACTTCCAATTACGGGGCTGGTTAAAAATCAATACCAAGGTGGGAGGAAACAGATCATTTTTCTTCTGGACGTAACCATTTTCATTAATTTTTCATTAGTGCTGCCTCCGTTTTGCCATCCATCACGACAGGACCACAGATCGTGTTTGCAACGACTTTGTGTGTTTTTTGGATTTGGGAGAAACTGGTGGATAAAGCGGCAGTTGAATGCGCACTACTTTGCCTGTGGAACAGGTTTAAGAGATTGTTTTAAGATGACGGCGTTGGTGAAAATCTGCTTTCCACTCACAGAGGCTCAGTTCTCATTCTGTTGTGGAAATTCTATGTACGGCACAAGCATGCCTTGAGCCCCTGTTGTATTTATTTTTAGGAATGAGCTGAAGCCAGTCTTTGTGGATACTTTTGGTGTTGGTTAGCATTATGGGTGCATCTGGCTGGTGCCTAAGGGGAGCCAGATTTGTGTCTCTGGGACTTGGGGTCTTGGGTGGGGAATAGAGGGAGGCCATTTTCTTATTTCTGCCAGGGACTTGCCTGGGCTTCACCACAGTTGTTTTATTGTTGAACTCATCTCCTCAGTGCCCTAACCCCAGCCAGCTGGTTAAGGTTTGGATCTGAAGTGTCTCTCAAAAACTCATGTCTTCAGTTGGACTTGGTGGGCCCACACCTGTAATCCCAGAGACTCAGGAGGCTGAGGCAGGAGGATTGCAAGTTCAAAGCCAGTCTCAGCAACGTAGTGAGGCCCTAAGCAACTTAGCAAGACCCTGTCTCATAATAAAAATAAAAAGGCCTGGGGATGTGTCTCGGTGGTTAAGAGCCCTTGGGTTCAATCCCTTGTACCAAAACAAAACAAAACAAAATAAAACAAAAACACCACCAACAACAAAAACACCAACAACAATTCGTGTGTTCAGGGCTTGGTCTCCTTTGCAGCAGTGTTCAGAGCTGGCACCTGTGGGAGGTGATTGGATCAGGAGGGCTCTGGCCTCATTAATGGATTAATCCATTAATTAATGGATCCGTAACTTAATGGGCTACTCGGAGATGCTGGAAGCTTTGGTAGGGGGGAGTAGAGCCTAGTTGGAAGAGGCATTTTAAAAGGGGAATGCCTGTAAAGGGGAGGTTGCAACCCTGGCCTCTCCCTCCCTCTCCCTGCCCCCTCTCTCTGCTTCCTGGATGCCATGAGGAGAGCACTTTTGCTCCACCATGTGCACCCCACTATGATATTCTTCTGCATCATAGGCCCAAAGCAACAAGTCCAAGTGACCATGGATGGAAACCTCTGAAAATGTAGGATGAAGTAAACCTTCCCTCCTTTAACATGATCTGTCTCAGGTATTGTGTCATAGTGAAGGAAAACGAACACTCAGACCCATTTTCTCAGAAACGTAAGCACCTTCTCTATGAGCCTTCTTAACTCTTGCTATGGCTAGGGTGAACGTCCCCTCAAAGTCGGTATGTAAAGCCTCGGTCTACAGGATGGCAGTACTGGCAGGTGCTATGGACTGATTCTGAATCCCCTTTACCTTTCGTGAGCAACTCAGCTTGTCCTGGTTCTTTCCCGGGTGAGGTCTCCTTCACTCCTGAAGGATCTGGGTCCTTGGCAGTCCTGGATGAACTGTGGGTGTTTTCCATTGACCTTGATCATGGGGCATGAGGATACTAATGACCCACAGGAAGACTTACCACTGAGTGCTTTCCATGGCCGTCTTAGCCTGTTTTCTGCTGCTGTAACAGAATACTACAAGACTGGGAAAATCACAAACAATAAGAGCTTTACTTGGTACGTGAACTGGAGCTGGGGAGTCCAAGACTGAAGGGCTGCATCTGGTGAGGGCTTTCTTGCCCCGTCATAACTTGGTAGAATGGGCTGTGTTTTGTTGCAATGACAGGAAACTGACTAATACAACTCCCTGCCTGTTCATGAAGGTCCAACTATGAGACATCCGAGAAGAGGGATTTCTTTTTGGATTTCCAGCAACTTTGCAGCATCTGGCAAATGATAGGTTATTAATGAACGTTTGTTAAATGAAAAAACAAGTGGAAGCCATTCATCTGCTTTAAGTAAACCTTACTAGCAGGACCCAAAGTCAATGGTGGGAGGTGAGGCAGGACCATGCATGTGAGGGGATCTGACATTACCTGACTTGACTTATTCCATTGACAATCTATTGGTGTCAAGAAACCGTATTATTCACAGGTTCCGTATTCACGGGTTTCCTATCCACAGATTCAACCAAATGTGGATTGAAAATATATAACAAATAATCTTCATCTGTGTGGGACATGAAAGACTTTTTTATTTGTTATTATTCCTAAACAATGCATTCTTTCTTATAAATAGCATGTAAGCTTCTTTGTATACTTGGCAGAAATAATTTTACTGCAAGAACATGAGATATAGGGTTATTCTGAAATATTCAAATTGAAAAAAAAAAAAGGTTGCCCTAGCCAGGCATGGTGGCACACTCTGTAATCCCAGCGGCTAGGGAGGCTGAGGCAGGAGGATCATGAGTTCAAAGTCAGCCTTGGCAACTTAGAGGCCCTGAGCAACTCAGCAAGACCCTGTCTCTAAATAAAAAATTTGAAAATTTAAAAAATATAAGTATATATAAAATACATAAATATACATAAATAAATATATAATAATATGTCATTATATATATAATAAGTATACATATATATGAAAAAAGGCTGGGGATGTGGCTCAGTGGTTAAGCACTCCTGGGTTCAATCTCCGGTACTAAAAGGTTACCCTAATTTGCTGAGCTCATGCCTCCAAATACACTGTTAGGAAATCCTGGGCTAGAAAGTATTTCTTCTCTTCTCTTTTCTTTTTTGGTCCTCCAGCACCTTCTTGCCAGCCGCCACTCCAAATCCCCTCAGTGTCCCCTTCCGCCTGCCCTCGTCCCTGGACATTCAGCAGCCATCAACCTGCCCCTGTGCACAGCTCAGCCCTAATCAGCTGGGACTTCTTACCTGTCCTGCAGGGGCAGGTTCTTCCTGACCTCCTGGTCTCCTCTTCCCAAGCAGCGGAGAGCCTGATCCTCCACTCTGTTCTCCTGTCACCACCCACATCTAATTGCTCATCAAGTTCTGTTGTTTCTACCTTGGAGACGTCGGGTGGATTCACCCCCCTCCTCCCTCCCAATTGCTTCCATTTATCATCGCTCAGGAGACAGCTGGAATCATCTCCTGATTTATCTCTGCTTCGCTCCCTGCTTCACTTCCTTCTCCATTCTGCCTCAAAAATAGTGTTTCTTAGAAACAAATCTGGTTGCATCATTGCTCTGCTTCAAAATGTCGAGGATGCCTGATGGCCTAGGCCTGGATTCCATGCTGGGTCCACTGGGCCTCGGGGTCAGCTGGACTTGGATTCCTGGGTCCCCTCCCAGGATTCCGAGTCTGTAGTGGGGCCTGGAAAGCTAAATTCAAAAAAGCTCCCTTCCTGACTTCTCCTGTGGTCTCCCACCTGTCTCCCCTGCCCTCCTCCTGCCCTCAGGAACCTGCTGTCGGTTTACCTGGAGTGGTGCTTGTGGGAGCACCTCTGCGATGCAACCTCTGAGCTTCGCCTGTGCCCTGTGTCTACCTGGGACACCCTTTGCTCACCTCCCCTTCCGTGGCCTTCCTGGTGGATTCTTCCTATAAGACCTGCTCCCACCCCGGCTCTGTGAGGCCTTACTCAGGATGACGGAATCGTTCCTGCCTTTGTTCCCAGAGCAGCCTTAAATACTCAGCCTCAGGACAATGCTGTGTCTGAGTGTGACCCACAGATGCACGTGTTGGAAACTTCATTCCTAAATCCATGTGTTAATGGTATTTGGAGGTGAGGCATTTGGGAAGTGACTGGGTCCTGAGGGATCTGCTCTCAGTGGATTAATTCATCCACGGATTAAGAGGTCATTGAGGCATTTATACACAATGGAGTATTACTCTGCATTAAAAAATGACAAAATCATAGAATTTGGAGGGAAATGGATGGCATTAGAGCAGATTATGCTAAGTGAAGCTACCCAATCCCTAAAAAACAAATGCCAAATGTCTTCTTTGATATAAGGAGAGTAACTAAGAACAGAGTAGGGACGAAGAGCATGAGAAGAAGATTAACATTAAACAGGGATGAGAGGTGGGAGGGAAAGGGAGAGAGAAGGGAAATTGCATGGAAATGGAAGGAGACCCTCAGGGTTATACAAAATTACATACAAGAGGAAGTGAGTGGAAAGGGAAAAATAATACAAGGGGGAGAAATGAATTACAGTAGAGGGGGTAGAGAGAGAAGAGGGGAGGGGGGATAGTAGAGGATAGGAAAGGCAGCAGAATACAACAGACACTAGTATGGCAATATGTAGATCAATGGAAGTGTAACTGATGTGATTCTGCAATCTGTATACGGGGTAAAAATGGGAGTTCATAACCCACTTGAATCAAAGTATGAAATATGATATATCAAGAACTATGTAATGTTTTGAACAACCAACAATAAAAAAAAAAGAGGTCATTGAGCCAGGCATGGTGGGACATGCCTGTAATCCCAGTGACTCTGGAGGCTGAGGCAGGAGGATGGTTAGTGTGTAAGGCCAATCTGGGCAACTTAACAAGACCTTGTCTCAAAATCAACAATTCAAAAGGGCCAGGCATGTAGTTCAGGGTAGAGTGCCCCTTGATTCAATTCCCAATGCTGAAATAATAACAACAAAAAAGCTATTGAGGGAGTGGCTTGCTATAAAAGCAAACTCTGACACTTGCTCTATCTTCTGTCTCACCATGTGATGCCTTCCACCATGTTATTATGCAGCAAGAAGGTCCTCACCAGATGCCACACAGATACTGGCACCACGCTCTTGGACTTCTCAGTCTCCAGAGCTGAGAAGGCAAGATAAACCTCTCTTCTTGATAATCACTGGGTCTCAGGTATTTTGTTATAGCAACTGGAAAAAAGGTAAGACAGGCATCTACCATCTCTGCTGTGGTTATGTTTTCCATCTGCCTCCTTTGCTGGGAGAACTCCATCAAAGGTAGAACTTCATCTCCTCCCTTCTTGTGTCCTGGTATCCAGCAGGTTACCTGGTATACCAGCCCCACTCACTCCATGCAATGCACCAGTGAGTAAATGAACGAGTCTCCCTGCCTCCTTCTCTTTCTTACTCGACACACTGCATAACAGATGGTGTAACGGGCAGTGCTAACAGCAAGGAGATCGAGTGTTGTTTTGTAAACCTTGTTGTAGTTAGGACCTCCAGTTTTGGTAAACTTCATTTCACTCACTTATTTTTTTTAAGAGAGAGAGAGAGAGAGAGAGAGAGAGAATTTTTAATATTTATTTTTTAGTTTTCGGTGGACACAACATCTTTGTTGGTATGTGGTGCTGAGGATCCAACCTGGGCCGCACGCATGCCAGGCGAGCACGCTACCATTTGAGCCACATCCGCAGCCCTCACTCACTAATTTTAGTAGAAGAAAATTAAGTGGTTGAGGAGGAAAAGAAAAGAGAATTCAGAGGCTCTCACATGGGTCTTCTCAACTGTCTGCCTACCAGGTGCCATTTTCTTTGGGTTTAAGGGAAGACTTCTCCACTTCACCTTGAAGAGCTTCTGAGTTGAAAAGCCCCACGGGGGTAGCTTCCCAGCTCCTGGGAGGTGGTGTTCAGTTCTTTGACAGGCGGGACACGGTGTCCTGGCCTGGAGGCCTCTCTGCATGGGGATGGTAGACAGCAGGGACTCCCTCATCTGGAGACGGTGGTGGACATGGCAGTGTGAATCTTCCTATTAATGGGGTAGGCCCTTGAAGTTAAGTGTTGGTCTTGGTTTTATTTTTCCCATTCAAGGAACAATGAGATGTAAAAAATGACAACCTGAAACTGAAGTTTATAGGACCTTTGGATGCACGCATACTCACAAAATGACTTCCCCTACTTTAAATAGGAAAAGAAAAATAATAATGAACAGTTATTGAACTTGGCCTTGTCGGCTGTCAATTACTTCATTTACTCAAATGCTCCTAAGAGGTACGTAGGGATGCTAACTTTTTTTTTTTTTTCAAGTTGAGGACTGTGAGGCACAGAGAAGTTACCTAACTTCTTTTCCCAAGGTCACAGAGCTCTTAAGCAAGGACAAAGGGAATTGACCAGTATCCATTGTGCCCCCGTGCTCCTCAGGGCTGCTTCAAAAGGTGTCTGTGTAATGTCACCTGTGGCCAAGGCAAGGCAGATCAGTGTCTGCCATCCCAGAGTCAAAGAATGGGTCAAACTGGAAGGAGTAGAAACACAGTGTGGAAGGAACTGGACTCAGGACAGGAGGGCTGGGACCTGGCAGCTTTACGTGAAGTGAAGTCTCCTGGTTGAGAAGGAGCGTCTTCAGACAAGGGAGGGCTGGGGGGTGTGCTAACCAGCAAGCGCTCCTCGAGAGAGCGGGCAGGGGGGGCTGTGGGGGTGGGGCAGTGGAAAGTCAACAGTGTTCCTTTCACCTAGAAGGAGACCAAAAAAGATCTGAAAACCAACTATTCATGGTGCTTTTTCTATTATGTATTAGATGGGATTTTTAATCTCAAATAACAAACCAATGTGAACCATTTAAACAAAGTGGAGTTTATTATAAAGTGCTCATGCCTGTAATCCCGGCTACTGGGGAGGCTGAGGCAGGAGGATTGCAAGTTGAAGGCCAGCCTCAGCAACTTAGCAAGACCCTGTTTAAAAAAAAAAAAAAAAACAAAGAAAGAAAAAAAAAAAGAGGACTGGGGACTGGGGACGTGGCTCTGTGGTGAAGTGCCCCTGGGTTCCATCCCCAGTACCACTATACCTATGTACACACAAATGAAGGCACAGAGCTGTCTCACAGAAAGGAGGGCAGGGGTCCTCCGGGCCTCAGTAATGAACCAGAAGCAGGACATCAACTGCTGTCTTTACTTGGCAGCCCATGTTCTGAGGTGGAGAGTTCCTTTTCCAGCCAGACTGAGACCAGAGTCCTTTGGATTTGATCACAAATTCACAGATCAAGGACTCTGGTGGGCACAGGTATCCCCTCTGGGCGGATTAGTGCCAAAGAGGGTCCTGGGTAATCAGAGTGACTCTACCTACAGTGTGGGGACGGGGATTGGGAACGCAGTGCATGGTGTGCTCCGTTCTGGGAAATTGGGAAGAGGCAGTAGGAAACTGTTCTCAGTCCAAGGTGACACCTAAATATCTTGCCAAATTCTGGACTGGATGTTTATAAATAGTTTGATTTTATTTTATTTTTTGATACTGGGGATTGAACCCAGGGGCACTCAACCACTGAGTCACATCCCCAGTTCTTTTTACTTTTTATTTTGAAACAGGTCCTCACTCAGTTACTTAGGGCCTCGCTAAGTTGCTGAGGCTGGCTTTGAATTTGTGATCCTCCTGCCTCAGCCTCCTGAGTTGCTGGGATAATAGGCCTGTGCCCCCATGCCCAGCTAATGGTTTATTTTAAAAAGTAGATGCTCTAGGGCCCTTAGAGGAAGTCATTTCTTTTTTGACAGACTTTCTAAATGGAAAGGGGAGGACATCTCTCTGTTTAGATAGGCATGGACATCATAGACGTGGGCATCATAATCAGGGCGATCTGGCTACCCGCTCTTCATCTTCAAGGGGCTGGTGCCCAGCGCAGTGCTGGTTCACAGAAGATGCTCAGTCATTCCAAATGACTGAATGAATGGATGGATGGACTGTGTGGAGAGACACTGCAGTTCCCTGAGTTCACAGCTGCAGGGACGCCTGGACTCTCAGAACACTGATTAAGGGACAGGCATCCTCCTGCCGGAGGGAACACGTGTGTGCTGCAGCTCAGCCATCAGGTCCCTGGCTCAGCTAAGATGGGTGGGCCACTCACACAGAATTCTCAGGCGACTCAAGGTGTGAAGGAGCAAGCAACATCCTGGAGCACAGATCTGACGCCCAAGGCACCCCAACGGCAGGAATCAAAGACAAATACCAGCTCTGTGGAAGTTCACCAGGAATCTTGGAAGATTTGCTTATAAATGACCGGTAGCTGGAGTAGACGAGATGCCCGGCTTGATCAAAGTCAAGGTCCAGGCGGTGTCCTTTACGCGGCTGCGCTAAAGTGGGTACAGTGTGGGGGTCAAGGTGTTGGTTGAAGAAGGTGGGGCTACGCCATCAGTGAAGAAAGTACCAGGGGCTGATCCAGTACCTTTCTTCACCTAGTCAAGGACAGGGGACGAGGAAAAGGAGGACGCAGGGATGGAAGGCGCGGAGGTGGCGCTGGTGGCGCGCTCCCGGGCAGGGATTCCCTGTGTGCCTTAGGCGCGGTGCCCGCCACAGCGTTTCTTATTTGTGGACCACACAGCCTGTGGGCGGACGGTGATGTGTGCTCTTCAGCTAAAACAAGAATGTCCAAGTGACTTGCCAATGTCGCCTAGCTCACAGGTGGCAGAGCTCAGACTGGATCCCCAGCGTTCTGGTCTCCAGTCCGCTGGACTCCCAGGCTTCAGCACCCAGGCATCGCGCAGCTTGGCAGGGATGCGGGGGTGGGGGGGATTCCTTTCCTGGGGAGGAGAGGGGCTGCCTTTGCGGACCACCTGCTCCGTGTGTCCGTGATTTCCAGGATGTCAGGATGTCAGCCCCCACTGCAAACTGTGTCCATGACTATGCAGAGGATGAGAAATGTTGCTCTGTCACCCCCTCCACTCCCCAGCCACCTGGCCAATACCAGTGTCACTTGTGAGGAAATGCTGGATTGCAAGGGCAGGAAGACAGTTTGTGTTCTGTGCCATCGATTGAGGAGGACGCTTTGATGAAATGGCTGTGTTCTCCTTTTGGAACAGTGTGTCTGATACTCAAGGCTTGGCTTCAATATGTACTTCAATATGTACTTCTAGGTTAAACACAGAATCAAGCTTTCATTTATCTACAATTTACTAACTGATGGAAGTGTCATTTCCTACTCACATTTTTAAAATGTTATGTATTTTTTTATACATTTATTTTATTTGTTTATATTTATGTGGTGCTGAGGATGGAACCCAGTGCCTCATGCATGCTAGGCAAGCACTCCACCACTGAGCTACAGCCCTAGCACATATTCACATTTAATTAAACCATTTACTATGGTTTTAAAAGTGCTCAGCAATCTGACAACTAGGGCTGAGATGTGGGTCCAGGGTGGAGCACTTGCCTAGAATGTGCAAGACTCTGGGTTTGATCCCCAGTACCACAAAAAATAAAATGAATCTGACAACTAAATGCCATGTGAGAGGGTCTAGAATTGGCAAACAAAGCAGTTCTAAAAAAATATTAAGACAATTGAGGAAATTTGAACATCAACACTCTCTCTCTCTCTCTCTCTCTCTCTCTCTCTCTCTCTTTGTGTGTGTGTGTGTGTGTGTGTGTGAGAGAGAGAGAGAGAGAGAGACAGAGAGAGACAGAAAGATTATCCCATCAATGTAAAATGTGAGTTTTGCAGTAGCATGTTCTTGCTCTTACATTTCATGCAGAAGTACTTGGGGCTGGATTGGCAGGATGGTTGCAATTTATTTTCAAACAGTTCAGTAAAAACAATATACACAGAAGGAAAAGAGAATGTTGCACCGAGTTGACAACTGATAAACCCAGTTGAAGGGCATACGGGGTTACTCATAAGGATATTCAACTTTTTTCATGGGTTTCAGTGTATCTTCAAAGGAAATATGGGTGCAGAGAAGTAGTTAACAATGGCATGAAGGGAAACTTCAGGGATTAGTTTTCCTGTACTATGAGCCTCACGGTGAAAAGCTCCAGCAGCGGTAAAGGGGCAAGTTGAGGCAAACCCTATTACCTCTTTTCTTCTAGCAGTGGAAAGCTAGCAAGTTACAGAATAAAACAAAGGCTATTTTGTGTGGTAGATGAACTCATTTATCAGCTGCGCCTCAGACTGTAGAGGCCAAGGGAAAGATCGGCCTGTTTTAAGTTTCTTCCCTCCACCCCAGCCCATTGCTCTGATTAACCCTATAGTTACATCCCAGTGCTTATCAAGAACAGGAGGCGACCCCACCTAAAACTCCACCCCAGCCAGGACTTGAGCATGTTGCCAGGTATAAAGCAGCTTTGAAATACAAGCCATAATTGCTTTATTTTTATCTTTTGGTATCAGGGATTGAACCCAGGGGTGCTTAACCACTGAGCCACATCCCCAGCCCTTTTTAAAAATTTTGAGACACTATCTTGCTAAGTTGCTAGGGCCTCACTAAGTTGCTGAGGCTGGCTTTGAACTTGCAATCCTCTTGCCTCAGCCTCCCGAGTTGCTGGGATCACAGGTGTGCGCTACCACGCCTGGCTAAAGCTATAATTACTTTAAAACTTTTTTTTTTTTCCAAATACTTTCTTTTTTGGGAAAGAAGTGTAGAATATAAGAACCTACTTTAAAAAGTTATTTTAATGTTGAAAAATATCTCATAATTTATCAAATATAAAGTAGCATTTTAAACATTTAATATAGAATAAAAGATTCTTTACAAATGTGTTGCTGGGAAATGTTTGGGTTGCAAACATGAAATCTGCAAGGTTATTTGACTTGTTGGAGACACTTTTAGGGACCCAGGAAAACTCGATGTAAGTCAAGCCCCATTGGATGGTGGGTCTGGTGTGCCTTCCTAAAGCCCCAAAAGTCTGCATTGGTGGGCTCCACAATTGTCCAGGACCCCTTTATTAGGAAGTGTGACTCTTTCCTGATATAGACTGGGTCTCCATACTCGTTTTCCCTCTCAGTCTGGACAGAGGTTTACCAGTGTTACTGATTTCCTCAAAAAGCCAGCTAGGGACATTTGTCTTCTCTGTGATTTTCTTCTTTTCTCTTGTGTGATTTTCCATACTGACCTTTATTTCGATCTTTTGCTTCCTTTGGGTTTCCTTTCCTCATCTTGTTCTAGTTTCTTGAGGTGGAAGTTGGGGCCATTATTTGAAAACTTCCTTCTTTCCTAAGGTGTCTGTTTAGTGCTCTTCATTTCCCTGTGAGTACTGCATTAGCAGAAGCCCACACATTTTGATATGTTGTAGATTCGTTTTCATTTGATTCAAAATATTTTCTGATTGGCCTTTTGATTTTTCTTTCACCCATGGTTTAGTTTAGAAGTGTATTATTTAGTTTTCAAATTAGTGAGTAATTTTTCTGTGAATTTCTGAGACAGCAGAGCTGACTGAAATCTCTGACAACAGTTGTGATTTGTCTATATTTCATCTGAGATTCTATCAATTTTAGTTCCCACATGTTAATATTCTGTTATTATATGTTTAAACATAGTAAGAAATCTATCCTTTTGATGCCTTCATAAATATGAAATGACATTTTTGTCTCTGGGAACATTCTTTGCTCTACTTTGCCTGATATTAATATAACAACTGTAGCTTTTTATTGATTAATGTTAACATAAGGTACCTTTTCCTATGCTTTTAATCTGCCTTTGGAAGTGTGAATCTTGTAGGAGCATATAATTGGGTGTTACATTTTTATCCAATTTGGTAATCTTTGTCTCTTGATTGAGTTGCTACATTTAATGTGATTACAGATGTGGTGTGGTTCAATTCTGTCATCTTGCTATTTCTTCACCTGTCTCATCTGCACTTTCTTTTGCTTTTTTTCTTTTCCCACCTTATTTTGGACTAGATGATTTTTCATGATTTTGCTTTATTGTTGTTGGCTTATCTGTTGCATTATTTTTTTTCTTATTTTATCATTTCTTTATTGTATATTAGCTGAAGTATATCTAAAAGAAAAAATTTACTTAATTCTCAGAGACATATTCATAGAGGAAAAGTAGGATGAATGTTTGATTCTTTCCTTTGTTTTAAAAATGCAATGCTGTGATCTTTGAAGGTAACAAATTAATTATTTGCATATTATTATGAATTTATGAATTTAAATATTTTAGGCATTTCAGCTTATTGAATTATTTTCATATTTTATGCACTTCAATTTTATTTATTTATTTATTTATTTATTGTTGGTTGTTCAAAACATTACATAGTTCTTGACATATCATATTTCACACTTTGATTCAAGTGGGTTATGAACTCCCATTTTTACCCTGTATACAGATTGCAGAATCACATCAGTTACACTTCCATTGATTTACATATTGCCATACTCGTGTCTGTTGTATTCTGCTGCCTTTCCTATCCTCTACTATCCCCCCTCCCCTCCCCTCCCCTCCCCTCCCCTCCCCTCTTCTCTCTCTACCCCCTCTACTGTAATTCATTTCTCCCCCTTGTATTATTTTTCCCTTTCCACTCACTTCCTCTTGTATGTAATTTTGTATAACCCTGAGGGTCTCCTTCCATTTCCATGCAACTTCCCTTCTCTCTCCCTTTCCCTCCCACCTCTCATCCCTGTTTAATGTTAATCTTCTTCTCATGCTCTTCGTCCCTACTCTGTTCTTAGTTACTCTCCTTATATCAAAGAAGACATTTGGCATTTGTTTTTTAGGGATTGGGTAGCTTCACTTAGCATAATCTGCTCTAATGCCATCCTTTTCCCTCCAAATTCTATGATTTTGTCATTTTTTAATGCAGAGTAATACTCCATGGTGTATAAATGCCACATTGTTTTTATCCATTCGTCTATTGAAGGGCATCTAGGTTGGTTCCACAGTCTTGCTATTGTGAATTGTGCTGCTATGAACATCGATGTAGCAGTGTCCCTGTAGCATGCTCTTTTTAGGTCTTTCTCACCACTCTGTTCAACATAGTTCTCGAAACACTGGCCAGAGCAATTAGACAGACGAAAGAAATTAAAGGCATAAAAATAGGAAAAGAAGAACTTAAATTATCACTATTTGCAGATGACATGATTCTATACCTAGCAGACCCAAAAGGGTCTACAAAGAAACTATTAGAGCTAATAAATGAATTCAGCAAAGTGGCAGGATATAAAATCAACATGCATAAATCAAAGGCATTCCTGTATATCAGCAACAAACCCTCTGAAATGGAAATGAGGACAACCACTCCATTCACAATATCCTCAAAAAAAAAAAATACTTGGGAATCAACCTAACAAAAGAGGTGAAAGACTTATACAATGAAAACTACAGAACCCTAAAGAGAGAAGTAGAAGAAGATCTTAGAAGATGGAAAACTATACCCTGTTCATGGATAGGTAGAACTAACATCATCAAAATGGCAATATTACCAAAAGTTCTCTATAGGTTTAATGCAATGCCAATCAAAATCCCAACGGCATTTCTTGTAGAAATAGAGAAAGCAATCATGAAATTCATATGGAAAAATAAAAGACCCAGAATAGCAAAAGCAATTCTAAGAAGGAAGTGTGAATCAGGCGGTATAGTGATACCAGACTTCAAACTATACTACAGAGCAATAGTAACAAAAACAGCATGGTACTGGTACCAAAACAGGCGGGTGGACCAATGGTACAGAATAGAGGACACAGAAACCAATCCACAAAACTACAACTATCTTATATTTGATAAAGGGGCTAAAAGCATGCAATGGAGCAAGGATAGCATCTTCAACAAATGGTGTTAGGAAAACTGGAAATCCATATGCAACAAAATGAAACTGAATCCCTTTCTCTCGCCATGCACAAAAGTTAACTCAAAATGGATCAAGGAGCTTGATATCAAATAAGAGACTCTGTGTCTGATAGAAGAAAAAGTTGGCTCCGATCTACATACTGTGGGGTCAGGCTCCAAATTCCTCAATAGGACACCCATAGCCCAAGAGTTAATAACAAGAATCAACAAATGGGACTTACTCAAACTAAAAAGTTTTTTCTCAGCAAAAGAAACAATAAGAGAGGTAAATAGGGAGCCTACATCATGGGAACAAATCTTTACTCCTCACACTTCAGATAGAGCCCTAATATCCAGAGTATACAAAGAACTCAAAAAATTTTGCATTATTTTAATGATTGCTTGAGAATTTATATTAGCATCTTTTAACTTAATCTCAATCTGCTTTCAGGTGAAATCACTTGACATATAAAAACTTTACAATTTGATTTTTCCTCTCCAAACCTTTGTGCTATTGTTGCCATATATTTTACTTCCACATAATAAACCCACAATGCACTATTTTTGCTTTAAATAGTTATCTCTTTAAGAATATTTAAACGATAAGGAATTTTTACTACTCTTCGTACTTTGTCTAGATGCAGGTTTCCATCTGGTATCATTTTCTTCTGCCTGAAGGACATCCTTTAACATGTTTTGTTGAGAGTTTTGCTGGTAATGAATTCAGTTAGACTTTGACTGCCTTAAAAAAGTCTTTATTTTGCCATTATTTTGGAGGACTTTGCAGTTTTGACTTTATGTCTATGTTTGCATTGTTTCTGAGAAGAAATCTGTTATCATTCTTATATTTCTTGCTCTGTCTATAATGTGTCTTTCCCTTCTGCTGGCTGCCTTTAAGATTATTTATCACTGGTTTTAAGCAATTTGATTATGATATAGCTTGGTGTGTTTTTCTTTCCTCTTTATTCCTCTCTCCCTCCTCCTCCCCTTTTCCCTTCCTTCCTTTCCTTTCTTCTTCTTCTTCTTTTTTTTTTTTTTTTTTTTTTGTGTGTGTTACTGAGAATTGAACCCAAGGACACTCGACCACTGAGCTACATACCCAGACCTTTTAAAAAAATTTTTAATTTTGAGATAGGATCTTGCTAAATTGCCCAGGCTGGCCTCAAACTTGTCATCCTCTTGCCTCAGCCTCCCAAGAAGGGATTATAAGCCTGCACCACCTGCCTGGCTTTTATGTTCCTTTTGTTGGGAATTTACTAAAATTTCTGGATCCATGGGTTTATAAATCATCATCAAATTTTGAAGCTATGCCAGGCAAGCTGGCGCTAACGTTAATCCCAGCAACTTGGAAGGCTGAAGCAGGGGAAATCACACATTCAAGGCCATACTTAGCAACTTAGTGAGACCCTGTCTCAAAATAAAAAATAAAAAGGACTAAGTCAGTTAACCCCTGGTACAAAAAATAAATAAAATTGGAAAAAGAAAATTTAAAAAAAGGAATATATTTGGCCATTATTTCTTCAAATATTTTTCTGTTCCTCCTCACACCTCTTGAAAGAAACTCCACTTACATGGATATTAGACCACTTGAAGTTGTCCCACTGCCCAATATGTTCTGTTTCAGCTTTTTAAGAAAATTATGTTTTATTTTAGGTAGTGTCTGTTGATATATTTTCAAAGTCACTATTTTTATCTTCTTTAAAATAGGATCTGCTTTTTATCCCATCAAATGTATTTTTCAGACATTATAATTTTTATTCCTAGAAATTTGATTTTATTCCTTTTTATTTTTCCCATGTTACCACTTCACATGCTCAATGTTTTTGTTCCTTGAACACGTGAAATGTAGTTTGAACACTTTTACTGTCCTTGTCCAGTAATTATGTCATGTCTGTCCTTTCCAGGTTGGTTTAGGTTTATTTTTTACTTATTTTACTGTATTTTCCTTTGAATTCTTGGTAAATTTTGGTTAGATGTTGGCTGTTGTGAATTCCACCTTGTTGAGCGCAGGATATTTGTGTATTCCTATAAATATTCTTGAATTTTTTTTTTTTTGGAATGAAGTTGAATTACTTGGGAATAGCTTGATCCTTTTGGTATATGCTGTTAAACTTTGTTAGGTGAGACCAGAGCTATGTTTAGTCTAGGTCTAATTCTTCCCCACCACAATGGCATTCTGGGTACTCTAGCCAGTGCCCATGAATTATGAGGTGTTCCACTCAGCTGGTGGGAACACAAACTATTGCTGGTTCCATGTGAGTAAAAGGGATTGTTTTCTCTAATCCTGCATAGTTTTTTTTTTCTTAATTTTACACCTAATCTTCAGTAATTTCCTGGACACATGCATGGGTCAGTATTCAGCTGAAGACTCCAGGGAGACCCTCTCTAGTTCTTTGGTCTTCTCTATGTACCACTCCATTTTCCTTTGCTCTGTGAACTTCAGCTGCTGTGGCCTTCCTGGACTCCCAGCTCTTTCTCTCCAACTCAACAAACCCATTGGTCTCTGCCTGGGCAACCTTCCCTGCACCATGTCCTGGAGACTTTCTCCAGGCAATTAGGCAGAACAACTGTAGATCATCTCATAGGTCATCTCATCTATTGCCAGATATCAATGTCTTGAAAATTATGGATTCATCTAATATGTTCAGTTTTCAAGATGCCTCAGGTGGAAGAGTAAATCAGTCACCCCATAGTGCGCAAATGTACGCATCCTCCCTGACTTTTAATCTGACCTAAAGTAAAAAGACCCCAAGTGTTTGGTGAATTTAACATTACTTATAACTGATTCCTAATTTTTGCCAGCTGCTTTAGATTTATTCTTATAAAATGTTAGTGCTTATGAGTACAAATAAGCTCTCCTAGCGACGGCATGAGGAACATGAGACCCACAGTCCATCCAGTCTGGGGAATAACATCCATTGTTTCATTGTCATCAACAAACATTTATTGCTATCTTTGAAGATCTTAAGGTTGGCCATTAGATCAGTGGACATATAAATAGATATTTCAACATTAGTGATAAGATTGATAATAAAACACAAATTAAGTGCCTTAGAACCATAGAGAAGGGCCCCCAGTTAAGGGGAATGTGGAGAGGTCATGATAGGTGAAGGTGAAGGGGATCTTGTTAGATAAGTGACAGGTGATTAAGAAAATAAGAGGATAAATGTATTCCAAAGCAAGGAGACTTAAAACAGAATGGCACATGGGGTACTGGAAGCATTATATAGGAGGCCACAAATGAGGTTGAGGTACAGGGAGAGTGAGGTTAAGAAGACCCTTGAATGTCACAAAGGACACGAGATGATTCTGAAAGCCAGGAGGGAACCCTGCTGGGCCCTTAACAGGGAGTGACCGGGCTGCAATGCGGAGTATAGACACTAGGGGGCAGAACCCCTCATTCTCAGCAGGAATTAATATTATATGGAAATGGTTTAAGTACCAGGAATTGATAATATGATATTGGGAAGTGCTAGCAGAAATGGAGAGGCAGTGACTGGTTTGAGAAATGTTTAGGACTATCTGTAGAAATTGGTGACCAAGTGAGGTTGAGAACCAGAGGAAATGGCTCCCTGTGTGGAAGGAAGGGAGCATTCTGAATGGAGACAGGGAATCTAAAAGGAGAAAGGGAAGGTCAAGGAAACTAAATACGTTCAGAAGTGGACAGTCAACGGAAATGCTTGGCAGACCCTATAGTGACATAATCAGAGCACATGTATGACGCTCCTGCCTGCCTAGAAGTTGAATGACAAGGCCACATCTTATTGACCTGTATTCTCCAGGCTGGCTACTGGACCTGGACCTCTGGGAGAGGTGGACCCATAGTACGGTGATGGGGAAATCATACTTAGATGAGATCACCCAGAGAGGAGACTGAGAAGAACAGAGATACCAAGGTAAGACATTCACACCTGGGACGAGAGTTTGGGAAAGGAGAGTGCTGGTAGCCTCCCACTGTCAAGTACCTCTTCTAAAGGCCCTATGGATTTGGTCTGATGCAGTCCTGCCATCTTCTCAGGGTTCAGGTAAGCCACTCCCTTGGCTTATTTTCCTGTGTTAAAATGAAGAAGGTTTTCAGTGATGATGGTCCATAAATCATTTTGATCTATCACTCAACTAACTTTGCTTGGAAGAAAAGTGAGCTGTGGGCTGAGGATGCAAGGTCACTGGATTGAACACAGGCAGAAAGCTACCAGAAGGGAGGATGTGTGTGTGTGTGTGTGTGTGTGTGTGTGTGTGTGTTCATTTTTCTCCCTCCCACCTAGGAACTATGAGAAAATGACTGATTTTGAAATTATAATGGCAGTAGGAAAAAAGATTATGTAGTTCAACATTGTGTTTTAGAAACATATCTCCTCTGCCTAAAGTAAGCCAGACCTGGTGCCATACACCTGTAATCCCAGTGACTCAGAAGGCTGAGGCAGGAGGAGCTCAGGCTACAGGCCAGCCTCAGCAATTTAGCGAGGCTCTATCTCAAAACAAAAGATAAAAAGGACTGGGTAAGTAGCTCAGTGATAGAGCACCCTGTGTTCAGTCCCAACCCCCCCCCACACACACACACATACACACACACACACACAGAGTTAAGAACTGTAACGAAATTATTTTCATGAACATGTAACCTACTTTGAGTTTCAAAATTTGAGAAAATGACTTATAGGAGAATGATATTCTAAATAATGAAATATTTTAAATAAAGAATAATGGATGTACATCATACTTTAGGGCTCCCAAGCTAGCCATCTCCTGCCCATGTAGTTACCTACTACCAATGATGATTCATAGAAAATTCAGCAGCATCAGATTGCTCACGGAGCAGACCTTCAGATGATCCTCTGAGTCCTCCTCAGGCTGGATTTAATCAACCGTTCTTACTGGTCTGACTTCTTTTCTAACCAACCTGATTCTTCTGCAACAAAGATTGGATCTTCAGCTTCCGGGACAGGTTTTCCAATTCTCAAGTGTGAATGGATTGCACAGCCAGTGTTTCTCTAGCTTTTTGGGTCCTATGAATCAAAAGTGTAACTGAATACCTGCGCTTCCTGTTCTTTCTCCTGACAGCAGGATGAAGAGTGATGAGCCCTGTGTGATTCACACTGAGTGAGGAGGGGCGGGGCAAGAGGGAGGGAGAGTGGAGTCATGGGAAAAGCCGTGAGACTGAGCTGACTCTAGCGTGCATCCAAGTATATCCAAAGGAGTGTTGTGGTGTGTGGTTAAGGTTGCATGCAAATTAAAATATCCAGGAAAAGCTGGTCATGGTGGTGCACACCTGTAGGCTGAGGCTGGAGGGATCACTGGAATCCAGGATTTTTGAGATAAGCCTGGACAACACAGTAAACCCTGCTCTCATAAATAGATAAATAAATAAAACAAACAGATAAATAAAATATCCAGAGAAAGGTGGATTCCTGCACACCTGCACTCAGCCACTGTCACAGGGGGTAGAGGCTGCTGTGATTATTTTCTGTGTTGGTTTCTGTTCACATGGGCCTCTGATAGCTTGTACAGAGGAGGTAGAAGAATTCTAGAACTGGTAGGCTGTTCTTACAAAACCGGGCTGTTTTCTACCTAATTAGGAAAGGATGAAGGTCTTTGAATTAAATCTCAGTAAGCACTTCCCCAAATCATACCTCACCACCCACACCGGCTCCCCACTGCCTCACTGAACTCTATTTGGAAATACTATATTCAATATGGTCCTCAAAAAATAAGATCTTGTTAAGGACTTGGTTGACAGTCTCCGGTGCTTGGGAGCTGGGGCCTAGTGGGAAGGAGGTAGGTGACTGGGGGCATGTCCTTGAAGGGAATTTTGGGACCCTGCCCCTCCCCTTTGCTCTTGACTTCTGTGAAATGAAGAGGCCTCTTCTGACTCGTGTTCCCGCTATGATATACTGCCTTACCCCCAGGACCACAGCAATGGAGCCAAACAACCACGGTCTGAAACCTCTGAAACTGTGACCCCGAATAAACATTTTCTTTATTAAGATGATTATCTCAGGTAGTTTGTCACAGCAACAGAAAGATAACGCACCAACTATTGTTTAGTAAATATCCATGAAGTCAGAAAAAGGCATGTTATAAAAATACCTCTAAAAGATGGGTGTGGTGGTACAAGTAATTCCAGTGGCTTGAGAGGCTGAGGCAGGAGGATTGTGAGTTCAAAAGCCAGCCTCAGCAACTTAGCAAGGTCCTGAGCAACGTGGCAAGACCCTGTCTCATATATATGAGATAAAAAACAAGGGTTGGAGACTTAGCTCAGTGGTGAAGCACCCCGAGTTTAATCTTCAGTACCAAAAAATAAAGTACCCTTAGAAGATCCTCATCTACTCTTCCTAGCCTAAACTGAGGAGAGCACAATGCTATTACCCAGTTTTTTCCACACTTGCCCGATCCAAGAATCACCTATGTTTGTTATTGTTAAAATATAGAGTCTCAGGCTCTTCCCTGAGAGATTGAGATTCAGAAATCCATGGGAAGAGGGGTGGAGGGAGTTGGTGAGATGGAATCTATACCTCTAACAAATGACTTCTTTGTTGTTGTTGTTAAAATGCTTTTAACGATCAACTGCTGGCATGGTGGTGCACACCTATAATCCCATAACTTGGGAGGCTGAAGAAGGAGGGACAGAAGTATAAGATCAGCTTCCACAATTTAGCAAGACCCTGTCTCAAAAAATAAAAAGGACTGGGAATGTAGCTCAGTGGTAAAACATCCCTGGGTTCAATCTCAGCATCAAAGAATGAAAGAAAAGACAGGACAAGTTTGGGGAATACCAACATAACCCTATAACCCATGGTAGACTTCCAATAAGAGGAGCTGCTGGACAGTTACAGAGTTGGAGACAAGAAGTTTCAGAGCTTTTGTCTTGGATGTTAACACTAGTGGGTCATGAATGTGTTTCCCATTCCATAACCAGTAAGTTACTGCAGGTGACCAGTAACAGAACAAAAAAAAAATTTTTTTTTGCAAGAGTTAGCAAACCAGAAAGTGTTGAGTCCAAGGTGTTACTCTAACATGGTGTGCATGTGTTTGTGGACTTTGGCAAAAAAAAAAAAAATATATATATATATATATAGATAGATAGATAGATAGATAGATAGATATAGATATATAGATAGATAGATACATTTTTTTTACTTGCCAGTGTTCTCAAGTGTAAAACTAGGACAAAAATAATGAATTCCTGGACCTTCCCTGAGGATTAAAAGAGAGAACATTGTAAGCCCTTAACACAGTGCCTGGCACATAAGCACTCAATAAGGGTGGTTTACTATTACTATGTTACAGGCTAGGATTTAAATCTTTATGATTATAAAATATGACTTAAAGTTAGCATCAAAAAAAATTTTGGGGGGGTGGGTAGGGGGACTGAACCCAGGGGCACTTAACCACTGAGCCACATCTTTAGCCCCATTTTTATTTTGAGACAGGCCCTCACTAAGTTGCTGAGGCTGGCTTTGAACTTGCCTGAACTTCTGTGATCACAGGCATGTACCACCATCCCCTGCCAAATTTATTTTCCTTTCTTTTTTTTTTTCCTTAAATAAAGGTTATATCCTTAAGCAAGTGAGTTCTTTTGCTATTACCATGCAATTCCACCCAAGTGGGATTCATCTAGACTGTCTAAAATTGTTTTATTATTTCATAACTCTGAGTTACAAACTGCTAGTCTGCAGATGTCTTGCTTGCTCTACGCATTTTTTAAAAAGCATTCCTATATTTACATACCTAGATATTTCACACAAAAATCTGGATTTCCAGGTTTTGAAGGAAAATGCGTTTCAGTGCACAGAACCCTATTTTCTTACGACTATGGTCTACTAGAGTTGGGGAGGGCAGCCTCTTTGAGTCGGGGGGGGGCATAAGCTGTAGTTTTCTGCCTTCTGCTAATTTACGTGACTTTCTGGCTGCTGTATGTGTCTGAGCTTGTGGTCTGGACAGCCAAGCTGATGGCTTATTTTCTCATACATTTTAACAGTCATCAGCTCCTAGCCTCTCTGTAGGTCATGAACAGAGGAGATAGCCCCATAACTGCCGCTGTCACCAACACACTGTTCTCAGCCAATCAAGCCTGCAGATTCCCTAGATGGCTATCCACAGAGCTACCTGCTGGGATGCCCTCACACCTGTCAGTCAAGATCAGCTCCCGCTCCCCAGCTCCAGTGGATTCCACCTTCCTTTTCTAGTCCATCTTTCCCTGGGTCCCAGGGAAATCCAGTTGCATCCCATAGCATGACCGGATCCTGCCTTTTTCCCAGCCCAAAGCCCCTGCCCTCCTCTATTGTCCCTTTCTTGCATGTGGCACCTCCTCAAGGATGATTTTTCAAATTTCCCAACTAGATGTGATCCTTTATCATTTGGCATAATCCTTGATTTGTAAAGACGAAGAGACATGTCCCAACAGCCTTTGGACTATAGTCAGGTACATACATTCCTTAATTCTGCCTCTAGATGTACAATCTATGACAGAAACCATGACATGATCATAGTACCACCCAAAGTGAGTGCCTGATATATTGTAAGGGATGCTCAAAATACTTAAGCATAGGAATACGTTTCTATTTCATGGAGAAAATGCAATTAATAATCTACCTATTCTTCCTAAAACAACATGAAAACTTACTTTTGAAAAAATACTATAGTTTTTGGGTCTTCCTTAAAAAAAAAAAAAGCTTAACTAAACATTATTAGCCTTTACATCATTTACTTGATTTCTCAAAGTTTTAGTTACTTTAGCAAAGAAGTATGGGTAATATGGCCTCTGATGTGGTCACAAAGATTAAATAAGTTAATGTAGTTAAAGTGCTTAGTACAAGGCCTAACATAGCAAATGCTTAATAGATGGCTATTGCTACACTATATGGAAATTCATCTAATATTTAGAAACCAGTTTAAAGGTGGCTTGCTCTATTATATTTTTCTGAAGTACTTTTTAGAGGGATGGG
This sequence comes from Spermophilus citellus, assembly GCF_964194105.1. Lineage (NCBI taxonomy): Eukaryota > Metazoa > Chordata > Mammalia > Rodentia > Sciuridae > Spermophilus > Spermophilus citellus. The sequence continues at coordinate 85,959,924 of NC_138198.1, forward strand.
TGTGGTGGTACACAATCACAGCAATTTGTGAGGTTGAGGCAGGAGGATCACAAGTTCAAGGCCAGCCTGAGAAACTTAGTAAGACCCTGTCTCAATATAAGTCTTTTTTAGAAATTAACAGTCTCAGGATTGGTGGTTTATTTGCCCTAAACAAATATATTTGGCCAAAAAGCTGGGTGTGGTGGCGCACACCTGTAATCCTAGTGGAGGCTGAGGCAAGAGGATTGGTACATACCTGTAATCACAGCAATCCAGGAGGCTAAGGCAGGAGGATTGTGAGTTCAAAGCCAGCCTCAGCAACTTAGGGAGACACTAAGCAATTCAGTGAGGCCTAGTCTCTAAATAAAGCACCAAAAAGGGCCTGGGATGTGGCTCAGTGGTTAAGTGTCCTGGATTCAATCCCTAGTACAAAACAAAACAAAAACAAAACAAATAACAAAAATAACCAAAACCACCTGTGATTACAGGTATGTACTTTTTCCTGAAGTACTTTGTTTTCTGGAAATCTCTACGCTCCAAGACCTAAAAATTGTGAAAATTACAAATAAGATGTTTGCTCCATTGCATTGGATCAGAGTTTATGTACAAAAAAAATGTCCGCGTGGGTTGTAATTGTATAAATGGGCTTAAAAACACAGTGGCTGCTCACAGCTAAAGCACACAGTTCTGTGGAGGACACGTGTTTAGTTGGGACAATGCCAGCTGCATGCAGGGAGAGCTGGGTAAATGTTAATTGATGACTGCAACCAGGAGGGTCCCGAAGTGGGGCCCTGGCTTTATTGATTTTGTGATATTTTCCCTAATGAGAATGGATTGCTAATAAAATCATAGGGAAAGTTCAGGCTTTCAGTAGGATGTGGATGAAAGAGCAGCTGGTAGAGCAGCCCTGGCCCTTCCCATCTGAGACAGTGGTGTATTAGTCTCAAATAATGGGAAATTACAGAAGGATGTGGCATCCTGGCTGGCAGTCATTAAAGAAATTCAGTGTTTGGGCCGCCTCTGTGTTCCGGGGAGTGATAGGAGCCATTAACAGCTTACTCTTAGTTTCAGAAGCCAGAGATATTTTCATTACTGGTGTCCTCAGGCAGAGACTTTTTAATTTAAAAAAAGAAAGTAAGTTCAGGATGGAAATAGCCCATCACCACAGGAGCATCTCTGCAGCAGAAACACATTATAGTTTACCTGTCAATCTTAGCAGCATGCCAGGTTATTTTAAGTGTCTGGAATGAGGAAGAGGAAGTAAGGAGAATGGTGGAGGGAGGGCTAATAGAGGAACCAGAGTCACTAATACCTTGGAAAAACCAAGGACTTAATTCCAAAGTGATATTGAAAGCTCGGGTTTCTTACCTCTCGGGCTGATAATAAAATGATTACTCTGACCTTGAGGTTTTTCTCTACTTCTTCCAAAGCCACAATGTCCTAGTTTGATCATTTTTTAAGACGGTGTTACTAGATCCAAGTTGGCCATCAATTCTTTGTTACTGTCCTAGCAGGAGGTGGGTGTTATTTTGCATCTCCTGGAGTCTGGGCTGGCTGGGTGTCTGTTCAGCCAGTGGAACGCAGGCCCAGGCCCAGCCTTCAAGAGGACTGTGGCTTCTCTGTTCCTCCATCTTGGAACACTGTTATGCTTGGGTCACTCCTTCTTGCTGGGAAGGGCCCAAGCTGCACAGAGGCCAACAATCAGTATGATTGGCAGCCATCTGGGTGAACCAACCTAGACACCTTGGCCCAATCACACCCCCCAGATGACATCACACCTTCCCCATGACATCACATGGAGCGGAAGCAATCCAGCCAAGGCCATTTAGCACACAAGAATCATAGAATCACGAGAGAGGTTAAAAATGTTATAAGCCACTAAATTTTGGTGTGGTTTGCTCTGTATCTATAGTCATAGATGACCCAAACAGGTAAAACTGAAAATCTCACCTGGCTCAGTAGTAAAGCACACCCACCCTTGGCTTGAGTGAGAGGCTGGGTTCAATCCCCAGCACAAGAAAACAAAAAAAACAAAACAAAACAAAAAAGATGAGGAAGTTTTATCTTGCTCATCAAGGCAGAATAACAAAGCATAGGAAACAACAGTTGCTAAGTTGGAAGAGAAAGGTCTAGAACAGTTGATCATAGCCCTTTGATGGGTTTTGACTGCAAAGCCAGCCCCACCAGAAAGGCCTCTCTTCCGATGCTCAACACAGAGAAAAGGAAAAATTTCATTTGAATGCAGCCTCACCCCAACACGTGTGTTTCACACAGACCTTATTTTTTAAACAGAGTTTATTGTATTTAATACATTATAAAATTTGAAAAATTGTAGGAAAGCAGCGGACTCAAACTGGAGCATCTCTAACAAGTAAGAATTCTGGCCCCTTTGCAAAACTGATCAGTTTAAAAACAAAGTAAAGTTCACATCTGTGAGGCGGACAAAAAGTGTCACTCCTGTACAAACTACATTTAAAATGTCATGTCTACGTCCAATGCAATGTGCTCATGACAGTTCCTCTGAAATCCTGCCTGGTCCCGGCCTAAAGAGACATGAAACCTCCTTACGAAAAGAAACTCCATTCAAGGTGGGGTTTTTTTTTTTTTTTGTCGGTTTTTGTTTTTTTAAAAAAGGAAAAAGAAAGACAAAGGAAAAAGAAACAATGGATGGCTATTGGCAATGGAAACTGTAAGGAGACTGTGTCCTCCGCTCATGGCTTGTTTATTGGTCAGAGGCCTCGAGAGGCCCAGGACACTTCACGGCCATCAGCACCGACTGTAGCTATCACCTTTTAAAAAATGTTTTTCTCTCTTTTTTGCATTTCCTACCTTTTGACATATATATATATTTATATATTTTTTACACCTTGAGGATATCACTATTCCAATTGTTCCCATATGAATACAGGTGTGATCTCTATTGGATATAAATGTGTCTTTTATTCAATTTTAGGTCCAGAACTTGGTTTGCTGTCCCAACTGCACATAATGTCCCTTTTCTGATTGCGTTATTTGTTGTGTATGTTTTCCTTTTTTTTTTTTTTTTTTTTTGCATAAGAAATATGTCTGTTTAGTCCAGAGGCTCTTGCTTTATCCGGATGACAGAGGGTACTCGGGGCGTCCGCCTTAGTTCCCGCCGAAGGACATATTCGCTGAACTGAGATGAGTCCACTCCTCCCCCGCAGGAACCTACAATTTCAAATCCTCTTTGCTGCAACCTCTCGAGGACCTGCAAAGGGACAAGCATCTCATTAGGGGTGAGGTAAGTTCTTTGAAGACATAAACACACCAAAGGATGGTTCCAAAGTTGGAGGTCACGTGCAGGTCTAGGCCACCTTAGCCCACCCTTATTCCTTTGGCATTTCTACGCTCAAAGGAAGATCCTGGATTAATGGGCAAGGAGGGAGGGAGCAAAAATTCTAATACCTAAAACATGCATGCTTGCTTTTCACATACCAATTACAAATAGTTGGTGCTAAGAGCTCCATTTTACAGATTAGAAAAATGAGACTCATGAGTAGTAAGGAAGTAATGGAACTGGGTTTCCAAGTCCAGTATGTTTGGCCTCAAATCCCATTGTTTTTTTTGTTTGTTTTGTTTTGTTTTGAATATGCAATGCTGCCTTCTTTGTTAAAAAAAAAAGTTCACATTTCAAAATTATATTCTATGAGGTGATAAAGAATACTACTACTATTTTTCCTCTTACTACTACTTGGACAATATTGATGTTGATCAATATCAACCCCTACCCCACCCCACCAACAATAGAGCTGCTGTCTACATTGTTCTCTGTTCGTGGTATTTAAAATAGGTATATTGCTTTGCATGCATTTCAGGAGAGAAGAAAAATTGCACCGATTATGTAGTAGGAAATATATCCATTAGACATTCTAAAATTCTCACATAAGTCAGATGATCTAATCTTTAATTTTGTAATCAAATACCTAGTGCCAGAAAGATCCCTGCATTTGTCACTACATGTCTGATACTCTTAATTGCAGGAAACAGTACTTGCAACTCTAGATAGGCAGAAGCACAGGAAACTCACCTAAAGCATTCTGTTTCTTTAGGAATCTAACTAATGTTAGGCTTGTAAATGTTCCCTGCCAGGGTTCTGCCTATAATTAAATTGCTCTACATCACTCTATAGACAAGAGGACACCAAAATAATTTTTTAAAAATACCTTGCTTTACTTGTTTTTGGAATGAAGTGAAGTGTTATTAAATAACTCTCAAAATATAGTCAATGATAAAGTGACCCCTTCCTACTTTTTTTTTTTAAAGAGAGAGTGAGAGAGGAGAGAGAGAGAAAGAGAGAGAGAAATTTTTAATATTTATTTTTTAGTTATTGGCAGACACAACATCTTTGTTTGTATGTGGTGCTGAGGATTGAACCGGGGCCCGCACGCACGCCAGGGGAGCGCGCTACCGCTTGAGCCACATCCCCAGCCCCCTTCCTACTTTTTAAAAAATATTATTTATTTGGTTTCCTCCCTCGATATGGAACGTAACCTGCTACCTTGAAAACAGCTGACTAGATGAGATTGGAGAGCAGGAGAGTATGTTTTCTAAAAATTAAAACCTCAAATTCTGGCAAATTAGGAAAACTCCCAAGTCCTTCTAAATATCTAAATAAATATTCTATGTGCAGGGATCTATTCTGGTTTGTTTGTTTGCTTGGTACCAGGGATTGAACCCAAGGGCACTTAACCACTAAGCCATATCCCCAGGCTTTTTAAAGTTTTTAATTTTGAGACAGGGTCTTGATAAGTTGCTTAGGACCTTGATAAGTTGCTGAAGCTGGCTTTGAACTTGCAATCCTCCTGCTTCAGCTTCCCGAGTCTCTGGGATTACAAGTGTGGGCAACCATGAGGCCAGGGCTCCATAGGTAAATTCAAAATGCACATAAGTGCCAGCCAGCCTACGGGCAGCATGAAGAATATAATTCAAGTTCAAAATCAAGATATGCATTGGGAACAGGTGAATAAAAAGGTGTAAAAGTGTCTACTCCAAGGAATTCTCCAGCAGAAGCATAAGTATAGCCTGCCAGCAAGAGATGCTCCTGCTTTTTCTGGAAGGATTCTTTGCCATTATTTGGAGAAGAAATTTAAAGATGAAGAAATTGTAAACAATAATGCATATAATTTCTGAGACCTGTTTTTCTCTCAGTGTTGTTATAGTCACTAAATTGCTAATATAAAGAAATCCCTAGTATTTTTCTCCCCAGGGGTTCTAATACACATAATATGATAACTATCCCATATGATCCAATTTTACCTTGAATGTGGCCAAGTACTCATTTCAATATAATGCAAATAGCTTTTGATGCTATTAGTTTTTAAATACCAACTCATCAGCAAAATTGCTTAGATTTAGCTACCATTCGAGAATGTTAAATAACTCAGTGGCATTTGAGGCATCAGACACCTTATCCCAAAGTCTCTGAGTACCGGCAGGCAGACATCTGTTTCTTGGTGGTTGAAGCAGGAAGCAAGAGTGGGTCATGGCCCTGTTGTAGGATGATGTTAACGCAGATGAACATTTTCACATCTGATCTGGGAAATGCGTCAAGCACATGAACTGATGAAAAGGTTCAAGGCCAAGGAGTGGGGACTACGGACTTGCTGTCCTGGTTTTGAGTGGTTCTGGTCCTCCTAGGGCTCTGGTGGAGAACCTGGGCCTGGGCGGGGTGCATGGGAAGGGGAAGGCTTTGTGGGCTTTACAGGCATTTAGAAGCCACAGAGGCTGTTCAGCCAGGGCAATGCAGCCAAACACCTCCAGGGGGCGCCATCCACACAGGGGAGAATGTGAATGTCTCCTGCTGGAGCTGTGATGAGAGTATGTGCTTTCCACTAGCATGCTTGTGGGTCATTTTCTGCCAGCGCTTTCTTCTGTTCTGCTCTCAGACATCTGCTCATACATTTTAAAAATTATAAATAGTTGTGGAACAATCCTCCAGAGGCAGCCTGCTCTACTGAGTGTTTCTAGTCTGAGCTCGGGAGAAGTTTTGTTAGCTAGATATTGAATGAAGTCATGGGCCCGCTGCAAATTTAGAGAGGGGGAGAAAGCCAAACCCTCACTCCAAGGACCTCAAATAGTTTCGTGTCACACTGATCTGCAGTCAAGAAACAAACATGTCTGTTTTCTTGCAGCAAGACGGGGGGATTAGCAGGCTTACTTGTTAGGGTTGTTGATAAGAAGACAAGGCACACTCTGGACATTGCCCAGGAGGGCAGCATCAGATCTCAGCACATGTTAGTATGACGATGACAGCACCTATCAGCGCCTAAGGCTGGGGCCCCTCACATGGTATAAACCAGAGTTCTGAATCCCAGCCCAGGTCTCCTTCTCCATCTCAGAAAATGGCAATTCCACTCATCAGTTCCTCTGTCAAGAAGCTTGGGCATCCGGGGCTCTGCCTTGCCACCCACAGTCCTGGTCAGAAACCCTTGCTAGCTCTCCATTCAAAATACTCAGAGTCAAATACTTCTCAATGACTTCTTGGCACACTGCTTTCTAACTGGTCTCCTTGCCTCTATTCTTTTCCACTTGCTGAAGGAATATTTGTTTTAAAATACAAACTACATCAGGTCACTCTTTTGTTCAAAAATCCTCCAATGGCTTTCCATTGGACTCACATCTGTGAATGACCCAAACCAAAAGAAACCAAAGGAAAAAAAATCTAGAGTGCTCACTGCTTTCTCTGGGGCTGTCTGCAAGTTTCCCCAGTCACTGCTGGCCTTGTGTCCCAGCATTCACCCATTCTCCCTGATTCACTTTCTTCAAGCCACACTAGTGGCTTTCCTGATATTCTTCAATATGCCAAGCACGTTCCCACTTTGGGGTCTTCAGAATTGCTGATCCCTCTCCCTGGAACATTTTACCTGAGATACCCTGTTAACTGCTACTTGGACAATATTGATGTTGATCAATGTCTACCCCCACCACACCCCACCAATATAGAGCTGCTGTCTATCTTGTTCTCTTCTCTATCTTCAGTGCTTATACCAGCACCTGGCACACAGTGGGTGCTCAATGAAGATGTGTGACTGACTGACTGAATGCTAAAGAGGGAAGAATTATCACCCTCCCACATGAGTGTCTTGGTTCATGGGAAGAAAGATGCTAGCAAGGTGAAGTCAAGCAACAGCACTAAAAGTGTCATCTGATGGCACACAGCAGGTGTTGCTGTACCTGGACTGAGTTGAGGTGACAGTAGCCATTTAGTGGAAACCTGATGACATGTGTCGAGTCGTGATTCCAGCCCGCGTTGACGGAGTTACACATCACGTCGCCAATCTCAGGGAACACTTCTTCTATCAAGGACTTGTCACCGCTGAGTGTGATCCTTTCCCCGAGGTCTGGGGCCACACGCACCACGAGGCACTCGCAGGGCCGTGAAAAGCGACCCGTTTCTCTGTCCTGCTTCCATCTTTCCATCTCCAACAACATTGGCTGAAGTTGAAAATATTTGGCCTCTTCATATAACAAAGTATAGTCCTGGGGTGGGGAATAAAAAGGCATTTCACAGTGCAAGATACAAACATAAAGTACCAGAAACATCCACATTTAACAGCTGATACTTTTTCACCTCTGTCGTTATTTCAATAGTCAAATCTAGGTGTACATTTTTCACATATAACATATTTATAAAGATTCGATTTGCATTTATTTGCTCAGTGAAGACAAGAGGAGCTATGGGGAGTAGGGCCTGGCAGGCTCCTTAGTACTTCACAGGAATTAAGTCCGAAGTCCTCAGACTGGCCCAGTCAATAGGAAACCATTATCATTCCCATTTTGCAGGCGAAAAACTGAAATGTGAAAGGATTCACCCCAAACTTTTCTCTTTTAGTAGAAAAATGCCTCTGGGCACTTCAAGTTTGATTTGGTGAGAATCCCCGTTTCCTCTTGGATAGAACTCATACCCTAAGGTTGGGCACAGCTGTGCAAATGTGCATGTCACCAAAGCCCACACTTCTTGTCACCTTCAGTGGCAGCTTCAGAACCCACCATGGGAGGGCATGGGGCCGGGGCATGGAGGGAGCGGGCCTGGAGACAGCTGTGGAGGGGCTCCCGGGAGCAAGCATGCAGTGTTTGCCTAAACCTGTGCTGATCTGTGATGGTTTAGGGGAGGCAGCTGGAGATGCGAAGGCCATCGTTGCCCTGCCTGCAAGCCCTCTGTCGGTGCTGCCATGGAAAGCCAGCAATGAAAACATTAAACCCTGACACCTGCAAGTTACAGGTGCAAAAAGGGAACTTGTCCATTTCTGAGAGCACAGTCACCCAGTTTTTGGATAGGGCTTCTTTTCCTCTAGCATTAAAAAAAAAGATGATTGAACTAAAGCCAGAAATCCAATAGGCATTAAAATACACAAGCCACTGAAGGAGAAGATCAGAAGACAAAACAGAACGGGGGTGGGAGGCAGCAACTTAGGGACAATGTTAACAAGCTGGTCAATATTATGTCTAAACGTAGCTATGGTCACAATCATTTCTGGGTGTTTGATAAGTGGATACTTGTCTAGACATGTTGACTGAGAATGTTTTAATCAAGTGACACAGGTATCTCTGCTTTCCTTGCATGGGCCGGAGCTGGCGGGCAGTGCCTGGGGCCTGCATGAGAGTCAGTGCTGTAAACCTGTGGCCTGATGCCTCCAAGAGCATGGCGTGGGCCACCTGGAGCTGAGGATGGCCACAGGGGAACTATTTTCATGTTGTACTTTGTTCTTTCTTTTGCAAATCAAGCAGTTGCAGCAGCAGCAGCAGCAGCAGCAGCAGCAGCAGCAGCAGCAGCAGCAGCAGCTTTATTCAGGATTTCCAGAGAAGACCTTGTGGAGAGACAAGGTACCTTGCCTCTAGCTGGGGATCCACGTTCCAGACTGAGAAACTAGAGCCAGGTGGAAGATGCTTTCATGGATACTCAGCAGAATCAGCTGTGTTCTTATTCTGTCCTCTTAGCAGCCCGGGCATGCAGGAGTGTTGGTTCCCCACAGGAGAAGAAGCCATTGCTCTTGAAGTCTTCCCTGTACATGCTCCTACCTGCCTAGCCTCCTGACCTGTAAGGAGATACTGTTTGGATTTAAGGAGTTGAGGATTAAGCTGAGGTGTGGCCACTCTCAAGCCAGGGCAGAACTGGGGCCCCCAGCCCAGCCTTCTAGGGAGGAGTTGGGAGATGCCACAGGTTCCCCTGGCCTACCTGGCTCCCCACTCCCAGGCTGTGCCATCTATGAATCACACCAACCGTGAGATACTGACCTAAATACTTACTTATCAAGATGACAGCGTCCAAAGAGATGGAAAGCCAGCAGTGGGACTTACACAAGCAATAGAAATGAGAACTTCTGTGGCAGCTTTTAATTTTTCTGAGATTTCATTACAAATTTTAGCAGAAGGAAGGATCTGAGACTCCTGTGAAAAATATGCCTGATCTTTCTAGAGCTACCTTAAAGGTGCTGAGAGCAGTCCTCTTGACCAGCCTTGATCTTCTGGAAGAACCTTCAACATCACTGGACATTGATTGCTCAGCAGTGCTTCCAGGGACAGGAGACTCACTACCTAGTGAGGTGTGGCATTGCTGCAGATGTCTTCCTTAGGAAGATCTAAATCTTACAGTAGCACCAGCATATTTGTTCTAGAGTTATGGTGATTCTGATCTTTCACTGACCTGCCAACTCTTAGAAAATTCGGAGATGACTGTTTGGTCTTCATATTCTTCAGGCGGAACATACTTGATCTTTTCAGCTCTGCCTCATTTGTTAGGAATCTGAGGTGCTCAACATCCAGCGTGTCCTTGATTTGTCAGCATGCTCGGTAATATCCTAACCAGAACAGAGCCTGCCATTTCAGCTGTGCTCCAGTGAGTGCAGCTCATAGCACCGGCCTGGATTGATGCTTTAACACTGTTATTATCAATGCTGCCCTTGTTGGTTTCTTATCACAACTGGGAAAACCATAACCAACTGAATGGCTTAAAACTACATAAACCCTGCTGGGTGCAGTGCTGCTCTCCTGTTATCCCAGCAGCTCGGGAGGCTGAGAAAGGAGGATCCTGTGTTCGAAGCCAGCCCCAGCAACTTAGAGGGTCCCTATCTCTAAATAAAATATTTTAAAAAGGCTGGGGATGTGGCGCAGGGATTAAGCACCCCTGGGTTCAATTCCTGGCAGAAAAAACAAACCAAACAACAACAACCACACACACACACACACACACACACACACACACGCAACTATACACATCTATTCTCATAGCTCTGGTCAGAGAAGAAAGTCAGAAGTAAAGCTGTTTCCATTGGAGGCTCCACGGCAGAATCCACTTCCTTGACTTTTCCAGCTTCCAGAGGCTGCCCACTGTCCCTGACCTGTGGCCCTGCTCTGACCCTCCTACCTCCCTCTTGACTTAGAAGAGGCATTGAGCACCCTTGGGGAATCCTGGATAATCTCCCCAACTCAAGATCCTTAGCTAATCACATGTGAAAATTCCATATTGCCATGTAAGGTAATGGATTTGTAGCTCCCAGGAGTTAGGATGGTACCCCTTGCGGGGGCCATTATTCTGCCTACCACATAGTATAAGGCCAATTCAGCTTTCTCATCATCTCATTACTCTGTAGTTCACGTTTTGCTTTCAGTGAAATCCCTAAACCTTTTTCACAAGAGCTTCTGTGAGTTAGCTCTTTCTCATTCAGTGTTTGTTAAAATTTTATTTATTTCTTATTTATTTATTTTTTTTATTTTCTGGTCCTGGAGATTGAATCCAGAAGACACTTTACCTCTGAGTCACATCCTCAGCCCTTTTTAGTTTTCACTTTGAGATAGGGTCTCACTAAGTTGCCTGGGATAGCCTCCAACTTGTGAACCTCCTGCTTCGGACTCCTGAGTTTTGGGGATTACAGGCATGGGCCACCATGCCTGGCCTTGTGAAAGTGTTTGAATCCTTCATTATCTGTCACTCTTTAACTTTCACACTGTAGATTTGGAATGTATTCTGTTTGAGAAACCCTAGATTCGCTCATCCAGCATCCTAAGTCTCCCTCTCACCTGTGTCATTTATTCTGCTTCTGTGTAAATCATTTCTCAAAGGACTGAGAAGATGGGACTATGTATGGCCCTTTGTTCAGGGTGATGCTCAAGTAATAAGAAATTAAGACTCTGGATTTCGGCTTTTCAAGCAGTTATAAAACCTGTAATTCTAAGATGATCCAGCCCATAATCATGGCATTTGTTGAAATATTGTATGTCTGGGTGGACTCTGAGGGGACATGGAGTTCTGAAAGGGGCCCAAGTCTCCATACTGCCCAGGGATTCTCCTTGACTGTCTAGGGCTCGAGTCCTCTTATCTGCAAAATGAGGGAAACAAATTATATTAAAAGTGCTTCTGGCCCTAATATTCTGCGTGTCTATGTCCATAACAAAGCCCTGATCTACCAACTTGTCTAGGATAACCCGAAGGTGAGGGTGTGGTAGATGTGTGCTTAGCATGCTGGGGGCTGGGTTGGATTCCCAGCCCTCAAAAAATAAAATAAAATAAAATGTAATGAGGCTAAGAGGACTTGGGTTAGAAGTCCCTAGGCTGACTCAGAATCCTCACCATTTCCTTACCTCTAAATTCATAAACCACATGTTTAACAAACTGTTCTGAAGTCTTGCTTTCAGAAAATTAGAAAATTAATGGCCCTTTTGAGACATTTGGTCCTGCTCAGTGATTTCTGAAGGATTTGTGGTTATAATAGCGAAGGCTTAGAAGGGCCCTCCATGGTCAACCTGATCCCTGGACAACATCTTGGGGCCTTGCCTTGAACTGCTGCAAGCTGTCAGGAGTTCTTTGGCTCTCCTTGACTTCTCTGACTCCGTGGTTTTCCTTTATTGTGCTGCTCTGTCTGCTTTCCAGGGAAGAGCTTCTGCCTATGCTGGGGGTGGGGGTGATGTGGGAGAACAGCTGAGCACCCATGGAAGGCTCCCCAGGTCGAGGAGCCTCTAACCGTAGCCAACTGGATTGCTAAAAAGGTCCCTTTTATTGTGCTACCGTTTTCTGCAGAGTTAAACTCAGGGACATTTCCATTTTTGGCTCATCAGAAAACTCCCTGCAGAGAGCAGTCAATCTCATCGCTGCTTCCTTTAGAAACTTGGGCCTCCTCTCCTCCCTTAAGCAGCCTCATTTAATTTCATTACCTAAATCCCACTTTCAGAGGCTAGCATGGTGCCTTCTCTGGTACTGGGTTCATCCCTTTCTGGTCTCTCAGTCTTTCTGCATGTTTCGGTTCTGATCTGACAGTGTCTTTCCTTTGGCTTTTATAAAACTCTAAATAACTTTAGTCTCTTCTTCGCAAGGCACTTGGAAATAGTGTAGGGGCGGCAGCTGCTTCAGCACCAGCGATTCTCCTTAAGGAAATGAATCCAGACCATCCACTTTTCAGCCCTTCTGAGCGAGATTTCAGCAAAGGAACCCAAGACTGTGGTGCAGCACAGCAGGGAAGGCTCTCGGGCCCCTTGTATCATTTCTGATTAAGAAAGCATCATTCATGTTACTTGCTTAGCCCCATATTCAGTTAAAGGGAAACCAGTTATGCATAGATCTATTGTGGTGCTTAAGTGATTTTAAAATCCTAGAAAACATATATGTATATATGTGTGTGTGTGTGTGTGTGTGTGTGTGTGTGTGTGTATAAATATATAAATATAAATATATATATATTTAGATTTGCAATGATTCTTCAAGGCACAAAGATCAAGATCTCATTTTACAGGTGAATTTCCCTGAAACCTTATACAGGTACATGGAATAACAAGGTAAATATGGGTAGACTCCAGAATTTGAATAGGCCATACTTATAACTTATTTTTTTTATTATTTTTTTATTAGTTGTTCACAACATTACAAAGCTCTTGACATATCATATTTCATACATTAGATTGAAGTGGGTTATGAACCCCCAATTTTACCCCAAATGCAGATTGCAGAATCACGTCGGTTACACATCCACAATTTTACATAATGCCCTATTAGTAATTGTTGTATTCTGCTACCTTTCCTATCCCCTACTATCCCCCCTCCCCTCCCCTCCCATCTTCTCTCTCTACCCCATCTACTGTAATTCATTTCTCTCCTTGTTTATTTTCCCATTCCCCTCACAACCTCTTATATGTAATTTTGTATAGCAATGAGGGTCTCCCTTCATTTCCATGCAATTTCCCTGTTCTCTCCCTTTCCCTCCCATCTCATGTCTCTGTTTAATGTTAATCTTTTCTTCCTGCTCTTCCTCCCTGCTCTGTTCATAGTTCCTCTCATTATATCAAAGAAGACATTTGGTATTTGTTTTTTAGGGATTGGCTAGCTTCACTAAGCATAATCTGCTCTAGTGCCATCCATTTCCCTGCAAATTCTATGATTTTGTCATTTTTTATTGCTGCATAGTAGTCCATTGTGTATAGATGCCACATTTTTTTTTTATCCATTCATCTATTGAAGGGCATCTGGGTTGGTTCCACAGTCTAGCTATTGTGAATTGTGCTGCTACGAACATCGATGTGTCAGTATCCCTGTAGCATGCTCTTTTAAGGTCTTCAGGGAATAGTCCGAGAAGGGCAATAGCAGGGTCAAATGGTGGTTCCATTCCCATCTTTTCCAGGAATCTCCAAACTGCTTTCCAAATTGGCCGCACCAATTTGCAGTCCCACCAGCAATGTACAAGAGTACCCTTTTCTCCACATCCTCGCCAGCACTTGTTGTTGTTTGACTTCATAGTGGCTGCCAATCTTACTGGAGTGAAATGGTATCTTAGGGTGGTTTTGATTTGCATTTCTCTGACTGCTAGAGATGGTGAGCATTTTTTCATGTACTTGTTGATTGATTGTATATCCTCCTCTGAGAAGTGTCTGTTCAGGTCCTTGGCCCATTTGTTGATTGGGTTATTTGTTATCTTATTGTCTAATTTTTTGAGTTCTTTGTATACTCTGGATATTAGGGCTCTATCTGAAGTGTGAGGAGTAAAAATTTGTTCCCAGGATGTAGGTTCCCTATTTACCTCTCTTATTGTTTCTCTTGCTGAGAAAAAACTTTTTAGTTTAAGTAAGTCCCATTTGTTGATTCTTGTTATTAACTCTTGTGCTATGGGTGTCCTATTAAGGAATTTGGAGCCCGACCCCACAATATGTAGATCGGAGCCAACTTTTTCTTCTATCAGACGCAGAGTCTCTGATTTGATATCAAGCTCCTTGATTCATTTTGAGTTAACTTTTGTGCATGGCGAGAGAAAGGGATTCAGTTTCATTTTGTTGCATATGGATTTCCAGTTTTCCCAACACCATTTGTTGAAGATGCTATCCTTCCTCCATTGCATGCTTTTAGCCCCTTTATCAAATATAAGATAGTTGTAACTTTGTGGATTAGTCTCTGTGTCCTCTATTCTATACCATTGGTCCACCCACCTGTTTTGGTACCAGTACCATGCTGTTTTTGTTACTATTGCTCTGTAGTATAGTTTGAAGTCTGGTATCGATATACCACCTGATTCACACTTCCTTCTTAGAATTGCTTTTGCTATTCTGGGTCTTTTATTTTTCCATATGAATTTCATGATTGCTTTTTTTATTTCTACAAGAAATGCCGTTGGGATTTTGATTGGCTTTGCATTAAACCTATAGAGAACTTTTGATAATATCGCCATTTTGATGATGTTAGTTCTGCCTATCCATGAACAGGGTATATTTTTCCATCTTCTACTTCTTCTACTTCTCTCTTTAGGGTTCTGTAGTTTTCATTGTATAAATCTTTCACCTCTTTTGTTAGGTTGATTCCCAAGTATTTTATTTTTTTTGAGGATATTGTGAATGGAGTGTTTTTCCTCATTTCCGTTTCAGAAGTTTTGTCGCTGATATACAGAAATGCCTTTGATTTATGCGTGTTGATTTTATATCCTGCCACTTTGCTGAATTCATTTATTAGTTCTAGTAGTTTCTTTGTAGACCCTTTTGGGTCTTCTAGGTATAGAATCATGTCATCTGCAAATAGTGATAATTTAAGTTCTTCTTTTCCTATTTTTATGCCTTTAATTTCTTTTGTCTGTCTAATTGCTCTGGCTAGTGTTTTGAGAACTATATTGAATAGAAGTGGTGATAGAGGGCATCCCTGTCTTGTTCCGGATTTTAGAGGGAATGCCTTTAACTTCTGTCCATTCAGAATGATGCTAGCCTGAGGCTTAGCATAGATAGCTTTTACAATGTCAAGGTAAGTTCCTGTTATCCCTAGTTTTTCTAATGTTTTAAACATAAAGGGATGCTGTACTTTGTCGAATGCTTTCTCTGCATCTATTGAGATGATCATATGGTTCTTATCTTTAAGTCTATTGATGTGGTGAATAACATTTATTGATTTCCGTATATTGAACCATCCTTGCATCCCAGGGATGAATCCTACTTGATCATGGTGCACAATTTTTTTGATGTGTTTTTGTATTCGATTCGCCAGAATTTTATTGAGGATTTTTGCATCTAGGTTCATTAGAGATATTGGTCTGTAGTTTTCTTTCTTTGAGGTGTCTTTGTCTGGTTTCGGAATCAGGGTGATGTTGGCCTCATAGAATGAATTTGGAAGAGCTCCCTCTTTTTCTATTTCCTGAAATAACTTGAAAAGTATTGGTATTAATTCTTCTTTAAAGGTTTTGTAAAACTCCGCTGTATACCCATCCGGTCCTGGGCTTTTCTTGGTTGGTAGTCTTTTGACAGCTTCAATTTCATCCATTGATATTGGTCTGTTCAAATTGTGTGTATCCTCCTGACTCAGTCTGGGCAAATCATATGACTTAAGAAATTTATCGATGTCTTCACTATCTTGTATTTTATTGGAATATAGGTTTTCAAAATAATTTCTAATTGTCTTCTGTATTTCTGTAGCATCTGTTGTGATATTGCCTTTTTCATCCCGTATGTTAGTAATTTGAGTTCTCTCTCTTCTTCTCTTCGTTAGCATGGCTAAAGGTCTGTCGATCTTATTTATTTTTTCGAAGAACCAACTTTTAGTTTATAACTTATTTTTTGATAAAATATATAAAATTCAGAAAATATCCTTGGATGGAGGAACACTGTACACATGTCATATTAGTTTCCTCCTGCAGCTGTAAGAAATTGCCATAAACTTGGTGGCTTAAAACAACACAGATGTGGGGCTGGGGTACAGCACTTGCCTAGCATGTTTGAGGCACTAGGTGTAATCCTCAGCACTACATAAAAATAAATGAATAAAAATAAAGGTATTGTGTCCATCTACAACTAAAAATACTTTAAACAAAGTAAAACAAAACAAAACAACAACACAGATGTATACCCTTACAGTTCGGGAGGTCAGAAATCCAAAATGGATCTCAGTGGGCTGAAATCAAGGGGTCGTCAGCAGGGCTGCCTGCCTGTCTCAAGCTCTAGTGGAAAAAAATCTCTTTTATTGTTTTTTCCAGCTTCCAGAGGCTGCTGAATTCCTTGGCGTGTGGCCAGCAATCACATCACTTCCTCTGTCACATCTCCTTTTCTAGCTCTGGGCCTCCTGCCTCTCTCTTAGAAGGGCTTCTGTGATTACACAGGACCCACCTGGATCATCCAGGATAATCTCCCCTAGTTAAAACCCTTAACCTAATCCCATCTGTAAAGTCCCTTCTGCTATGTAAGGTAACATGTCACAGGGCCTGGGGATTGGGACTTCTGGGGTCACAACTTAGCTTACCACACAAAACTGTTCAAAGGCTTATTTAATTCCTAATGTGATTGAAGTTTTTCATAGTGATTGACATGTCCTTATGCTCAAAAGGCAACTCAACCACTCACTCATTCATTTAAGATCTTTTTTTTTTTTTGATAGTGAGAATTGAACTCAGGGCACTTAATCAATGAGCCACATCCCCAGCCTCATTTCCCATTTTGTATTTTATTAGAGACAGGGTCTCACTGAGTTGCTTAAGGCGTCACTAAGTTGCTGAGGCTGGCTTTGAACTGGTGTGCACTACTGCTCCCGGCTTCACTCATTCATTTAAAAATGTTTATGTGCCAGATGCCACTGAGGTACTGTGGGACACAGAGGGTCTTCTTATGGGGAAGACATCCAGTACCAGCCAGGAGCTCTGGAGGCCCTTCTCACAGAACAGCATCTAAAGAACAATCATGATAAGAAAAGACAGGTCTCTGCAGGGCTTACTTTCTTTAAGAGGCCCCTCCAGACAAGGTTAGCCGTCGCCATGGGTGTGTTGGTGTTTGGGGTTTGGGTTCTCTAAAGTTCTTTGATACTCTGCAACACTGCCATGGGCTGACATTTTTTTTTTCTTCAAGGCCTGGATGGAACTGGCCCACTTTCTCCTCCTGTTCACCTGTTCCCACTACTACTTCTGGCCAGGAGTCTCCCTCCCCTATCTGGTGGCACCAATTCCCAGTTCCTTTGACTGTTCTTGCTTTTCTGGGGGAAGGGTGTCCAGCCTCAGATTTATCCTAATGGCTATTAAAGGAAACGGAAGCAACAAAGTGTCCTTTCTGTGCTCTGTCACTATCTCCGCCCCCACCCTATGAATCTCACAGAGACTAGAGCTTGCAAGGGTGACAATGACAGGTGCTGAAGGCAGGACTGGAGGCAGATCCATCAGCATTTTGAAGCACCACTCTGGCTGGGCACTTCACGTGGACTCTACACCACCGGAACTAGGCCGGGTGCCTCCCCAGTGGTGAGGCAGGGGCCCCGGTGGCTGCTCTGCGCTCCTCGTTGGCCCTGCTTTTGAGGGAATGCAACGGGGAGAGAAGTGGGTGTGCGCAGGAGGACCAGTCAGTGACAGTCTCTGGATCAGGCAGGGAAATCCTAGATGGCAACAGCCGACACCGGGGCTGGGGTAGAAGTCCTAGGTGGGCACTCCTTCAGGTACTGGGGAAGAAATTTTGGGGGCGTTATCCAGTTCACCACTCTGCCTTCAAAACCAAGAAGCCTTGGGTACGTTGAATACGTTGCCACTGCTGATTGGCTAAAGGGTAGACACTGGAGCCAAGCTGAGCCAATCAGATGGTCTCGCTGTAGAACCAAGGAAAGGGAAAGAGATCCTGGACGACCAGGGGCAGGTCCATGTTAATGGCGGTGCTTTTAGGAAATCTCACATCCGAGGTCTCAGAACGTCCTGGGGTTTCCACCCCTGGGAGAATACATCCACTAATTATATGAGGGAAACTGGTAAATACCTCCCATAAATATTTTCTTTCCATTTTCCATGAGTCAACTGGTTCTCAACTACAGTCACTGATGCTTGAGAGGATTTTGCAATGTCTGGAGACCTTCTTGGTTGTTGAAACTGATGTGTGTGGGGTGATACTGGCATTTGGTAGGGAGATACCAGGAGTACTGCTCAGAATCCTATGTTGCACAGGACAGGCCCACCCCAAAGAATTATTTGGTCACAAATGTGTAACAGTGGTGAGGTTAAAAACTCTTGAGCCTGACAGAGATCATTTTTGCTTCAGCTTAAGGAACATGTAACTCATCCTGATTAAATGGTCAATCCTAGCATCATCAGTGGCTGGTGGACAGGTTTGCTCATGTGATGGAACATGAGGTTCACAACACACCTGGAGAGGTGTTCTCACCAAAATGTTTAACTTACACCTATCAAACATTTACCTGTCAGTTTACAGGAAACTAAGGGATAGATTAGTGAACTAAACTATGTATGACAGGGCAACCAGGCAAATCTAGAAGTGGGATGTTTTGTAGGACACCTGGCCCAGTCTCTTTTTCAGATCACTATCATATAAACAGGAATCATATATCACTATCATATAAACAGATAATAAGAGGATTATGGGCCATAACCTGATTCACTATGTGGCCATACTGTCTTGGAAAAATTACCTCTAAAAGACATTTTGGGATCCATCTGGGAAATTCGCATGTGATTACAGTACTAGAGGAGATAAAATTTTAGTAAAATGGAAAAGTAGTGGATTATTGTCCAAAAAAACTAACATAGGAAAAAGATCCAGGAGGCTGTTCTTTTAAGGTTTTAACATTGGCAATCTGAGAAAGGGGAATGCATTGTTTGGAGTTTTGGTTTTACTTATCTATATTTTCAAATTTTCTACAATGTACATCTGGTTCTTCTATAATATTTGAAAGGTTGTTACATTTTTGAACATAGCCATGTAAGTTGTGGGACTTGTAACTTATGGATATGTAAGTCAGGGATTACCTGGCAACATATTTGTCTGCATCTAGAAGTAGTGGGCAGTCACAGAGAGAGATTACAAGAGATGTTAGTATTGTGGGGGTGGGGCACTCACTAAAGATGATGTTAAAAATAAAAGGCTAGAATCAAATGTATGAAATATGATATGTCAAGAGCTTTGTAATGTTTTGAACAACTAATAATAAAAAAATGTTAAAAAATAATAAAAATAAAAGGCTAGAGAGAGAGAATTTTATGGTTCTCCATTAAAAACAGGACCAAAACTCTGGACTCAAGGGAAATTGGAAATGGCTGCTCTGTGTGTGTGTGTGTGTGTGTTTGCGCGCGTGCATGCACACACACGTGTGCATGTATGCATGCATGGATCCATATTTGTATGTTGGTAATAAAATTGAAATGAAAAAAACCCCAGTATACCTGGGGGTAGGGGAAATGAAGGAATGAGGACTGTTATATCCATAATAAAACACTTCAGAGAAGTTCTGCAATCACTGACCAGAAAACAGAGTGTAATAATTTTCAGTGGAAGCCAGGGTACAATTTAAATGGTGTTTTAACACATGAAATTGTCTGAATTGTTAGCAGGTATCTAGTTCACACAGCACATTCATGGAGTGAGATTTTAAGGGTTGTAGAATGCTATGATTTCATGCACTTGTTCACTAAGCATTCAATGGAGGGAAAGAGAAGCCAGTAATCAATGTGGTACCGAGCAAAGCCAGTAAGAGATTCTCACATGCAAAAGAGCCATGTCCCTTATCCAGGATCAGAGAAAAGCTCCAGAGGGGAGGGATGCCCCACTGTTCAGGAAGTACAGACAGAGAGCTTGGAGGTGCTCTTGGCATTCGTGATGAGCATGAACTGACCGACTGCTGGGGTACAATTTCATCCTAGGCCACAGGAGCTCAATGGCCACCTCAGCTTCCACCCACCTTCTGCTGCTCCTCACAGGTCCCAGAACACCGTGGAGCTAATTTATGGCCTGTCACCCAGAGGTTCCGTGGGAAACCTTTCAAAGCTTGGGGATATGCGAGTTTCTTTTGACATGCTTTTGGTATTTTTCCCCCAAGCATGGGCTGCAGCCCCAAACCTAGCCAATTAAAGGATGTGGTCTGTACTTAGAACTGAGGAGTGGCAGGCCTTTGAGGGCTCCGAAAACCTCTGGAAGCATATGCAAAGTGAAGAGAAGCGACTGTCCCAGTCCTAGGCAGGTTTGTGACTGGGTGAGTCCTCAAGGGACGGTCTTCTGGAATCGGTCGCAGCTGGACTTCATGTGGGTGACTTTTCCTCCTCAGTGTCTAATCTGAATGCTCTTGGAGGAAAAGTCATGCCTGCTATGTAGGGTTATGTGCTGAGGATTAAACCAAAGCATGTGTTTAAAATACTTAGCTCATTTTCTGGAACATGCTGCAACTAAAAATGAATGGTAATTCCCAACATATTGTTTTGTGATTCCCTGGAGTCTGTGTCCCCTTTAATAACAGGAATTATAAATTAATATCTCACTCTTATAAGTTGCTAAGAATGGTGATATTACATACTGATGCTTCATATTTTTGGTTTAGTCCTATATGATTTAAGCAGTGCATTATCTATTTATATTTAGCTTCTGGTCTCCTGTGATTTTGTTGCTTTTGTGCAGTTTAAATTAATTCAGAAATTATTGTGGCTCTGGAGACTATCATGCTAAGTGAAATAAGGCAATCCTAAAAGGCCAAAGTTCTGATGTTTTCTCTGATGTGTGGAGGCTAATCTACAATAAGGGGTGAGGGATAGAAGAAGAATAGAACTGCATAAATTTCAATAGATTAGACAAAGGGGAATGAAGGGAAGGGAGGGGCTGTAGGAAAAGACAGTGGAATGAATCTGACATAATTTTCCTCAGTACATATATGAATGCACCATAGTGAATCTCATCATCATGTATATCCACAAGACTGGGATGTTAATTAGAATAAGATACATTCCATGCTAGTATAATTATATCAAAATGGATTGTACTGTCATGTGTAACTAAAAAGAATCAATAAAAAAAGAGAGAAGAAAAAAATTACTGTGGGCCCAGTACACATTGTCCTCAAGAAACACATAAAAATGTCCCTATTGTAAGAACCTCACATGCAGTAAGGAAGTTGACGTATGCACAACACTCATATTCATAGTCAGATAGGAGAATACACATGGCCAGGTTTCAGGTGAGCTGCTATGAGTCAGAGTCTGGTGTGAACGTAAGAGTCACTCATTCACCCAACCCTGCACTTGCCTGTGCCACAGGTACCGACATGTTTACTGGCAGGCATTGACCAAGTGTGACGGACAGGGATGGCTGGCTTTCCAAACAGCTATTCACAATTGCTACCCCTTACCTATTTCTCTCACTACTGAGACTGATAAAGAGGGAAAACTATCACTTTCTCAGCCTCCTCTGAAGCTCGGGTGGCTGGCTCAGTTCTGGCCAATGAACCACCAAGGGAAGTCTTCTGGGGGACCTTCTGATGAAGATAGAGTATTGTGACTAAAGAACCTTTTGCTTTTTTCCTGCCTTGAATAAAGATGTGATGCCTGGAGCTATGGCACTCACTTTCTGTTTCTGAGGTGACAGTCATGAGACCAGAACATCAGCACTGAGGATAGCAAAACAAAAAGACAGAGTCCTAGTCCTTGATACATCTCTGAGCAGATAGCTCTGCCAACAACCATGCACCTCTGACTTCTTATGGGAGGAAAACAAATTTCCATTCCTTTAAGCCACTGTTAATTGGCTATTCTGACCCTGGCAGCTGAAAGCACTCCAAACCTACAACTGGGTGTTTAGTGCTAATTAACAGAGACAGAAAATTACAAATGTACTGTGCATGGCCATGGAGAGTCAGGGGCACAGGAAAGCTAAGATAGGGCAGTCCCAGGAAGATTTCCTGGGGGTGTGATGAGCAAGATGAGCCCTGAATTCAAATGAAATCCAGGAAACTAGCAGTGCAAACCAGACAAGCAGGCAGAGGCCTGTTCCTAAGGGTGCAAGAAGATGGGGACTGAGGAGCTAAGGCAAGTCCTGTAGGGCATATGTGTAGGCAGAGCTGGGTGAAGTGGCCAGGGACAGGGCCGTCCCAGCCTCGTGGGTTCTGGCAAGGATAGAGTGCTTTGCTCCAGGAATAACAGGGAGATCCTGCAGAGTTTCTGGCAGGATAGATGATGATCACCTGGCCGGAAATGGGGTGGAGATGGGGGATGGAGAAAGGAAGGTGAGTGTGGTATCAATGGGCAACCAGAGGAAACCCTGTGCTGATGGGACTGTCCTGTGCCTTGACAGTACCAGTGTCAACATCCTGGTTGTGCTGGCGTATTATCATTTTTCAACATGTTGCTACTGGGAGAAGGGGACTGGGCAACATGGGATCCCTCTGTATTTTTTAAAAAACAATTTTTTTAGTTTTAGATGGATACAATATCTTTATTTTATTTATGTATTTTTATGTGGTGCTGAGGTTGAACCTGGGCCCCATGCATGGAAGGTAAATGCCTACCACTGAGCTACAACCTCAGCCCTCCCTCTGTATTTTTTACAAGTGTGTATAAATTTATAATCATGTCAAAATAAAAAAAATGGAACTAAAATAAGTGCCTCCTGGTGCAAAGAGTTGATGAGTGAGGGAAGACCATTATGAAGCCACTCCCAGTAGTCTTGAGAGTTGCTGTGCCTGGGACCAGGGAGGTGGGATGAGAGGGTAGATTGATTCCAGAAGTATCCAAGAGGTAAAATGGACAGATTAACAGATGGGATGTATGTAGGAGGCCAAGAAGAGGAAAAAGTCCAGAATGACCCTAGGTGCCTGCCCTGAGCATGGCAGATGCTGGCATCTTCCTGAGACAAGAGACACGGGAAGGAGAGTGGGCTTCATGGTGGTGGTGGGGAATGAGAAGCTGCCAGGGTGAACTCACTTTCAGGCAGCTTGTATTTAAGGAGCTAATGAATTCCCTAGGTAGGGATTCCAAGTGGGCATTTGGAAATGCAATCACCTAAAAATGAGGTGACTTTAGTATTGCACCAACCAAACTTATTTGTGATGAAGTCCAGGGTATATACAACTTTGATAGCAAAACACATGGAATCCTATGGCTGCTTTTCCTTCTACATGTCTTCAGCCACAATAATTTGACTTTTTTTGGGACAACTTCATTTTTAAAATTCATCATATTCTTTTAATTACTTAAGTAATATGTGGATGCCTGCTCCTTGTAAATAAAATAACAAAATTCAAACTAAAGTGTAGAGAACTAAAAGTGAAATTTCTTCCCTCACTCCATCTCTCTAGGAAACTATGAGATTAAGAACAAAAGTGCCTCTTTACCTTTCTATGTCACACCTTAGCCCCCTGCCTTTTTTTTTTTTTTAATCTTGTCCTTCCACAAGGAAAAAAGTCCAGATCCACGTGGCAAGTGCCTGACATTGGTGGCACCAGGTCTGATCAGTGTCAGGGACGCTGTTGGAATTTGTGCCCCATTTCCTCTCTTTGCATGGGGCCAGTGCCTGTTTCCTGTGGTGAGCATGACTTTCTCCCTACCTCTTTGTTCTACCTGCAGCTAGTGTAGGAAGCGAGCTTGCTTTCTTGAAGCTCAGTGGCCTTGGAACTGCCACCTAAACCCAGTCATCTTCCTCTGCTGTGGTGTCTGAGCTTGGGTGTCCCTAGCAGGAGGACCAGAGTAAGAGATATCATTTGTCTAATCCAGTTACTACCTGTGAGGCCTAGACAAAATTTTGCCCAAATTTATTAATAAAATAGCATACAGGAAAATATAGGAAAAAGATTAAAAAGTTGGCATGTAAAGAAAAAACTGTACACATTGCAAATTACCCTTGACAAACTTTGTAGGAGGGTGCCATATTGGAAGCAGCTTCTTAATACACTTCCCTTCCTGATTTGGAAGAGATCATCACTGATGAAGTGGCTGACTTTTCATTTAGGAGCCACATTACACAAACCAAGTCCCCACATCTTTAGATCCTGGAATCACATTCATCATGGTGAGATGCACACCCTGGGAACTGCTACTGGCTGCGAGCAGCAAGCTCAGGAGTCTTCCTCAGGTTTATTCCAGGGTAGCAAGGGACCTGCATGCACTGGCTGCAGTTATTCCTCTCTCCCTTATTTTCTTGTCAAATGCACTAGTTGTTTTCATATAAAATAAATATGCACACAATGTAACTCCTCTGTACTCTCTTTTCCATTTCACGAATAATCCTTGGCACATGGTCTACTGTTCAAAATTCAGAAGATAGATGAGAGGCTCCTGAACCATTATTAATTTGGGCTGTCTTCTAGTCCTTTTTCTCTGTTTTTAGATGTACACATATATAAGGGTTTTCTTTCTTTCTTCCTCTTTTTTGCATAAATGTGAATATAATATTGTGTGAATTGCATTTTCTTAAATAATAAACTTTTGGTGTTTTCCCTCCAATACATCAGCAGATACATGAACCACATTCTCCAAAACTACTCTGTGTATGAATATTGTGAACTATTTGTAACCATCTGACACTGTTGAACTTTGCTATGTCCAGTTTTTGGTATTTCGAACATGACTGCAATAAACATTCTATGTACACATATGTTTACATATTTATATGAATATTAGTATAAGATAAATTAATAGGTATAAAATTGCTAGATCAAGGCATGTATATGTTTGAATGTGAATAGCTACTGCTGAATTACCCTCCAAAAATGGTTAATATCTTTCATTCCCAGCCACACTTTATTTTCCCCAATACTGCATATATCAACTTCTAAATTTTTGACAATTTAAAGGATAAGAAGGAGTGTATCATTTTATTTTTGTTTCTTTGAGCCTAAAGAGATTGAGTATCTTTTAAAATATTTATTGGCAATTCATATGTTTTTTTTCTTTGGGAAAATTTTGTTTATAGTTAAAAAGTTTTCCACTGGGTTTGTATGTTTTTTATATCTTAGGAGCTGTTTTTTGATGGATAATAATCTTTTGTTACAAATATTTCTTCTACAGTGATGCCTTCTGGGTAGTAAGTCTTATTTAGGTAAGCCCTTTCTGCCTCAAAATTATACTTTTAGAAATTCGTTTGTATTTTTTCTAATATCTTTGTAGTTCAGTTTTTATATTTATTTATTAAATTTTTATGAATTTATGACATGAGATAGGGGCTCTAGCTTTTTTCCAAATTTTTCCAAATGTCTCAGTGCTAATAATTGACTATTCCTTTCTTTTCTCACTGGTTTGGAATACTCACCTTAATAATTTATCAAACTGCTACACACACACACACACACACACACACACACACAACTACTTCTACTTCTGGATCTTCTTCTTCATTGATCTATTTGTACATTTCAGCTCTGTCCAAATCATACTTTTAAATTATTGCCTGATAGTATGTTCAGATGTTGGTAGGACACATCCACCATCCCCCACCATTACTACCAATTGCACAACCCATAATAATTTTTTCTGATTATGAAGCTTGTTTTCCTTCTATAAAGCTTTATAAATGGGTCAGATTTCATTTTATTTTAAAAAATCTATTACTTAAATGGGTTTGCATTGAGTGTCTAGAGTGATTTGAGGATAACTGACAACAATACTGAGGCTATGCACCCAGGAACACAGAATGTTCCTTCATCAGCCGACTCTTATTTTTACGTGTCGAGATTTGCTGTTTCTGTAATCAGACTTTGCACATTTATTGTTAGGTTTATGCCTAGGTATTATAATTTTTGTTGTGGTATGAAATTTTCCTTTATACTGTGAAATTGAGGCTTGCTATTCTAAAGCAAGGTATTGATTGTAATATATTGATCCTGAATTTATATGCTTTAATGAGGTCTTTATTAGTTCTAACAGTATTTAGTTGGTTCTTTAGAGTCTCCTATTTAGGGAAACATTATCAGCTGCAAAAATCACATTTTCATATATTCCTAACACTTATGCTTCCTATAAGTCCTGGTCCAATTCTGTTGCCTAGAGTTACTAGCACAAAGTGGTATTTTCTGGTGTGACCACCTTTAACACTTGTTACTGATTTTAAAGGGAACAGTTCTGAATTTTTACTGTTAATCTTTCCTTTTGATTTATAGGAGACAAAGTTGTCTTCTTGTATAAAATTCCCTGTTATTCTCTAGCTTGCCAAGACTCATTAGAAGTGAACTTAATTGTTTTTTTTTTCACTGATTTCTTTTTTATTTTTATTTTTTTAAAAGTTTTATTGTTGGTTGTTCAAAACATTACATAGTTCTTGACATATCATATTTCACACTTTGATTCAAGTGGGTTATGAACTCCCATTTTTACCCCGTATACAGATTGCAGAATCACATCAGTTACACTTCCATTGATTTACATATTGCCATACTAGTATCTGCTGTATTCTGCTGCCTTTCCTATCCTCTACTATCCCCCCTCCCCTCCCATCTTCTCTCTCTACCCCATCTACTGTAATTCATTTCTCCCCCTTGTTTTTTTCCCATTCCCCTCAATTCCTCTTGTATGTAATTTTGTATAACCATGAGGGTCTCCTTCCATTTCCATGCAATTTCCCTTCTCTCTCCCTTTCCCTCCCACCTCTCATCCCTGTTTAATGTTAATCTTCTTCTCATGCTCTTCCTCCCTACTCTGTTCTTAGTTACTCTCCTTATATCAAAGAAGACATTTGGCATTTGTTTTTTAGGGATTGGCTAGCTTCACTTAGCATAATCTGCTCTAATGCCATCCATTTCCCTGCAAATTCCATGATTTTGTCATTTTTTTAATGCAGAGTAATACTCCATTGTGTATAAATGCCACATTTTTTTTTATCCATTCGTCTATTGAAGGGCATCTAGGTTGGTTCCACAGTTTAGCTATTGTGAATTGTGCTGCTATGAACATCGATGTAGCAGTGTCCCTGTAGTATGCTCTTTTTAGGTCTTTAGGGAATAGACCGAGAAGGGGAATAGCTGGGTCAAATGGTGGTTCCATTCCCAGCTTTCCAAGAAATCTCCATACTGCTTTCCAAATTGGCTGCACCAATTTGCAGTCCCACCAGCAATGTACAAGTGTACCCTTTTCCCCACATCCTCTCCAGCACATGTTGCTGTTTGACTTCATAATGGCTGCCAATCTTACTGGAAAAAATATGGAACGCTTCACGAATTTGCGTGTCATCCTTGCGCAGGGGCCATGCCAATCTTCTCTGTATCGTTCCAATTTTAGTATATGTGCTGCCGAAGCGAGCACTGAACTTAATTGTCATTAAAATCTTTTTCAAAAAAAAAAAAAAAGCAATCCGCTTTCGGTCATGTAAAACTTTAATGATCATATGCTGTATTTCACAAAGACAGTAAAACCATTTCAAAAAGACCTCTGATGCCATGAAAGTTGGCATATGTTAAAAATATAGAACTAGAAATATTTTTTTGGAGCGCGTCAAAACAAATCACATATATATTGTTAATTTAACATGGATGCCCTCACCTTGAAATCATCAGGAATGAGGAGTTTGGATGTTCGTAGAAAATTCAAGATATATCTGAACATCTGTCCGTCTCTGTCAATGAAATAGTGCTGTTTGAGACTGTCCAAAACAATAGGCTCTGTACCATCAAAAAGTCTTCCGATTCTGTGATAGAAAAGAGGAACAGTGAAGACAATTAGATCAACTGGCCACTAAGACTAAGAGCTACAGTTCTGTGTCACCGTCAAAGGTAGTACTTTTGCAGATGGAAATTGGGAAAAATCATCCATTAAATAGTTATGTCTTGCTCAGAAGTGCTTATCCCTGCTTGATAATATCTCAGGACGAGATAATTCAAAATGGTTTCAGGTTTTCTCAAGAATATTCTTTTGTTCAGTGTCACCTGCAAAGGAAATGTTCCTGATGTGGTGATTATGGCTAAGTGCTGTCAGTGTAATGGAAGTTCCTGTCTTTTCCCTGATCTTACTTAAAACAACCTTCTCTGCTACTTCAAAAAAAAAAAAAAAAAAAGTAATAGCTCCAAAGTACCTTTAAAACTGACACTAAAGAAGCAATTCTGTTTTTAAGAAATCTATTTTCTGAGTTTTCTACATTCATAATCCCAAACTTCTAATAATGCCTATATGCCAACATCTATTATAAAAAAGAAAAATTTAAAATATCACTTGTCTAGGAGAATATATTCTCCTTTTACAGTCTAGTTTCTTAAGTCTTAGAAAAGAGCAATCTTAATAGCCAGGCATCATCATAAAAAAATAAATATTTGATCACCCAGAAATGTGACCTAGTTTTGGAATAAGCAACTCCAGGTAATTTTTAAAAAACAGGGATCTGTAATGTGTTTTTCCCATTTGTACAGTATGCTACAGTTAAAGCATTTTGCATCCAGGGTTATTTATCCCATTAAGGCAGGTTGAACCTACATATTTTAGTATATATTCAGTGAACAGAAAGTGGCCATATCTGTTCTACAAACAAGCAATGGAGTAGCTAATGATACACAAATATTTTATATCTGAAAATAGATTTTGCACACTAGAAATAGATTTCTTTACCAAAAGATTTATTTTACTTTTCATTATACTATAGGCAGGCAAATGGCTCCATTTCTTAATTTTTAAAAAATTGCTGATCTCACAAGTCTATCTCTGATTTGGAATGTTACTGTATTCACTTGAAAAGTTTTTTTTTTTTTGTGGTGCTGGGGATGGAGCACCCAGGGCCTCATGAATGCTAGGCAAACACTCTACCATAGAGTTATAAACTTTGCTCTTGAAGGTTTTTTTTTTTTTTTTTTTTTTTTTTTTTTAGTATTGGGGATTGAACCCAGGGATGCTTAACCACTGAGCCATATCCCCAGATCTTTTTATTTTTTATTTTGAGAGAAGGTCTTAGGGCCTCACTAAGTTGCTGAGACTGGCTTTGAACTTGCGATCCTCCTGCCTCACAGCTTGAATTTGTTGTTGTTGTTGTTTTTTTTAAATCATTTTCTAATCTTATGTTGAAATGGGACAGTGGAAATGTAAATCAGTTTCACCCCTCTTAAAATACAATAAGCAAAGAAGTAGGAGTTGCTTCCCTGTGCATGTTTGTTTCAGTAAAATTTTTTAAAAGATAATTTTAAAATTTATTCTCTATCTGAAGATAGTGTATGCAAAGAAGAAAACAATAGTAGGGTAGATTTTGTAAAACTCAATCAATTTTTCTGAGCTAGTGTTTTTATCCAGCTTTCCATAAACTATAGGTGGTGATCTGGGGTGTGGATTACAGTCATCCTGGGATTCCTTCACTGCATGCTTATTGACACATTAGTCAAACAGATGGTAGGCCCAAAACTCAAATGATTAGTCACTTACTTGTAATGTTTCCAGGACAGTCTGATGCAGGATGGGAAAGAATGAGACAGGTTTGCCTCTTATTAAAACATTTCACTCTTTACAGTTAATAACATGATAAATTTTTGGTTGACAGGGGAAGAACAGGGAGCTACATTAATTAAGTGATTTCTAGATGCCTTGCTCTATCCTCAGCACTTTATTCGTGTAACAAATCCATTATCTTCATTTTAAAGATGTAGAAATAGGCTTGAAAAGATGAGTAACTTGCCCAACTAGTTAAGTAGCATTGGGGGATTTGTATAATGTCTGATCCAGAAAGTACCTCCTCACACTGATGGGAATCAAAAGGATGGCCATTACTGACTGAAAAGCTTTTGGTATAGAGTTTTTATTTCTATCTGTATTTGCTGAGCAAGAAGTTTACAAGGAAATCTAAGCCCCTACACTGATAATTTTTGGGACCTGAAATAAATCAGTATTAATGATCGTAAGTCATCTAGTAAACAGATGGAAGAGATGAAAATCATTTTATTCTTAGATAAATCCTGTGCTTTTTATTCTTAGATAAAAGCTCCTTTTCGAGGTTTAGACTTGGATATACCCAGGCACAGAATGAGTGATTAATAAATTTATATCAAGTAAATAAGTAAAGGAATCAAGAATAACTGAGGAATGTGGAATGAGAATGAGGCCTGGCTAGTTAGTAGCTTTAATCTGAATGAATCAACTTCTCTGTGTCTTTATTCTTTTATAAAATTATCTCAGCTTATCTTATAAAATAAGTATAATGCTCAGGGTTGATGAGAAAGTCCAGTGGGTCATGGGTTCACGATAATAGAAGGTATTCTAAGCCAGCCAACAAAAATTTCTACAAAGGCAATGCTTAGAAGACTGAAGGCACAAAGGAACAGGATTTAAGGAAGAAAAAGAACAACTGTGGCAGAGAAGTACACTGTCACAGACCTTTCCAAAATAGAAAGAAGTGTCACTGAAATGGTTTTTTGGATGCAAAACTCAAAACCAAAAACAGCCTCTGGAGGATACAGGAAATTGGGCATGGATACAAAGGCATCTTCACTTTAGATTTAGGTGGAACAGAAAAAAAAAAAAAAAGACGTAAAGGAAAGGGCAGGAGAGAAATCTGAACAGAGACCATGAGCAGAAAAGCCGGCCCCACCTGTGGACCTAGAGATAGCTGTGGCCTCTGGGCAAAGCTGTGGATGAGGGAGAAACAGAATCTCCAGGGGCACTCAATCAAGACCAAAAGAGACAAGAAGCAAAGGAAGGGACAAACTCAACCAGCACTACAGGAAACTCAGTCTGGGTTACAAAGGACAAAGAGAAAGAACCTGAGTCCTGTCTGGATGCTCTCCTCCTTAGTAAACTGAAAGCGGTAGCCAGGTCATCCCCAACCCTTTCATACCAGCTGGAGGTTGTGTGCCCCGGAACCTTGGGCCACGCTGAGCAGAAGTGCTCCAGTGGGAACAGGAATAGGAAAGGAACAGGAATAGGAGAGGGCCAGGTGGGGCGGAAGTGCTTCAGTGGGAACAGAAATAGGGAAGGGCCGGGTGAGGCGGAAGTGCTCCTGTGAGACCTGAGACGGGGATGGTGGGGGTTCCAGGGTGGTGGAAGGTGGCTGAGAAACTTCCACTGCTTAAGGCTGCGTGGGGTGTGGGAGCAGAGAAAACGGAAAGGACTGGAGGGGAGGACACTTGGGTCATGGACGCTCATACCTGAGTGAGGTGAAAGGCCTCTTGGAGCAGAACAAGTTCCCTATTCCGAGCAACAAAAGTTAGAAGCAATAAAAGGAATTGTTTTGCTGCTGCTTTCTGCCAGCTTTAAAAGGAGGAACGTTTTGAGTTGTGAAAACAATGCAAAAGGGGAGGGAAGGCGGTGCCAGTAATCATAAAATGGCGTCCCTGGGTGGTTTTTGAGATTGGCTGGCTGTGCCGTGGAAAAGTATGGTTTGGCAAAGCAAATAAAGGGGGAAATCGACACAGGCTGTATTTCTTGCGGACATAAGAATGGAGTTACAAGTCAAACTGCAGTGATTTGTAAACTCTGGTGCCTGAAAACTATGTGGAACTGATTACAGTTTACTAACCTTGGATAACATTCCTGTTTTCCAACTGACCAAGACCAAGCTGGCTGCAGATGATGAATGGCTGGGTTTTTCTTCTTGTTTTTACACTCATTGACCCACGTGGCAATGTGGAGAAAGATTTCCTTCCACACTTTTTGAAAAGGATCATCATTTTGCCATTTTATTTTGGACAATTTCAAACTTATAACCAAGGCAGAGAAAATGCTATAATCAACTCCAACACAATCATCATCCAATTTCAGAAGCTATCAACTCTTGGCCCATCTATTTAACATCTACCTCTTGCCCTAATCTCCTTCACAGGTATCTTTGAAGTAAATTTCTTAACATCACCTCATTTTATCTGTAAATGTTTTATTAATGACTAGGATTATAAAGGTTCATTTAAAACATGCATTAATTGGTGTTGAATTATATTCTTTTTTGTTGCTTTTTCAGGAACACTTAAATAAGGACCTAACCTGGGAGGAAATCAGGTTGCCCTTGGAGGGAAGTAAGTCTGGTTTCCTGTTACCACTCCCTCTTTCCCTGCTATAGTGTGGTACATACTGCATATTTACAGAATGGTCTTAAGAGAAAGAGAATGTAGGGCTAATATCTCATTTACCTCACTGAGTGAGTCATTTGTTAAGAATTTTTTTTTCTTGTGTCTTCATTCACATATAGGACCTGGTTTCTCTAATTCACTGTGACTCAGTTCCTTAGGAATTTCTCTTTCTTTTTTTGTAATTATTTCAGACCAGTATTCACTGAGCCTGACAATGCTCAGATTGGAGATGTGCCACAGTTCTTGCTTTTGTGGAATTCAACAGTCTGTGGGGCTAGGAGTGCAGTATGATCCAGGGAGTCAGTGATGTATAGAAGGACTGTAAGAGTACACAGGAGGGGCCTCTAACTCATCAAACTCAGTTGTGGGTTGGCAGGAAAGAAAGAGAAAGCTCATTGGAGACCTGAAGGACAAGGAAGCTGGCCAAGTACAGGGGTAGGAGGTAAGATTAAAAGGAGAGGGGTGGCAAAGTGATAAAGGTCTGAAACTGAACAAGCCTGCCATGTGATTACTCTTCACTGGGGTGTAGATTCAGGCCGATTGAAAAATGAGGCTGGAGCAGCCCATGCCAGATGAAAAAGAGCCCTCCCTACAAGCTAGGTCAAGATGTTTAGAGTTGGTCTCAGAGTGATGGGGACTGATATCAGGCCATGCCCTCAGGGATCTTAAGGGGGAAAAAAGCATATTTAGAAGTGAGACAGAATTGAGATGCCATATCTGAAATATTTCCTCACAGATGCAGCTTCTGGCTTATCCAAATTCTCTCTCCTTTGCCTACCTTTTGACTGTCATTTGCATAGTACCTTGGCACTTAACCCTGAGGGTACAATGGACTTACCTGGAGAGCTTTTAAAAAATACTGACGCTGGGGGCCCACTCCCAGTTATTCTGATGTAGTTGGGTGGGAGCGAGGCCTAGGCATCTGTATTTTTTAAAGTTTGCCAAGTAAGTCTCAATTAAGTTGAAAACCAGTAAAAATGAGGTTGAACAGAGAGAGGAAAGAAGAGCAAGTTAATGTTATTAGCTTGAAATGCTTTCTGTTAGTCATGTTCTCACTTTCCACTGTCACAGCACACCCTTAAAAGTCAACCATACTTTTAGAAATGAAAGATCCCCAGGATGACCTACTTTGGCCTCCTGTTTAAAAACGTATAAGCAGAGTCCCAAATATATAGCCCTCAAGGATCCATAGCTGGGTTGACACAGAGCTACTCCAAACCTCTCTGTGCTGCCCCTAGTGCAATATGGGGAGAACTGTCACATTGAAGCCATTGGAGGACAACCGCTCTAATGCTAGTTACTACTTGGTGAATAGTATCATGTACCAAAGAGGGACCTGGCTTTCTTAAGGGCTTTATATCATTTAATCTCTACAATGATCCTCTGAAATGGCTTACTCTTCTCATCTCATAGACAAGGAAACAAGCCCAGATGGCTAAGTCACTTGGCCAAAGGGATATAGCTTTTAAATGATGGAGCCTAGGTGCCCACCCAGGTCTGAATCTAAAGTTTGCTTTCTTGACCACTAACTATACTGCCTTTTCATTTGTATTTAAAACAAAAAAAGACTGAACATGTTCCCTTGGGAAATGTTTCATTGTTTTAGTTTGATAGAGCTCAATGTCCCAATAGTTAATGTTATTTGGTTATTATCAATTTTGTAGGTAAACAAATGTGCTTGATAACTGGCATTCAAAAAGTGGAGGCTCTGGGACTTCATTTAGGATGTCTTCTCACATCCTAAACCCAATCAAACCAAAGCAAGCCAAAATGAAGCACCCCAAGACTTCTGAGGTTGCTTTGAGCACAGCAAAGGAGTGTCAGAACAGGGGGAGCGTGGGGACTTGGGGAAATGGAAACTGGTCCTGGGAGAAGCAGTACACATCTGCCTCCACGCACCTTATACGTTATTTGCTGTTTCCTCACATTTAATCTGGACACACTCCTATGGGATTTGTGGCTGCAAAGGAAATTCAACGTGGACTTCAACCCTATTGAGGCCACCTTCTGTGTCCAGGCTCCACACACCCACTCCTTCCCAGGCTGCTGCTGCATGGTGAACACCCTGTCAGGTCCTGGCCATGCCGGTCACATGACACCAGGCTCTGTTTTACCTAGAGGCAAGCTGAATAATCCTTTCAGCCCTCCACAGCTGCTCCACACAGGATAATTACAGAGGGAGCACTCCTGCTGCAGGATGGACTTGCCCAGGGAGGGTGGAGTTGATCCCTGGGGAATGAAGTGAAAAGCCCGACCAAGGGATAAAGAGGATGAGAAAAGGGCAGGGCACCAGTTGCTGGGCCTTTTTACCCATGTAGTTCTCCTTTGCCAAAAAAATACCTTTTATTTCTCTACCTCTGGGTTTCCAAGCCACAGAAAAATATGGTTTGGATTTAAGGAAAAGATTTCATTTAGTTTCTGGTTCAGATTTATTTGGCTGCAAAGAGATTCAGCGGCCACTTCTAAATGACCTCTTTGGCATTTGGAGATATTTTTAAATTATAAAAGTGATACCTACTCATTGTTGAAAATTGTTAAAGTATAGATGGTGAAAAGCAGCAAAATAGTAAAGCAATCTGCCATGAGCTCACCATTTGGGAGGGCATTTAAAAGTCTGATTTAAAGAGTATTTTTCTATTGGATTACTTTGTTTTCACAAACTTGACTCTGTTTTTTTTTTTTTGTTTGTTTGTTTGTTTGTTTTTTAAGTATTCTAACTTGGATTCCCAATCAAGTTTCTGACCTCAGAGTTGAGGACATAATTGAAACATAAGGTGGATGGCAAACAGAGTAGAGGTCTGGGTGGAGGTGTGTATGCTTGTGTGTGCTTGCACAATTGTGTGTGGGTGGGTGTGTGTGCATTCCTGGGAACCTGAGGCCTAGGGAGAGCTATGACTACAGGGTGAATCTGCCCTCAGGACAGCAGGGAAGGAAGGAGACATGAATAGAAGAGACAGTGTTGCAAAAAAAAGATACCTTCTTCTCTTTTCTGCTCAGATGGAGAGGAAGTAAACAAAGAGGAAGGAAAGGCAGAGAAATCCTAGATTAATATCTGATACTTTTTGAAACATGAGGTTCAAGACTGAATTCTTCCTATTTTTTTCTAAACCTATTTATGAATTTATTTTTAAATATTTATAATAAAAAGATTTATTTTAAGAAGGGGACTACTTTGCTGGGTATTATTGCAATGTGAAAAAAAATTACAATTTACTGTTTTCGAAGTCTGAGGGATCACAAACAGCATTTAATTTGCTTGAAGTCTTATAACTGAAAAAATTCTAGGAATAGCTCTTTAGAGTTTCCAGACTTGGTAAATTTCATCTATATTTCATGATCACAGATAAAAATCACTTCAGAGCTTGTTATAGAAATGGATAGAAGTAATTTAAGGGAAGGGAGAAAATAATTTTTAAGTAAAAACAAAACAAATCTTTACCTACTTATGGGGAAGTAATGTTCCCAGTACCTGTTCCCTGAGGCAGCATCATTTTCTTAAATGATATATAGAACCAAAGAAAGTAGGGAAGCCAGGAAATGCAAGTTTAAATTATATAAGAAAAACTCTGATTATAATAACAACGCAGGAATTCAGCATCTTTGAGATTTCATCCTGATGGCGGCACTGACAGCTCAGGGGCAGCTCAATGCCCTCAGGGCATTGCTTGCTCTCTAGGAATTTTAGGAGTTCTCTTCATGACTCTTGGGCTAGAAAATTTTAAAAAATTAAAAGAGGGGTACATTGACTGTTTACTAAAAAAAATGTATAATGATCTTGAGTTTTTTGAAAAAATCACTAGAATTTACATAAGCAGTCCTCTTTTTTTTGCTACATTTATTGAACACCCATCATGTACCCAGTGCTCTGTGGGCCTCTTGAATGGAGCATGGTACAGTCTGAGTGGGTGCTGGGGAGGGACAGAGGTGAGAGATCCAGCCAAGGTGGGTGGGAAGGCTGCCCACAGAAAATGAGGTATCATTGGGAATAAGCAGAATGGGCGAAAGGGCTTGGAGAACAAATTTGAGACCAAGGGCTCAGCTTGAGTGCAGCCACAGAATTCAGGAAGAACACAGTGGGTGAGGTAGCGATATAGCAAGCGAAGGACATTTCTCTTCCTGTGTCAACCTAAGGCTGTGGTGCACAGTTGCTCACAAGAGAGCTACTGGTGGCACATTCAGTCATGTCTTAGCAGCCCCTAGAAAATTCGGCTGTGACTCAGACCTGGGTTTGAAACCTGGCTTTAGCATCTTTGAGACCAAATCTGTTTGAGTTTTTGTTTCTTTATCTGTGAAATGGGACAATACCTACCTCAAAGAATTCTTATGAGGAACAAATGGATATCCGATAAGACCTGCATTGGCCAGTATTTACTAAAGTGGTAGTCCTGGTTCTGGGTCTGTAGAACCCTGAGGTGGTACTGTGGTCCCCGTTTTACAGGTGAGGATGCTGTAGCCAGCTAATAAACAAGGATGCCAGAACTCCCATCAGGCAGTTGGGATGTGTAGTCCGGCTTGAACCTATTCCTCTCAGGCCAAGGGACCCTCTACCCCTCTGTAAAGCACCTGGCATGGGCTCACGACATTCTGGCAGATGTTCCTTCTTTTTGAGGAGATTAAGAGTTATGCCCCCAAACAGAATTCTGACTCTCTATAAAATCCCACTGAATTGAAAGAAAACTTTTAAGATCACATAGGCTCGCTCTATGGTTTGAACAAGTATCTGTTTTAAAATGATTTCTAGGGCAATTAGCTATTTTTCTAAGATCTCTCCAGAATCAGATATAACTTTCCTGGAAGCCCAACTGTTTTTTTTTTTTTTTTTTTTTTTATTTTTCCCCCCAGTGAACACGGTTTTTGTTTAGGTTTTCTCTTGCTTTTTATTTGGTCAGGCAAGCATGAACATAAGTACACAAGCCTGCCCCCACAGCCACCCCTCCCTCCTCTCAACAGTCTGTTCTACATTGGGAGATATTTTTTGACATACTCCTTAGTCATTTGTCTACATTTAAAACTCTAGAATATGTTTCCCACTTTATAATAATAATTACCATTCACTAAAAAATATTATAATAGCTAACATTTATTGAAAGTTTGTGTCAGGCACTCTGCTAGAAAACTTTATGGATTATCTGCTTAAGTCTGCACAACAGTTCTAGCAAGCATGTACAAGTAATATGTTAGTTATATTAAGGAGGAAACCGAGGCACGGAGCCATCATGTCACTTGATGATGAGTGTTGAGCTATGTGGTCTACTTTCCCTGATGAGGGAGGGCCAGCTCGTCCATGATGCTGTCCTTCTCCCCCCCCCCCCGCCCACCACCCAGAAAACCTTAGGCATACTAAAATTTGGGGCTGGGGATGCATCTCAGTGGAAGAGAGCACTAGCATGTGTCAGGCCCAAGGTTCAATCACCAGCACTGCCAACAAACGAAAACAAAACCAAACTTGGGCATATGATGCTGTCTTCAACTCCGAATGTCCATCTGTCCTAGAACACCAGTGTCCTCTGCTCTGGCACCTCCTGCCAATCTTTCTTCATCTTGCAGTTGTGCTCTAGGTTTCTTGTGACAGGACAAACTCTTCTGCAAGCGTTCCCAAGGAATGTCAGCTATCTATGAAGTCTGTCCTTAGTCCTGGGCTTTTCGATATTGGCAACCATATGTATGGGACCAGTGCCTTCCTGTGTGTTGAAACATTCTTGACTCTTCCATCCATGTCATCAGTATCTCTAACAGATGGAGCCGACTCCGGGCCCATCCCCCTGGGATTGCTGTTTTCCAGGTGGCCTACTCTGTACTGTTCTCTGTGGTCATCGATGAGGACAGGACAGGAATGGAGTTTGCCCCCACTCATTGGTGTTGAGTGGGGGCAAACTCCATTTTTTTTGAATATGGAGTTTTGGAATATGTCACACTCATCCCTCTAAATACAAGCATCATAGCAATTACATGAGAGGACGATGGCCAAGCCAGCTATTTCTATTCCATGTGAACAGTTTTCCCACTTGCAGTCGTGCCAACAAAACAGCAGCTTAATAATGAAAGCATGTAAATCTTTTGCTGAGTATGTATAAGAAAAAAAACCACAGGCTTAACAGTATTTAATAAAAAGAACAAATATATAGTTTACCTAGAGACCAGGTAAATGCTTTTGAACACTTTTCAGCTGTATGGACAAAAACGATTGAATCTACCTCTGTACCTTCTTCTCACTCCTCTCTTTTCTCTCTCTCTCTCTCTCTCTCTCTCTCTCTCACACACACACACACACACACACACACACATACACACACATACACACACACACACACCTGCATTACTGACATCATTCAAGTGTCTTACACAGCAATTGAGTCTCATTTAAATATTCAGAGTATCAAAAGGTGATCAGATGAATGAAGATGATATGTTCTGTTGTTGTGTGACTTCACAGTGAGGAGGAAGTTTTCAAACACATTCAGAATCTAGGCTGACTTTACAATGACAAAGCCAAGGGGATGAGATTTAGCCCCAGGACTGTGAGTGTCTAAAAAAACCTCCTCCTTCAAAGAAGAGATGAAAGCTGAAATTAGGACAAGAGTCCTCCTCACACAGCTTCCAAAGTATAGAAACATGCTAAAGAAGGTAAATGGATGTAGAAGATAATGCTAAATGAAGTTAGCCAATCCCCAAAAAACAAGTGCCAAATGTTTTCTCTGATATAAGGAGGCTGATTCACAGTAGGATAGGGAGAGGGAGCATGGGAGGAATAGAAGAACTCTAGATAGGGCAGAGGGGTGGGAGGGGAAGGGAGGGGGCATGGGGTTATTAATGATGGTGGAATGTGATGATCATTACTATCCAAAGTACAGGTATGAAGACACAAATTGGTGTGAGTATACTATGTATATAACCAGAGATATGAAAAATTGTGCTGTGTGTGTGTAATAAGAATTGTAATGCATTCCACTATTATATATAAATAATAAAAAAGGAATATCTCAAATACCCACATCACCCAATGTTCTCTTTTTAAATGCCTAATTGCTTCTTCACATCATGATGGATCCATGAGATATTTAAAAAAAGCAATTAGACATTTAAATAGATGGATCATGATCCATTCTAAGAAGCTTAAGATTTTTAATTTATGTTTCATGGTTACTTAAAGAGTCACCAAGTCAAAATGACATGTGAAAAAATATAAGTTTATATCAGCTCACAATTCAAAGACAACACTGGCGGTTGTGTGTGGTTGGGAAATACCCAAGGAGGCCACTGACAGCATTCTGCCCTTGGCGGCCCCACGGCCAACAATGTTCAGTCTGTAGGTGTGCGTCTTGAGCAACTGTCCACACCCTGCTGGGCTCAAGCTTGGTTGATCATATTTCCAGAATTTACCATAGGCAACAAGCCAGTCTGTAGGCACACTGGACAGTAGGTATATCTATAGATACTCCTCCCCATCCCTTCCAAAAAAAGACAGAACCATGCTCTAACCTGAAAATTATCTATAGAAGAAGATTGCTGCCTAATAGGAACGTCTCATTTTTTTTCTTTCTTTTAAGGTGATCATATATAGAAGTTGAAAAGCTTAAGTAGTCATTTGATAACATTGCTTCCCGTAACTTGCTGTTCTTCTAACTTCACTCAGAACTTTTGGATGAAAAATAAATACTTTTGCTGTTTTAAAATACTGCATAAAAATTTACACATGGGTTCCTCAAGAACCTAGAATGCCATGTAATTAAAAATAAAAGCATATCTCTGCTGTTCAGCTTTTTCAATCATCAGAGACATCTAGCAGGTGAAGAAAGGAACTTTACCAAATGGTTTCCTTGGTTGTTACAACCTTTAATCCGATCCATTTTAATACATCCAATAATTCTCTCACAATCCCTCCTTCATGCCATCTTGTTCCTTCTACAGGTATCATCTTAATGACATCTTAATGAAGTACTTTCCTTAGGGCCCTTCAATGACAGATCAGTGAGATACCCTTAAAAATCAATCTCTTTCTCTCTTCCTTTCTTTCTCCCTCCCTCCATCCCTCCTTCTCTCTCTCTCTCTTTTTCTTTCTTTCTTTCATCTTCTATATTGACTGAGCTACTTTGAGACTAGAAGAGTTTTTATTTTCTAGGCGAGATCTAAAGCCCGCAGGGCTTTCTAAGTTGTTTTTAAGAGATCAATTTTTGGAGGGTGGAGGGGCCTCATGGAGCCTAACGAGGCTGGGTGGGAGTCCTGGAACTCACACAGCTTCAACAAGTTCAGGCGAGCTCAGATTCACCTTTGTTATGAAGCCCTCCCAGCCTGGCAAGGTCTGCCACTGTTTGAAAGCTCCGGTTAACTGTTAGGCATGGTTGCAATTTATCTTCTCAATATGGGGAACATGATAGGAAAAGTTGCATAAGAGCAAAAATAATCATTGGCACTAAAAAAGATAAACAGCAATG
This sequence comes from Spermophilus citellus, assembly GCF_964194105.1. Taxonomy (NCBI): domain Eukaryota; kingdom Metazoa; phylum Chordata; class Mammalia; order Rodentia; family Sciuridae; genus Spermophilus; species Spermophilus citellus. The sequence goes on from NC_138198.1 coordinate 86,000,502, forward strand.
TCATTTCTAAGCAACCTGACAACACATGGCATTTAAACAGCATTGTCCGGGGCAGTGCCATTGTCCGGGGCAGTGCCATCTCCATGGACACTGTATTTCATTAGATCCAGACAGTCCACAAATAGCTGATAAAACTGTGGGACTGAAACCTCAGGGTGGTTTTCATCATTTTCTTTTGCCACCCGTTTGGAGTTTCTGGAGCCTCTGGGATACAATTTTGCATGAAAACACACACCTTGCAAGAGGACATGTGACTTCTCATTCCTGCCACACACCTTCTAATGCCCCCTCCAGGAGCACAGAGGGCATTATTCACTCACTTCAGCTAGCTCCTGGGGACAAGCTTGCCACTTTCTATTCATAGTCATCTTGGGAGTAACCTTTCAGAAGAAGGTGAATACTGATCATTCATCTAATTGAGGCCTGTATCCTGCATTTTTGACAAAAATAAGTGATATTTTCACAGGTGACTTATGTAACCATAGTGAGCTAACTGTCTGGTAGATGTGGTGGACAGGATTCTTCTACTTCCACAACTCAGGTTCCAGTAGAGAGCAATGATGTGTTCACGGGGCCCAAGAGACATTTTTCAGTGTGACTTTAAGAAACTACTCATAGGAGATTTATTTTTAAGTGCTCAATATTTATTTCAATGAATGAATGAATGAATTTATTTTTAAGAGATGGGAGCTCATTGTGTTAGCTAGACTGGCCTGGAACTCCTGGGCTCAAAATGATCCTTCTGCTTCAGCCTTCCAAGTGGCTGGGACTATGGGCGTGTGCCACTGAGGCTGGTGAGTTTGCTCAGATTTTAAATGAAAATCATATAAATATGTTTGGTCGTGAATAAGTGCTTCTGTTTGGAAATGCTTATTTTTTTGCATTGGTTTAATAAAAAAGAAAAAAACTGCTGGGTGCAGTGGTGCATACCTGTAATCCCAGCAGCTCAGGAGGCTGAGGCAGGAGGATCAGGAGTTCAAAGCCAGCCTCAGCAAAAGTGAGGTACTAAGCAACTCAGTGAGACCCTGTCTCTAAATAGAATACAAAATAGGGCTAGGGTTGTGGCTCAGTGGTTGAATGCCTTCGAAGTTCCCTCCACAGGCAAAATGCAGTTTGTCTTTTGGAAGTTCATGTAAAATGTTTTAATATTGGTCACTATTTGCTATAAAGAAGCTCCCAAATGAAGTGCTAAATCCCAAATCATGGTTATGTGCCTGACAGAAACTAGAGACTTTATTGTACCAAAGTGAGCCCCAGAAAAGAGATGTATGAAATTCACGAGCTGCACTGTATGAAAAGATATTTAAGCATTTCCACTCCTTTAATAGAACACAATAAACTGGAACGTACTTTTCACATATTAACCTTGCAAGAAATTACCTGAATCTTCTATGAAATACTTCATTAATTTTTCAAACAAATAAATAGACCATAGCATTTTAGTATTATAAAAGTGCTTCCTTGCAGGGTGAGGGGAAAACATGAAAATATGATTTTTAGAAAAACAATAAAAATGACCTTGTCCTTGCTCAATGACACTATTCATCACACCAGATCAAAAACAAGTACACTCAGTATTATTGTCCTAAGCAACATGAATCATGCCAGAATCAATTAAAAAAAAAAAAAAAGCCTTGTTTCCCAGGCTGTCTCCTTCCAAGGCCCCATGGTGCCCACAGCGGCCTGTTGATACCTTAACCCCTCTCTGTACTACTCTGCAGATTGGGTGATGCATGTGAATTGCTCCATGCTTCCTGTCAGACACAGATCAAGTAAGCAGCAGGTGGAACTCAGGACCCTGCATTTTCCCAAGCTCCCTGAGGCAACGCCAATGGGAGGGGGGTTAGGAGGAGGTATCCACTGAGGAGAGCAGATCACCCTTCTGTCAGTCTGGCTCATCATTATTTCCCTTCAGGGTAACGAGGCTAGAAAATCTCTTTCTAGTTTGTGTCTAGGAGGATAAAAAGATGTAAATCTTGGCTGCCTAGATTGAAGGAGGCCAGTTGTCAAGTCCTAGGGTCACCCACGCACCTAATGATTCACAATATTTGACCTTTATGCCATAGCAGTGCCTGGAAGGCAGAGTTGCCCCAAGTCAGAGAGAGAAATATAGAGCAAAACTTTTTCAGTGTTCAGTTGCTATTTATCAAGCACTTGGGCACAGCGTGCAAGACCCTACAGGGAGTCTTTTATTTGTTTAAAAACCCAGGGTAAAGCCAGGCTCAGTGGTGCCCACCTGTAATCGCAGGAAGGTCGAGGCAGGAGGATTGCAAGCTTAAAGCCAGCCTCAGCAATGGCACAGGCGCTAAGCCACTCAGTGAGACCCTGTATCTAATTAAAAAATATAAAATAGGGCTGGGGATGTGGCTCAGTGATCGAGAGCCCCAGAGTTCAATCCCTAGTACCCCAAACCAAACCCAGGGCATGAGTTTAGAAGGTCTATTTTGCAAATGCATTAAAAAAAAAAAAAGAAAGAAAATCTTTCTGGGTTGGCGCGAGCATGCACGTGCATGCCTGTGTTTTGTGTAGAAACAAAACTGCGTTGGAGGGGCAGAATGGAAGGTCCCAGGAGGAAGGAGGTGACTGACACAAGGCCTAGGTACTTCCACCCTGAAGAGCTCCCTCAGGGTCCTAGTGTCCCCCATTCCTTCAGTGGGCACACTGGGCTGGGGTCAGAGCTGGTCATTGACTGTTTTGCTAACAGTTTCTCTTCACAGTCATAACCAACCAGCCATCAGGCAAGTGGCAAGGTCTTTGGTCCAAGGCCAACTTTGTTCATTGCTGTAGACAGACTTGTACATTGGATGGCCTGAGAAAAAGAACTTTCAGAAACCCACCAGCACCTAGGAACAAGACCCATGTATCCCATTCAAACTTTTTAAAAGTCATGATACACAGAGAAAAATCATAGCATGGAACTTATATAACACTGAGGTAGGGAGAGAAGGTTGCTCCTGGTGGGAAGTAACTGTCCAAGGAACTCTGGCTACCTTGGCAGGGAAGGGGTGGCAGGTGCCTCAGGGTTGACCCAGAGGCTCTTGATGACTAGGAAATAAGGTAGAGGTCACCTTGAGAATAAAGTGGCTTGAAGTACTGTAGATAACCTGCCCTCTTGGCTAAAAGACCACTGTTACAACACACTTCTGAAAGGTGGTGTGATGGTCTATGCTATGGTTTGTCCCCCAAAGCTTCCTGTGATGGATCTTGGTCTCCAAGGTAACAGTATTGAGAGGTGGTGGGACCTTAAAGAGGTGGGATCTAGTGGGAGGTGATTAGTGTCATGGGGCACCAACTTCATGAATGGATTAACTGCCTTCTTGAAGGAATCAGGTTAGGTTCTCCCCAGCCCAGATTAGATCTTGCAGCAGTGAGTTAGGTCTTGCAGGAATGAATCCGTTCTCATGAGAGCAGTTTGTTATAAAGCAAGCCTGGCACTCCTCTGATCTCTCTTGAAATGTGACCTCTCATCTATACATGCCTACTTCCCCCTCCACTTTTCCAATTGTGCATGATGGCATATAGCCCTCATCAGAAGCTGAGCAGATGCCATCACCATGATCTTAGACCTCAGTACTATGAGATAAATAAATCTTTTCTTTATAAGTTTTCCAACCTCAGGTGTTCTGTTATAGCAACAGAAAACAGACTCATACAGACTACATGGCTGAGCATGGAAAGCCTTAAAAATAAAAAATAAAAAAATTCCATGCCAGGTCCCTACCCCAAACCAATAAAATTATTCTTTGGGAGCAGGGCCAGGTATTTCTTGTTTTTTTGTTTTGTTTATTTTGGGTTTTTTTTATTAAATTTTTTTTTAGTAGTGGAGATTAAACCCAGGGGTGCTCTAACACTGAGCTACATCCCCTCCCATTTAATTTTTTTTTTAAACTATGAGAGTGGGTCTTGCTAAATAGCTGAGACTGGTCTTAAACTTCCAATCTTCCTGCCCCAGCGTTTCATGTGGCTTGGAATATAAGTGTGCACCATTGAGCACAGCCATTCAGGCTTTTTTTTTTTTCTAGTGGTACTGGGAATTGAACCCAGGGCCTCATCCATGCTGAGCAAGTGCTCTACCACTGCTAGCTATACCCCTAGCTTCAGGCATTGTTCAATTTTTTTTTTTTTTATTGGAGATTTAACCCAAGGTCCTCTACCACTGAGCTACATCCCTAGTCCTTTTTAATTTTTATTTTGAGACATTTTGAGGGCTCTCTAGGTTGCTAAGCATCTTGCTAAACTGTTGAGGCTGGCCTCAAACTTGTGATCCTCCTTTCTGGGTCTCCATTGTTTTTATTCTTAAGGGTCCCCATTGATTCTGTTATGCCCCTGCAGTTGGGAATAACTGTGACTAGACAGGAGAGAGTAAGGACCTAGAGTCAGAGTGGGGACTGGAATGCTGGCTTTCCCCTGAAGGTTGAGTCACTTCAACTTTTCAGAGTTTCAGTGACTTATCTGAAAAGTGGGGTCAGTGCTGTCCCTACCTCTGACCTAACACGGTTATCATGGCACATAAATGAGGTAATATGTGTAATGAACCCAGCCAAACCTTTGAACTTACTTTATAATTTAAAGAACTTTATTAAATCATTTGCTCTCTGTTGTTGGGAGGATCTGACCTCTGAGTACAGTGATTCCCATTCATTCATTTACATATTAAGCAAACCTGTGACTGTCTACTATTGCAGCAGGCACAGTACTAGGTCCCAAGAATGCAAGGATGAAAACTAAGAGAGAGAGAGCTTTGCAAGGAGGCGGGTTTCTATCTAAGAGGAGGACAGGTTGCTCACAAGTGAGAAGTTAATAAAAGTTGAGAATAGACCCACCCACGGTTCTTACTGAGTTGTTCCATATTGTGACACCCAGTATTACTCCAAAGTCACTCTATGCCATTAAGGAACCAGCAGGGGCTCATGAGCAAAGGGCCTGTGGCTGACAGGGTGGCCTTCACCTTCTTCCCATGTCTAACCTGAAAAAGGAGGAATGGGTTTAGGAAGAAGTCAGTGTTGAGATTATTTGCCTCTGTGGGGCTTCTATAAGCCTGTATTTCAATGTCTCTTAATTCAGTATTTTTGTCAAAACCAAACATAACTTCAGTGATCAATAAACGCAAATTGAAAGAAAATGTTAATCAGAGACAGTATTATGGGTAATGCACTAGCAAGGTAATCTAAGAGGATCTGCCCTCCAGCCACCCACACCCAGGGCCAGGAGCCCAGGAGACAGGCTTCCTGTGAGGTTCCCTCCCACTGAGATGAAGGGGGAACAGACCCATTGGCCACCCATCAGCTCACAATGAATAACAGGACTCAGAAGATGCCAGTAATCACAGATCAGGTGTGACTTAGGACACTGATGTGACAAGAAGCTGCTTCTAAATCTAAAAGGAAAAATAGATTTTGTCTTGAAAATTTAGATGAACAAATCAAAATGGTTCTTGGGGAGAAATAACCATGTGGGAATAAAATTAAATTTTTAGACTTTATAATAGAAAGGGCTAAACAACACGTATCCTGCATAGTTCCCTCCATTTCTTAATCTCACCTGAGACTTAATGAATTACTGCTTATTGATGGTTTGTTTACTGTTTGTCCCCTCTATTGGAAGCTACAAGAGAGGGAGGGTTTTTATCAGCCATTGGGCAGTACATAATAAATCTGCTAAATGAATGACAGAACATGACAGGGAGAACTGCAGACACCATGTGACTGTCTTTTCCTCTAAATGACACTCTAATACAAGACACTAGAAGTCAGATTGCTTAAAAGTGAGGCCTATTTTGTCCCTGGTGGCAAAGGAAGTTTGCCGAGCTCCCCAGCACTACAGTGAAAGTTAAGAAAAGATGATCTTTTCTGCCCTAAACAGAAAACCCAGTTTCGCTGTTAAAAAAAGAAAAAAAAATCTTTTGAAGCCAATTGTTTCATTTATTCTTTGCCTATCTACCAGAGGAGCAATTTTGGAAAAGCAATATTGTAAGATGAAAAGAAGAGATGGAGAAGAGAAAAATTTCCCTGTTACCCTAGAGAAGCTCTCCATTTTCCACTTGCCAGGTGTTTTTCCCCCCCTTCTCCTTAAATCCCTCTGTAAACTAATTTGCTTTTTCAAAAGAGCAGCCTATCTTCAGATCAGAGCTGTTCATCATTTTATGCATTTCCTTAAGAGTTTTTCCAATAGCAGGGATATTTTCTCCTTTGCATTTGTGTGGGGACTATTACAGCCGTTTGATTTGTACTCTTTTTAAAATCCCCAGTAAACTATTCTCTTTAATTTAATATAGACATTGAATTACCAAACATGAGGATCTAAAGGGCAGGTTACCATAAAAAGCTTTCCATTCAATGCCATGCAATAAGTTTGCAAGAAAGTTCAGCAAACTGTTTGGCAAAGTCTAGGCACTTATTGTTTGGACATTTTTGTTGAGATCCATGAAACATGGGGCTGCGTGATGACACTGAAGGACCCAGGTCTAGGGACAATGGTGTTAAATCTGGAACCAGGGAGTCATAGAATGCAATGGCACAGGATCCCTTGTCCTGAAGCAGGATTCCAGGAAGCTCCCTAGGCTGGCTTAGGACAAACAAACCAAACGACAGAATTCAATTGTATAAGCCAATCCTTTAATATTGCTCTCATCTGATGTTTCTCTCAGTGTAGCTCTACAGAAACAATCCTGTAATGGCTAACACATCCAAGAGTGACGCACGCCAGAAGCCAGATCACTGTTGGCAAGGCACGCACACTTGGCATCTCCACCCCAAAGCTCCGAATACACACACCCCTTGGGTGGCCATGGGTGTCGACTGCAAAGCTGCAAGTAGAGTCTCTTTTGAGTTTTGCAATTACCTACATACGCCAGTGTGCTTAGTAACTCTGCTGCTATTTCGGAGCGACCAATTTAGCATAATCTACTTATGTGGGAGTTAACTCATGTACTGGGTTTAAAATACACAAAAGCTCTGTCAAGCCATCAGATCTGATGGCTTAGGGACTGGAATAAGATCTCTTTTACCTGTGGGTCATTGATTGACAATGAGCTCTTGTTTAACTGAGACCCCCACCTTACTGGCACCCCATGGGTCCTGATAATTTGTAGAATCCCACTTCCTGGTTTGAAAATGTCTGAACACTCATCAAGGAAGCTGCTACTAAGATTGGTTTTGTTAGAGGTGATAATAAAGGATGAAAGAGGCCCAGCTTTGAACTCAGGCATGTGTCTTTCTCTAAAGCAGTTACTGATTTTTTGTATTTTTGGAATGTATTTTTCATATCACATCCTTATGCCAAGACCTCTTAAAGATGAGCTGGGCATGGTGCTGCATGCCTGTAATCCCAGCAACTCAGGAGGCTGAGGCAGGAGGATCCCAAGTTCAAGGCCACCCTCAGCAACTTGTCGAAACCCTGTCTCAAAATAAAAAATAAAAAAGGGCTGGGGGCATAGCTCAGTGGTAAAGCACCCTTGGGTTCAAAATCCCTGGTTCAAAAATTTGTAGGGTCCAAGACAAGATAAGAGTTCACCTCCCTCCCATGTGTCTAGACACCAGCTATGTATTAATCCAACAGACTGTTCAATAAAATACATCCTGTCTTCCTTTTCTCTCCCCACCACTGAGTACTGGGACTTGAACCCAGGGCACTCTGCCACTGAGTCAAATTCCCAGACCTTTTTATTTATTTATTTATTTTTGAGATGACCTCACTAAATTGCCCAGGCTGAACTTGAACTTGCAATCCTCCGGCCTTAACTTCCTGAGTTGGTGGGCTCACAGGCACACACCACCAGGCCTGGCATGTTCTACCTTCTTTATATATCCATTTAAATATTTTTCTTTCTAGTGATACATTTTTTTCTGGCTTTTTGAAAACTTGATGTAAAATTATTGCAGATCTGAACAAGGTGTTTCTCTTGAGAATTTCAATTCAAACTGGCCATCAGAATTGGAGACTCAGGATCCTCCGTAAGGGATCAGTGTTTATCACTGAAATGGTGTAAGCCAGCCTTTGTCCTGTGCACACCTTCAAAGAACTAATTTGCATCTTATTCAAACATCGGTGAAGACTGAGTATATCCTGGATGGATAAAATACTTCAGTTGATTTGAAAACATCGGTATCTTTAGCAAAACACATCTGATGGTGGAAGTGAAAAAATGGGAGTGATTAACCTTATTGGGAGACATAAAAATCAGCTGCTTATTGAATCACCACTTGGAGTTTTTTTTTTTTTTTTTTTAAGTAAACGTGGGCAAACACTAAACTTGGTATAAAAGAAATGACGATGGAAAGGTTTTACCATTTGGTGAAATGGCCATTACGATGCAGCATGAACTATTCATTCAGGAAGAGGCCCATATTCCTTTGCAGAGACTAGCCATCTTGGTGGCATTCAAAGCCAGATGGTGAACACCAGGACCTCCTAGGAAAATTGCAGAGGTTCCTGTTTTATTGGTCTAGGGCAGAGCCTCAAATGATATTTTAATGCTTTCCAGGTATTTCTGATACTCAGTTGTAGAGGACAGCACACCACTCTTTGGGGACAGTGGTCTGGGATTGTTCAGAGGGCAGGTTAAAAAGAGATAGGACAGAAAATCATCTACAATATCTCAAAAGGGAGTAAAGTTTCCTTGTAGGACCTTGGAACTTATAGAAAGGAACTTGCCTGGTGCTGGGGATATAACCCAGGGCCTTCACACATTCTAGGCAAGCACTTGAACCACTCAGCTGGGCCCCTACCAGCCCCATCCTGTGTTATGGTCAAAGGAGTACTTTTCAACTATAATCCCCCACTGGAGTCTTAGGGGAAAAAAAAAACAACAAAAAACAAAAACAGAACTTTCCTCTGGGTTACCCCAAGGAAGAAGCAGGTGAGAGGGCAAGCAGGGCTCTAACTGGGTCAGGCAGGAGAGGTCCTATAAGAAAGGAAGTGCTAGACACTCCCTAGAATCCAGAGAAGCAGAACGGGATTTATTTGTGATTCGGTGGAGCAACCTCACGTCCCAAGATTCAACCCCAAAAGGTTAATACTATGAAAGAGATTTCCCCAGAAATTGGAAGCACACCGACACCTCCAGGACAGCAGGAAGATCTGCTGCTTCTCTGTATACTTTACTCAAATGTGGGTTTGGGCCCAGGAAGTGACTGCTACTTTGAAATAACCATTTAATTACTGACCCCAAAACCCATAAGACCCAAGAAGGGGCAAAGCAACAAACAATGGTCAGTCCAACATCTGAAGCCAGTGTCACCTGACCTAGACATGAGCAACCCAAACAGAAGTTACCTTGTAAGGCTCCTTTCAAAGCGTCTTGATACATGCTAAAAATATCTCTTAAAGATAAGTATAAGCATGAGGTGGGGGTATTTAAGAGGAAGGACAAGAGGTGCAGGTGAGGAGTTCCCTGAGAACTTGGTAATCCAGGTGTCAGGCTGTTGCCTGGCCTAGAAAAGGAAGGAATGGGATCTGTGTGGAATTTGGAAGGCAGTCTAAAAAGAAACAATTGCCGGGTTTGGCAGAAAATTATACTAGTGTTGGGCAGAAGGCCAAGGCAAGATTTTCATAATCACATTTAATCCTTCCAATAACCTTGCAAGAAGACATATGTGTGCCTATTTTACAAGACAGAAGACAGGCAGTCAGCAATCAAACCTACCTGCCCACCTAACAACTGCTAGGCAAATAGCAAAGTCTGCATCCAAACACAGAACGAACAGATCAAATCAATTTTACTTGGGCTGGGGATATAGCTCAGTGGTAGAGCCCATGCTTAGCATGCATAAGGTCTGGGGCTCCATCCCTAGTGCCCCAGGGGTGGGGGAAAGATTTTTGCAATTGCTCTCATGACAGGAAACACAGGGAAAGTTTGGGAAAGGAAGATGAACCATTCTTTCCTAATTATGTTGGTGAAAGAGAAATTCAATTTTTGATGTGTATAAGTATTAGGTTGGGGAAAGGGCAGGTTTAATTGGATCCGTAAACATCCTATTCATGGTTTAGCACTATCCAATAGAAATGAAAACAAGACACTACAGTTTTATATTTTTTAGTAGCCACATTAAAAAAGTAAAAAGAAACAAGTGAAATTAATTTTAATAATATACTTTACTCAATAAATTATCATTCTGACATTGAGATATTTTATAGAATTTTCTTTCCGGTACTATTTCTTAAAAATCCAGTATGTCTTTTTCACTTAGAAGGCTGACCAGTTTGGACTGGTCACATTTTAAGCCGAATGTGGCCACTATCATAAGGCACTATAGGTTAGAGAATAATGAGATCTGAGGAATCTGGTGCATTTGTAGGGTGTGGATAATAAGGGACAAAAATGGACTCTTTTTCGGCAAGTCGGACTAAAAAAGAATCCCTAATGGCTGAGCGCTGTGCACAAGCCTATAATCCCAGCAACTAGGGAGGTTAAGACAGAGGATCGCAAGTTCAAAAGCCAGCCTCAGCAATTTAGCAAGAGAGCAACTTAGCAAGACCCTGTATCAAAGTGAAACAGAGAAAGGGCTGGGTATATGGCTCAGTGGTAAAGCACCCCTGTGTTTGATTCCCCTGGTACAGGGGGGTGGTGAGAGAGAGAGGGAGAAGACTCTTCAAGTGAGACACAATTTGAGGTCTTTATCTAAAACATGCAGCATCAAAATGATAAAAGTGGCAAATTATTTGAAAGACGAGAGCTGAAGGAAAAGAGTCTTTAATGCTTTATCTTCTACCTCTGCTAAGAGGCTAGGTGAGACCAGGGAGCTGCACAAAGAGCCAAATCCCATGGGATATTAGTCAGGGAACAAGACTCACCCAGCTGCAATGAGCAGCTAGAAGAAAACCAGCTGCCTAAGGCATGGAGAAATGGCATACTATGGGGTGAATATCCCTAACCCCCAAATCCAAATTCTGAAATGCTCCAAAATCCAAAACCTTTGGAGTGCCAACCTGATACCACAAATGGAAAATTCCACTCTATAAAAGTTTATTTCATGCACAAAATTATTAAAAATATTGTACAGAACTATCTTCAGCCTACATATGTAGGTGTATATAAAATATAAATGAAATTTGTATTTAGAGTTGGGTGTCATCCCCAAAAGATCTTATTACTTACATGCAAATATCCACGCCCCCCTCCCATCCAAAATCTGAAGCATCCCTGATCCCAGGCCCTTCAGACAAGGTATCCTGCACCCGTATTAACTTCCCTCCTATATCAGAAGTTTAAAAGGCAAACTGAGGCAAAAGGTTATAGACCAGTGAATTTCATACCAGTGAGGATTGATTATTTGACGCTCATGCACATTTTATGGCTTGCTCCTGGAATTAACTCTCCTCTGAAGGGCCAACAGTGATTTCCTGTTGTTGGCACTTATATTAGCAAAAGTTAGCAGGAATGGAAAAATGCATTTTTTTAAAGAACACTGTTTATATAATAATACTCTTAAAAATAGCATTATTATAACATGATTTTGTAGCGTCTACTTAGGGAAGGTAGAGACTCAATAGTTATTTTTTTATTTTAAAATAGTTTTGTGGATGATTGAATAGAAATCAATTTTTTAACAACATTTCATTTTGATTAGGGAAAGTAAATCTGGAAATCAAAAAAATATTTCTTCTTTTTTACTTTTCTAAAATATCAGTTGTCAGAGATTTAAAAAACTAGAAAACAAAACAGCAGTCTTCATGCCATTTTCAGGATGATGGTGAGTTTTATTCAGTACTATCTACTTAGGCTATAAGCTAGCAGGTATGGGTCACTTTATGTGACAGTCTTTAAAAATGCAAACTGGTAGGCTGGGGATGTGGCTCAAGCGGTAGCACACTCACCTGGCATGCACGGGGCGCTGGGTTCGATCCTCAGCACCACATAAAAATAAAGATGTTGTGTCCACCGAAAACTAAAAAATAAATATTAAAAATTTCTCTATCTCTCTTTTAAAAAAAATGCAAACTGGTGCCCTCTGGAAGCCCAGGTAGTGCATCTCTAATTCCAAGGAACAGAAGAAAGTAGAGAAACACCCTTTCTCCTGACATCGGCCCACATGAGCTCATACCTCCTCCCTCAGCTGCCAGCTAAGCTGGTGAAGATAAATTCCCATGTAGGATCTGGGCAGAGCCAGTGGCTGGGTGGGGAATGTCCCAGGGTGCAAAGGAAATTTCTTCCTTGTAACTCCTTTAGAAAGGGGTGGGTGAGGATAATCATAAATGTACACTACCTATTTGTAAACTGTTTTCCCTCTTGGTACTATTTATATGCCTTGAGCTGTATGCTCCCTCCACCCCTGACTTTTAACAAGACTATCTTGGCTTCCTGGGCTTTTGCATACTATTCTAAATATGGTGCTGATGAGAAGCTGATAGGAAACTGATAAGAGTGTCTCAGGTTTTTTTTCCTAGTTCACAAAGTGATAGGCCAGGTGACCTCTCTAATTAGAATAGATTAAAAAAAGATTGTCAGAATTTTTAAGAATATATATTTTAGAAGAAGAGGACAGGAAAAAAAAAAAAAGGAGGTGGGGTGGGGGGGAAAATCATCGTCCCTTTTGTATGACATTGAGAATCATAAAGATCTTGCTTGGTTGAGCAAAATATCAAAGAACTCCACTCCTGAGTGACATTTGTACATGTACTCGACTAGGCTGCAGACCAAACTGTGATGGGGGAAGATGCACAGACACGTCCAAGAGCAGCCTCTGCAGCCTGTGTTCTACCTCTGGCCTTGGCCAGGCCATGCTGCTCTGCTGGTCAAAGGAAAAACAGTTAAGTCATCAAATGCATGCACTTCTGAGTCTGATTCTCCCATATTCCAGATTACCTTGATTCGGGGTATTTGGTGAGGGTAGCCAGGCTGCTGGTGTACATGTGGCCGCCCACATCGATGTGGACAGGCGCATTGGATTTTGTGAGTTGTGCTGGAGTAGGAATGCCTTGGTTGTTCAGTGGAGATGCAGGGGATCTAGTGATCAGAGGTCTTGACATATTGGGCCGACTGTCCTACAGAGAGATAAGCAAGTTTAGACATTGTTTCTCTTATCAGTGGAAAGGAAATACATGGATCATAAAAAAATAAGCCAGTGATAATGCTGATATTCACTTGGTAATAAAATCTGAAAAATCATCAAGCTCTCTCCCTTTTGTTAGAATGATTATCAAAAAAACAAATTCTGTAACAAAAGAAAACTTTCATGTGTTTAAAATTGAGTAATTCTGAGGGCAATGAGGGTTTATTATACTAATGAATTCTCACATTTAACAATTGGTAAACGGCACGTGGAGAACTTCTATTCATCCCAAATGAAAAGATAATCAACACTTAAAATAATATACATCTAAATAAAATATGTATGATTTATATTTCTCTTTGGAAACTTCCTCATTGCTATGCACATGGCATCAAAACAGACCTTCGGCACTATGTTCACAAAGTGTTTTCTTAAATTTCTGTTTTTTGAATTAAGAAAAAGAGGGCATAATAGTTCTAGCCATCAGCTCACATAGTTACAACCTTGCAAAGAGGTATGATACATGTATTAGTTAACAGATTGAAAAAAATCAACGGAGGGCTGGTGATGTTGCTCAGTGGTAAAGAACTTGTCTAGAATGTTTAAGGCCCTAAATTCAAACCACAGTATTGAAAACAGACAAAACCAAAAACAAACAAACTGATATTCTACTTGTTTGTACCGGCTTGTTCCCTGTTTCTCTTCCAATGAGACTGTGGGTCTGGGGACACTTAGAAAAGAATATACCCTCAGGTGATAAATATGTGCTTGTGAACCATGATCAAGTGGCTCTTCTCTATGCCTCACTTCTTGAGAGCTTGTTTGGAAGTTCTAGCAGGAGAGAGCAGCTACTCATAGATCCTTACGGAAGAATCATCCTCCTCTGTCAGGGAAGGTCATCTTCTGGGATGGAACGTGCAGCTTTGGGAGGGATGCATGAAGAGCGGTGAGGGAGGAAGGGGACACCCGCCTATTCGGCCAGATCAACCAAATCAACCCTAGCATTCAATAGGGTGACAGATGTTGCAGCCAGATCACCCTCACATCCTGTGCCTGAAGAAACCAGGTTCCCCAAGTGGAAGTGAGGAAGATGTTGTCATGGCAATAAGTAGCCCGAACAGGCAGAGGTGCAAGTTGAGCCACCAGACCAGGATGGGAACAGCGTGTGGTGGCAGCCATATCATGTTTAGGAAACTGTACCCTTGAGAAAATAAAATATCTTTTCCATGGACACAATATAAGTGTCTCAAACACTATCCAAACAGGGTTGATTGCTTTCAAATTAGAGCCCAAACCACAGACAACTCAAGTCAGGTCCCTGGCATTGAATGAGGGTCAAATATTTAGAGTATACAATGGAGGAATAAGCTAAAATAGCATTTATGTATGAATTTTGTAAGACTGAGAATATACACATCCTTTCAGATTTATAATTTAGCCGGAGACTGTTTTCAAACACATACACACAATGTGTGCCAAAGCCAGTGATAAGGCTACTAAGGGGATTTTGAAAAATGCCTTTGATGGAGATTACAAAGGGGAAGTCATCAAGTCTTTGTGCTTAAAACACAGCATGATAAAATATAAATTTGCAAAACATCATAGGTTTCATGATCTGGAACAGCTTGAGGAGTTACCTGGGGCACAACTGTTAGTCTAGTTAGCATTAACCACATGTCCAAGCAAGACTGAGACTGCATGTGCTTTCTGAAACTCAACATCCACTATGAATGGAGTGGTGATTGGGCCTTTGCACAAAATGTTTACCATCTGTGTGGTGCCTCTCTGCACGTTGAATTAAACAGAGCCCAGATATCATCACAGAAAAAAAGAGTTAGTCTTTTAGTTCTTGTGGGTTCCTAGGTGTTCACTATTCTTTATTCTACTCCTGGGTATTTTTAATAATGCAAAATAGAGATTAAAGGCACAAAATGATGTTTACAATGCACAAAGAGAGGGAGTTAAAGGGGTATTGGGTAGGGGAAAAGTTAAAAAATCACAGATGGTAGGACATATAAGACAGTTAAGGTTCACAAGTATTAGAAGTAGCATTTTAAATTGTGGATGAAAGCAAACACATTTTCCTCTTAAAAAAGTAATCATATAACTCCTATTTTTAAGAGACACATACTACCTGACTTCTTTGAGGAACTTATTTCCTGACCAAACACACACACACACACACACACACACACACACCCCTCCCTGTTACAATCCAGCCCATCCCGGTACTTCGGAGTCTGTAATAGTTTTTCAATTGGACACGTTCTCTATTCTGCCTGAGGGTGCTCAGGCGAAAATGAACAGATTTGCAGAGTTAATATTGTCGTTAGACTGTGACCTCATTCAGCACAGCTTCTAACACTCCGAGGTCTCCATAGAAGGAGGGAAAAAAAATTAAAGCATAACTGATTGGTTGAAGGATTCCAGATTTCTCAGAATATATGCCATTTACACTGTAAATCATAAATGGATGGATATTGCTAAATTTAAAATTAAACCAGTTTCTTCAGCTGGGTATGGGGGATTAACTCTTAGGGGCAAGGATTAGAACTGGTCTTGCTGAGACCTTGAGGCTCCCTTCCTAGGCTCTCTCCCCATCTCTGGGCTCTTCTTGCTCTGTACATGTTCCCTCGGACACAGTCATTTCTAAGGCATTAACTGATATTAGCTAATAAAGTCGGGATTTCATTTGCTATTTTCTGTATGGGCATAGACTGAAAGAACTTTTAAAATCCATAGACTGGGGCTGGGAGACAGTACTTGAGATGGGAAGTCTTGGCATTTGAATGGTGGCTGGAGCTATCATTCAGTAGCTATCCCATCTACTCTAGTTGCTTCATTTTGGCTGAGGGGGGTACCTGGGATTGAACTCAGGGGCACCTGACCACTGGACCACATCCCCCGGCCTATTTTATATTTTATTTAGAGACAGGGTCTCACTGAGTCACTTAGCATCTTGCTTTTTGCTGCGGTTGGCTTTGAACTCGATTCTCTTGCCTCTGCCTCCCAAGCTGCTGGGATTACAGGCATGCCCCACTGCCCCAGGCAAGTTGCTTCATTGAATGCAATTGTGGCAATACCCTCCCCTTTCCAGTGACTGGAGCTGACACTTTTTCATCTTTACCTAGATATTGAGATCTTGTGTGGGATGCCCTACTAACAATGCCATAGTCCTCTCCCTAGAAGCCTAGGAAGCCAGAATGAATCCAGTGCTCAGGACAGCAGAGCTGAGAATTGTAAAGAATCTGGGTCCTCATTGAATCAACCAACTCTGAGCCTCCAATTTCCAGATTTCTTGCTACTTGGGAAAATAACCATGTTTATTTATTTGGTACCACGAATTGAATCCAGGGGCATGTAATCACTGAGCTATATCTGCAACCCTTTTTCATATTTTATTTTTGAGACAGGGCCTTACCAAGTTGCTGAGGTTGGTTTCGAACTCATGATCCGCCTGCCTTAGCCTCCTGTGCTGCTGGGATTATAGGCATGTGTCACTGTGCCTGGCCACCATCTTTATTTTTCAAGCTAGTCTGACTTGGGATTTCTGTCCCCTCTCCTGGTAAAATATCTTTCCTGTTATGGCTGCCTCCCTGGGAGGTTGTTCAGCTTTGGGAGACACAGCCTGTCAGGCTAAGAACAGCTTCCTGTTGATAGACACAGCAGAATTTTCTAACATGTTATCACCATTCTTCAACTCCACTTTCCATCTATCTTTCCCTTTAATCATTTCCCCCATCATCTTCTTTGTCTGCATATATCTTTCAGTATGACTTCTGAAGACAGGAAAGCCATAAACTCTAACCAGAAAGAGTACAAAGGACTTGAATGTGCCTTTACTCTGTTGAAGAAGCAGCTGAGAGCACCGAAGATATTCCAAAAGCTGGTCAGATGGAAAGCTGTCTCTGCTAAACCCCTTCTGGAACTGTCCCAGGGAAAGGAAGCCTACCCCAGTATTAAGCCAGGTGGTTCTTGCTCCTTCCTTGTGCAGCCCATTGTTCTTTCCCTCCACAGTGTTTATTAACATCTCCTCAGTGCCAGGCACTGGCTAGGCAACCAGAGAACAAGACAGACTGGGCCCTGGCCTTCCATGCTTGTTGAACAGGGGAAGAGAGAGACCAAGAAATGCATATGATCAGGGCAGGAGAAGGTATGGTTACTACAGCAGCTTAATGGAAGGGTCACTTAGTCCAGCCTTGTGGGTGGCGGGGGAGGATGGGAAGGGTCCCCAGAGAAAGTCTAAGATGAGATCTTATGGATGAGCAGTTAACAGACATTGGGGTGCTGAAAAGACGATTCTAGGCAGTACTGCCAAGGCCCCAAAGTAGGAGAAGCCATGGTACATTCTCAAAATTAAAACTTGAATATGGTACCAGGATTCGATCACTTATTTCTTCCCCCAAGGTGGTAGGATAATGTAGGAAAGAGAAACCAGGATGATGATCTGAGAGCCACAGAATTAAACAATAATTTATAATTAAACAAAACCAAACCAGGAGAAGAGAAAGAGGAGGAGGAGGAGGAGGAGGAGGGAGCTAATAGATAGTGGAACTTTCTGCAGTAATGGGAATGTTCTTTATCTGCACCAGTGTTCTCTATCTGTACCATTCACTATGGTAGCTACCTGAGTGTGGCTAGTGTGACTGAGGAAATGAATTTTTCATCTTAATGAATGTTAATTAATGCAAATTTTAACTTAGCTCCTTGTGGCTATAGTGCCTATCATATTGGATGGCAGAGTCAACTGGGCTTGAATATTTCTTAATATTTACAATATTTGATCATAATGCTTGTGTGATGGAGAAGGGGCATTTTAGAAGTGAACAAAAAAGTCATCGGACCCACACCACACATTCCTTTTCCTCACCCTTTCTAATGGCATTTCTCTCTCTTCCTCGATGACATTATGAAAAACGATAGAAATTAAAAGCCACACAATGAGGAAAACAGAATGGATTCCCCTGGATTGGACAGAGAGGAGCCAGGCAGACCAGAGCCTGTCCTGTGTGGTTCTGTCATGTGAAGTGACAGGCAGGCAAGACACATCTGTGGTGACAAAGACCAGAACACTGGTCACTCCAGGGCTACTGGCTGGGAGGATCCAGGAGAAGCCTCTGGAGACCTAAAAAATCCAACTTCCTGATCTGTGTGGTCACACAGGTGTGTACCTATGTTCTCCAAAGTTGTACTCACTTTATTGTAAGCTCTACTAAAAATAATCTGGAAAAAATTCATCCAATCAGAACATTTTCTTGTTTGAATATTCACTCAACTTTCTGTGAAATGCTGCCACCACCTTCTTCTTTTTTTTTGAGGGGGGTACCAGGGATTGAACTCAGGGGCACTTGACCATTGAGCCTCATCCCCAGCTTTATTTTATATTTTATTTAGAAACAGGGTCTCACTGAGTTGCTTAGCACCTCACTTTTGCTGAGGCTAGCTTTGAACTTGTGAGCCTCCTGCCTCAGCTTCCTGAGTGGCTGGGATTATAGGCATGAGCCACTGTGCCCAGCTGAAATGCTGCCTTCTTGAAAAGCCAAGGGCTGTGGGTATAGCTTGGTGGAACAACTTACCTGGCACGTGCAAGGTCCTGAGTTCAATCCCCAGCAACAGTTAAAAAAAAAAGTGTGTATTATTTCTTTTCATATAATTCACTGAATCAGCCTGTACTACTCTGACATGAAACATCCCTCTAGCATTTTATTTCTACTTCCTCCCTTTCCCATATCTTTTCCCACATATTTCCAGGCTTGTTGATCAGTTTATCTTCAAAATTTCCATCTCCCAGCTGCCTCCAGTTTTCTGCAGCTTGCTCACCTACCCAGCAGAGTAACGATGAGTTTTTTGGAGGTATAATCCTTCAAGGGATTTGACTTCAGGCATTTTCCAAAAGAAGCTAATGAAAAATTTGTCTCCTAAGTCTAAACTACCCGTGTGCTGTTGAAACAGGATCCCTGGGGCACTGCTTAGAACAAATGAGCTGAAGTTTAAAATGAGTTTTAATGACTTTATTTGTTAAGAAAGTATGATGCTGTTTTATGTCACATTTCACTATCAAGTTGGAGTCTATCACCTCTTGCTAGGGAAAGAACGGTCTTTGTCTTTTTAGCGACACTTCCAGATAAGCGTGTTGATGGTAGAATATGTTATTTGATGTTTTATTTCATAGCATTCAATACAGCAGTTAAAAAAAAAAAAAAGAAAACAGTATAGGTCAGAACTTTTCCACAAATTTTAAACTGGATTTAAAATGTGTTAATCCCCTCTGGACTTGCCCCCCAGCACACACAGGACACACACACACACACACACACATACAGAATACTTGGAGAAGGGAACATTCTGATTCATTCTACTTCTGATAGTTCTGACATCTGCCTTTGGCAGCCCAACTATAATCAAAGTATCTTGGGCAAGGACCCTGCTTCCTAGGATGGAAATGTGTGGTTACCTTGGGAGTGTTATTTCAGGAATGACCCAATCCTTTTGGACTCTCAATAACGGGTCTTGTTGAAAAACATCACTTTCTTAACCATAGTTACTTAATCTTCTAGCAAGACCCAACCGCAGTGTTGATGTATTTTGAAAGAAGCCTCATTTGTTTCTTCATTCACTCAAGCATTGTTTACTGGGTACCTCTCATAAGCTCACTAGTTTCTATGGGTTTTAACAAATAATAGAATGACCCTGGTAAGTGATATGAATGAATTTTCCTGATAATTTCACAAGAGTTTAAAAAGAAAAGAAAAAACACCAAAGTGCTTCACATTTGATGAGAACTGCACTCATAATTTAGATGACAGTTTCTGTTCATCTTAACCATTTGGAAGACAGTAAAAAATTAGACCAAAAACCTCCTGAGCATCCGAATTTGACATCAAGATTTCTATTCACTTCAGTAATGAAATCCCCCTTCAAATTCATAAAGTCTACTTATTTGGAACTCACACATTCTAAAAAGTGTGATTTTCTGTCTTCTAGCTCTATGACAATAGCTAATTACCAAAACCATCCACAATTAAATCATTTAGAAATCAAACCCCAGAATCAGATTGTGAAGTACACAATAAATTGAAGTATTTCCATCCAAAAATAGTAATGAAAAGCATTTTTTTAAGTTGAGAATTTTGAAAAGTATATAGCTAAAAGTTACATATTCAGAATATATTGAGGTGCAGGAGAAAGAGCCCTGGGTTTGGGGAATCTGAGCATTAAGTTCAGCTCCATCCTTTGTGTGATGTTGGAGAAGTTCCAAACCCTGCCTCCAGCTTCCTCACCTCAAGGATGGAGATAAACCTTCCCACTGCCAGTGAGGTCAGGATGGCAGGAGATAAGACAGTGTTTGTGAAGGTGTGTAACACAGAGCTTGGCGTAGAGAAGGACCTATGAGGTTTACAGTCGGTCTACTGAACCCATTGGGTTCCACATCTGAAGATTCAACCAACTGAGGACAAGAAGTATATTTAAAACAATGCATTTGTATTGAACATGTACAGACATTTTTTTCTTGTCATTATTCCCTTACTAATTAATATAAGAAGAATCTACATAGCATTTATACTGCACTAGGTATTATAAGAAATCTAGAGACGGTTTAAAGTCTATGGGAAGATGTGCATTAAGTTTTGTGCAAAGAACGTGCCATTTTATTTTTCTTTATTTTTATTTTTTAGAAAATTTGAGTTAGTATTCTAACAACAAATTAGAATCAATTAAATATGATAAACTGAACAAGGATATACATTACAATTTTTCTTCTTTTATAAACAGACAATAGTAAAATATACAGTCAGCTCACTACACAAAAAAATCGTGAATAGCAGCTTTTCAATAAAGTTTCCAACATCTTATTCATTTACTGATGCTAAGAATGTAAAGGGAAAAGTCACAGCAGTTCGTATATATGTATCCTCTTTCTTACTATGCCACTTTGTATGAGGAACTTGAACATCTTTGGATTTTGGTATCTGCGGGTTGGACAATCGATCCCCAGAAGATATGGAGAGGCAAGGGTATTTCTGATCGTCTGCATACACACACACACACACACACACACACACACACAAAGAAACCCTCAAACCATATGTACAGAAGATTCTTCTATGTACCCAGTGAGAAGAATAGAACCTCTTTTATGTAGTTGAGAAGTCAAGGACTATGAAAAAGACCGTCTGATATTGATATGAGGAAGCATGATATTGCAAAGTACAGATAAATAAAAAGAAAACAAGTCAGAGCAGACCAAGAGCTCGCTATATGCTCTGGAGAAAGTGCATGAAAGGAAACAGAATGAAATCATCACTGTGGGTTCCTTAAATGACATGGCACTTGAGCTGCACCAATTTTCCCTTTCAGATTAAAAAAATCTTACTACACAGAGTAAAAAGAAATTAAAAAACCAAAAAAACCCCCAAAAAACAGGGTGCTTCAAAGTTGTTTCGAAATGACCGTAACCGTGTTAAATTAATCTACAATGCTTTCTTAATCTGAAGTTGTTACTTTTCTTGCTGTGGCCGGGACAAAGGGTCACTATTGTTTATCTGTTTCAAGGCACAGTCTCTCTCTGGCAGATCTGGAGTGAGTGCTTCCACATGCCTTTTCCCTAATGAAATGTGCATCTGAGAAATTCCCTTATTAGATTACCAAGCTGAGGCCATGAAAAGACTATTTGCCAATATTTCTCTGCTGTTTTTTTTTTTTTCAAAAGGAAAATGAACTTGAGGAAAAAGGACATTTTGATGTGTTTATTATAGCTCAAGTAATTTAGATTGCTTAGATTTTTAAAAATGTACTTTAAAACACTAGGATATTTTTAAATACACACTACAGCTCAACCATAAGTATTAATTTTAAAAACTGAAAATGTAGTATTCAAATGACTGGCAGTTTCAGGGTTAACAGTTTATGGGATTTTAAAATTCTTTTATGTTATAAGGAGTTGAACATTTATTACTTTTGGAATGCAAAAAAAAAAAATGCTATTTTAAAAAAGAAAAAAATCCCCAGCACAGTGTTGCCCCATTAAATCAATTAGTAATCCTTTTGGCATGCTGCTATATTTTACCTTCATAATAGGGATTTCTTTTTTTTTCTTCTTTTTTTGACATTTTTAAAAGAACTAAATGAAGAAAGACAGAAATGGGAACTCAACTTAGGAATAATCTTCCTTCCCTTTATTTCCTTGCCAGGGAGGAAATGTGTGGAACAGAAAATTAAATGGGCCTCAGGTCATGGTACGCTCATATTCAGCTGACACACAGGACTATTTAGTTTGATCCTGAAAGAAAGGGGCAGGCACCCAAGGTCTCCACACTCTTGGAGCCCATGTGGTCACCTGCCTCCCATTCCCCACTGCTTTCATCCTGGGCTCTGGGGCCTGACAGGTGCAGAACAGCTACACCTCCACCCTCCCAGAGCTCAGGTTCTGCATACTCTCTTGCAGGGAAAATGCAAATGGCAGCAACGGTTGGCAACAAACTGGCATCTAACACTCATGGCAGGCCTTCTAGACTGAAACCAGAAACCTCCACACGATGTTAAGTATTATCACCATTTCACAGAGAAGGAAGTTGACTCTGAGGTCAAGTGGCTTAGCCTATAATTACCTAGTAATGGATTTACTGTGATATTTTACACGCTGGCCATTGTGTACCAAGATAAGGTTGCCACTATCCTATTACATATGTGCTCTGGCTTTCCCAGAAGGGATGTCTGTTCCTGTGCGTCCCATTCACATTCCTTCACCCGGCCTGTCTAGGGACAACCATAACTGGCTGGAAGGCTAGAAGGATGAGCAGTGGTCACAGAGGAGGCAGGAGCCAGCTGGCTCAGAAAGTGGACCGGACACCCCCCCCCCCTGCTGCCTGCCACAGTCTCCTTATCACCTCTCCCCAGAGATCTGGCATTTTATTTACTCCCCCAACTCCTAATTCTAGGTGCTAACTACAGGACCAGCTGCCTCTAAATAGACACTAAGCTTGACTTAACTGATTTCTTAGATATGGTCATAAAAATTCCTTGCCTAGTACAGTATCCAAAGCCAAATGTGTTCCTTCCAACCTTAATTCAGTCTCTTGAAACCTCCTCCTAGATTTTTAGGTGTCCACTTACCTGACTTTTTCTCCATTAAAAAAGTTTTTAAAAATAGGATACATAGGTTTTATAAATGTATGGCTTATTCTACTTTATATAATGATGCATTCATATAAAGTTCACTTGCTTGTTTGTTTATTCATTTAGAAAATGTTGGCTGGCTACTCTATTTGGGGCCACATTAGGACCCTATGGAAGTCATCTCCTCAGGGAGTTGAGACTTTAGTGTGGAAATTAGCCATATGCACATGGAATTACTGAAGACAAGAGACACCCATGTAAATAAAATTTTAAGAGCATGCTTTACATGCTCTGAGAGCTACTTCTGGATGCCCTTAAGTTAATTATTTTGAAGGTAAACAATACCTTGGTAGAGCAAAGAATGCCCCAGTCTTGGTCTTACAAATCCAGGCCATATTATTTTTAAATAACATCTATATTTGGAATTTCACATCATAAGAACGATACTTCGAACTCCACCCAATTATCTGTTAAATAGGAAACTAGGTGTTGACATGGATCAAGGTTCCTAAACTCAGAAATGTTTTCTTGAAGATGCAGAAAAAAAGAAATCAAGCTTTAGTCTAAGCTAAGTCACCAATGGATTATGTGCCTTGGCAAAGTATAAAATCTCTCAACTTCAATTGTCCCATTTATAATATATACAGTTGGACCAGATGGTCTATAATACTCTTTCCAGTTCTGAATTTTTACTATTTTGTATGATTTATTATTCATTTTTTAAAAAAATATTTGGTGGTTCTTGGGCTCACACATGCTAGGCAAGTGCTTTACCACTAAGCTACACTCCCCATCATATGATTTTAAAAATATATAAACTATTGAGATGCAAATATCTTCAGAAAGCTAGTATTTTAGGAGGTTAGAACAGGAATTCTAAATTCCTTTGCAAGAATGAAGAACTGGTCATGTAATGAAAGGCATTCCAAAAGCATGAGTGTAAAGAGGCCAACCCGGGGAGATTTCTTAACAATCACACCATTTTCATCAGCTGATTGAGAAGATTAAATTTTAATCACTACTTCTTTTTATTTGCTTTCACTAGCAGGAGGAAATGACCAATAAAATATGGTGCTTAATGTGCAAAATGCCTACTAGGGAAAGATTCTTTACTTAATATCACTTTATTGGAGTATTATTTGTTTGCTTATATCTTGCTTTGTTCTAAAATATCAGAGTGATCTTAAAGTAGTTTGAGAATAGAAAAATCTGGTTTAGAGATATATAATGATACTTTTTAAAATTAATATAAGAATCTCTCCTAAGACTTACTGGGTGATTGTTCTGGTTCTAATATAAAGTGTTCCCCCAAAGATTCATGTGTTAAAGTCTTGGTCCTCAATGTAACAATGTCCAGAAGGGGAGCCCTTGGAAAGTGATTGGTTATGAGAGTTCTGACCTCATCAGTGGATTAATCCACTGAGTGGACTACTGGGAGGTGGTGGAAACTGTAGACAGGTAGGGCACAGTTGGAAGAAGTACATCACTGGGGGTATACCCTGAAAGAGTATTTTTGACCCAGTCCCCTCCCTTCTCTTTCTCTCTTTGCTTCCTGGATGCCATAAGCTGAGCAGTTTTCCTTTGCCACACCCTTCTGCCATGATTTTCTGCCTTACTTCAACAGAGCAATGGACCCGACCAACCATGAACTGAAACCTCTAAAATTGTGAACCCCAAATAAACTTTTCCTCCTTAAGTCACAGTGACAAAAAGGCAACAGTGATAAAAATAAGACAGGGAGGCACTGGAGGGAAGAAATATCAATATTTTCGGACTAGAACCAATGGGCCATATATTCTGCTGGGGGGCAGGCCTGAAGTCTGTTGGTTTGCCAAAAACTCTTCTCCTAGGTGATACCTGGTGTTTGCTGGGATCTTTAGCCTCAGAAGATGTAGGACAAATTCTTTTCTGGTCTTTGGGTCATCCTGGTTCTTTGTCACATGGTCCCATTTGGAGCTGCTAATGGGAACTGGTTTTGAATAAACAAATATGGAGATAAATGAATGGCATTCTCTGCATCTGCTCTTTATGGTGTGACAGAAGCAGGTCTGCCCACAGTCAACTGAGGCCAATAACCCTAGGAGTCCTGGCAGCAGAACTGCTGGCTTGGCATTAGTACAGGAGGTTTGTTTCTTGGGATACTTCGGAGAGGATAGAAGTTTATGGAACTTCTGGCTTAGGAGCAGAGGATGAGAATTCACATGGAAAGCAGAGATTAGGAAGAAGGGTTTGAAGGAGCACTAGGACCCAGCGAAGTCATCGGCTTTCTCAGTATTTTATTGCATTGAGCTATTCTTTACAAGTTTCACACTGTAAAGGGGACATCTGTGTTCTTAGAGACGTATCTTAAAATAAATACCAACAGGATTAAAAAACAAACCAACTTTTTTTTAAAGATCAACCTGATTGGGAAGAAAAGTTTGCTGTAAAACTGGAAATGCATTAGGAAAAAAGTCATACCTTACACACTGCCTAATGCATATGAAGTAGTTATTTACCAGATTCCAGAACTTCCAAGTCTTTGTGAACAACCGTAACCTTAAAGTCTTTTAAAAGGTCCTGGGGCGGGGGCGGGGCGAAGCAAGGCCAACACCATCTTTTGCAAAAAAGGAACAGGCTATATTTAGATTAGCTGCCCAGGGTCAGAAAAGTTGGTCCACTGAGAATTAGAGGCAAAACATTCTGGGGTTTACTTTCACCACCACCACCCGCTATCCTACCACACACACACTGTACAGGTGCAGTCATAGAAAGTGGTGTCAGACCCAGTAGTGCTCCCACCCACTGGTTGCGCATGCGCAGTGCTAGAGCACTCCCGCGGGGCCGGAGCTTGCAGCGCGTTGTTTTGGGTATTCTTAGGAGGCCGGGCTTAATTTTATTACCCGGTTATTTAAGCACAAGCAATGGTATATAACGTCAAGACAACAGTGGGGGCGGGAGAGCGAGGTAGGTAAAAGCAATGTGTCTGGGGATTAAAGGGGGTCATGGTCAGAGGAGCAGGAAAGGGACAGAGCGGCCCAGGAAAAGAGGCCAAGAAGAAATGGGAAACAAGGGGAAGAGGAGGAAGAAGTGACAAGAATCAGCGAAACAGCGGGAGAGGGATGTGGGAGGGGAAACTGATGGAAAATACAGGTGACAAGAAGGATGTGCGGGAAGAACAGGCGTGTGAGGAGAGGAAGGGTCACACTGGACTCCTGGATTGCTGGAGGGCGGTTTCTAAAGCCCTTTTGTTTGCCTGTAGGTCCTCTTGTTTATTCCACAGTGGGGGCACTTGATCCCTTGTGAGTGGGTTCTTGTGATGTGCGGCCACAACAAGTTTGGAATCAAGGGCTAAAGGGGTCTCTAGGGCTTGCAATTTGTTCCACGCTGCTAACAAATCTGAGTGATGTGTCTCTGAATAGCTTTCTTCTGAAGATGGTGGGAGCTGAAGCCTAATGTTTTGAGATTCAGGTACCTTAGAATCCTGACCCCAATAGAAAGAGTCAATGCAGGAGTTCAGATGAGTGGTTTTAACAGGTAAAATGGAAGACCACAGGTACCACTGAAAGCTGACAGATGCAATCAGAGTGAAACCACCAAACCATTTTTCCTATCAACTCCCCCTAGTACTTTGTGAGTACTTTCTTCTTTTTGCACAGAGTAAAAAATGAATTAACAGTACTGCCCATGATAAAGGAAGTCTGTAAGGCTCTATAATTGAGTGCTCTGATCTTTTTCCAGTAAATGACCTCAGTGATGTATCCCTTAGGGCAGTGGCCTTCAAATGCATTTTGATTTGTTACCTAACCATCCCACCCATCAAACCAAAAGAAAAAAAATCCCACAGCATTAATAAACACCCATGAATTAATGAAAACTTAAGTACTAATGAACTGATAGGGATTTTGTGGAAATAAAGTAAATGGTAATATTTTCCAAGACAAAAATATTGATGCTGTCACACTGCACAGTAAAGCTTCCAGTGCCACAAGAAACTAGGCAGCCCTTCTGGTGGAGGAATCTCCAGGGTTCCCATGTCCACACTTGGTTGAATGACCAAAGAGCCCCACCCAGTTGTTTGGTTGCCTTCTGGTCAGTTTTTAAACTATACCAGTATCTGCCTCCTAACATCCTGCTTCTCAGAGTGTGGATGGGGTAAAATAAAATGCACTACTTGGAATCATTCTTGGAAATGAGCCAGACTGTAGGATCTGTAGGGAGGGGAACTGTGGATTTTGTTCACTGTAACCCTCTTCCCCCTGCCCCCAGTCTCTAGTAAGCCTGGTACTAAGTACACATTTGTTGAATAACTTAATATGGAATTACAGAAGAGAATTGAAAAGAGGGTACACTATGGTTCTCCATCTTTCACATAGACTTTTTTTCTTCTCTCCAATGACCATATAAAACAGAAACAAAGTCAGTATAGAGAACAGAAGCAGAAGCAGGAACAAAAACCTCACCAGGGGCTGGAGTAGGCAGAAAGCTTCCAGTAATGTCATCCAGCAATAGAGCCACATGTTACCGGTACACAGAGACCAGGAGAGATGTTATGAGGAGCTGAGATGTACATTTACTTGTGTGCAAGTAATAACATTTTGAGATCAAGCAAAATATTTTAAGGTATAATCTTATAAATTGACAGCCACTCTTCAAAAAATTATTTTTGGAAAAAATATTCCTAAGCCATGAGCTGTGCTACACAGGCAGGAGGAATGACAGCTCCAGGGCCACAGGGGGTGCTTCCATCTTACTTGTAGCACATACCTGCTGTATGACTTCACTGCTTCACACCTCGGTGTCCTCATCTTTTGTTTGTTTTTTGTTTGTGGTACTGAGGATTAACCAGGGGTACTCTACCACTGAGCTACATCCACTCCTGGCTCTTTCTAGTTTTTATTTTGCAACAGGGTCTTGCTAAGTTGCCAAGGCTAGCTTCAAACTTGTGATTCTCCTGACTCTCTGGAATTATAGGCGTGTGTCACCATGCCAGGCTCAATTTCCCCATCCTGAACATGGTAATAATAATAATAATATAATAATGTATTTTTTAAATGTCTTGGCACAGGCATCCAGATAACCTGTGGCATTTTTAAAAAATATTTTTTTAGTTGTCAATGGATCTTTATTTTATTTATTTATATGCAGTGCTGGAATCGAACCCAATGCCTCACACTGCTAGGCAATTCTCTGCCTCTGAGCCACAACCCCAGCCCCACTAATAATGTATTTTATGGGGTGGAGGCTTAGCTCAGTTGTAAAGTGCTTGCCTGACCTGTGTGAGGCCCTGGGTTCAATCCTCAGTACTTCAGATATTAATATTATAATAATAATAACATTATTATGTCTTTTGGGTTACTATAAAAACTCAATAACTCATGTACAAAGTAGCAATTCATGAAAAACATTAGTGCCCAGAGCATAACCCTGCTCACACCCCATCCTTCTCTTTCTCCCCTCTTTGTCAGTGGTTCCAAACTTGCTGTGCAATATCACTCAGCATTCTCTTTATTGCCCTGGATGCAATGCCATACAAATACCCAGAAACTTAGACTTTACAAGTATTTTCTTTGTGACTGAGGTTGAATGTGTACTAATGAACTTTGATATTAATTATTAAGAATCTTAAGTAGTAGCCAGGCATGGTGTCACAGGCCTATAATCCTAGCAACTCAGGAGGCTGAGGCAGGAGGATCTCAAGTTTGAAGCCTGCCTCAGCAACTTAGTGAAGCCCTAAGCAACTTAGTTGAGATCTTTCTCAAAATGTAAAAATAAGGGGTTGGTGTTGTGGCTCAGTGATAGAATGCTTGCCTAGCATGTGTGAGGCACTGGGTTCAATCCCCAGCACCACATAAAAAAAATAGAAGCAAATAAAATAAAGGTATTGTGCCCATCTACAACTAAAAATAAATAAATAAATAAATAAATAAATAAATAAATAAATAAATAAATAAATAGAGCTGGGGATGATGTGGCTCAGTGTTCAATCACCAGTACCAAAAAAAAAAAAAGTAGTAAATTCGTTATTTTTCCAGTTTTTACTACATTGCCAAAGCTTTAAAAATACAGCCTCTATCTCAATTAAGACACATGGTGAATGAAAATTTGTCTGACTTTCACAATCATGTTTAAATCTCACAAGTACTGCTTTTCACCTGTACACAGAGAGCTGCTTGCTAACTAATGATGGCCTCAGCCACTGTTTAAAGAATTCCCATGTAAGTGGAAATGCTTTCAGCAATACAGAACATAGCCCCTGTCTGTGCTTCTACAGATCACACAGGCAAAAGTTGAGTGATGTGAGGCTAAAATGTTAACTACTTGTTTGTATGTTAGTCCATTACTTTTATGGAAAAGTGGGACAAACTGAAAATTATCCTTTTTGTTTGAAATGTGCTAGCCTTCTAATGGAAATCCTCAACTAAAAGGTGATCTGATGAAATTGACAATAGTGGCACTTAATTTTCTGGCCTGCTTATTACCATCCAAAGAAGAGGGCCCAAGTATTCCTAGTCATTCAGCCATTTAGATAAACTAAAAAAGTAAATTCTATCACTGGAATTATTTCATCTGCTGATAATATACTTGCTATCCTGTTTTGTGTTCTTGGTATGCAGATATTAAGATGTTAAACAAATTAAGTAGTGATTACCACTTTGCTCTCTAAAGCTATATTCAGTTGCACGAATACAATTTAGATGATAATAAAGAGAGATAGGAGGAGGTAAGAAATTAGCATATTTGAAATGTAAAAAATAATTGTGGTGAGGGACCGTAGCTGCTCTAGGTGAAAGTCTATATATTCAGAGCCAATTGCTGCCATTTGTTACTCTTAATTTAAAAATCTGTAAGAAAGCATCAAAATCAATTCAGTTCAGTCTTAATGAGACAGCTCTAGTGAGAGTCTATTCACTGTACCTGTTCTAATTAGCATGAATATGTCCTCAATGTCAGATCTGACAATACGCTTAACTAAATTAATGTTAAGCCCGTAACACAGAACCCCATTCTCTACAACAGAATGCATGCTAACGTATTGGTAATGAATAGCAAGTGAATTCAGATCTGGAAAAGAGCTGGCTTGTGATTGTTTAAAAAAAAAAGAAAAAAAAGGGAAACTGAGGCTTAGAGAGCTGGGGTGGTCTACAGCTGAGAAGTACCCTCCTAAGGAGGGTGCTGGCTTCAATGCACACATCTGCCCAGCTATTTTCTTTCTGCCATCTCACCAGAGAGAACTGGAGGCGGCATAACCTTGTAAAACCAAATGGAAGTCAGATGATACCCACCTACATTATTGATGACTAACAGTAGTTGCTAAGACTTTTACAACAGAAGACCTCAGGTACCCCCATGGAGGTTATTAAGTATAATTCTTACTTTTTAATTGCCACTTAAGCGGAAATTACTACCTCTTCAAGATTTATACAAAGATAATTTAGAGATTTAGTTGGAGGTGGATGTCGACATGCACGCTAATTGACCTTAATTCACACGTATTTCTAAAGTGATATGAAGGATACGAGATGAGGAAATATGACAAATTAGAGCTAGGAAAAAATAAAAACTAAAAATAACTGCTAAAAAGGTGGCATCAGCCAACTCCATATTTTTGCTCTAAAATGTTTAATATGTCCCAAGCAAGAAACTAAAATTATTAATTACTACAAAGTTTTATTCCAATTTATCTGGCACTGGAGATTCTGAGATAGGTGAGAACAATCCCCAGTCTGAATTGATGGGATACGAAATATCCCAGGGTTGGGTTGGCATCTCCCCTGTTTAAGTTTCCTAAAGGCTAGAGGTCAGTGGAGCTGGGTTCAAATGCTCTTTGCACATATCTGCTGCCCAAGGCTGCTAAACTTTGCCACACCCAAAAGCAAGGAAGCAGAACTCCTTTGGTGGGGTGGCCACATTTGCTCATTGTGGAACCTTCTCTTTGTAAGGGAGTGCGTACATTTTAAGATGGATTAATAGCAGAAACAGGCAGAGCTGCTGGGCCACTGGAGGTTAAGGAAGGGACAGACCCACACTCCTTGAAGTTGTATGGAATGGCCAGGGCCTTGAAGGATGAAGAGCTGTGGCCAAGATCATCACAGAGGGGTCTGTGTGACAGCCTGTGAGTCCTCTAATGATAGCAATGACAGTGTTTTGGAGGTGCTACTGGGAGCCAGCACCGTTGGAAACATGCACTGTCTCGTTTACTCTTTACAATGATCTTGTGACACTGCACTGGAAATATTGCTACAAGCATACTCCGATATTCTAAAGAGCTAATCTTGGCAAAATTGCTAAGTTTCCCTCAATTAGAGCTATTTTCAAGATATCAGTAATCAAAGACTTAAAAAGACAAAAATACATCCTTAGAAACAGCCTCTTTAATAAACAGGGAAAAGGCCAGGCAAGGTGGTACATACCCATAATTCTAGTGACTTGGGAGGCTGAGGCAGGAGGATTGCAAGCTCAAAGTCAGCCAGACAGGAGGTATGGGATACTAATAAAGAGCCAAGGGGGGATAATAGGAAAGCAATTATTTTTTTTTTACAAGATCAAAATTGTCATCTACTAACTATAGATTTCTAAGGGCTGGATTTATAGTTATTAGAAACTGCACTAGATTCTTGTTGACTCATAGTTCACTTTAAAAGCAGACACGAACAAAAAAGCTAGAAGGAAGAATATGTGCTAGATAGTTTCATTTGCTTGAAACTCTGGCGTGGCAGGAGGTGGGTCAGAGATTGCTTGTTGCCAGGGTGTGAGAGGGGGTCTATAGGTAGGAGAAAGCTTCTAAAATGATGGAAATGGTTTATATGTTTAATCAAATCTCTTCTCTCATATATTCTTTTTTGGGACTATATATTGTATTGGTGGATATTCATATTTATATTCATATGTTGAATTTATATTCATATGTTGAATTCCTAACCTCAAAATGTGACCTTATTTGGAAACTAGGGGCCCTGTAGATGCCATGAATTAAGGTGGGGTCTTACTAGATGGAGGCTTATTAGTGTGGGCCCCAGAAATTTAGATACAGATAAGCACATGGGAAGGATGCCATATGAATGTTAAGACACAGATTGGAGTGATACATCTAGAAGTAAAGGAATGCCAAGGTAGACAGTGGGTGTGGGAGCATGCACCTGCAGTCCCAGCTACTGAGAGGCTGAGGCAGGAGGATCATTTCAGCTCTGGAGTTGGGGCCAATGTGGTTAACATAGTGAGACCCCATATTTTTGGAAAAAAACAGAACGAGTAAACCACCAGGAGCCAGGAGAGAGGCATGGGACACATACACCCTCATAGCCCTCAGAAGACATCAATTCTGCCAACACCTTAATCTCAAATTTCTAGCTGCCAGAGCTGTGAGACAATCAATTTTGGTTGTTTAAGCCACTTGGTGCATGTCCTTTATTATGGCAGCCCTAGGCAATGAATAATCAGGTAAATTTCTTTTCTCCAGCTGTATAGGATTGGACACATTAGCCAACTGCCACTTTCTTAAGTTCAATCAAATCTGATGGCATCTATTTCCAGTCAAGCCCGTTGCTGTCCCCAAGACAGTCCGCTGGACTCTTCTGAGCAGCAAATCTGCTCAGTTTATGTACTAATTAAAGTCAGTATTTCCTGAGCACTTACTGTGAGCCAGGCACTGGGTCATGTGCTCTGAGTGTCACCTCTACCATAACCACAGTAGGAATTCATAGAATACCATTTGCAAAAAGACAAACAGGTTTACAAAGGCTAAGTACTTCAATCAATGCACAAAGCTGGTTTGGCTGAGACCCAAACAAGACTGCAGGCACCTCCTGCAGTACCTTGTACACCTCTCCATAAACCTAGAAATGTTATTTCTAGCCACATGGATGACTTCAGGAGTTTCTATATTAAAATTAAAATTATTTTGAACAGTACAAAGTTACAGAAATTTATTTCAAGTTACTGAAAAAGTATTTATTTTTTCATGGCAATGTAGACTTGTGTTTCCCAAATTGTTATGAGAAATTGCGGGATTAAATATGACCAAGTGGGGGTAGGGAAAGGGTTAATGATCGAGTACATTTAGGAAACACTGAATTAATCATGTTTCTCTGGCTGTGGGTGTAGCTCAGTGGCAGAGCAGTTGCCTAGCATGTAAGAAGCCCTGGGTTAGATTCCCAGCACTGCAAAAATCAAAACAAAACAAAATCCAATTTTATTTATATGAGGTTTCAAGAGGATGGCACTGTTTCCCCGGAATTTATCTGATGGTGGAACCATATGTTTTCTAATACCTATTGCAGAACCAGTGTTTCCTTTAACCTTGGGAAACTATCCCAATGACATACTCTCTGTATAAAATTACTATAGGATTTGGCTATCTTGAAACTCGATTTTTGGATTAGTGAAATATAGATAACAGTCCTTTTCTCCCCCTACCATCTCAAGGGGTTGTTCTAAGGATCAAATTAGACATATGTGAGAAGGACATTAAAAACTGAAAAATCATATATTTAAAGTAAGCAATGTATGGTATCATGGAAAAAGAAATCTTACTATTTAACATATATATATATATATATATATATATATATATATATATATATATATATATATATTTGCATCTGGAAAAATAGTGGTGGGGAGCCTCTGGTAATCTCTTGTTGTTTCTCCTTTTGTAAATTAAGAATCCTCCCACCGCTCCCCTACTGGGGATTGAACCCAGGGGTGCTCTACCACAGAGCTCCATTCTCCAGCCCTTTTTATTTTAAATTTTGAGATATGATCTTGCTAAGCTGCTGAGGCAGTTTAGCTGTGATCCTCCTGCCTTAGCTTCCCGATTTGCTGGAATTACAGGTATGCATCCTCCTGCCCAATTTGAGAAGAACTTCTGGCAGATTGGAAAACAAAAATGGTTTGTGAAACAACTTTTAGGGTTTAAGTGATCAAATCCTGGCTGGTGCCATTAAGAATGATCCCCCCCTATCCTGACCCCTGCACACATCCAGCCCACTTCTCTAGGATCTGGGAATGCTCACAGTTGGCCAATGTGGCCTCAAGCCAAGGTCAGACTTTATCTGCGGTACTGGAATTCCTCCACCTAAGCAGGATATGATGGCTAGAGTTTGTAGCACTAGAGATAATGGCGGTAGGAGTTAGTATAGGACTTTCTCAACTGCTACTTTGGGGCTTCTAATGCAAATACCCCCAGGCCACCTGCTGGTACCTCCTGCTGCTGCCAGAAGAGGAGGTAGCCCTGGGGTCTAGCTCTAGGTGATCTCTATTGCACTTGGAGAAGCATCTGGCCAAATCACACCCGCCCCTTATAGGACATATTTCTCTGCTAGGGGTTACCGGCCAGGTAAAGGTCCCAGGAAGCTCACAAGCTCCCATCTCAGCTTTGCTGATAGAGAAGACTCCAGATGATTCCTTCCCTCATGCATACAAAAGGAGAAAATTCAAGGTCCTATTTCAAAACATCCTGCTGTACAGACAGAGGAGCTCAATCTAACAGTTACATATTACTTCCATTTTACCCCATAGCAATGATGCTTATTTACATTAAGTTCCCAATTTACTAATGCTCAGACATCACTATCTCGATGACATTATTCCATTTTCTTTCTCTACTGTTCTATTTTTTTCCCCAAACCTTTGAATAGATGCCCTTCAAACATTTAAGAAAGTCCTACCTTTCAAAAACCATATGCAATGCATACACATATATCTGAAGAATCCATAGGAAAATGTTAACAGTGGTTGTCTCTGGGGACGAAAACGAAGGACTGGCAGTCAGAACCGGGAGGCGGGCTCATTTTTCATGGTATATTTTTAAATTTTAACATGTACATGTGTTAAACTTTAAGACTTTTTTTTTTAACTTAAAAAAAATCCAGAGACACCAAACCACATATGCTCCTTGAGAGTCATTTGCTAGAACCACAACTTCTATTCCTCCTCTAGCAAAATGCCTTGTCCTCACAGTCCCCAGGCACTGCCTGGATGCAATGCACTCAAAAAGGGCCTCTGGAAAGAAGGCTGAATATCAAAAAAGTTCATTTCCCTAGGGGGAAAAAAAACCCCTCCTTAGAAAATCCAGCCAATTCCAGCCTCCAGTCTCTAAAGCCTTCCTTTGATGAGTGGCACAAACCAGAATGATCCAAATACCAACTTTTAAAATCTTGGTTTATTTCTCACATGCAAACTTACCCTCCCTTCTCCCCTGCACTCTTTTCACCCCCTACCAGTAAACACTTCCCAGAATCCTCCAGGGTTGAGAAGAAGAGGATACTAGCTGACCTCCACTCATGTGAACCCTGCTGCTTGGAGGGGTGCTTGGGTCTCCTCTTCACAGGTGGACTGGGGCTTAGAGACTGAGTAATCTGCTTAAGGCCACACAACAGACTGTGACAGCCAGCGTGTGTGCACTCTGGTTTCCTCCACTGAGTTCTAGGTCTGAGTTGTAGGGTGTGATTCCCCCTTGAAAACCAGCATCCCCCACCCTGCTGGCTTCCAGCAAGGTCCAACAAACTGTCCCACCTCATCTCCCTTCTCGGTACCCAAGTCAAATTGAAGCAATGTGCTATTTCCCAAAGGTTTTCCGGAACTTTTGCACAACCTGTTCCCTGTCTAGAATGCTCTTCCTCTGGTCAGCTTTGTCGTGCCTCTGATCTTTCCTGGAGTCCCATCTAAGAAGCCCCACTCCTCTGACAACCACTTGTCACCTCCCCTCATTTTCATATCCTGTGAACATTTACTACCATGTAGTTTTTTCTTCTTGTCCCCACTTTATCCATCTCATTTCCCCCCTAAAACCTAAGCTTGAGAGGGCAGGGCCCTTGTCAGTCTGGTTGCCAGCTGTCATTTCCACAGCTCCTGCATTAGGTGTTCAATGAAAGTAACTGGGAGTGATATGCAGATTACTGATCCCAGCCCCCAGGGCTGGGGCTCTCAGTTCACAATGGAATTCAGATCTTCTGTTCCTGAAGGTAGGAGGCCAATCTTAAATAGCATTTTCCTTGAAGTAACAACAACCACACAAAAAATCTAAGGATGCAAGAAGTTGTGACAGTTAGTTAAATGTGAGGAGAGACCAGCACAAGGTTCATCAAAAGCCTAGGAACTGAATCACCATATGACCCAGCTGTACCAGTCCTTGGTATTTATCCAAGAAGTTAGCATTCTGCAGTGATCCAAAGTTAGCATTCTGTAGTGATCCATGCATATATGTAGTGATCCATGTTTATAGCAGCATAACTCACAACAGCCAAGTTCTGGAACCTGGCTAGGTATCTATCAACAGATGAGTGAATAAAGAAAATGTGCTATACGTACACAATGGAGTTTTATTCAGCCATAAAGAAGAATGAAATTATGTTGTTTGCAGGAAAATGTTAAATGGAATAGGCCAAACTCAGAAAGTCAAGGGTTGCATGTGTTCTGAGAGAGGAGGGGGTGGTCTTCATAAAAACAGAAGGGAAATCAGTAATAGAGGAAGAGGACCCAGCTAAGGGAGGAAAGGAATGAAATTAATCAAATTATGTTGTGTACATGAATGAATATGTGACAATGAATTCCATTAACATGCATAATTATAATTCACCAATTAAATTTTTTTTTAAAAGACACCAGCACAGGAGCAGCCCTTTCCTTGATACATGTGTTAGTTATGCATTTCTGGGGAACCAAGAGCGATTTGAGTAGGGAGACCATGTCACTCATGTGCAAGGACCTTCCCCAGCCAATAAAGTTCAAGAACTCTGCAGGGTCCCCTCCAGCTTTTGGAGGCTGGGATCTTAGAGGGATCTTAAAGTGGATCATGTAGCCTCTGCCGAGTTGCAGGGTTAGCTGACATGGTCTGTGGGTGACTATTTTATTGTTTCTAAATAGTTATGCAGGCGTCTTAGCAGATGTTGGAAAATCTAACTAGCCTACGAAACCTGTGATTTGGTGGCTACTATCTCTTGAGGCTAAAACAACCAACAGAAAGACACCAGGTGAACAGGAACATGGCAAAATTGCTTTCTCAGAGCAAGACTCAAGCTACAGGGGCATGATGAAGTCTGGGAGGGATTCCTCTTTGCTCCTTTTGTGCAGCACCCAGAAGGCAAGGAGAAGGAGATGCTTCACTGGGTCCAGACTTGGTGAAGGAGAACCTTTTAGGTGGATAAAGATGCTCAATTCCCGGGGCACCTTTCCCTGGAAAAATGATATTTTTAGTCTAATGCATTCTGCACAGTTTGGGATTTTGTCCCCTCAACAGCTCTCAAACCACAAGATACACACTGGCCAGTTTCCTTGATTTTCTATATATATATAATTTGTACAAAGTATAATAAGGAAGCAGCAGAACAAGGAACAGGAGTGCTTTAACCCCTTAATCCCCACACTACACTTCTTTCTTGTAACATCCCTGATCACTGTGAGTGCCTTTAAAAAGTTACAGCATCTCCTCCTTGCCCTTTAGGAATACAAGTCCACTCTGCAGGACACAGGAGAGGCCCACAGGTCCTTAGCTGACTGCCCCCAGTGTTTAGGAAGAGTCAGATCAAGGGCAGGCTTTTCCCTCCAGTGCCCAAAGGGGAAAAAAGCTTCTGTTGAAATGTTAACTACTGAGAGCTTTAAAGAGGGGGAGGGAGTACTGACGGGAGAAGAATAAAGCTGGAATTAGATAAGGACAATTACACAAATTAAGTAACTTATTGCTTTAATGTCATTAATTCCAAGCCAGTGACTAATTTTTTCTCTTGTGTACTCAAACCAAAACAAAGCTATTAATAAAGCTCCATCCAGATCTTCCAGAAAGGTGAGACCGAAAAACAAATTTGTATGTTAACAGGGAAGAGAACTACTGCAAATAAGGAAATCACTGGGGGAGGGAGGGGTGAATAGGGGACATAAGGGATTTTTAGGGCAGTGGTTCTGAATGATAGTGTAAAGGTGGACTCACGGTGTTACATATTTGGACAGCACTGAGTGAGCCCAAATGTCATCTGTGGACTTTGGCAATACCGATGTGCCAGTTTCATTGATTGGAACACATACACCACTTCTGAATGCCAGCACTGGGGACAGGAGGTATAGGGGAATTCTCCGTACTTGCCACTTAATTTTATTTATTTGCTGGGCTGGGTATTGAACCCAGGGCCTTGCACATGCTTGGTAAGAACACTATCACTGAGCTACATCCCCAGGCTTTTTTTTTTTTTTTTTTTTTTTTTAAAGACATCATTTTCCTAAATTGCCTGGGCTGGTCTTGAACTCACAATCCTGCCTAAGCTTCCCAAGTAGTAAGGATCATAATTGCGTATCTCCGTGCCCAGCCTTTCCACTCAATTTTACTGAACCTAAAACTGCTCTAAAAAATTCAAGTTTATTAATTAAGAAAAGATAAATAAGAGGAAAAAATATATAAATCAGTAACACTTTTCCAGGAAAAAAAAATAAAAATAAAATACATACATCTACCGGGTTTAAGCAGACCCAACTCAGCCTAAAATCTAGACATTGTCTCTCTGCACACAGGCACACTACTTAAAATCAATAAAAATCAATAAAGTAATGCTAAGCCTGGTTTTGTTTTGTTTTAGTACCAGGGATTGAACCCAGAGGCGCTTAATCACTGAGGTAAGTCTCCAACCTTTTTATTTTTGATTTTGAGACAGGGTCTCTCCAAGTTCCTTAGGGCCTCACTAAGCTGCTAAAGTTTAGTTTTGAACTTGTGATCCTCCTGCCTCAGCCTCCTGAGCGACTGGGATTACAGGCATGTGCCAACATGCCTGGCACTAAGCCTGTTTGAATTCTAAGAAACACCAGGCCCAGCATGTTGTGCAGATGGTGTTCATAAACTTGATCCTCAGCTTTGTCACAGACTCATTTCAAATAAAAATGATGCTCCAGTGGGGTGCGGTGGCCCACATCTGTAATCCCAGAAGCTAGGGAGACTGAGGCAGGAGGATCACGAATTCAAAGCCATTCTCAGCAAAAGCAAGGTGCTAAGCAGCTCAGTAAGACCCTGTCTCTAAATAAAATATAAAATAGGGCTGGGGATGTGGCTCAGTGGC
The DNA here is from genome assembly GCF_964194105.1 of Spermophilus citellus. Classification (NCBI taxonomy): domain Eukaryota; kingdom Metazoa; phylum Chordata; class Mammalia; order Rodentia; family Sciuridae; genus Spermophilus; species Spermophilus citellus. The sequence goes on from NC_138198.1 coordinate 86,039,626, forward strand.
CGAGTGCCCCAAAGTTCAATCCCCGGTACTCAAAAAAAAAAAAGAAAGAAAGAAACAAACAAACAAAAATGATGTTCCAGTTCAACTGGGTTTCGATGAGGGACATCCTTTATGGAGGAGCCAGGATCCTTTACAAACCAGGACTCCCAAGGGAAGGCTGGGAGCCCTGCAGAGGGGAAAGGTCCCCTTGGGCCAGGCCAGGGAGGTGAGGCCAAAGTGCTGGTCTAGACTGAGTCAATCTTTCTGGTCCCTGTTTTTAAAAAAGTAATTAAAAAGTTAATAAAACTAATTAAAACCAATAACTCCACCTGTCATCAGGATCTTGCCATACACTCATGCCACCATCTTCCTGCTTTTTTTGGGGGGTGGGTACCAAGGATTCAACTCAGGGGCACTCCACTACTGAGCCACATCCCCAGCCCTATTTTGTGTTTTATTTAGAGACAGGGTCTCACTGAATTGCTAGTGCCTCGCTTTTGCTGAGGCTGGCTTTGAACTCATGATCCTTCTGCCTCAACCTCCTGAGCCATTGGGATTACAGGCTCCTGCTTTATTTAAACACTATATTTCTCTCATCTTGAAAATATAGAGAACACCGCCCACTGCCCCAGATACTGCTCCACTGCTCCTTCCTTGACAGAAATAAGCTTCTAGCAGCGTCTCCTTCCTCAACTCCAGTAAGGCTCCTTTCATAAAGGTGCAAAGGGGATTAATGGCCTCCCTGCTGAGAAGTCAAAGGACTTAGAAGGCAGTCTCATCTTGAGATCTCAGTTGCATTTAATGAGATCCACCACTTCCCTTGCTCCTGAAACTATACCCCATGGCTTCTCCTTCTACCCCTTGACACCATGTCCTCAGGATCCTGCCATGCCCTACCCCACCAGTACCCCTTCTATGCCCTGCCTCCAGATGTTCCAGTTTTTTGGTGTCCTGTTCTTCTCTCTGATTTTTAAGCAAAATAATCTACCCAAATGACTTCAATTATCACTTATAAAGTGATAACTGTCCCCCATGCCCCGCCCCATTGCCAGACTGGTTACTCTTCCAGCATTTTGGCTTGGTTGTCCCATAAGCCTCCCTAATCCAATAAACCTGTCAAATTCCCCCCAGCTCCCCTGCAGGGGCCCCTGTTTCAATATGCAGCACCCCAGTTCACCTTGTTGCTATGCCAGCACCTCCAAGACCTGGGGCTGCCAACTCCCAAATATCAACATCTCACCCCAGCAGGCCATCCGAGTCCTTGTCCTTCATCACCCCTCTCCTGCCCGGGTCCCTCTACAACCCACCATCCACATCTCCAGTCTCAATGCTGGGCGGGGAGAGAAGTGGGAGGGGGGAAGAAGGAGGAGGAGGAGGAGGAAGAGCCAGTAAGCTGGATTCTATTCTCTACTTAAGACCCCTCCATAACTGCCCTGCCTATAAGGTGAAGCTTGAAACCTTTCCCATGGCCTTGGCATTTGAAGGATGGGGCCATGCAGAGCCCTTCGATTTTCTCTTTCACCACTTCCCTATCCCTCTTTATGCTCTAAGCTCGTAGACTTTCTGTTCTGGAATATTCTGGAATGTTCCACAAACTCTCCTGTATAAAGGCCTCTGCTCATGCATTTCCATCTACCAAGTCTCTCAGTTCAGAATCTTTTTTCTCCTCCTTTGCTTTCTCTGCACCCCCAGAAGGGACAACAAAGAGTAAATCCCAAAGGAAGATAGGGACCAGAGAAACAGACCAATTGAAAAAAAAAAGTGTCAGAATGAAAGAAAAAACAGATAGGTTTTTTTTTTAATCATTTTATTAACTGTGTCCTCTCAGATCATAGTCTTTAAATTTAAAATAAAATGGTACACAAGGATTTTGTTTTTAAAGCTGAAAGGAACACATATTTCCAAATGATAGTAAATAACTTTAAGAAGACTGATTTTAATTTCTGTAGTTGTGAATGATCAAGATGACTGGGTCTGTGATCAAATCCTGTATAATGGGACTAGTGGTAAGTCACTCTACTTCACATCCTTCCTGTAATTCAGTCTCCTGTACTTAAAACTCTGGTACTTCCTAATACAGTACATGATGCATGCTGATATTAATAGAATCAAATAGGAGATTGAGAAGAGCATGCTAAACAATAACTACATCAGCGAAGCCCCAAGGTTGATGGCTAGACAGACAGACAGGATACAAGCCCTTGTCTGGTCCGTTCCCCTTTCTTCTCTAGAAGTTTGCTTTGGAAATGGTTGATGTTTATTTTCTTGGTATTTCAGAGCAGTATGTCCAAAGTTTCTTTTACACTTTTCCCTAAACCCAAATTATAACATTGGTCCTCAAAGTTGGAGTCCCCTCCTGAAGAAATTCTCAGTTTTGCTCTGTGGACCTATACTTTGAGCAAATACTATATATGGATGGATGATTTTGTGAAATAAATACCTTCATAAAAGGCTTTCTTCCTGGTTGCCTTTCCATGGTTGGAGGTTGAGCCCATGAAGGGTGGAGGAGACAGGAGAATTACGAGGAAGCAAAACCAAAAAAAAAAAAAAAAAAAAAAGGAAAGAAAAGAAAGCATGAGCAGGCTTGGGGTACAGAGGGGAAGAACAGAAGAACATGGGTACAGACCTAAGTCACAGACCAGGCAGAGAATCTGAGTTGACTTTGGGCAAGTTCATCTTAGTCCTGGACCTCCCTCATCTCCAGGGGGGCTCAACCTGCCAACCAGAGCCACCTGGGACTCACAGGACATCACAGTTGACAGGGTAGGTGAGATTTCGAGATTTCGAACGTATGCAATTCCCACCATGTGCTAACTAATCAACAGAAGATAAATTAGATTTGGAACATGGACAACAGAGAACTTGACTTTAATCTTCAGGGATGCCATCTTAATCCCTGACCCTTCCAAGCAGACTGCAGTGCCAGGCACTCAGTAGCAGGTAAGTATTTAAGAGTAGTGGATGCTTTTTTTTTTTTTTTCTCTCTCTCTCCTTTATGTGAAACTGGAAAATCTTTTTATTTCTAAACTTCACAGCTAAAAAATTAGTTTTTTCATATTTTCAAATGAGTATAAAATATTTAGATCTTTTCTGCTTACAGAGAGGAGGGCAAAGATGATAAATGAACCTTAAAATGCATTTCCAATTTCCTAATGTAGGCCAGGCATGGGAAATAGAGCAGTGAGCAAGAGAGACAGTATTCCTGTCAACAGGAAATGGACAATAGAGGCAGGAGGATCACAAGTTCAAAGTCAGCCTCAACAACTTCAAGCCCCTAAGCAACTCAGTGAGACCCTGTCTCTAAATAAAATAAAAAATAGGGCTGGGGATGTGACTCAGTGATCGAGTGCCCCTGAGTTCAATCCCCACTACCATAAAATAAAATAAAATATTTTAAGGATACAATGAATAAAGATCATGAAGCTATTAACACTCTTAAAAAATTCAGATTTTTTTTAAAGAACTACTCTGCATATAGTGAATAAAAGAATAAAACAACCCTAAATCAATTACAAAATTTCAATCATTGGTTGAAATTCAGTTACTCAAATGCATACATTACATGAAGTCTAACATTGTTAAAAAAAAAAAAAAAAGACACACCCTTAAAGCATATAAATGCTAACTGGAATTAACAACAGAGACTGTTGTATCTGTAGACAAAAGTATGTTTATCATTAAATAATCTGATCTCATATTGGAATTCACATCAAGGACAAATGAGAGCTCTAAAATGGAATTCCCTCTGTGTATTTAAACTCTGATCTAATTTACAAACTTTTAATTTTCAAACATTTTGCCAGTTTAGAAGCATAGGTTCTGAGGATAGGAAGCAATTCTAAACCTCATCTGGCCAAGTGTTATTCCTGGATCCTCATGGTCCCATTCAGCAGGGGTTCTTCTACATTGGTTGGTGATGGTCCAACATGGAGTAGGAAGGGCAGGATGGTTTAACTGGGTCCAGCAACCCTGCCTGAGGAGCTCTCAGTCTCAAAAACTAATCTCAGAATTCGGAACAAGTGCCTACCAACCTTAACAGTCTCTTTTGATCCCATCAATAACATTGTAGCTGCTTTCTTTGACAGAAGTAGAGGAGACAGGACACATTTTCTGACAGACCTATTCAGTTTGGGGGAAAGTATGTGTCTGGGAGAAGAAAGAACTCAGTCCTGAGTGACTCTTTCAGCTTTTGGGTGGCGTGGGAGACCTGCCCAGGATGAGGCTGGTTTGAGGAGGCACTGTCCAACTGCATGTTGTAAAGCCAAGCAGAATCTAGCATGTGAGGACATAGGGCTTTGTCAACCAGGAAAGAGATTCTGCATCTGTGAGTCAGGGTGAGTTCTTGGCCCCGGTCCAGATTCTGCTCCCTAAACTCCCTGGGCCTCCATTTCCTCAACTGAGCTGTCCACCCTACCTGACAACAGGTTGGGGAGGTCAGATGTGTTCCCCACTCGAGTTCATAAAAAAAAGAACTTTGCTAATACCTGTTCTGATACAGTCTACCCATCGTCCCCCTAACAGTTTAATTAGGGAACTCCAAATCTGATGTAGCTAATCGACAGAGACCACCTCTACCCAAGAGCAGATGAGGCCAGGCACAACTTCATGTGCCCTAGGTTTGCATGGAGTGCCCCTTGTGATTGATTGTCAGTGTGTGTGAGACCTGCTTCTGTGTAGGTGGGACCCAAAAAGGGAATGCATGTTACCAGGAGTGTAAAGCAGCTGCTCAGTCACTTCACTGTTTTAATGACAGTTCTGTTAGTTTCAAGGTTTGTCTTTCCATTTAATATGGCAAATCCACGAGAAATTAGACCTTCTCTATTGTGTTCCTCGCTGGGTCCTCCATGACCAGCACATCGTAGGTGCTTAGTAAATAACTGCTGAATGACTGAGCCAGTGAGAAACCTGGAATATAGACCCAGACTTGCCATTTGTTAACTATACTTCCTGGGACAGTCATTTAACCTCTTTAGCCTACAAGATTTTTAGGAAGATTATATGTAATAACATACACTGGGAATTTATGGTAACATGTTGTACATATATGTCAGCTACTAAGTTGATCATGAGGATGGATTGCTCAGAAAGAAGTATAGCCTTGTGATCAAGCAATGCAGAGAAGGCTAATAATCCAGCTGGGATCACACTTCATGATATAGATGGTGCTGACATCAATTCTAAACCAGTAAGTAAACTGAAGTAGGCTTAGAATGTGAATTATTTGATGATTTATGTATCAGACAAGTTGGGGTGGGGGTTAAGAGAATGACATAATCTCTTTCAAATGAGCACTTTAACACAAAGAATACCACTGTTCTGTGTAGTACATTGCCAGAAAGTTTCATATTCTTCCTTGTATTTGGATGAGGTCTTTCTGGTTCAGTGGCCATGAGAATATTTTAAAAACTATCTACAAAACCTATAAATATCATCTGGTCTTATGTGCTGTTTTTAATGATGAAAGCTTAAAAGATCTTAGTTGTACATTCCAGAAAAATAAGTGGTTTTACTCACTTCTTGAAACAAATTCGGGGAGAAAAAACCCTGTTTCTTGAAACAAATTTAGAATCTGTTTTACTGGTATCACAACATTCTAATAAAAAAGTGAGTACTATAAATTCATGGCTTATATTAGGGAAAATCAAATTATGTATTTTTGACGAGATGGGTAGTTTTATTGAATGCTGAAAACATGTTGTCAATATTTGTAAGTCACTTTATTTTATTTTTTTTTCTGCTTAAAATCCACTTAAAGTTGCCAAGAATAGTGGTTTATACTTGTAGTTCCAGCTACTCAGGAGTCTGAGGCACAAGAATTGCAAATTCAAGGCCAATCTGAGGAATTTAGCAAGACCTGATCTCAAAATTCAAGAAAAAGCAGGATGGGAGGGGGCTGGGGATGTAGCTCAGTAATAAGAGCACTTGCTACATAGGAAAGAAAATTACTACAAAATTAGTCCTGTAAAATTTTATATAAAGAATATTTGTTATCCTCTTCATTATATAAATGAGGGAATACAAGTTTGAGAACTTTATTTTTATATTTTAATGAGTCACATATTAATTCAAACTGGAATACCTATAATTTAATATTCATTCTTCCTAAACTTCCATTTTTCTTTAATTATTATTTTACCATAGATGTGTAAGTTTCCCAAATGATTACAGATTTCCATTCTTTCATCTGTGTTTATAAATATTTGATTTCTTTTAGACCATTTATCTTTAAAAGAAAATACTGAGGATCAGCTGTAAAATGTATATAACACTCTAGTTTTTTTCTAACCTGTTAGTAATCTGTAAACAACAGAATTTTTAAAAAAACTATTATCTACTGAGCACTTACTACGTTTGGTTTTTGTTTGTTTCTGCAGTGCTGGGGATCAGACCCAGGCCTTGGACATGTCAGGCAAGTGTTCTATCACTGAGTTATACCCCCAGCTCCACTATGAATTTTTAATATAAGCTACTAGACCTCTGTTTATCCAAGATTAGACCTTCAGAGATTTAAGGTACTCTTGATTAACCGAGGTATGAAAATACTAGATGGGAAATTCCAGAAGTAAACAATTTACAAGTTTCAAGTTGCATATTATTCTGAGTAGCACGAGGAGATCCTGTATCCAGCTCTATCCCAGGGATGCGGACCATCCCTTGTCCAGCATATCCGGGCTCACCATGGTGAATCACTTAGTGGCCACCTCAGTTATGGGATCTCCTGTCAGGGCATCATAGTGATTGTGTTCATGTCACCCCAAAGTGCAAGGGTGGTGATGCATGGTGATTCACATGTGCCAAAGAGAAGCCGTAGAATACTCTCTTTAAAAGGTGAAAGTCTGGGGCTGGGGTTGTAGCTCAGTAGTAGAGCGCTTGCCTCGCATGCATGAGGAACTGGTTTCAATTATCAGCACCACATAAAAATAAATAAATAAAGATACTGTGTCAGAGAGGGGTGGGGAGGAGGGAAGATAGAGATAGATATTGAGATTAAAACAAAGGGGAGAGGAAGTTTTTTATTTTAATGAGAAAAAAATCACATGATGATGTTGCTGAGATCTACACTAAGCATGAATTTTCTGTATAACTATACAGAAGGAAAAAGAAATGTGTGCTAGTTTTGCTCTTGCTTCTCAAACTGCAAAAGTTATGACCACAGTATGTGACAGGTGTAGCTATGATGGCTGTGTGTGTGTAGGAAAAAACAATGTATTCAGGGTTCAGTACAATAGGTAGTTTCTGGCACCCATGTGGAGGTCTGGGACTGTATCCCCCGAGGATAAGAGGGATCTACTGTGCCCTCATTATCCCCATTTAACAGATGAGAAGTAACTTGCCCACGGCCATTCAAGTTAATTATTCACACAACTTGAACTTGGTTTATCCCACAGTGATTCTATTGGAATCAATAGGGAATGGGTTTTGTTCTAAACAGACGGTACTTTTTTCCTCTTTGACTAGAGGTGCCTTCCCCATCTGCCTCCCCTATACTTTTTTCCTCCTGTGACTTTATCTTGATTTCCCTTTTATTCCCATGTCACCAAAATGGCTTCTATCCCTGGTCTTATCTGTCTTCACCAACAAAAGCTCTACGTGTCTATGAATGTCACTTCTCAATGATGTTCCTGCAGTAAGAAGCCGGGTTGCTCCAAGAGGGCTGACCCCTTTTACTTGCCTGTTCTGGCTGGGCAAGAGCTGCCAACCACCAGCAAGGGAAAGGCCCAGGCAGGGAGGGCCTGTTGTCCTGTGCCAGCAAGCAAACCCTTGTCCGTAAAGTGCCTTAGTGTCATTAAACATTTTCTATTTGTCAGGCACTTTATAGCCATTTTTATTGGTTCTTTTTACTTGTTATAACTCTGCATCAGAATCATGTTCATTTTTTTTTCTTTAGTTCTTTTAATTAAGTGCTCTGAGTAATTTGGAAAAGACTGAAGGCCTTGGGGAGCCAAAAAGTCAGAGAATAGATAAGGAGTGGCAGGGACCTGGGACTGGTCCCAGCAAGCATCGTCCCCCAGCAAGGAACCAGCCAGCACTCAGGCACTGCAGAAAGTGCTCTGCAGGGGAGCTTGACTTTGAATTAAGAATCTGTTCCCAAATTAACCTAAGACCACAGCTTCTAGTTACTGCTATCTGGGGTGAGCACTGACATTTGGAAGACGGGGCCATTCTATTTTACTCTAATTCATAATGTCATTGTTATTGCTCTGAATCTCCAAAAGCACACACACACAAAAAATCATATTAAAATTCTCTTAGTATGTAAAAGACACACACACACACACACTTGTACTCAGTGTCCTTTTTGCCCTTAATGCTAATTGCACCATGTTTATATTGTTAGCTATCAAGTACAATAGCTAACAAAAAAGTATGCTCTGTGAGAGGCCTGGACCTGGAGTTGGAACTAGAACTTTAACTTGGCTTCTTCATAGGTAGAAGAAGTTGAAAAGCGGAGCTCTCTGTGGGTCTGTTTTTCTCATCTTTGGGATGGGTATGTTCAGGGTTCTTGCACCCACTGCCCATGGCATTTCCTCTGTGTATAGAGCATCCAGGACTTATCGGACAATAAGAGCTTATTCTTCTCATTATGTGTCTGCCTCCCCATGAGTAATCTCTCCAAGGAAGAGGATTTTTTTTTATCCATCCCACGTTCTACCTAGCCTAGTACCTGATGCTCAGAAGAGGCCTACAAAGCTTCTTACACTGAAATCACCTACAGTAAAGTCTTTGGTAAACTGTAAAGCACTCTTCAAGTGTAGCTTATAAACTGATAATTAATAAGACTGTCCCACAGACCATGAGATGTCACTGATGCTGGGTACCAGAGGAGCCAGGCTTTTAGTGATCATAAAAGTGGTAAGTGAAACAAACTGAGACTCAGTACTGGTTCTGAATTCTTTGGGTTATTATACATAGACTCAATCTTAAAATATGAGGATTAATAACAGGTGGATATTTAGAGAATCTGATATGTAGTGAATGTGTAGCAGCTTACTCTGAGTTCAGACATCAAAATTCTAATGGATGGGTTAGTTTCCCTAATATGAAAGTCCAAAACTTTGATATGCAGCCTCCATGGAAAATTCCACAACTGACCTCATTGAGGGGTTCCAGGTAAAATATAGGCATGCTAAAAATACTATATAGAATTACTGGGCTGGGGATATAGCTCAGTTGGTAGAGTGCTTGTCTAGCATGCACAAGACCCTGGGTTCAATCCCCAGCACCACACACACACACACACACAAAAAAAAAAAAAAAAAAAAAAAAAGAATTGCTTGCAGTCTATATGTATAAGGTATATATGAAACATAAATTAACTTCTTATTCAGACTTATGTCCCATCCCTGAGATACCTTATTATGTAGATGCAAATATTCCAAAATAAAAAAAAATCTGAAATCAGATCTGAAACACTTCTGGTTCCAAACATTTCAGATAAGGGACACTCAGCCTGTACTAAGTCTTTCCCAAGAGGACTGGAGTGTTATAGCAAAGAAAAGGCTTAAAGTTTTGACAAATATTTTTATTTTATTTTTTGAATTTCCAAACTCTGCTTACACATATTTAGATTTAAATATTTAGTCTTTTAGTTTAGTCAGGCTGCCTTGAGTCCCAATTCTTAGATACCAGTATATGCTATTTGTTCCCAGGGTTTACCAGTGCACGGTCACCAGATGAGAGGAGACCCTATTCTCCCACCATCCTTGGGACTTGCCTAGAGATCCCAATGCAGTTTCTCCAGTATCTTCTCTTAAATATATCTCCATTTTCCCCCACTTTCAAATTCCTACCCTTGCATGCATTAAGTACTCAATAAATGCTTTTAGAAGCAAGTCCAATTTTCAGAGTTTTTCTGTAGAGCATTCTCCTTCACCTTCCATCTCTTTTAGATTATAACTTACATCCCAAGAGATGGTTCTAGAAAACATACATAAGTAATTGGATTCTATGATTCCCTGAACCTCCTGTAAGTTAAAAAAGAAGAAGAAGAAAAAAAAACTCTGAGAAATATTCCTGGAACTTAAAAACCATCACCACCCTCATATGACGAACCTGAAGGGCAGCAAATTCATCAGCTCTGTGAATACCCTGCCACCACTTTTAAAAATAACATGTGAATGAACAGTGGGTTGTGGGCAACAGAAAATGAAGCTAGCCATATGAGTTTTCTGAAGTTCTTGTTATACTTTCATTTAGAGCTGTGTGTTTCTACAGCAACATGTTTTTAAATTGCTATCTCAATCCATTGGAAAAAAAATATTCTTCAAGTTTCTTTTTTATCCCCCCCGCCTTGAACAACAACAACAAAAAGACATTTGTTCAAGATGAAATACCTAAAATATCTAAAACCTACAAAGATATAGTTCTGTCAGAAAGAATGCCACAAGCCTGGCACAGAGGGACATTCCTGTAATGCCAATAACTCAGGAGGCTGATGCAGGAGGATTGCAAGTTCAAGGCCACTGGGGTAACTTAGGGAGACCCTGTCACAAAATAAAATGTAACTCAGTGCTAAAGCACCTTGGGCTTTAATCCCCAGTACTGCCCCTAAAATGAAAGCCATAAAAGAGAAACCAAAATTCTAGATGAGCCGTCTTCACAAAGCAGATTGTCTAAAAGCTACAAACTTACCCGACAAGCGCTATGCTGGCTCAAAACTGAATGTTTGAAGGGCAAAAATAAAGCAAAGGTAACCAATCCCACATTATCATATGAATCATTTCTACTTTCTAAGAATACTTTGTCACACTAAATACAAGTCACTAGAGGTTATTAATTGGTGGGCATTTTATTATATCAAAAAACCAATTACCTTGACCCTGTATTCTATTCACAACATCTATCAGTATACCTCAACTTTAAGAGGCACTTCTATTTTTTTTTCCCCCCAGTACAGGGGATTGAACCCAGGGGAACTCTAAAACTCACCCTTAGACCTTTTTAAATTTTGAAGCAGGGTCTTGTTAAGTTGCCCAAGTAGGTCTTGAACTTGAGATCCTCCTCAGTCTCTCAAGTAGCTGGGATAACAGGCATGCACACTGTGCCCGGCCTATTAATTATTATATAGTATCCAAGACAGAGTTCAAGTATTAGAAAACTGTAACCCATTTATGCATTAGGGAAATGAAAATACATAACATAGGATCAAACCAGAGGCTTACTTCTAGTATACTCAAATGAGGAGATTTATGACAGTGATTGCTAAAACATAAAACAACCTTCAGTTTTAAGAATCCCAGCATTGTGATCACACCCTTAATTCCAAGTCATTTCAAACCAAATTTAATGTCTTTATGAAACACTGTTAGCCAGGCACAGTGGCGCATGCCTGTAATCCCAACATCTCAACGCCCTGGTCAACTGGGTAGAGATACCCTGTCTGGAAATAAAAAATAAAAAGGGCTGGGGATATAGCTTAGATATGGAGCACCCCTTGGTTCCATTGCCAGGACTGAGGAAGGAAGAAAGAAAGAAAGGAGGAGCTGGGGAGGGAGGCAGGCAGACTGACAGGCTGACTGCTGATTTCATTCTAAATCAACTTTTTTGAGTCTCTTGGATTGGGGCAGCAATTACTTCCACAAGTGGGATATTCAATCACCTTTAACACTTGAAAATTCCTAAGGCTTTGTAAGACAAATAGGAAGGGTCTGCAGAACAAACCTAGAAGAAGGTGTAGAGTTAACTCTTACCTGGACCACAGCACAGGCAAATCTTAAAAGGGAGCAGTGGAGGGGGAAATAGGCTTTGGAATAAAACCTTCCCCGTGCATGGGTCTGTGAGGTCCTCATGAGCAGAGGGATAGTCTGAGAGGGCTGGAGTGCAGGAACCTGCCCTGGGATTTCATGTGTACCAGAATACCAGTAGCAGTGCTACTCGCCAGGGTCCATGGATGCCCCAAAAGATACAGCACAGGGGCCCTGCCTAGCACCTGGACAGGCTTCTTCCAAGAGAAAAGCTGAAGCCTGAGGCTGGGACTTGATCATAAAGAACTGCAGTTTTTCACATGTAACATTCTGTGGTAAGAGAATCAAAGGACAGCAAATGTTCCAATAGTACTCATGTCCTCAGCACTTTTCAAAAAGTTAAGAGGGACAGATGCATACCCCATCTGACCAAGGAGGGGAACTGACACACAGGGAGGCCCGGGCAGAGCTGAGATCTGGTCCAGGGTCCTGGCTCTGGAGTCTGTTCTTAACCATTAGTGATTTGGTTGTCAAGAGAGGATGTCCCAGTCTCCAGACCCTGCAAAAGGCCAGGGGCTCTCACATAGCCACATGGGCACACTGCCTACTGAAAATACTCTTTCATGTTTCCCACACATAGCATTACTGTCGTGTAATGCTGTGTTCCCATGGGCTCCCTCCTCCTCTTCAGTTGTTGTGGGAGAACACCTAATGTAGCGAGGTGACATAATGCTCTATCAGCTTCTCTACTAGATTCTTTTATTTGAAGAGTTGAGAAATCTGGAACCAATAGACCGTGGATTTAAAAAGCACAGGCTCTGGAACCAGAGAGGCCTGGGTTCAGATCCCAGCCTAGTTATTTGCCGGCTGCAAGGCCTTAAAGCAAGTTCCTAATACCTATTAACCTTAGCTTCCTCTTTTGTGAAATGGAAAGATAACCATAACTCTCTGAAGAGCTCCATAGGATTATATGAAAGACCATGCAGACCAGCACTCCGTAAGATGTCCAGAGTACACAAAACCACCTAGGATCCCTGCCCAAACACAGGTGCTGATTCCAGGGGAAGGAGCAGGAAGCAAGATTCTGTATTTCCAACAAGTGATGTGCGTGCTGCCAATCAGCAGACCACTTTACAGCCTTCAGTATTCCTTGGTTATTATTAACGATTATATTTCACTTCATAGCTACAGAATCAGTTAGAGGTTGTAAGAGTTGACATCGAAACTCTGCAATGAATGAATCATACTTGTCTCTGAAGATTTTGGCCCAATGAAATGAGAGCCTCATGCCCCAGCACTCCCTGCATTCCCTCCTGCCTGGATCTGGTCTACTGCTCCACGCACTGACCCATGAGAGCCAGGAATGTGGAAATACTTCACATTTCTAAGATATGGTCCTTCAAACAACATGTCAGAAACCACAGCGTGTGAGGTATCAGAATTAACCCACAAGTTCAAGAAACTTGTTATAAGCACTTACTTGTCAGACTATAACAAAATGAAGAATTTTTTAAAGTATCAAACTTATATTTGCATTTATATGTATATACATATATTATATATAAACAAATATATATATATATACATACACACACACACACACACACACACACACACATATATATATATATATATATATATATATATATATATATAAAAATCTGTGATCATTTTGTTTAAAGAAAGGATGGGATAGAGAAATCTACAAATATTAGATTTTAAATACATTTATAGTGCATGTCACTACTTTTGTGGAGTGAGCCCAAATGGGAACTGACGATATAAAAATAATACCTCCCTTTCCTTCTGCCCAGAGAGTAAGTATGGGGACTGAATGGTGAGACTCTGGACTAAATTGGGTTAACCTGGTCTAGGTGCATGAAATAAAACTAGAAATTGATGGCTACGTGCTTCCCAACTAACCTTGACATTTTAATTTGGTACTGAACTCCTCACAGAGGAAGCCACATCTGTCTCTGTCATTCCTCAGCATTCCTTTCTCAACTCCTCTGCCTCTCTCCAGAAGCCTACCACCTAACTGTCTTAAATCTGTCAGCCCCTTCTGGTGGCACATTTTTACCCTCTTCCTCCCAGACCATATCAAAACACCCATCTTGCAGGGTTTGCTGCCGGAAAGTCAGGAGAAAGCAGTAATTCTAATTCAGGTGTGAATGAATCTGGATCCTCCAGGAAAAAAATTACAAAGAGGATTTTTAAATGGCTGATGGCGTTGGTAGAGACGGGGCTGGGAGGAAAACACCTGAGTGGCTCTGGCCAGTCCCCCATTCTCCTCTTCAAGATCACCCCAGCCTCCCTCAGTTCTCAAGTTATATAAGGGCTCACCATGGGAGACCTGCACCATCACACTGTCTAAACCCTCACGAGATTAAAAACAACGACGAAAGTCACTGCCTGGGTGAAAGCAGGAGCTGAAGTCAAACACCTCAGAATGTAGAAGGTCTCTGTAAAAAGGAAGTTCCCACTGGGACTGAAAATGTGAAAAACCCAAAGCAAACTGCATGCACAATGATTTAAAAGCACATGTGATTTAAAAAAAAAAATACCCTGGCCTTACAATACTATAACATGGTTCCTACTTCTGTTATTTTAAAAATATCCTGTTACCCAAGAGTTGGGCAAAATTTAAGACATAACATATAAAAAAGTACCACTAATGCAAGCTCATCATTCTATAATAGATGGGTCTTTTTGAAGGGTGAAAGAAGACTCCATCAGTCCGTTAAAGAAGAGCTGAAAGGAAGGCAATCCAATGACAAAGAAAGTGTTGAGAAGCCAGGCTGAGTGGTGCACGGTGATTCCAGAGATTTGGGAGACTGAGGTGCAGGAGGATCTCAAATTCAAGGTCAGCCTGGGCAATATAGCAAGACCCTGTCTTAAAATTTTAAAAACTTAAAATAAATAAGAAAACAAAGTGTTAAATAGAAGGTTTTAGAGTATCACAGAAAACCTAAAACCTCTCTGGGGTTCAGTTTCCTACAGTCGCAGCAAGTACAGCAGGGTATGCGATCCAGTCTATAGTCATGGGCATGAGATAACACACCCTCACATTCAGCAATCTCCCTACTGCAGTGAGGCATCTCAGGGGTGGAATCATTCATTTCCAGAACACACAGAAGCTCCTTCTGATGTACAGAAACTCAGTACCATTCTGGGATGTCCACTCTTGAAGGAGAAGTACAAGCTAAATCTTAAAACCCAAAAGAAGTTTGACGCTCCAAACTTTAAGGGGTCACCTGTTCCCACTCAGATATTTATGTATCAAGGAGAGAATGTCTTCCGCTTCAGGAGATTAATCCACTCACTTGTCCATCCTCTGAGAATCCTCACTGAAAGTGACATCTGAATCCTGCTCCTCTTGGCAGCACTAGCAAGCACAGAGATGCTCCATGAACAATGTGTTCAGCATCTCAGAACATCAAAAAAATGCTGAAGTGTCCTCATTCAATGTTTCAAATCCTAAGGCTACATTTTCTTTCATTTCATTTTATCAAGGTCAATCAATATCCTGTTTGGGGCCAATTAATTCACACTACTCCATTCCTTATCTAAATTCTCCAAAGACGTCTTTAAAAAGGCACCTTGACCAATTGCTATAACGCAGCAAACAGTACATGGATAGAAGTCAAACAGATTCTAGAAATAAATGTTTTGTCATATGACAGACCCACAGATGACTGGTTTACACATTTGGTCCCAAGACTTTTAACACAGGTACCTATACAGGATCTCTTCTATTGATTCTGCTTTTGAAGGGGCAGCTAAGACACCAAAAGGTAACTTGAAACCAAGTTTTTATTATATAACTTAAGTGGATGTCTTTGACTGGCAAAGGCCAAAGCAAGAGCCATTCCTAGGTGATCTCACATAAAACTAGCAGTTCTCTGGAAAGAAGGGCTTTTCCTTACTAAAAATGTACTTAGCAATGACAAGAGGGTGGCCCTTAGGTAATATTTGCATGGAGCACCAGATTTTTTTTTTAATGGCAGACAATATGCTTTACATTTTTGCAGTACTGGGGATCAAAGCCAGGGTCTCACACATGCAAGACAAGTAATCTACCACTGAGTTACATCCCCAGCATGGACAGCTGGATTTTAAAGCTCAAAAAAGATTTTAAGTTTGGCCTGGGATTGTGGCTTAGCGGTAGAGTGCTTGCTTCGTACCTGTGAGGTCCTGGGTTTGATCCTCAGTACCACATAAAAATAAATAAATAAAATAAAGGTATTGTGTCCATTTACAACTTAAAAAAAAAGATTTAAGTTTTAGATTAATGGTATGCATATTCTTGTTTGGCAGCATTTTTTTTTTACTTCATACATCAGCATTACTACATAGTGAATTAGCATTTGATATGGTTTATATCAGTTTAAAATAATATACCCTGCCTAGTGTAGTAATACAAGCCTAAGTTCCAGCTACTCAGGAAGCTTGAGTTCAAGGCCAATCTGAACAGCAAAGCAAGATCTCATCTCAAGAACAAATAAGAGGGCTGGGGATGTGGCTCAAGTGGTAGCGCGCTTGCCTGGCATGCGTGCAGCCCGGGTTCGATCCTCAGGACCACATACAAACAAAGATGTTGTGTCTGCCGAAAAAAAACAAAAAATATTAAAATTCTCTCTCTCTTTGAAAAAATATTTTAAAAAAGAACAAATAATAATATCCAGGTGCAGTGGCACATGCCTGTAATCCCAGCAGCTAGTGGAGGCTGAGGCAGGAAGATCACAAGTTCAAAGCCAGTCTCAGCAACTGAGACTCAACTCAACTCTGTATGAAAATAAAAAAAAAGTGTGGGGATGTGGCTCAGTGGTTAAGCGCCCCTAGGTTCAATTCCTA
The DNA here is from genome assembly GCF_964194105.1 of Spermophilus citellus. NCBI lineage: Eukaryota > Metazoa > Chordata > Mammalia > Rodentia > Sciuridae > Spermophilus > Spermophilus citellus. The sequence goes on from NC_138198.1 coordinate 86,056,143, forward strand.
GTATGAGATTATATATATATATATATACACACACACACACACACACATTTATATCTTCAAATACTGATTGCAATATTAATATGAGTACATAAAAGAGGATATAAAATTACAGATTGCTTTCCTAAAATGACTGCTGCAAAACACAGAATGTATCAACTTTTATTTTTATTCTGATCAAGTTTTAATATATAAAAAGGTCAAAATCTCACCAAGATTACTTGCCAGTGGAAAACTGATTTATAGATTTATAGATTACTGGTACAAAACCCAAAATGGTAGGTACTCAGTAACTATTTCCTGAATGAATAAAGAAAGTTATGTACTTATGTATGACATTCAGTTCCTCCACCAACTTGAAGTTTTCATAAGACTGTAAACATTTTGTTGTACAAAAAGGAATGTAGTCACATCAAAATAAGGAAAATACCTGTTTAAAACAATGCAGTTATCTTTGTAGCTCCTTAAAGAAATAACTATTGCAAAGAAGTCTTGTTACAATTATTATACTCCTTTCATAAGCATAGACATTTGATTCCATCTTTAAGGGGGAAAAAGTTCTCTTTCCCACCTAGTCCTCAAATTCAAAATAGAACTCCAGCAATTACTTCAATAATAGATAAATTGCATGCTTTTTTCCCTATGAAATACATAAATCCAATATTGCTTCTTCCTTCCCACTGTAGTACCTGAATGAAAACTGGATTCCCACTGCTGTCAGCCTCTGGCTTCTTCCCCAAAGTAAATTAAGGAACAATTGTGTGCATCTGCTGGGTGGTTGAGCCTGTGTCTAGATTAGACACTGTAAGGAGCAAATCTGGTTCACAGTGAGGCCAGTCAAACATAAAAAGTGGATGTGCACCACCAGAATCTTTATGCTAATAGATTTCCTACTTACAGAATTCCTTAAAAGTAGTTCTGGAAATAATCTGGATTAGGGCCAAGCAAGTACAACCAAACACTTTTGTCAAAAGCTTGCAAATACTAAGTAGTTTTTTTTCCCCCCAGGGTCTCAGGTAAAGCCCATACTCTACCACTAAGCTACATCTTCAGCCCCTAAATACATCCTACAATCTTACAGTGAGCTTATGTGCATACTTTTGTTTGGTACTGAAGAGAGGCACAGTCTACAAAAACATTAGCAACAACTATGACATGTAGAATCTAAAATTCCATTAGTATTTTTCCCTAATGAATGATCTAGAGTAAAATTACAAACTCTATTACCCATACTGTTCTCTGAGGCAGGAAAAAAATGCTGTGATTTTCATGCAAAGAGAATAAATATGATGATGCAGGATACAGTGTTAAGCTATTTAAAATGGAGTATGTGGGCTGGTGGCATAGTTCAGTGGTATACTATGTGTTTTAGCACATGCAAGGCCCTGGATTCAATTTCTAGCATCCCCCCCAATAAATAAAATTAAAAATAAAATATATTAAATGCAATGACACTTAGGAGCTAGCATGCTGCACCATTAACTGAATCATTTCAATAGCTTAGTGGTGGGAAAGGGGACTGAAACTACCCTTTACTTGTAACACAACCCACTGAACCAAATTAGAGTTGACAAGTTAAAGGAATCATTACAAAACCTACCTCCCAAAAGCCAGATATTTCATAAGAGTAAAAATCCCAAATCCCATAATCTTTTTTATCCCTGGGGGCATTCATTTCCTACCAGTCCCATAAATGATACACTTGTTACCACCATCAAGACTTTAAAAAGAAAAAAAAAAAATGAGTGCAGCAGTCCTCCCCTACCCATGGCTTCACTTCCCAAGGTCAACAGTGTGAATATGCTAAATGGAAAAATCCCAGGAATGAACAATTCATACGTTTTAAATAACTTTTATTACGGTATTTTGTTATGCTTGTTCTACTGTTTTATCATTATTGTTAATCTCTTATTGTGCCTAATTTATGAATCAAACTTTATTGTATGAATTCAAGTCTGGGAAAAACGTAGGATATATAGGGTTTGCTACTAGCTGTGACTTCAGATATCTGCTGGGGGGTCTTGGAACACATATCCCATAGATAAAGTGGGACTGCTATAAATTCATTTTAAGTAGTAGATTCTTCATTATTTTGTTTTAAGTCACCTCTTCTAATGCTTTAAGGTGACTTAAAGCATTAGAAGAGAATCAAAGCATCAGTGTGTGACCTCTGTCTTATGAGTAAGTCTGTAATAATGCGGTCAGCAGCGGGCTCAGAGGCACCACTTGATGAGGCCTGTCGGTACTGAGGTTAGAGTGAAGAACTAATGAAGGAATAATGACTGAAGCTTAAGTACAGAGGGCATTTCCTGGGGATTAACAACCATTCAGGAGACTTGGTGGCCTCAAGAAATGCCACTGGCCAGTCATTAATTCCTGGAAAATGTCCTGGACCTCAATCATTACAGTGATTTTAATAAATACAGAAGGAAAAGTTTAATATTGGCTTTCTACTTAAACTATAAACAGCTGTTTCATACTTAAAACTGCTCAGACTTCTCAGCGTGAGTTCTTCAGAAGTTACTAAAGAGTTCCTTAAACATCTTAATGTTCATTAGAAAAAAAGTTTATTCTAACAGAAGTGAAAAACTAAAAATTAAATACGTGCAAAGAGGACTGAGGATGTAGCTCAGTGATAAGAGAGCTTGCCTAGTATGTGCAATGTCTAGGTTCCATTCACAGTGAAATAGAGGGAAAGAGAAAGATGCAAACAGAACAACTTTATGGAGTGTTTTAACAAAATGACACTTAAGGCTAAGTCTTAGCCTTAGACAACGCTAAGATCTTGTTTGAGAGTCATAATCATAAACAACACATGGACCCTCAAATGTGAATATAACTTGGGAGTTACCTGACAATAATTCAAGAATAATAAAAGCATCAGTATATAATTTTATAAAACTGATTTATCTCAGGTAAACGAAAGACTGTAGCAGGGGGATCGAACTCCTTATAACAAAACAAAACCAACAATGACCATGACAACCAAAAAGACCCTAATCTTTTGTGGATTGTTAAGTCACAATTCTCTATGACACCAGTGTCAAGAGACCAGCAGACAGATCCAAGACAACTCGTTTCATTGTTATTCCAAGTATGTATATGCTTCAAGAAACTTTCTTAGACTTTTAATTACTAAGGTGCAATTCTAACCCAGGGTTTAAGGATTTCTAATTTATCAGGAAATAATATGAACATTGAACATTTATTTTTGCTTCCAATGAAAATGCAAACACAAACTCCTATCCTTAAAAACTCTCTAAAACAACCTACCTGTCCGAAATGGAATACTTATACCAGCAGTACAGAAAAGACACACAGCCTACAGGTCTTGTGTATTTTTAGAGAACTGTGCTGTTTATATTGCCATTCACAGCCCCTTTCTCAGTTGGCCTTGAGGCTTGCCAATTAGCTAGTAAACCTCTCAAAGGGTCAGTTTGTCCAGAACTGGAATTTCCACTTTGGAAAAAGCACAGAGGTAGGTACCTGACATCTGTCCCTGAAAGGCCTGAACTACACCTCCAACTTTAGGGCCAAAATTCCTACTTCTGCTCAGTGTCAAGGAGGCTGAAGTGGTAAAACCTCTTATGACTACTGTTGCCTGCAGAACTGGATCCCCAGAACCTCTTGTTTCTGGCTCCTAGAGAAGAGTATCCCCAAAAATGAGTGTAACTTGAATTACACTCATGAATACATTACTCTAGGTAAAATAATAAGGGAAGAAGCATCTAACACTTTAGGCCCCAATCCCAGTCTGGACTTTGGTACTTGGTACTGTTGAGGATTAAGTAACTTTAGGGTGGATGTAGTTCCACATCTTTGATAAAGGACCCTTGAAGCCCAGAGAGATGAACTGATTTTGATTTGCCCAAGTAGGTTCCGTGTCTAGGCTAGCTTGCTTGCTCTGGTGCTCCAGTGCCACTCTATCTTCCTCCTACCCTAGATGTTGAGCTTGGGAGAGCTAGGGACAGACACAGGCAGAAATGTTTCAGTGCCCCACAGCAAGCCGGCTGGGAACCTCCTATACACTTCTGTGTAGTCTGACTGTTAGCACAGAGACCAAATTCCCATCTGAATAATAACCTTAACAAGTGATTAATGAGTGAATTTAGTTTATGGAAACTACACCCCCAAAGGTCACTTTACATTGGATTTGACTGCACCATACAATATAAAGGGGGCACTCAACTACTTTTCTCTCCAGTCTCCACCCCTTTTCTTACCAAAAAAAAAAAAACAGGAAATGGGATTGGCATGTTTTCTTTTTAATAATTTATAACTTTTTCTGCCTTCCTAAGTTATGGTGAGTATGTAATGGAGTATTTTAATACTTTATTCAAATGTTTTAAGTAGCTTTTCCATATATATATGTGCTCCTCCCCGCACTTAAGAGCCAGCTAATCCTTTTGTTCTGGGAACTTTGAAGTTTCTAGCATTACTGCGCAGCAGTGATTTGTTAGGTAGCACATCCCCGCCCAAATCTTTTATGGTTAGGTGTAAACATCCCCCCTGCCCAGAAAAGCACCAAGAGAGTTAAACTTCAAAAAGTGAAGTCAGATTCGATGCAGTATAGTGGCTACTTTAAAAAACTTCCCCCCTACCCAGATATACGTTTAGCACAAAAGTTAGTCCCGAAGTGGTACCAGAGAAATATTTCATGCATAGAGGTTGGTTTGGTTACCTGGGTGGGGGAAACAATAGCAGGTGAAACTATTGTGGGAGAATTGGTGCTTCTGTGCCCATTGGCTTCTGGAAGAAGAGGCAGGGGGTCGTGTTTCACGGAAACCACCACCACCGCATCCACAGGCTCCGAGGGGCGAATACAAAGTCTTTTGGGGGAAGAAGGGCCGCAGATTTCCCCGGACCCGAACACTGACTCGTAAAGGGCGCGCTTGGGCGCTGCCTCGGACTTCACGTCGGGCCCGACCTGGCTGTCTTTGGGAAGGATATAAGTGTTCCCCAGCGAGGGCGGCTGGGGGCGGTGGTGGTGAGAGGGATGGGTGGGGGGATGGTGGGAATGGTGGCGAGTCGCCCCGTTCAAAGCCTCGGCGTAGCAGCCCTGCGGGGCCGGAGAGCCCAGTTTGGTGCCAATACCCGCTATGCTGTTGAGTGTGGCGATAGAGACAGCGCCGATGCAGTGGTTGGTGTAGGTCTTGGACAGCTTGGCTGCCTTTGAGAGCATCTGCATCCTGGTGCCCAACAAGTTTTTGCCGATGGCTTTGTTCTCGTACCAGGTCACATCGCCCTCACTGCAGTGGTCCCGTGGCCGTTGGAAGAATGCCTTGCACAGGGGATTGCGCTTCGACAGGTACTTGACGAAGCTGGCATAGGGGCAAAATTCGGTGCCTGTCTCGTACATGCGGGGTAAGTTCTCCTCGTCGCTGCTCTCAGCGCGCTTCTTGCTCCAGGACGACGAGCGCGACTTGTGGTAGGGCCCGAGGGACTTGAAGTAGACGAACTTGCGACCGTCCTCGTCCATGGCCAACCCGAAAGAGTCCTCCTCCAGCTCCCGCTGGTTCTCGCGGCCGCGCGTGCAGAAGTACATGCACGTCTCGAACCAGACCTTGTTGAGCAGCCCAAAGGGTGTGTTGGTGCTGAAGACGCTGGAGGTGTAGAGCTTGCGCAGGTCAGCGCGCGTGATAGCTTGCTTCTGTACCACCGGCCCGGCGCCCTGCTCCTCGAGCTTGCGGATGACCGCGGCCAGCGTCAGGTTGGCGCTGCGCAGCTCAGGGTCCTTGGTGAGGTCGAGCGTGCGGCAGTACGGGGGCTCGTTGAGGTAGCGGTTGAGGGAGCTGCGGATGCTGATGAGCGACGACTTGCTGTAGAGCTGGCCGCTCTTAGAGCGGGCCTCGGCATAGAAGGAGCGCAGCACGCGGCACAGCGCCCCCTTGTCCATGGTCTCGAAGTCCGGGCTCTGCGCTTTCTCGCTCAGGTACTCCCGGAAGATGCGCACGGCATAGCGGGTGGCCAGCCGTGTGTTCTCGCTCAGCCGGGCCCGCTCGGGGCGCTGCAGCACGTCGGGGTCCAGCTCCGCGCCGTCCCCGGCCGGCCCGCCGCGGGCCCGGGGCGCCAGCAGTCGCGGCGGCGCCTCGGGCTCCAGCGCAGCGCTCTGGTCCATATTTATCATATGGACCGGCTCCGGCTCCAGCTCCTCCCCGGCCGAGTCCTCAGGCTCCAGGGGCTCGTCCCAGTCCAGCCCCATCTCCTCTTCTTCCTCCTCCTCGTCCTCCTCCAGCCCCCCACCTCCGTCCTCCTCCTCCTCCTCGTCCCCCGTTATCTGCACCTCCTGGATCTCGTCCTCCTCCTCCTCTTCCTCCTCCTCCTCGCCCGCGCTGCAGTAGTGAGGGCGGCCGTGGCGGCGTCCGCGGCCCCCAGCACTGCGCTCGCCCTCGCCCCGCTCCCCATTGTTCTCGGCGGCGGCGGCGGCGGCGCTGGCGCTGCCGCCCGCGCTGGTGTTACAGTCCCCGCTGCCAGGCATTCTCGCCATATTGCCGTCTCTCTGCCAGTCCTCGGGCAGGGCGCATGCGCTATATTGGACCGCAGCGCTGAGAGCTTTTGTGTTTAATGACCTTCAGCTACCGGGAGGCAAAGCCGGGCTCTTAAAGGAGCCGCGCTCCAATTGTCATTCCGGAGCGCTGTTCTGGAGGGGCAGCGGCGCGCAGGGGATGCAGGGGAGGGGAGGTGGGGGTAAGTTAGACTGGGAGAGGGTAAGGGACGGAGGTTGGCAGGACCTTCTTCTTCCCCTACCCCGCTCCCCACTTCTAACAAAACTTTGAAGGAAAAAAAAAATAGGAAGGGGAGGGAGAGCTGTCGATGGGGGCGAAACACTCCCAACTTACCCTCTGGCTGAGAGGCGCGCGGGCCCGGGCGGGAGAGAGGGAGGGCCGGCGGGAGGGCGGGGCGGTCTCGCGTCTCTAAGTAATGCCCGAGGAGCAGTGCCCCTTCCACCGCCCCCTCATTGCCCCCCGGAACCGGGGATTCCGGGCGGCGGCTGCGCCGGGCGGGCCGCGGGTGCAGCTTCGAGAAGCCCGTGTCTGGGGCCGCCTGGAGCGGAGTGGAGCAGGCAGGTTAATGAGCAGGGTGGAGGAGGCACTTCGAGGCCCCGCACCCTCTCAGCGCCCGCGGCCAGGGCGCAGCGGGCGAGGCTTGGGAGCGGGATGGGGCTGGCGGCGGCGGCTCCCCCACCTACTTGCTGGCGGCGAGGCGCGGGGGCCTGGGGCCAGCAGCGCGGCTCCCAGCTCCCTTTCCGACTCTTGCAAAGGAGCGAAACACGCCCCACGTCAGCCTCATCCCTTTCGACTTTTCCAACTGCCACTTTTAAGCTGTCATTAAAGACCTGGGGCGCTCCCTGTAGGTCTGGGGCAAGTCCGCGCCGGTCTAGCCAGCCTCGGGAGGGAGCGAGAAAAAAAGGTTGGGAGGGGCGGGTGGGAGGGGAGACGCAGCAAGAGGCTCTCAGAACCCCAGGGACCCCTTTCCCACTCCCCCAGACCTCGGCCCTCCCAGCTCCCCAAGCAAAATAACAACACCCTCCGGCGAGGCGCTCCACCAGGTTGGCGTTAAAGCAGCGCGGGTCCCCAAGGCCAGGCACACAGGTGGTCGGAAAAAGTGAACTTGGGTCTCGGCCGCCCCCGCCGCGCCACAATTCCGGCAATTCAGAACCCCAGTGCGCTCTCACTCGAAGTTTGCCAACCGCCATTCGTTCGCCCTCGGGGCTGAGCTGCCTCCGGCGCGCGGGGGCGGGCACCTCGGAAACTGGAAAGGCAGCCAAAGACCTCGCCGGGTCCCGCTTTCCCATAGGAGACGCTGTCCCACTTCCAGCCAAACGCCTGACCCTGGCGCGCCCAAGCTCCGGGCGCGTCCTCTCGTCACCATCTCTCGCTCCCTCGACCCAGGGGCAAGCGCCCCAGTGCTGCACCGGACCTCTGTTGTTCTCTTGGGCTAAGCAACTCTGGCCGCCTCCAGAGCTCGCACTGCATCCTAACTTTCCCCTTATCTGGCAACCCGAGTGTCCCCTGGCACGCTGGCCAGCTCCAAGTCCCAGGCCCAAGGAGAACCGACGGTGTCAGCCCAGGAGTGCGCCCCCCCCCCCCCCAGCCAGGCCCTCTCTTCGGGAGGTAGCCTTGCTAGCTCCTCGAGTGCGTCGTAGAATTTGTTTCAAAGTTCGAATTCTGGGCACTTAAGCTATGTGAGGTCTGTCAACTGTCCTTTGCCCCTTGTCTGGCTCTCCCGACTTGTTTTAGGGAAGTTTATAATTTTACGCATCAATAAAAACCCACCCATCAACTTATCATTTAAAAAGAAAGAGAAAGGAAGGGAGACTAGGTTTCTGGGTCGCGCGGGCATCTAAGTGGGAGTTGACTACATCTTCTTCAGAGATCATTGCTTGCTTTCTGCGTGCCTTGGCCCTGGACGCCTAGCAGCGTCGGGGAAACAGCGCCAGGTGCGAAACAAGTTAAAGCAAGTCCCAGCCTCACGGGCCCCCTCCGGCTCCTTGGGGAAACACACACACACACACACACACACACACACACACACACACACACTTTCTCCTTCTCTCCCTCTCATCCGCCCTGCTTTCCGCAGAGAGCCTTCCTGGGAGGCAAGGAACTCTGAGGTTGCACCCGTCGTAAATTGTTCCAGAGAGGTGGTCCGCTTTGTTCACAATGCACTACGCGCCCCACCCGCCCCCAGAAATATGTAGAAAGATAAGTTTGACAGAGCCTAGGGCGGTGGGCAGTTTTGTCAGTTGCACACAAGGACCCAAGCTCAAGAGCTGGCACACATCAGTCGTGCACTATTTCCGGAGGGCTGGCCCTTTGTCCCGGGATGCCCCCAGGTTTTCCGGCCACCCGCCACTGGAGCGGAGAATTTCGGCAGCGCTTAGAACTCAGGTGGGCGCCAGGCAAGTAACCCAGCAGGGGCCACTGCTCTGGCAGCCCCCACCGCCAGCGCAGTGAACCCAGAGCCCTCGCTGGTTACAGGGTGGGCTCCTGGTTGGCCTCGGGGTCTAGGCCCATGCTTCGGCCCATTGGAGAGCGGTTCCCCACTTCTGCAGGGTTGGGGAGCGCCCCCGCCTCAACATACACACACCAGATCCATTCCCTGCAGGGTGAGCTGCTTTGAATTGCTTGCAGTTTGCCGGAGGCTGTGTGCTGGGTTGGACGCTCCGGGAAACAAAGCAACCAAAAACAGCTCCCAGTTGACGTCAACGTATTTCCAGAAAAGAAAATAGTTTTTTGCTCCCAGGACAAAATAACCCCCAGGGCAGGTCTCTACTGGCAAAAACCAGGGGAAAGAGGTGGGGGAGTAGCAGAACTAAAAAACCCCAAGCGCGAATAACTTTTTAACGGAGTTGGAAAAACAGCAGTTTCAGGTACTGCCTGGACTGTTTGCAAACAACGGGCAAGACCCGCACTTAAATTACGTACTAAAAACTCACCTTGGAAAGTATGCCTTGGTCTGATTATCGGGTGACTGTAAATCTGCTTCGTCGTACCAGCTCCTGAAACGCTACCAATATATACATGTTGGCCAGTGATACTCCATACAATGGGAAAGACTAGTTCAGGTTAGTTACTACAATAGTCACCAGGTGGGATATGCGGGGGGGGGGATCAAGGAAATATGTACCCTTTACCCCCTTGACCAAAAAAAAAAAGTGCCTTAATTTTTAAAATGCAATAACACAAAATTACAGTTGAGTTCATAAAGGAGTTTAAGTCCAGGTTTAATAAATGATCCTTTAAAAACATCCTGTGTTTGTACACACATAATTCCAAACTGAGCGAAAGAAAAGCTTTCTGCTTATTATTTTTGTGTAGACACAATATTAGTTATTCATCCTATAAGGACACTGCTAATTCCTCCATCGACTCTTAGCATCGTGAAATCCGTTCAGCCCACCACTTAAAACTGATGGCTGCCCATTACTCCTTTGAAAGGACATTTGTTTCTTGTGCAAGACCTGTGGCTTCTTTATTATAAAAATAATTCCAGTATAATATGGAACACGTAATTACTACACTGTCAAAATACATAAAGACAGTGAAGCAGTTATTTGGGGAGAAAAACCTCCAAGTTTCTCCCCTTTTAAATTCTATTTGTATTGTATGTTCACACTTTATGAAAGTTTATACCATATAGATACATATTCAAATATATTATTATATTTTAATTATCAATATCAATTGGGAAAGCCTTTTTAAAAAGCAATTAGGCAACCTCACCAAAAGCTATGAAAGTGTTCATATTTTTTGACCCATAAATTGATTCCAGTTTTCTGAACATAATATGTCACATACATGTACAACTATATATAGCTGCTTATTTATTTGCCTGTTTCCTCTACTCAACAGTATACTTTTATAGTTTCAGGCTGGTACTTGCAACATGGTGAGAACTCCAATCATTTATATTGAATGAATGAATGTATAGGATCTGTGTGTAGTTAAATCCTACATTTAGCAGGAAACTTTTTTGTGTGAGAAATATATAATATCATAAATCTGAGTTTCTAGCAAGTAAAACCAGGACAAAAAGTAATTACAAGACAACATATTGCTTTCGAATTAAAGTGAATTTAATGATTACTTTGAATTGATATTTTCCTACATTAATTCTTTCTCTAGAGAAATATGCTATACTGTTATTGTATAAGTAGAGTGTAGGTCCAGTTTTTGTTTTTGTTTTTCCTAGTGGAACCAATGTTGACCTTTCCGAAGGCAGATCTCTGAATGGGAGGTGTTTGTGTGTTAAGAGGTGTTTAGGAGAGGATTTAAATTGGTAAATTCAAAGGATTTTGTAGGTTCTTGGGCAAAGGCCAGAAAAGCATTTAGCTAATCACTTTAAAGAAACAAATCAAAAGAGAATGCCCTACTCTCTTGATTCGATTACTAAAAGATTCATAAAGTGCTTTGGAGGTTAAATATGAATTCATATTGAAGCTATTTTGACATATCTTTGTTTCAGTTTCACTATTAATTCTGTTGAATTCAATTGAAGATCATTTTGAGTAATGTTTTTTTGAACTCTGATGAAAACTGAGTCCATGTAATCTAACTAAAAGTGGAAGAAAAGAAAAATAACTCCACAAGGGCAGAAACTATGTCTTATTACTGTAACTCCCATTCATTTCCAATTCAGTTACGTAGCATATTTTAGCAGGGTAGCGGGCACATAGGAAACACTCAATAAACACACAAACAGTTCTGTGTAAGGAGAGAGCTAACTTCAACCAAAGGTTGTCTAGCAAAGTGGATCAGCTTCCTCTCTGAAACCAGACTGCATGGGTTTGAATCCTAGTTTGCCTTACCTGATGCCCTTTCTATGTTCCACTTCTCTTATTATTACATTTTCTGGGAAATAATAATTATAGTACTTATCTTATAAAGGGTTGTTTTGAGAATTAAATAAGTCAGTAAAGCACATAACATAGTGTTTGGAATATTAGTAAGCATTTAATCATTAGCTCCTATTTATTAAGGCTCTAATTTTCTCAAGCTTCATTAACAATAGCAAAAAAAAAAAAAAAGGTTAGAGATACATTAAAGGGTTAAGCCATGTGGCCAGGTCTACCAGGCCTTGCTGTGGCAGGCAACTCTATTCCATAGCTCATGCCTGAGCTTCTTGACCACACTCAGCCTCTAGGAACCAAAAAATAGGCAAAGAGGGAGGAAGGAAGGAAGGACAGATGGGACTGACTTCAAGGGAATGATTCCCTTCTGTTAAAATACCCTGGTGTGTAACTTGATTTGGGAATCTTGCAGAATAGTACTAAGTCAAGGCCTTGGACTGTGAACATGGCAGAAATGGGCTGTTATTTTGTGTTATTTTGTCACCTGGTCACCTGTACACTGACATTATTTTCCTGGGCTACTGGAAGTAGGAACCCATTTGTGTCTTAGGAAAAAAAAATGACAGTGAGGAATTTAAACAGAAAAAGAAATGCCCACAAACCCAACCAGACTAGAATGAGATGATTTCTCTTGAATTCTTGGGCTGTTCTTTATAAATCTTCCAGGGGCAAGGAGGGTATTACCTGTCTTTTCAGGTCAGAGGAAACCTACATAGTGATTGACAGGAATAAAATATTGAGTTTCTTATTGCCATCTGCTAATTATAATTCAGAACCTTTCAACCAAATGATCACCTACTGTTTTCTTAGGCTATTTTAAAAACAAACAATATATAAGTGGAATGTAGTTTTCCATAAGTAAATTGTGTGTTTGTGGATCCTAACAATGTGTTACCTCCCTTTGTTATAATAATCTGATAATGCAACTTCATTTGGTTAATAAAGAATTCAAATGTAAAGGTTGTCAAAGTCTAATGTAAAATTAGTTATGGTATTTATTTATCTTCTAGTCATTTGTCTTTAAAGGGTATGTGGGATTGAAGTAGATATTAGTCCTACTATTAAAAAACGTTTATTTCAATGCCATTGCAGTTCATGTTGCAATGGAATACTAAGGTGGAGAAGGAACCAAAGATATTTGTTAATATCATGTAAATAGCTCCCTTTTTAACAAAGAGGGAGCTATTTACAATGGTTTCAGAATATAAAATGTTCCTGAAACTACTTGCTATGTTCAAATAAAGAAGTCTATTAAATTAGTAAAATCAAAATAAAACCAACAACAATGTTTAAAAAAACCACTTTATACTCAAATATTGGTGCCCAAAACCTCTGTTATTCTTCTTCGTATTATTATTTTTTGGTCAGTATCAATTAGGATAGCCTTTTAAGAAAGAATTAAGCAACCTTTCCAAAAGCTATAAAAATTTTCATATTCTTTGACCAAGAAATCACTTCCAGAAATTCATCTTTTTAAGAAACATCTTTTTATTTGTATTTTGGTTAGCTTGGTTTATTATGTCTAGACAACTTAGACAAATGAGCTTTGCAGTTTATGTCACAAATTGTGCTCCAGAATGATATTTCATAATATCTTGGAGACCTACCTTTGTTGACAAAAGTTTAAAGAGTAAATATTTGTTGAATGAAGAAAGACGAAGTTCAATGAGGGTAGAATCATGTTTTCTCAGTGTTCTATAGTGAGGTCAGGCACTGACAAATATCTTGATAATGATGATGAAGATAAAGGATATTAACTAAAGAGCAACACAAGATAAAATTTAAAGGTCATATTTCAGTATTGTTATGACTTTGAGAAAGTTTAAGGACTAGATTTTGAAGCTAGCAGAAATTGATACCTAGGTATATGGTGGCAATTCACAGGATGCACGGAAGAGTGGGTATGTACTTGCCCTGTGGCTGTGTTTTTAAATGAACTAAAAAAGAAAAAAAAATCCTCTTTTAAATACCCAGAAGCACTAACCCACATTTTGAACTAATTGACTTACTTTTTCTTAGAAAAGCTTAATTTAACTGATAGGGGCACATGGGTTTATCTGAATATTTAAAGAAGCCCTGGATGGGTTTGTTCTATTTCTTTAATTTGATGCTGAAGATACAGACTTTGCATGTGATGGAGGAGGGCTGCTTTGGAGAGGGGTGGGGAAGCAGGAAACACTGTGACCTAACTCTTTTACCCTATGATCCAACCAGTAGAAGATTTGCAATCTTTCATATTCAGTCTTCCTACAGTTTGTCCTTTGATTACAAGACCCCGGGGGCGGGGGTGTGTGTGGGTCACATGTTGTCCTTACTCCAAATAAAAACAAACTCCCCCAATGTTGATGGCATCCGTTTTACAATCTTTTCTCTCTTTATGGCTCATTCCCTTAAATTAAAAAACGCAAACAAAACTGTGGTTTACCATTCTTTTCCTGACTATAAAAGCAGTCATTGGCAAAGATTTGGAAAGTACAGAAATCTGGAAGAATATATATGCCATATTTCTTTCTTGTTAACATTTAGTGAGTGCTTTATGGGGGTCTGGTCTTTGACATGAGCACTGTCAACTTTATTTTTTATGAGTACATGTGAGAATGATTTCCATTTTCTACATGAGTAAAAAGCCAGAGAGGTTAATTAACTCGCCTAACATCACCCAGCTAGTAAATTGGACCCAAAAGCACACTCATTTTCCCTACAATTGACCAGACCAGCCCTTTTGGTTCTATTTCCACTGCCTAGAGCAAACCATTTTATATTCTGGGGAATTTCTATGTGTTCAGCCCCATATAGTTTACTGTGTAAGTATTACATATTTTGAAGTCTGTAAATCCAAATATGTTATCAGTGGATGCTGTGGTTTGACTGTGTCTCCCCAATTTTGTGTTGGAGGCTTACTCCCTGAAGTCATATGTTAATTGTATTTGAGAGGTGGGACTTCTGGGAGGTGATTCATTTGTGGGTTAGTGGGTTATTGAGGGAGTGGCTTTGTTATAAAAACTCTCTCTGATACACTTGCTGTCTTGCATGTGATGCACGGTACTGCCTTTGAGTCTCCCCCCCACCCAAAAAAATGCTCTCAACCAGATCAGCCCATTGACCTTGGGCTTCCCAGAAATAAATTTCTTTATAAATTACCCAGTTTAGCCAGGCATGGTGGCTGCACACTTATAATCCCAGAATCCCAGCCACTTGGATGCTGAGGCAGGAGAATCACAAATTCAAGTTCAGCCTCAGGAATTTAATGAGGACAGCGGCAACATAGCAAGATCCTATCTCAAAATAAAAAGGGCTGGGAATGTAGCTCAGTGGTAAAGCAGGCCTGAGTTCAATCCCTAGGAATGAAAAAGGAAATTACTCAGTGTGTTGAATTCAGCAACAGAAAATAAACTCAAACAGTGGGGATTTGGCCACCTCTGTCAAGCACACGCTAAGAGGCAGGCAGGAAGGAGGAAACTCAGCTGACACCAGAGAGGGTTGAGCTTGCAGAAGGCCTGCATGTCAGTCCACGCTTTCTCTTCTGCCTTTCTCCTGGTTATCTTATTTCAATCTGCCATAGAAAAACGCATGACCTTACTTCGCATCCCACCCTGGGAAGCTGAGTTGAACTGTCGGGGATTGAAGAGGAGCCCTCCTCTAGGCCTTTTTTACTGTCCATATGGTGACATATAGAATACAGCTTTTTAAGTGGATGATCACTGAGAGGCCTGGGAAAGTGCTTGCTGTGGCATCATTCCCAGTTCTGTGACATTTGGGATATTGTAAGGGCTTTTTAGACCTTAACACCAGGCTTTGGTGGCTGACACGCATTCTCAATTCATGATTTATTTAACTTTCTTAGAACTGCTGGCTTTTAGATTCAGAGCCCGAGGCAGAGGTATGTTAACTTTACAGTACATCAGAATTACCTGGATAACTTGTTTAAGATGCAGATTCCTGGGTACCAGTTCCAGAGATACTGATGTACTAGGTCATGGGGGGTGGCCCAGGAATGTGCATTTTTCACAAACACAGCTCAGAGAATTCTAATACTTATCTGACCACCCTGTGAGAAAGACTACCTGAAAGGTAATATAACTTATCCAATAATAAAATAATTTTTTCTCTAGCATTTGGGGGGTCAAGAATTTGAAAATCAGATGAAAGTTATGAAACCTTTCTTAGAAGTTGCACACGCACAATTCAGTTTTGCCTACTGTTTCTGGGAGGAAGGGATTGGGGTCAAGGCTATATCATTTGTTTGTTTGTTTATATTAACCCAGAGGTACTTTATTACTGAGCTACATCCCTCGTCCTTGGTAGTTTTTAGTTTGAGAAAGGGTCTCACTGAGTTGTCAAGGGTGGCCTAAGACTTGTGATCCTTCTGCCTTAGCCTCCCAAATTGCTTGGATTACAGTTGAGTGCCACTATGCCCTGGCTCAGAGAGGCTGCATTCTTAAAATCTGGTCTCCAATACCACTATAATACCCACCCCACTTGATGGTCAAAGCATCATGAGCCAGGTGAGGTGATGCATACTTATAATCTCAGCTACTTGGGAGGGTGAAGCAAGAGAACGGCAAGTTCAAGGTCAGCCTTGGCAACTTAATGAAACCCTGTCTCAAAATAAAAACTACCAAGGACTGGGGATGTAGCTCAGTAATAAAATGCCTCTGGGTTTGATACCCAGTACTAGGGGAAAAAAAAATCATGGCTTTTTTTCTTTAGTTTCAGTTCCCCATTATCTTGTTCTGATCTAATTTCCCAGTGTCCTTAGTTGCATCTCCTGCATCTCCTTAGTCCTCTGTAGGGGTGGACTCCAGAGAGAACAGTGCTGCAAAGTTCAGACACAGGGAAGACATGTGGACAACAGTGGCCACAAAAAGTGATCCTGAAACTTCAGCATGACTTAGAACTTCCTGGCAGCTTTGTGGAAACAGTGGAGTGCTGGCCCCACCCCCAGGGCGTCTGATGCAGCAAGATTTGGGTGGCACTAAGAGGATGCTATCTCCAGGTACTGCTACTGGTTCCTGGACCCACTGTGAGAACCACTGGCTTGGGAGAAGGGGGTAAACCTACCCACTATGGTCTGAATGTGCTATATCCCAAGCACCTGGGAGGTAGGGCCTTTAAGAAGTGATGAGGTTATTTGGAGAGATTAATGCCTTTCTTCAGGGACTGGATCGGTACCTCAAAAATGAGTTGTTACAAAGCAAGACCGCCTTGTGTATTTTTTCCTCCCTTCTGCACATGCCTGCTTGCCCTTCCACTTTTTATTATGAATTGAAGCAGCAAGAGGCCCTTACTAAGCTCTTAGACTTTCCAGCCTTCAGAATCATGAGCCACAATAAAACTTCTTTCCTAATAAATCACTCAGTCTCAGGTATTTTGTTATAGCAACAGAAAAATAAACTAAAACAGTAAAGAAAGAAGGAACTGGAGATGAGGATATGAAGCCTAGTGAGCCTTCCTGCAGCAATTCAGCAGGACTAGGGGAAGGAATCTCTCATATCACTCCCTTAGCTGAGCCTATGGGAGAAGGATGATAGGAGGCCTCAATCCTGGTTGGCCTGGCCCTAAAATCCTGGCTTCCTTTCCTGGGAATTTCCCCTGGGATATTCCTCCTATCCCTCTGCTGATCTAATTTGTTTTGCTTCTTCAAGGCCCAACTCCAAATCCTGCTTTTCCATGAAGGTAAAAGCAGTGAGTGATCTTTATGTTTCATGCTTTCTTCTAGGCCCTTGGGACATGTGCAAGTTCTTGGGGTTGCAGCTGGCTTTTCTTTCTTCTGCTCTTGGTCCTTGGGCTTTAAAAAAAATCTTTGGGAGGCTTCATAATGCATAGTGGTTCTCAATGTTGACCAAACCGTAGCATAATCAGGAAATTTGAAGAAAAGCCAATGTCACTGAATAAGAGGGAAACAGCAGCCCTCTCTTGAAAAGAAAGAAAGAAAGAGAGAAAGAGAGAAAGAAAGAAAGAAAAAGGGAAATATGGCAAAGCACTTTTTAAAAAGTGCTTAACTTAGGTCACCTGAGTTTCCTGGGTATTCTACTTGTGTGTGCTGAACAGTCTTACTATTAAAAAAAAAAAAGTGCATCTACTCCAGGTCCCATCCCAGCAAGCAGCAAGAGGCCCTTACTAAGGCTCCTGCAGCAGGTTGGAGGCCTCTGAGAGCCTCTGAGAGTCTCTTATATGCTCTCTGTTATCAAATTCCTTCCTTTCTTTCTTCTTCAAGCCTCTCCTCACTACAATGGTTCTGGTAGCACATTAGAATCACTTGGAGAATTTGCCCAAAATATTCATGAGATCCTTTCCATAAGGACCCTGATTGAATTCACCTTGCAGCAGCTGGGCATGGGTGATTTTTCTGTGCAGCTACAACAAAGACCCATGACCCTGGATTAAGAAAACTGTTCACATGTTTCTATTCTGGGGTCCTGAATATAAGACCTGAGGGTTCTCTGGATGGTCTTCAGGAGTCTGCAAACCCACAGAAGCTGTGTGCAAAAATGTTCCATATATGTACATTGGCGTATTTTCTAGAACAATGATCCAAAGCTTTCAGTAGAATCTTAAAGGAGAGCCTGTGACCCAAAATAGTTAAGCAGCATTGACACAGATGAGGAGAGACAAGCATGTGCAACCTCTGTATGGGTAGAGGTGTAAATTGGCACCATTTTTTAGAGGACATTTGGTAGTAGTGTCGGTGGGTAGAATGTGTATACTTTTCAACCTGGAAATTCATTTCTAAGAGTCTGAGCTGTGCACAATGATACATGTACATGGTGCTCTTAAAGCATTGTTATAATTTCGAATCATTGGACATAATCGAATTTTAGAAGTGGTAAAATGGTAAATAAATAATGTCTCATCTACTCAACAGAACACTATCTGTAGACATAAAAAAATAGATTTGTAGATGTTGAGTGGCACATCTCTGAAGCATTTTATTAAACAAGTAAAGACCATTAATTTAAAGTATGTATCTACTGAAAAAAACAGGAATAAAATGATAAACCTGTATTTCACAAATGTAAATACATGGGGTGGGTGCAGTACATGAAATAATTCACAGTGGTGACTTTCAGAAGGCCATAGTATTAAGGGACTTGAATTTTCTATACTCTTTACTTTGGTATAGTTTGAATTTTGGACTCTGAAGTGTGTTCCCTTGTTGTTTATTTATTAGTAGATAGGTGCTTGGGTGACACCTCTGAACCCTGTTTCTGTGGCCTTCACTGCTCTTCTGAGTGGCTCACATTTCCAGGTATCTATTGAATATGTCTTGAGTCCACTGCTTGCAAGCCAGGCAGGTCCTCCAAACCAAGCCAGCCGGAAACCACCCCTACCCTTCACACTAGATGCTTCTGTTACACTACCTGACACCCCAATACCTGATGCTTCTACACCTTTCAAGGCAATATTGCTGTCTTGTCCACAGCCATTGGTGATGGGGCACTTTTGTCAAGTCAAATTGTCTAGCACGTGACCAGCAGCTATAACTGATGTGACCAGAGATAGGTCCCTGGCCAATCATTTCCTGGGCTAACCAGAAACTTGAATGCTGCGGAGCCTGTCTCTTGAGGAATTACAGTGAGAGCCAGTCAGTCAGTCAGTACAGAAAAGAAATGGGGGCAGAGCCATAGAAACACTCCAGTCCCATTCCCATGTGAGTTTCTGCTGAGGTCCCCAGGGCTGCTCTGTGTCCAGATCTACCTTTTACTCTGGCCTCCAGTGAGCCTGACCCTTCTAGAATATTCAAAAAGCTTCCACTTCCATTAGAGACTGTCTACGTCCTTGTGGTTAATCGCTCTGACTTAAATTTCTCCAAGAAATACTAACTATGGCTTCACCCTCTGCTTAGGACTACCTCTCATATCTCAGACACAGGGAAAGGTACCTAAATTCACCTCAATCAATCCAAGATAAAAAATCTGGACAACACCCCACTCCAAGTTCTTTCCCCACTCCACTTCCATGGAAGCTCCAAGCCCTGCCAATTCTAACTCACTGTTTGCTTCGAATCCATCTAGGTGTCTTTATCCTTATGTGAGTTGTCTTTTCCTTCGTATTAGTCAGCATGTGCTACCATAACAAAATGATACAGACTGGTTGGTTTAAACAACAGAAATTTATTTTCTCACAGTTCTGGAGGCTACAAGTCCAAGATTAAGGTGCCAGCAGGGTTGGTTTCCGGTGGGGCCTCTCTTCCTGATTGTAGATAGCTGGCTTCTTTCTGCATCCTTACGTGGCCTCTTCTCTGTGTGAGAGCGTGGAGAGAGAAAAAGAGATCTCTGGTGTCTCTCTCTCTTCTTATAAAGGCACCAGCCCTACCAGATCAGGGCCCCACCCTTATGACCTCATTTTATTGTACTTATCTCCTTAAACACCATGTGTCCAAATAGAGTCACATTGGGGGTTAGAGCTTCATTGTACGAATTTGGTGGGGGGACACACTCTGCAAACCTGCTCCTCCTTTATTTCCCATTCTACAGGGCATTTGAGCTAAGAACCTGGCAGTCACCTCCACGGTACCCTCATATTCATGTCAAATCTGTCTTATTTACTTCATATTCTCTGGTTCCAACGGCATAGCCCTAATTCAGGCCCCTTCCACTGTTCAGAGATGCAGGGAACAGAGTAGAGGTCCAGACTGGAGGTAGCACCATCCACGGCAGAGGAGTGGCCTCTCAATGTGTCCAGGCTGTGTTCAGCTCCTTATCCCCGGATGTGTGTGGGATGCCTTCATGTCCTTAACTGGAGCTATTTATGTACATTTCTCTTCCATGAAAACCAACGAACCAGACCCAAATGCTCCCTGTCTGTGCCTTGATGGGCCATCACTCCCCTCCACCCATCCTGCCCTCCAGTTACTAGCTGTTCTTTCCTTGACAACACTGTCCCTCGTCCTGCATACCTTGGCTCCAGATTCCCTTGGCCTGACATCCTCCTCAGCCTCTTGCTCAACAGCTGAACCCCCAGAGATCTTTTGGGATGGTTTCCCATGTTACCTCCTCTTAGAGAAACCTTCTCTGGCTTCAGCAGGCTGGGTGTCCCTTTCTCTACAGCAAGACCTGTAATGGTTGACTGCACAAATTGAGACACAGTCACTTGTGTGTTGTGTGATCTCAGGCAAAAATGCTACACCTCTCTGTGTCTACGTCTTTCTTTGTAGAAGAGAGGGGATTGACGTGTGAATGAAATGAGGTGATCTGGCTGAAGTGCTTAGGACAATGCCTAGCATTCTGGAAGTATTCATGCATGTTAGCAACCACCTCGAACCTACAGGAGTCACGGCTCCACCCCAGAATTACGTCGTCCAGTCTCAAATCAAATCCCCCGAGCCATGTTCTCAGACTATCTATGGAAAATCTCCCTGTGTTTCCCTGGCACTTTGGGGAGACCCTCATCTTAGCAGTTGTATGCATTATAATTGCTAGTCTTCTCCTTAACCACAGTCCTTAGGATTTTATCAAAAGAGAAGGACTTATTTATTTTTGTATTCACTTTAGGTAGTATCATTACTGGCACACAGAAAGTGTTCTGTAGATGTCTGTTGCATGTATCGTGGTTGTGGATATACTTGCTTGCATTGCCTATTAAGCTGAGCTCCTATTATTCTTAGCTCCCTGTGTCCATCTTCCTCGCTGTACAAGGAGAGACAGGGAGATGGTAAATTTAGGCTGAGCCTGGACATGCAGCCGGAGAGTCTCACTGAATTTAAATACTGCTACTTTCTAGCTGGGTAAACTTCAGGTCACTTTTCCAGTCTCACTCCAACTAACTTATACCACTTCCTTAGCCTGAAAGGCCTCGCTGCATTGGAAGATTTATATCTGAGCCATCAATGTCTGTTCATGTTCTGGACATTTCTCCAAGCAACTCTCCTCTGCCTAGGAGTTCTTCCCTTTTGCATACTTGTCATCTGTTATGACCAAGCTTATACATGTTAGAGACTGTAGCCATCACTGTAGCCATCTCTGATCTTTATTCTACGGTAATACTTCTATATTACTTTATTATAATAATACCTTCTCAGAGAGACTACAGTGTGTGTGTGTGTGTGTGTGTGTGTGTGTGTGTGTGTGTGTGTGTGTGTGCATGCACAGGTATGCACATTTTTTTAAGAACAGCTTTACAGGGTCATAGGAATTATAATATCTATTCAAAACCAGGGTAAAGGAAACATCACAAAGCACCAAAAGGAAAGAGAAACAACTGTACCCTAGAATATGATAGTGTGAGTCAGTTCTACTCAAAAGTTAAGCCAATTTTCCATTGATGAGCAGACATATTGGAATCAATGAAAGAAACAGAAGTGATGAATCCATTGATATGGGTAAGACCCTTTGAAGATGAAGACAGACCTGTGAGGGTGCTAAGTTGGATTACTTTGTAATTAGGCATCAGTTCTGTTCCAGATCATCTCCATCTCTGGCAGAGTCCCACTTTATTTTTTGCAGACAATTGAATTCTTTCATTCATAACCTTTCCCTCCATAGGGACATGCTTCTGAGAGATCCCATTAAAAGGCTTGGAGAATCAGTGGAATCAGGTTGTCCTTACTTGTCATGTTAGGGAGACAAAATCTATCTTTCTTACTGTTTTTAAACAAGAAGATTTAAATCCCCTTTTTGAAAAGGAAGCAAGCCTTCCCAGAATATACCATAAGTGTCTGAGAGGTACAGAAATCCCATCAAGAACATCCAATGGTAAATGATAGACGTATTCCTGTCTACCTGCAAGAAATTAAATGTATACTTCTTTTTTCAGTGGCTTGTATTTTGTGCGCATTAGTTTGATTCTTCTGAATCCCACCCTACTTTTCTGGATGAGTTGGACTTCTTTATTTGCTGCTTGATGCTGGTATGGGGTCAGCATTTTTTTGTTTCCAGAATTTCTTCCCTATGGGATGTTGGGATGTTAGTACCAAAAAAAAAATTTTTTTTTTCCAAAGAAGGATGGAAAAGTCAGGTTTAGTACTAAGGATTAACTCAGCAGTAGTTGTTAAACTCTTTGAATTCATTAGATGAAAGGCAAAAATAGATCTGTACTAAGTATCATTGCTATTTTTTGTTATTATTATAGGAATTTGCCATTCCAGGAGTGTATTATTCCTGGATAATTTTCTCTTTGGATTTATGACGTTCAGTTTTATTTTAGAAAAATGTGTTTCTTTCACAAGTGTTCTTTACATTTCTTGCCCAAGATAACTCTCATATCTTGGTGGAGTCTGAACTGTGTGGCTATTCTGGTTTTCAACTTAATACCCAGTGCTTAACACAGAACCAAAGCACAGAATGGGAACCAACAACTTTTTTGCTGAACTGAATTAAATTGAATGGTTTGCCATTTTGAAATGCAATCAAGTAGCTGAAATGAAATATCGCTTCCTCTCCCAAGTAATTCAATGCAAGATTTTGGAAGTTCTAACCATTTTCTTCTTGAACTTTTTAAGGTTTCATGATCTGTCCAAGGATCATAGTGTTTTATCTGTGACCTAAATAAAGAGTAGGAAGCCAATTTCCATATGGACAGTTTCTGCCGCCTCCTGCCCTGTGTTTTCCCTGGCTGTATTTCCTACCCCACAAGCCCCACACCTGCATTGCAAAGGCACCGGACCAGTTCCACCCAGCTCCTCCTGTCCCAAAACAAACCATAGAACCTGCCACTCCCACTCTGCACAGCCAGGCTCCGAGCTGGTTAACGATTCTAGGAGAAGACAGCTCTGCCTAGGGAGGGCAAAGATGGGTATAGAGAAGAGATTTCCAACTTGTCAAATCTGTCTGGGAAGTCTGAACTTGCAGATTGGAGAGGGAGTCTGTTCACAGAGCATCTGCATGAACATTCTGTGGAGCAGCCTGTGTGCTGAAATCCATGAGGGCTGGCACTTGGAGGTTCAACTTGACTCTACAGGCTCTGTGGTCTCATCCCAAAGTCACAGCCCACACAACTGGCATTTCCTCTGGTGACTTGGAGAACATTAGACAATAATCCCCAAGCTCTGTTTTGGAGGCGAGTTTTCAAAGGGGATAGGAGGAGATTGTGACCCAGCCATCTGTCCCCCACCTCCCCATCCAGGAAAATGTCCCCAGGCTGGTTAAGGCATTATTAGCCTTGAGGGCAGTGCCACAAAGAGCTTCTCCCTGAGGCAAAAGAGCAAGGAAGTTTCCCTTTGATTCTCTGGGAGTTAAGGAAGAAATAAAAGCAAAGGGTTCTGAGGGTCTTCTGCCAATCCTGACTCTGCTATGGAGTTCAAATACTGATCAGCCCTCCTTTGATACCACTTGCCTCATATTCTACAAATCACTTTATAAAGAGATACAGCAATCACCACTCAGGGCTTCTTCCTTTTTAGTACATTCCCCAGAACAGGGAATTGCATGGTTTCTGCTATTCCCTGGGTTAGGATAAGAAATCCCCAGGCATTTCTCAAGTGTTTCAAGAAATGTGTTACTAATTCAAAGGTGCTGAAATTGGAAAGTTATTTACATAAAAATTATATAACAACTGCTCTGGAATCTACTTACAGTTTTAATGGTGCTTTCTTGAGAGTAAGGGTACAGTCATTGTTGTAAGACACTCCGGGGTGGGTGGGAATCAGAACTGTTGGTCCAGAGATGGAGGTTTGGTATTGCTTTTAAAACATCTTTCACAGGGAAAGGAAGAGGTGAATCCACACTTTGAGGATGATGATTGTGATTTCTTTTAATTTAACTTAATTGATTTCCCTCTTTCAACAGCATTTTAAAATAAGGAAATCTCTCATTGGAAGAAAAACAACACTGGAATTATGTCTTTTCAGAAAAATATTGTTTATGAAATCAAAATCAAGATAATCAAGGCCATCATTTTCTTAAACATTTGTAGGCTTTTAAGTTAGCACAGTATTTTAGGTCTTTTTTTTCTTCTGTGGTCATTGGAAAATTCATTTCCTACCCATTTCCTCTCTACTTGATGAAGCATGATGAGCAGATTCCATAAGGTAATGTTAAATGAGACTCTAAATACAGCCAAAGTAATATAAGAGGAATTATCAAGGGAGAAAGTAGGGTAGTTAACAAATATAAATGGGCCAGTTCATGCATTTTTTAATATTTTTTCCCTTTGACATTAAAAAAATGAGGTAGAATAAAAAGGCAGTCGTTTATACCCTCTTGCATCTAAAACTGTTATACCTTAGAATGATACAAGTAAAAAATAATTAACAGGATCCATTGAGGGCTTAATCAAGGCCAACACTGTTTGTTCCCTGCTAATTTTGTAACTAATTTGCTGCCACTAATAAACTTTTTTTAAAAATATTTTTTAAGGAGAGAGAGAGAGACAGAGAGAGAATTTTTTTTTAATATTTATTTTTTAGTTATTGGCGGACACAACATCTTTGTTTTTATGTGGTGCTGAGGATTGAACCCGGGCCGCACGCATGCCAGTCGAGCGCGCTACCGCTTGAGCCACATCCCCAGCCCCACTAATAAACTTTTGATAGCTCTGTAGACTGGAAGCAAAACATTGGAGGTGTAACTGCTCTGATATTTTCTTGTGCTAAACTGACCTTTGTTGGTACTGTTAAAAATCCAGGGCCTCAGCACCACATAAAAATAAAATAAAGATATTGTGTCCACCTAAAACTAAAAAATAAACATTAAAAAAAATCCAAAGCTGCATTCCAGATGTATTTTCTTTGTGAAAATAAGCAGTGTTCTTTTTTCTTTTTGGTTTGAGCATAAAAATTTGATTTGAGTTGAAGGAAAAGGAAAGGAATTATTGTTTAATCTTCTTAAAAAGCATCCAGGCTCTTAATTGACCCCACCTCCATTGCCTAAGCAGTATTTCGACATAAGGACCAAGCCTAGATACTTTAAGTAATAATAGGTAATTTAGCTTTATAAGCTGTTAAGAGTTTACAAAGCACTCTTCCATGTATTATCTCATTTAAATTTCAAAACTAAAATGAGAAAGTGCTATTATTATTCATTATTCAACAACTTGGCCCCAAATAACCGAGGTATTAAGATGCAGGGTTAAGAATTGAACCCAAAGCTTGGATTCCAAATCCCAAATTCCTTCACTACACCACACAGCTGCCACCTAAGAACTGCAGAAGTACTACCCGGGACTCTCAGAAATCAGCTCAGTGCTTTGGGCAGACTTTCACTCAGTAACTGATAAAAACCCACTCAGATCTCTTCCTTCCTGACAACTCACAGCTCAAATGTCATGGAAAAGAAACACTTCCTACCTCTCTCGCCTTTCTCCCGCCCCCAATAGCAGGCTTCTCTCCTATTCAGCCTGTCAGGCTATTCTTGCAAAGCATTTGGGACTCATAGCAAGGAGGAGGGGGGGCACATATTGCCTTGATTCTCTTTGACAATGACAACTAAGCTGTTACATTAATTGTTGAGGGGGAGGGAGGGTGCAGAGTATTCACAAAGAACAGATAATTCCCAGTTTACCTAGGGTTATGAAAGTCCTCCTCTAACTGGGTCCTTAACTCTCCTCTCCCTGAATAAATTAGATATCTATGGTCAATTAGTTAAAAGATCATATAGAGCTGGCATCCAGGTTAATGTAAGCCAGTGCAAACCACATGGCTGGTTTATAAGACACGCTTGTTAAAGGTCAAGTGAAGGAAGGGCCCATGAGTGAGAAGAGCAAATTAGTTTGCAGGGAGAGCTTAATTTCTCTGTGACCAAAGACCCTTATCTTTGATATTTGAGAAAAGACAGATATTAGTAAAATTTACCAAATAATACAATCAGGACGTCCTCACATGTAGGTGGTAAAGCAACTCAGTTCCAAAGAGCTAAACACACCCTTAGAAAAACCCATGAGGGCCTCATGGAGCCGGGAGCTGAGTGTTACCCTTTGGGGATGGTTAGGGCACTGAAGAGTTTGTGCCTAGGAGAACAGCACACGAGGAAAACTGTGTTCTGGGAATATGGTAAGAGTTGCAGGGAAATTTGAAGGAGGAAGATACTTCAGAGGACTAGAGAAGAGGAAGGGCAAAATCTGAGGGGACCTACAAAGAGAATCTTCTAGAATATGTGTTGATTAGAAGGAATCCAGTGACTAAATCTTCATCAGGGGAACTGGATTGCTTGAGAACATCTAATTTATTATGGAGGTTCTGTCTTGAGGCCAATTGAATCTTTTTGGACTTCAATTCCTTGGTCTGAAAACAATTCAGTTGCCTTCTTTCTCTAATATTAAAGAACTTGATGGTTCCTGTGATTCAGACTTTGGGAACAAGGAAAACCATGCTTCAGTTGACTTGAACAGGAAATTCTCTACTGTGTCTAAGGATGATGCATCAGTCATCTGAGTGTAACTCTACTCTGTCCTAGAATGTTCCAGTCTTCCTGTAATGATAACTTTATTATTTTCTGAGGATGCTCCAGTATACTCTGAGCCCCAGTGAAACGCAGCTCCATTACAATCATGCCGAGTATAACTCGATTCTCTCTGAGCTTGTTCCAGGAATTTCCATGACACTAAGGATATATATTTGCTAGACGATATTTCCAAATTCTTCACTTCTCTTACTTACAATAATCATATAAAATATTTTTACTGGTACATATCCATTACATCTATGATTCTTCAGCTTTCTTTTATAGGAATGTAAGTGCTTAATAGAGATTTCCAAGAAACTACCAAATATGAAAAAAAAAATCCTTCTCTCACTCAATGAAGGCGGGGACTGAGCCTCATTCACTATTGCATTAACAGGAAACTGTGTTGCCCCTTGTCCCTTGCACTGGGCCAGTAAATACAATACATGTTATTGGATGAATAAATGGGTAAATGAGTAAATGAATAACTGAGTTCCAAACTTTAGGAAAACTTCTATAGTCTTAATTAAAAATATCAAGATATCATACTTAAAAAATGCCCATATCTGGTTATTTATAGACATTCTTGGATCGTATGGTGGTTGTGCATGTTAATTGGAAATTACAGCATAATCCATTTCAAATAGACATTCCTTTAAAAACATCATAGAGTAGCAAATATTGATAGAATGACCAACATGCATAATGTTTCATTCATCTCTTAAACAATAGCATGATGTGTTTGGGTCGCTGTCAAAAGAACAAATTAACCCACTGAGTGAATTTATTCTTTATGAATGTGGAATAGTGATAATGCTCAATTCTGTATCCATTTAAAAAAAAAAAACATGACCTCATGTTAAAGTAAGGATTTTATTCTTAGCTGACACCACTACAAGATGACAAGTGAAATTTCTCTTTGTGAGAAAATTACTTCAGGTAATTCAAGGAAAGTGAAATGTCACAGGCATGGCACAAACCAGTACATGAGTCATATTATACCCAGTTCTTTTTTATTGGTTTTGGGTGGGATTTGGTTGGAGCCAGAGTTATCAGCAGGGCAAGGGGATGCAAACCTTAGGGCGACTGTGGCAATATGATGCTCCCGCTAGAACAGGTCAGGGTGTGGGGCTCTGGCAATGGGTGAGGTGCTTGGTTGCTTCCGGGACAGGAACTGTAAAATGGAATGTGGAATTATATGGATGGCTTGGCACTGCCAACTTCTCCAGTTTTCTTTTCTTTAATGTAACTTTCAACCAACCAATCAATGATTTGCTGAGGAATGGCGCCCCATGGTGGGAAACCCTGAGATGCCAAATCAATGGGACCACAACCCACGTGAAACACTTTTATTTTGTCAACTAGAGTAAATTAGATTTTAAGATGGTCAAACTAATGTAGGAACGGAAAAAATCCGGGAAAAGATTAAGTACACAGAGGCCCTCCCTGAGATGGCTTAGGTTTGGAGGAAATTACTTCGAATAGTTACTACTAAGGGTTGATTTTTCTAAGATATAGACTGTGCCAGTGTATTGTTAGTAGATTCCCTGTCAGACTCAGTATCTTATTTTTACAACAAATATTTGTCCTGCAATGAAATTCATAGATAATATAACCTCGCTATACACATAATCTCAAATTCATTAGCAAGGCCTCAGACCCAGATACCCTTTCACTGATGCTGTGATCTGTTTCTCATTCCACCATGATTCCTTCTTCTTAGAGCCCATCTTTCTATCATCTCTTTTGGATCATAATTAATAAGTAATAAAATAATTTTAACAAGCTGCCCAACTAAGAGAAAACCAAATAA
This sequence comes from Spermophilus citellus, assembly GCF_964194105.1. NCBI lineage: Eukaryota > Metazoa > Chordata > Mammalia > Rodentia > Sciuridae > Spermophilus > Spermophilus citellus. Next base: position 86,084,623 of record NC_138198.1, read on the forward strand.
TAGAGAACAAACACTCTTTTTTTCTCTCCTTTTATAAAAGCTGATAAATAAATGAGCTGATATCAGTTTTAAAAATTAGCACCTGCTTCATGTTGACATTGGGACTCCATACTGATGCCCTTCAGGGACTCTAGTAGCCACAAGACATTTAAGAAATATTTACTCATTATTAAAAATGGGTCCCAGTCACCACATGCTTTCCCTTTAGTGTTTACAACACACACACACACACACACACACACACACACACACACACATACACACCCCCCCACACACACACACCCCTTCCTAATCCTCAAGAGTGCAAGTGCTCTCAGGGCAGGACTTCCTTGTTTTTGAACTTGTCACAGTGCTTTGAGCATAGAAGTTACTTAAAACATATCCGTCAAAATGAATTGAATTCACCCAGGCCTTCATCATACCTACCAATATGAAATTAATCAAACAACCTTGCATCAATCCCTCCAGACAGAATTTGAATGTACCATATTTCACTTTCAAGTCTGTCATGGTCTCCCAATAGAATGAAGACAAAGGTGAGTTGGAGTGAAGATCAAAACTCTCCACCTAGGTTATTCCGGTGATTTCTTTGGAGATAAAATGAAGTAACCTGAAATCTGCAGAGTAATTATGTGAGATAGCCCCACGTCATCATTATTCATTCCCAGGATAAAACTGTTTCTCCTGGGCTCTACAAGAAACAAGTTTGGCTAAGACAAGCAACCTCCAATTATAGCGATATCTTCGCTGTAGAAAAAAAAAATAAACGTGTAATTAAATTTTGCAGGTGCAACAATCCTGCCACTACCAACCATGGAGGAAATCTGTGAAATTATCCTGAGCAATTTTCTCCAGTGTAATTTGGAAATTAGCCCACCTGGAGACATAAACCTCCAGTTTCCTCTGCCATTGTCTTATCGAATTTATCTTGTCTTAAATGCTGAGAATCCTGTTGCAAAAAGAAACAGGTTTGAACACTCAAAGCCCCCCAATGGAGAAGAATATTTCAGAAGTTTGAATTCCAGGCCCATTGACTTTCACGGTGGCTTTAAAGACCATAAAAACCAACCGAAAGTACTGCAGGGCATAACTAACCTGCCAGCAAAGCATTGCAGAGTCCTGGCAACTGGGCTACACATGCAGACTTGAACACGCTGAGCGCCTTGCCAAGGCCTGAGTTCCTCTCAAACCACAAGCAGTGTCTCCCAAGAACGGGGTGTGCATGCAAACCGGGCAGGGATGGAGAAACCCAGAGGGTGAACACCAGATCCTGCGACCCACCTTCTGGATAGAACCCTTTCTAACTTTCCTCCCGTCTCTCAGAGAGGGGAAGTTAACAAAGGCTCCAAGTCAGAACCGTGTGCTCCAGTTTGTGCAAGTCACTGTCATTGTGACCTGGGGAAATGCCTTTCTCAGCCTTGGGCTTGCTGGATAGAAAAGGGGAGTCTATTTGCTCAAGTGCTTTGGGATCATCCAAGGAAAGACGCTCAACTATTATTCAAATATTTGTACATTTTTTTTAGTCTGTGCTCATTCTACTTCATTATGCTCCCCAAATTTCCCAGGGCATTTGGATTGCTCGGGAAGTTCAGAATATTATCTCCCCTTGCTCCTCATGCCTCCCCAAAGCCTCGCTGAACACGCAGTACATATCTTTTGATTACTGGAGCTTCTCAAAACAGCTAAGGATGGAGGATCTGTCAGCCAGAACATCAGGAGTTCTCTTGCTATTATTAGCATGGTTTACTTGCTTTTACTTCATATAAATAACTGCACATTCCAGACAATCTGCATGTCTAAGTGCAAATATTTACAGAAGGAAATGCCCTCTATATACCTTAACACTGACATATTGGTATTCCTTTTGGCCGTAGTTATTTCCAGGAAGTCTTCCTAATGCTGCCTGGCTAGGGGCAGGTGTCTCTTGTTTATCTTTCTGCAGCATTCGGTTCCTACATCTATCACAGCATTTATCACCATGTATCATAATTGTGTTCATTTTCCATTGTGCCATTGAATTCAGATTCCTTGAAGACAGGGGTTGTATTGTTTATTGTGGTTTCTCCTCTGATTCGTTCATAATGCACAGTGGGAATTCGGTGTCTGTTAAAATGGTGAATGGATACCTGGGTGTGTAGACGTGTATTAATATTTTTAATGTATTTTTGCCAATCTCTTGATTTTAGCTTACTAATTTTTAAAAATTGTTTTTATGCTTTCAAGACTTACAGATGGTCCTGGTAACCATTTTGAATAATTCAAAAAACACATAAAGGAAAAACAGAGTCTCTTTCCATCCCTCCTCATCAACCCCACTCCCTCCAGAGGAAGACACTATTAAAGGCTTTTCTTTATATTTATAAACATGTATTTAATATACCAACAAAAACATTCTTGAAACATCAGGCATTATATTTGAGGTATTATTCTGTCTTGCTCTTTTATACTGAATACACAAAACATCTCATCCTTTTTATGTTTAAGTTTAGAATTTCTATTTGTTCAGGTATTCATTTACCTACTTATTTACTCATCACATAAAATGGTTGGTACACTTGTTTCAAAAAATCAAACAGCACAGAACTCTATAAAATGAAGAATAAAATTGCCTTTGCCCATGTCTGCCCTTTGCTTGTGCCATACCTCACAGGTAAATGCTTGTAATCATGCCTACTTTTAATACTTTTGGTGGTTATCCCTAAAACTCTAAAGTATTTCTTGATTTCTCAACATTACTTAGGATCAATCAGCTTCTTGATAACTTGAGGAATTTAGTACTGTGATTCTACCTCCTCTCTACCCTCTCATCTCCTCCTGACCTTTCTGTTGTTATGTTTTGTTATTTTAGTGGTTACATTAGTAACCTTATATAAAGCACTTACAATTCTGTATAGTCCCATCAACCTTAGTTATCAGCTACTGGTACTCTACTGTGTGCTGGGTGCTTCGCAGATGTTGAAGCACCCACTTCCCTCCAGCCTTCAAACATCTCTCAATTACACCATCCATCACTGTCAAAGTTGATGATATTTACATCCGGTCTTGAGCAGTTTCCATTTCTTCTATACAATGCCTCTGCTTTTGGTTTCAAGAATTTTTTTTTTGAGATTTTATTTATATATTTATTTATTTATTTTTGGTTGGCTAATAACACCTATCTTGTGAGTATTATAGACCATATTCCATATTCCATATTCTTTATGGAATATCTTTGTTATTATCTTGATGGGCTTTGTAGAATAGTTGGGATATATACATGAGATTCTTGGACTGTCTCTGGAACTAGGTTCTCTTCTGTTCTTTTTTTAATGTGATTATTTCTTTCTGATAAATTCACAAGCATTTCTTTGTACCAACTAACCATAAATGCAATGCTGTCTGTTACTTGAATTGTGTTGGAAACAAGCTAAAGATGTGAGGAAAAGCCAATCAAGATTATCATTTCGCTGCCATCACTGTAACTCACTATAGTTTTTCCTATTTGCTTCTTTCTTTCTCTCTCTCTCTCTCTCTCTCTCTCTCTCTCTCTCTCTCTCTCTCTCTCTCTCTCTCTCACCAAGGATTGACCCCAGGGGCCCAAGGGTACTTAACCACTGAGCCACATCCCTTTTTATATTTTGAGGCTAAGTTGTTCAGGGCCTCACTAAATTACTGAGACTGGCTTTGAACTCACAATACTCCTGTCTCAGCCTCCTGAGCCACTGGGATTACAGATATGTGCCACTGTGCCTGGCCTTGCTCATTTTCATCTTGCTTCCTAATAAGCAATAATAACAAAGTTCTTCTGTATCAATAATGACACATTTTTATCCTTCCATCACTTTTACAAACTTTGGTAGTACACTGTTGTTTGTAAAAGACCCAAACGGTTTTAATAAAATATATTTATTAAAACTCTATCAAGGAATTGAAATTGCTTGTATCACAAACTATCATCACTCTTTGTTCTTATATTCTATGCCAAAGCATTGGAAAAACTATTGTCGAATTATAAAGAACTTCTAAAGCTGCATAGTTCATTTTTTTTTATTTGTCCCTAGCAAAGTGCATGTCTTGTAGTTCATGTTGGATTAGGTTTGCTGATCTCAACTGAACTGACCTTGGCAGTTTCTATGGATTCTCCCTTGCAGACTTCTGGGCTCTAGGCCATGGGAATACCATGGGTTTACCCACTTCTTCCCTAGGTGACTATATGAAGCAGCTCTTGAAATGTCTGAGAAACTCCCTTTTCATCATAATTTTATATGACTTCCCTTCCCTTTCTTGATATGCCAATATTAAATGCACCAGGGAAACTGACTTCAATTACAGTGGTTGTCTCCCCCTTCCAGTTCATCAAATTACACATACCCACTTCCGTGGAGGTTATCCAGTATAATTCTTAGTACTGGGAAGCATGAACAGGGTGCCAATTACTTAAGAAGTGCTCATTAGGAATTAGAAAGCAAATATAATTACCACATGCCAATTGCATAGGAAATAAGAATGCTTTTCAACAAAGCCAAATTTATTTTATGTGTCCCATATAGCTCCCACAGGATGTGTTGTTACCTGTTTTTTTTTTTTTTTTCACTCTACCAAATACTGAATACATATAGAAGATGGAGATTAGAAGTAGGAAACATACTAGACTGCAAACTATTTTATCTCTAGCACCTAGTTGGGCTTATAGTGATGCTTTAAACATAACTATTGGATTTTTTAACACCTACAGTGGAAAGAAAATTATTTTATGCAGCATGGGATTTTTCTTTCTTTCTCTATTTCTTACACACACACACACACACACACACACACACACACACCATCCAAAGGCTTGAATGTGCCAGGTGGTATTTAAGTTTACAAAAAGTTTGAGAGCTGGAAATTACATTAGTGATTAACTCCCCACCCTAATTTCACAAGGGATAAAATTAAGATTCAGTATGATGATGCAACAATAAGGCCCCAAAGATCCTTTTGCAAGTTTATGTCACTTGGTTGTAATTGCTCTGTCTGTATAGGCAAAGACCACATCAAACATTCCTCTTCTCTCTGCCCCAAATCGCACAAACCACATTCACCACCCCCCCAAGTGTCCAGAAATGTTATGTTATACACTTACTGATCAAACCATGTTTGGTGACTTGGGGGTTTTTTTGGTTTTGTTTTTTAATGTGCAACCTTAGGAACTAATTAAACAACTATCTTCAGGTGACTATAGAGAATACAAAGGTAGATTTGCTTTTTCTTTTTCAATAACTGTCATCTGGCATGTTCAACCCAATTTAGAGGCTGAATTGCCTTCTTAGAATTTAGTTGTGCTCTCTTGGAGCGTACATATTATATACAAATGTTTTTGGGGAAAAAAGCCAGATTTTCCATAAATTGCATGAAAAAAAGCATAAGTAATATTTTCCACTTTCAAATTTTCCTATCTTCCTTGTTAGCACACAGAAACATTTAGTAACCGTGGATAGTCCAGAAATGGCCAAACCAAGGCCCGAGAATAATACTTGGTGCCTAGGGGGTTTGTCCTTGACTTTTAAGGTGCAAGGAGAAAACTGAAGCCATTTTTCCCCCCGTTGAGCACCCTCGCATGGGGCTTAGGTCTCTGGTGCCAAGGAAGGAACAGAGGGTTATCTTTTGAGTAACAGCAGAAGAATAGGGCAGTGAAGAAAATGTGAGTTCCTCTCCTCTATCTACCCAGCCACATCGAGAAGTCAGCCAACAGTAACCTGGTTCTCACGGATTCTCTCTGAAGCAGCTAAGTTCCATTTTTAGTAAGGCTTTCCAAGTTTAGGAGAATTCAGGCTCCACCTGCCCAATGCCAAGTGGATGACCTGGGAAGAGAGGTGACTCATTCAGTCATCCCACCAGGTGCCAAGCTCCGTTCCAAGATCTGGGATTAGCATGAGTATGGCAAAGCTCTCGTCCTGATTCTAGTACCCAAAACACTGGAATGTCAGGTGTCCTGGGTTCAAAGAACAGGACGCCAATGGCTCTATGCGGTGGGCGGGGTTTGCCGCCCCGAGGGGCGGAGCCAAGGGCGCCAAGCATCCGCGGAGGCTCAGAGTGATTCCTGGGGAACCTGAAGCCTCAAAGATCTGTACTCGGATTAAAGGACAGGTCGCACTCTGTGTTTACCAACTCTGCTGCATTAGCAGCGCCAGGCAGCAGCCCTTTCTTTTCTTTCTCCTCCTTTCCTGTGGATTTAACCTAGGGGGCGCTTTACTACTGAGCTGCATCCCAGCCCTTTTTTTATTTGTGAGACAGTGCCTGGCAAAATCATTGAGGCAGACCTGGAACTTGCAATCCTCCTGCCTCAGCCTCCGGAGTCACTGGGATTGACGGGCACCACTGCTCTGGCCAGGACTTTGTTTTCTTCAGCAACTGCCTTAGCGTGGAGCTCGAATATGTGATTTATTACTTATCATCATTGCTGTTATTCTCCTGTCACCTCTGTTGGCATTGACAACGACAGACATTCCTGTTGATTCTAAATCTCATTCTCAAACCACAGAAACTCACAGCTCCGAGGACATCGGAGGCTGCAGGGGTCAGTAGAGCCCTGCAGGCCGGTCCAACTCAATGATTCCTTTTATAGGGTCAGAAGACTAAAAATGTATCCCCCCCCCCATTTTTGGTTAAATGGTTAGTAAACAAATCATTAAAAAGTATGTTTTGTGATGATACGTAAATGACATTCAAATTTAAGAGGCCATCAATAAAGTTTTATTAGAATATGGCCTTGCTAATTTTAAACATTGTCTGTGGCTCTGTTTGTGCTACAACAGCACAATTAACAGTTGTGATGAGAGCCTGTGGCCCACAAATCCTAAAATATTTATGATTGGGTCCTATAAGAAAAAGGCTGCTGACCCCTGGCTGAAGAAAGTGTATGTTGTGCTCAGTAAGGAGCTGGTTTTATGTAAGACTTATGACATGTGCTGGAAAAAAATAGGTCTCTATATGGACACAGTCTGTGTTAAGTAAAATGAACAAAAACAATTTGAGTGCAATATGTTTGGCCCCTTGAAATAGCCCTAGTAGGGTATAAACTCCCTGAAGGTAACCCATGGTCTGTTTGGCCCCCTGATGCATCCCCAGAATCCAGAACCTTGTGATCCATGGGGATTATGCTTGTTCGATGAATGAATGAATATAACATCTAGGGACCTATAAAGGAAAATATTTATAAATTTGGCACATAAATATTTAAAAAATAATACAATCTTTTTTTGCATGGCAAACCATCATGTCCAAATTCAACAGACTAATGATAAACCTCAAAAAAGCATCAAGAGCCTATTTCTTAATGAACTCCCACAAATCAATAAGATCAATGACCCTGTGGAAAAGAAGGCAAAGGATATAAATAGAAAAGTAACTGCAAATGACTCCTTAAGCCTATGAAAAGATGGTCAATTACATAAGAGAAAAACAAACTGAGATACTATTTTCCCCATTCTCAGAAAATGAGGACACACTGTACTCACAGAATTAAAAGTTGGTAAAACTTTCTAGGGAGCATAATTTGGCAAGATCTAATCAAAAATTAAAATGCATATACTCTTTGACCTAGTGATTCTAATTCTAGGAAGTCATCCTGTAGAAATAGTCACTTTTGAAATGACTCATTTGCAAAATTATTTATGAAGGCATTATTTGTAATTCCAAATATTGGAGGTAACTTAATTGTCTCTCAATAGGAAAAATATAAATTAATGCAGCTTATAAAATACCATGTAGCCCTAGTAAAGAATGAGGTAGCTTTTCATCATGGAAAGATCTTCAAGTTATGTTTTTTAAAAAAGTATAAAGAGTGTGTATAGAATGATACCATTTGTTAAATAAAAAAAGAAAAAGAATTTATATGAAGTTCCATGCATAGACCACCTTTTAAAAAACACACACACACAAGAAAACGGTATTGGTGCCAGGCACGGTGGCAGATACCTGTAATTCCCAGTGGATGGGGGTGGGGTGCTGAGGCAGGAGGATCTCAAGTTCAAAGCCAGCCTCAGCAAAAGCCAGGCACTTAGCAACTTGGTAAGACCCTGTCTCTAAATAAAATACAAAGTAGGGCTGGGGATGTGGCTCAGTGTCCTAGTGCCCCTGAGTTCAATCACTGGTACTCCCCCCAGAAAAGAAACAGAAACTGGGAGTGTTGATTGCATTTGAGAGAGGAAAGTATTTGGGGAACAGGAAGGGAGCCTCATTTTTATTTTGTACCTTTTTTTGGGTCTTATTATCATATTTAACAAATGTATTTAACATTGAAATGAGAATTGTATGAGCTTAATTTTGAAAGTAATATTGAATAAATACAGAAAAGTCTGAAAGTGTGCAAATAATTAACATTATGAGGAATTTCCCTTTTAAATTATATATTTCTGCCAGGGCTGATAGTGGTACATAATAACAAAAAAGCTTAATGAGCAGAAGTGAGCATTGGCTTTTATTTAGAGATGGGAAAAAGGACTTACTATAGCAACAATGACAACTTCCAAATCATCTAATGCATGTAACCTTGCTTTTGTTGTGACTTTATTCTATGCAACTGATATCTGAGATACTCTCCTTTATCTTAGAGGAATTCAAAAGCACTTGACTATAGATAAGTGACATTAAAATGAATAAAGGATTCTTTCATCTGATCCTGTTATCATCTAAATTTTTAACACAACCACAATACAGGGAGGTCACTAGTTATTTCTGTAATCATTTTGATTACACGACCTTTCCTTAATAGTTGTTTTGGGAAATTTCAAGACATCCCTTCTGTTTAAATTGTTGGACATTTTTATCAACACAAAACCAGCTCCTAAAGAAACTGGAGAAAGGTGGTGATAATTTCAGTAATGGGAGCTACTTTCTTAATATGCACAACAGCTACCCAGTCTCCCTTCAACTAAATACCAGGCTTACCTTGATTTTGACTTTGAGCTGTTGTTTTGCATTCTCAAGTTAGCACCATCCCAAAGTTCAAGACACAAGTTCTAGGCTGGGGTAATAACTCAGCGAAAGAGAATTTACTTACATGTGGGAGAGGCCCTGGGTTCCATTCCAGCAAAATACACACACACACACACACACACACACACACACTGGGGGTTGGGAGGAGCATGGGAAAATTCTATACATTGCTTGGTCTCTCTGCATTTTCCAGAAGCCAGCTGGGTTTGGGGTTGGTCCTGAGGGTTTTGTCTACTTCTGATCATTCCATCATTCTGTGTGCAGAAGTCCAGGATTCTAAGGCATGGGAGTGAGAGCTCTGGTGGCCCAATGAATGTGCTACAATACCCTGGACAGAAATTTCTTGGAGTGGGTCTACCTGTATTGTCCAAGAGAGTAGACACTTGCCTTAAAATGTGGCTAGATTGAGATATAGTGTAAATGTAAAATACATACTGGATTTTGAAGAGGAGGCAAAAAAAAGTTGCATATCATTACTAATGTCTTTTGATGATTACATGTTAAAAATAATGCTTGGATACATTGGGTTAAACAAAATATATTAATACAATTGTTTTCATCTGTTTCTTTTTACTTTTTTTAATGTGACCACTAGAGAACTAAAAAGTATCTATGTGACTTGTATTATATTTCTATTAGCTCATTCAATCATTTCCTTCACTTTTATGCATAAGGAGATTATTAGGTGCCAGGCACTGAGCTGGGTCCAGGGGGTACCATGATGACTAAGGTACAATCCCTGACATTAAGGAGCTTTCATTTTAGTGCAAGAGAAAGATAAGGCATGTGGAGACAAGTAGCCACAGGATGTTCTGAGAGAGCACTGAGGACTCCTGACCCAGCCTAAGTAAGGTGTGGTGATGCAGAAGGGCGGGGGAAGGTTCCTGGAGGAGATGAAATATAAGCTGAGTGCTAAAAATTGTCAGGAGCTCACCAGATCAGGAGACACGGGGACCTGAGGGGAAGGAGTTGCAAGCATGGAAAGTCACATGTACAAGAGAGGGAGGCAGAAGGTGACAGCTTCCTCCAGGGATGAGCAAGGGGCCCAGTGGAGCTTGGAAGTGCACAGAAGGGACAGTGGAGTTGGCAGGTAGGTCCAGATCATGAGAAGCCCTTTTTGCCAGGTGTTTCCTGCTTCTGACTTGGGGTGACACCTCCTGAATATTTTTCTGCCTCTTGATACCAGGCTGGATATTGATTTTTAGAGCAGAGGAGAAAGGTGAACTTAACAGGAACCCTGACGGCTCTACCTGTGTAGCCAGAACTTAATGTCTATCAGGAAGGTGATTTCCTGTTCATTTCCTGTTCATTTCTATCACCGGCATGCTTTTGGTATCCAATGCTTTTCAGCAAATAAATATTTAATTAGGGTAAGATCACTACCCCTGTTGATAATTTACTTAAAGCCTAAACTCACCATCCAAATGGAATTCTTTACCTGTCCAAAGAATTCCATGTGGGACCAAGGCCCTGCAATAAATACTGGAGTCAGAAGTTTTTGCTTGGCTACTTAATGAGTGACCTTAAGCAAGGTAATTAACATGCTGGGGCCTCTGTTCATTTTTTAATGAGGGGTTTCAATTCAATGATCTGTAGTTTTCTTTGACTTTTAACTTTCACAGTGTCTGGTTAATGGTATGCACACTAATAAAGAATTTTCTAACTGGGAAAAGTCCAGGTACAATGGCAAGAAAGCAAAAATGGAATCTCATTCAGTTTAATGGTCCAAGTCAGAGAAGTAATTACATATTTTGCAACTATTATTCAAAGTGTCACATTTTATTGAATTATGCTGTGTGATGCATCTGATATTTTTAAGCAAAATTGGCAAAATGTGAGCAATAAGCACTCCTTAGGTTGCTCCTGATAATAATTTTTAAATCTATCAAATATGATGAACTGTAGTTAAAACTTTAAAAGTATCATATTTCAATAATAGTGTTTTATAAAAATATGAGATAAGTAAACAAGACTGGCACAGTTTTAACTCAATAGATTTTCCAGTAGCTTGGGAGCCTTTTCCAACTCAAGTCAATACTCAGCAATTATCACAGAACTCCTATTTGTGGGGAATGCTCCAGATTACACTGCGAAATATAGTGCACTGTGTGGGAAATTCTAGGACAACACAGTGCAAAGCAGCAGTTCTCAAACTCTTTGGCCTCAGGATGCCTTTAGAGCCTTCAAAGTTATTAAAGACCCCCAAAAGCTTTTATATGGATTATATCTCTCAGTATTTATCATCTAAGAAATTAAAATTGAGAAAGCTTTATAATATTTATTTTAAAATTCATTAAAAATACTAAAGCCATTACAAGTGAGCATATGTAACATATTTTAGTACAAATTACCTTATTTTTCAAAACAAAAGATTTAGTGAGGAATGTGGCATGATTTTATGCTTTTTTACAAATCTCTATGATGCCTGGCTTAATAGAAGTCAGCTGGATTCTCATGTCTACTTCTGCATTAAATCTGTTGCAATATCACATGTTAACGTGGCCTCTGGAAAACTCCACTGTACAATTGAGGAAAATGAGAGTGAAAGAGACAAATAATGAACTAACGGGCACCATGTCTAGTTTGTTGAAGAACCCTCCAGGGGTTCCAGGATCATACTTTGAGAACTGCTGGCATAGTGATAGGCTCAAAAAAAAAAAATGTACTCTCTGGAAAACAGAGAGCTTGAACATAGGTGGAGCTTATGAGTGAGTATGGAATTAGTGAAAACTCTGCAGAGTCATAAAGAATGGCTAACACATTGGTCCTGGGAGCTAAATGTGGGAAAGCTGAATGTAGCATTGAAGGGTGGCAACTGACATTAGAAACAAGGTAGCAGATGTGTGCAAAACCCATCATCAGAATTATTTTCAGGACCTGTAAGCCATGTCAAGGAAGCAATGCACGGACAAGGAGGAGCCCACTGGAGAGGGACTTCAAGCCAGCCAGTTGGAATTTTGCGTAAGAGACAAGACTCTGCAGAGCCAAGAGAGGGTCTGAAGTTTCCTGAAAACCCTGCAGAGATCAGCCAGTGCATGCCTTTCACACCTTCTACTATAGTAGCAGAAACCCTTTTGCAACAGAATGTAACAGGAAGCCCTACTTGACGGAGTATACAGATTAGGGTATTATTCTGGTTGAAGTGGAGAAGAGGTCCATGTGGCTTGGCTTACTTATTCTTTGTGCTGTCCCCAGTCAGAACTGGCCAACCCTGAGTCATGGCCTCCATGAGGTGAGCAGCCTCCTCTGCCACCATACACTCCTGGTGCCATGATGTTCTGTCTCACCATATTTCCAAAAGCCATTGAATCAACCATGGACTAAAACCACTGAAACTGAGAAAAATAAATCTTTCTTTTAAGTTGATTTTCTTGGGTATTTTTGTCACAACAATGGAGAACTAACATATTCTTGTTTCATCCTCACGAACCCTTCCTGAGGTTACCTGACACATATTTATAGAAATAACAAGCACAAAGAAATGAAGTAACTGGAACAAAGGACACAGATCTCAGTGGTGGAACCCAGGTTTTCTGAAATTCTCCACGTCAAACAGTCCTATGAAGTCTATTCAGACTTTAAGTAAACTTGAAAAAAGGTTATTAAAGGCATGCCAACAGTGCTTTCAAAATATGTGGGAGTCACTATACTGGCCTGCCCATTGGGGATTCCCTTTCTTGGCCACAAAATTCCAGTTTTATTTAGGTATCTGTTAGCCACATATATCAAAGGACATTTGCTCTCTTCCTACACCAATCAAACTTGATTGATATTACCTCAGCAGAATGATTCCATCTCCTTCACAGAAATGGACACACAAAGTAATTTTGGCCAGTGAGGTAAGAGGAAAATGCCTTTCACACCTTCCCTGGGAAACTTATATGCACCAGCTGATAAAGATACATGGGAAGAAATAGCACCTTTTCTGATTTTGTGTAGTCAGAACTACTGATGAGCTGGATCTGTGGTAGCCTTCCTGTGAACATGAGGGAAACTTCTCTGAGAAGGCAGAACTAAGATTTTGTGGTTGAACTGCTGAATTACTAAACCCTGGAACAGTCCTATCTCTGTACTTCTGAAGTGACAATTTATTTTTCTTATTTATTAGAAATATATTAGGCCATTTTGAGTCTTTTATTATATGCAGTCCAAAGTATCCTAAACAAATTTTTACACTGTCCTATCTACTTAGAAAGATAGCTGATGAAGCAATATCTAAAAATGTGCTCTTGTTTGTTCTAGCAAGGCTTCTCTTAGACAACATAAACTTCATCAGGCCTTCTTTTCTGCTTGTCTGGCACATTTGTACCTGCTGAAAATGAATAGCTGTTTGCAGAGCAATGTTAAAAGGTTACATGATGCAGCTGCAAATATTGACTTATTTAGGCTACTGGTTATGTTCCATTGTGGGTGAAAATGGCCTGTGTGCATTTTTGATATTTCTAACTCCAGAAACCTGGATCTATTATATACATAAAGTAAAGCATTTTATCAATAAAATTTTGTCTAGAGTCCACTTTGTATGTTTTATAAGCCATAATTTTTAAAGGAATCTACTTAATTATTATTATTATTAACACATCCCCATGTCTAATAATCCTGTTGGTAAACTCCAAGTCCTTGCTGGCTTATTTGACAGAGCAGGAGTGGTAATTATTTATTATCCACACTAATGGGAATATACAATCAATGGTTCAGATTAGATAGATAATATGAAAATATAGTGAAAAACTAGTTCAACCTAATTAGAATAAGACATACTCCATGTTTTATAACTGTCAAAATATACTCTACTGGGCTAGGGATGTGGCTCAAGCCGTAGCGCGCTCACCTGGCATGCACAGGGCGCTGGGTTTGATCCTCAGCAACACATAAAATAAAGATGTTGTGTCCACTGAAAACTGAAAAATAAATATTAAAAAAATTCTCTCTAAATGTATATATATATATATATATATATATATATATATATATATACTCCACTAATATACCTAAAAGAAAAATAAGATTTAAAAAAAAACCTAGTTCAACCTCTTTTATGCATTTTTTTATTAGTTGTAATCAGTTATACATGACAGTAGGAAGCTCTTCAATTCATTGTACACAAATGGAGCAGAATTTTTGCTTCTCTGGTTGTGCATGAAGTGGAGTCACACCATTCGTGCAATCGTACATGTACCTAATGATGTCTATCTCATTCTACCATCTTTCCTATCTCTTTCCCCCTCCCCACCTCCCCATCAAAGTTTCTCCACTCATCCCATGCACCCCCCACCCCCGCTCCCTTATGGATTAACATCCACTTAGAGAAAAGATTTGGCCTCCGTTTTTTGGGGATTGCCTAACTTCACTTAGCATGGTGTTCTCCAACTCTATCCATTTACCTGCATATACCATGAAGTTATTCTCTTCTAATGCTGAGTAATATTCCATTGTGTATGTGTATCTATCTATTGAAGGGCATCTAGGTTGGTTCCACAGTTTAGCTATTGTGAATTGTGCTGCTATAAACATTGACTTCAATGTGCTGTGTCCCTGTAGTAAGCTGATTTTAAGTCCTTTGAGTATAGGCCAAGGAGTGGGAGAGTGGGTCAAATGGTGGTTCCCTTCCAAGTTTTCTAAGAAATCTCCATAGTGATTTCCAGATTGAGTTTCAAAGTACCCTGTTTATCCTTTTACAGAAAGGGTAACTGACAATCAAAGAGAAACATTGCTCAAGGCCCCCTAACTAGGAAAAGCAGTGCTGAGTCAAGTCTACCTGACTGCAGAGCTCAGACACATCCCGGGTTCTGTTCAGCATGCTAGAATTACCCCTGCCTCACCATCATGGCCAACTTCCTACAGAAATAGTAATAAGCAGGAAAATGCTCAAAAGTATGTGGAAGGAGGGGGTGGGAGAACCTTCGGAGACTAACATACAGGAGTCAGCCATATGAATTCTCTTGCGGCTCTACAGTCCCACCTAAAGCAAGCAAACAAAAATCCTGGGACAATAAACTATTTTTAACATCAGAACACGAAATTATGCACTTATACAGTAACCATGACTACTACTTTGTTACTTTAGTGGCAACTTCTACTAGCACCTTTACATATTCATGAAAGTCTTTACTGTGTCCAATACAACCTAACAATGTGTTGGCCAACCATGGACGGCGTGTATAATGGGGCTCCATAAGCCCCATTCACCTGGTGACATTGTGGCCATGTGTAGTGCAACACAATACTCACATATTTGTGGTGACACAAACTGTCCGCACTACCAGTTAGATAAAAATATAGCACATGCAATTGTGTATATTACATACAATATTTGGTGGTAATAATAACTATCACTGGCTTATTCATTTTCTAGACTATATATTTCTTTTGATTATTTGAGAATGTACTTCTTTTATTTATTAAAAATGTTTACTATAAAATAGTATGCTGTTAGACACAGGTAGGAACCTCATTCATCTTGCATTGACCTTATCTGTCTCTCTCTCTCTCTCTGGTACTGGGTATTGAACCCAGGGTCTTTCACATGCTGGGCAAGCACTTTATTATTAAACTACATCCCCAGCCCTTTTAAAAATTTTATTTTGAGACAGGGTTTTGTGAAGTTGCCCAGACTGACCTTGAACTTGTGATCCTCCTGCCTCAGACTCCCGAGTAGCTGGGATCACAGGTGTGCACCAGTACGCCATCCCTTGATTGCATCCAGAGGCCATATTGAATGATTGACCTATACCGCTTAGGTCTGCATAAGGACACTGTATGACGTGTGTCCAACAATGAAATTGCCTAATGATACATTTCTCAGAGCATGTCCCCATCATTAAGGAAAGCGTGACTGTAAGGCCTCATGCAGAGCCTTTTTTACTACATAGTAAGAGCATGAGGATTAAGTTCTCAGTTTCTCTCTTTTTTCAGTACTAGAGATTGAGTCAGGCGCCCTTTATCACTGAGCTACATTTCAGCCCTTTTTGTTTTTTATTTTAAGACTGAGTCTTGCTAAGTTGCTCAAGCTGGCCTCGAGCTTGCAATCCTCCTGCCTCAGCCTCCTGAGTGGCTGGGATTTACAGGCGTGCACCACTGCACCCCACGAGCAAGCATCTCTTTCTCTCTCTCTTTCTCTCTCTCTCTTCTTTTTTCTTTTCTTTCTTTTTCTTTTTCTTTCTTCTTCTTTTTTTTTGGTACTGGGGATTTAACTCAGGGGCACTTGACTACTGAGCCACATTCCCAGCCCGTTTTTGTATTTTGTTTAGAGACAGGGACTCACTGAGTTGCTTAGCACTCCACTTTTGCTGAAGCTGGCTTTGAATTCACCATCCTCTTGCCTCAGCCACCTGGGCTGTTGCGAAGACAGGCGTCACATATCTTAAGAGTAGAACTATCTGATTCTTAAAACCCATCCTTTAAAGAATGCCTTATAACACAAAAACTTAGGAACAACTTATTTTTTTTCCATTTGCCAGAAAAAGATAATTCAAAGCAAAGTTTCCAAACTATTTCTTCTGCAGTAAAATACATGACAATACCCATGGCCCTATCAAATGGTATCATATCCTTTAGAGAAAAACACGAAAAAGATAAAAACGTGAGATTCCACAGTCACCTTGGGTTTGTTCATTTACTGTAGTTCCATGGCTACTGTCATCCAGCTGTGATGGCTTTGTACCCACCAGTCCACATCTACCAATCTCTAGTTCTCTCCCCAACCTCTGTTCAGGCTCAGTCTCCTAGGCACCATGCTGATGATCTCTCCAACATGAGCCCCTTCTGTTCTTGACCTTCTCTACTCCAGAGGTCTTGTCTTTCACCCACTTCAGCCACCCACACCCATGGCCACGCTCTCAACTTTATCTTCATTTGGAACTGCTGCAGCTCTGAAAGATCAGGCATTATAATGTCCCTTTCTCTGCAACTGCCTATTTTCCACTTTCCTCATGTCCCTGGAGATAGCTGACATAATGACAAAAGCAAACTAACTAACCAAACCAAACCAAACCAACAAACAAAAAACACCACCAACAAAATTCCAAAAGGACAGGCGTTAACAGTAGAGACACCTGTCTTTAAATACTGGCTCTGCCTTTGCCGGCTGTGTGACCTCACGCAAACTACTTGGTGATTCTGAGCCTCATTTTCCTTTTCTGGGACAGAGGAAGAATAATGACCTCCTTTGCAGTTTTTTAGTGGGTTACAGATGGCTGAAACCTCCTGGTGATATTGCTAACAGTCAGGGAAGCCAGTCTCTCTGTTCCTGTGACCCTTCCTCATGCCTGCAGACTTTGTTCTGGGATCTCAAATAAATGCTGGTCTTCACCATCTCTCATCTCCTTCGGGGCTTCAAGTTCTGTCATTTCATTCCTTTGATCCTCCACCACTTGGTTTGGGTTAACATTAATCCTGGGATAACGAAATACTTCCATGGTTCCCTCTTACTCCCAGGCTGCCAAAAGCATTTAGGTTGGCCAGGAATGCAGCAAATATCCTCCACCCCTGCCATAATGGGGGCTGAACCCACGGGGTGTTCTACCATTGAGCTTCATCTATAGTCCTTTTTTGGGGGTAGTGATGGGGAAATGGGACAGGGTCTCCCTAAGTTGCTCTGGCTGACCTTGAACTTGTGATCCTCCTATGTCAGCCTCCTGAGTAGCTGGGATTACTGGTGTGTGCTATTGGATCTGGTGGGTATTTGGTTTCTCATATAAAAGAAAAATAGAAGGAAGAGATGGAGGAGAGGAAGGAAAGAGGGGAAGGAGAAAGAAGAACACCCAAACAGGATCTACTATGATTTCCCCATCATCATTATGCTCTATATTTTTAACTTTCAAAGACGTAACTCATTGAATAAAAACTTTAGGATTTTAAGGGGACCCAATAAAAATCACTTCTTTTCTCCAACTGAGTTTAGAAACATCAATGAAGAAATGCATCTGCACATAGGTATCAAAAATACATTTGCAGGTAAATGAGCTTCCCAGCACAGACATAGGCAAACTTCCCCCACTCTGTCTCAGGTAGAATTTGACCTAGACCTTGCCCAGCTGGAGAGGGAGGGAAAAAAAACCCTTCAAGACTATGGCTTGAAGGAGCACAGGGAAATGCCTGAAGGACATGAGAGGAAGAAGAGGAGCTGTCCAAGCCCAGGTTGCTTCTTCAAACTCAGATAAATGATGCTGCTTGTTACCATAATACTACCTCCCCTTAAGACGAAAACATCAGGGCTGGGAATGGGGTATGTCCTATAAATACAAACATGTAAATGTCAATTGAAACCACTTTTCCATTTTTAAATTGGCTTATCATTTTATTGTTGAATCATAAGAGTTCTTTATATATTTTGGAAACAAATCTCTTGTCAGATGGTGGTTTATAAAAATGGTCTATTCTTTTCACTCCCTTGATGATGTCTTTTGAAGCAAAATAAAAGTTTTAAATTTTGATCAAGTCCAATTTATCTATTTTTTTTCACTTGTCACCTGGGGTTTTGGTGTCATATCTATGAAACCATGGACAAATCCTGGGTCACAAAGATTTATTTGTTTTCTTCTGTTAGTTTTAGCTTTTATACTTAGTTGTAAGAATTCATTTTTGCATATGGTACTTCGGTATATGATATGATGTATGATGTCTTTTATGTCACTTTCTTGTCACTTTCGTTCATATGTGGACATCCTGTTGTTTGAGCACCATTTGCTGAAAAGACTATTCTTTCCCCCGGAACTGCTTTTTGAGGCCAATTTTACCATACTGAGCTTTATGGCAGTCCTTATGTCAGTACTCCACTGTCTTCATTACCAGAGCCTTATGAAATATTTTGAAATTGAAGGAAATGTGAGTCTTCCAGCATTCCTTATCAAGATTATTTTTTATTATTCTGAGGATATATGAGATCAGCTTGTCAATTTCTGCAACAAAGATAGCTGATTTCCACAGAGATCATAATGTAACCCTACTCTTCCAAGTTAGGCTTCCATCCGTCTCCCTTTCTATTTGAGGTATGTGCTCAAGATACATTAAATTCTTCCCCTGTCTCCCACTAACATATTCTTTTACATCTTCATAATTGTGGTAGATTGATTATCCTCTCCATTTACAATGTGACTTAGTTCTCTTGGTCAAGTAATGATGAGGTCTATTCCCTCATGCTTTGAATCTGGACTGAGTTGCTTTGGCCAATGGAATATGTGCAAAATATCTGCATGAGGGTTTGCTGTCTCTTGGACCTCTGTCACTAGAGCAAGCCCGAGCTAGCCTGCTGGATCATGATAAATCAAGTGCTGTGCCGATGAATCATCCCAGCCAAGGCCAATTCTGACCATGCAAGCCTTCAGCTGACCTGCCTGCTGACCTCAGATCTGTGAGCCAACCCATTTGAGATCAGCCCAGCCAGACTCAGATCAGCAGAAAGGTCTAGCTGACAGAGACTCATGAGACATAATAAATGGTTGCTGTGTTAAGCCATAAGCTTGAGGAGGCTTGTTTTGCAACATTCACTGTGGCAACAGGTCAAGCATACAGTGTTTAGCATGTGCTATTTGCCTTGAGATGGCTGGGCTTTTTCCCCCCAGCTTAGTGAATTCCTTAACTCATCTATCAAGCCCCAGATCAAATATGATCTTAACTGGGAAAGCTTCTTGTCCGTGCCTGAGAAGATCCAGTCACTTTCTTTGATGAGCATCATACCTTGAAATGGCATATAACACATAGTTACTCTTGCACAGAACTAAGTCTCCCTTAGGCTGAGCTAGTCGAGAGCAAGGACCAGCCATTGTATGATATCACCAAAAATACCTGTTGTGTGAATGAAAAAACAATTTCTAGAATGTTTAGCATATATAATCATTTCTCTTTTATCTTTCTTCCAAACTATGAATAAAGTTTCTTGTATATGTTGTTCTTTCCATTTTTTGTTTTTATTTTTGGACTGCGGATTGAAGCTGAGACACTTCCATTTTATTTATTTTTGCTTATTTATTTTGGTACTGAAGGATTGAACCCTGGACACTTAACCACTGAGCCACATCCCAAGCCTGTTTTTATTTTTTTATTTTGAGACAGGATCTTGCTAAGTTGCCAAGTCTGGCCATGAACCTGTGATCGTCCTGCCTCAGCATCTCCAGTAGCCAGGATTATAAGCACATGTCACTGTACCTTCTGTGATGCAGGCCACCCTCACCCTGCCTGCACCACATCTGTCACTAACCACATATTGGTTCTTGTCTTATGCTTCTTAGTCCATTTTGTGTTGTTGCTGTTGTACAGAATTCCACAGACTTCTAATTTATAAGGAACAGAAATTTATTTGGCTTACGGCATTGGAGGCTGAGGAGTCCAAGATCAAGGGGCTACATCTAGTGAGAACTTGTAGCTACATCCTATGAGCAAGAAAGAATAAGAGAGGCTGACCTTGCTTTTTATAGTAAACCCACTCTCTAGATAAGGAACCCCTCCCCACAATGGTGACACCAACCCATTCATGGGAGCTGAGCCCTGGTGACCTAGACATCCCTTAAGTCCCACCACTCGATGCAGTTGCATTGAGGATCATATTTCCAAACGTGGATTCTGGGGACTCATTAAAACCCTGGCACTTTCCCATGTGTGATTTTCAAGTCTATGCAGTGTTGGATTTTCCTTTATAGGTAATTTCTCATATTGGGCAGTCAAGAGTACTCCTTGAAATTTAAAAATTCCTAAAAATTTTCTCAATGAAATTTTCAATCATATTCACAACTAGCCTTGTCCGGAGACTAAAAGTAGTTACCTGTTCACTTTCAGTGTACCACCATCAGTTGCCTTAAAAGGATTAATAGTCATCCTCTCTGATCTCTTTTATTTGCCTCACTAATTTCCTGTTTCCAAGTGAGAGTGGAGACGGCCAAGGAAATCCCAGCTGGGTGGGATTCTATGACCTGTGGGTTTCCCCTGATTCACTCAGGGCTTCATTTGTCATATGCCAGTTGGACATGACTCAACGGTCAGTTCTTACTGCTAAGTGATAAATTTGTGACACAAAAGATCTGAAGAAAGGCACACACACAAAATACTCCTCTGATCACTGTAGCATTGGGGGAAGGAGCCTGGGAGAGGACAGTAGCCATCACTTGGGTAGGAGAGGCTTGTGGGGCTGCTCTCCACTCTGTCCACTATCACCCCCAGCACACTGGCCCCTCTTTACCCTTTTCTGTGTTTTATGTCATTCCCCAAATGTCTGAATGTATAACTGCAGTCATCCTTTACTGTCGGTGGGGACTTATTCCAAACCCCATTCTGGTACTAAAGTCCAAGGATGCTCAAAGCCCTTATAGGTAATGGCCAAGTAGTTCATATAAGCAATACCTGCTCCTCTATGCTTTAAATCATCTCACGATTAGCATAATACCTAATACAATGCAAATGCTATGTAAATAGTTATGTTGTTCGGGGTACAGATAATGACAAGGGATAGAAG
The DNA here is from genome assembly GCF_964194105.1 of Spermophilus citellus. Lineage (NCBI taxonomy): Eukaryota > Metazoa > Chordata > Mammalia > Rodentia > Sciuridae > Spermophilus > Spermophilus citellus. The sequence continues at coordinate 86,106,026 of NC_138198.1, forward strand.
TCTGTATGTGTTCAGTACCGATGAAAGACTTTTTATAGAATTTCCCATTTTCAGTTGGCTGTATCTGTGGAAGTGAAAACAAGCACACGGAGGGCTGACTGTCACCATGTCTTAGGTCTTACTGGACAGAGGGATGCTCCACAGCTTTATACTGAACACTTCATTACCTTGGAGAAGGGCATCTATTAGCAAGAAGTATGTCCTGTGCAACCTTGCAAGGTCTGATTTCATCAGAAAGCTTTGCTATGGTTTCTGATGTGATGTCAGAGTTAGCGATCATTTACATAATCATCCAACAACAATAACATTTAACACCAGTCATCGAATGAGATTGTAAACCCTCATTAGTTAGGCTTCCTTGGATTCTGCCAGGGCTCAGTAAGTGATGATGCTTGCTTTATAGATATTGAAACGGAGACAAGAGATTAGTGGCATATGCCCAAGGCTACAGAGGAAAATGTCAAAATTGGGGTTATAACTCTTGTGCCCTGTCCACTAGACCTCTCTGGATTTATAGGATAAAATTTTAAAAACAGTTCCAACAGCACAGATAATGCCATGAAGCAGTCCTGCCACATCAGCCACTGCATTTTGTATGATACACTAAAATAAAAATCCCTAAGCATTAAATATTTAAGAAGAAAAAATTTAATGAAAAGAGTAAACATCTCAAGTGCTTGGCATTTCATGCACCACGGCCTAATTCTCCTTAATGGGCTGTGATTTTAAAATGATTCAGCTCTCTGTGCAGAACCCTTCCGTTCTGGCAAATGAAACCAGCTGGGTTAAAGCAGAAGGCTTCTGGCTTAGGCACCCAGTTCAGTCCTCAGTAGGTTCATGGGGCCATGTTACCAGGCGATGGACCACCATATCTACCAGTGGTGTCTCAACAGCCATTGAGGGGACAGGGATGCCTCACTGTAAAGACTGGTCTTTGAGATTCTGGATACAATTTACTTTTTAAATAATTGGCTGACTTTTCTCCCCCCTCATTAAGATTGTTTCTCAGAATGATATGGAAACCTTGCCTTTGAACTCTAAATGGGGCAGCTTGGATTGACACCAATGTTCAGATTGCTAACATGCCTGCTGATCGAACTACCAACAAAATTTTCTGTTCTCTCAGTGACCCTCCAGCCTTCAAATTCTAGAAAGATCCTTCAAAAGATGACTTTTAGAAGCATAAAATCAATTGTGTTTCATTTGGAATAGTTCATTTAAATTTCACAGGCTCCAGTGGAAAACTTCTAAAATGGTATTACTAAATGTGGACTTAAATCTCTGCCCTACGACACATAAAATGTGTCAACTTGCTGATTTTGGTCTGTGATCTGCATAATGGGGTTATTTTAATGATACCCGCCTCATGAGCATTTTATCCACTGAATATTTAGCAATGCATTAAAAAATGTTTCATTAAAAATTTATTCTGAGAAAAAGAAAATGAATCAATGTCATGTTTATAAAAATAAATAACATGTGCATAAATCTGTGGTGTCTGAGCCTATTTACCTTATAACCCCATATATAAGCAAAAATACTTTCACATTTCATGAGTGTCAGGGAAGGGAGGGTGTAGTAGATCTATAGTGAGGTCAAATCTATTCCATTCCTCTCACTTTGAATCTGACTTGTGTCAGTGGTTTGTTTTGATTGAAAGAATGCTACAGAGACTGCATGACTGACTTCTGAAGATGGACCATAAGAAGTCTTTCTGTTTCCACTGGTTCCTTGACGCCTTTGTTCTTGGAGTGCTCCTTCTTAGAGCTCAGTTGCCACGCTGTGAGACGCCTAAGTGATAGGAAAGCCCTTAAGGAGTCCCTCTGGTAGCCAGGCTTTGCCAAGCTCCGCCATGCCATGTATGGGAGCCATCTTGACTGTTTCAGCCTAATGGAACCTCCAGTTGATGGTGGCCTTCCCAGAACCTTGGTCAGCCTCACATAGAGCTGGAGAACCTGCTGCTCAGCTCAGACTCATGAGTGAAAACAAATTGATGTTTTAAGGCACTAAGTTTTGAGGGGGTTTACTACACAGCAGTAAATAATGAAAACAAGTGAAGAGAAAAGAATAATGTTTAGAAAGGGGTATAGGAGCTGGGATATAGCTCAGTTGGTAGAGTGCTTGCCTCACATGAACAAGGCTCTGAGTTCAATCCCAGCACCACCATAAAAAAAAAAGAAATGGGTATAAAGGACCACAAAATGCAGATTTTAACTTCATTTTATATGAGGGCATGTGTGTTACATCCATATTTGTGTCCGTTAAAGAGGTAATGGAAAACCATTCATTAATTCCTGTTATAGATTATATCTCAAAATACATATGGGGGAGGTATTTGGAATTGGGGCTTTGGGAGGTGATTAGGTCATAAGAGTTGAGCCTTCATGAATGGAATTAGTATCCCTATAAAATGAAAAAAAGGGCAGAAACTCCCTCTGCCCTTCTGCCATACTGGAAGCATGCCCTGGCCAGACATTGAACCTGTAGGCACCTTGATCTTAGACTTCCCAGGCTCCAGAACTGTGAGAAATACAATTCTGTTGTCTACAAGCCACCCAGTCTAAGAGAGTCTATTACAAAGCCCACCTTTGCTTATGTCCGGAATCCCCTTCCACCCTTCATGGCTGCCCACATCTTGCCTACCTCTGCAGGTACAACTCAAGGTCCATCTTCAAGAAGGACCTTCTGCCTTCACTCTCGTCTCAGCAGCTTTTCCCTTACTGACCCATGCAAATGTTCATCATCTAGACTACGCTGTGAATTTTTTTTTACAGCTTTACTGAGGCATAATTTATATTCAAAAACTGTACATATTTAAGGTGTACAATAGATACATTTTTCCCTATGTATATACTTATGAAACCATCATCACAATCAAGATACTGAACATATCCATCACCTTGGAAAGTATCCTTTTACCCCTTTGTAATATCATCTTTGCATCCCCCCAACCCATCTGTGCACTCATTTATCTGTTTAATGCCTGGTTTTGTTTTCTAAGATTTATATAAATGGAATAACACAGTATACAACTTTATTGGTTTGTTTTTTTTTCACTTGTCTTATTTTGAAATTTATCCATATTGCTATATCAATCATTTATGGATACATGTGTGTGTATGTGTATATATATATTTCCCTGAGAAGTATTACATTATATAAAAATATCAAAATTTGTTCCACCATTCATCTTTTGATGGTCACTTGGGTTATTTCCAGTTTGCAGCTTTAATAAATAAATAAAGCTACTATAAACATTCATGCACAAGCATTTGAATGAGTATAGGCTTTATATTCTGTTGGATAAGTATTGGAATGGAATGTCTGGATCACACAGTTATGTGAATGTTCAGCTTTTGAAGAAATCACCTACCTATTTTCCATAGTGGCTGTGCCACTTTGCATTTTGCCAGCATTGAATGAGAGCTCCGGATCTCTGCATCCTTGCCAACCAACTATTATGTGGCTATTCTTTTACAATTTAACCATTATGATTGGTATAAAGTGGTATCTGCCTGTGGTTGTAATGTTCAATTCCCTAATGATGAACGATAAGAGCATCTTTTCATGTGCTATTTACCATCAGAGTATCTTCTTTTGTTCAGATTTTTTATCCATTTTGGAGGGATTTTTTCCCTTATTATTGAGTTTTGAGATTTTTTAAATTAAGTTTTGAGAGTTCTTAATATACAGGAGTTCTCCTTTATCCAAGGTTTATTTTCTATAGTTTTAGTTACCCATGGTCACCTGAAATCCAAAAATATTAAAATAGAAAATTCCAGAAATAAATAATTGGTAAGATTTAAATTGCATGCTACCATAGTAACATCATGAAATCTTAGGCTCTCCTGCTCCATCCTATCTGAAACATAAGCCATCCCTTTATCTAGCATGTTCATGCTGTAGGATACCCACCCATTTGTTACTGTAGCTGTCTTGATTATTGGGTCTACTGTGACATATCTCTTTGCTTGTGTTCAAGTAACCCTCATTTTTCTTAGTAATAGCCCCAAAGCACAAGAGTAAGGATGCAGACAATTTGGATATGTCAAAGAGAAGCTATGCAGTGCCATCTTTAAGTTCCCGACTTAATAAGGAAAGAAAAACATTGTATGCTGACATTGCTAAGATCTTCAGTAAGAACAAGTCTTCTATTTGTGTCATTGTGAAGAAGGAATAAGAAAGTCATGCTGGTTTTGCTGCTACACTCCAAACTGCAAAAGCTACAGCCACAGCACAGAACTCATGCTTAGGAAAGCCGGAAAAAGCATTGAATTATAAGGCTGTGTACTATCTGTAGTTTCAGGCATCCATTAGCAATCTCAAAATGTACCTACCTTGGATAGGGGACTACAGTACTCAGAATCCAAGACTTTTATCAGATAGAGGCTTTGAGTTTTGGGGTGGTTTAAAAAAAATCTTTTGTTATTTTGAAGAGCAAACTTTCTAAATTTTTTTCAAGTTTCATTTATCAATTTGTTCTTGTGTGGATTGACTGTTGGTGTTGTAGCAAAGAAATCTTTGCCTGACCTAAGGCCGCAATGATTTCCCCCATTTTTTCTTATTTGGTTTCTTATTTGGTTATAGAGTACATTTTGAGTTCCTTTTACATATGGTGTGAGCAAAGGTTATTTTTTTGTTTATTGAATGTGCATTTTGTCAGTCTCATTGTTTGGAAAAAACTCTCTTTTCTCTACCTGGTCATCTTGGTACCTTTGCCAGCAGGTGGTTGGACTCTGTGTGTGTATCTCTGAACTCTGATAAGAAATCTGCCCTCCTTATCTTTGTTCTTCTGTACTGAGCATGTCTTTTTTCCTGTGCCTACTTTCAAGATCTTCTTTTTATAATGGATTATGAACAATTTGTCCAGGAATGTCCTGCTGCTGTTTTCTCGTCTTTGGGGTTTGTTGATCTTTTTGATTTCTGGGCTTATGATTTTCATTAAGTTTGGCAAGTTTGGGGTCATTTTTTATTTTCAAATACTTATTATCCTTTGGCTCTCTTCTTTGGGGATTCTAATTACAGGTATATCAGACTGCTTTGAAGTTTTTCTCATCTCTCACTATTGTGTTTTAATGTTTTAAATTAATGTTTCTTTCTACATTTCATGTTGGATAATTTCTGTGGCTGTGTCTTTGTGATAACTAATCTTCTTCCATAGTTAATCTGCCATTAATCCCAGCTAGTATATTTTTCATTTCAAACATTGTAATTTCCACATAGAAGTTTGAGTTTACATTTCCAAAAAAAAAAAAAAAAAAATTCCAGGTCTTACTTAACTTTTTGGACATGCATAACACAGTTATGATAAGTGCTGAATGCCTTTATCTGCTAATTTAACATATGTGTTAGTTCTGGTTGGTTTTGACTGATTGACTATTTACTACTTTCCTGCTCTTTTGATGCCCAGTGATTTTTAATACGATGCCAGACAATGGAAATGTCTGGGCTTTGCTTTTATGGTTCTTTAGGTGGTTATGGAGTGGTGCTTAGGCCAATTATTCACCACCACTGAGCCAAGACTTCTCCATAATAATGATATAAAGACTTCTACCAACTGCCCCATGAATTGAAATCTTTTCCAGGCTGGCTGGTAGGTGCCGGCGCTATTTCCAGGTACTGTGTGAGTACTGGGCATGGTTCCCCTGATCATTTTGAAGGAATGGTCTTTCCCCAGCCTGAGGTAGTTTCTTGCTACCCAAATAGGAAACTGCAAAATATGATATGCTGATCACATTCTGATAAATACTTCAGGGGACACTGTGTGAAGCCCAGGGGTTCTCCGTGTGTGGCTGTCCCCTCTAGCACTCTGTCATGCGCATTTCAGCATCCTCAGGGTCCCTGGACTCTTGGTCCATCTCCTCTACTCGGGGAGTTCACCAGCAACTCTCTGGAGCCCCTCTCTGTTCTGAGCTGGATTGTGTTCCCCCCTCTGAAAAAAAGACATGCTGGGGTTCCAGCCCCTAGTGCCTCAGGATGTGATCTTAATTGGAAAGAGGGTCTTCACAGAGATAATCAAGTCAAAATGAGGATACGAGAATGGACTCTAATCCAATATGACTGCTGTCCTTAGAAGAACAGGAAATCTGGACAAAGACATACAGACAGAGGGAAGACACCGTGAAGACATAGGGGGAAGATGGCCATCTAAGAGTCGGAGAAAGCCTAAAAGTCCCCAAAGAGGGACACTGACTACACTCTCCTTCACAGCCTTCAGAAGGAAGGAACCTGTGGACGCTTGGTTTTCAGACTTCCAGCCTTCAGATCTGTGGCTTCAGATCTGCTTCTTAAATGGCCCAGCTCAGAGAACCTTCTATGGTAGCCTCAGGGAACACACGAGGCCTTGCACTGTTCTCTGGAAACTCTCCAGGCAGGGATCTGGAACAATCTTAGGGTTGTGGGATTTCCATCTCTCATTCCTTTGTCATCTGATGGCTAGGGTCTTAAAAACCAGCATCGATTTGGTTTTTGTTATTCTTTCAGGTAGAAGGGTAACTCTGATTCCTGATACTTCTTGCCTGAAAGCAGAAGCTCTTACTCATTTGATTCTTAATTGTTTGGCACCCCGTATCAATCACTGTTTGTTATTACTGTACTGTGGCCTTGTTTTGGCTTGCCAATGGGATCATAAACTTTATTTATTTTGGTTCTGGGTATTGAACTCAGGGGCACTCGACCACTAAGCCACTTCCCAGTCCTAATTTGTATTTTATTTACATACAGAGTTTCACTGAGTTGCTTAGTGTCTCCCTGTTGCTGAGGCTGGCTTTGAACTCACGATCCTCCTGCCTCAGGAGTGCGCCACTGCTCTAGGCTGAACTTTATTTTTTTCCAGTTTTTATTGGTGCATTATAGTTGCACATAATGATGAGATTTGTTGTTACATATTCATACATGCACACAATATCAAAATATAATTTGGCCAATATCATTTCCCCCTGGGGATTATGAACTTCAAATCAGAGGTCATGTCTCACACTTCTTTGTGCCTGGTCTCGTGCCCTGTGCACAATCAGAGGGAGGTACACAAGCAAGCTGAACAGCATATTTTTGGTTCTTCGTACTCAGCACATTGAGGATTGACTCATGATGAAAAATCAATGGATGTGAAATTTCTTATTCCACTCGATATTTTTAGAGTGTGAAAAATAGCCTGAAACTAAAATAATTTTGTTCCTATCTTGTTTTCAAAGACGTGACACTCTTGACTATTTCCTTTTTAAATTAACTGTCAAGTATACCATGGCATGGAGCTGTGGGAGAAATTCTTGGGCCCACACGGCCCAGAGTGTGAAATGAAGTGGACAGCCTGTCAGCGTGCATCTGGATTTCCTGTCTGTTACTTTTATTTGTTTGTCTAACTCTTTGGTACCCAGGCTTTTCCTGATACGAAAAGGAATAGGAGAGAATCACATTTGGGGGGCTCCATTCTACAGGTTCAAATTAACTCACTTTTTAAATTTTACTGCTAAAGGAAAAGGTCCATTGAGACCTGCAGGATGCATAAGAAACTCTGGTCCAAGATGTTCCAAATATAAGCTTTCTGAATTGTAAATCTACAGATTTATGGCTTTAATACATCATTTACAAGGCAGATTTTCCCCCCTGCTTTGAACAGAAGGAAGAGTTTCTTTCATATGATCAAATTGCTGACAGAATATGCTTAATAACATAGTTTTATATATTTAACCAGCAATGATTAAGTCAGGACCTTTGCATGTACTATTTCTTCTGCCTGGATATCTCTTCTCCTAGATATCTACATGGCTCATGACCTTACTTGATTCGATACAGGCCTAGGTTCTAAGGTCACCATCATAGGGAGGTTTTTCTTGACTCCTCCATCTAAAGGAGCATTGCAACCCCACCACTCCTTGTCTAAGTAACTTTCTTTTTACTTGTCCTGATTAATTTTCTTCCTCATATCATTTATCATTTATGTCATTTATACATATACAGTCAAAAATGTATATGTGAATCAACACACATGTTTATCTAACACATGCATTTGCTATTGTCTACTCCGCCTGATGGTGTCTACTTTGTGAGAGAGGAACTTTTTCTGCCATGTTCTGACATGCACATGGTGTGCATTGAAAAACTATGTTCAGAAGGGATGAACACATATTTGATGATTTCTGCTCTGTGCAAAGGCAGAACTATGGTGAATCATTCTAGTCCCTAATTTCAAGGACTTCAGCTTCTATTAGGAAGACAAACACAGGAATCCATGCTGAGCTCCAAAGGAAAGTAATGGATTACAGAATATATTTTGAAGCACAAAGGAAGGAGGATTGGGGAGATACAGAGTGCCTCTGAGATGAATCTTGCTACAGAAGTGTGATGGGCAGAGGAGGAGGAAGGAGTCACCCAGCCCAAAGGTGCAGAGTGAGCAGGTAGCTGGAACCTCAGGAGTTGGCACAATGATTTGGACATGGGCGAAGACCTAACAAAAGAGAAGGTGACATCAAAGATTTAGGGCCTGAACTTGGACCTGACCCAGCTTTTGGAATTTATCTTAAAGGATTTAGATAAGATAGTATATATTTTAAAATTTAATTTTATTTTTGGGGGTAGCAGGGATTGAACTCAGGAGCACTCGATCATCCCCAGTCCTATTTTGTACTTTATTTAGAGACAGGGTCTCACTGAGCTTCTTAGTGCCTCACTTTTGCTGAAGCTGGCTTTGAACTTGAGATCCTCCTGCCTCAGCCTCCAGAGCTGCTGGGATTACAGGTGTGTGTAAGGTAGTATTTTAAGATCACTTGAGCTAGTCAGTCTCCCATCTTGGAAACCTGGATGTTTACCAGTGCATCATTGAATGTGTGACTGGCACTTATCTTGTTCCCTTAATGGGTGCTGTTTCTCCTAGCAAGTATGCACCTTGAAAGCATTGCACCACTGTAAGAATAATTGCAGCATTCATGGACACCTTGCTTATTGATTAATTTACTTAAAAAATAATAATGAACTTACCTTACAGAGGATCTTCATTTATATTTCTGTTTAAAACTGAACCCAGCACTTTCTTGAGGAAGCCTCTGGATCCAGTTACATGAACCAGATGAATTCCATGTAGTCAGGAGAAGGACAGAACAGTGAAGGGAGCTATAAATCATAATGGTGTCCCTGCCTGAGCAGGGGAATATGATGGACTTACAGAAGCCTCATTAGCTGAGTGGTAAGCAACTTCCCATCCCATCCACCTCCACCCAATCCTACCAGTTTACAGAGGAGAGGCCAACCCTTGGCCAGATTGAACAGCTGTTCAATGGCTCCTGGGTGTCAGCAACTGGACCGACCCTAAGACTCAGGTGAGACTCTTTCTATCCCTTTCATTTCTATGGCAAAATGTTGGGGCTACTGGAAACCACAGCACTGATGTGGACACTTTGCTAGTTGGATTTACTCACAATTTTGGGGGAGGGAGCTATAGGTGGTGAAGGAGGGAGAAGAGTTAAATAGTTTAAGATATAAGTAGTATGAGCATTTTAACCTTTCAGGGAGGACTTACTAGGATAGTGTGAAAAATCAGCTTGGGTCTTAAAGTTGGAGCAGGAGAAGCCAGGGAAATATCTGCTGTGGGTCCCTCCAGTCTCAGTTACCTTGTCCCCTTGAAGTATTGATCACTTGCAAATTTTGCAGTACAGCATCCTACCCGACTCTAACTGAAATAGGAACACCATCTGCCTTTTTCTTTTCTTTTTGGTACTGGGGATTGAACCACTGAACCACATCTCCGGCCCTTTTAAAAAAATATTTTATTTAGAGACAGAGTCTCACTAAATTGCTTAGAGCCTCACTAAGTTGCTGAGGCTGGCTTTGAATTTGAGATCCTTCTGCCTCAGCCTCCTGAGCCATTGAGATTCCAGGCATGCTCTACCATGCCTGACCACATCTGCCTATTTTTAAAAGGGTGGTCTTTTTGCTGATTGGAGCCATCCTGGACTTTCGGGAAAACATGCAGCGCCAGCCTCCTACAGACACAGGAATTGGGATCACCAATGGTTGCAGTCCACATGAGAGACAATCATTTTTTAATGTTTTCCTTTCTTCCTCTTTCCTGGTTAGACATTTGGTGCTGGCCGGGGTACATCAGTCTTTGCAGTTCATGGCTCATTGTCACAGGTCTGTGGCTGAGGGATTGGTGGATGGATTAAGTAAGTGCCTTCTGTCCCCGTTCCCTGACCTCTCATCTCTCCCTGCCACAGGTGATGTTCCTCAGGGGTTGCAAGATATTTCCCCCCCCCCCTTTTTTGTTGTTGTTGTTGCATTTTTATCAGATGTGGATTGCTATTTTACATGTCTCTTTCTTTTTTCCCGTCAGTATTAATCCTCCAGGCCCATCCATGATGCTATGCTTGTATCTAAGCCATTACTTCTAATGCAATCTACAGCTCTCCCTGTTCTGCTTACCCCTCTCTGGGTACTGCCTCTGGGGAGGCTAATTCAAAGAGAATAGAATGCTCAATCTAGTTCAATAGAATTTTACACATAAATTCATTTTCTTTTATATTTGGTTAATGTAGAGGCCAAGTAAAACTTATCATTTTTATTGCTGTTGTTATTGACCAAAGAAACATGGAGCTCTGCCCAGACTCTGGAGTGTACCCTACCTGACCTTGACTGAGTGGAGAAAGAAAGGGGAAGGGGACCGGAGTGGCTGGGCAGGTCTTGCTCTGCTCACTTAACACCTGTCAGTGGTGGGCTGGAGCATTTTAAACAAGTTGGCCATTCCAAGATGATCATTTCAAGGTCATTTCTCCAGTGTGAGCCCATTCAAAACACTGCTGGAAAAGTAGATTGTATCTGAGTTCTGTTGTATTCAGGGTCAAGGGGTAGACATCGAAGTAACCCACAGAGCGAGTCGGGTCAGCTGGGAGGAATGTATGCAGTCAACCACGGTACAAAGACATGTGTCATCACTGAAGTTTCTCACCATCTCTCTCAACTGTTTTTCTTTTTGGGTGGGGGGGAGGTTGGGGAATGGGGGGATGGCTTCTCAATAAACAAGGTAACTAACAATTTAGCTCTTGAAATACAATATAGGGAAAAGCAGTATAAACAAGAGTCTTTTGGTCTGTTGGGGACTCTTATTGAACTAAAAATAGGAGAAACCAGAGGGTATAATGTTTTATAAACGATGAGAGGTATTTTAAGGAGCCAACAATACCATTTTAATGCATTTAATTTTTCATACTATGCCACAGCCTCCAATGTGGCTGAGCATGGTTTTGGCACTAGGAATGCACTGTGTTCAAGTCTCCCATATGTTGGTTATAATTGAACTGAAAGTTGGATAAGAAAATAAAGGGGTGTGGGTGGAAGAGAGAACTTAGCTCAATATATTTGTTTTTATCCCTCAAACTGCAGCTCTGAGTTTGGCATTAAGCAATAAGAGACTGGAAGGAAGTTGGGAGGAGGGAGGGAGGAAGAAATAATTATTCTTTGTTGACTGTCCTGCCTATGCCTGAACATCAAGACTGTGTTGATAAGGAAAAAGTCCTGGACTTGAATGAATAAGACCTAGGTTAAAAAACAAAATAAAACAAAACAAATAAACAACAACAAAAACAGTCTGCTACTCAAAGCCATATGACCTTGAGCAAATCATTTTATCTTTTTTTTTTTTTTTTTTTTTTTCGGGTACCAGGAATTAAACCCAGGGGCCTTGACCACTGAGCCACATCCCCAGCCCTTTTTTTATATTTTATTTAGAGATAGGAACCTGTCCAGTGTGACACAAGGGGAAAGGCTCGAGGAAGTCAATCAGGATGTCAGGGAGCTGACTTGACACTTAGTTTTTGTCAGGGCTTCATTATAATAAGTAACGGTGCCGTATGGTTTGAGAGGACTCAGGTGCATGCTCCAGGAACTGAACCTACTGCCTCTCCCTCTGTCTGTAGAGAACCACAAGTCAGGGACTCAAGGAAACACATTATTAGAATAGACAGTGCCTCTGTCTCCGTCTTTCTCAGACACACAGATCCCATGAAAAGAATCAACGTGAAGGGGGAAGGACCTTAAGGCAAGACAGCATTTCAAGATTGACTCTGTCGGCCAATTCTGTTAGGTTCTGTAGAAAATTTGATGTGTTGTGACTTCAGTTATTGTTCTGTTTCATTTGTTTTCCAAATCAGGGTTCTTTTTATGTATTTAGAATGAAAATAGCTGCGTTTCTGTTGATGTGTGGGAAATTGCAGATGGGTGATGCATTTTGGGTTACATGTTTCCTTTCCCGGACGGCAACAATTATCTGCTTCAGAGTTTGTTTAAGAACAGGAAGATCAACTGCACCTGGTGGCTTGTGCCTAGAGTCACAGCCCTTGGGAGGCTGAGTCAGAGGACCCCTTGAACCCTGGGGTTTTAGACCAAACTGGGTTGTAAGACTTTGCCTCAAAAATAAAATAGAATAAAATAAAATAAAATAAAAAAGGAAGATCAGGATTTTACAATCCTGCATGCCCATTTCTTCTCACCTATAGAGGGGAGCTCTGTATATTCTCTGCCCTCCCCAAATTGCACAATTATTTTCTACGTGGCAGAAGGAACACAATTGGTATTATCCTAGTCTCTAATTTCAGTGTGATAAAAAAAGTTTGTATTATGTCTTTGTTATTTATAAACTCTTTCGAGGATCCTGTCTTGCTGGGTAGACATTGAGTTTTTTTTTTTCAGATAGATCATAATTTTTTTATTGGTTGTTCAAAACATTACAAAGCTCTTGACATATCATATTTCATACATTAGATTCAAGTGGGTTATGAACTCCCATTTTTACCCTGTATACAGATTGCAGAATCACATCGGTTACACATCCACATTTTTACATAATGCTATACTAGTGTCTGTTGTATTCTGCTACCTTTCCTATCCTCTACTATCCCCCCTCCCCTCCCCTCCCATCTTCTCTCTCTACCCCATCTACTGTAATTCATTTCTCTCCTTGTTTTTTTTCCCCATTCTCCTCACAACCTCTTATATGTAATTTTGTATAACAACGAGGGTCTCCTTCCATTTCCATGCAATTCCCTTTCCCTCCCACCTCATGTCTCTGTTTAATGTTAATCTTTTCCTCCTGCTCTTCCTCCCTACTCTGTTCTTAGTTGCTCTCATTATATCAAAGAAGACATTTGGCATTTGTTTTTTAGGGATTGGCTAGCTTCACTTAGCATAATCTGCTCTAATGCCATCCATTTCCCTGCAAATTCCATGATTTTGTCATTTTTTAGTACAGAGTAATACTCCATTGTGTATAAATGCCACATTTTTTTATCTATTCATCTATTGAAGGGCATCTAGGTTGGTTCCACAGTCTAGCTATTGTGAATTGTGCTGCTATGAACATCGATGTGGCAGTATCCCTGTAGTACGCTCTTTTAAGGTCTTCAGGGAATAGTCTGAGAAGGGCAATAGCTGGGTCAAATGGTGGTTCCATTCCCAGCTTTCCCAAATTGGCCGCACCAATTTGCAGTCCCACCAGCAATGTAGAAGAGTACCCTTTTCCCCACATCCTCGCCAGCACTTGTTGTTGTTTGACTTCATAATGGCTGCCAATCTTACTGGAGTGAGATGGTATCTTAGGGTGGTTTTGATTTGCATTTCCTTGACTGCTAGAGATGGTGAGCATTTTTTCATGTACTTGTTGATTGATTGTATGTCCTCCTCTGAGAAGTGTCTGTTCAGGTCCTTGGCCCATTTGTTGATTGGGTTATTTGTTATCTTATTATTTAATTTTTTGAGTTCTTTGTATACTCTGGATATTAGGGCTCTATCTGAAGTGTGAGGAGTAAAAATTTGTTCCCAGGATGTAGGTTCCCTATTTACCTCTCTTATTGTTTCTCTTGCTGAGAAAAAACTTTTTAGTTTAAGTAAGTCCCATTTGTTGATTCTTGTTATTAACTCTTGTGCTATGGGTGTCCTATTAAGGAATCTGGAGCCCGACCCCACAATATGTAGATCGGAGCCAACTTTTTCTTCTATCAGACGCAGAGTCTCTGATTTGATATCAAGCTCCTTGATCCACTTTGAGTTAACTTTTGTGCATGGTGAGAGAAGGGGATTCAGTTTCATTTTGTTGCATATGGATTTCCAGTTTTCCCAGCACCATTTGTTGAAGATGCTATCCTTCCTCCATTGCATGCTTTTAGCCCCTTTATAAAATATAAGATAGTTGTAGTTTTGTGGATTGGTCTCTGTGTCCTCTATTCTGTACCATTGGTCCACCCGCCTGTTTTGGTACCAGTACCACGCTGTTTTTGTTACTATTGCTCTGTAGTACAGTTTGAAATCTGGTATCGCTACACCTCCTGATTCACACTTCCTGCTTAGAGTTGCTTTTGCTATTCTGGGTCTTTTATTTTTCCATATGAATTTCATGATTGCTTTATCTATTTCTATAAGAAATGCCATTGGGATTTTGATTGGTATCGCATTAAACCTATAGAGAACTTTTGGTAATATTGCCATTTTGATGATGTTAGTTCTGCCTATCCATGAACAGGGTATGACATTGAGCTTTTGTATGGAAACTTCAGTAGATGCTACCTTATCCGACTCTAAAATTCCTATTAAAAGTGTTTTCTTTAACAATTATCTCAAAATGCTATTTATTTGACTCTCTAAATAGATTTTACTTTTGTGGGGGAGTAGGTACCAGGGATTGAACTCAGGAGCACTTGACTACAGAGCCACATCCCCACCCCTATTTTGTATTTTATTCAGAGACAGGGTCTCACTGAGTTGCTTAGCTCCTCACTTTTGCTGAAGCTGGCTTTGAACTTGCAAGCTCCTGCTCAGCCTCCAGAGAAGCTGGGATTACAGGCCTGCGCCACTCTGCCTGGCTCAGATTTTATCTCTGATTATAAAGAAAACTATATGCTCACTTTTGGAAATAGAAAAGTAAAAAAGAATAAAACGAAAAATGTCCATAATATGAATGGCCTCCCAGTGACACTAGTGGGGACACGTGGGTGCTCGTGGCTTGCTTGCTTGTTTTGGAGTGACATGAGGTAGATGTGCTGTGGTTAACACAGCAGGTTGTTGGAAAACAGATCTCTCGCCATTGTCTTCTTTGCTGTTAGAATGGGTTTTGCTTCCGCTCCTCCTGCTGTGTGCTCCAGGGATGCTGGCAAAGGCAGGTCCCATTTTTCTGGGCTAGCGGAAGCCTCAAATGGACTCAGGGGGCCTAACCCTGGGCTACGAACTCGAGAGAGTCTGCAGACATTGGTGGGGGGCTTTAACATAGGAACACGGGAAGAACGCCCCTTCTCTGCTGGACATGGCTCTCTATGTGTGTCTTCAGACTATGAGGTGAGAAGAGCCACCACACTGCGTGGCAGAGTGCAGAAACCAGGGCTCTCTATACTTGATGAGCCCCTTGGATTCACCAGCTCCAAATTGCCTTTCTCTGGATTTCGGTGATCTGAGATAACCAGCGGCCTCCTGGTTTAAGTCACTTTTAGTTTTGTGTTTTCTGTGACTTGTAGCCAAAATCATCCCACCTTCTCCTGCCTTCTTTATGCAATAGTGTGATCGTGCATATTTTCCTGGTCATGCAATATTCTTCAAAAGCCAGCCCTGCAAAATGGCAGTTGTCTGTTATAATGGGTTTGCTTGTGTCCTGCCCCACAGGTCTCTGAGCTCTGTGTGTGCAGAGATGATTTTTTTGGTTTTGTTTTGTGTTGTTAGCCCCCTGATGCTCAGACCCTGGCAGTGTCTGGCTCAATAGAGACACAGATTTTGTGGAATAAAGGAACTGATGACTGATTTCATTATTGTTGCTAAAAGTCACCCCAATAGTAGGTGACAGTTATTTATTGAGCTCACGTATCATTCTCAGCTATTCTCTAGGGAATGGAGTTTACCAAAGTCACACTTGGGTAATTTGAATTTGTCAAAGGTAAATCTTAAAGGAAAAAAGAAAATACAACTAGAGGTTAACTTGATACTGTTTTGTGATAGATAAAAATTGCAAATTAGACAGCAGTTTTGAAATAAAAAAAATAAGGGTCATGTTGTGGCTTCATCACCCTCAGACTCTTGGAACGATGCCCATCACCTGACTGAAAAAAGAATTCTTCACAAAGCTGTGTTTAAGAATTAGTTGGGAGCCCAGTGGGTGGTGCACACCTGTAATCCCAGTGGCTCTGGAGGATGAGGCAGGAGGATCACAAGTTCAAAGCCAGTCTCAGCAACTTAAGGAGGCCTTAAGCAACTCAGTGAGACACTGTCTCTAAATAAGATACAAAAAAAAAAAAATGGTTGAGGATGCGACTCAGTGGCTAAGCACCCCTGGATTCATTTCCAGGTACCCCCCCCAAAAAAGAATTAATGCATGGGGGGAGTAGGGTATACTTCTTTCTTTTTGTCTATTTTAATATAAGGATGCTACTTCTGGTTTGGACTAACAGTCACAATGATGACCTGGTTGATGGATGCTTTTCTTCTTAGTACGGAAGCTCTAGGATGTCCAGAGCCACATTTACCTCCCTCCTTGAACCCAGCACTTACTAATTGTCGCACAAATATTTGTTGAATAGGTAAAATTGGGAGGGGCGGTTGGGGGGGATTCATCTTTGAAAAAAAAATCCAGGCTGTCCAAGTCTATAATTTGCAAGTGGGAAGGATACTTACAAGGACAAGGCAAAGTGGGGGGAGAAAACGAAAAAGGAGCAGAAGAATCCCACCTTTTCCCACCCCAGGGGCCCAGAGGAGATGCACTAACTGGAATCAAGCACAAGGGGGTGCACCTGAGCTGCTGTGAATGTCAATCTATGGAGTATATTCACCTTTGCTAACCTAACCTTATTTTAAAAAATATTTTGTTGATACAGTTTTGTTTGAAAACACAATTTCTCTTGTTGAGATAGCACTAGGAAATCAAGATCTTTCTTTCAAGTATCATCCCGTATTTCAGAAAATATATTTTTTTCTTTTTGCAATGTTGGGGATTGAACCTGGAACCTTGCATGCGCCAGACAAGTGTTCTATCACTGAGCTGCACCCCCTGCCTCCAGAAAACATATTTGAATCCATAATAAATAGAAAATAAATATGCAACTGAAGGTCCTTTGATACTTTTGGTGGCATCTTTGCAACAGAGTTAAATTGGTTCCAGAAAGAGGCCATGGAGTTCACGGATTTCTAGTGATTCATTCCCAAGGCTTGACCTGTACTTCTCTACTGAGTATGACCTAATGAAAAGGCACCGCATTGAAATATGAAAATATGAATTCTGGTCCAGGTTTTCTCTCTCATGAGCTGTGTGGCTAAGGATAACGTTTTAGGCAAAGGGAACAGCCAGTGCAAGGGCCCTGTGGTAGGAAATTACTTAGTGGGCTTCAGAAACAAAAAAGGGCACTGTGGCTGAATAAGGGGTGGGAGAGAGTGATATGAAATAATAATGCCTGTTCCTCTTTTCTTAATTTCATCTCCCTCCTTCCATAAATCTTAAAGTTTTCAAGGTCTAACTTATGTCCTACCTCCTTCTTGAACTTTCTCTGACTGATCCTTCATCTTTGGACTTCAGCATTCCCAGATTATACCATCAATGCACTTAAAACCAGAACCTTGAGAGTAGCTCCCATGGACTATCTTCTAGGGCCTTCTATTTTTTCTTATGATTTTATTACCTCTTTTCAGTTGATTCTAGTCTTTCTTTTTATAGCTGTGGATGGGAAGAATGCTTTTATTTTATTTGTTTATTTTTATGTGGTGTTGAGAATCGAACCCAGTGCCTCACCCATGCTAGGCAAGCGCTCTACCACTGAGCTACAGCCTCAGCCCCTGATTCTAGTCTTTAAGAACACATTTTTTTTTGATGTGTCTGTCACAAAAGCTCAACATTAGTAAGTTTTATTTATGGGAAGACATATGAAGCTTCCAGAGTCTCTGTTTTCCCACCAGGGTGTACTGGAAATATTAGATTGAATGATGTGGGACTGTAATTTGTTGTGGGATTAAAATATTAACCACCAGCAACTTCATATGATTCAACCTATATTATAACATCATTTAAAATTTCACTGTAGTCAACTCTACCACTACCTATTTTAATGTTTGGCCATGTTTCCAGAAAAATTCTCACTTTGGGCCAGACACCGTGAAACATGCCTGTAATCCCAGCGGCTCAGGAGGCTGAGGCAGGAGGATCTTGAGTTCAAAGTCAGCCTCAGCAAAAGTGAGGTGCTAAGCAACTCAGTGAGATCCTGTCTCTAAATAAAATATAAAATAGGCCTGGGGATGTGGCTCAGTGGGCGAGTGCCCAGGATCAATCCTGGTTCAAAAAATTTTTTTTTCATCTTGGAACTTGAAATGTTCCTTTTTAACGAAGGGATGTATCTTTGGTCACCTGACTACCCTCTAAATTAGCTGTGGCCATCAAATTATTAAAACAAAAACAACAACCAGAGGAAAAAACCTCAACACTGTATAATTTAGCATTTGTTTAATTTAGGCATGGATGAGGCATTTGGATTTTACGTGTGTGACTAGTTTTTAGTGATGTAATTTGAGAAGAAGAATGGGTTCTTATGCGTGTGTGGCCTGGTCCAGAAATTCCTGGCCACTTTGATAGAAGTCATGACTGTACCTAGTTATTCCTAAAGGAGGAAGCACCTGGCCCTCACTCTAGGCCGGGAGCCTGTGGGTGGAATTGCTTTTCTGAGCCTGGCTGGAAGAGGAGAAGCCAGTGCCCCCAGGGATCTTGCGGGGTGCCAGCAGGCTGCCTTGGCCCCAGCCTGCTTCCTCTCCTCTGATCTGCCAGGAGTGGTGAGAATTACAGCCTTCCCTGGTTTGGGGGCCTCCTCTGCTTCCTGACTGGTGACCTGGCCATAGAAGTCATAGAAGTCACTGGTGCTTTACAGGAGTCTGTGTGCTCTATGCAAGACACACTTTGCAGCATTGATCATTTGTTTTTTCATTCCGTTGAAGACACTTGTGCACTTCTTTGAATTTCAGTTTTTTCTCCCTGTGAAAGAAGAACCTGAACTAAACAGTCTTAAATCTTCATCCAAAGGCCACTGGGATGACCAATGAGTTTTCATTGGTTAGGTGTTTTTTGTTTGTTTGTTTTTTGATCCACGGGATTGAACCCATTTAATCCCTGAGCCACATCCCCAGACCCTTTTTATATTTTATTTAAAGACAGGTTCTCACTAAGTTGCTGAGGGCCTTGCTAAGTTGCTGAGGCTGGCTTTGAACTCACTATCCTCCTGCCTCAGCCTCCTTAGCCGCTGGGATTACAGGTATGCGCCACTGAGCCCAGCTAGGTGAGATGTTAATACATCAGTCCCCACCCCCTCCACACACACCTTATCAGGGATCTGATTTTGATCATAATTCCCTATATTTCATTTCTGTGCCAATTTATTTTAAAGGGTGGAAATAATCTTCATATGAGCAGTACACATTTTGGGAACAACTTCATTACAGCTTAACCAGATTTCTTCAAACATGCCAAAAGCATTCAGAAGGACAATTCAAACGTTCTGAAGGAAGCAGTTTGCACTGGGGGAAAAATAGTAAGAAACTGCATGCTTTTTAAAAGTGGTAAAAATCCCCCCTTTTACCCTTTTTCTTGAGTTTTAAAAATAGCCTAAATGAAATTTTACTTTACTTTTTTTTTTTTTTTTTTACAAAAAAAACTATACCTTTAGGCTGAGAGGCAGCATTAGAAATTTCATCCTAAAGAATTATTTTTTGGGGGGTGGGGAGGGAATGGGGTGGAGTTCTAAGAGCCTGGAGATAGATGCTTCTAATTAAATTGCCCTCTCAACCAGAACAGCAGAATATACACTATAATCGTCACAATTTGGTTTAAATCTGGGACGGAATGATAATTTTGTTAGTTCAGAGGTTTTTTAAACTATGGCTCATAACTGGTGGAGAGCTTCCGACAACTTTTCAAAGGTTCTGCAAGGCGTGTGTATTTGCCAGGGGGCTGGGGGACTTTCAGTAAATGAGTACATAAGAAAGATTTCACAGTCTCAGGAAGTTTTAGCAGGTCTCAGATGATTAGAAAGTGCTGGAGTTGTCTTTCTGGCTTTGCACAACGTGACAAACCCACAACATATTACTGGGGAGGAAGTTCGGGATACTCTTCTACAAGCAATGATGGATTTGCCCTGCTCCACCAGCATCCTTCCTCCCAGGTTATCTGCAGGGCAAGCTTGAGGAGTCAAAGAGGGCGATGGGAATTGTAAAGGGCAAAACAATAGGTCCAGCCCATGCCCTTGGCCTCATCCCTGCAAGCCGATTGAGCTGTCCAGTCACAGCCAAAACAGATCATGCCTGTATTCACTTGTTTAATAATATTGATTGAGTCCAATAGGCTAAGTAAAAGGCTCGGGGCAGGGGATACTGAGGCAGAAGAGATGGGTAGGGTCAGATGCTCATATTCTTGGAGGAACAGACATTAATAGATAAATATATAGGGAATATGTTAATTAAACTTGTAGGCAGGTGGTGGTGCACACCTGTGATCCCAGCAGCTTGGAGGCTGAGGCAGAAGGATCACAAGTTCAAAGCCAGCCTCAGCAAAAGCGAAGCACTAAGCAACTCAGTGAGACCCTGTCTCTAAATAAATGCAAAATATGGTTGGGGATGTGGCTCAGTGGCGGAGTGCCCCAG
This sequence comes from Spermophilus citellus, assembly GCF_964194105.1. Classification (NCBI taxonomy): domain Eukaryota; kingdom Metazoa; phylum Chordata; class Mammalia; order Rodentia; family Sciuridae; genus Spermophilus; species Spermophilus citellus. The sequence goes on from NC_138198.1 coordinate 86,126,657, forward strand.
AGTTCAATCCCTGGTAGCAGAAAAAAAAAATAACAGCTATGATAGAAATTTTGAGTTTTACTGAGAGCAGGACACAGCAGCAACCGAGCCTTCTTTGGGCATTGGATCTTGTGAAAGAAACATTTAAACTGGAATCTCAAGGGTGAGGAGGAAAATTGACATGGCCAAGAAAGTGTTGCAGCATCAGCTTTCCATCAGAGGGACGAACGTGTGCAAAGTCCCTGTGTATGGGTTTGTTCAAGGAACAAAAAAGGGGCCCTGTTTGTCTAGAGCAGAGCGTCCCAAAGTGTAGTCCACAGGACTCTGAGTGTCCCTGGAGACCTATTCAGAGATTGGCAAGGTCAAAATTGCATTCCTAGAGCTAGGGATGTAGCTGAGTGGTATTGCTTAGCATAAGTGAGGCCCCAAGTTTGATTTCCAGTGGCTCAAACCAACCAACCAAAACTCTGTGTTCATAATAACACGAAGATTTTTTTGTTTGTATGTTTGTTTTTTTTCACCGTGTTAACATTTACATGAATGGTACAAAAGTAATGGTGGGTAAAACTTCTGGTGTCTTCAGATAAAAGGGACAATGGAGTGGGAACTATGTTTTTCATTGCAGTTTTAAAAAATGCCAGCTTCACTTAAGAATGTCCTTGATGAATCAGTAAAAATGATTTAATTTTACGAGGTCTCAGCACCAAGTACGTGTCTTCTTAATGTTCTGTGTTCTAGCATACAGCATCTTGGCTGGGTGCTGGCAGAGGCAGGTGATGTCAAGGGAAAGCACTCTGTGGCTGTGTGGTGAGCGGTGCCATCCATTTTCCCTGGAACACCATCTTTACTGGAAAGAACCACAGACCAACTGACTGTGGTTATTAAGACTCGGGTAGTTGTCATTTACTGAAAGTGAATGAAGGACGCCTGTCACCTCAAGGAAAACAACTGGCAGTATTTGCTGCCAATAATGAAATTCAAGCTTTTGAGTGAAAATTTCAGAATTATGAAAAACCAGAATGTGCTATTAAGTAGACCCTGATATCCTCCCGATATTTATAGCATATGCTTTTCTGATAATATTGATGGTGTTGATAGTCCAGTTTCCTAATAGACTGTATATAATCTCTAATTTTGCCACTGAAACTTATCAAACCTCCTTTGTTGAGGGGAAGTACTGGGGGAATGAAACGGGGCAAATTATGTTACATCATTTATGAGTGTCACAACGAACCCCACTATTATGTATAACTATAATGCACTAATAGAAACACTTAAAAATCCTCCTTTAGCTGGGTGCATGCCTACAATCCCAGCAACATGGGAGGCTGAGGCAGGAAGATTGCAAGTTCAAGGCCAGGCTCAGCAACTTAGCAAGATCCTATGCAACTTAATGAGACCCTGTTTCTAAATAAACTGTGAAAAGGGTTGGGGATGCGACTCAGTGGTTCAGCACCAATGGTTCAATTTCAGTACCAAAACCCAAACCAAAAAACCCTCATTTATCAAAAGCTGCATTTTATTTATAAGTAAAAACACAAAAATTCTGAATTCTAAATAGAGTAAAAATTCTAAACCAGTTTTGGGGATGAAAAACTATTTTAATATCAGGAAATTAATATAATCACTTTAACAAATTAAAGGAGAAATATGATCTTGTCAACAGACATTCAAGTCAATATAGCAGTCATTCCTAATAAAACTCTAAAGTATGACTAAAAGGAAACCATTTACATATAATAAAAATATTTCTGAAGCAACCCTCTATCTCATTTGATACATTAGTATCAAATGTACTAATGGCAACATTAGAAACATCATGTACATCCACAGGACACTAATTAAAAAAAAAAAACTATAAGTAAATAGCAGAATATCAGTGGAGTGGAGAGAAGGGAATAGGGTTGGAGGGAGGGAAAGGGGAAGCACTGGGGACTGAATCATGGCAAATTATATTCCATGCTTTTATTATTATATCATAGTATATTCTATTGCAATGTATAACTAAAAAGGACCAATTAATTAAAAAAGAAACATTGCATTCTAGCATGCATGGGGCCCTGGGTTTGATCTCCAGCATTGCAAAACAAACAACCAAACAACAACAAAAAACCCAAAGAAATAAAACCAAACATTTCATTTAAAAACAAAATCTACATCAGTAAGTCTGCCATCACTATTCTAATTTGACTTTCTCTTAAGATCTAGTGAATACAACAAAAAGAAAGAAAGACAGAAAGAAAACACGTAATTGGAAAAAACACTTGAAGGGAAGAAATAAATATTTTTATCAATGATATAAAAATCTAAGATACCCTAATATTTTTTTTAAAAATGCCTTAGAATGCATAAGAGAATACAAGAATACTTTATAAATAAAAACACAGGTATCATTTGCTTTTCTCTATTCTAACAGTTAGATACGGAAACTGAAAAGGGAAAAAGAGTTCTATTCATAAAATAGTGAGCAAACCCATGAAGGAATGCAGTTAATCATGAAGGTTCATCTAAATGAAGGAAACACAATCTTAAGAAAGATCATAAAACAAGGTCTGAAGAGACAGAAAAATATTCCCTGCTTGATGTATTTATCCCAAAGAAATACATAAATTTTATGCAATTACAATTAGAATTGCAACAGTTTTTTGGTGGGGAGGAAGGAGAGGAGACTGGATAAATGACTAAAAACTTCATATGGAAAAATAAATGCTCAAGAATAGCAGGAAAAGGATAAGAAAAAATAGTGAAAGGCGAAATCTTCAGGTATGATAAAGATGGTGTGAAGTAAATGTGGCATTGCTATGAGAAGGAGAAATAGACCAGGGAAAAAGGAGAATCTAGAAATAGTCATGCACAGGAGAATTTAATATATATTGTATATCAAATGTTAGGAGTTCAGTTTAGTGGTAAAATAATAAATTATTTTAAAAATAACACCAGTATCACTGGCTATCCATCTAAAATAAAATTAAATCCCTATTTTATACCAAATACAAAAACATATTCCCCAGAGATTCAAGTATTAACCATAAACTACAAAACAAATTATTACAGCAATATAGAGGAGGGTTCATGGACAATCGAGGGACAAAGGGATCTTTATTAAGATTGGAAAACATCAAGGTGATAAAAAGATATGTGACCACATTACAAAAGGTCCCATAAATACATATGGTCATTATTTGTCAATTAAAAATAAAAATTAAAAAAACCTGCCCATCCCCAGTATGTGTGATAATAAATACTATAAACAAATTCAAATTACAAATGATAGCTTTAGGGAAAAAAAAACCTCGTAACTCATATAAGAAAATTTAATTTATGTAATATAAAAAGTGATTTTTATAAGCTAGCAACCCCAAAGAAAAAAATGATAAAATAAAAGGCAGGTTACTGAAGCACAAATCCAGACAGATGACAAATATACAAAAAGATGCTTGGATTTACCATAGTTGGGAAAATGCAAATTAAACTAATAATAAGACATTACATTAAGCTCTTCAAGCTCTCCAAAGTTAAAAACATCTATGACACATATTACTGGTGGACATGGGATGTTTATGGCATCTGGGGAAAGAAGTGTGGTAGTATCTATTAAAATTTTAAAAACAGACGAAGAAGAACAACAAAATGTGGTGTATACACACCATGGAATACTACTCAGCAGTGAAAACACCTATTCTACATATAAGAGCATGGTTCAATTTCAGCAATTATGCTGACAAAATAATCCAGATACAGAGTGCTCTGACTGTATGGTTCCCTTTACATCAAGTTCTAGAGCAGGGAAAGCTCATCAGCAGTATTGGAAACATGTTTCAGGAGCTTTACGTATAGCATGATTTTAAAAAGTGGGAACAAGTGGAGATCGGTTCACGGTGGTCCATTATCAATGTCTAGTGCACTGTCAATGAAAAGGAAAGGAATTGAGCCTCAGCAATCGGCTTGGAGGGATTTCTCCGGGGTTATGTCTCATCAGCAAGCTGCAGAAAACATTCATGATGTGATGCTATTTTGTGAAACAGTGACCCCAACCTTCATAAGCAAATGTGTATGTGTGATAAAGCTGCACGAGGATGTCTTGTCTGTCTGCATCTCAACCTGGGCATACAGAGGAGCATACAGAAACATACGTGTTAGAATGTTCCTGTGGGTTCCGGGTGAGGGGATGGGAGGAAAAGAGGAGGAGGGGGCAGCAGGCTAAGAGAAAAGACTGAGCTAAAAACAACAATAGGGACGATGGGATCGCATTTGTGCATTTACATAACTAAAAGGCGTATTTATAGACGACTTCTCAAAATGATGCTGTCCATCTTGTAGATAGTTTTAATTTGGTCCCTGGATGAAACTAGAACTTCAGAGCTCTGTATTTGGACTCTATCATTTTGGTCCCTCTTTATTTTTACCAAATTGAACCTCAGCCCTCTTGATTTAACAGAGAAGGAACTAAAGCCAAAAAGTTTGATGGTTGTGTGCAAGGGACACAGCCAGGAAATGGCAAAGCGTGGATTGGAACCCAAAGAGACCGACTCCACAAGCTGCAGACACTGTTTGGGGTATTTGCTGAACACTTTCTGGGACTATGGAGGAAATAAGGGAGGTGAGATTAAAGGTGGGGCCAAAAAACTCAGAAAGGAATTTAAATGAATATGAAAAAATAAAAATAAAATTGTAAGAATCCATGTTAAACAAAAAGACCCACATTTGCAATAAAGTCAGGACGCTAGCCTGCATGTGGCACGTAGCTCAGCCCTGCTCACCGGACCCGATCTCAGTTGCCTTGGAGTCTGTCTTTATGAACTGTTTTCGTATTTTGTTCATCGTGGCTTTTTTTTTTTTTTGCATTCATTTTGATTTTTTAAAACATTGCATTAAAATATTATTTATTTTTGGCAACCCTTAAATGTCGGGCCTGATCTTTACTGTCCTACTTATCTCACTCTGGTACCTGACCTGCTTCACAGAAAATCTGGCAGCTAGGATCTTTGAGGTTCAGTTTTCTCATCTATAAAGTGGGAATAATAATCTTAAGAAATAAGGAACTAAAAGATCTGAACATGAAATTATTTGTGTAACACATGTGGTGTTGCCATACACCTTCCTCATTAAGGGATAAGCAGATTGGGTCCTCCAGACTTGGATGTGGTCCCTAGTGTGTGGCCTGCCTGCATCCATTGTGGGGAAATGCCCTGCAATCTAGTCTTTCTTTGGATGGAGATTTGGCTGCTATAGTAGCCTTTGTCAATTATGCCCCCCTCCCCTGCTCCAAATATGTGACACGAGAGTGGACAGTGCTTCTCTAGTTTGCACGTGACACAAATTCACCCAAGAACCTTGTTAAAAATAACACCGGAGCTGGACATGGTGGTGCATGCCTGTAATCCCAGTGGCTTGGGAGGCTGAGGCAGGAGGATTGCCAAGTTCAAAGTCAGCCTCAGCAACTTAGTGAGGCCCTAACCAATTTAGTAAGACCTTGACTCAAAATAAAAAATAAAATAAAAAGATCTGGGGATGTGGCTAAGTGGTTGAGCACCTCACGGTTCAATCCCCAGTACAAACAGAACAAAGCAACACAAAACAAGTACCCAACACTGGGTCTAGCGTGGTGGTCGGGTTTAGCATGCTCAAGGGCCTGAGCTCAGTCCCCAGCCTCAAAACAAATAAAAACACCACATTTGGAACTCAGTGGTCTTGGGAAGGGGCATGAGTCTTGTATTTCTGACAAGTCCCCGATGATGCCAAGGTTACTGGCCCATAGACCTCACTTGCTTTGAGTGAAGAGAAGCTACCAGGCTGGGCACATGGTGAGCTGGTGAGAAAGACCCTGAAATTGGACCCAAATAATGATAGCAGCCTCCATAGCAGGCATGACTGTGAGCTCTTCCATCTGTACAATCGCCCTGTAAATCAGGTGCTGCTAGGTTGACACCTGCCAGCCAAAGACCATCAAGAACATACCTCAGAGGATGGAAGATTAAGGTGTCACATATTTAGATGTGCTATCAATAAAGAAGCAAGAGTCAAGTTGGTCAGAAGAGGGGGCGTTAATGTTTGTCTTTGCTATGTATCGTTCTCCCTGTTCTAAGTCACCCATGGTCACCAGTGGCCTTGTTGTTTCTTTGATCTCACATGGCCAGGGAGTGACCTTGTTTGATTACTGTTTTTATTCAGTGAGTGATGTTTATGCTCCTTTGGGAACCTTGCAGCCAGTACTGTCCTTTGACCTGGGCAAACCAGACCCCCTGTGCCTCTGGGGGCCCCTTACGTTGGGATAACTTCCTTGGAATTTTCTAAATCCCTTCTATGTGCAGACTGGCAGTGCGTCATGCCTGCAAACCCTGAGTTGGAAGTCATGTGGAGCCCAGGTCCTGCTTCTCTCCTTTGGAGACTCTACAAATCACTGGGTTGAACAGGGGGGTGTCCTATCGCTTAAGGAGAACCAGGGCTCACATCCATGTGGTCAGCGCATGGCTCTGTGTTTGGATACCTGTTCCAGAAGGGCAGCCTGGCCAGCAGATTGTTCCTGCTGGCCAATGCAGTATTTCTTTTCAAGGACAGCGTGAGACTGACGGAGGTCCTGACTTGCCGTTATAGTTTAGATCTGGAATGACACCCCCAGGCTTGTGTGTGGAAGGCTTGGGCCCCAGTGCAGGGGTGTTCAGAAGTGGGGGTTTTGAGAAGTGATTGGCTCCTGAGGGCTGTGATCCAACCCACTGATGGACTCTTAACTGAATGGACTGTTGGGAGGTAGTGGAAACCAGGAGGGGGCCTAATTAGAAGAAATAAGTCCCTGGGGGTGTGGCCTGGAAAGGTGTATCTTGTCCCTGGTGCTTTTCTTGCTTTCTCTCCTTCCCAGCCACTGTTCAGTGAGTGGCTTTGCTCCACCCTAGCACTCCACCATGATGTTCCGCTTCACCTCAGATTCAAAGTGATGGGGCCAAGACAGCATGGACTGAAACCTCTCAAATCTTTCCTCTGGGAAGTTGATTTTCTCAGGTGTTTTGTCACAGTGACAGACAGTCAACGCACACACACATGCCCATCTGGAGTGACTCAGCTTACTTAAAATAGATGGTGACCCAGAAAAATATTTATATGAGGCCCCTGAACTATTTGTGCACATCCACGAATTGGATCCCCATCACAACCTAGCTAGCATGGGCCCACTTGCTGCATTATCATCTTGATTATCGGGAAAAGGAATCCAGAGTTCACAGAGGTTCAGCAACTCCCCCTGATTCCACTGCAGGTAGGTGGTGAAACAGGGTTTTGAACTGCAGCTCCTGCTCCTGAGCCTCTTCTTTCCTTACCTGTCTTCCTACTTCCACAGACACCTTGCTTGGCCTCTGGCCCCCTCATTTGTGCTTCCTGTACTGCTGACATTCCCAGCACGGCTCCTAGTTTTCAAATTACTTATTAAAGGTTTTTAAATTTTTTTTTTCAGTGTGGTACTTGGAAATTTCCATACATCTTCTACATTTTTTAATATTTATTTTTTAGTTGTAGCTGGACACTATACCTTTATTTATTTATGTATTCCTACGTGGTGCTGTGGATCATCCCAGGGCCTCACATGTGCTAATCGAGCTCTCTAGTGCTGAGCCACAGCCCCAGCCACATCTTCTACATTTTGCTCTTTCCCTCCTTCCTCTGCCAACTCTATCCCCTTTGCACCACTTCTGACTGAGTGGGGAGCAGGGGTCTCACGTGCTCCTTCCTAGTTTCCCACCTGGATTTGTCACAGGATAATGGGAACATCCCAGAGTGTTAACTCTGGCTTTATGTGGACACCAGAGACTGTGAACAACGCAGAACGAGAACTCTCAAATGGCAGGCAGAGTATCCAGATTGCTGGGGGTGGTGCTGAGGTTAGCTGTGAGGAGGAGGTGCCGTGTGGGTGGAAATGTGAAATGTGCTGAGTCTTCTATTATGGGGTCAGCCCACCTAGTGTGCTCACCCTTCCCTCTGCAGATTTCAAGAACTGGAAACAGGAAAGTTGGGCCACAAATCATTAGTTCTAGCCTGGCATCCTTTCAACAGCCACAGGCAGGTAGACCTGTGGGTTCAGTGGGGGTGAGGCTTGTTGTCTGCTGAGAAGATTCCTGAATGCAGAAGCAGTAAGAGGGTCTCTCTGGGTAAACCCAGCAGTCAGTCCACCGTGTGGGCAGTGTGGACCATGGAAAGAGCGCTGGCTTTGGAGTTCACAGACCTGGGCTGGAAATCCAGTTACATACACCCTGTTGGACGGAACGTTCCCATCTGAAGAGTGGGGATGACAATTCCTTCCCTACACAGTAGTGGCACAGACTGAAAAAGATGATGTCAGTGCAGAGCCTCGTACAAAGTACTTTGGCAATGGATATTCTTTTTGTCTGGGATCAGGGGCTGGCCCTCCCTAGTGTCACTTCAAAAAGTTTGGAAAGTCTCTTCTAAATATATATGTAGTTTGCTTTAAAACACTGGTTGCAGACCAATCATCCATCCATCCCTCCAAACCTTTGTACCTACTGTCACCCCTGCAGGTGATGAAGTTCAAAAGCTCTGTAGCCCGTTATGTAAGAGAAGCTTCTTTTATGTATCCCAAACTCCTACTCTCTGCAGTTCAGTGGTGAATCAGAGCAAGTGAACTCTATTTATAGGCTTTCTAGTACCCTTGACAGTTAATATCTTCTTTTCCCTTTTAACATTTTATTTCTCTCACACCAGAGTTTTTCTGGGGCCTTTAAAGCCTTGACGTATACCTAAGGAGATTCCAGGAGTGAGCATCCTATACAATTTCTTTTTCAGTTTCAGCATTTCTGTTCTGCTTAGGGATTTGCTGGCCCTTGGGCTGGAGCAGCAGCTCAGTGTGGGAGCTCAGTGAGTGTGCCTTGTGGTCAGTTGTATCAGGTTTGATTAGAGCTTCTATTGCTCAGCACTAAGGCCCCTGTGTGAGGTGGGTATATCTGTCCAGCCACAGATAATGGTCGGGGTCATGGGGCCCATGCAGTGCAGGCTTCAGCAGGTCAAGAGGCCAGGGTGAGGAGCTGCTATTTCCAGTGGCCAGTCCACCTTGGAACTAAATCTCACTCATCTTGCCTCCTCTACTGCCATCCACCTTTTAATTGAGTATCCAGCTCCCAAATTTTCTATTTTTATTATAATCAATCCTCTGTACCCAGAGGTTCTGCAGCCAACCTCTCATGGAAAACATTTGGAAAGAAACTGCATCTGTACTGAATACGTCTAGACTTTTTCCTTTCCCATTATCCTCTAAACAATGCAATAAAACAACTAGTTACACAGCATTTACATTGTACTAGGTATTAAAAGAAATCTAGAAATGATTTAAAATATATGGAAGGAGGTGTAGATTAGGTGCAAACACTATGCCATTTTATAAAAGGGCCTTGAGCATCCCTGGACTTTGTATTTGCAGGGATCCCAGAATCTATTTCTAGTAGTTAACAAAGGATAACTATATTGCCAATTGGTATACCCAAAATGTCACTTTTATTATACTGTCCTTCTGCTTTAAAGACTTTTTCCAACCCCCCTTTCTTGATTAGTCTTGCACATAGAGCCTGCATGGATCAGCCCCTCTTCCTCCTCCACCCTCCTTTGCCTCTCCATCCCTCCACCTGTCTTCCAGCATCTGAGGAGTTTATGGATATTTGGAGATGCTAGTGAGGCCATCACCTGGTCCACAGACTTGGAAAACTTCCAGACAGCTGCATGTGACAAACGGGCCCCAGATACAAGAGAGCCCAGAGGGAGAGAGCAGCAGAAGTCTGTGTCCAAGTGAGCAGAGGGGTCTAGTTTGGCAGAACTGAAGTCAGAGGGAGATGGGAATCTGTGGCAATAAAGGACCATTATATAAAGAGAGAATGAGTTGGGTGTCGTGATGCATGCCTGTAATCCCAGTGGCTCAGGAGGCTGAAGCAGGAGGATTCAAGTGTGAGTCCAGCCTCAGCAATTTAGCAAGACCCTAAGCAACTTAGTGAGACCCTGTCTCAAAATTATATGTATGTATGTATATATATATATATATATATATATAAAATGAATGAACTGGGATGTGGCTCAGTGGTTGAGTACCCCTGGGTTCCATCCCTGGTACCAAAAAAAAAAAAAAAAAAAAGAAAGAAAGAAAGAAAAAATAAAAGATGATAGCAGGAGATAGTACTTGGGGGCAAAGAAATCTGGAAAGGCTGGAGCAGGGGATATAAGTGGGACAGTGGGAGGTGTCACCAGTAAATATAACCAGGTCAGGTCAGGGCGCATGCAGGGCTCTCCAAGCCAGGCCCAGGGCTTTGGGTCATATCCTGTGGGCCACTGGAGGTCACTGAACATTTTTAAGCAAGGACAGAACATTGAGTAATTTTCAAAGAAAAGATCAGTTTAATGGTTATAAAAGGATTTCATGGTATTAACAGAGAATTGGGAAACACAAAAAAGTAAAAATTTGAAAATAAAAAATCTTCTGGCCCAGAGATAAACACTGATAATGTTATTGTATTGACTTTTTTTGGGGGGGGGGGTGTGATGATACTGGGGATTGTTAGGCAAGCGCTCTACTCCTGGGTTGCATCCCCAGACTCTCCCCACTTTTTTTTTTTTAAGACAGAGTCTCACTAAATTGTCCAGGTTGACCTTGAATTTCATATCTTCTGACCTTAGCTCAGCCTCCTGAGTCACTGGGATTACAGGCCTGGCCATGGGGCTGACTTGTATGGACTTCTTAACAGTCCTTCTGTGCCACTGCCCTCCCTTCTGCCCCATCATAACCACTATGTAAAGAATGCTTATCAGGTGGCACTAAATCAGGTGACCAGCTTCTTGTTTTAGTCTTCACCATGACACTGTGCTGTTTTTACCGCAAGGAGCTTCTCTGGGTCACTTTTGCTAAGTGAGAGGCACTCAGATGTGGACTATTGGGACACAGCACCTGTGTTTGAACCTTGGGCCACACTGCTGTTTGGAGATCACACTAGATAATACATATCCATGCACAAGTGTACAGGTAGAGGAAGACTTTTGTTTAAAATGGAGTTGGAGTCCTAATTTTCTGAACTGAGTTTGAAAGGAAAGCTTTGGTGAAAGCAGGCAGGAGAGGTTGGGAGTAGTTCATAGCCAGGCAGAGGCTCAGACTTGGGATGGCCGTTGCAGAGGGCCACAGACCCCCAAGGAATGAGAGCAAGGGAGGGGGAGGGGGACGGATGCAGAGGCCTTCAGGAGGGAGGAAGAACAGACACCGAGTACTCGTGTGCATGCAGGTGTCACTGTGTGTGAGCACATGTGTGCACCCCCTCTGTGCCTAGCAGGTGTGCTATACCTAGGAGGGGATCAAGGGAAGGAAGGATCCGGAAGGACCAGCACCTGGCTGGGTGCTATGGCCACTACAGGAGGAGAAACTCTGGGACAAGAGGAAGGTGGTCAATTTGCTTGGGACTTGATTGGCGTGTGCTGTCCCCCAGGTGGAGGTGTCCACGGGGCCGCCAGCGAGATCCGAAAGTGGACAACAGCAGAGTCAGCTGTTGTTTGTATGGAACTCGAGGGACACAAGGTCTCCTAGGAAGGGTGGCAATATAAGAAAAAAAAAAAAGAAGGTATCTATAGAGGACGCTTAGGGACAAAATGGTCAGGAGGGCAATGGCTCTGAGCCAGGTGGCATGGCAGGATCCAGATCCTAATTAGAGAGCAGCCAGTGGCACCCCAAAATCACAGAAGCAGGGTTCATGGGAACAGAAGAGGCGCCAGACTCTCAGCTCTCCTCCCACACCTGCCTCGCAAGACCATTTCCACGGTCACCTCTGGTTCACTTTGTTGTCCCCGCCTGGCACACTGGGTGCCTTTCTGAGGCCCATTTATGTTCTCACCTCCTCCAGCAAGCCTTCTGGAGCTGCTGGGCTTCTGGCACTTTCTGGATCACATCCCCCCACACCCCCAACCACTGTCATTTCTCTGGTTTCCCCAAGATTCCAAGTCTGGAAGGCAGGGGCTTTGCCTGCCTTCTCACCCCCGTGGAGCTGGACAGCAAGGTGCTGAATAATCGGTGGCTTCTAAGCCGCGGCACAGGTACTATTTTACTTGTGTAGTACGGGTTTTTAAAAATAGACTTTCTCCCTACACCAGAAGTTCCTGTGCCCTTTTTTAGCTTAGTCACAGCTTTGTCAAGTCTTCCCACGATCCAGGCTCCCTCGTTGGGCTGGCATTTGCAAGCCAGGCAACCCAAGAGCTGCGTCTCATTTTCTGCTCGCTGTCCCTTTTTCATTTCCGCACTGCTCTCTACCGGGGTCACTCCCCCAAGTCCCCTCGCCCCAGGTTAGGAGAACCCTCCCCCGAGAACCCCGGTGCATTCTTTCCATAGGTATCCATCCGCCTGATGGGATCAGGACAGATATATCCTGCTCCACGTTGCTTCTTTGGGCACAAATTGCGATGATGTTTCACCAGCCCTCTTGATGCCAGCCTCACAACTCCATCCTGAATTCCTTCAAGACTTGTAGGTTAATTTAGAACCAGAATGAATCGGCACGTACACACATGCACATGTGCATACGTACGTGTGTGCACGTCTATGATGTGCACACAGGGATCAATCATTATGCTGATAATGGTGTGGTTGACAGTAGCCACCGTTTTTCTGAGCACTGACTACATGATGCACCTTTGTTGACCCTCCCTTTCCTGCCTGCTGCTCTCCCATGGCCTGTGGGACCTTGAACTTGCTCTTAAATCATGGCAATGTCAGATGGGTTTGGGAGCTTCCCCTGAGGGGATGTAATAGAGATCCATCCAGGATCGTTCCATGATCAGCACAGGTGCTCTGGAGGAGCTCCACAGGTAGTGGAAATGAATGTCCTACTCGTGGCTTATTTCAGAGAGAGTGACCAGCGGTCACAAATGAACTTGGGGAAGCGTTGACACTTGTCTTTCTCCCAGATATTCAGGGCCCCTAGGGCATGGGCTGTGATAATATTCCACCAAATAAGCCGTGGTCAATGGGCTTTTAAGTAAGTAAAAAGGGAAGACGGGAGTTTAGAAATTTTCCTTAAAAAAAAAAAAAATCTTCTCAATTTTGATTTTTAAAATTTCACTCCTGCTCAGGGCTGTTACCATTTCCGTTGAAAACTGGTAGCAAACAGTATTGATGTTGAAAAATATAAAATAAAGCAATAACCATTCCCTGTATCTCTGAATTGCTTGGGAAAAAAAAATAAAGGAAATAAAAAAGAGAACTTCACCAAAAAAAACACTCGATTCAGTGACAAGTGGAGATCAAATTTGGTGTGTAGGGACAGTTGGGTGGCATGACACATTCCAAGGTTGCAGAGGTTCTGATCCCAGGAGGAGTTAAAAATAAAGCCTCTTAGAACACCTTCCATCCTATGGTTTGTAAAGTTGTCCCACTCTAAAAAGGCACAAGAATACGCTGACATGAAAGCTGATTTGAAAACTACAACCTGTGGGGAAGGGCAGAGGGAGGGAGGGCGTGAGGGAAGGGAAGAGTGCAGAAAAGAAGTTTGGGTTCTGGGTTGAAGGATGTGCATTACCGTCAGCCTGGACTGTTGTAACAAAACACTTTAGATTGAGTGGCTTAATAGAAGTTTATTTTTCCTGGTTCTGGGCACTGGGAGGTCCATGATCAAGGTGCTGGCTAATCCAGCCTGGTGAGGCTCTCTTCCTGGCTTATAGACGGCCACCGTCTTGCCATGAGCTCACAGGGCCTCTGTCCATAAGTAAGAGAGTTCTCTGGTGTCTCTTCTTATAGAGACAGAATTCTTACCAGATCAGGGTCCTATCTTTAGGATCTCTTTACCCTTAATTACATCCTGAAAGACCCTCTCTCCAAATATAGTCACATTGAGGCTTAGGGCTTTGAAGTTGGAATTTGTGGGAAAACTGACAGATGGATTGTTTTGCAGGGGCCAATGGAAAGAGGAAAGAGACAGTAAGGAGGGACAGTAAGGAAGGCAGAGAGGATTAGTGGAACAGCAGAGGGGAATTTTGATGTTGGGAGCAGAGAGCAGACATCTAAAAAAGTCAGGAGCAAGTTTATCTATGTGCAAACGTGTTTGGGATTTGAGAAGAGTAAAAAGTTTCAAAACAACTTTCATGAAGAATGAGACAAGATGTTTCATGGAGGCTGCCAGGCAATAACCAGGGACCAGCAATAACCAAGGCCAGCTACCATGACGGCCATCCCCACGCTGGCGTACATGTTACCTCTTTATGGAAGCCTCATCTGACTGCCTATTTTGATTTTTTTTTTAATTTTTTTCGAGCGCGCTACCACTTGAGCCACATCCCCAGCCCCTTGATTTTTTTTTTTTAAATTCTCATCCCCTACCCCAAGAATGTAAAGAGCCTGGATCTCTTTTTTTGTTTTGTTCATCATTATATTCCTAAGGCTTAGGATGGTGCCCAGCATAAGAAAGTACGTGTAAATACTGGCTAAATGGATGAATGATTTTCTGATGGCACCAATTAGAAGAATCATGTGACAATCTGCCCCTGTCACTCAGGCTCCTAGGAACAAGAGTGAGGAAAAGTGGAAGGGATATCCAGGGCTGAGTGTTAGTAAGCCAGGAAGGACAGAGGCCAAAGAGAGGAAGGAAGGAAGAGAACTAGGGAGAACCCAGCTGAATAAGGGAAAAGTGATGAGGGAGAAAAGAGGGGAGGTGAGTGAAGAGGAAGAAGAGAAGGGACTGCAGCTGCCCTGAGGTCAAAAGTCAAGTTTAGTGGGAAGGAATGGGAAAATAATTTACTCTTATCAAAAGACCAGTGTAACTCCACTTCATGTACAACACAAGAAGGAGAAGTTATACTCCATGTATGTACGATATGTCAAAATACATTCCACTATAACAGGATAACTAAAAAGAAAGAAAAAGAAGAAAAAAGAATACTGGCTATTCTGGAGGCTGATACAGAAGAATCACAAGTTCAAGGCCAGCCTCAGCAACTTAGCAAGACCTTGTCTCAAAATAAAGTTTTAAAAAAGGGCTGGGAATAGTTCAGTAGTAGAACACTTGCCTAGCATTCAGGAGGCCCTGGATTTGAGCCCCGGTACTGTCAAAAAGAAAGAAAGAAAAATAAAACAAGAAAGGAAGGAAGGAAGAAATCACTGAAGTTGGAGATTGCTGAGGATAGGTGCTAGGTAACAGAAATGTCCCACCAGTGTTGGTGGCAGTGGGTGGCCAACATGAGGTAGGAGGTGGGAGGCACTGTGACACAGGACAGCCCTAACTAATGTGTGCTCCAGGAATAGCAAATCTGAGAGTTAATTGCTACTGAGAGAATAAAGAGGTTCAATAAGTTTAGAAAATGTAAGTTAGAAACTGATTTCCCCATGTTACAATACTTCTAGAAACCTTTAAAAGCTGGGTGTGGTGGCACATACTCATAATGTAGAGACTTAGGGGCTGCAGCAGGAGGATCAGAAGTTTCAGGACAGGCTCAGCATCTTAGTGAGACCCTGTCTCAAAATAAAAAGGACTGGAGATATAGCTTAGTAGTCAAGTGCCCCTGGGTTCAATCCCTAGTACTAATAAATAAAGAAAGAAATAAAGGCTTAAAAGACTTCACAAAAGCATATACTTTTTCCTAAATTTATTTGATTGATTGATTGATAAATCTCCCCCGACCCACCCCAGCCCCCTTCCAGGAGCATCTCTTGAGTCTACTATGCTCCTAGAGCAAAGGTTCTCAAAGTGAAGTCTCTGGAACAGCAATATGAGGATACATGTTAGAAATGTAAACTCTTAGACCTCACTCCAGATCGACCTAATCGGAAGCTCTGAGAATGGAGCCAGGAATCTGTTTTTTTTTTTTTTTTTTAAACAAGCTTTCCAGACAATCCTGATGCATGCTAAAGTTTGAGAACCACTGAGTTAGGAAATACTTCTGGGAGCCTGGTTCATATTCATATTTGGGAAAGTCTATTCATTAAGGTGTTGGATAAATTGCCTTGATCATGCTGAAGTCATATAGTATGAGTACAGAGGTTAACATTGAGAAGAAAAATCTGAGTCCAATAGCAATATGCACATTATTAGACTGCAAAATTTAATAGTAGCCTAATTAATGTCACCTCAAAATATTAACAGAACTAATTTTGGCTTGACTATTTTTTTTTTCAGATTATTCATACTGTATGTCTTTCTGTTAGCATGAATCAAGACCTGACTCTTTTGCAGTATGCTTTTCACGTTGTTGGGTGGGAGGGGAGAGAGGAAGAAAGAGAAGTGGATTTGAAATTGATTTCCTTTCATTTCCTTTCTCCATCCTCTGACAGAGGTACCAGAAAGTAATTATGAGACCAAAAGGTAGATAGCAATGGAAAAGAAGAGAGATCATTTGTAAGATACATCATCGGCTTTTGAATAACCAGAAACGGAACCTAAATATTGGTATTACATGTTTGGCTATATAAATTTATATTTAAAAACTGATAAAATAATTATGTGCAAACAGCCTTACACATCAATCAGCTCAGAAGCATTTCACTGGCTTTCGTAATAAAAGGTTATTGGGTTAACACAGAAACTTATCAGAAGGCATAATTTTCAGGTGTTAAAAAATATATCCATCTGACTCCTTAGCAGAATAATTTGCAAGTGTTCTTATCAGACATTTATAGGCTGCAAAAGAGTTGTCAAAAATAACACCCCTACATGAGCACTTCAACTGTACATTAAAAAAAAAAAAAAGGAATTTGGGTGTATATTTTCAAAAGTAAAATCTGTAAGCCTAAAGTCTAAAATGCATTTTGACTCAATTTTGAGAGGGAAAAAGAAACAAAGAAGACCCTTGAATAATTATGCAGAGCTAAATGCTTGAGCTTTTAAAATGATTTGAGCTTTAGCTAGAAATATTCTTGGTTTCTAATGCATTTAGACATAAGGAGATATCAAAAGCGAAAGAATAGCTTTGTGCAATGATTTGCATGAATACAAAGGTTTAATTGGAAGAAAAAATGATAAGAAATGCCCCTCATTTTTTAAGGTGGATATCTTCCATTCTGTTTCACTCAGCCCTAGCTCATCTCCCAGCAACGCATATGATTGGCAGGGTCTTCCTGACTCCACTGGTTATGAACTCCTGGGGTTATTTCTACCAAGTGGGGATTGAAATGGAGGCAGGTTCCATCAGGATCTGTTTATCCCATAGAAAACCACCTGTACTTTTTATATAGCTAGTGTGACTTATGCAACCTTTGAATGATTCATTTTTCACATACTCTGGATCTTTGAAATACCATATTTGCAGCCACTAAAAAAGGCTTAGTTCTAAAATTTTGGCCCTGATTTGGAGAGTTGTCTGTTCTACCAAACCTCCTTTTGGCATACTGCAGATAGTAGAGTCCAAAGTCAATGGACTCCAGATCTAAAACCTGCCTTCCATCCCAGACTTGGAAGAACATTTTTGACCAGGAAGGAGCTAAGTTAGTTAATAGTGCAAGTGACTTTCTTCCAAGAACTCATGGGCAAAAGCTACGTCCTACCACCAGGCCCTCATGTACAAGACAAAGGTGACCCTCACTTGGTCGATCACCCAGATCTGTCTACCTCCTTATGAAATGATGAACAATGACTCTGAGCAGAGAAAGGCAGTGAGGAACAGAAGTGAAACCAATTGGAAACTCTGCAGGCCACTCACCATTTCTGAAAATGGCTGTGAGACCATAAAGATCTAAGGGCCTTTGTTGAAAAATTTAAAAAGAGTAAGATGTTAAAATCCTTATATCCTATTCCCATATATGGGAATAGAAGCCCCATATACTCCCATTGTTGATTTCTCTTATCTCTAAATCACTCTGCCAGCTACCAAGGGACCCACCACTGAGCACTTTAATATATTGTAGCCTCGCCATTAATTTGTTTTCCTGTGTCCAAGTGTCAATTAGAGCAAAAGTGGCTATACTTCAATGAACGACTTTATTGTGTTTCTTACAGGGTGGGGCAGAGAGTAAATATTTTTTTCCTCCTTTCATAGAGTGGCTGAGAGGATTAGAGGCATTAACATATGAAGTTGCTAGAATAAGGAAAGTGATTACTGATTATTAGTAACAATTACTATTAGTAAAGGACAATAGTTCCTACCGGTTAAGAGCAGACTCTAAAGCTCAAATGCACCGTCCAAATCCTGGCTCTCTGCCACTTACCAATGTGTAACGCCAGGCAAGTTACTTCATCTCTCTATGTTGCAATCTCCTCATCTGAAAGATGGGTTTACAAATTGCACTGCCCTCTTGAATGATGGATGAGGATTCAATGAGATGATGTATTGCAAAGACCTTGAAAACCAGCCTAGCACAGGGAATCATTGTACTATTGTTAACACATTTAATTCTTATAACAACCTCTGCGGTGGGTTTTATTACCCCCCACCCATTGTACAGATAGTGAAAATAAGGTCCTGGGTCATTCAGTTAAGTGCCTGGAATCCCAGCTATTCAGGAGGCTGAGGCAGGTGGATTCCGAGTTTGAGTCCAGTCTGGTCCATTTAGCAAGACCTTATCTCAAAATCTGAAAAGGGCTGGGGATGTTGCTTAGTGGTAGAGCACTTGCCTAGCAAGCACGAGGCCCTGGGTTCAATCCTCAGAAGCAGGGTAGCACGTAGAAAGTGGACTCATGGTTTTAGGAAACCATGAGATCACATTTTCAGTACCCCACATGAGAGGGGTACACGTGGGTCTTAAGTAGCACAAGACACTGTTTCAACACACGGTGGTACATGACTGTTTAACACTGTTACCATCTTTATTAGTATTCCTGATTACTAATTGGCATGGATTACTAATCAGCACACCCACAGCATGGAGGATGCTGGAGGGTGACAATATTTTCTTCTGTGGATTTGATCAAATCCACAGGAAAACAGACCTCTTTCTAATCATTTGCACCTCTGGGAAACTAGCAATAAGTCGATTCTAAGAAAGGTGGCCAAGGTGACCGCTTTCTCCCCCCTTGATGGCCCACAGACCAAAAGGAAATGGGCAACACTGAGGTGCTGATCCTCCCAGCTGACCCTACTGAGCTTCAGTTGTTCCTGTGAAGGAGCCAAGGTGGGTTTCAAAAGCTGGTTTGGGCAGGTGAAGTGGTGCTTACCTGTAATCCCAGTGACTCAGTAGGCTGAGGCAGGAGGATCACAAGTTCAAGGTCATCCTCAGCAACTTAGTAAGACCCTGCCTCAAAATCAAAAAAAAAAAAAACCAAAACAAAGTAAAACAATTAAAAAAAACAAAAAGGACTGGGAATGTGGCTTAATGGTAAAGGTTCCCTGGCTCCAATCCCCAGCACAAAAAAGATTACGAATAAGTAATAAAAATAAATAAATAAAAACTGGCTTGGCCTCCCTTTTTACCAAGGGTGGGACAACACTAGAAACTAAGAAAGACTGGAGGCTTGGAAAGACCTAGAGTTTACTTTCGAATGTGTGGCTGCCATCTGCTGGATGGAATGGATATTGGACCAGTTCAAATGCCGCTTTGCTGCTTGTAATAAGCAAATTCGCTGATTGCCACTGTGGGTTGAGAACCTAGTGTTGTATTGGCATCATTTCGTAGCTTCAGTTCTGAGTGTCTGCAAATTTTGGAAATCCCATGACAACTGTGCCCAGGAGGACCTTTATGTGAATGTAATCAAAAGGTAAAACCAAGGACCATCATTGGAACATTCTATCTCCCACCAACATTTTCCAGGTTCAAATTTGGTCTGTTCCCAAATGATTCATCTAATTGGTTATAAAAAGCCCATAACCATCAGGCAAGGGCATCTGGAAGAATTTGGACCCTCTTGTCAATGGCAAAAAGTATTTACAGGGAAGTGAAAGTACCATCTGGCTTTACTCTTATGTTCTTTGAAACTCTGTGTTCATACATCCAACAATTAATTTATTGAGCATTTACACTGTATGCCAGGTGCTATATTTAAAAAAAAAAAAACTAAGGAAATGGGGCTGGGGGTGTAGTAGGTATAGATTGGTGTAGAATGTTTGCCTAGCATGCCTGAAGTTCTGGGTTCTATCCCCAGCAGCCCCACTCCCCTCTACACATGGTGGGGAGGTGGGGGGCAAATATGAATAAATACAGTTCCTATACTTAGTAATCTCATATGGATATTTTCTGAGTGCCTACTATGTGTTGGGCATTTGCATTTTATTTCATTTTAATTCAGAACAATTCTATTACCATCTCCTTTATGGTTTAGAAAACTGAAGCTTAGAAAGATTAATTCAGCCAAGATAATGGTTAGATGGAGTGGGGTTTGTTATCACCATAGACCGATATTGCTTTTTTTTTTTTTTTCACACAATGTCTCGGTCTTTTGTTTTACACACATTTTCTGTTCCATTAGCTACAAATTTCTAGCAAAGTGAAAGTGCTACAAAAACAGTAAGTGATGATAGCAGTAGATGCTTGGGAAAGATTTATCAGGAAGAATATTCCTTCCTCTAGCAACTGTTGGAGATCTATCTAGTTAACATTCTCTTCAGTACATAAGTCTTCTTCTAAACAGTGGCCTTGGTGTTGGGCGGCCCGAGCTGAATTGCTGTCAGTTTTCATCAGATAGAAAACAAATCTGAATTTCTGTCAGTGCAAGAGAGCACGTGTTAGTAAAAGGTTTGCTCACAGGAAGAGGCCAGTTTGGGTGTTCTGATTGCAACCATCTCAAACCAGTTGTAATTTTTCCTTTCTCTCTTGGTATAAGAGTAGGTAGGGTGCTTGTGCTGGTGGGGAGGTACTGAGGGTGGCAGGGAGGGGACAGAGTGGATGGAAGCTGGTGGCAAAGCAGGAAAGCACTCTGTGCCTATGAGAAGTGCTAAGACTGGGCAAAGGCAGCCAGAGGAAGCGGAGGTGGGACAGGACAGCAGCTGGTGGGAGGGGCTGGTGCCAGCCTGCTGGGTGAAAATCCATGCTGTCGCCCACCCAGTCTTGGAGCTCAGGCTCATCCTATGTTTCTAACCCCCAGTTCTTCCATCTGTCAGGTGGGGTATAATACTTGCCTCACATGGTTTCTTAGAGGAACATTCAGAGAGGTATGCAGACTGGCCTCTGGCATTGCTCCCCTAAATCTTAGCTGTGGATAGGACAGTGCCTAGAGGCTCAGGCAGCCGGGATGCAGCAGGACTGGCATGGAGTGATTGAGCAGAAAAGCAAAGGGGACCAAACGGGGCTTGCTCCTCCAGAGAAGCTGCCCTTTGGATGCAGGATATTATTTATTTTCACATCAGTTTGACATACACACCTACATACATATTTTATTTTAAATTTCCCCTCTCGGCAAAATTTTCTTTTTCCATTCTCAGGCCCTGCTACACACTCAAAGTGAGCCCTCTGCCCCTGAGCCACGTTCCTCCTCTCCACAACCTTGTAAGGCAGGTTGGAGTGATATTATTGTTCCAGTTTTTCTCAGGAGAAATGGATCCTTAGGTGACTTGGCTGAAATGAGGGACGCTTTTCCAACTGTGCCTGTCCTTGGGGCTGCCCATGTGAGAACCATCAAGAAAAACATCTTATGAATATCACTTGTGTATCCAACCCCCAAGTAGACAGTGGTATGCAGATTGCTTCCTGGAAATGACTGAAACCTGAATTCCTGGAAGGAGTACAACCAGAAAGGGGAAAAGCTATTCTAAAACACTTATGACTGATTTCTTTTACTGAAATTCTCTTCCTATTAATTTTTTTTTAAAAAAATTGTTCTTTTTAGTTATACATGACAGTAGAATATGTTTTGACATCATACATACGTGGAGTATAACTTCCCATTTTTGTAGTTGTACATGTTAAACTGGTCATGTATTCATATATGAACTCTTCCTATTGAGTTTTGATATTGAAAGAAAAACCAAATGCCTAATTTTAGGTTGTTTTAAAATCAATCAACTGCTTACCAGCTAATGTTATTTTGGTAGTGAGCAACAGATTGAGCAAAACTATTTTCTGATTGTTACATGTGTTTGTGAAGCCAGACATGTGGGAACAAGTTTTGGAGAAACAGGAACCAATAGAAAGAATGGACAAGGAGTAGAAATACCAAAACCAGTATTCACTTAAGAAAAGTCTGAAAATGTTACACTGAGATCAGGCTAGCTGAAGACCAGTAGACAAAGTTAGAGATGCTTAAGGAACAAATGCACACACACACACACAAATAATAATAACTAACTGGGTGGGACACTGGTAATCTAAGAACTGTTTGGATCCTTGAAAGTTTTTTCAGGAAAGATTTGCATATACCAGTTATTTGTATATAAATGGGCTTTTTAAAGTCATAGCGGAATAGTTCATTTTTATAATTATTTGACACTTTTATATTTTTAACACAATTAATTTGTATGACAAGGCAGACTTGATTGTGTAAGTAAACAGGGCTATTTCAATGATAAATTCCAGTTCACCTGGAGTTGGATACATGGATTCTCACAGTGCAGTTCATAAAGGGAAAGGATCTTGGAAAAACAGGGGGCGGGCAGATGAGCACCTGAGCCACAGCAGGCAATTGCTGTGTCAAGACTGGTGAGCAAATGGAGCGAATAAAGAATGACCAGATGCTTTGGTTTCCTTTGTGAATTCAGTTACGCTGGATGTGAATGAGGTTTATTGCTACTTGTTCTTCCCACTAGAAATGAAGCCAAAGGTACAAAATCTATCTGGTCTTCACAATTTCAGTGTCTATTCCATTAGTATAACCAAACCTAGGCATCTGCTTGACACTTCTCTCTTCTTGATCGCCCTTCACGAGGTTCTGTAAATTTTACCTTCTAAATAGATTTCAAATCCTGCCATCACCGATTCCCCTCCCTCTACCCTAACCCCAGCTATACCTGCTCTTGTCTGGATGACTCTAAGAACCATCCAAGGGCTACACTGCACCCACTCTGGGTCCCTCCAATCAACTCCCCGTGTGCCACCACACACATCAATAGACTCATCTCACCGTCACTGCTGCCCTTTTCTCTATTCTCTCCACCTACTCCTTCATACTACTCCGAAGGTGGAGACCAGGTACCCATCCCATAGCCTTTTCTCCTGTCCCAACAGCCACCCTCTCCTAATTCCATGCAGTTAAGTTTCTAGTCCCTCCCTCGCTTCCTGCAGCTTGGCAAATGGTGTTCTCTCTTCTCTCTGCCTGGAACTGTCTCTCTTCTCTTTTTCTCTTGCCTCTGCCTCTCAAGCATTTGGATCGCAGTTTTTAGCAAATTTCTCTGGAACCTGACCCCAGTTTGGGCCATTTCACTCTTGGGTTCATGCTACCAGTCATGTTTCTTCTCCTTCAAAGCACTAATGTATCAGTTGTTCAATTATTCAAATTAATGTCTGTCTCTCAGCAGAAGTTCTGGGAGACTAGGATTCTGAATGCTTTTTCTCACTACTGTGTCTCCAACGTCTAACACAGTGTCTCCCAAACAGCAGGCACAAATAAATATTTGTTGAATGAAGATTGAGTTTAATGAATACAGGCTTGCTACTCTTAAAAAAAAATGTTTTACTTTTTTTCACAGTATCTCAAAACAAACTCATCAACAAGCAAAACATCTAGTTTTGTTTTTTAATGAATAAGATGTCAGGTCTATTACTGTGCTCAGGAAAACTGAGTTCTCACTTGTGCATGAGTAAACTATTAAAATAAACATACATGATTGCATCCAAACAATTCATTTTCATTTCCAAGATGGTTCATCTTAAGGTAAGGACAGAGAAAATAAATGCTCCATTTGCTTGGGAAATTATAAATTGCAGTCCAAAAGAAGGCTCAGAGATGCCCATGTTTAATAAACAACTAAAAAAGCCTTGGTGAACTAATGGTTCAAAAACATCCTTTGAAAGACTTAAAAGCAACACAAATGGAAAAAGATCTTAGCAGAAAATATTAATTACAAAACAATCACTCTGATTTTGGAAATGTCAAGACAAGAAAGCACTTGTGCAAGCCACTGTTATTGCTAAACGTAGAGCGAAATGGAAGTTTAATTTCAGAAAGTTCTCTGATTAATACATCTTTGGCTAATTACTCTTACACTTAAAAATAAATTGCTCTGGAATAATTTGATGCCAGAAAGTCTATAATGCACTATTTCATGCAAATTGAATAATGTTTTCCTCATTAGTAGAAGTCTTATTGCTGCTACTTTTCCAGTACTTGGGTAACATAATCTATAAAATAATTACTGAATACTCTCCCAAGAATAAATATCTCACATCAGAGTAAGTTGAATGGTCAGTAAATCACAATTACTTAAATAAGTATGAACCAAGCCATTACTGCACATCCCTACTATGCAAGCCCTGGCAAAGAATTATAAACAGGAAAATCCTACAGCTAGAAGAGAGACCTCTAGTGTGTGTTAGAGAACTAACTTTATATTGTGCTCCGGGCATAATTAATACAGCAAAATCACTGCAGTCATTTTGCCTACTGTGGTGGGAGATTTTCACCAACTATCATTCATGCTCAATTCATTTAAAAATTTCTTCCCAGTGCATGTAAGGCATTTTTGCTTAATTAGTTGTTCTTACAAATATCTGCCTAACCCAGAGAAGTTTTCCTTGTGATGCAAAGTTTCAAAGTTCCAGGGTCACCTTTGCAACCTAATCAGTAAACATTTAACCCACCTTCATCATAACAATTGTTAACAATTCTTTCCATTCGGGAATCAGCAGGATTCCTGAGTTGAATGCTTGCCATCAGTGTGCAGTCTCCTAAACTCCTCATAGTTAGCCAAATGCCACACAAATACAAACACGAGGAATAAATCGGCATCTTGCCCATTATCCAGGAGACAAATGAATCCACTGCTATTTTAAATTCACCAAGTAGGCTGGCTATTAGTTTCTGCAGCTTCCCATATATGCAGGTGAATTCCTTGATGTAGAATCAGATTTAACGAATCATTCTATGGCATCAATCAGCCTCAGCCTTTTAAAACCCTTTATTTTCTTTTTCCACATTAAAAACACATTTGAGATACACACAGAAAATATTTCTCTAAAACACACACACACATACACCCAAAACAGGAGGTCTCTTAAGGAGTCTACTGCTGAGAAGGTAAAAGCATTTTGCTCATTTTTAATTTGCTAAAACAATCCAAGCATGCTTGGTACCCAGAGGGTATTCTCAAATAAACTTATATCTCTAGCTGCCAGCTTAGTTGATTGAAAACAGAAGGCAAACGTTTCTTAAAGAATCAGTATGTTAAACTGTTATGTCTCTCCCAGTACCACCAAGGAGACAGACACACACACACACACCACACACTCAAGAATTTGCTTGAAAGCAGCTAGTTCTATGATCTAAAAGGTAATGCAGCATTTATACCAAAATTACTTCTGCCTACTGCAGTACACCTCTAAGCGAGGAAGCCTGTGCCATAAGGATACTGGACAGTTCCTGCGTGCTGCTCTCCACGTACAAAGCCGACAGCCCCACTGCAACTTTGTTAACTTAGTTGGCTCGCGCCCAGCCCGTCCCCGAAGCATACTCGAAGTGAAAACGTTTTGATACCGTAAAATCATTTCCACGACAGTGTTAAGTGTTCGAAAGCACAAAGGCAGACACTGTCGACCCGGGATTGCTAGGAAGTTGCGGTACTCGGGGCGGCTGTGCGGAGCACATGTCCAGGTAAGGGATTCCTGCACCACGGGTCTGGCTTCTCTTCCTGGACGTTTTGGGGGCTCCGTCTCACTTTTAACGAGAATTCACCATAACGCGCTCCCCACCCAGTTCTTTTTCCAGGAGGTGCGGACTCTGTTTTCCAGCCAGGTCCCTCTTGGGGGCAGGAGAGGAAGCACACTTCACATTTCCATAAAGAGGGGCGGCAGGAGGGGGGTGGGGAGTAAAGAGGTCAGAAAGGAGCCAAACTGCATCCCTTACGCCCACCTCGGCGCCCCCAGCTCTGGTTCAGACAGCGCAGACGGGAGGCTGCCAGGAAACTCTGTCCCTTTAAGGGGAACCTTGGCCGCCAGAAGGGGAGGGAAGGGTGCAGACTCCGGACCCAGCGCTGCAGGCACCGCGGAGAAGAGGCGAGCACAGCAAAGCCACAGCCATTACCTGCAGCGCTCACATCCTTCCCCCACCCCGGCGGCCCCCCGTCCGTCCCCGCCTCCCAAGGAGACTTCTAATCCGGAGCATGTGCCATGCCCTTTATCAGGGGAGGAGGTGGGGAGGAAGAGGAATGAGAGCTTTTTAGAAATAAATGAAACGTTTGCACCCAAGGGGGGGGGCTGGAAATGGGAGGAGATGGGAGGGGGCTTTAAAGGCGCCCGGGTGGGCGGAGGCGGCGAATCTGGATCAGCCCGGCCGGAGACGGACGGCGGACAGCTCTGGGCACCAGCCGCGGCTCACAAAGGGGAGCGGCGCGGCCCGACCCGGGCAAAAGGGGAAGGAAAAACCGCCCCGGGGCCCAATCCGTTCGGCAGCCACAATGGCGTCTTTCACCCGGCGTCCGGGGGCGCCGCCGAGGCTGCCAGCGAGGAGGGGGCGGCGGTCCCCACCCCCACCCCGGCAGGAGCCCAGCCCCGGGCGCCGCCGCTGCCCCCGCGCGCCCCGCAGCGCGCTGCGCTCGGCTCTGGGCGCCCCGGCCCGCGGCGGCGGCGGCGGCGGCGGTGGCTGGGGCCCGCGGCGCTGGGCGCTCTCGGCGGGGCTGGTGTGCAGACGCGGAGCTCTGTGCCGGGAAAAGAAAGGACGCGCGAGGTCCGAGGGAGGAGGGAGGGGATAGGGGCGGGCGGGGGAGCGCAGCGGCCGCCGGGGAGGCTGGCGCACGGGGAGGCTGGCGCGCGGAGCCGCAGGCGGGTGGGCGACGCGGGAGCGGGCTCCGGGAGCAGCTGCAGCTCCGCTCTCAGAGCCGGAACCCGGCCGGGAGATCCGGAAGCCCGGCCCGGGCGCGCCGGCTCCCGCTCCCTGGCGGTCCCGGCCCAGTTCGGCAGCGCCTGCTCGCGCCCGCTCCCACTGGAGGAAGAAAACCGGGAACCGACAGCTGCAGCCCGAAGGAGGCGGCAGCCGCTGCCCCGCCACCGGTCCAAGCGGATCCCGAGTCGCCCGCCCGCCGCGTCGGGCTGTGTGTGTGCGAGTGTGCCGCGCTCTCGCCCCATGCCTGGCACATGCGTAAAAGCGAGTTGCGCCCAAAGTCCCAGCCATACCCTCCTTAGCAAATAATAACAAACCCAAACCGTCAGATCTTACCTGAAACATTGAAGCACAAAGTCTCTCTCCAAGTCCCCTTTTCCTTTTCCTCTCCCCCCTTTTCCGATTTCTCTCCCAGCGATCTGCTCGGCTCGCCACACCAGAGAGAAATGCAATAGCTTGGCTAAGGTAGACAGAACAAAATACAGAGAAGAGTTGCTCCAGGGCTTTGAAACCCCTCAAGGCAAGGATCAGGATACAATTAGCTCATGCCTCTACCTCCAGTCTAAATCAATCTCCAAAATAAAACAAATCAAATTAACTGATCACAGGGTAGACAATTGATCTCCTTCAAAAATAAAGCTCTACATATACGTATGGAGAAATATACATATAGGAATTATTTTTCCAGATTTTTTTTTTGTTGTTGGAAAAACAGTCTCATTCCAGCCTCCAACTTGCTTTTTACCCTTCTCTTGCAAAGAAAAGCTGATTTTAATCGTTGTGATTAGTTTTGATGTAACGTTTCCGCGGGCGATTTCTGCAAATGGATGGAGTGTTTCTTTGCCAAAAGAGGGAAAAGCAGCAGATGATGATAATTATAAGGATTGTTGGTTGTTTCTTTTTATTTGTGTTTAGGGCTCTCGCTTCACTTTCTCAAGTTGACCTGACATTGCTGTTACAGGAAGGTCGCACAACTTGTTGATGGGGATCACCGCCCTGTCGGATCAAAGGATAGGTGATAATTTGGCAATAGAGCAGCACGTTTTGGTTCTTTTGGCGACATAACGTCCCAAATGATGTGGATAAAAATAAGCACATGCAGTCTGCTTTGCCCCAATCAAGTCTGAATCAGCGCCTGGGGGTGATACACAAACTCATTTCAAATGTTCAACCATGCAGAATTGTAAAAAGATTGAAGGAGTTACACCACATTTTTTTTTTAATGGCAAAATTAAAAGAAAACAAAACCTAACATTAGGTGTAGCCAAGGACCAACCATTTGGGTTTATTTGATCAACCTTCTGAAACCTTGCCTCCTCCCTTCTCTTTACTCCACCTGGTATCTTTTATAGGTAGGTTTGTCTAAGTCCATTATTTGACGGAAGTGCTCACTAGAGCCAGAGTCTCTAATAAACACATTTCCCCAGATTGCTACTCTAGCCTGACCTCCCCCCACTCCTCATCACTTCTTTCTCTCTGGGTCTTTGTTCAAAGAGACTGTTCTTGAGCCAGTGGTTATCTTAATTCTTTTTATTTAGGGTGGGATATTTGGTGATAAACTCAAGGGTCACCTCTCATTAGGGTTAAATCCTTGCAGGATACTTTTTGAAATGGTATGTTTTTGAGCACTTCACAGTTCATTAATTCAAAGGCTTTCCTGACATGTCTTATAAAACAAAACAACAACAACAACAACAAGAGATTGTAAGGCCAAGGATTCTAGAGGAAGAAAAAAAAGGAGAAAAGAAAACCTAAATAGAACCAGACATGTCTTATAATACCTGCAACTGGCAGCATTTCACAGGAAGTATTTTTTTTTTTTTAAGCCTGTAAGGTAAGCAACTGTGGCAATATCAACAGAAAAGGAAAGGGCCAAGCTTTTAAAAAATATGGTCAATCTGATCAATGCTATAATGACCTGAGAGATTAATGTCATCATGGGAGTAAGGGAGTGTTGGCAGACTTTTTAAACATAGCAAGTTCCTATGACATGAGTATCTGGTTTGAGAATATCAGTGCCTTATAAGAAGAAAAAGGAATGGCTTATGAAACAACACACATACAAAAAATTATATTGCAACACAGAGATACTGTCTAATATTATTCTTTGCATATCCTCCCCCATAGATACATTCTGTGAATTGAAATAAAATTTTTTAAATGTTCACAAAACTCTGAATTCAGCTGAATAAAAATTTTGTTTCTGTCCCTGAGTGGCATTAACTTTTAATATAGGAGGGAGTGAGAAGAAAAGAGACCATGGTAGAAATATCCCAAGTCATTTGATATAATGACCTCATACAGGTTGAATGTCTCCTCTGATTCTTAGGCCCAGAAGACTTCAGATTTTTTTTTCTAGATTTGGAATATTGCATATATACAATGAAATATTTTGGGGATGAGGCACAATTCTAAATATGAAATTTATTTATACCTCATATACACAGTGCTTGAATGTAATTTTATACAAAATATAAAATATTTCATAATTTTGCTCATGAACCAAAGTTTTGTACTGTGCATTTCTCCACTTGTGACATTATGTCTGTGCTCAAAAAGTTTCAAATTTTTGTAGCATTTTGGATTTTCAAATTAGGATTAAACATGTGACCTAAAGGTGGTTTTTTTTTTTTTTTTTTTTTTGGTACTGGGGATTGATTGAACTCATGGCACTCAACCACTGAGCCTCATCCCCATCCCTATTTTGTATTTTTTTAAATTTAGAGATAGGGTCTTACTGAGTTGCTTAGTGCCTCACCATTGCTAAGGCTGACTTTGAATTTTTGATCCTCCTGCCTCAGCCTCCCGAACTGCTGGGATTAGAGGCATGCACTACTGTGCCCAGCTCTAAAGTGACTTTTAATCAAAAGATCACATGTCACCAGGAGATTCCATTGTCCTACAGTTCTAGAGCTGGAAAAATCTTTTAAGGGCATCTAAAGCTTTATATGATTTTTACATATGGAAGGAAAGCAGCTTTGCAAGGTGGCCAGCCAGCCATGGACAGGGGACTAGGTCACAGGAGGCAGTCTTAGAAGAAAGGAAAGTGGTATTCCCTGAAACCACCCATCTTCAGGAATTGTGCATAGCATTCCCATCTGTGGCAATGTTGCTTAGACCATATGTTTGGAATTCTCTTTCTGGGCTTGTCCTAAAGGCCTGTAGCACAACGTTTTAAATATTTTTGATAGCAATAAATCTTTGTTCATTGACAGATTAACTTTTGGGAACAACAAAAACAACAAAAATTAATAGGGGCTGGGGTTGTGGCTCAGTGGTAGAGCCCTTGCCTAGCATGTGTGAGGCATTGGGTTCGATCCTCAGCACTGAATACAAGTAAATGAATAAAATAAAGGCCCATCAACATCTAAAAATATATTTTTAAAAAATTAGTAGCAGGTCTGGGGAACAGGTGGATGATAAAGATGGCTTATGACATTTAGAGTCATAGAAGAAAATATGACTAAAACTAATAAGGTCAACTTTCTTCTTAGTTCCTGCAAACAATCTACAAGTATACTCTCCTTATTGTGCTGGGGATCTTACTTTTCTTACATTTTGAAGGGATATCAAAGTCCAGGTTTTAGGACAGGGACTTAGAGTCAAAGGCCAGAGAGTCTAGAATATAGTTGCTTAAATATAAAGTACTAGGTTGAAAATGCATTTTGTCTTGTACAATACAAAGAGATGGTCAGACTTCAGGAGGACCTCCAAATCAAGGGTAGGGACAACTTATTTTAAAATTTTAAAATAGACTATTAACAAAATAGCATGTGAAAAGCCAGGTCTCTCTTGGCAAGTATGAGACACAAACTTAAAGGACTTTACTTCCATCAGCCCTTGCAATGACAGAATGACTTGCAAGTACTTTTTTATCACTGTGCAAGTGAACTTCTGTCTTTTGTGATTTCTATGGAGCTTTATTTATTTATTTTGGGCCAATCAGAAAGAAGTTGGGGGAAAAGTATATTAAAAATCCTCTAGCCTCTCTTTTTTTTCCCCCATAAATAATTGAAGTGAGACCAGCAGCCTAACACCATTAGCAATACAGAAGACAGTGGCAATAAAATTGTGAGCAAGAAAATAGTGAGGAAGAAAACAACAGACCTCCCTTTTCATCTTCCAGCATTTTACTATCAAAATAAGACCCATCGGGTCTAAAGGCATAAAAACAATGATAGGACAATTTGAATTAAACCAGAAACTCGGCTGAGAAAGTTTATCCCTATGACCGTCCTGAAAGAGAAAATAAGATGTTCTTTGAGGGAGCAGCAGTCCTCCTTGTAATGTGGACGTGGGGCAGCTCATTTGGTTGCTTGTAGTCACTGAACCCTCAAATCGCAAGTTCCCACAGAACATCATGGATTTGTCCAGGGTAGCCCTGCGGTACATTCTCGGTGGCGATTTGACAAGATGTGGACATTAGTTGCTGAGATGAAATGTGAAATTGAAGAGCCCTCCACTGAAGCAGTCAGACACCCAGATCAAATTTAAAAATTCCATTGCACTTTCCATTAGGAGGGCTAGAGAAGCCTCAGAAAGCCCATTCAACCTGAATGTGCAGGAACATCACTCCGTGTGCCCAGGCGGCTTCTCAGTGATCACTAAATGACAACGTTTCCATCACTACTCCCAGCAGCCTCTACCTGTGACCACCATGGAAGGTTCTGGAACACAGCAAGGCAAATTATGGTGTTTTATTTTATCCTTGAGTCAGTTTCTTTCTTTCTTTCTTTCTTTCTTTCTTTTTTTTTTTTTTTTTTGGAGGAAATCACCTGTTTTTTATCAGCCATCCTGAAAAATCTCCTAATATGGTGGGGCATTTGCTTATTTTCCTGAAGTTGAATGCAAGCATTAATGAGCTCAAACAAAATGGGTTTGTGATTCCTCCAGCCACTGCCTGTTTATAACTAGCCTCTGGAAAACATCTTAGTTTTCTGTATCATTGTCAATGTTAAGAGTTGGTAATATCTCACTTTTTTTTTAAAGAGAGAGGAAGAGAGAATTTTTTTTAATATTTATTTTTCAGTTTTCGGCGGACACAACCTCTTTGTTTGTATGTGGTGCTAAGGATTGAACCCAGGCTGCACGCATGCCAGGCGAGTGCGCTACCACTTGAGCCACATCCCCAGCCCCAATATCTCACTTTCTAAGAAGGGAAATCAACTAATAGATCTGCTGGTGGGCATAATTTTCTGCTTATCTATAATTTTGACATAGAAACACATACTAAGCCCTCATATGGAGGCCCTGAAATCAATTTGGTCTTTTATCAGGGTTTCTTCTCTAGTTTGGCCCAATGTGAACACTAGTTACAATCTCACACTATAAGGCAGCACAAAAAATATCTGAAGAAATAAAACCTCACTGTGGTCAGATACTCTGGCTGCCAATTTCTATAGTCTTATTCAACAGAGAAATATGTTTATTCATCAGAAAGCAGATTATGTGAAGAAAGTTGTGAATATTTGAGGTTATTTGAGGTTACATGGAATAATATGCAGAAAGTATCCAGAATTGTAACTAGCACATAGTAACATTTTTTTTTGGTACCTGCGATTGAACCCAGGGATGCTTAACCAGTGAGTCATATCCCCAGCCCTTTTTATATTTTATTTAGAGACAGGGCCTCACTGAATTACTGAGGCTGACTTTGTACCTGTGGCCCTCCTGCCTCAGCCTCTTGAGCCCCTGGTGTGCCACCACACTCGGCCACATAGTAACTTCTTAATAAATGATAGCAATTATTTATCATTATGGTTTATAGTAGTTGTTGAGTAAATACCATGGTCCCAGTGGTGTCACTGTATAAGTTAAAAACACAAAAGGATATTTAGGCAACAGGAGACCTTAATTCATAAAAGTCTCTTTGGCTAATCTTTTTTAAAGATAATAACAAAATCTCACTTTATTATTTCATCTAGAAATTGCATAGACTCCTCAATTTTTCACTTGAAAAATAATGGGGCAAATGAGATATTTCTCCAAGGTAAATCCAAGCTACAAAAAAAAAAAAAAAAAGAAAGAAAAAAGAAAAGAAATCATGTCTGTGATGTTGCTTACTAGACAGCACACTTTCTTTGTGTTCCTTTGAGGATCCTTGATTTTGACAAGACTGCCTCACACATACAAAAACAATTAATTAAGCATTTTGTATAATTGCTTGTGTAAGAAGTGAGACTCGACTAGAATTCTGCCGTGAACCTCGTTCTTCATAATTATTTGCTTTTTGCCTTTCAGAAATTACCAAATCAGCACTAGCGAGCCTTTTAAACACACACACACACACACACACACACACACACGCATGCATGCACACGCACACACACACGCACACACACGCACACACACACACACACAGTTTTGAAAATAGGAAGAAATGAACTTTGGGGCTGATCTGCATCTGTAAGAAAGAGTCCCATTGATGAGTCACATCCTTTCAACCCATTTGCTACATTCTCCAGTTTATATTTATTCTTTTTTTCCTAAGCTTTAGACCGTATAATTTTCAGATTGTTCTCTGCAATCTGTTAGGCGATCCATTTTAAAGCTATGCAGTGGCTATTTTCAAGAAATATTTTTAATAAGATAAACATTTCATTAGATGGTTCTTGCTATTTCATATCCCCGTGCCTCATAGTACACTGGTCAGCGCTCAAAGTTACTTCGATTTGCAGTCTCACGCGCAGCCCATCCTGCTCAGAACCACTTAGTTTTGCTTCACTGTTCCCCTGTCTAAGCCATGGCTGTTCATGAGAAACCCCATAATACAATTGCAGCACCTCCGGGGCACCATATACATTTATGTAAGTTATCTCTTCGTGCATCCTTTGGGTGTCAGAACCTCTCAGCTTTGCTAACCATAAAAAAATCTGCCTTGAGCATATGACTAACTTTAAAACCCTAATGATATGGATGTCATATTTCAATTTTTAAAAAACCTTTCCCTGCTCCACCCCTAAAAAATTCCTATAAAACTTACCCAATGGAATCATGCTGTGTTTAAAAACAGAATGTATTTAAAAGAGAAGTCTTGAATACGCTCTAGTTTAAAGGAAAGAAAAAAAAAGCCCCAACAAGAACAAAGCAGAGCTGGTCAAAAGATAATAATTAAATAAAAAGCAAACAGATTACTCTTCAAAGTGTAATAAGAACCACTATAAGCAAATTGCGACTGGAAGCAAGAATCTGTGTACTTTCCTCAAAGTTATCAGGAGAGGAAATGTTTTCTAGGGCCTTAATGAATATAAAGCTAATTAGTTCATTTGGGCATTGGGAGGTGGGAAGTAAATCTATAGGGCTATTCAACAGGGACGTTTAAGTGGTTTCAATATTATTTTTAATAATAGCATTAATAATAGTAGTGATAAGAACAATTATGTCTGATGGCAGGGAACTTCCATTGCGTAAAGACCATCTGGTTGTGACAGTCGGATATAAAATTCTAAAATGAAATCCTCAATCTGTCCCTCTAAGGTTGCTTTGGAGATAATAGATTCCTTAATTTTTTTAAAAAAAAGGAAAAAATCTATTCTTCCAAACATACAGCAGCTCCTGCTGAGAAAACAAAGTCTGTATGTCTATTTCTTTTCTAATTGTTGACGTCTCTAAATTAAAAAAAAGACTCTGTAAAAAAGCTTATAAGATAACGATGATAACTCATTAGCTAGTTATTTATTTATTTATGGCTTCTGAATATCTTGATAGGTGAAAGCATTATTAAATCCAGTTACTCCTTATTTCCACAAGGGCAGGGGACAAAAATGTCCCCAGGTTTCCATCCTACAGTGAAGTCTATTTAAAGAAAAATTGGTGTAGGGGGCAAAAATCTTTGTTCTGTGCCAATTTCAAAACTTGTCTTTTAAAACTTGTGAAGTAAAGAGAAAGCATTTAACTCAGAACTTGGAAAATGGTCAGAATTCATAGATATGTTACTTTGGTTTTCTTTATTTACCTAGGGTTTAGATTACCTAGCGGTATCAAAATATAATTGGGACGTATATGAGAGCACTTAGAAAAGTCAGATCCATAGAGACAGTAGACAGAACAGCAGGACTACCAGGTGCAGTGGTGCACGCCTGTAATCCCAGCCCTTTGGTAGGCTGAGGCAGGAGAATCTCAAGTTCAAAGGCAGCCTCAGCGACTTAGCAAGGCCCTTAGTGAGACCCTGTCTCAAAATAAAAAAAATAAAAAGAGTTGAGAGTGTGGCTCAGTGGGTAAACACCCCTGGGTTCATTCACTGGTACAATTAAAAATGAAGTAGCTATACAAACGTTGAACTCCAAAAATAAATAGGGAAAAAAGTAGCGTACGGTGATAAAATAAAGCATCCAGTTCTCTGATTGCCTTCTTACTTTGTGTCATGTTCATAGCACGTAGCAAATGAGCTGCACCTGAGTGTGGCTTCTTATAAAGACAAGGGGCAGAAAACCCAGTGCTCTGCAAATCTTGAGCCCAGAGAGACCCCTTCACGATCCTGTATCCTGCTCTGCAGAATACCCCACTCATTGCAGAGCCCTTCCCTGGGTGAAAGGGAAAATGTGGGTATTCTGAGCCAGACAAATTCTGAAACTGCTGAATGGTATCTGAATAGTAGGAATTACGTAGGCAAAACAGGCTAGTGTTGGACAATAGATGTGCCCTGCTGGTCCTTATGCAGGTATGACCTTGAACTTGAAATACATCGTTTGAAACAGCTTTCAGATTAATAAAATAATGAGTGAAACTGGCTATTTAGAACCATGAAACAAAAACCTGTGTTTTTACTTTTTGATTTCTCTTGTGGCTTAGGTTGATTTGGATATAGCCACTGCCTTAGTTTTCTTGCTTTTCTGTGGCCATTAGGAGATGCCTAGACCTATCTATTCAGCCTGAAACACCAGCTTCCTTTGGGCTCCTTGTAACTTGTTATTATTTTATTGGTGACCTTTTATTTCCTGGAGATGTGCAAGTGTACACAAAAAAACATTAGTATAGAAAGACGAAGAAAAATCTTTAGATTGAGAGTAAGAACATGTTTCCCTTATTTCCTGTAAGAATATCACTCTCTGGTTCTTAAATCTATTCAACTTTTAAAAAATGGAATCATGTCTGTGGATCCATCTGTGGCTCCTCTTTTATTCCTTTTTTTGGTACAGGGGATTGAACTCAGGAGTACTTAAACACTGGGCCGCATCCCCAGCCTTTTTTTTTTTTTTTTTTTTTTTTTAGTATTTTATTTAGAGACAGGGTCTTGTTGAGTTGCTTAGGTTCTCACTAAATTTCTGAGGCTGGTTTTGAACTTTCAATTCTCCTGCCTCAGCCTCCCAAGCTGCTGGGATTACAGTCTTTCATTTCTTGTGGCACTTGGTCAGGCCGGTGGTGCCCATGGTAGAGGGGCCTATCCTAATCGCATTTGGAGGCACATCTCCTCACACTGGTACGATCGACTCAACCTCCTGGAATTGCATCTTGGCTCTCTATGAAGTGCTTTAAAGACCAAGGAAGAACCCTAAAGGACTAAGAAGGTTTTTCCTTGTGCTCGACCTAGGAAGAATTAAGCCTATGATACAAACTTATGGAAAAAATTTAAAATTATAATGACCAAACCAAGAATAAACACAAGCTCCCACAGCCCTCTTCTCTGCAGCTGTATGGGGAACAGGATTGGGGTTGCAGGATAGAAAGATATAAAACGATTTCTCCTTTCCTTTGTTGGGCTCTTGGAGGTCACAAGTTCTCATTGTCATTGCCTGGAAAACTAGAGAGAGTAAATTAGGATGACAGTGTCAATCTTTGCTTATAGACAACATGTTTAATTTCAAAGCATCTTGACACAGATCTCAGTCTACATTTTAATCTAGGATATATTTAGCTATAACTGACTCTGACATTATTTCACCTAGTCCTGTTATTTTTCTATCACAACTTTCTTTTTTTTTTTCTTAAGCTTTTCTTATTCAGACCGAGACAATGAGAAGTTACATTTCTATAATTTTTCAAACACTGTCAACTCCATGGCTTTATTCGGTCCTCTCTGCCAAGTTTTTTTTTTTTTCTTTTTTAGATATAGTAGAGTTTATTTGGACATATTATACATATGCAGAGTATGACTTATGTAATCCCAATGGTGCTGAAGACGAGGAAGAGGAAAGAGAGACTTTCTCCCTCTCTCTGACACCAGAACCATCTCTTCCCACCAGGTGAGAGCTTGCATTTGTGTTACTTATAATCGGGCAAGTTGGTTTCAATTTCCTCTTCTGTAGCTATTTTTAGCACCCTGAACAAAAATCAGGCTCTTATAGGAGGCATATACACACTGAATCAGTGAATGAACTTTTCAAATAATTTGTTCTATGCCACAATATTCAGCAAGTAAAGTTAACGGATTTATTGGTCCATGGGAGATCAAGCTCCTCGTTTGAATGATCAAACGAGTGGCATCTTCTTCCTTCTCTTTCTCTTTTCTAGGACGAGTTTGACTCTCATAGTTGCTCTGATATCACATCCCCTGTAAGGTCTCCTGAGAGTCTGAGATGATCTCTGTCGACTCAGCTGATTCCTGGAAGGAGGTAGCACGCTCATTCTTTGGTGGGTGAATACAACCCATAACAAAGATGCAGCAGAGGAGGAGGAGGTCCAGCTGTCTTTGGAAACCTCAGTAAGACTTTTGTCCGGTGAATGAGCAGAAAAGGGGAGGCTTTGCCCAGAAGGAAGAGTAACAGACTATTCGCGTTGAAGCTAAACTTTCTATTGCTCATGCCCACACCCATTTTTTTTTTTTTTTTTTTTTTGCATATGGAACGAGGGAGACAGACAGGTAAGAAAGTAGTGGGAAATACTTTCCCCTGCATTCCTGAATACTGCACTGCGTCATAATCCCTGTAACTTGGCCACATGGGATGCCTGGAGGACCCATGGACCTGGATTGGTCTTGAGAGGTCCCCATTGTTTGGAAATCACCCCCTTTTGTCCTCCATCCCCTTCCTTCCTCCCTCCTTCTCTCTCTCTCTCTCTCTCTCTCTCTCTCTCTCTCTCTCTCTCTCTCTACCTTGCATAACAGCTTCTCCTTGGCACCTCCCCTCATCCTCCTTAGTGACAAAGAGAAAGGTATTTCCCAACCAAAGCAAGTTCTAGAGAAATATCTTCACAGCCTAATTAGCTGGCTCTAATTTGGGAGAACCTTGGCTGTGTATGTTTCCTAATTAGACTAGGAAAACCTAATGGGAGTGCTGGTTCCGCCTCCCCCAGGCGAGCACACAAAACAGCTCCCATCCCAAGGAAACTGCGCTTTCTTTGTGATGACTCTCCTGAACTTCAGCTTCAGTTGAGCTTGTGCCTTTTACAAGAAGAAGGCCTCACCCCACCCCCCACCCCTGGCCAGTTGTCCATCAGATGTGTCAGATCTCTGGACAGTCTTGAAGAGGTCTAAGCTTAACCCTTTAAAGTTGCAGGAGTCTTCCGGTTTTCCTTTCCTGCTCTGAGCCTCTATGTACTGTGATGCACACACACAGACTCATTTCCTTTTGAAGAAGTGAAAGGAAATTCTTCCTGCAAATAAAAACAAATTCCATTATTTCTTAAGATTTCCCAGGCTGAAGTGGACTGTGGTCTGGACACGGGTACCTCACCTCGGGCAGAGGCCACTGTGTGGCTCAGGGCAAGAGGAAGGGCACATAAAGCCAATGGTACCAATTAATTTATGGAGGGAGGATATCTCCTAAGGCCCACGGGGGTCTCATAGCTCAAGGCATTGGAATTGATTACCCTTGGCTTGCTTAATATCTAATGTCCTTGATGATCACAAAGGATCTGGCTGATGTGGAATTTTAACTTCTACATCTGTATATAAGCATCATGGTAGAGGCTGTCTGGACAAGAAGAGGAAGTTTGGAAAGAGTATGAGTTCAAGGCACTGATTTTTGTTTGTTTGTTTGTTTGTAGTGGGGACTGAACCCAAAGATGCTCTACAAAATCTTTAGCTCTCTACCCCCACCTTTAAAAAAAAGTTTGAAGTGGGGTCTTGCTAAGTTGCCCAGGCTGGCCTCAAACTTGCAATCCTCCTGCCTCACCCTCCTGAGTCTCTGGGATTACAGGTATGTATGACTGCACCTGACTCACCAACTTCTAATACAAAAAACAAGCACATCAGACATTATGCCCATGAGCTTTGTGTTCTGCAGGGCGGTCACTTCTCCCGTTCACACTCAGGAAAGATGTGCACCACAGTACAGGAAGGCAAAGACTCTCCTTCTAAGCACATCGACTTCCCTTGCCGATAGAAGGGACCAGGCCCTCAGTAGTCTTTCGATACATAACAAATCTCTGCAGTGGTATCTCCCTGCTCTGGAAGTAAATTCCCAGATCTCTCAAGGCTCTGCTTGGTCTGTCCCATCTCTCTCTGCAGCCTCATGAGGATGTCCTCTTCCACTCTGGGTTGACTCTGCTATTCTGGACCTTCTTTAGCTCTTCCAATCAGTTCACTGCCCCAGGACCTTTGGATGTAGAATGCTCTTTCCCTTCACTAGCCCTAGTAGAATCCTGCTTATCCTGCAGCTCAACAATTTCTTCCAACACCCTGGGACCTGACCAGAGCTCTCTGTTATAAACACTCAGAGTTCACTGGACTTTTCCTTTAGAGTACGAATCAGTTTGCCATTGTGCCTTCATGGGAATTGCTTGCCATCTGCTTCCATGAAATAGGAACTTTTTAACCTTTTCACACAAGGGTATCCATGGTCTCACATCAGATGGTGCCCAGTAAATATTTGAATGAATGAACAAATGAATTCACTTATTGAATAAATGGATTAATTGATATAAAGCAAAAGACGCATTAGAAAAACAACTGAAAAGGGGGAAAAAGGACCACGGTCGTTGACAGTCAGGGAAGAGAGGAACGTATAGACTTAGCATTTGGTGATTGCAGACTTTGGAATTAGTATTTTTTTGTCATAGGTTTCCAAAGCCCTGGAGAACGTATCTTAAAAGCTACGATTCCTACTCATGGGTGTTGGACAGTAGAGACTCAGTCAGGTATTCATATACTAATGTTATAGCATCATTATTCAAAGGAGCCAAAAGGAGGAAACGATCCGAATGCCATGATGGTTATGTAAGATGTTGTAGACTCATCAAGGGGAATATTATTCGGCCTGAAAAAAGGAAAGACGTTCTGACACATGTGAACATAAGTGAACCCTGAGAACGTTGTGCTAGATGAAACCACCAGACAGAAAAGGAAAAAACATAATGGAACTCCACTTACATGAGATACCTGGAATTGACAGATTCATAGACAGAAAGTAGAATGATGATTGCTAGGGGCTGGGGATAGAAAGAAATGGGGGGGGGATGGTTAGTGTTTAATGGGTTCTGAGCTTTGACTGGGAAAGATGGAGGAGTTCTAGAGATGGATGAGGAGGTGGTTACCCAACAAGGTGAAGGTACTAATGCCACAGAACTATGTGTTTAAAAATGTTGAAAGTGCTTTCTTATGCATATTTTACCATATTTAAAGCAAAAAGCAAGGGAATGTGAAACACACACTCAAGTTCGGAGTCCACTCATTTAGATGAGGGCTCACTGTACCTATATGATTCTGTTTAAAACCTATTTATCATTCTTCATTTGTATTTTTTTTGTTGTTGTTGAAAAATACCCAGCTCTTCCTCTGAGTATGGCGTAAGGATCAGCACACATCCAGTGTTTATCAGTGTGTCTTTCTGCAGAGGTCCCCTCCTCAGTGCCAAGGCAGCAGAGCAGATTGCATTTCTACAACAAATGGTAGTCCTGAAATTGGGCCCCATTTTAACTTCTGTGTGTTTGGGTGTGGTAGCCCAAGCCTGTAATCCCAGTGTCTCAGGAGGCTGAAGCAGGAGCATCATAAGTTCAAGTCCAGCCTGGGCAACTTAGTGAGGATCTGAGCAATTTAGCAAGACCCTGTTTCTAAATAAATAAATAAATAAACAAACAAACAAATAAATAAATAAAAGCACTGGGGTGTGGCTCAGTGGTAGAGCACCCTGGGCTCAATCCCCAGTACTGCAAAAGCAAACAAAAATCTTCTGTGTTTATGCTGGTTTCAAATGAGAAATCTCACTAGGAGAAACCAATATAGATCTTATTTTTATACTTCCTTTGAATTTGCATGCGTGATTAGTTCTCAGGTACCAACTATCACTTAACTATAGAGATAAATAAAATCTGAGAGAAAGTTAGTGTTTGAAGCCAATTCTAGAATTTCCTTAGGGTTGTGCACAAGGGGCATGGCTGGTATATGAATCTCAAACATTGGATCTCAAATAAAGAATGATTCCTCTGAATGTGGGTTGATTTTCAAGATCCTGGCCCTAGACAGGCTCACTCAGAAAGTCTAGAATGTGATGGTAAAAATTTGCATCCAACACCATCACTTGAGGCCCTCCTGGTGCAGGTGAGGATTGTTGGTTTACATCGCGGGCTACCTTCAAGGAGGGGCCTTCAGCTAAGACTATATTCTTTGTCTAAATAGTTTGTATTGTACTATTTGTAAGTGGTGAGGAGAGCGTCTGGAGATTGAATATGAATGCAGACCTCTGTGGGAAACAGTTCTCCTCAACCACCTTCAGCTTCTAATCTGGAGCCACCAGTTGGTAGATTTGGGAGTTCCTGATTCTGCCGTGGTCAAGCCACAGGTTTCCTTCCAATATGAACGCCCAGGGTTTCTGCAGACCTCCTGGGGGTTCCAGTACGCTTAAAGATCACCTGTAGACTCCAGAGAAATTGCCCTGCCCTTGAGCCTTTTCCTCCCAGAGGGTCTCTTTTTCATTATTAAAGAATTATCAGGCTGGGGCTTAGCCCCACACCAAATAAATAACCATCATTCCATGTTTAAGGAAATCATTATCTCATAATTACATATTCAATCTAATAGTTTTTGTTCATTTGGAGAACTGGGGATGGAATCTAGGGTCTTCTACATGCTCTGCCGTTGAACAACAGCCCCAGTCAATTGATAGTTTTGATCATGAAACTCAACCAGTTTTAAAGGCAGATGAAATAGAAGCACAGAGAGATTATGTGATAATGTCACACTGGATTAAAACCAAGCTATCAAGACTCTGTCGGAGAGGTTCTTTCAGTGATGCTCACTCAGCTTTATCTAAGAGACATAACTATTCCAAAAGGGTGGCACACACTTGTGATCCCAGCAATTCAGGTGGCTGAGGCAGGAGGATCACAGGTTCAAAGCCAGTCTGGGTAACTTAGCAAGACTGTCTCAAAATAAAATAAAACAAAATGACTGATTGTAGCTCAGTGGCAAAATGCTTGCCTAGCATGTTCATTAACCAAAAGAACATGATCATGTGGATTCCTTTCTTTCTTGTGTATTCTATTTTCTATACACCAGCCCCTGGGGTTTATTAGGTAACACTTTGGAATCCACTGAGGCTGAACATATTTCAGGAGATTATTTGAGTGCTATCC
This sequence comes from Spermophilus citellus, assembly GCF_964194105.1. Taxonomy (NCBI): domain Eukaryota; kingdom Metazoa; phylum Chordata; class Mammalia; order Rodentia; family Sciuridae; genus Spermophilus; species Spermophilus citellus. Next base: position 86,168,920 of record NC_138198.1, read on the forward strand.
AGTCTTAGCACATCATGTCAAAGCCTAGATTCCCAGTCTAGGAGATGAAACTGTACTTGCTTCTTATTTCAGATTTTTTTTTTGGTGTGTGTGTGTGTGTGTGTGTGTGTAACTTGCTGTTGTTGGGTAGGATGCTCAGGTGTAAAGGCTATAGAGATGGGAATGTAGAACTGGGTTACATGGAGCTGGACTGCACAGGCAGACTGTGGTGGCCACAGGGAGGTGCTGAGAGAAGAGAAGATGGCACACTAATGGGGCATCTGAGAGAGGGAGTGTGGCCAAAGGTGGACGTGGTATGCACTAGCAGTGCAAGCTTGTAAGAATGATCCCTTGAGCATCAGTTTGCTTATGTTTAGAACAGGGATAATTAAGACCTGCTTTGCAGTGGTGTTGGAGGACCAGAGAACATATAATATGTGTGTAAAAGGGCACATATATATGTATGTGTACGTGTGTGGTACATATGTGTACATCTTGGGCTTTAAGAATAATGCCAAATTATATATTATTCTTGTAATTATAAAGAGTTGCTTTAAAAAAATAGGTAACATGTTGTAACACAGATTTCTAGTTTTTTAGGGGTCCTTTGAGTTTGTATATGGGTATCTTCACATCTATACTTTCTTGCTTTGTTCATGGAGCCAAACTGAAGGGGAAATGCTACCTCTCCAACTTATCCCGTGACTGTCAGAAGCAAGAAAGCAAAACATGTCAAACCCTCTAAGATTTTCATTAACTCATGGTCTCTTACGCATTTTATTTCCCAGGAACAAAACAGAGGAAGAAGAGTCCCAGCCAATGAAGTGTTTACTGTCTGGCTTGGAAAACAACATTCTGTACAGCAAATAAACCAGAGGGCAACCCAAGGTCGCGTGCAAATCACGCCTGGCCCTCGGTTCCCAGGGAGGAATGGTCACTGGGGCTGGGGTTAGCTTGGAAAGGCATCATGGGAACTGTCTAGGGTAGTATTTGAGAGTGGACTTTGGAGGCAGACTAATATCGTGGAATCCCTGCCCCACGACTGGTATTTTTGGCTAGTCACTAAATTGAAGTCCTTGGTTACCTCATTTGTAAAATGAGGAAACTAATATTTGCTTCTCAGGATGTTGGTTAAACAAAGTAACTAGGAGAACACTAAGTACAGGTGTCGGACCAGAGTAAATGATTAACAAATTGGATATGCGTCACTTGTTCAAGGTGAATCTTCGATAATAACAAACACTGACAAGGATATGGAAAAACTGGAACCCCCCCCCCCCCACCAGGACTGCTTGTGGACATGTAAAATGGTGCAGCTGTCTCTGAAAAAGAACTGGCAGCTCCTCGATATATTAAATGTGGAAGTGCTATGTGACTCAACATACATACAGCTGGGGTTGTAGCTCAGTGGTAGAGCGTTTGCCTAGCATGCATGAGGCTCTGGGTTTGATCCTCTGCATCACATAAAAATAAAGGTATTGTGTCCATCTATAACTAAAAATATTTTTAAAATATACATATGCATAAAACTTGTGCATGAATTTTATAGTAGCAATTTTCATAAGAGTTAAAAAGTGAAAAAAAAAATCCCAGTGGCTACCCACTGATGAATGGATAAACAAAATGTGGTATATCCACACAGTGGAATATTATTTGGCAAGAAAAAAAAGAATGAAGTATTGATCCATGCTAAAATATGAGTGAATCTTGAAAACTAAGTGAAAGAAAGAAGCAGGTTACAGAAGAATCAATAATATGTTCTATGATTCCATTTATGTGAAATGTCTGGAATAGGAAAATGATCCTCAGAAACAATATATATATATATATTATATAATATATATATTATAGAGGCTGCCAGGGTTACAGTGGGTAAGGGGAGATGTGGGGATATAGGAGAGAAGCTGGAGAGACAGCAACTGGATCTAAGGCTTCTTTTGGGGGGTAATGCAAATATACTAGAATTAGCAATAATGGTGGACCAGTATTGTGAGTGTATTAAATGCCACTGAACTATATACTTAAAAATGGGTGACATAGTCTATAAAATATAGTTCAATAAATCTGTTTTAAAAAGATAAATTTAATAAATTTAATAAAAGATGCTGTGTTTAGAATTGATAGAGAGTGGGGAGGAGGGCTGAGCAGAAAAAAATTGGGCCATGAAATCTAGCCTGGGATCACGGATTCCGGCCGTGGACGAGAACATTTACACAGAACAACTGTGGGGTGGGGTGAAATGCTAAGTCGAATCCTTTAAGAGTGAGCAGCGTGGCAGCTCCATTGACCCTGGAAGCTGCCCAAGGCCTGCCCGGGGTGGCAGGAAGGGCGGAGAAAGTAAAGTTTTAAAGAATGCAATGCAGGCCAGGTGCGGTGGTGCACATCTGTAATCCCAGCAGCTGTTCCGGAGGCTGAGGCAGGAGGATCACGAGTTCAAAGCCAGCCTCAGGAACTAGCAAGGTCCTGTCTCTAAATAAGATACAAAAAAAGGGGGGTGCTGGGGCTGCAGTGAAGGGACAGAGGAAATGGAGGCAGAACTGTGGTCATTTCTGATTAGAAATGGACCCCATAGGATTAGGCTGTGACTCTGTGGTATAGCACTTGCCTGGCATGCAGGGGACCCACCCCCCTGGAAAAGAAGCAGAGACCCCTCTCTGGGGGGTCTGTGGTGAATGCTCTGGTCTGGAGTAAGGGACCCTGAGGTCCTCTCGGGACCTCTCCAACCCTCCAGTATGGGGTGTGGGCATCAGATTCGAGCTATGGACAGTGGTGTGGCTCCATTTGGGCTGTTCTTGGACACTGAGGAGAGATGGCAGCATCCCTGGCAGTGCAGTTGGTTCCTGTGAAGACTGTCCTTGGGGCAGGAAGATCTTCATTTCTGGAACAGAGCAAACACAAATACGAGATTTCATATCTTCTCTGCCAGTCTCCCCCTTCCCTGTAATTGGAAACTTTCGCCCTCAGTCTCACCTGTAGGATTCTGTCTTCAAATGCAGAACTCTCTTCACCGGCCCCTCCCAGTCCACGTCTGTCTGTCTGTATGTCTCTCTCTCTCATTCCTTCAAATGCTCAGGATTCTTTATTTTTCTGTTCTTTTGATTAGTGATGGGGAGGGGAGGGGAGGGACAGGCCCAGGACTCCTCTGTTTCACGAGTTTCCCATAAAGCCTGCAGCTTCTAAAGGCGGCTCTCAGACCCCCAGGCCTTCTGTTGGACAGTCCTGGGTCTGCCTCCTCCTTCCATAGGTGGGCTTTGTGCTCAGAGGCACAGAGACAGTGTGCAGCTCCCCGTGGTGTCTCGACCAGCCGCCCACTGCCCCTCTCACTCCCACTCCCACCTGCCCAAGAGACTCAGGACCCCCCCCCCCCCACACACACACTGACAGACATCCAGAAAAGCCCTTATTAAGAAGAGCCCTTTATAAATGCGTCCTTGTGACCTCCCCCTGTGGCCCTTAGTATGCTGTTCAAGCAAAGCCCCAGAGAATCTTTGTCACTCCAATCACCATTATTGTTCAAGACGTTCAGTTTTGTCGTTTTCCTCTATGAGACACATATGACTGGAGTGCCTACTCTTGGGAGGCGAAAGTCACAGTAGATTGCTACTTTGGGTTTATGGGGGGAGAGTCCCATGCTGTGGGGACACTCCCTCCTCCCCGCCTCCCTGGGCATCCTGACTGAGCACTCCTGGGCTTTCTCCTCCTTTGCCTTCCCAGCTTCCCCTCCGCGTCCCCTGCACCCAGACGGTCCTCACCTGCCCGTTCAGTCATCAAAGTCAGCTTTCAAAACAACCTGTGCTTTGCACTCTGGGCCTTTTCAAGTGTGTGGCTTTTCTTTCCAAGATTGAAAGAAATCTTCATTTTCAGTTCAACACAAGAACTCAGCCCCCAAACCAGCCTGAAAGTTTCTTTCCATCTTTTGGCCCATTCAAAACACATATGGAATATTCGGGATTTCTCGGGCATTCTTAAGGCCTCAGAACATCCTGGAGATTTTGAACTTTGGGGCCCAGTGTAAGAGTTAGGTAGTTGTGAGCTCCCATACCCTGAAGTCAACCATCTGTCCCTGTTCTTATTCCCAGAACGTCTGACTCTGAACCACCTCTTCTAAACTGGCCTTTGTTATGGACGCCCAGGGCTCTGAGAATAATCATTCACTCATTCATTCATTCATTCATTCACTCATTCATTCACTCATTCTTGCAATTGGTTCACAAATAACCCAGAGAGGGGCACTGAAGGACATAAATGTAAGCCCTGAATTTTAGCCTATTCTATGCCTCACCCTCAAGATAAGGTCCACAAGACCCCTGAGTGGGGAGGAACCCATAGATTTAGGTGGGATATAATTTCCCTACCATAATGTAACAATGCTTCTGTTTACAGATACCTTGCAAAGCTTAGTTCTATATTGGCTTAGGTACAAATTTGATCAGAGATATCAGTGTCAGGAAACCTTAATGAGCCCTGGTCTTTTTTGTAAACTGGTCTCTAATTAAGACAGAATTCCCCCCTGAGAAATATACACAGAGCCTTGTTCTATTAATATACCCCTGGGCCATTGTTGCTGTGTATTTTGGCCAGCCTTCCCCCTGCCCCTCAACTGTTGACAACACTTCAGGAACCCACATGCCTAAACCTTTGGGGTGAAGAGGAAGACAAATCTTATAGACTGCCTTCATGTGACTTAGTCTTGCACCTCAAGGGTCCTTCCCTGACACTTGGATGTACAGCAGGAGAAGTCTCCCCACCCGGCCTCCGGCTAACAAGTTTCAGGCGGTGCAAAGTCTCCTACTCTGGTCCCTATTGTTGGGATCACTTTTCTGGGTTGCAGAGGGAGACAAGAGTGTTTGAGTATGACAGTAGGAACCAGACCTTCTCCTCATGGACTCTGTAGTTAAGCAATACACTAGAAATCCAAGATGCTATCAATTGTAACATGGAACACCATTTTGTTTCTGTTAGTCAGCATTCTGTGACTATGACAAAACGCCTTAGGTAATCAACTTAATAAAGGGAAAGGTTTATTTTGGCTCATGATTTCAGAGGTTTTAATCCATGCTCACTTGACCTCATTGTCTCTGGGCCTGTGATGAGGCAGCACATCATGGTAGAGAGCACATGGTGAAAGAAGCTGCTCACCTCATAGTGGCCAGTAAGAAAATAGGGAGAGAGAGAGAGAGAGAGAGAGAGAGAGAGGAAAGGGCCAGATAGAGTCCCAATATCCCCTTCAAGGATACCTCTCCCATGATCTAACTTTCTCCCACCAGGCCCCACGTCTTAAAGGTCCCACTACCTCCCAATAGTACTTATGGGCTGGCAACCAAGCCTTTAACACATGGGCTTTAGGGGGGATGGTCAAGATCAATCCATGCTCTAGCAATTTCTTAGAAGAAAAAAGAACGCAGCCCATTAAATTATGACAACAGTTGATTGTTAGAAAAAGTGCGTCTTAGAATTATTAAACTAGTCACACCATGGCTATGTGTGTAGGACTTGGAATGGGGCTACTTGGGTTCGAATCTCTGTTACTTAATGTCTGACTTTGGCAAACCATGTTATGCCTCAATGTCCACATCTCTTAAGACGAAATTAATAATAGTAGTATAAAGGTAGCAGAATACAACAATTACTAATAGGGCATTATGTAAAATTGTGGATGTGTAACCGACGTGATTCTGCAATCTGCATTTGGGGTAAAATTGGGAGTTCATAACCCACTTCAATCTAATGTATGAAGTATGATATGTCAAGAGCTTTGTAATGTTGTGAACAACCAATAAAAAAAAAATAATAGTAGTATCTACTTGAGAGAGTAGGAGTCTTCAATGACTCTGTGAAACAGTTCACAAAGGACCTGTACTATGATAAAGGTCAATACTTGTTAGTTGAAAGCTAATGAAGAATAGTGCTTTACCCCTAACATTATTGAACAATTAGCCTATTCCTGGTATGGTCCTGCACACCCGATATGGATTATCTTCACCTATAAGTCAGCTCACCAAAGAGGGAGAAGGACAAAGGTGAGAACCCAAGGAGGAAGATGTGGTGATTATTCCCATTTTCTGGATGTTGGGCCCAGGGAGTGTACAGATACACAGTGTGCGTCTTAAATAAATGCTGAGGACCTTCCCCCTTTTTAGTTATTTACTTTTTGCCTAATGTTTTACTTTAAACATTTTTTCCATGAAAACTTTTTAACCATGAAGCTAATGAGACTCTGGGCCTCTTCTCAAGTGCTGGGAGCCACAGGAGAGCATTTACAGTGAGCTCACTGAGCAGTAGAGGGCCGGGGGCATGGGGGAGGACTCTCATTGACACCTAGAGACATCATCATGTTTGAGATGGGCCTGGAGAGAAAGAGAGAGGACCTTGACAGAATAAAAAGGAGGATGAGAACCTGTGTGGCTAAGGGAACAATATGTGTCCCATGTCTGGGGCTGGGGGGGCAGAAGAGCTTGGCTTCAAGGAGGGTTAGGGGACAAAGCAGTGAGTCTGGAAATAGGACTTAGGAAAAAAGGTTGGGAGGCTTTAAAAAGGGTATGACAGAGTATTAGCTTCGTCTTGCTGCTGTAACAAATTACTGCTTAAAGCAGAATTTATTATCTTAATCCTTTGTAGATAAAGAAATCTAAAATTAAGAGTTGGCAGGACTGTGCTTCTTCTAGAGGCTCTGGAGGAGAATGTGTTACCAAATTGCCTAGTTTCATGTCTTCCAGAGGCTACCTACATTCCTTGGCTTGTGGTCCTGCTATGGTTTGGAAGTGGTTTGGTCCCCTCCTTGAATCACTCCAACCTCTTGCTTCCATTGTCACGTCTCCTATAATTCACTTGGATCCTCCTGCCTCCCTTTTGTAAGGATCCTTTGATCCCATTGAGTCTACCTGGATAATCAGCAGTAATCTCCCCATCTCAAGATTCTAAATCTTATCTGTGAATTTCCCCCTTTTATGGATGAGAACATATTCCTAAGTTCTAGAGACAGGATATAAACATCTTTAAGGGATCATTATTTAGTCTACCTCTGACATTTGCATTAAACAACCAATGAAAGAGGAGCTACTAGAGTAAGGCACTGAGTTAAGAGCCCAGTGGATAGTCCAGATGAAGAGTAATCTGGTCATGGACAGTGGGTATGGGGAGGGCTAGGGGGTTGGCTGCAGCTTGGAGAAGCTGGTAGAGTCTTTCTCAAGGCCTTGTTCTGAACCTTTGCATACCTAACAAGCTCTCAGGTGACATCCACGTTGCTGGTTCCCCAACAGCTCAGCGTCCGAAGGCCCTGGGGAATGCCAGTATTCCATGAATGTCAAGAAGGAACCCAAGAGGCAGAGCCCACGGATCTGAGAAATCAGAATAGTCCTAAGAGAAGAAGGCGTCCTGAAGTCCCTAGAGGAGAAGAGGATTTTAAGGAGGATGTGATCACATGGGAAAAGAATAATATTGAAAACCTCCCAGATTTGGCCATTAAATCACTGGTGTCCTTCGTGAGAGCATTTTGGTGGAGTTTGGGAGCGCCAAGTGGGTACCAACTTTCTCTACCTTTATCTGAAAATGTGGGACCAGGTTAGCAGAGATGGGCAGAGGCCTAGGGGACCTTCCCTCTTTCCTCTGGCAGCAGCTGTGGTGTGTAATGGGCACGCAGAGCCACGTGGTCTCAGTTTATTGGCTTGCTCTGCTCTGGGGTGCTGACGTCTCCATGGCATGAGCTTATTTTGGGACACACGAGATATTTATTTGTAAAGATATACAATAGCAGAGAGCCTGACATAATAGGTCTCGTAAAAATTGTACAACTGCAGCGGCAGTTCCAGGAGGCCCAGCCCAGTTGACAGAAGGAGGGGCACTCTAGGGTCAAGGCTGGTGTCCAAGGGCTAACTCAGTCCATTCTTCCCTGGGTCTCCATCATGCATAGCCATTTCCTTTTGGGGTTACAGTTTTTATTATCTCTGTGCCCTTGCCCCCAAGGGTTAAAAATAGATTGTTTTCTTCGAAGTGCATGTGACATAAAATTATGGGATTATAATTTAGTAGTAAATGCCATGCCTCTAAGAGCACATTAGCTATTGTTGACTTGTCCTGATTTTTTTTTTCTACTTGGATGTCCCATCTCTTTGGACAGTTATCTAGCTTCTTCTCTTCTGTATTATGACTCCACCTACTGTGACCTCACCAAGCAGAAAGAAGATGTCCACTGCATCATGTGAGTATTTATGCAGGAAAATATTAATAAAGAAAGAAAGAAAGAAAATAGCACCAGAGGCTTATCTGTTCTGTCTCTGCAGTGACAAGGGAACAACCATTTAAAAAGGAATTTTTCACAGGGCTGGAATTGTGGCTCAGTGGTAGAGTGCTTGTCTAGCATGTGGTGGGCACTGGGTTTGATTCTCATATAAAAAAGTAAATAAAATAGAGGTCCATGAACAACTCATAAAAATATTTTTTAAAATATGGATTTTTCACAAAGCAATAATAAAAGCTATCTTTTGAATTTTTTTGTTTACATTTAAGTTGCTCATTTGTGCATTCCTTTTTAAAATTTTTGTTTATTTATTTTAGATTTTTCTCCTCCTCCTCCTCCTCCTCCTCCTCCTCTACTACTTCTTCCTCCTTTTCCTCCTCTTCCTCCTCCCTCCTCTTCCTTCTTTTCAGTGCTAGGGGTTGAATCCAAAGCCTTGTGCAGATAAGCAAGTGCTCTCCCACTGGGCTACATCCCCAACCTTCCTTTAGAATTTTATACTTACTGAAAAATTTCTTCAGCTTGGCATTGGTTGATCTCATATATGTCTCTTGAACATATGTAAATATATATATAATAAATTGGTATCTGTAAGACTTCACATTCGCATGACTCTCGTGGATAATTTTCCAGCTCAGTGTCTTTGAGTTGTTTGCCTGCATAGGATCCTCCTCTTGATGTCAAGAGCGTTGGGGACGTAGCATCTCCTTCCTGAGAGATGTTCTGCTCTATCTCCAGGGTTCCCTTCTGAGCCATTCCATGGTTCTGTGACTCTGTACGGGCTCTGATGACCATGCGCCCCTGCTGCTGGCTGACTGTGATTGCATGATGTATTTCAGAAATACTAAAATGTGAGTAAATATGTTTCTTTAGGTTCAAAATTGTGGTCTACTTCTCCCAGACACAAAGGAAGCCTTTTGCCATCTGGTCCCAGAGGTGGGTGTCTCATGGGTCCTGGATCAGCATCTCCTCTCACATCACCTACATTCCCTTCCAAACCTGTGATGAAGGCAGAAAAAAAAATCCAAAACCACATGAAGAATTTGTTCTGGTCATTGCTGTGGAAACCTTCTTGGTGACTTCAGTGGGAAGTTCTTTGGAGCAGGCAATTCCACACACATCTGAATCAAGCGTGTTCTGTCGGAGCCACTGGGATGTAAAGATTTTGCCATTTCATTCTATACATGGAGGTTGGTTAAGAAGACAGTGAGGAGTCCTTATGCAGTGGCCGTGAGGAAAGGACCCTCCCACATTTCCTTGAACTTCGGGTTTCTACTTGCAGCTTTCTTAACACACTGCGTATAGCCATGTTGTACAGAAAAATGGCACAGTGTCTTGTGGGAAGAAGCCCCAGGTATATAGGCATTAGAGAGGCATCTACATTACTGTAACTTAATCTTACACATAATCCAATCTGCCTGGATAGATGCTTCTTTTGCCTATCACACAGGACAAATCATACCAACAGAGGACACCCAAGATGCTCATACATTCTGCATAAAAATACATCTGTATATATTTTTTACTTTTCCCTGTTCAGTTTTCTTTGAGCATTGGAGTTTGTTTATTTGTTTTATATTTCAGCAGCTAGGGACCAAGATATTTCTCTTCTGTTTGTTTCTCTAACTCTTTTTACAGTTTAACAAGTCAAATACAAAACTCAGGGGAGTTAATAAGCCTCGTGATGGTATTGTGCATAGTATCACATTATCGATTGGATATACTGAATTGGAATGCTGTAGAAAAGCCCCAAACCAAAAAAAAATCTCAGATGCCTGAAGCTTTGAGCTTTCCAATTAGGTTGAAAAAGTTCCCCTGATAACCAGTAGTACCAAAGCTTTTAATATTGTTTAGCTCTACCTGTTATTAGCAACGTTTTCTAGTTATGAAGGGCAGTGGATCAGTGGATATCAGTGAGGTAGCGTATCTAATGCATGCGCACTTTCTGATCGAATATCCTATCTGGAAAAAAAAAACCTTCAGTTTAACATAAACTGATCATAATTGGAAGCAAATGCTTCTTTCCCTTCTTCAATGCTATCTCCTCCTGTGCAGCCTATTTTGCATCCAAAGATACATTTGAAAGTCGAAATCCCTTAGAGCGAAATATTCTAAACTGACAGAAGAATTTCTAGTGGCACACCCGCCTGGAGCCATGTTTTTATGAGGACATCACTTTCTATTTCTAAGCTCCAGCATGCACTCTTGCTTTCTTATTGCTGGAAGCCATGCCACATCAACTCGCCTCCCTCTCCGCTTTTAATGTTTTTTTAATGGAGTCCAGTTTTCTGCCTAAGTTATGGTTAGTTTTCTGACAAACCATCAGACACCTAAGTAACCATAATGGAGGTGTCCAGATGTGACATGGGAAAAGCAATGGCAAACTTTCATGCCTTTGAACGCCACCGTATTATAATCATTTGGTTTTTAACCTGTCCTCCGGGTTTGCCATAAAGGTGCATGGGAGCTTAAAAAAAATTTGAAAAAATTAATTAAAAATTAATTAATTTTAAAAATTAAACATTAAGACTTTATGATATGAAGTATTTTCTTGTAAGCCACAAGCTAAAGTGATCATTTCTAAATCTGACTGGCAAGCAAAGTCTACTGCCTCTACAGTGAAAGAGTAGTTCTGATGCATGTGCTTCTTGAGCATGGAATTGCTCACAGAGCAATGAACTTAGTTGTCTAAGGAAACGTACTTTGCAGGTCACCTGGTTGGTCAGAAAATAATAGTAAATTCAAATGAATGGTAAATTATTGAAGATGCAAATTCATCCTAAATATTTCCAGGATAAAGGAAGAACTATATGCTCTTGAAGGGCAGCGATTTACACAGCTTTATCTATGCAGTCTGGAAAATATTTGTAGAACGTTTGGTAATTAAATATGCTCTCAGCTGAGCAATAGTGCCTGGGGTGGTCCGAGTGGTGAAGAAAGGTGAGTGTTCTTGCTCTGCTGGGATTTGAAGATTTCTGCCTGGAATCACAGACGTTGTCTGTGACACTGAGTGTGGAGTTAACGATCTGTACCGTAATTGGAGTTAAGTGAGTCCTGCATAAGAAATGAGCAAAATTCATCTTCCTGGATTCTCAACTACTGGTTTTTTGCTTGGACTTTAGGTTTTGCCTTCATGTCTTTGCTTCACAGAAAGGCCTTTCCGTGCCTAGAAGTCCCCTCTGTCTTAAGTTCCTTCATGTTTATATCACCAATCTCTGTCTCAGATGAGTGTCTTCATTTGTTTGCTGGTTTATTAAATATCTTCATCTAGTGAAAAAATAAACTCCCTGAGATGGGATGTCACTTGTCTCCTTCACCTCTGATCCCCCCGGCTTCTAGAATGAATATCATCATATTGTAGGCCCTTTAATTAGTACGGTCTAGAGAAAGAAAGAAGATTATAATATAGCTTCAAAGACTTATGGAACATTGGATGGCCTGTAGACTGTGGAAAGAGATCATCTAAAATGTAGCCTGATGAGGGCAGGCATCTTTACACTGTACCCCGTCCCCTGCCAACATCGGTCATAGCATCTGATAGTTTATCTTGAAGGTTTGTTAATGGAGAAGTCTTAAAGAGGTGATCTGGTGTAATTCATGCCAGTGAGGAAATAATGACATGATGGGGGGCAGATTCTCAGGGATTAAGCACACAAGAAGTTTCCCGGATCTTTATCTCAAATGTGGGCAATTCTATTAGCTCCAAATGCCTTGAACAAAGAGTGTTTTTTTTTTTCTTCTTGGATGAAGAATAGAAAAGTACTTTATCACATGATTAATATTTTGGGTGCTTTCTGTTAATCCATGTCATCTTTTATATTAGTTTAAAACTGTTCTTATACCAAAAAAGCTGTTGGAGTCGAAGATTCATTAGAAAGATTACTAACTTAAAAAAAAAAAACTTGTATGAATTTGATGTATTCTGCAGAAAGGGGCCTTAGTTTGATGTTACCCAGCTTAACTTTTCATCCAAATTGCCCTTGAGGAGTGTTTTTTAATCTGATTCATTTTTATCTGTACCTTCTGAAGTGACATTTTACTGTTTTTTTTTTTTTTTTTTTTTTTTAATACAGGAGGGTAGAGAACACGGAAAGCAGCTTTTATTCACTCCAAGGACAACTAACTCGCACACAACCAAGGGCAGAATCAGTCCCTAGGTGCATTCATTACCCCGAGGGTGTCATGGGTGCCTGTGTCTTACTTAGGAACCTCTTCAGAAATAATTACCTTGTGATTAGAATCTGATGCTAATGGTATATTTTCATTTAAGAAGTCTAAAGTCTGAAGTCTTTATTTACTGAGACAGGGAGTGAGCTTCTTTTCACCTTGTTCCTGACTGTTTTTCTGCCATTGCCTTAAAATAGACACAAGCAGGCAGAATGAGCACCTCAGAATACCCCGCAAGAGGCAGCATTACCAATGAAACAATTTCCCTTCATATTGTCATTCCAGTTGAATCAAGTTGAAAATATTCATGAAACCTTTTTTTTTAAAATTTGAGATGTATATTCTCTAGATGGTATATCAATAGAGAAAAGGAATTAAGCACATTTCTATAGATTTTTTTTGAAAAATATTTATTTTTTAGTTTTAGGTGGAATAGTATCTTTATTTTATATTTACGTGGTGCTGAGGATCGAACCCAGTGCCTCATGCATGCTAGGTGAGCACTCTACCACTGAGTCATAACCCCAGCCCATATATAGATTTTATCTAATGCTTCTGTTTAATATGGGCAGCCCATGTGGAAAAAGGGTTTACAACAAGTTCTTTTGGGGGGGGCAAACCGAGAATTGAACTCAGGAACACTTAACCACTGAATCACATCCCCAGCCCTATTTTGTAATTTATCCAGAGACAGGGTCTCACTGAGTTGCTTAGTGCCTTGCTGTTGCTGAGGCTGACTTTGAACTCACGATCCTCCTGCCTCAGCCACCCAAGCTGCTGGGATGATAGGTGTGCACCACCGTGCCCAGTTTATAAGAAGTTTAACTATGTGAAATATATATATATTGTGGTGCAGGGGATCAAACCCAGGGTTTTACACATGCTAGGCAAGCACTGGACCACTGGGCTATACTTCTGGCCTTAGAACAAGTTTAACTGAATGTGAAATAGAGATAGAGACATTTTGGAGTGTTCATCTCAGCCCAGGTTCATTAGTAAAATTTTGGTTGTGTTAAAAGACTTTTTAACAATGGATTTGAAGACAACCTTGTGTCCATTCTTTAATCACTAACCAGCGTGTGTTCCTCTCATCACTCTAATGATCCCAAGAGGTTAACATGTCATAGAGAAATAATGACTGTGTTGGGAACCCCCTAGGACAAGGCCCTAACCAATTGTTTTGTTGTCATCAAGTCACAGCCCACCAATCTCATGTCCATGTGGTAGCTTAGGACTTGCCAGGGTATAATTACTGGCCAACAACAACAACAACAAAAACCATAGAATCAAGAAAATCAGCTTCTAGGCCTCCCTTTTAACATATATGTTAAAAGACTATTTTTTTGGGGGGGGAAGGGTAATCAATGTTAAATCCCCCATTGTCAGAGTTAAGTAGTCTGTACATGGTTTCTTAAATTAAAATGTGTGGGAACAAAGGACATCGTGTGGAACTTGATAGGGTAGATATTTGGAATCCTCCTTAGGCACAGCTTCTGGAGTGTGTCATCATACACTGCCTCATGTCGTCCCCCCCCCCCACCCTATCACCCCATCCCGTCTCCCCCCCCCCCCCGCCCTGCCCCCACCCACAGAGGGTGGGGATGGTGGAAGAAGGGTGGGAGACTGGAGTGTGGACATACTGGAGTCTCCTCTAAACTCAGAGCAAAGAGTTCCTTTAAGACGTCTGCATGTAATATTTAGCGGGTGCATTCACAGAACATCTTGACTTAATAAAGAGACTAGCAAAAGGAAAAGAAAAATGAGAGGGGAAAAAAAAATCCAGCAGCAAGACAATAAAAAGTTTCCTTCTCACACCCACCGCCGGAGGGCTTTTTCCTTTGAGCCTCAGAGCTTATCCCACTGAAACTCATCAATTTTTGCTTTTATGCTCGAAATGCCTGAAAACTTTTGAAGCTTCATAGCTACCCCTTGGGGTGAGAAAGTTTCACAATGGTGAGCCTCAAGGCCTGTCCCCAGGGAAGGCCAGGGGCCACAGGGCAGGAAGGGAGGCATTCTCTCTCTTCCTAGGCTGGGATCAAGTGCCCTTCTCTCTGCCAGCCTGTGAACAAAGGACAGAACCTCAAAGCTCCTGCCCCAACGCCTGACCTCAGGGCCGAAGGCAAAATATTTTATCTCTGGGTCCTAGTGACAGAAGCTCCTCCGGCCCTGCAATTGTGGTTTATGATGTGACTAGAAACCTTTGATGGAATTACTGTTGCCGTCTATTTCTCTGGCCGGCCATTTATTATTCTGTATATTTTTGAGAGCTGTGGGAAACTTTCATAACCAGAGCCTAAGCCAGGCAAAAACTTGTTCTATTTGGAATTTGTAATGAAGGCAAACATGGCCTGGATTTTCTGAAAGGCTCCTTTGGCTGCCTGCAGGAGCCCCAGGGCACAATCAGACAGGGATGGAGAAGGCCTGGGAGCAGATTTTGTTACCAAGAATAGGACAGAACAATATTTGCCTTCAAAACACTAGGTCTGCTATTTACCTTCCCAGCTGGAAGAAGGGAGAGATAAATGCATATTTCACATAAAGTGTAAATACCAATTCTTTCATTTCTAATTTTCAGCATTCCCTCCCCACCCCCCAACCCCTTTAACTCTTCCCTTAACAAAAGGTTAGGGGGAAATGTTTAGCATATTTGATTTACTGACCTAAGGGGAAAAATTCTTTATTTCAGAACTTTTGACCCCGACAGAGCTGTTACTTTGCCTGAAATCAAAGTATGGAGGAAATGAAACAAAAAATCGTGAGACATTTGAAGGTGATCATGGGTTTTGAGTAAGGCTTCTTTCCTTTGGTGTCCCGGTCCTGCTGGGAGATGGTAGATTGTAAGGAATTGGTCTGAAAAAAAAAAACCCAACAAATTTTGCTGTGTTTGGATGAAAAACTTCTCCTATTTTTCAGAAGTTCTCGCGAATGAATTATCTACCCACTCAAAAAAACCTGCGCCCTCAAAAGGGTCTGAGACCCGAACAAAAGTGGCAAGATGTAGTTCCTAATTTTTGTTTAGGTCAAAGATTAATAGTAAAAGTCCTCACTATTTCAAGTTAATGTTTATTTATTTATTTATTTTACCATCATTTAAAGAATTTCCTAAGGCCCTTATTTCACTGCTGAAAGCAGAGTTAGAGAACTCAGATTTCATGCCCCAGGGCTTGAATAAAGGAATAAAAACAGCACAACATTTGCATCTATTTAACTGTCTCAGTTCTAAGAGTCCTCTGGAAGAGGGGGGAGACCAGTATTTCTAGGTTAAATGAAGCTACTAGAGATATTTGCAGAAAAAAAAAACACAATTTAGAGAAAGATACTCATTGTCAGAAATGACCCAGGAATTCAAGGCCTTATGATTGAAAACACAAAGCTTAGAAAGGTGCATTCTCTTGCTTCCCTGCTTGCCTGGATATCAATGAACATCAGCTAAAGGTGGCTGAAGAACCAATTTCATGCATCTACTGTACGAGGAAATGAACTGAGCCACGGGCAAAAATAAAATTATACAAATGTTATTATAGACTAGCCTGCTTCTGTCCTAGTTTAATTCAAATTTTGGTGCTGCAGGCTTGGCTTCTGGCAGTAGCCTTCCTGAATAAATCAACATTTGCTTACATCTAAATTATTAGGGAAGCATGTGACTTTGTTTATTGTATAAATTATACGCAAGGTTAAAGCATTAACTGTTCAACTGGCTTTGTTCAGTTACCTCACCACCTCTCCCCCAAATCTTCTCTCCCACAACCAGGAAATAAAGATTTCCAACTACTAATTTTTTCAGACAAACCAAATAACCAAGCTGCAAAGCATTATGAAGCTGAGGTTACCGTCAAGAGCACATAACGGGAGACAGTTCCAGTGTTTGGAAAACGGAGAGGAAATGGGGCCCAAGAAATCGTTCACATGAACTCTGTGCCCACACAAAGGAGAATGGTGATCTGCTAAATAATCGGTTAAATTGATTAAGGCAGCCAACCAAATGGGATAATTTAATACAAAATAAAGGGAGCCTTTTGGCTAGGATTTTAGCAGGCAAGGAATTTCAAATCATATTGCAATGTGGGACCAACACTTTGATTGCCTTATCTGTTAGAAAGTTAGACACACACTCTCTGGAAAATGCACTTAGGAATAACAGTTTTTGTGTGTGTGTGTGTGTGCGTGTGTTTTGCTTGTTTTCGAACTCTGCACATTACTTTGAATAACTCCGCAAAGCTCATCCATAACTGTTTGGGAATGAGGAGGAGCTCTGATGACTAGACCTTCTCAGTATTTAGACAGTCCAGGATTCAAAGTGGACAAACTATAAAGTTGTTATTATTATTATTTGCAGTGATGGGGATTGAACCCAGGGCCTCATGCATGCTGGGAAAGCTGCTGTACCATCAAGTTGCATCCCTGGCCCAGAAGATAATTATCATTTTTTTCCCTCAAAAAGATAATTATTTGCTTTATAAAAGGTTCTTTGTATAAGATCATCCACAATAAGCTTCTTTTAAAATTTGACCTTTTCCACTTGAATAAATTAATTCATGAGATTTATTAAGTTCTATTTTTCCAAGTTTTTGTATACAGATATAAATTTTCTCCCCACAGTATTCCTTTGTGGGAATACGGCTGGTCAGATTTTTGTACAGAAGGATCCTTTTCAATAAATACTTTAAGGTGTGCTCAAGAGGAGAAACCATATCTCATTCAACCATTCCTGAATTTTTCTCTCTACCTCCTAAATTGGGCTTTGAGATGTTGGACACTAGCTCCACATGTGGTCCTTGGACTACCTGCAAGAATCACCCAGGAGTGAGTGGAGTCTAGAAATCTCCAAAGTACTAAGCTTCCAGGATTCACAGGAACTAACATTCGAGAAATACTTCTTGCAGGGTCTAATGTGGAAGCGAACCATATGGTACTTTCTTTTTCATGTGTTTTCCCCATCATCTCTTATTCTTTGTTCTGGAGTCCAACCCAAAGTAAAAATGGGACCTCAACCCCAAAGACCTCTTAATCCTTGCCCCGTATCGTTTGGTCTTTGGAAGATGCTCACTGACTGACTCTACATTGACAGTGAACAAATGAAAAATCATCACTCACAATGACAGTTCTATCTGAAATAATTTATCAAGTGCAAAAGTGGAGTGCTTCCTCTCCCCATCAGTATATCTAAGAAATAATTTTTTAAACAGCAACATGTCAGAGTGCAAAAAGCAGAGACTTTGGGATCAGACAACCTGGTTTCCAATCAATTTCGTAGCTCACCCTTGTGAGATGTTTGGCAAAAAGATGGAATGTGTCCAAGCTCAGTTTCCTTGTCTGGGACATGAGAACAATGCATTGTCAATATTCTGGGCATCGAGAGAATAATAAATAATATTCGAGGAGTTTGGGGGACATGGGAGCTGCCCAATAGTTGATGATGATGATGATGAGTCACTGCTGAGGGCAGTATCAAGCCTAAGCCTAATTAAAAGTTCCTAATGGCAGGTCTAAGAATATGTTTTACAAGAAATTAAATTGTTTTCTCAGTCTCTCTATGTCTATTTGTGCAACTGTTAATGAGTACAGTTAAAATATGCAAAGCCCATGTGATGTTGATATACATTATATAAATAATTGTATCAATATTCAAGTTAAACTCAGTGCAAACCAAAATGATTGAATTCTGTATATGCGCCAGGTGCCCTGTTAGGCCAAGGCAATTTGTCAATGATAAAGATATAGATTTATTTTTTATTTTTTTATACATGATTAGTGCTTTATAGTTATACATAGTAGTTAGGGTACTCTTTCCTTTTTCATTTCTTTTTGTAAATCTTTGTCCCCTTGAACTAATAATGCCCTATTTCCTTCTCTCCTCCTGGTTCCCGGCGCCTACCATTCTACTCTCTGCTTCTATGCATTTATTTTAGATTCCTCATTTAAGTGGTATCATGTAGTATTTGTCCTTGTGTCTGGTTTATTTCACTTAGAATAATGTCCTCTGGGTTCATCCATGCTGGCAAAGCTGGTAGGATTTCCTGTGTTTAAAATTTTGATTAATATTCCATGTGTGTATACACCATATTTTCTTTCTCTATTCATTCGTTGGGGGACATTTAGTCATTCCCATATCTGGGCCATTGTGAATTATGCTTCAGCAAACATAGGGGTGAAGATATCTTGTTGAAATCTTGATTTCTATTTGCATATATTCCCAGAATTGGGACTTTGGGATCATCTATTTTAAATTTTTTGAGGAACCACCATAGTGGATTTTTCGTTTAGTGTAATTTTACTTTATTTTTGTTTTTGTTGCTTGTATTTTAATTTGATATCCAAGAAATCACTACCAAAGCTATAGTGAAGAAAACTCTTCCTTACTTTTCTTTTTGGGAGTTTTATAATTTCAGGTCTTAATTTTAAGTCTTTAATTCAGGTATATATGACAGCAGAATGTATTTTGACACATTGTACACAAATGGAGCACAACTCTTCATTCTTCTGGCTGTGGTAGCAGAATACAACAATTACTAATAGGGCATTATGTAAAATTGTGGATATGTAACCGACGTGATTCTGCAATCTGCATTTGGGGTAAAATTGGGAGTTCATAACCCACTTCAATCTAATGTATGAAATATGATATGTCAAGAGCTTTGTAATGTTGTGAACAACCAATAAAAAAAAGGGGGGGAAATTAAGTCTTTAATTCATTTTAAGTTTATTTTTGTTTCTGGTGTGAGATAAAGTTCTAAGTGTCTAATTTCACTCTTTTGCATGTAGATGTCCAATTTTCCCAGCCCTCTCTGCTGCAGAGACCATTCATTCACTATTGTGTATTTTCAGCCTTCTTGTTGTAGATCATTTGATTATCCATACCTAAGTTATTTTTGTACTCTGCATTCTGTTCCCCTGTTCTCTGTGATGGTTTTTTATGCCAGTAACTTGCTGTTTTGATTACTGTAGCTTTGTAATATATTTTAAATCAGGAAGAATGGTGCAATCACTTTGTTCCTTGGGATAAAGGTATGAATTTCATAGATAAATTTAGTGTTGGTCACAAGTCAATTCAATGCCATGTTTGAAGATAAGATTTTAGAGCATTTTGGGGGAGGAATGAAAGTCAAGATGCCATGCATGTTGTAGCTTGAACAAATGTTGTTTGTGGTTGTATAGATGCTCTCTTTATGATGGTTCAGATTCTGTGGGTGTTTAGCAGGGCTGAAATTTATAAACTACTTTGGAATCAATGGATTTAATTTTATTTGTCTTGCAGAGACTTCACATTGCTAGATGAATTTGAAAGAAAGCAAGTTTTTTTTTCTTGATTTTCAATTTTTTTTTATTTTGGGGGGAAGCTATTGATTCCTATATTTTTAATCTTTTTAAATTAGTTCTGATTAGGTATATATGACAGCAGAATGTATTTTGACACATTGTACACAAATGGAGCACAACTCTTCATTCCTCTGGCTGTGCATGGTATAGAGTCACACCACTAATGTAATCATACATGTATATAGGCATGTATATAGGGGTAATAGTGTCTGTCTCATTCTACTGTCTTTCCCATCTCCATAGCCCCACACCTTCCCTCACTTCCCTCTGCACAATCCAAAGTTCCTTCATTCTTCTCGCTTCCCCCCCTCCCCCAACTATGGGTCAGCATTCGCTTATCAGAGAAAACATTCATCCTTTGTTTTTTTGGGATTAGTTTATTTTACTTACCATGATATTCTCTAGTTCCATCCATTTACCTACAAATGTCATAATTTTATTCTTCTTTAAGAGAAAGCAAGTATTTTTTCAGCCTTACAATATAATGAATGTTAGTAATCTATGAAGAATTTTGAAATACTTTTTATTGGTAATTTCTCAGTTGGCAAATTAGAACGTTCATTTTTATGTGAAAGAATATTGAGGTGGAAAAAAGAAACCAAGAAAGATCATGTGGCTGATGATGGTAGGGACTGGCCGACACTGAGAATAGCATGCATCACCTTGAGCTGGGTGGATACCTATCCATGTGCACGTTCATATTCCAGAGTGCGTGGTAGGTATCCTTTGTTTGGTTGGTGAATGTTCTTTTCCAATGTGTTGGAATTCTTGGAAGAAATAAGTGTTCTGTCAGGAGTGATGAATGCAGGGAAGTAAGAGGAAAACAAGCTATGATAAATAATGTCGTTTTGCTGTTGCCATGTAATAAATCACCCCAAAAACTTAGTGGCTTAAAACCACAGCCCTTCTCAGAGGTTTAAAACAACACAACAGCATGTGATTCTGGAGGTTGCCAGTTTAGGCTGAGCTCAGCTGGACAGTTTTGGTCTCATCTCCCTCATGTGTCTCTTGCAAACTCTCAGCTGACTAGGTAGGCCTTCTAGAGTAGGAGGAGTACCTTAACTCTGCTCCACATGGTCTCTCATCTTCTAGGAAGCTAGCATGAGCTTATTCCCAAGGCAGTAGAAATAGCAATTTCAAGAGGAATGGAAACACACGAGGCATCCTAAGGATCATTCTGATCTTCTGTTACTTCCAGTGCATGCCATGGACCCAAGCAAACTGCAAAGCGAGACCTTTGGATGGCGGACCTGCAAGGTCACAGGGCATAGATACAAGAGAGGGAGCTGTGTGACCATTTCCCCATCAATCTACCATCATGAACAGTATCAGGAAGAGGGGCTTGATTTGTTCCTGAATCATGGGCAGAGAAGTAGGAAGAAAAATAAAAAAAGGGGACACAAGGCAAGGGAGAAAGAAGGGCATCAAGGAGCAATGAGTGGTTAAAATGTGATACAAATAGCAATAGGGAACCCCAGAAAACCCTTAAGCAAGACAGAAATGTAGATGAAGCAGAGGACACATATAAACATCCACAGAGTTATGGGCGACTTCTGGCTGAGGGCCTACCAAGATAAGTAGAGCGTTTGTATCTCTGGGTTTCTGAGTTAATGATGCCAGCAGTCTCTGGACCAGCCAAATTGTGGTGGATTTATTATTTACATTACAACTCCATTTTAAAAATGAAAACATATGTCTACATTTTCAAGGCTTGGAAAATACCATTGAACATGCTGTAGAATTTTATATCTAGTAACAGGATGCAATTTCCCTATCAAATAAAATTGCTGTTTGTTTTCTGTACTCTATATTATTATGGAAATTTCACAGTTTATCAGCTGCAGTAAAGTCAACTGAAATGAGTAGTCCACTGATGTGAGCTATTTTCTTCTACCCACCGAATATTCTGCTTCCATTTCTGTTTATGTTAATATGGCTTTATGCCAACAATGTACTTTTTTGCTTGTATGTTTGATGCCATACAACCTGATACATGGGAAAAAAAGGCAATTTTTTTTAACTCTCTGATTGAAATGGCAGGGTACTAAAATAACTCAAGCAAGGGAACATCTTAGTGGGATTCTGCACCTTCTTCTCCTGCCTCTATTGCTAAAGCACTGCTGAAACCAACAGATAGGGAGTTATTTAAGACCCAGTTAATTTTGCTGACTTTTTCAAAGTGAGCCTGAGTTTCTTTGTAGTGACCATAAGAGTAATGGTAACTTATGGTGCAACTGGGCAATTTCGTGAGCAAACCCCTCTTCCAGGAGCAATTTAGAGATGACTTCTTCTCCTCCTTCTTCTTTTTTTTTTTTTTTAATTTATTGTGCTGTGACAACAGCGAGCACCCAAATCCTGTTAGCAAATAATGTAATTTCGGAGCTTGGGTTCTGCACTAACAAAGTTACAGGGTGTGTGTCACCAGCTATGAGATGAAGTTAATAGTCACGTGCTCAGAAAAATATACAATGTTAGAGTCTGGTAGTTCCTATTTTCTCTAAAAGTGGGTTTCAAGTCTGGTGTCCATTTTCTCATTTTAATTTGTTGTCTCATGCTCAGTGGACTGTGGATTCTGAGCAGGAGGGCAGGATTGCCTGGCAAAGCAAGGAAATATGTGGTGGGAGAGTCTTTCTCTGTTTGGGAGCCTGGAGAATGGTTATTTAACTTGTAGATTGTAGAGAAAAAAAATTCAGAAAAATATCCATTTGTGTAATTACTATTTAAAGAACAAATGAATGTTTCTGGTAGCCTGTTTTCATTATAAAGCCAAGTCAATTAATCTTTATGGCTAACAGCACAACCTTTGAAGTTAGTTTCTCTCTCTCTGCAGTTGCATGACTGTGGGCAAATGTCTTCAACCTCAGCCACCCTCAGCCTAATAATAGCTCATAGATTGTGGCAAAAATCAAAGTAGATACTGCATTTGGTGCATAGTGCTTGGCATACAGTAGGTGCTCAGTATTGGTATCACCCTATCACCGTTATCATTATCACCAAAGTGCACTAACCTGACTTTATCCTATTTGATGCTGGCTGGTTGGTGCTGGGTACATAGTAGGCCCTTAACAAATTCTTGAGAAATAAGGGAGTAAATGAACCCATCAGTTATATTGCAATTACACTGTTGTGTGTGTGGGTGTGTATGTGTGTGTGCGTGTATATGTGTGTGTGTGTGTGTGTGTGTGTGTGTGTGTAGGGTGGGGTGGGGTGGCCCCCTTAAAAGGAGGATCCAAGCCACCTAAGTTGATAATTGCTTTTCATAACATACAAATGATTGGTCACCGAGGACTTCTTTGCACCAAGGATTTATTTATGTGTTCTTTTGAAAAATCCTAAATGGAAACCCATAAAAAGTGAAGTGGCTTGAGGGCATCCAGAACCCCATTGGCTTATCTCTATCTTCTCTCCCAAGGCTGCCCTGCAGGTCTGCCTTCAGAATCCTAGCGCTCAGATGAGCTCAGAGCGAAAACAACCATCCTGAAGAATCATTAAAATTAATGCTTTTCCTGTTTGCAGTTTGACTATTTTAATAATGCTTTTAAAAAAAGATGGGAAAAAGGCAATGTTCAAATTATCAACTGAATTTCAGGCAAAGTATACATCACACAATTCCAGAGATTTCAGCAGCCACAACCTGGTGACAAAACACCCTGTTTTTCCAGGAAAGAATCTAAGGAAACTCCAAAAATATGAAGTGCAGAAAGATTGCGTTCAAATTTACCAAAGTCTCCGAGTTTCCACAGTCTGGTCTCTAATCACCCTCTTCCCCAAGACTTCCTGGGGTGTTATCTTCTTTCTAATTGATGCAGTCTCCTTAGTGCCCCTAATTATACAATCTCCTCTTGCTTTTAGTGACCTTTCCTTGTTTAAAACCTAACATCTTTCAGGTCTGAAGACAAATCCTCCCTCTTCTAGGATAGTTTCCTACAACTCTCAGCCCTACTTAGATCCACACGGTGTAGCATTGAATTGTTTTGTGTTGGCTTTGTCTTCCTAAATAGGTCACATTCTCCTGGAGGGCACGGAATGTGCTGTAATCCCCCTTGTTTCTCACTTGGAGAGGCTCTGAGTGATAGATACATAGTAGGTGCTGATTAAATATTTGTTGATTGATTTCCTGCAAAGGGGTAGCTGGAAACTAAAGTTAAAGCATTAAACAAACCAAGGCAGTGATCTGAATCTCCCCTTGGGAAGATACTCCTAAGGGAATGGAAAAAAAAATTCTTCAAAGAGCCTTGACAGCTAATGTTCTGCTTTGAATGCCCCTCTAATGAGATGCCATGTGGGGGTGGCGCAGGGCTGCAGGAACATTCTTTGGCTTTCCTGGGGGCCTATCAAGCACCTTCCAGGGCACAAGAGATCTGGGGTCCTAGGGCATCTGGGGAGGATGTAAATCAAAGAAGGAAGTGAAATGTTTGTACATTTGGGTCCACATCCAAGTACAGGTAATGCACACATGAGAGAGAGAGGGAGAGGGAGAGATGGGAGAGGGAGAGGGAGAGGGAGAGGGAGAGGGAGAGGGAGAGGGAGAGGGAGAGGAAGAGGGAGAGGGAAGAAGGGTGGGGGGAGGGAGAGAGGACTTCCCAGAGGTGACTGAGAAGCAGCCCTAACCCCTTTTCCTTCTCTTCTCACAGCTTGCTGGGTTTTAAAGCTTCTTTCCTGGGCCCAAACTGGGCAAGGTGCTCCTAAGCCATCTAAAAACAAAAGTTTCAGAGATCCATGGAAAAGCTAAGGCGGGAGGCATCCCAGTAGGGGCAGGATAATGGATGCAGGAGGAGAAAAGCTGCTTCTTCCCCTTCTCTGGAGAGACCAGGAAGAGCAGATGGAGGTCTGCGGGAGCGCACTCTGAAGTCTGATGATGGTGAGTGGCTGAGGTTACACCTGTGACCATGAAAGCCACTTCTGTGAGTTCACACGCAAGCCTATCTGATAGCACAGCAATCATAGTAGAATTAAGGAACAGTAGGGGCCATCACTGGAGAATTCGAGGCAAGGGCTGTCTTGCTTGAGATATTTGAACAAAAATCATTTAGTTCTCCAGCTGAGTGTATTTTTTAATATTTATTTTTTAGTTGTAGTTGGACACAATACCTTTATTTTATTTATTTATTTTTATGTGGTGCTAAGGATCGAACCCAGGGCCTTGCACGTGCTACGCAAGTGCTCTACCGCTGAGCCACAACCCCAGCCCCTTCCAGCTAAATATTAAATAAGAGCAGAAAGACAAGGATTCCTAGGTCTATGGAAATCTCTAATGTCTTCCAACAGAAATAGATGGGGATCACCAAGTGTGGTGGTACACACCAGTCATAGAGTGACTCCACAGGCTGAGGATTCTATGTTGAAGGCCAACCTCAGCAACTTAGCTAGTCTCTGTCTCAAAATAAAAAGTTAAAAGGCCTGGATATGTGGCTCAGTGATAAAGCACCCTTGGGTTAAATCCCCAACATAAAAAAAAAATCAGTGAATCAGTATACCCTCCAACAGAAATAGACATCAACACTAGTCTTAGATGATGGTTAAAAAAAAAAATTGTCATATGATTTGGCTTCCCATGACAGCAATTCTCAAACCAGGCTTCCCTAGTTTTGGTAAGGGTTACCTGGGAAGTAAATGCAGGTTTCTGATTAATAAGATGGAATGATCCCTGACATCAGTTTTATAGTGTTATAATCCCTGTCTCCCCTCCCCCACCTTTGGCAGCTCTGGGGATTGAAGCCAGGGCCTTGGGACATGCGAGGCAAGTGCACTATCAATGAGTCCTACCCCTAACCTGCCGCAGTCTTGGCTGGGCACAGAATCACGAGCCAGTCAAGCAGGAACAAAACTTTATTTTGAAAAAGCCGCCGCAGGCAAGCCAAACCCGGTCCTCCCACGCGGGCGTCTGCCGGAACCGCGCGCCTCCCGGAGCCAGGGTCCCGGACCTTCCCCGGAATTTCCTCCTACTATCTTTCCCCAACCAATGGGAACTCTCCAGCAGTCCGGTAACTTGAGTCCTGTAGCAAGCCAAGGTGAACAGCAGGAGCCCAATTTGCATATGAATGTAAATCTTAGCATAATAATACCTCAGTGGCTAGTTGGCGTCACTTTACAACCAAAGGTGCCATTTATATTTTGTTTGTGGCTCCTAGTAAAAAGTTTAGAGTAAAAAGGGTTATTTTAAGTTTATCTTTGGGGGATATATACCCCTTTCCAATTCCCTCCTTTTGTTTTAATAAGTACATTTTAATAGTTTGATGAGCTCTTTCAACTATGTTTTGTCCTTGTGGATTGTATGGAATTCCTGTTATGTGAGTAATACCAAATGATGAGCAAAATTGTTTAAAAGAGGTGGAAGTATAACCAGGACTGTTGTCCGTTTTTAACTGTTTTGGAACATCCACAGTGGTAAAATTTTGTAAGCAATGAGCTATAACATCTTTAGTTTTTTCTCCGGCATGAAGGGAGCCCATCAAAAATCCGGAAGAGGTATCAACTGTAACATGTAAATATTTTAATTTTCCAAATTCTGGCAAGTGTGTGACGTCCATCTGCCAAATATGGTTAGGTATCAGTCCTCTAGGATTGACTCCAAGATTAACTTGTGGTAAAAATGTCACACAATTTTGACATTGTTTTATTATATGTCTGGCTTGTTCTTTAGTTATTTTAAAACGTTTTTGTAAAGTATTAGCATTGACATGGAACCTTTTATGAAAATTTATAGCTTCTTCTATTGTGGAGAAAATATGTATGTCATGTGTAGATTTATCTGCTAGTTCATTGCGCATACTAAGGGCTCCAGGCAATCCTGTATGTGCCCTGATATGACCTATAAAGAATGGATCTTTTCGGTCCCAGATTAGACTTTGTATAGCAGAAAACAAAGAGAAAACAGTAGAAGAAGGTGTTTGGGAATTAAAAATGTAAAAGTTTGATCAGGAGTAACTACTGCTGCTGTACCATTGTTTGACCCATCAGTGAATATATTTGGAGCATTTATGATAGGGGTTTTTCTTGTCATTTTTGGAAAAACTACAGGATGCTTAGACCAAAAAAACAACAAAGGATTAGATGGTAAGTGATTATCAAATGAAACACTAGTTTTACACATGATTATTGCCCAAGTATTTAACTCATTAGCTAATTCATCAATTTGATCCATAGTATATGGAGTAATAATTTTATTGGGAGAAATCCCAAATACTCCCTTAGTTGCTTTTATTCCTTTGAGTATTAATTGTCCTACAGCCTCAGGATATCTAGTAAGAATAGTGTTAGGAGAATAAGATAAATGTATCCACAATAATGGACCTTCCTGCCAAAATACTCCTGTAGGAATATTTTTTGTTGGTAGTACAATAAATAATAAAGGCAAACTTATATCAATTCTATCCAAATGCATATTTTCCATATACGTTTCAATGATTTTTAATGTTTTTCTTGCTTCAGGCGTTAACATGCGGGGTGAATTTGGATCTGATGGACCTTTTAGAATATCAAATAAAGGTCCTAACTCTCCTGTTGGTATGCCTAGATAAGGCCTTATCCAATTTATGTCTCCCAATAACTTTTGAAAGTCATTAAGTGATTTGAGTTGATCTACTCGTATTTGAATTTTTGGTGGACGGACCATGGTTGAGGATAATAGAACTCCTAAATAATTAATTGGAAGATTTAATTGTACTTTATCTATTGCTATCTCTAGATTATAATTTTTCAATAAGTTTGTAAGTGTGGCATAACATTCTAGTAATGTGTTTTTATCTTTATGTGCCAATAACACATCATCCATATAGTGAAATATTTGTAGTTCAGGATTTTGGTTTCTAAGTGGCTGGATTGCTTTATTAACATAAATTTGACACATAGTTGGGCTGTTAGCCATCCCTTGAGGGAGTACTTTCCATTCATATCTCTGATCAGGACCTTCATGATTCAGTGCAGGGATAGTAAATGCAAAATGTGGACTATCCTCGGGATGAATTGGAATTGAAAAGAAACAATCTTTAATATCTATAGCTAAAACATGCCAGGTTTTTGGTAAAGCAGACAATTGAGGAATCCCTGATTGAGCAGGTCCCATAATAACCATCTCATTATTAATGGCTCTTAAATCTTGTAATAATCTCCATTTACCAGATTTCTTTTTAATGACAAAAATGGGAGTATTATGGGGAGATACGGAAGGTTGTATATGTCCTTCCGCTAATTGTTGTCTGACCAAGTCATGGGCTACTTGTATCTTTTCTTTAGTCAGGGGCCACTGAGGAACCCACACTGGTCTTTCTGATTTCCAAGTAATTTTGATTGTCTCAGTGGCCCTTTCTGAAAACCCAATTTGTGTCTATTTATTTCTTGATCTATTTGAATAGGTGCTGTTATACCTTGTTCTTGTTCTCTTAATCTTTTTTCTTTCCTAAAGCCTTGTTTAGCCCTAGTAGTGGGCGCATTAGGATTGATGTTATTTGTTAATGTCAATCCTAATTGATCTAGGACATTTCGTCCCCATAAATTTACGGGAAGATGATCCAATACATAGGGCTGTATAGTTCCTTCACATCCTTCAGGATCCCTCCAATCTAATACCATAGCACTTCTATGGGGATTAGTCGCCACTCCTAGGCCTCGAAGCGTTTGAGTGGCTTGTTGTAATGGCCAATGTTTTGGCCATTCTTGACGAGAGATGACACTAAGGTCAGCTCCTGTGTCCAGCAGCCCATTAAAGTTATGTCCTTGTATATTTAATTTTAGCATTGGGCGAGAATCTAAATTCAAAGACAGCATAGCCCAATCTACACCTGTGGAGCCTAATCCCTTGGAACCTCTTTCTACATTACGACTGGAAAATTTATCATGCAGGCTGGGTATTATTAATAACTGTGCTATTCTATCTCCTGGTGAAATTACTGATATACCTCTTGGAGAACTAGTTATAATTTTTATTTCACCCTCATAATCGGGATCAATTACCCCAGGACTTATCGTAAGTCCTTTTAGTGTAGAAGAACTGCGTCCCAATAATAAGCCTACTGTTCCCTGGGGAAGAGGTCCTTTTACTCCTGTGGGAATGATTTGAACTCCCATCTCTGGAGTTAGTACTGCTCTGGCAGAGGAGCAGATGTCCAGCCTTGTGTTCCCTCTAGTTTGTCTGATGAGGGATTTAATGGATAATGCGTCCTGGGCATTACCTTGATGGTGCTGTTGGGTTCCTCCATTGCCCCATATATTTGTGGTTTTGGGCCCCGGGGCATTGGGCCCTTTAGTCCGTTTTTTGGCAACGGAGCCTGATACCTTTCTCCATGATATCGTGGGTAAACACTTGGTCTTTGTCCGTTTTTTGATAACGGAATACCCTCTATGGTGGTTTGAGAACGGCATTCATTAGCCCAATGTTTCCCTCTATGGTATCGTGGGCAAATACCCGGTATTCTATTCCTTTGATACCCCGCTTTGTTAAACCCTCCTCTTATGGGGCAACTCCTTTTAAAATGTCCTGTTTGATTACAATTATAGCATGTTTTTGGCCTGGCATCTAAAGCCTGTTGTACTGCTGCTAAGACTTGCTCTTGTTCATTAATGTCTCTACATAATTTAATATATGTGTTTAAATCTTCATGTCTCCATGGTCTAATGACCTCTCTGCAGCAACGATTTGCTTGGTCATAAGCCAGTTGTTTTATAAATGGCATTACCTGTTCTGTATTACCAAATATCCTAGAGGCTGACTGAATAAGTCTATCTACAAATTCAGCGTAAGGTTCATTAGTTCCTTGTATTACCTTAGATAATTGACCTTGTAAGTCTTTATGTCCCTGTAAAGTTTTCCATGCCCTAACTGCATCTACAGCAATCTGTGCGTATACGCCAGGGTCATATTCAATTTGTTGTCTTTGACCCTCATAAGGTTCCTTCCCCAAAAGCATTTCTATATTTCTTTGAGGATAACCAGCTTCTGCATTTCGCCTAGCTGTCTCCATGCAAAATTCCTCATTGGCAACTTTCCATAATAAATATTGTCCTCCGTTTAGCACAGATCGACACATGTTAGCCCAATCTGCTGGTGTCATGTCCAAGTTGGTAACAGATTCGACCATGCTTATTGTGAAGGGAGCTTGCGGCCCATAGGTCGTTACAGCCTCCTTTAATTGCTTTATTGTTTTGAAATCTAAAGCACGGTGAATTCGTTGCCCTCCTGCCTGCTCAAGTACAGGGCATGCTAATCTTTGGGGTCCTGCCTCAGAATTCCGTCCATCAACTACGGGAGTTGAGGGCCGCTCAGCGGTAGATGGAGCTGTTGGTTGAGTTACGCCCTCTGGTGATAGAACGGAGTTAGTAGCAACCTCCTGTTGTAATTCTCCACCTGATGGCTGCTTTTCCTCTAAGCTTGGTTTCTTTAAATTTTCCTCTGTCTGACTAGCTTGAGAGACCTTCTCTTTTGCTTGACCTAGCGTTTTTTCTACCATAGTCTGGACCTCTAACAATTTACTTAGCAGTTTTTCGGTTTGTTTTTTACTGGATTCTAATCTACTATAAAGGTAACGTAACCTAATAAGATAGGATAAAACAAAGCCAAAACAGAATGAAACAAAAACGGAACAGACAATGGTTGTATCAATTTTCTCTTTCTCAGGGCCGAATAACTTCAAACCTTGAGCCAACCATTTTTCCCAGTTCGCCTGAGAAAATTCTAGGGCTAGGGAGCTTGAAATAAAAACAAAATAAATCAAAACAAGAACACATTGTTTTTCTAAATGTTCACCCATTCTGTCGCCTTCCCTCAGGGGCGAGCAGTTTTACTCACCTCTAAGTTTCAGGCGTTCCCCGTACGGGCCACCAAATGCCGCAGTCTTGGCTGGGCACAGAATCACGAGCCAGTCAAGCAGGAACAAAACTTTATTTTGAAAAAGCCGCCGCAGGCAAGCCAAACCCGGTCCTCCCACGCGGGCGTCTGCCGGAACCGCGCGCCTCCCGGAGCCAGGGTCCCGGACCTTCCCCGGAATTTCCTCCTACTATCTTTCCCCAACCAATGGGAACTCTCCAGCAGTCCGGTAACTTGAGTCCTGTAGCAAGCCAAGGTGAACAGCAAGAGCCCAATTTGCATATGAATGTAAATCTTAGCATAATAATACCTCAGTGGCTAGTTGGCGTCACTTTACAACCAAAGGTGCCATTTATATTTTGTTTGTGGCTCCTAGCACTAACCCAATCCTTAAATGGAATTTTCATTGCCACTCTGGATTCAAAATATTTCCTTTTGTAGGAGTATTTTCAAAATAACTTTTTTTTTTTGAAACTATAAAGGAATGCGTGGAACAATTGCACACACTCTTCATTTCTCCTCTTAGATCTTGGCCTTTATGTCTGTTTAAAATTTCTCAAGATGGTTTCCATGTCTCTTTCTGGGGAGCAGTCTTCATCTCTTTGGTGAGTGCCACCCAGGGTCCCTCTGGGTTGTGAAACCATCACTGTCCCCTAGGCATGCCTGGGGGGATTGTTGGTGATACTAAGAATGAGAAGCAGATGAGGAGAGGAGACCTTTGATGTAAAAACCAGTGTTTGGATGGTTGGATATGCAATAAGGGGCCCATGTGTGCCTGGGGTTGGTTCCCAGAGGATGTTCAAAACAGAGAATGTTCTGGGTAGAGTACTGGCTTGGTTTCACCCATGCTTGGTAATCTGGCAGTGGGTTGGGTGTGGGGAGGCCTCCTTGGTGGAAGATGCTCTCAGAGGTGACTTTTCTTCATTTCCTACACTGAGAAGGAAAAGAGCAGAGCAGAGTGGGTTGGAGATCAGAGCACAGTGCACACATGGGAGGTGGTGTGTATGCGTGTGTGGCAGGGTGGGGGGAGTTCACAGTTACTCTCCTCTGTGATTTCTAGTGTCCACTAGCATCTCAGCCTCTCAACTGTGGTCTGGGGGCTGCTGGACACTCCAAGATATTCTCAGAGGATTTGTGAAGCCCTTCTTATTTTCTGACTACTTAATCCTGTGAAGCTGAAATTTCTTCAAATACTCTAATTAAAAGAACATACTGCCACACGTTGAAGGCAGAAGCAGATTTGAGAAACTAGCGGCCTTGTATTAAGACAGACATTAAAGATACGTGCAAAAACATAAAGCAATGTTGCTCTGCTTGCTAATTATCTTGTTTTGGAAAATATATTTTTTTTAAAAAAAATTAAAAATGTCATTTGTGTTACTTATGTGTTATTTATGTTAGCATATAGTGGGTTTATTTTCCTCTTAAAATAAATGTATACTTGAATATTTTAAAATGTTCTCAGTTTTAATTTCAAATATGGTTACTATAGATAGGTAGGACCCACATAAACAGAAGTTCTTTGGGGGTCTGGGTAGGAACGGTGCAAAGGGATCCTGAGACCAAGGAGTTTGAGAATTGCTGCTCTAGGTAAGAGGTTGAGTTGTTCAGCCATCGCTGGGAAGGAATCCCTAGAGAAGGTGGATCTGTTTCAGGCACCTGCTAACTCTAGAATGATCTGCCCTTCTTCTCTGAGCCAGCAGCTTGATCCTGTCCTCCAGTGCAGGTGCCCCAGGTGAGGTGCAGCTGATCCGGTCCAGCTGACTTCCTTTATTTCACATTACTGTTTGATCACACCTTACTCTTCCTTGTTGATTGGCAGAGAATAGCACCACCTACCTCATGCCTTCCTCCTTCTCCTGATGTCTGGATGAGAGGCAGCAGGAACCAGGGAGAACCCGTGCTCCGTCGAAAGGTTTAATCAAGAAATAAAAGCAAAAAGCTCTGGTCCTGGTTTTCCTATTGGCTTCAGAATGAATATAATTAGAATAATTAATGGATGAACTCATGTTTTGAAATGAGTAATTGTAGGTCATGTTGCCATGAAGTCATGAAGACAAAGGACTCCTTCAGATCTCTGTTCCTGGCCACTCGGCTTCTTAGGGCAGGACGGGAGCCTTCTTCCATTCATAAGCAGGGCCACACAGAGGCTGCTGACCCTGGAGACAGCTTGGCTTTCCTCTGTAGGCAGGTGGGCTTACGAGTCCTTAAACCCAGAATCTGGCAGGCTTACCCACCCAGAAGAGGCATCTCTGAAAAAGCCAGGCCCCCTTGGGTAGAGACAATCACTAGATGGTAGAGAGGGAGGAGCTGAGTCAGCATCTTCAAATTATTCTCCCTTAACACAATTCCCTGAACATATGTCAGCTGTCATATGGGTCTCTTGCTCTGTTCTTCCTGCACTTCCCCTGGGCCAGTCCTCCTCTGAGAGCCATAGTCCTAGCCTCAGCATCCTTGAAGGTGGGGGGGGGGTGTCCCTTCTCCTCCCCACTAATGGCAATGATCCTTGGTCTTGCTCTTGGCATTTCACAGTGGCCTCCACTGAGACACAGAGAACAGGTTTTGTGAATCACAGTTGCTGAGTCCTGAAGGGCAGCTCTTGGTGGCACACTGATGGAATTCTTCACTCACTCTGAATCACAATCTGAAGGTGGATGATGTGAGAGATGATCACATCACTTGTGGTTCAAACTGTGACAATTTTAAGAGTGAATGGATGTTCTATGAGTAATGACACCAGATTAACAAGGGTACTACTGGGATTGACTTTCTGTTCTTCCTGCAGCATGCCTGTTGTGTTAAGAGTAGGGTTCAGGTGCCCTACCCTGAATCTGACAGTTTCCTTCTTGTTTTGGGGAGGTGGGTACCTGGGATGGAACTCAAGGGCACTCACCCACTGAGCCACATCCTCAGCCCTATTTTGTATTTTATTTAGAGACAGAGTCTCACTGAGTTGCTTAGCACCTTGATTTTGCTGTGACTGACTTTGAACTTGCGATCCACCTGCCTCAGCCTCCCAAGCTGCTGGGATTACAGGCACATGCCACCACACCTGGTGACAGTTTCCTTCTTATTTTCTTCCAAGAAGACCTAGGAAGTTCTCATACAATTGCAGTCCTGCTGAACTGTTCTGACAAAATAAAAATAGTGGTTAACCAGATTTCAAACTATATTACAGAGCAATAGTGACAAAAACAGCATGGTACTGGTACCAAAACAGGCAGGTGGACCAATGGTACAGAATAGAGGACACAGAGACCAATCCACAAAATTACAACTTTCTTATATTTGATAAAGGGGCTAAAAGCATGCAATGGAGAAAGGATAGCATCTTCAACACAAATGGTGCCGGGAAAACTGGAAATCCATATGCAACAAAATGAAGCTGAACCCCTTTCTCTCGCCATGCACAAAAGTTAATTCAAAATGGATCAAGGAGCTTGATATCAAATCAGAGACTCTGCGTCTGATAGAAGAAAAAGTTGGCTCTGATCTGCATATTGTGGGGTCGGGCTCCAAATTCCTTAATAGGACACCCATAGCACAAGAGTTAATAACAAGAATCAACAAATGGGACTTTCTTAAACTGAAAAGTTTTTTCTCAGCAAGAGAAACAATAAGAGAGGTAAATAGGGAACCTACATCCTGGGAACAAATTTTTACTCCTCACACTTCAGATAGAGCCCTAGTATCCACAATATACAAAGAACTCAAAAAATTAAACAATAAGATAACAAACAACCCTATCAACAAATGGGCCAAGGACCTGAACAGACACTTCTCAGAGGAGGACATACAATCAATCAACAAGTATATGAAAAAATGCTCACCATCTCTAGCAGTCAGAGAAATGCAAATCAAAACCACCCTAAGATACCATCTCACTCCAGTAAGATTGGCAGCCATTATGAAGTCAAACAACAACAAGTGCTGGCGAGGATGTGGGGAAAAGGGTACACTTGTACATTGCTGGTGGGACTGCAAATTGGTGCGGCCAATATGGAAAGCAGTATGGAGATTCCTAGGAAAGCTGGGAATGGAACCCCCATTTGACCCAGCTATCACCCTTCTGGGTCTATTCCCTGAGGACCTTAAAAGAGCATACTATAGGGATACTGCCACATCAATGATCATAGCAGCACAATTCACAATAGCTAGACTTTGGAATCAACCTAGATGCCCTTCAATAGATGAATGGATTAAAAAACTGTGGCATTTATACACAATGGAGTATTACGTAGCACTAAAAAATGACAAAATCATGGATTTTGCAGGGAAATGGATGGCATTAGAGCAGATTATGCTAAGTGAAGCTAGCCAATCCTTAAAAAACAAATGCCAAATGTCTTCTTTGATATAAAGAGAGCAACTAAGATCAGAATGGGGAAGAAGAACATGAGGAAAAGATTAACATTAAACAGAGACAAGTGGGGGGAGAGAAAGGGAGAGAGAAGGGAAACTGTATGGAAATGGAAGGAGACCCTCATTGTTACACAAAATTACATATAAGAGTTTGTGAGGGGAAAGGGGAAAAAAACAAGAGAGAGAATTAAACAACAGCAGATGGGGTAGAGAGGGAAGATGAGAGGGAAGGGGAGGGGGATAATAGGGGATAGGAAAGGTAGCAGAATATAACAGTCATTAATATGGTATTATGTAAAAATGTGGATGTGTAACTGATGTGATTCTGCAACTTGTATTTGGTGTAAAAAATGGGAGTTCATAACCCACTTGAATCAAATGTATGGAAGATGATATGTCATGAGCTTTGTAATGTTTTGAACAACCAATAAAAAATAAATAAATAAATAAATACAATGTAAAGAAAAAAATAAAGGTCATTTTGAATTAATAAAAAGAAAATAGTGGTTAACATCTGTATAGCATTAACCACACCTTAAGCACTCTTCTATGGATTTGACATTTGTTAATTTATTCGAT
Source organism: Spermophilus citellus (assembly GCF_964194105.1). Classification (NCBI taxonomy): domain Eukaryota; kingdom Metazoa; phylum Chordata; class Mammalia; order Rodentia; family Sciuridae; genus Spermophilus; species Spermophilus citellus. The sequence continues at coordinate 86,204,358 of NC_138198.1, forward strand.
CCTTGTAATCTCATGAGATTGGTGGTCTCTTTTATAGAAGAAGAAACAGGAACACATGGGTTAAATAGCTCAGCTAAGGTTGTGGAGCCCATTAGCAGCAGAGCCAGGATTTGAACCAAAGAGGTGCCAGGGCTGGTGCCTGTGAGCATAGCAGCATCCTTTTGGCACCTTGCAGCCTTATTGTTTAGTTCAGCCAATGCTTATTGAGAGCCTTCAATGTGCCTGGCCATGTGCTGGGTACTGATGGTGCCAAGTGAATAGACACAGTGCCTGCTCTGGTTCAGTTCCCCAGGAGAGAGGGTCAGTCCAGCCTACCTTAGTACCAGGAAAGTAATCTACAGGGTCTCCTGTGGGGAGGGCCAGCCCTACCCTCTTGCAACATGCAAGTTTATGATCAATTGCAAGTCTCATTTGGATGGCCACCTCTGAGTTACCTGAGTTCTCAAGTCTCAGACTTCCTTCCTGTGGGCTGTCCTTTGAACCCATAATTAAAAATCCTTCCATCAGAGGCAGAGGGCCCACTGCAATAAACACCATTTATGAGACTGCCAAGGAGTTATTCTCAATAGGTAAGGAAGCTTAATCAGTGTGCTGGTGACTTCGTCTATCATTGTCAACATCCCAGGTTGTCACCACCATCTTGTTTTGGGGGTGCTCTGACTTTTCAGAAAGAAAGATGGGAGCAGATTCTCCAGTAACAAGCATTCTTTTCCCGATTTACTTCCTCCAGAAGTATGATATATGATGAAGTATGCAATTTCAACCACACCAGTATGGTTTCCCCTAAGAATTCGTGTTGTCGACACACAGGCATTGGAATACAACAGGGGAAGGCTTTAATCTTGGTGTGGTCCAAGGGCTGTTTGCTTTTTGCTTTTTGTCATGAGCGTATTTGTGAGAAACAGAGTGTTATTGTCCAGCACATCAGGGCTCCGTTCAGGCCAAGGAAGTCTGATGAAGTGCATCTGCTCTGTGGAGGGGAGAGGGATGGCAGGTCCTCATGGGCAAAGAAGAGAGCCAATGGTTAACAGTGTTGAGCTTGCCCTTCGGGAGAGCCTTCCAACAGTGCAAAGGCATGGCAGGCCTGCGTGTTTAAAATTAGACAAATGACAAAAATGTGCAAGGAAGCCTAGTGGCCTCACTGCCCCCAGCTCACGGAGTTAGTTTTACCTGCCCGTGATGATGTGGCACTGGGTTTTGTACAAAGCACACGGACACACCTCTGCCCATCTGAGCTCCACACAGCCCTCTGTTTTTTTTTTTTTTTTTTTTTTTTTATGTGGTGCTGAGGATTCCACACAGCCCTCTGACTGCTTTATTTGAAAAACTCTGAAGGAAGTTAGGATGTTAAAAATGTGCTTCCCAAAACAGGCATTTCTCAAGTACAGTTTTTCCTAAATGAAAATGGGTCCAGTCTGTGGAAGCTGATTTGTCAGCACAGCTAATGGACCACTGTATGCTGAGTGCCCATCTCAGTGAGAGGTCTGTACGCTGAGCACTTTGTTGGGCTCAGGAAAAGGCTGGTACTTTCCATGGCTCATTTCTACCATCATATGAACCTCACAGGATGGTGATGCTGGTCATTTTATAGATGGGGAGAGTAAGTCTCACAGAGAGTAGACAGCTTTGGGAACACTAGTTCTAGGATCCAAGTCCAAGCAACTTAGGGTACAGAAACTTGCTGTGGGATCACCCTATTTCTTCCTGTGTATGTTGAAAGGCCCCTTGGAGATGGTTCTTACTGATATGTTTGCATTCAAATTAGTGAACTTTACACTGGGGGCTGGAAATTCCTAGAGAATAGAGTAATATTGTGTGTGTGTGTGTGTGTGTGTGTGTGTGTGTGTGTGAGAAAGGGGGGGGAAATAGATATTGAGATACTGAAGGATTCAGCAGTCCCAAATCTTAGTAGATTTATTCTCTGAATTTTGTTATAAAACTTTTCAGACAACAAAGCTGAGAGAACATTGTACTGAACACTTGTAGATTTACCACCTAGATTCTATCATTAATATTTTATTATACTTATTTTATCATCTGTTAATCTTCTTTTTCTCTCCTACTCATCCCCGTATCCATCTGTGAATCTTTTTTTGATGCATTTCAAAGTAAATCTGAGACATCGATAGAGTTCTCCCTAAATCCTTCAGGACACACATATTTAACTATAGTTCAATATCCACTTATAGGCCTTTCGTTTTGGTGCATGATTTACAATCAATGAAAGGCACAGGTCTTGAGTACACATTCACTGAAGTTTTGAAAAATATGCACACCTTTGTAACAGCCAAACCCTTCTCAAGGCAGAACATCTTACCGTCATCTTTGAAGTTCCCCAAGCCCCCTCCTAGTCGATTTCTGCCTCCCCTGGCTCCCCACAGGAACAACCACTGTTCTGATGTTTCTGCCAATAACTCTTGTGGAGCAGGTTCTTCCCCTTAGTATAATGTTTTGAGATTTACCCATAGTGTTCCGTGTAGTGATAGCTGATTTCTTTTTATTGCTGGTTGGTATTTTATTGTATGGATATTCTATAGTTTATCCATTTCCTATTGATGAGCTTTTCCTAGTTTTTGGATTTCCTGAGTAAAGTTGTCATGGATATTCTTGTGCAACCTTTTTATGAATGTTTTTGCTTTTCTTGGGTAAATACCAAGGAGTGGAATTGCTGGATCCTGGGACAGATGTACGTCTAGTTTATATAAGAGGCTGTTAGAACTTGTCAAAGTAGTTAGACCATCTTATGATCCTACTAACACCATATGATGTTTCTCCATGTGTTTGGTATTGTCCTTTTTTTTTTTTTTTTCTCTTCTGAATAAAGTCATTCTGGTGAATTCTAGGCAGAAAATTGATCTTGACAGTCAAAAAGAAGCCAGGTGTGGTGGTGCACATCTGTAATCCCAGCAGTTTGGGAGGCTGAGGCAGGAGGATCAGGAGTTCAAAGCCAGCCTCAGCAAAAGTGAGGTGCTAAGCAACTCAGTGAGACCCTGTCTCTAAATAAAATACAAAATAGGGCTGGGGATGTGGCTCAGTGGTCAAGTGCCCCTGAGTTCAATTCCTGGTACCCCACCACCAAAAAAAAAAAAAGTTCAAAATGCTTGGGATGTAGCTCAGTGTAAAGCACCTCTGGGTTTAATCCCCATTAGCAACAACAAAAACAGTGATAATGATTGTTATGATGAAGTGATTAATAGCACTCTAGCACAAATTGCCATTGATGTTCCTTGGATTTCACTTGGAAACTCATCACTCTGGCCGTTTGAGTCTGACCTTAGCTCTCTAAGAACTGGCCCTGATGTTTTCTGATTGACAGAGGGACGTACTCCCCACAGTGCTGATTTTCAGGCTGATGCTTCTAGTATAAGAAGCTCACTTAGGGCTTCTTTGTGTAGCTCGGATACTTAGCTTTCACCCTTTGACATTTCTTAGTGTTATGTCTTTGTCAGACAAACTTCTTAAACCAGATTGCAATTTCTCTTCTTTTTCAGAGTTTTGCACCCAGCAAAATATTGACAATTTAAATGTCAAAAGAGGCAGACTCCAAATAAAATGCAGAATAAACAATTTTGATGACTTAGACCTTTCTCTTCTGCCATTGTTACATTTCAAACCTCTTCTAATTCTCCCCCCACCAAAAAAAAAAAAAAAAAAGAAAAAAAAAAAGAAAAAGAAAAAAAAAGCCCACATGAAAAAAAGTGAGCAAGGAATTAGTTGGAAGAAGGGGCTCAGCACTGGGCTTTTTCATCTTGAGTGATTACCTTGAACCTGGGGCCTCAGTTTCCTCAATTGTAGAAAAACAAGGCTGGAACAAATGAAATGTAAGATGTTCTGTCTTTTTGAAATATCAAAAGTAACTTTCCATTTTGTTTAGAAGAAATCTTGAAAGCTTGAAGGTAAAGATTTCCCTTCTTTTAATTTTTTAAAAATTAGGTGGTCCTTTAATATTTCTTACATTCCCTCCAGCAGCTTCATGATCCTCTGATATATTCAAGGAAACAGGTCTCTCTTTTATATTTTGACTTCAAGGTTTCTGTAATTATGCCCTTGACTGAATCAGATGCTGCGGTTCACTCTGGTAGGAGTATCCTCTCTCATGCTGGGGAATTGTGATCCTCTTGCATTTGCTCTGAGATCTTTTGGACACACCATATGCAGCACATTTTTCCCCCTACTTCCATTGTCATTTTGGGCTGTTCAGTGGTGGTGGTACAGAGAGAGGGGATTGAGAAAGAATGTTTAAGACAGTCTACTTGTAGGCAATCATTTTGAACAGAAAGGAAGGGGGTTGGAATAGCCAGAGAGGATTGGCTTCAGGGCAAATAGCCCAAATCTCAGTTCAAACAAGATAAGGGTTGAAGAGATAGAATCAGCTGATAAAGGTGTTTTGCTTTGCACTGTTGCTAATGCCTTAAATGTGTGGAGATTTTCCCTGGGCTTTCATTCCCTAAAGTCTCCAGGAAGAGAAAGTAGCTTGGTCATAGAGCAAACCTACCACTACAGACAACCTGCAGTCCCCAAATCCTGGCAGGCTCTAAGGTTTCAAGCACAGAATTCTTGAGCAAACACACCAGGTGCCTCCCTGCATCGATTGTGATTTTTTTTTTTTTTTTGGTGCTAAACAGAAAGCACTGCAGATAATACTGAAGGTCAAATGAAGGTAGAGAAGCCGCAAAACAGCAAGAGCACCACCCTACTGCAAGCTAATTGGGAAGGAAATGGTTTCAAACTGCCAGACTGTGGCCTGATAACTGAAATCTCATAGGGACAAAAGGTTCGTGTCATTTAAAGGGGTAGCTTTGCCTATTTAAATTGTGCAAACAAAAGAAATGAAAACCCCCTCATGGGGATGGGAAGTTCTATTAGCAGATATTGCCATCCTTGCTTTTATGCCCTCCTGTGTCACAAACCCTGAACATGTGCTGTGTGTCCTCAGGCATTCATTGGTTAATTTACTTATTCAAAGTAAGGCAACAACAACAACAAAAGCAACAGAAAAACCCCAAACAAATTACACACTGGGGCACAGACAGCATTAAGATGCAGTGCACAATTTTGATATGTGGGGTTTTTTTTTTTTTTTTTTAAGAAATATATATGTGTGGTCTGAAATTGTACATGTGTTAAACTCCAGAGAAAGTGAGAAGCTTATAATGGCTCTCCTGGGAATTTTAAAAAGGGGTCTTTGAAGGTACCCCTGTATTGAGAATCAGGGATCAGAGGTACGATACCAGGTAGGATTCCGTGGCTGACAAGAGCCATTTGGGGCTTGACTTTAATCAAAGGGGCCACTGGAGGAGGGCACTTTTTTCCTATCATATGGATGTGGTAATAGTTAATTATGTACTTAATTATATCCTTTGGTTCTGAAGTCTTTATAGAACGCCCACAAAAGTAAACCTTGTGTATATTTCCTTATATTTTCAACCTGAATTATAATGAGTGAAATGATACTTTTAAACAGAAGAAAGCTGAATTATGTAATGAGTGAATTAAGCTTTCAACTTGGCAGGGTTTTCAAAAAAGGCCCTTCGACAAGCTACGGTGACAACGCTTGGCAGTTGGCAAGATGTTGCCTACATTTTGCTAATAGGAAGATTAAAATCTAGAGAGGTTTAAAATATATTTATTTTAGCCAACCTTTTTCTCTTTGTCTTCAAGATGAATTCTTGGGTTTTTCCAGCCATGGACTCTGATCGACCTGTGGATTTTGTGGATTTTGTTCAGTATCCAACATCATCACCACAACATGTAACTTTGGTTTGATGACAGGCACCCATGTTTAAGAGAAAAGAATATGAGCTAGAATTAAGAAAACTGAAAATCTGTCTGGAAGTGGTAGAGCGTATGCACAAAGGTCTGGGTTTAAATCCCACACCCTCCCCCCCAAAAAAAGAGGAAAGAAAATTGTAAATTCAGTTACTTCCCATTTATGCTTCCAGAGAGAACTTTCTTTCTAGAGCAATGTTGCTAGTACTACTACTAAAACCCAAGCAAACTTATAGTCAAAAGGAATTTGATAGCAGGCTTGGTGGCACAAGAATGTGATCCCAGTAGCTTGGGAGGCTGAGGCAGAAGGATTGTGAGTTCAAAACCAGCCTCAGCTAAAGCGAGGCACTAAGCAACTCAGTGAGACCCTGTCTATAAATAAAATACAAAATAGGTCTGGGGCTCAGTGGTTGAGTGCCCCTGAGTTCAATCCCTGGTACACACCCCACTCAAAAAAAAAAAAAAGGCATTTGCTATTATAATCCTTTATGTATGTATTCTTTATATATGGAAAGAGTTCATTTGAGATTTGTCTTTATTACTTAATCATTGCCTCATGAGATTTCCCAAACTTAAGAGCATTTAGAATCAAGAAACTTGGAAGTAACAGGTCGTATTGATTGTGTTTTATAATACTGCAGAGACTTTCCTTTCTGGTCCAGCATGGATGACAAGTCCCTACCAGCTCTGGCCCACATGTAGAATTGGGAACCATTCCTATGAGCAAGATTTACTTAGGGAGCTAGGCTTCTAGTGGCTGGTGTGTGAATAGAAGTATTCCCGTGAGAAATGTGGTTTTCTGGGCAAACTGAGTTTTGTTAAACTCTGAGCCCTGAGATGAGAAGACCAGCTCTACATGCAAAAGTGTGATTTGAGGGGAAATGAAAACTTATCTGCCCTATAATTTCTCCCTTACAAAATTTATCACAGTACCAGAAATGACCAACCAGTATTTGCAGGATTTCTTTGGTTTAAGGCTTTCTGTCCAGAAGGTCCCCATTAAAATGCAAATGTGCTACTCAGAAGGAGCTATTCATCAATCCATTCACACCTTTGCAGGGATTAGTTTATCAGATCAGAGGAAGGAGAATAAGGCCCCAAGGTATGGGAGATGAGAGGTCTAATTTGATTGGAAAGAGGCTGAGAAAAGTACTTCCAGTTGGCCCTTTGCAAATGTATCTTCTGCTTCTTGCCACCATTGAAATTCAAATCTCCCCTTACTGTTTACTTCAATTCTTATCTTTTCCCTGTAGTATTTTCTGAACTACCTGGAGGAGGTTAGTCTCCTTATCTGAATTATTAACTTTCATTACCTGTACCATTCATTAGTCAAATCTTATCTTGGTTGGCCAGGGTCAGGTGGCCCACACCTGTATCCCAGAGACTTTGGAAGGCTGGGGCAGGAGGATAGAAAGTTTGAGGCCAGCCTTAGCAACTTAATGAGATCTTGTCTCAAAATAAACAATAAAAATTACTAGAGACGTAGCTGAGTGGCAGAATCCCCACCACCAGTTTCAAGCCCCAGTATCTAAATAAATGAATAAAATAAACAAATATCCTATCTGTGTTGTAGGTAATCTTCCCTTTGTATGCGTCTCAATGGCCAATTTTGAGGTCAGGTGCTGGAGTACTCAAGAACCAAGCTAGTGATCTGGAGGAAGAGAGGGTTACTTGGCTGGGAGGTGAGAACAACGATGGGCCTGCTCACCACAGCATCTGGGGGATCCGTCATGAGCCTTCACCCAACTTCTTCCCTTTGTCTCTTCACTTTGAATTGATGACTTCCAGGCTTTGGTTTTTGTTTATTGTTCAGGTGGTGCTCAGCCTCTCCGATCCAGAGGCCCCATGTGTGGTTATGCACCAAACGCTGAATGAATTGGGGGGTCATCCTGCCAAGGGGATAGCTGCCTCTGGTCCAGTAGGCAGTTCTGTGCCAGGGATGGAGGGGCCAGTACCATCCTGAAAACCACTATAGCTCTGCTGTTTTGGTCAGGTTCTGGCCTGTAGATATGAGGGCCTTGACAGAATCAGGTCATTGAAGAATGGTCTCTGGGTATCAACCTCTGGGAAGTGGCTCTACCTACTTTACCAACATAAGGTCTGATTTTTTTTTTTTTTTGAGTGAAGAACAAGGACCATGTTGAATGAAGGTCGTTCAGGTGGCTGCCAAATTCTGGGGGTGCAGTGAGCTTTGATAGGAAGCCTGCTGTTTATGGTTTCTGTTTGAATTTCTTACCTTGGTCATAGGCCCACAGTTCTTTTCAACTGATTATATGGTAGGGTGTGGATGCCTTAGGCTTCTTAATATTCTATCACTTAGGATTTTTTTTTTTTTAATTGCAAGCAGCATTGAGCTAACCTAACTAAAGTGAACATTTCATGATGTTGGTAAATGATCAGTTGATGGATAAAAATTTAGATGAAACTTAATCACACACTTAAATGAAGCCAACGCCACCATATTGCTCCAATTTTCATTTCTCTTCTCTTCTGGGTTGGTTGGGCTCTTAGGCCCAAAATCTCATGGACATTGCCAATGTTTGGCTTACGTGGTTCTCAGAGCACCAGGTCAAGTGGCAGAAGAAAAGCACATTTTTTCCCCTCTCTCTTCCTTCATGGCAGCCTCTAAAAAGGACTCTGATTGTCCTCACTTGGGTCACACAGTTACCTCTACTGATTGGCCACCCTGAGTCACAGGCTCACCATTTCTGAGCAAGGTGCTTTCTCTTGATTGACAACTCCATCAGTATTGCATGGACTAGTGGGGAGGCCAGTCTCCCACAGAAACATTACAGGGTAGATAAAACATAGTAGATGTCCATCTCACTCATAAATAGATTCACATTTTGGGTACTCAACTATGTCTGCTAATAACAATGAGGGAAGGTTTCCTGGGAGACATCCAATTTGCAAAGAGGGGAAGGCTGTGTCTTTTGGGGGCTCTATGAGGGCACTAGTTGGGGTATAGGAGTGGCCGAGAGTACTGAGCGTGAGGAGAGATTTACAAAAAAAAAGAGGTTGGGGTGCAGATGTTACTGATAGTAAAGATCCAATTTTTCTTATTTCACATTTTGGCCCATGGCTGATCCTGACCAACAGGAAGTATTTGTAGAGCCAAATGACTCTATAAAAATAACATGTTTTCCAGCAATTTCCTTTTGTTGGGGGAGGGGGTGACACACACAACACACTTTCTGGTTTTGATGAATAGTCCCGGATAGCAGGAGGCTTTATTCTGCTTCCCTACTAGATCAATCTTCAGGTCTCAAACTGCGTATCATAATTAGCAGTGCAAACCCCCAGAGACCCATCTCTTAGTCTAAAGAAAATATTATGTGGACTGCGTAGAGGATTGTTAGCTTTTGTTTCTCCTCCTTTAATGGGTGTTTGGTGTCCAAACTGAGTGAGAAAGCCACTCTTAAGAAGACAGAGTCTGACGTTGAGATTTGTTTATTAATAAGTTCAAGCGGAATGGAAGAATTAGCTTTCATGTTTAATGACCCTTTATTAATTAGGCTGCAGTATCACAGAGAGAATTAAAAAAAAATCCAACTACATTTGTTTGGAAGGAGAAAAAAAATTCTCTTAGGACAGTGTGAAACATTGAGATCCACTTCTCTCTGGGGGAGTACATTCTTGCTCTTTACCCCTGGCCTTGAAGTACCTTCAAGTATAAGTTCATGTATAAGTTCTGGAATGGCTGAGTCTCTATGGCAGGAAGTCAATATTGAGACCAGAGTCAAGAGCCAGAGAAAGCATCAAATCTTTGATGACATTTTTGAAGCCCTGATCGAACCTTACCTAAAGCCTACCTCTGTGTGCCAATACATTTCCTTTTTCATAAGCTAGTTGGACTTCAATCAAGATTTCTAATCGTCATGGCATGTAAAGATGAAACAGAGGCTGTGACAAGAGGAGCCTTGCATGGTTAAGATGATTAAGATAAGCATTTGCGGTGTAACATTTACTTCCCCTCTGTGCTTTTCTTGACTTTCTTCTAATTAGGGTCCTGCTCTGTCGAAATCTGCAAACAAGCCTGAAATGAGTGAAATTTCCTGTCTGGGCTCTGGTGGGTTCAGAGAGGGTAAGGGTTTGATGTAGGTGTTAAGACAAATGTATTTTTGTCATCTTGGGAGTAGGATTTCTACAAATAAGAGACGGATGTACAGAAGCAGCATGTTGAGTTCCCAAGAGCCTGGGCAGGAGGCCAGAGTGGGGCTGGGCCTCTATTAGCGCGTGACTTGGGGATTAGAACCTGAAGTGGCCAGGGTTCAACTTTTCATTTATAAAACAAAATGATCTGAAAGATCCATGCATTCATGGGTTATAGCACCAGCAGGCCCGTTCAGGGCAGCAGGAGGCTTCTCGGTCTCCTGGGTGACCCTGTGGAGGTGGAACTCTTTGAGATGAGTTTTTGGGGCTGTTTGCTTGAATTTTTAGAATTATCACAGATGCCATGGGCAGCTACCATCTTATGAGAAGAAAACAGTTACGGCGGGTGAACCCCCTTCTCCTATTCATTTATTTGAGCCCAAAAGTCTGGAGAAGAAGCCTCTTTGAAAGATCAGTAAGAGTTGACTGAAGTCAAAAGACAAGTGAGGGCCATCTCAGGGGAGCTGGAGAGCTGGAGAGACAAATGTCACCTACTTCCAAACTCTGCCAAGGGCTGCTGTCCAACACCTGTGCACTGGAGCTGCCCAGTACCCCACAGTGGCCTCTGCCCTGCTGTGTTGGCAGCTCCAACAGCAGGGGCTACAAAGGGGCCCTGCAATGAGGCTGCTCTTGGCCACGACTCATGGACACCTTTGCAGTTCATGGATCTTGTTCTCTTTTTAAATTGAGATATAATTTACATATTCTAAAAGTCACCTCTTGAAAGCATATAATTCAGTGGTTTTTAGTCTATTCACAAGGTTGTACAATCACCATCACTATCTAATTCCAGAACATTTCCTTTTCCCCCCAAAAGAAACTCTATATCCATGAGCATTCACTCTTTCCAACCCCTGGTTCCCACTCGCCTGCTCTCTGTCTCTATGAATTTTCCTGTCCTGGAATTTCACATAAGTGGAGTCACACGCTCCATGGCCTCGTGTGTCTGGCTTTCTTCACATAGGTTCATGCACATCATTCACTCAAGATGTGTCCGTGGTTTTCTTTTTATGGTTGTATAATATTCCTTAGTATAGATATACCACATAGACCATTTGATGGACATTTGGGTTGTTTCTACTTTGGGCTATTATGAATAAGGCTGCTGTGGATATTCTTGCACATTTTTTTTATACAAAGAAATGTTTTTATTTCTCTGGGCATAGCCCTAGGAGTGGGATTAATGGGTTATATGGTAATGATGTTTTGAAGAACTGCCAATCTTTTTTTCCACATTAGGCATTTCTTTTTAATAGGAGTTACACAAAGAAAAAATAGAAATGGCTATCATCTTTGGATGGGAAGGATAGTGCTATGTTATCCTTTATGTATCTCTCTTATAATACACATTTCGGGCTCTTATGATATAGTCAATGATATGGTGAGCTGGAAAGAATTTTGATGTTGGAATTAGAGACAGTATACTAAAATTTCCTTATCTGTGAAATGTGCCCAGGATTGCTGTGAGTCATGAATGAGACAGAGGTCCAAAAGTTCTTGGCAAAGGCCCAACAGTGAGCAGGCATTGACTCAACATCAGTGCCCCTTGACCTCCTCAACCAAGGGTCAATGTCATTGTTCTTTGTATGACCAGCACCTGGCAAAAGGTTCCTGACACTCAGTAACTATTCCAAACTTGGTTGGTTAACGAATGAAAACATAAGAGAATGAATGAAAGAAGAGATCCACACACACACAAAAAAAAAATAAAGAAAAAAGAAAAAAAATATTCCTGCATGTAATAGGTGTTCAAAAAATGGCAGGGAATGGAAAGAATTAATCAAAAAAAAAAAAAAAAAAAGAACATTAAATCTGCAGGAAAAAAAAATATGCTCCTCTAAAAAAGTTCCCAACAGAAATATTTTTCTTGGCTTTTGGGAGCCTGCTGAAGATCGTTCATGGGCAACATATGTGCAGCTGTCTCTTCCCCTTTGAAATTAATTGGTCTTTGCTCAGACTTCTATCTATATAGAGGAGAAACGACCTTCTGTTTTGGAGTAAAAATCCCGGGATGTTTCCCTGTCTCCCATCATCGGGGACCCAGTCCTGGGAGAGCCAGAGAAAGCCTGTCCGTCCTGCCTCAAAGCTCCTGTTGACTGTTTTGGGTACTGGCATCTTGGGCCCTGCTGGGACGCAGTTTCTGGACATGCCGGGGACAGCCCTGCACACAGGGAGATAAGACAGTTAAGTTGTACACAATCGAACGATTCCAGCCTCAAGTCCCAATCAAAGAGATTTACTATGTTTTAAAAAGACACAAATGTTGACCTGACTGGTGAAAAGATCCATGGGAGGCTATGCAGAAGGAGCCGCCCATGAACCACTGAATAAATGTGGCTGCAGAACATCTTAGTCACGATCATCTAGAAATAGAAATCAACCTTGAACTCCAAGATTGAGAAATGCTCTTCAGATAGCTGGCACTGTTTGAGAACAGCACGAGTTTTTTTTTTTTTTTTTTTTTTTTGTTAGAAGATTTTAAAATGCACCAAAGATCTATCAAGAAGAATCTGGGCAGATTTCCACTTTTGAAAGGAATGATTTTTCTCTACTCTGTCTACAGAGGTCAGGCAAAGTGCAATTATTTGCATAACTCAGGCAGAAAAATTCTGTGGAGGGGAGGGTGGGAAGGAGTGGAGGGTCCTTGTGCTACAGATGGTCTGTCCTCGTTGATCAGGCTCAAATACTTCACTCCTCATTTCTTCTTCCCTGGGAAGAGGGGACACACTGACCAATTCACCACGAAATACATAGCGTGGCGTGGGTTGGACATGTGCTTCCGGTGGTAGGGGTCAGGAATGCAGGGTGGATGGAGAGGATAAGGGGGCTTTTTGAGGGGCTCTGTGGTTTGTGTTAGATACTCCGTGTCTCTGGTGGTCAATGCGCTGTGGTGATCCTGTTTTATAGGAGAGAGAACTTGGGGCTGAAGGTGAACTAAATCTCTCTTTATTCAAGAAGGTCACCATGATTTGGCTAATTCAGAGACCATGGGGTCAGTATGGATCATCTGCCTGGCACTGGGAGAAAGGAGACTATTTTTATTGCCACTTTGGAAGAGCTCACATGTTGACCTTGGACCAGTCTCTCCATTTCCTTGTAGTTCTGCTCTCTCCACAGTGAGAACATCTGACTCATCTGTGTTTCCACACAGCACTCTGAGGAAACCTAGGTTTTGCCAGAGAACGATCCTGTGGCATCATGGGACAAAGGGGAGGGGCCCGGCAGAGGTGGGTCCAGAGCCCCTAACTCTTGCTTTTCCTGTTCTATACTTTGATATTCAAAGATGCTATTTACACAAAGAGATGTTCTACTAAAAAATGTTTGGGAACCCATTGGACTCGTGTGCCTCCTGAGTTCCCTTCTCACTTTAAAATTCAGATCCCTGCCCCATACAGTGGTGCATACCTGTAACCCCACCAACTCAGGAGACTGAAGCAGAAGGATTGCAGGTTCAAGGCCAGCCTCAACAACTTAGCAAGACTCTGTCTCAAAATAAAAATAAAAAGGACTGGGGATATAGCTCAGTGGTAAAACACCCTTAGGTTTCATTCTCAGTTAAAAAAAAAAATCACAGCCCCCTGAACTTTATACAGTTCTTTGTTCCTGGTTTCTTTTCTTGGTATTGAGAGTAGCAAGATGAGGCTGTGGGCCCAAGTCTTATCTCAGTTTTTCTGTGAGAGCACGTTTCTATAATTGAGGATCTGCTACGAACTCATGTGTTCGAAACCCATGGAATGGGAGGAGAGAAGCCTGCCAGCTCTCATTACAAGTTCCACACACTTTGATGGCCTCATTTAGGCAAAGGTGAGTCTCTGCATCTGGTGTTTAAATCACACAGACCCAGGAACTTGTTCTTTTAGAGTTTCCTAGAAGAAAGGGATGTCTCACAAAATGAGCCTCCAGAGAGGTAGGAGTGGGCTATTCTTTGCTTAAAATATATTGCCTGATGGCCTCGGGGCTTGCTTAGGAAGAGGGAGGAGGAGGCAGTTCAATGCCCTGTAACTGGCCGCTTGGTCTCTATGCTAATGAAGTGACCATCTGCATCAAATAATTATAAGTGGTCTCCCCTGACTGATCTCCATGTGCTGACACAGACTGAGAGGAGGTGCCCCCTTTACGGCCGCTGCAGCCCGGGAGGAGAGGCTGGGGAGCAGATCACGTGTACTCCTTCACTTCAAGGCACACAACCTGCTGAGTGGACAGGTGCTGGCAGTGTGATGTCCATGGGCAATGAAGCCTGCCTGTCCTACAAGCTGACATCTATATCTCCGTCTATCAGGATTTTAAAACTGACACAACATAAGGAATGTCACTCTCTATTACTCTATGTTCACATGTGTCTCTATTGCACTGGAAGCCCTGTGAGCAAATATCTTGGTCACAACAGCCCTCTTTTTATTCTAGCTTGATGGGGTAAACCTCTGCGGGGCAGGGTGGGGGTGGGGCGGCAGTGGTGAGAGTCACTAACTTTCTGGTTTTGTTTTCCAGCTGTGGGTGCTACCCAGCATTTGCTGAAATGGTGACATGATTGGTTTTTGTGTTGATAATTCTGGCCAAGTTCAACCCTTTCCTTTGTTGGTTAAATATAGTTGGCATTTAGATCTGATATCTGCACACTTTCGTGCATGACAAGTTTTACTTGCTGATTTTCAAAACAGTGTTGCTTTGGAACCCAGGTGCTAGCACCAGTGTATCTTAAGTTTGCACAGCCAACTCTTCCTTGTCTGGGGGTTTCCTGATTCTGACTTTGGCTCTCTGCCCATTCTTTCTCCATTGGCACTTTTGTCCTAAGAAAATCTTGGGCTGGGCAGCTTCAGGTCCAACTGGACAGACACCATCAGGTGAGTGTTTGTGGTTCAATTTTATGTTTGTGGTTCAATTTTATGAGCAGGGAATCTGCTTCTGTTTGCTCAGAGAAGCTAAAAAGGCTTCTGAGAGGTTGAATCAGTGTTTTATAACTGGGAGAAGATGACAGATATATTTCCATTGCATTTTAATGCAGAATTTAAGAAGGTCACTCCAGAGGAAGGGTTTCATATATACTAAACCTCAGTTGTTTTTAAATAAAGACACATACAGATCTATTGCATATTTCTTTTAATAGAAAATAAGATCTATCTATCTATGTATCTATGTATCTATCTATCTATCTATCTATCTATCACCTGTCAATCATTCTAAAAATCTAGCATTCATTTGTCTTTCTAGGTAAATGCACTTCAGGATTTTTCTAAGTGAGAAACTTCAAACAGGACATATGCAGATAAGAATAATTTATTAATGAAAAGGACTAAACTCTTAAATTTTTTTTTTCTGTGCTGGGAATTGAATCCAGGGCTTCACATATCCTAGGCAAGCACTGTATTGCTGAGCTACACCCCAAGTTCCTCATTGTTGTTTTTTTTAAATTTTTGTTTTAGTTGTTTATGGACCTTTATTTTATTTATTTTTATGTGGTGTTGATGATAGAACCCAGTGTCTCATATATGCTAGGCAAGTGCTCTATCACTGAGTTACAACCCCAGCCCCCCCCATTGATTTTAATTTGTTTCCATATATAAAGTTATTTTACATCATTTTCTTATTTGGTTCTTATGATAAAATTGAGAAAAATTATTATTATACTTTTTAGATGAGGAAATGGAGCTCTGAGAGATGAAAGGAGATAGATATAAAGCAATAAGTCTTTGGAAAAGACAGAAAATCAGGGTAGAATTTGGATTATTTGTTTCTAGGAAGTTTTATAAGAACTCATCAGTGAATTCTTCATGTGAGTATTTTAAATTATTGATTAAATTCCTTTATTGTTCCTAGGGCTATTGAGATCGTGTATTTCTTCTTAAAGGAGCTTTAGTAATTTGTGTCTTTCAATTTTTCTAATCATCTAGTTGCACATTTGACATCCAATTAATAATATTCTTTTTTTGTAATAGCTATATGATCTGTAGTGATGTTTTATATTTCATTACTGATGTTGGTGATTTGTTTCTTCTCTTCATTTTTCATCAGTCTGGCTATAGGTTTATCAATTTTGTTCATATTTATAAACACCAACTTTTGCTTTTCTAATTTTTCTGTTTTCAATTTTATTCATCTGTGTGTGTGTGTGGGGGGGGACAGTAAAACACAGAGCCATCTTATTGCCCATAGTATGATCTATCCTAGTGATTGTTCTGGATACACTAAACACACACACACACACGCGCACACACACACACACACACACATTCTGCTGTAGAGTGGAATGTTTTACAAATTCAATCGGGTCAAGTTCATTAATGGAGCTGCTCAAATCTTCTGTAGTTGCTTTAATTTTCTATCTACTTGTTTCTATCATTTTTTTTTTAAAGAGAGAGTGACAGAGGAGAGAGAGTGAGAGAGAGAATTTTTTTAATATTTATTTTTAGTTCTCGGCGGACACAACATCTTTGTTGGTATGTGGTGCTGAGGATCGAACCCGGGCCGCACGCATGCGAGGCGAGCGCGCTACCGCTTGAGCCACATCCCCAGCCCTCTATCTATTATTAAGCAGCAACTTTAATTGTGGATTTGTCTATTTTCTCTTTGACTTTTACCCATTTCACTTCATGTATTTTTGCAACTGTTATTTGGTGCATACATTTGGATATTATGGCCCTCTTGATGAACTGACCGCTTTAAAAGCATAAAACTGTCTCTATCTCAGGTAATCAGTGTTTTAAAATCTACCTTGACCACTCCAACTTTCTTTCTTTTTTTTTTTTATTTTTTGGTACCAAGGATTGAACCCAGTGGGCCACATCCCAGCTCTTTTTTTAAAAATATTATTTTTTAATTTAGAGACAGGGTCTCACTGAATTGCTTTGGCCCTCTTGTTAAGTTGCTGAGGCTGGCTTTGAACTCGCAATTCTCTTGCCTCAGCCTCCCGAGCTGTTGGGATTGTAGGCATGAGCCACTGCTCCCGGCTCCAACTTTCTTTCTTTCTTTTTTTTTTAATATTTTTTTTTTTAGTTGTTGATGGACCTTTTTAAAAAACTTATTTATATGTGGTGCTGAGAATCAAACCCAGGACTTTACACATGCAAAGCAAGCGCTCTACTACTGAACTACAGCCCCAGCCCTCCAAATTTCTTTTGAATAGTATTTTTATATATATAATTTCCATCCTTATAACTTATTCATATCTTTACATTTAAAATGTTTCTCATAGATGCTATATAATTGAATTTTTTATAATCTGAGAATCTCTGCATTTTAACTTAAGTGTTTGGATCTTTTATATTTTGTGTAATTATCCATAATTGAGTTTGAATCTCTTATCTTGACACATTTGTTTTCTATTGGTCCCATCTGTTCTTTGTTCCTTTAGTCTTCTTTTCCTGTCTACTTGTAGAATAATTTATTTTTTATGGTTTCACTTTACTTTTTTACTGGATGAGGTTTTACTTTCCGAGTTTTATTGTATTTAAAAAACATATTGTTGAATTTTGTCCTGGTGCACTGTCAAATGACTTTGAGTCAATGTGTTCTTTTGATATACTTTTAAGCTTTGGTAGAACAGATTCAGAGCAACCTTTAGTCTGAGTCTAACTGAATTCCATTATGAAGTCAGTATCCTTGTAAGTATTCTACTTAATGTCCATATTTCAAGACCTTCTTGTTTTGTCTGATGGGGCACAAATTCATTCTCAGTCCCATGCAGAGCATTCTATGTATTCATTTCTGGTCATTCTTTTTCTTACCTCTGGAAATTTCTTGTGTTGCATGTTCAGTTTGGTACTCAACCAAAGACTTGAGGAAGCTCATCCACAGATCCTGGGAGTTCTTTTGCCAAGTAGTTTTTTGGTGCCTGATTTTCTGCTTCTTCACTATTAGCTTTCTTGGCTTTTCTGAACTCTGATCTCTGTCTCTTCTACTCAGCAGAGCTGCTGGTCTGTGGGTTCTCCTTTCTTACCTGGAAGCCTGAGAACTGACTTCATTACCTGTAGTCAGCCATTGTTCTCTTGAACACAGTCCCACACCGCCATGGCTTAATGTCTGAAAACAAGCCATACATCTGGTCCCATTTTCTTCTTAAGGCAGGAAGATAAATTCAATTTCTTATGCCATTCATAAGCAAAAATCTTGTCTAATACATCATTTTTTTCTTATTAAAAGTATTTTAGAGTTGGAAATAACAAATTCTGAGGATGCATAAGGTCAATTCTTGGTCTTCCACTTCTTTGCTTCCAAACCTCATTATAGCTCACTTGCTTCCCAGAACTCCAGAACATTTTGAACTTGGTTTTATTGATAAGTAGATTAAAAATAAAAAAGATGGGTTGGGTCTGTTTATTGCACATGGAATTCTTCATGACTATGTGCTGTTTGCCTCCTTAAACAATCCATAGTACCGCCTGATGATTCTGCAGATTTATAAGAGACGGTCATATTCTTGGTTTTGACCAATTTGCATTTGTTTATTTATTTATTTTCTTTCTTCTTTCTTTCTTTTCTTTTCTTTTTAGTACTAGGGATGAAATCCAGGACCTCATGCATGCTAGGCCAGGGTCCTTTGTCCTGAGTCCTTTTTTTGTTTATTTCATTTTGAGACAGGGTCTTACCAGGTTGCCCAACCTAGCCTCAAACGTGCTTCCTGCCTCTAGAGGAGCTAGGAGTAGTGTCACTGCACACTGCTGCATACATTTCTTAGAAGAATGCAGATTACCAGTGTCTCTCTGTGTGTCCATGAGAAACTTGAGTGGCAAGTTCCACTGGTGGTAACAGAAAAGCTCAGGAAATGAAGTTCTCAAGAACTTATATCAAAGAACCCTTAGAGACAAAGGAAAGTGAGTGTGTCCCCTTGAGCAAGACAATTGAAGCAGCAAGCTGCTACTAACATTTTATTAAAAATCTCACATTTTGCATTAAAAACCCATGAAGAAATCCATGAATTTAACTGAATGTTTCATAGGTTGAAATCACATATTCTTCACACTCTGTGGCTGGAGAGACTACCACATTTGGCTTATTTTTTCTACTACCACCCAATTAATTTTAGGAGTTGGCCTGAGAAGCACCCTACTATGCTTCCTACATTTCTGTCAGTCACATGTAAGATTAGGCATGATTTTGGGGGGATGGGGGTCTCTCTATGTTGCAAGTGCTGGCCACAGACTCATGATCTCAAGCAATCCTCCTGCCTCAGCCGCCCAAATAGCTGGGACTATAGGCTCATACCATGAAGCCAGGCTTAGGTATAATTTTTACTTTCTCCTTCTCCTTTGAATCTTAGTACCACAGTAGAACAGGAATTGATACCTTGTTACCTTGATTTTTGGAAGTGGCTCCCACCTGCTCTGTTGGCCTCATGAATGGGCGCCTTCTCTGTGGCGACATGATAAATGGCCCGTGTTAACATATCTGGAGCATCTCTTAGGATTCCCCCAGAGGCTGGAGGCAGAAAAAGGACCCAACCTTTAGTGACGTATGAAGTTAGATCAAGGTGGCTAAGAGCTCTGAGTTTTCTTGAAACCATTAAGGATTGAATTGATTTTCAGTTAATTACTTTTTCTCTTTGATCCCTGATATGTAGACTTCTCTACCTCTCTGCCTCTCCCTCTTTGCTGTAGGGAGTGGTATAGGAAAAGGGGGACTAGGGGAAGGGGCAGAAGGTCAGCTCCTGAGTGCCTAAGGCAGAGGAAAGAGGCACACTGTTATTCCTGCTAGTCATCTGAATGTCTTTGTGTGGTAGGGAGATCTGAAGTCATTGCTTTTAATTTACTAATGGGAAACAGAGACTCAGAGGGGTTAAATAATTAGCCCATGGTGACGGGTGGAGTACAGAGAGGGAGGAAAAGGGGACACTCCCCAATCCCACTGTTCTTTTTTTTTTAATATTTATTTATTTATTAGTTATTGGCAGACACAACATCTTTGTTGGTATGTGGTGCTGGAGGATCGAACCCGGGCAGCACGCATGCCAGGCGAGCGAGCTACCGCTTGAGCCACATCCCCAGCCCCAATCCCACTGTTCTTAACATTGTGCTTCCTGTGTGGTCCAAACCCTCAACTAAGTGACATCTGCACTTTTAAAAAAATACAGATTTGCTTTTCTAAAGCAAATATGTTTTATGAAGTGGAGATCAAGTCAATGTAACATATTTGGTCCAATCAAAGAATGAGTTGAAATCAAGTCAAACCTCTGGGTGCAACAGGAGAGCTAGTTCATGGAAGTTCCCTCATTGGTCACAGTGAGCTCTGCTTGAAGCTTCTCTCTGTAGGTACACCTCCAGGGGCATTTATCCTAGAGTAATCATGAATGTCCTTGCAAAAGTTAGTTGCCAGAATTCTATGTGGGAAGGGCTAATCTTTATTTCCCCAGCATTTTAAAGGTATTACTTTAAAAATTCTATATGCAACCTATAGTGTAAATAAACTGCTGTCTTTATGTAAAGTACACACAATTTCATACCTAGGTCAAGTCTTCTAGCTGTCCTTGGACACCTGAGGTGTGCAATGAGAATAGCAGATAAATCCTGAAAAGATCCTTTGTCTTAGAGTTACCACGTTCCATTCCCAGTTAGCAGTCAGTCAAGGTGTGGGCCCCTGAATTCTTTAAGAGTCAAAATGGACTTGTGGCTCAGTGGTAGAGCACTTGCCTTATGTGTGAGGCACTAGGTTCGATTCTCAACACCACACATAAATAAATGAAAAAAAATAAAGGTCTATCAACATCTAAAAACAAATTTAAAAAAAAGTCAAAATGCAATATCTTGCAACTAGTAGCAAGTAGGAAATTAAGTTACTTTGTCTTAGACTGTAAATCTTTCTATTTTGTAAGATAAACTCTTCTTATTTCCAGGCCTATCCTTAAATCCTTAAATAGAGACTATTATTTAAATAAAAGTTATTGTTAGGGGCAGTGGTGCAGGCCTATAATCTCAGTGTCTTGGGAGGCCGAGGAAGGGGGATCTCAAGTTCCAACCCGGCCTCAGCAACTTAGAGAGGCCCTAAACAACTGAGCAAGACCTATCTCTTAATAAATATAAAAAAGGACTGGGGATGTGGCTTTAGTGGTTAAGCACCCTGGGTTCAATCTTCAATCCCTACTACCAAAAAAAAAAAAAAAAAGGTTAATATTGTAATCAATGCAAAGAAAAAAATGTAGAGTTTGGTTCAGATTAGGGTGGTGCTTGAACTTGGTTCTTTTGGGGAGGCTATATTCCTGCTGTTTGGAAAATCTGTCTCTATTTGACCAGGTGGAGCAATCTTACTGTAATTAAGAAGAAATAGTGGGTTCATTCTTTGGAGCTGAGCTGTGCAGTACAATAATCGTTAGCCACCTGTGACTACATAGCACTTGAAATGTGGCTCAACTGGGTAGATGGCACTGCTGTGGACCTCTTTCTACAGTGGTGGTTTATTTCTTATTATCAAAAAAGCAGGAATCAAGGGGGCGTGGTCAACTGGGCAGGCCTGAAAGGAGGGCTAAGCTAAGGAAGTACCTGAGCACTAAATTCTTTCAGTTCAGCCTCAGGGTGTTGGAGAATGTGGCAAGTACCTCACCTCTCATGATTCTTTTGGGATATCTCTGGGTCTTCACTCTTTAAACTAGCATTGTCCAGTGAAATATAATGTGGACCACACATGTAATTCAGGGTTTTCCTGTAGCCACATTAGAAAGGGAAAAAGAGAAAGAAAAAAAAAACAGGTGAAGTTAATACTACTAAGATGTATTTTATTTAACCCATTATATAGAAATTATTGTCATTGAAATATGTAATCATTGTAAAAGTCATTCATCTTTAGACTGGGGTCCAGAATAAAGGGAAAATACATCCTGGCTGTATTCCAGTTTGTTATAGATCATACTAAAGTATAAGTATGGTCTTTGAAGAATTTATCAACCTAGATTAATGTGTATCTCAAGAAGTCTAACTGCAAGTAAAAAAGAAAAGGACTAGTTATCTATTGATTGCCTAAAATGTGCTGGTTGCTTTTTACATATTATTTCACAAAATCCTCACAATAACCTTGTTAGTGTTATGATCAGTCCCTTTCACTGTTAACAAAACTGAGATGCAGAAGGATTAGGAAGCCTACCCAAAGAAACAGTAGAGGAGCTAGTACCCCCAAGAGCCCCTACTGCCTGAAGGTCGACATAGCCCAATTCATCCTAAGATTTTAGATCACCCTATACCCAAGGATAGTTAACCTTAGATTTGATCATTAAGCCCTCTAAAACCAAGCAAGAAACAATACTTGATTTCCACTTGTAATATTTATTTGGTAAGTTTGATACATTCAAAAAATGAAAAGGTGAAGAAAAACACATTCATCTTGTAAATAAATGAATAAATAGACACATAGGTGTATAAATAGAGGATATTTTTGCAGATGGGAAATACTGGACACAATGCCTGCTGTTGGTTAACATTGGGCAAGTATGCTATTCATTTGCCTCTCTCTCTCTCTCTTTCTCTCTCTCTTTAGGTACTGGGGGTTGAACTTAGGATTGCACTGCCATTGAGCTACATCCCCAGCCCTTTTTATTTTTTATTTTGTGACAGGGTCTCAGTAAGTTGCCCAGGTTGGCCTCAAACATGCAATCCTCCTGCCTCAGCCTCCTGAGTCACTGGGATTACAGGTGTTCATCACCATACCCAGCTTCATTAGCCTCTTAATGTCTCTTTTGTCAATTCATGTTCTTGCTGAACACTTAAGAGTTTCTTATATGTTTATTGACTTCTGAATCTCCTCCCAACTGGTAAAATGAGATAAAGTCTAGGAAACACAGCTGTGAGATGTGATCCTTGTTCCTTTGCTAAGGCTCTGGCTTTCCTTTCCAAACAGTTTGGTTTCTTACATACTAATTGGGGCCATTTTCCTATTTGGAAAAACCAGGCTGGGTGTGTGCAGAAAATGGGCGTGGTAGGTGGCTTCATGAGTTAAGCACAGGGGGTAAGGACCACTGGCCTTTGAAGGACTTGAGGAGACAGCAGAGACTTCAGAGGGAAAACTACCAATTGAACATACTCAAAATAACATACAAATGAGCACCAGGTCACTTTGTTGTAGAAGGCTGGGTGCTCTAACTGATGAGCAAATATGCCACAATTAGTTCAAGATCAAGCATACACATTGAGCTACAACCTCATTGAGCAAACTCATTCAAAAGCAGTTTCACCCCAAGTGCTTTCCTTAGTACTTCCATGACATTCAACAGTTGCAAAGATTAAAAGCCCTGTTTGCCTTTGGAGATTAAATGTAAAGGCGTGCAAACTATTTTTTCCTGGTCACATGAAGTCTCTGGATCATTGTGGTCAGGTTGGATTCCTCACTTTTGGAGAGATGAATAAATCCATCCTGGAAGCTTTCTATATGGAAAAGACTAAGTTAATGGAAATTGTGGTATATTTTCTGAAGGTAGCGGGCACATTTAACTCAGACTAGGTGAAGAAGGACATTACAATGCACCACAGTTGTTATGGTTTTAATGTGTCCCCCAAGTTTCATGTGTTGGAAATTTAATCCCCCAATTCATATGTTGATTATATTTGGAGAGGGGGTCTTTGAGAGATATTTAGAATTAGATTAGGTTAGGTGGGGCCTCCATGATGGGACTGGTGGGTTTTTAAAGCAAGAGAGACCTGAGTTGATACATGTTTGCTCTATCATGCCATGTGCTGCCTTCCACCATGTAATGATGTGGCAAGAAGGTCCTCATCAGATGCCACCCAGATGCTGGTGTCATGGCTCTTGGACTTCTTAGCCTTCTGAGTGTGAGCTAAGCAAACTTCTACTCTTTAAAAGTTACCCAGTTTGTGTTATTCAGTTATAGCAACAAAAATTGACTAGGACATAAAGAGTTTTGTTTTAATGTTTTAAAAACTGTGAGGGGGTTATCAAAACAGCTAAAGACCACTTTAGGCTCTAACAAGATCACACAATCAGGATATGCTGATTTGTTTTAGATGTGATTGTTGTTTTTATATTATAAGTCCTTGCTGGTCTTGCAAATATAGGTTTTCATGAAGAAAAAAACGGAGATAAAATGACCCCCAATTCGAACCAAATTGCTATGGTGTTTTGGTGTGTCAATGGAATCACGTTCTTTACAGCAGTGATTTTTAGTCACGTGCACTGAGTTAGATTGATTGTCAAATTTGGGGAACAGAAAGAATTTCCCTCTGGGGTGTACTGGCAATTATTTCTCAGTTGTTTTTGCCCTGCCCTGGAGCATGAAGCCAATATCATTTTTAGGATCAGGTGAGTTTATCCAACATGATCAATTTCCTGTGATTGTCTGCTGTTGTCACTGGGGGGAGGGGAAAGCATCCCTCCTTGATCACTTTGACACTAAAAGCTGTCATGTGCAAATTGACCAGGACATAAAAACTCTGAGCCCCTAATGACAGCCACAAAAAAAGATCAAGAGACTTAAATGAAGTCGTGGGGAGAGTCGGGATTGTGCAAAGCAGGTCCCCCCTCGCTCATGCCTCTACTGCTCCCTCTAATGAGGTACAGCACTGGGTAACTGGTGTCAAGTCACAGTGCATCAGCCTCTGGAGTGTTCTGGCAGGGCCTGAAGAGTAATGTGACATGGCAGATACAGTAGAGGATAATGAGTCAAATTCTCCCCGTGCCTGATAGGGACCGCAGGTGCTGAAGAAGGCCGTGTGTCACCATTTAGAGGAGCAATGGGCTCCACTGCCACATCTGGACAGGGAAACTTAGTTGATGCTTTTGTGGGTTTGCTGGGAACCTGGCCAAATCATGTGGGTGAGATTGTCCCCTCGCTAGATCTAAGAACACTTTATCTGTTGCCTGGAGCCTCCCTCTTGGGGTCTATTTCTGTCTTCCAGACCTTTCAGCTTGCTGGCTTTTGAAGGACTTGGGGAGACAGCCAAGACTTCAGAGGGAAAATACAAATTGAGCATACTCAAAATAACATATAAATGAGCATCAGGTCATTTTGCTGTAGAAGGCTGGGTACTCTGATAAGCAAACATGCCCTCATTAGTTCAAGAGCAAGCATGCCCACAGAGCCCCATTGTGCAAACTCCTTCAAGAGCAATTTCACCCCAAGTGCTTTCCTTAGTACTTCCATGAAATTCAACAGGCACAAAGATGAAAAGCCCTGGTGGAACACAGTCAGAATAGCAGAATGAAGTAAGAAAATGACAAAAATAAGAGGAGGACGAGGAAGTCAGAAATAGTCCCAAAGAGGGAAACATTCATTTTGTTGTAGGAGGACGAAGAGTATACAAAAGGGGAGGAAGAGGGAGAAGTCATTGGAAGCAAATCTTCTTTTCAAAATTCTTAATTAAACATTTCAACAGACAAAATAAAAATTGTATAGGTTTATGGGGCCCACTGCGATTTGTTTTTAATGTCATTTTACTTATGAAGTGCTGGACGTTTAACCCAGGACCTACTAGTGTGCTCTACCACTAGCTTACCACCAGTAGTGCTTTGATATATGTATATATTGTAGAAAGATTAAATCAAGCTAATTAACATACCCATCACCTCACCTACTTATCACTTTTTTGGAGTGTGTGTGATAATATTATTTAAAATTCATCTTCTGGTAGACAATCCATTATTTTTTACTATGGTTACCATATCTTGCAATAAATGTCTAAAATGTATCCTGGAGGCACACTTCCAAGAAGGTTTGCCCTGATGGGGATTAACTGGGTGGTAACTGTAGACAGGTAGAGGGTGGCTGGAGGAGGCGGGTCCTTGGGGCCCCTTTTGAAGTATATATTTTATTCCTAGTCTGCAGTCTTTCTCTCTCAGTGCTTCCTGATGGCCATGCATTGATCCAGTTTCCTCCACCACACTCTTCTGCCATGATTATCTGCCTCATCTTTGGCCCAGAGCAATGGAACTGGCCGTCTATGCACTGAGACCTCTGAAACCATGAGCTCAAAATAAACTTTTCCTCCTCTAAAATTGTTCTTATCAGGTCTTTTGGGTTAGAGTAACAAAAACACTGATTAAAACATATGCTGATGGGCTACTTCAGTGGAGAGCTTGGAGATGCAGGGGAGAAGGGCTTACCGTGGAGAGTTGGGTAGAGGAGAGTCTGCACACACTATTCCACACAGCACGGAGTGGTCCTTAGTATCAGGGTGTAGGGAAGAGCATTGACAGAGATGTGAGTGGGTTGACAGATTTATTTGGGAAAGAAGCCAATATGTCCCTTGGACTGTTTGTCTCTTCCCAATAAGCATGAGAGAGTCAACAATTATGAGACAAATATATGAAGGGGTGGTTGGATATTTGAGAAGAAAGGAAAAGGTATAAAAATCATCTTTCTTTTTTGAAAGTGGGGGAGTAAACTAAATAGGGGAGCACAGCAGGGTTTGCAAGCAGAGTGAGGCCTGAGGAGTTGTGTCATGAATTTAATGAGGGTACACGAATGTGTTTTCATCTTGGGATTCGCAGGTCTGCTGTGGCTCCTCTACGATTGAAGGAGGCCATTGCAACATGATGAACTGCCTGGTCTGAACCAAGCAAGACCCAGGCTTGAATCCTGGCTTTGTTTTTCACTGTTTTTTAGATTTAGGGGACTTTTTTTTTTTTTTTTAAAAAGACCTTACAAATTAGTTGCCTTATATGAAATGGAAATAATTTCTACTATCATTATTATTCCTATCTAAAGGGACTGAAGCCCTCATAAACTTGCTCCGGGCACTGACTTTTCTTAATGCATGCTAACTTTTGGTAGCTCAAGGATATGGGAAGAAAGTTCTGGAAGTGCCTCTCAAGCCCTGGTGCAGTCCCTCAGCATTTAGCATATTAGAAATTGCAGAACCAACATTTTCCTCAGATGCATAGAAGATCAGCTGTATGAAGGTAGAAGGTTTTCCTACAGTTTTGAAGACAGATAATAAACAATCAGTTCCTTAGAAAATAAGACTTAATCCAGCATTTTACCACTTCCTCCACCCTGAAAAAACCCCGTTTAATTTTCTTTTGAATATTTGTCCAATTTAGTTGTCTTTATTCAATCTGATTTAATCTGATTTCTGTAGATGAAAAGGAAAATTGGTGGAGAGAAACCTTATATTGAAATGCAAGAAAATGAAATATCTTAACTTGCAAAAAATGTGATTCAAGTTTCTGGAGAAAAGCATTATTGAGAGTCAGGCAAGTTAGGTATGACTCTCCAGTCATTTATACTGATGCAAAAAGCTAAGCACCAAAAAAACCCAAATAACCCAATCAATAAATGGGCCAAGGACCTGAACAGACACTTCTCAGAAAATAATCTACAATCAACCAACAAATATATGAAAAAATGTTCAACATCTCTAGCAATTAGAGAAATGCAAATCAAAACTCCTGTAAGATTTCATCTCACTCCAGTCAGAATGGCAGCTATTATGAGTAAAAACAACAATAAGTGTTGGCAAGGATGTGGGGAGAAAGGTACACTCATACACTGCTGGTGGGGCTGGAAATTGGTGCAGCCAATATGGAAAGCAGTATGGAGACTCCTTGGAAAACTTGGAATGGAACCACCATTTGACCCAGCTATCCCTCTCCTCAGTCTATACCCAAAGGACTTAAAAATAGCATACTACAGGGACACAGCCACACCAATGTTTATACCAGCAGAATTCACAATAGCTACACTGTGGAACCAACCTAGATGCCCTTCAATAGATGAATGGATTAAAAAATGTGGCATATATACACAATGGAATATTACTCATCAATAAAAGAGAATAAAATCATGGCATTTGCAGGTAAATGGAATGAGTTAAAGAAGATAATGCTAAGTTAAATTAGCCAAAAAAACAAATGCCAAATATTTTCTTTGGTATAAGGAGGCTGATTCATGGTGGGATAGGGAATGGGAACATGGGAGGAATAGACAAATTGTAGATAGGGCAGAGGGGTTGAAGGGGAAGGGAGGGGGCATAGGGTTATTAATGACGGTGGAATGTGATGATAATTATTATCCAAAGTACAGGTATAAAGATATGAATTGGTGTGGATATATTGTGTATACAACCTGAGATATGAAAAATTGCTCTATATGTATAATGAAAATTGTAATGCATTCCACTGATATATATATCAGTGGAATGCATTATATTTCTTTTATATATATAAAGGAAATAAAGACAAGTGAGCATAGAGAAGAAGGAGAAAATATCTGAAAAGAAGGACAGGATAAAAAGGAGAAAGGGAAGTAGGAGGTAGCTGATGGGAAGGAGGAGATGAAGGAAAAGCAGAAGCACAGCAGGAGAAAGATCCTTCTCTACCTAGGATGATCATGCTAATTTTTAATGTAAGTGTTATCCTTGTGGCAATTCCTCTATACACATATGCAAAAATCCACATGTATGTTCTCAGTAGTTATATATCTTATAAAATTGCAACTCCCCCAAGCATGATTTTTAGTACCCTCGTTCTTTTTTTTTTCTTTTCTTTTTTTTTTATTGGATGTTCACAACATTACAAAGCTCATGACAAATCATATTTCATAGATTAGAATCAATTGGGTTATGAACTCCCATTTTACCCCAAATACAGATTGCAGAATCACATTGGTTACACATCACATTTTTACATACTGCCATATTAGTGACTGTTGTATTCTGCTACCTTTCCTATCCTCTAATATCCCCCCTCCCCTTCCCTCCCATCTTCTCTCTCTACCCCATCTACTGTAAATCATTTCCCTCCATGTTTGTTATCCCATTCCCCTCGTAAACTCTTATATGTAATTTTGTATAACAATGAGGGTCTCCCTCCATTTCCATGTGATTTCCCTTTTTTTCTCCCTTTCCCTCCCGCCTCATGTCTCTGTTTAATGCTAATCTTTTCTTCCTGCTCAGCCTCCCTGTTCTGTTCTTAGTTGCTCTCATTATATCAAAGAAGACATTTGGTATTTGTTTTTTAGGGATTGGCTGGCTTCACTAAGCATAATCTGCTCTAGTGCCATCCATTTCCCTGCAAATTCCGTGATTTTGTCATTTTTTAGTGCAGAGTAATACTCCATGGTGTATAGATGCCACATTTTTTTAATCCATTCATCTATTGAAGGGCATCTGGGTTGATTCCACAGTCTAGCAATTGTGAATTGTGCTGCAATGAACATCGATGTGGCAGTATCCCTGTAGTGTGCTCTTTTAAGGTCTACAGGAAATAGTCCGAGTAGGGCAATAGCTGGGTCAAATGGTGGTTCCATTCCCAGCTTTCCCAGGAATCTCCATACTGCTTTCCAAATTGGCCGCACCCGTTTGCAGTCCCACCAACAGTAGTACCCTCATTCTTAACACTTAAAAATATATGATAAACATCTTTTCATGCCAAAAAATTGAAAAGTTCATTATTATGACTAATATGCATACAGTGTTATGAATGTTTAATTTACTTTTATTCAGCATCCAGGCCTTTTATAATTGAAATCTGTTATGTTTTAATTAAAATTTTATTTGTTTCCATAAAAGAAAAGAATATACATACATGGATACATAGCTTGACTGATCAGTTCCATTAACACCTGCACATTCCTCATTCAATTCAACAACTACTTTCTCCATTTGAGCAGTATTTTTCAGAAATATCTCTGACACCATAATATTTTATCTCAAAAAGAATTTTTTGTCTGGTTTTCTAAAGACTTTTTAAAAAACCTCACCATAGTATCACTAACATACCTAAGAAATTCATCAGTGAATTCTTTAATATCATTACAATCTTTAATATTAATTTAATATTGTAATATTAATATTAATCTCATGACCATCTTTAATATCATGAAGATCTTTAATATTGTCAAATATCCAGTTGGTGTTCATATTTCTAATTGTCTTATAATTTTCTTTTATACTCTGATTTTTACTGAACTTACACCATTACTTTCAATTCAAATTAGGACCACAGGAGTTTTTTTTTTTTAACTCAATTTCTTTCATTTTTATCTTTTTTCATCGTTCTTTATGATAGGAATAGTTTTGGTAAGGTGGAAGTGTTAAAATGAAGAAAGTTAAAATGGAATTATTTGAGAAAAGACAGTTTAATCTAAATGCTATGATTTGGATGACATAAAATTCCTAATTTATGGACTTAAAGATTTAGTAATTAAGACTGACACTTAATGGTTCACTGGGCGATAAAACAACAACCAAAAAGGAAAGAATAGAAAAAGAAAATATACCACTGTCGTGAGGAAAAAAATATATTGTGACAGCACTGAAAAGTTTTGCTGTAAATAATTTATAGTTTTGCACATTCTTACATTTTTGGATAATAGGAAATCCATGTACTAATTTTTTTGGAAGGGTACTAGGGATTGAACCCCCGGGGGCACTTAACCACTGAGCCACACCCCCAGACTTGTTTATTTTGTATTTGGAGACAGGGTCTCTCTAAGTATCTGAAACTGGCTTTGAACCTGTGATCTCCTGCCTCCCAAATCACTAGGATTATAGGCAGGTACGACCCTACCTGGCTCCATGTGCTAATTTTAAAGAGGTGCTTCTGTGTTCATGCAAATGAGCCCTTTTTAGTTGATTTTATTTTGAACATTGATACTATTTTAATTTCACTATTTAGCCAGTTTTAGGGAGTATTTCAATGAGGGTCAAAAATGTCCAAGCAATATTTTAGCCAGGTTTAAAAAAATCAATATATAAAGGGTATTCATGAAAGAAAAAAAAATTTTAGGAGCAATCTGCTTCTGATCTTAATTGACTCCATTGCTAAGGTTATTCAAAAAAATATCAGATTATCCCATCAATTTTTATCAGACTTTGAAAGTGCTTGGTGATACATTTAGCCTCTGTCAACAGTATGACTTGAATGAACAATTACACAGAAATTTAGCAATGTGAGGAGTATTTCTGGAAAGAAAGATAAGAAATTGTCCAGCCTGCTTAGTTTTTTTATCCTTCACATTCCTTCTCTCTATGCCTCAATATGGTCTTTGGAAACCTCCTGTGTCTTAGAGCACTTTAGAAGTTCCAGGCTAGTGTCCTTAGACCCAGCATGAGAAATCCTGGCCTAGCTCCTCTTGTGGTGCTTGTGGTCAGTAGCCACTGAATGTGAACTTGAACATGCTATCAGTGGCAGGGTTTTGGCTTGAGATTGCATAAATGGAACTCCTAGAACAGTATAGGGTGTGTGCCGGGTAGCGAGAGGAACACAATGGGGCAGGACAAACAGGTTCCCTACCCTTCTCTGGAGCCTCTGCAAAATGCTTCGTGCATTCCTCCTGATTCTCTGTTTTTATAATCCACTGAAAAATCATTTTCTCTAGGGCTTGTATTTTTGCTTTGTTCTGCCAGTTCCTCTTTCAGTGATGAGTTCTATTCTGAACTTCAACCTGGTGTCTGGATTTTTGGCACCCTCCAACAGATTCCTCCATTAGCCTTTGATCAGAACACTACCCATTTTTTTTTTTTTTTTTTTTTTTTTTGGTGGGGGTACCAGGGATTGAACTCAGAGGCACTCAACCACTGAGACCTATCCCCAGACCTATTTTGTATTTTATTTAGGGGCAGGGTCTCACTGAGTTGCTTAGCACTTTACTCTTGCTGAGGCTGGCTTTGAACTCGCAATCTCCTGCTCATTTCTATGATTTCCTTTTTCCCTGCTTTGTGAACCCTGAGCTGATGCCTTACAAGTTGACGACCACCCATTGACCTCCTACCTGCTGGACAGCATGCCTGTCATGGCTTCCTTGACTGATGTTCTGACCCTTGTGGTTGTAGGTCAGTATATCACTACCAGCCATGGTCTCAGCTCAGACAGAAGGTGAGATAGTGTGCAGATATTTCCAAGAACCTGACCTTCCTGAACTCATTTCTTCCTCCTTCCTATATAGATATTACCGAGACATATCTGGATGACAATTTGAAAACTCTGATACACATTTTGATTTTCTTAAGGTCAAGTAATAGAAGCATGGAGACTGCCTGTCTCTACCATTTACTGACTGGGTGACCTTTGGTGAGTTACTTGACCTTTCTGTATCTGAAAGCCCTCATCTGGAAAATAAAGATAATAACAGCATTCATCCAGCAGGGCTGCAGTGAGGATTAAATGAGATAATCCCATAAGATGCTTAGAAAAGTGTCCAGTACATGGGAAATGCTCGCTAATGTCAGCTACTATTGTCATCATTCTTAGTAGTTGAATGGATTAGATGATGTATTAATTTTCCTTTAACCATTTGGCATTCATTCAGAGTAGTTGAATGTCTCTACAAGCTTTTTTTTAATTGGTTGTTCAAAACATTACAAAGCTCTTGACATATCATATTTCATACATTAGATTCAAGTGAGTTATGAACTCCCATTTTTACCCCAAATACAGATTGCAGAATCACATCGGTTACACATCCATATTTTTACATAATGCCATATTAGTAACTCTTGTATTCTGCTGCCTTTCCTATCCTCTACTATCCCCCCTCCCCTCCCCTCCCATCTTCTCTCTCTACCCCATCTACTGTAATTCATTTCTCTCCTTGTTTTTTTTTCCCATTCCCCTCACAACCTCTTATATGTAATTTTGTATAACAATGAAGGTCTCCTTCCATTTCCATGCAATTTCCCTTTTTTTTCTCCCTTTCCCTCCCACCTCATGTCTCTGTTTAATGTTAATCTTTTCCTCCTGCTCTTCCTCCCTGCTCTGTTCTTAGTTGCTCTCATTATATCAAAGAAGACCTTTGGCATTTGTTTTTTAGGGATTGGCTAGCTTCACTTAGCATAATCTGCTCTAATGCCATCCATTTCCCTGCAACTTCCATGATTTTGTCATTTTTTAGTGCTGCGTAATACTCCATGGTGTATAAATGCCACATTTTTTTTAATCCATTCATCTATTGAAGGGCATAGCTCTACAAGCTTTTGAAGAACACAAAAGATTAGTGATGTTGGTAATGAAATAAGGTGAGAACTGATGTTGGAGCAGTAGATTTGGATGTCACCTGCGACCTTCACAAGAGCAGTTTTGATGGGATGATGGAGACAAGAGTCAGATTAAAGTGGGACCAAAGAGAGAATTATTCAGAACACGCTGATTTCTAGAGTCAAAGAATACTCCAGCCAGTGGTCACTTGGGTTTTCAAGGGGTAATTCTTGCTAGGCACCGTGGCTCATGCTCGAAATCCAGCAGCTCATCTGCAGGAACACAGAAGCACGTCTCTAAAATTAGCACATGGAGTTGGACATTGTTGTGCACACCTGAAATCTCAGTAACTTTGGAGACTGAGGCAGGGGATTATACGTTCAAAGCCAGCCTCAGCAATTTAGCTAGGCCCTAAGTAACTTAGCAAGATTCTGTCTCAAAATATAAAATAAAAAGGGCTGCAGATGTGACCTGTCTCTCCACAGGGCCGATGTAAACCATGTGTCTGGACAGAGGAAACATCACCATACTATCTGCCTACGACTTTTTGACTCTTCCTTCCTTCGGTCTGGTTAACTTCTCTGCCCCAGGTTGCTCATACAGGAAACTTCTCCTAGAAGGGTTCCTTCCATTCAACACAAATCCATCCATGCAGATAGATGCCTGGAGATGAACTTACTGGTAGTGCTCAACATATGCCACCTTTATGGAAATCATTCCTAAATTCTTATTCGTATTGTCAACTCATAGCCTTTTGCTCAGAAGTGTCCCAGTGGATGATAAATACTCCAGTGCTTCTATACAGGGATTGGGTACCTAGTCAGGATTCACTCTCACCTTTCTAAATTTTTCCAGTAGCAAGCAGGTCTTTGTTTAGTTTTCATCCTACATCCGTCAACATCCTTCAAAAAAGGAAATGTGTACTTGTTGTTTCAAACAGAAGGGGGTTTAATTCAGGGGGTTGGTTACAAAAGCGATCAAAAGTTGAAATAAAAAGTGGAACATGGAAGAAATGACAGCCACTAACAGTTGAGAATAGCTACCACGTCTAAGGCTGGCAATACAAAAGGAAAGAAGTGAGGCTACCAGAACCTAAGAGGTCAGAGAACAGTTCAAATGAGACTCAAGGGATATTAAAACATCAGCTTCTGCGAGAAACTCCATGAGAGGGGGAAATTTTATATTGCTTTCTGATGAGTACCAAATGCTTGCCATATTCTAAGTCTCAATAATTACTAGATGAATAAGTAAGAAAGTTTTGTTGGAGTGTTGTGAGAAAAGTCTCCTCAGTCTTCTAAGGAAGGTATTAGAAGAAAAGATGGTGTCTCTTTTATCGAAGGTGTTAGGTCAGTGGGAAGCCAGGAACTTCTGCCGCCATTTTGCCACAAGGGTAGGGGGAGCCAAGTCAGTTGACTGACTTGTAAAAGACAGAGTGGAGAGGTGGGAAGGACTTAGATCCTTTCCTAATGACATTTTTGTGTTCCTTAATCAAAGAGATCCCAAAATTTATCTTCCCATGGATATTTCAATTATGAGAACAAATTTCTTTGATTATTTAAAAGATTATCCTAACTAATACAGTGGCCTATGTTCCATTCCTCTGATGGCTTGTTTGGTTTCCATGGACGTTTGAGGGCCAGGACTTAGTTTGGAAATGAAACTAGTCATCACCTTGACTGATTCCTTATATAGGCAAATGTAAATTCAATCCTATGGATTTGAATTAGAAAACTTCTATTCAGGTATGGTATCTAAAGTTGAAGTCACTTATCCCAATAATGCCCTCACAGGGATAAATAATTTGTCACAATGTTTATTAAACATTTTTCTTCCATAAACAATCTTGGATTCAAAAATTGGGGACCTGGAGACAAATTCATGCTCTGAATTTTATTTTCTTTTTTAACCTGTTGATGCCTAATAATGCCTCCTAAAGAGGCATCATTCCAGTGTTTCTCATGATTTTAATATCTAAGAGGCTGTCATTAAAGTCATAAGGACATTCTAGTTATTACAAAGCTTAGAATCTATTTGATTTTATTAAAAATACACCACCCTAGCCTGAAGGTCTCAGGGTATGCAGACAAAACACTTCAGTTAGATTCAAAACAGCAGCTAAAATTTCCTGTTAAGAAATTGAAATATCAAAAAAACAAAACCCCCCCAAAAACCTCACCCGATGTGGAATGCAGCAAAATAGTAAAACCTGGTACCATTTCTTCAAGGTCAACTAGCTGGCAGGCTGATGACCCAGGAATTGGAAGGAGTTGCCAGGCAGGACTGGCCTCATGAACGCCAAGTATTTGTTCCATGACTTACTATAATTTAAAGGGCACGGACTATGCCACTCTTTAAGACCACCATCAAAAATAAAAACAAGACGACTATTGTTTTATTTTAACACAGTACCTGAAAACTTCCCAAATAGTTATTTTGGATGAAGAAGTACTTTTTAAAAAATTATGCAACTGAGGCCAATGAAGGAGGGAAGCCCATAAGTCATGAACATTTTAATTCTAAATTAGTCAATAGTAGTGTATCAGTCAGTTTTCTATTACTGTACTGAAATTCCTAAAGCTGGGTACTTATAAAGAAAAAAAGGTTTATTTAACTTGCAGTTTTGGAGGCTGAAAGTCCAATATTGGGAAACTCCATCAATTTGGCCTCTAGTTAGGGGTCTCTTGTTTTGATCACATCGTGGCAGATGGTGTCGTAGGGGAGCAGGTATAAGAGCGAGAGATCAGATGACCAGAGAGAAAATTAGGCTCTGGGGGTCGGGGGTCTGGTAATAACCTCCAATTAGGCCTCACCTCTTAAAAGTCCCATCACCTCTTACTATTGCCACCTCTTACTATTGCTGGGGATCAAATGCACAATATATGCATCCTTGGGGAACACACTTAAACCATATTGAAAACACTGTAATTTTATCTTCCAAATACGCAGTTGAGACCCATCTTCTGGTTGAATGGACATTGGATTGAAGGAAAGAGGGAATTTTGAGTCTTGGGATGCCATGGGGAAACACTGGGCCAGGATGAAGCAGTCTGGTGACATTGCATAGACATTGTGGAGCATAAGGACAAAGTCACGGGGCCCCGGGAGGAAGCAGAGCAGTGCTGAGTGTGGGAGAAAATTTCAAAAAAAAAAAAACAACAAAAAAAAAACACCAAACCTCTACAATACATTCACTTTCCAATTTTGTCTATTGCAGAATTAAAGGCCCTTCCTAAGAAACTCTGTTGGGCCTTTGCCTATTAGTTAAGGGGACAATAACTAAAAGCTGCAGCTTATTTTTATTGTTAGGATGTTTCAGAATTAATGTCTAAACATCCTCAATACTTGGAATCCAACAGAATTCAGAAGCAAGTGGAAATTGGCTGAAGCAGGCAACAGAGGAGTCGTTCTCAAGTCAGAAATACTATTTTAGTAGCTCTGGGGTGGGACCTGCAGTGTGAGGCATTTCTAACAAGTCCCCTGCTGCTGCTGTTGTTCCTGACCCCATGAAGGCATTTTGAGAGCCACTAGGGCAGAGAACTTCATCTGGAAGTTAACTTCAAGCAGAGAGTATTGCCAGAAAGACAAAGTTTATTTTTAGAATAAAAAGTTATAATGACCAAGAATTGGAGCTTTTATTCAGAAGGCTATATTTGATTGGCTCATGTCACTTACCCTGACAGTCTCATAATAGAAGTAAAGCATCTGGCACAATGTCCATTAAACATTAGTTCTCTCTTCCTTCCTGCACCCAGCCTTGGGTTCCGAGGGATCATCTAGAGGTTGGGAACTGATCTCTAGAACATGTATGAGTTCACTAGCACTGTGCAGTAGCTGTTTGTCACTCTGACAAAATACCTGAGAAAATCATCTTAGAGGAAGAATATTTATTTTGGCTCACAGTTCCAAAGTTTTCCGTTTGTAGTTGCTTGTCCTCATTGCTGTGGGCTTGTGGTGAGACAGAGCATCAGGGTGGGGAGTAGAGCTGCTCATCTCATGGTGGCCAGGAAGCGGGCAGTGGGGGACTCTTGCCCCTGGTGACCTACTCCCTCCAACTGGACTCCATTTGTAGTAGATGTTCAGCTATGACCTCATCATTGGATTAACTCCATCAATGAGGTTAGTGCCTCGGATCCAGTCATTTCTTGCAAGTCCCACCTCTGAACACTGTGGCAACACATGAGCCTTTGGAGGGCATTTCAGATCCAAACTATAACAGGCTGCCATAACATGTACCCAAAACAGTATGACTTAAACAATTGGAATTTATTGCTTCACACCTCTAAATGTTGGAAGACTGACATGGAGGTGTTGCCAGGGTCATGCTGTCTCTCTGCTGGCTCTTGAGAAATCTTCCTTGCCTCTTCTAGCTTCTAGTGTTTGCTGGCAATACTTGGTGATCCTTGGCTTGTAGACCCACTGTGCCAGCTAATGGCCACTTTCTCCTGTGTCTACACGTTGCCTTCCTTCTGTGTGTGCATGTCCAAATTTCCCCTTTTGGTAGGGACACCAGTCACATGGGGCTAGGGCTGCACTTATGGCTTATTTGAATTTGATTGCCTCTATAAAAATCCTGTTTCCGAGTAAGGTTACATTCTGAAGTACTGAGGGTTAGGACTACAACATACTTTTATTTTTATTTTTTTTTTTTGGAGGGACTCATTTCAATGCATGAGAATGTGTTTAACAATTATTGTTTCTAAGAATCAGAATAATAACTAGATCCTATATGTGTTTGGAACTATGCAAAGTAAATTAATTAAACACAGACATGTGATACCTAAAGCAGACTTTGCTGATAGTAGAAGATTTAGTAGAAAAAAAAATACAAAAAAATTTAAGGAATACAGCTAGATTACCAAAGGATGAACTCTTCTTTGGTCTGACCAAAATGGTTCATGGCTCTCTCATATGTGAAACCATAGTATTTTGCACATACACTATTATTAAAAATTTTTACCTTCTATTATGGCTGGTTATCTCCATTAATCTCTAAACTGTCAGCTGCTCAAAGATAGGGACTTTTTCAAATTATATTTATATCTCAGGGCCTGGCACATAGTGGGTGTTCAATTTGGTGAATTGAAGAAATTAAATCAGGAACCATTGGGATTTTGGAAGGTGTTTTCTGGGGTATCTGCTTGTCTTTTAGGTAGAGAAAAATTAGAATGGATATGCAGAAAGATTTACTGGTGCTGTCAGAAATTGCCCTGCATGGATGCCTCTTTGAAGTCCCATTTTCATTTAAAAAATTAATGTTGAGTTTGCATTCTGCTCCATACGCATCCCTGTTTATTTTAATACAAAAATAATGTTTCAAATTACTTCAGTCAGTTACTTAATTCTTCTCCCCTCTTTCTACCCCTCTCCAAATTTGAGAAAAATTATCTCACCTGAGAGTTATGTCAGGTTTCTCCTATGAGTGTGTACACCACCTTCCATCCACAGAACAGGGGAGGAACAGGGGACAACAGGGAACAAGGAAGTGGGTGGCTGGACATTGAAAACTCTCAGGGAGCCCATGAAGTTGCCAAAGAGGACAGGAAGGTTGTTTACCTTGGAGAGAGCTGGGCAAGCTGGTGTGTGAAGTTAAGGTGACCTAGAGGTGATGTATGGGGGAACCCCACACTTTCCTACATTGTCCTTTTATTTGGTGGAGGAGGGGTAGTGGGAACAGCATATAGGCAAGGGAAGGGAGGAAAGAAGGGAAGGAGGAGCATATAAGAGAGCCCCCGAGAGACTTTGGAGTCTGGGGTATTTTGGTTGTCATCTTTGGGAAACGTTAGGGATGAATTTCTTGAAGGAGAGACTAAGTCTTGATGAGTAGTAGGACTATGTGAAATGACTATAGGGTCCTCAGAAAAGTTCAGAGAGATGAGGATGATTGGAAAAAGACAGCCTTTGGCAATGCTACTGAGAATCTACTGGAGAAGAAAGTTTCAATGGTCCCAATTACAGGGATATCGGGAAAATCTCTTTAACTGTAGGTCTGTGGGGCTCGGAGGGACAGAGCAGGAACTGAGCCATTTACTCAAGGCTGCAGCTGTCCCCGTGCAAGCTCTCAGCATTTCTCTTTACCTATTTTTGTTTGTTTGTGGTGCCAGGATTAAACCCAGGGCCTTGCCAAGCATGCACTCTGCCAGTGAGCTGCGTACCTCCCAACCCCCTCCTTACCTGTCACCATCATCCGGCTTATGATGTCCACCTCCTGAAAGGAATGTGCTTCTGCATGCTATAATTAATTTTGGATCTAATTGCTCTGTTCCTGAAAGTGAAGGAATAATTGCATCCGTTTCTTATCAGCGATTTGGTTATTGCCTGGGATAATACCTTAGAAAAGAAGAAATTAACAAAAAAGAATTGTATTCTGGAAAAGGCAATTAGAACACCATGTTTTTTTGCTCTGAAAATTTGGCATGAGGAATTTGATTTCACCTAGCATTTTAGATGACTTCTCCAAAGGTATCATTTCACCCCTTGAAGGCATCCTTGCAAATTAGCACAGGTCAGAATGAAAAAGAAACCAATCCAGTTCTGAAAGAAACCATAATACAGAAAAGAACGAGAATGAGGCAGAAATTTGGAACCTATCACGTGATGTCTGCTGGCAGACACAGCTCATGCTGTTAGATGTGATTCTGACACTGCTCTCTGGCTAGAACTGGTGAGAACTTAAAGTATTTTATGGGTCATGAGACTTTTTGGCTCTATCTGCAAGCTGCCTTAAGGAATTGTCTTTTTTATGTTTTAACTATTCCTTCCA
Organism: Spermophilus citellus; assembly: GCF_964194105.1. Lineage (NCBI taxonomy): Eukaryota > Metazoa > Chordata > Mammalia > Rodentia > Sciuridae > Spermophilus > Spermophilus citellus. The sequence continues at coordinate 86,243,881 of NC_138198.1, forward strand.
AAGATTACTTTTCACTAAGAGTAGGCAACCAGAGAGGTCTTTGTCCAATCCATTACATAATCCCTCCAGGAAATGCCGTGACAGGGTACAGTTGATGAAATAGAAACCCTGGGACAGTGACCTTTCTCCCAGATATGCGAGGACATACTTTATGCTTCACTGGGCAAACATTCCTCCTTCCAGACTGGATTCAGTTCTAAAGATTTCTTTCCTTTGCAAGGGTCCAGGAGATACAATAGGTTGCACAAGTGTGAAAGAGGTTTTTCTTTCAATAAAATTATTATCTACTATTTCTGCAAGGTGAAAGTGGAAATTCATTGCATGATTAAATAGAGTGGTACCAAAAAAAAAATAATAACCTGGTCCCTGCCCTGGGGAGGTAACAGTATGCAAGATGAGATTCAAGGAGAAAGCCAAAGGCAGCTCACATTGCGAGTGTGTTCTCATCACCTTGCTGTGTTTTGATACTTGTTTTCTGTTGGTATACTAGTTAAGAAGGATAAGTGTGGTTCTTTTTTGAAAGTTACCTTTACTTTTTTCCTACATATGCGAGGTGTTAACTTGCATCTTTTTTTGTGTGTGTGTGAAGGGCATATATATCTGGTGTGTATGTGTGTGTGTGTGTGTGTGTGTGTGTGTGTGTGTGTGTGTATGATTCTTGCAAAATTTATTTAAGCTTGTTAATGCTGTATGTATTTACTTATGAAGCCTCAGGGCTGATCAGAAGCACCAAGAAAAAAAAAAAGCAAAAAAAAAAAAAAAAAAAAAAAACAAAGAAAGAAAATAAAAAAAAAAATACCCACAACAATAAAACCCTTCTTGCTTCAGGGGACTGTTACTTTAAGAGTAATTATTCTGCAAGTGACAATGACAATGACTGTAACATGAGCTCTTACTTAGAAATGACAATAGAATCTGCGTGTCCTTGAAAATTATAGTTCCTGTAAGAGTCACCCAAAATAGATAAAACTAAGAGCCTGGGTGTTGTTGTTTATTTGTGGCTAATTAGTGAACTATATTCTTTCCTAAGCAGAAAAATGACAAGCTGTCTCTAGTATACAAAGGGTCAGAAAGTTCTCAGCCAATTTTTCTCACACTTGGGCAATGCACCTGCTCATTTAGAGGATAAAAATGATTTCAGCTCTGCAATATTGTCTTAAATTATTTTTTGTTATGATGTTATTCAACTTTATATAGAGACAATTCATGTGTGATGAAAAAGAATATGCATTTTTAAGAAATAATGGAGTGCTGGGCTGCTTCTACGCCCATTAGGTAAACATTGTTGATTATGTTGTTGAAATCTTTGTGTTTGTTCAAGTTATTTTTCTGTTGGATCTACCTGCTGCAGAGAGGGGTGTATGTATTAGTTTACTAGGGGCTCTGTCAACAGACTCCCACACATCTGGAGACTTAATCCACACAGATTTGTTGTCTCAGTTGTGGAGGGCAGACCTGGGCATCCAGGTGGTGACAGGGCCACACTCCCTCTGCAGGCTCTAGGAGAAGCTCCTTTCTTACTTGCTTCCTGTTTCCAGTGGCTGCAGGTATTCCCTGGCTCATGAACTCCAATTGCTGCCTCCACCTTCATATGTCCTCCTCTGTCTCTTAGAAAAACACTTGTCACTGGATCTGGGGCCACTGAGACAGTGCAGGATAATGTCATCTGAGGATCTTTAATTAGATTTCTAAAGGCTCTTTTCCAAAATAGTGGGGAAAAAGGAACAAGATTTGAGGCATCAGGATGTGGACATACATTTGGGGGCAATCATAAAGTCCTCTATAGTATATTAAAATTTCTCACGATTCTGACATCTCTCTCCTCATACCTCTGCCATGTATTTGTGGTAGTGTTATTAGGTAACTATGGGCTCAGGATTTTTTTCTCTGATTTATTGTTCCTTTTATCATTATGAGATGACCTCCTAAATTCTTCCTTGATATACTTCATAAGTAAATACATACAGCAAAATATATATATTTTGCTTTAAGATCTACTTGGCTGACAAGAACGTAGTTTTTTCCCCCAACTTTCTCTGGCTCGATATTGATATGTTGCATTATTTTCTATTATTTTACTTAAAATTTTGTGTCTTATTGTGTTTTAGAGGGTTTTTTTTTTAGAACATCTTGTAGTTAGACTAAAAACTTTCTAAAAACTTGTTCAAAAATAGAGAATATAGTGCAATGAGCCTCTGTATAATTAGTCAGATCTGATCAAGATTTGATCACATTGGTTTTCCCTTTTCCTTTAAAAAGATTCCTTTTCTCTTTGATCTTCCTTGCAGACGTACTTTGAAGCAATTCTCAAACATTACGTCATTTTACCTCATGTATGGTCAAATAACATAAATGTTTTATAACAAAATGTTATTATCATATCCAAGGAAATATTAATCCATCGGCATCATATAATACCCAATGTGTAATTCCTCCAATTTTCTTGTGCTTTCTTACAGCTGGTAATTTGAATCAGGATCTAAACAAGGTCCATGCACTTGATTTGTTGCGCCTCTGAATATAGAGCAGTTCTACTTTTCTAATTTTCTTTTTTGACGCTCTTGATTTATTCCAGAAATAAGTTAGTTTCTTGTAAAATCCCCCTTATCTTGCATTTTTAAAGTGAGTTTTTACCTTGTTCTATAATTCCCTATATTTCCTTCAAATGGTAATTATCCAATCTGAGAATTTCTGAGAATTTCTGTCATAACTGGTAAATTTGATCCATTTACATTGATTTTCCTGACTTATAAAATGTATTTCTGCCATTTCTTTTGGTGTTAACTGCCTGCTTTTTTTTTTTTTAAGAGAGAGTGAGAGAGGAGAGAGAGAGAGAATTTTTTTTTAATATTTATTTTTTAGTTCTCGGCGGACACAACATCTTCGTTTGTATGTGGTGCTGAGGATCGAACCCGGGCCGCACGCATGCCAGGCGAGCGCGCTACCGCTTGAGCCACATCCCCAGCCCCAACTGCCTGCTTTTAGAAGTATTTCTTTGTATATTTCTAACTTAATTTTTTTCTTCTTTTCTCCTCTGTTAAACATTTAATTTCTCTTCTTTCAGTGACTATCTTTAAAAATTTTTAGATGATCATTTGATTAGATAAAATCAACAGTAATCATATCTTTAACACTTTTATTAAAATGCACCACTTTGTATTATATGTTATTGTTCCCCAATATTTTATATAGTCAAAGCTTATTTAAATTTATATACATGCTAATCAATTACTTTACTCATAATTTCTTTTAAATTTAGTTGCTAATTTTGGAGTTTGGAGTCCTTAAAGTATGCACTTTGGTAATTATTTCATTGGATGTTAAAAATGAGAAAATTTTTCAACATTTGTCTAAAAAGTGTTTTCTCTTTCAGTACCCTCACTACTGAATGACAGTTAGTTTAGGTGGGTATAGAATTCTGGATATCTTTTTTTATTCCCCCTGGCACATCAAAGAAATTATTCCATTGTCTTCTTTAGTTACTTTAGTTACTGAGAATTTATTTGTCTGTCTAATTTCCTTTTGGTTGTATCTGTTCTTTTACTCTGGTTTTAAGATTTTCTAGTTCAGGTTTTACAGTGGCATATTGTGGGGTATTTTTACTTTACTTATTGTGCATAAGAGTCAAATGTTTTTCTTCATCTGAAGAGTCATGCCTTTAATCAAATTTTTTTTTTGAAAGAGAGAGTGAGAGAGAGAGAGAATTTTTTAATATTTATTTATTTATTTTTTTAGTTATTGGCGGACACACATCTTTGTTTGTATCTGGTGCTGGAGGATCGAACCCGGGCCGCACGCATGCCAGGCGAGCGTGCTACCGCTTGAGCCACATCTCCAGCCCCAACCTTTAATCAATTTTGAGAAAAACTCAGCTATTCTGTTCATTCTTCATTCTTCTGAATTCCTAATAAATGATTATTAGGCATTTTTATTCTCTTATAAATGTATCTTAGTTTTTCTTATTTATCTTTTAAAATCTTTCCCTAGTTTAAAAGTTTAAAATATTTCTTTCTACATTTATTTTGTTTGACTTATTCATATCATTCATTAATGTGTCTTTCAGATAGCATATAATTGGTTCTTTAATCCATTCATTGACTTTATAATTTCAATGTTCATTTTTTCTTTAGACCTTCTGCTTAGTTATTTTCAATTCTGTTTGAATTTGTCGTATTTCTTTTTTGTTTATCCTTTTGAATCTCTTTAATCTGCTTACATATACTTTTCTATATTCATTTTCAGGTTGCTATGTTACTACCCATAGTTCTAGGCATTAGATCTTGCTATATCTGCTTTTTCTTATAGTCTTTTATTATGAATTCATTTGTATGTAGGACTTACACTTTTTTTTTTTTTTTTTTTTTTTTTTTTTTGGTGCTGAGGATTGAACCAAGGATCTTGCACATGCTAAGCACATGATTGACTCATTTGAAGTGAGAATTCTCTGTGACAAAATTGTGGTAACATCCTTCCAAAATGAATCTGCATTTCTTCTGTAAGGTACCCAAAAGTGATAAGCAAATATCTGCGAATGTATTCGCTCAGAATTTCCCAGGCCTTGTGGATAGCAGCATTTAACCCTTGAGCCCACCAGAGGCTCAGTCCAAGTCAGGTGCTTTCTCTTAACAAATGTTCCCTACACTGAGCCACGGCAGGGCTTTTCTCTGTCAGGCCCCTGAGTAGCAGGCAGAGATTTTCCTACTTCTGCTTCTCCAGGGTAGCAGCTCTTGAAGATCTAGCTTTACATATGAGTTACACTTTCAGTTGTCAACATCTTGTGACTCATTGTAAAACTCAGGCCTTTAGTGGTGTGGGTTGTGACTCAGTGGTAGAGTGCTTGCCTCACAACTGGGGTTGATTCTCAGCACCGCATATAAATAAATAAAGTAATTTACAACTAAAAATATATTTCAAAACAAACAAACAAACAAACAAACAAAAACTCAGGCTTTTAGGTTTCACTGCCTTCAGTTAGGGCCCTTCCCCAGCCCTGCCACGATCAATCATCAGCATGAATCAGGTCAGAATTCAGGCTTCTGTTTCTTTTTTTATTTCTAGTGTCCTTAGACTCTTTATCTCTCCTTTTCTTCTTTCAAGCTCAACTACTCAACTTTCAGGCAGCATTTCTAGGTATCTGTAGATGAAGATTTTTTTATGTTGTTGTTTTAATCTACCATTTTCTAGAATAATTAAAATATCAAAGTCTTTTTTTAAAGACCCATTTGAAACAATTGTTCATGGATATGTGTGTACATGGGCACACACATGCATGTGTGTGTGTCATGTACATGTACCTCTCATTTCCTTCACTTAACTACTGGACATTCCAGCACAGGGTGTGTCATGTGATGTCTAAATTCACTCATCATGCCATTTGTAGATCCTGTTTTGATGCAATTTCTTGCAAACTTGATCATAGCCATAAATGCCATTGGAGATACTGAAGTCACATGAAAGCTCTATGCTGCTATACAGTTATCCAGGTGACACCCAACATCCTTGTATTAATATTTGCAATGATTATCAAACTGGAAATACAAAATTAAAAACAATTCTTGAAGAGATCTCTGGATTCTAGAATAGCTATCTGGTTGATGAACACTGGTTTTAGAAAAACTGCCCTAAACTTAGTCCCTAGTTTTATAACTGACTAGTTTTAGGAAATACACTCTTCTCCAGATCCAAATCAGATGCCCATTCTTCTGTAATTTGGAGGGAGGAAGGTAAAACAATTATACCTACTGTGTTAGTTAGGGTTCTCCAGAGAAATAGAACTAATAGGATATGTACAATATGCAATATATAATGTATGTTTTTGTGGACACATCCCCCAACACGTATGTGTAGAGAGATTTTAAGGATTTGCTCACACAACTATGGAGTCTTGGTGAGTCTAAAATCTGCTAAATCTAGTAGGGCAGATGAGCAAGCTAGAGACTCAGAGAAGAGCCGAAATCCAAGTCCAAAGACATTCTATTGACAGAATTCCTTCTTGCCTTGCAGGGTTGGGGGACAGTCTTTATTCTTCCAAGGTCCCATCTGATAGGATAAGGCCCACCCACATTATGCAGGGCAATTTGCTTTACTTGAAGTACACTGATTTCAGTGTTAATCTCACCTCCAAATACCTTCATAGAAACACCCAGAATATTATTTGACTGATATTTTTTTGGGACTATAGTCCAACCAACATAAAAAGACTGCAGCATGAAAGTATCTATCACACACACATTATGGCTGTTGTCCATTACCTGGTTATGTGTTTTTCTGTCTAACTTGTCTCTTATTACCTCAAACGTGTTCACCATGGCTCCTAGAATTCAGTAGATGCTGGGTGCCTGTTTATTTAATGAATGAATGAATGAAAAGGGAAGCAGAAAGGAAAATTAAAATGTATTTTAATTATCTGACCTTGAGAAGGCACAGATTTTCTGAGTTCTTAAAAAATTTGTTTGCAGTATATACAATTACACAGCCTAGACCTGTTTCATATTTGATAATTATGGTGCACTTGACCTTTGGCAGGCATGATGCTAGGTGCTGTCCACATTTCTCACTGGCCACAGGCAGGTGTCTGGATAGATCAACAAACTCTTACCTCCTTTTCCTGGAGAAAAGATGGGAAGGATTCTTTGTCATCCTGTTTAATTCTGAAACTCTCATATATAATTTCAGAGATTAATTTAAGGGCTTTGGTTTGGTTTTGTTTTTTGGCATGTTGTGGGAGGCAGGAGTTTTGAATTTTCCCATCTTGAGTGCAGCTAACTTTAGCTATACGTTGCCCAGGCTGACCTCGAACTCTTGGACTCCAGCTATGTTCACCAGCAGGCCAACTGAATTCCCTTTCTTCTTTGTAAGAGTCCCTCGTGGGGATGCTAGCACAGTTAACTTTTGAGTCGCAGACTGAACTGTGTTCCGTCAAATGCATATGCCAAACTCCTAACCCAGAATATCTCAGAATGTGACTGTACTGTATTTGCAGATAGGGTCTCATTAAAGATGTAATTAAATGGAAAAAAAAAAGATTATTAGGGTGGGTGCTGATTCTGTAAGACTTGTGGCCTTATAAGAATAGCAGATTATAGAATGCAGTCACATGCATGGAGGGGAGGCACAGAAGATGGCATCCACAAGTCAAGGGCAGAGGCCTCAGAACAAACCATCTCATTGGCATCTTGGTCTTGGACTTCTAGCCTCCAGAGATATAAGAAAATTCATTTCTGTTGTTCAAGCTACCTGGTCTGTGACACTTCATTATGGCAGCCGTAGACAGAAAAATTCAACTGTGGGTTTTGTCTATAAATTGGTTTCCATCATAATCAGATTCTTCTTTTTTTTTTTTTGCAGCCAGACTTGATCCCACCTGGGTTCTCCCAGTCAGCGCTCTTGTGAAACTTGTTACTTAGAGCAGAACATAAATAGTTGAAAGACTACTTAAAGTCAGATGAATCTTGACTTCAGACCCTTCCGTTCTGCTGCATATAGTTACCAGGTTTAGGAAAAATTTAAGAAGGACCTGGCATTATTCTGCGTTCAATTAGCAAAACCAGACAAACCAGAGGGATTGTCCTGCTCTGTCTTGCTAGATGGTTCTGGTGTAGTTCAAGTGACAGTGAACTCCAGTCTGTGGTCCAGATCTGAGCAGGAGTCAAAAGCTGTGCTATCTGTAGATTTTGTCCCAATTTTTGTAGTTGATTGCAGAAAAAAGACAAAAGTATGGAAGGGTCAATGTAATTTCCCTGCCACAGCTGGAAATCTAAGAGAATGGCCCGCTGGGACAATATCTTTGACTTCCTACCTAGTTTAATCCTTTTTATTATTAGTAATTTAATATGAATTATGGCAGATTCCCTTTCTTCTTTCTCAATGAACACTATCTTGTACTTTAGAAAACTCTCAAAAAATGTATGATCCTATGTTTTATGAATGTATAATTTTGTTTTCTTTCATTACTTAAATACAGAAAAAAAAACTTCCTTTTATCATCACACATTAAGACATAATCCCTATTTTAGATGATTAGATAATCAAGTTTACACATTACTCCTGAAACTTCTCTCTATAGGCTGAGTCTCTTTTCTGCCATTTTTTTTTCAACTTCCTGGCTCCTCTTAAACTTCAATGAGAAAGTATCTCTTCCTATCCTTGATCAAACAGCTTAATCTTCTCCTGCCTACGATTTTCAATTATACTGGCTTTGAAAGGTCTGAGGACATTGTCTGTATTAAAGACGCTGCAGTCTAGCATTCTTATAAGCTGTGCAGGCTCAAATCCCATATGAAGTCTAGATCTCAATTTATCATAACCCCTGGGCATGTCCACATTTCCTATAAACAAATCGAAATTATTTCCCCTTTTGATCTGGATAGACTAAAAAAGAAATCTCTCTTTTGGGGATAAAGCTTTCTTTCTTTCTTTCTTTCTTTCTTTCTTTCTTTCTTTCTTTCTTTCTTTCTTTCTCTCTTTCTTTTTCTCTTTCTCTTTCTTGTTATGGGAGCTTGTTTCTGATAAAACAGGAAAGGAAGAGTCCACCATCCCTTATGTAAGTTTCCTGCCTCTTTCTCCTTAGTTGGCAGAAGGACCACAAAAGGTCTCCTCAGGCCTCTTTTCAGCTTAATTCCCACGGACATCTCCCATTATGGCCAAGACAATCGATAGGAAATCTGAAATGAAGCAATATTAAGTGTCACCCAGAGGACCTCTCAGTTGGAGTGGAGAGTGCCTCTCTTACCTCCATCCCCAAGACCTGTCAAGTATAACCTGTGCTGTCGGTTGTTGGCAGAGCGTGTGCAGGTGGGAGGTTTGTAAGCGCGTCTGTTCCTTTTCCTTGGTTCCAAAGCTTGTTTATGTTTCATTATCTTTTTCATCCAAGGTGAACATGAGCTATTAGGCACTGCTTAGAAAACAATTGTTTGGCTTATGTACGGGAATTTTCTCACATTCTTGCAGGACTGATTTTTCTCCTTGCAAAGCACAAAAATATGCCATTTAATACATTTTCACCTTTTCTCCTTATAAAGAAAAGATTCTTGGATATTTATTTAATTTTTGTCATACTGAAAAAGGGAGGACTCCATGGAGGCCACACCCCAGAGGGAACAGCTTTCACACACAAAAAGCAAAATGCTTTAGTTTCTTGGATTTATCCTTCAGCCCTTCCTTCAGATCAGAGTCTAATTGCATGTGTATTGTAGATGCAAAACCTGAAATGAACAAAAGGCCAGCCATTTTTACTCAAAGAATTCTCTGTACAGGTCAAGGAAATGCCAAACTTAACAGATGTCTTAGACTGTGCCCTTCAGGTCAATAAATTAGAGTTTTGTTGAACCAGGAAGAGGAAGGAATTCCAGAACTTCAGGTCTCCAAATGGAAATGCCCCTTAGGACAAGTCTAAACTAGGGAAATAGCACTGGAGTTCTTCCAAGTCAGTTGGCCCAGTCTCCTGTAACTCATTTCTGGGCCCCCTGAAGCTGTTTGTTTAACTCTGCCTTCTACAATGCTACAGTGTCAAAGGGAGTTAATCATTAGCAAGTGTGAATAATGTCAGTGTAACACAGGAAGGTTGCAATTCTGTTTGGACGAACTTTTAAGCCTTTTTTTTTTTTTTCAGAATTAAAGAAGAAAATGACCACAGAGCGTTAAGGTAGCATGGAATTTTGAAAGCAGCTAAATTCACTCTCTAGTATTTTAAATCCCCCTTATGTTCCTAGAGGAGAAGGTGGTGTGGTTCCCTCTAGGTGATGTAGTGTTACAGATGCTTGTTGATGGTCTGATCTAGTTTAAGGACAGTCATTGGAGACCAGTGTTTGGAGAGTGGGTCTGAGGATCCACCGAAAGGTTTAGGTATAGGGACTTCAACCTCCCTATTCTGCTTCTCTGGCAGAACCATCAACTTCCGCTGTTTAAATGGTATGGACCCCATTTGGGACCCAGAGCCTAAGAGGCCTCCTACTTGTCTCCCCCCCCCCCCCCCCCCGGGTTGGGGATCACAATGATTCCAACACCTCTCTCTGGATTAGAACCACCAAAGCCCTGTGTTCTGAAATCTGGTCTGGGAATGGGTATAAAGCCACATTCGAGTAGGCATGGAAGGATGAATTTTCCGTGGGCTCATCAGAGTTCTAGCCAAAAAGAAAGCGATGCTTCCTGTTTTAATCAGCCTTTTAATTTTTTTTCCTGCTGTGGCTAAAGGATCTGATCAAACAGTTTTAAAGGAGGAAAAGTTTATTTGAGGGCTCACAGTTTTGGGGTCTTAGTTCCAGAGGCTCTATTCCTTGGGGTCAAGGTGAGACAGACCAACAGGGCAGAAGAGTGTGGCAGAGGGAAGCAGCTCACATGATCATCAGATAGCAAAGAGAGAGACTCCACTGGTCAGATACAAATATATACCCCAAGCCACGCCCCAATTCCCACCTCTTCCAGCCACACCCCACCACTTTAGTTACCACTCAGTTAATCCCTATCAGGGGGTTATTTCACTGGCTTGAGACTTTACAACCCAATTATTTCTTTTTTTTTTTTTAAAAAATACTTATTTTAGTCGTAGGTGAGCACAATTTCATTATTTCATTTTTATGTGGTGCTGAGGCTTGAACCCAGTGCCCCAGGCATGCTAGGTGAGCACTCCACCACTGAGCCACAACCCCAGCCCAGCCCAATCATTTCTTCTCTGAACCTTCTTGCATTGTCTCACATGTGAGCTTTTAGGGGACACTACATCTAAACCATAAAAATCCTCAAACATGATCAAGAACTCAGTAGCCACCTAAATGTCTCTCAGGTCAAGAGTCTTTGAAGAGGTCCCGAGCTAAGGTCTCCATAACAGCAGGTCCTGACCCTGGAGCGTCTCTGAAAATCAGTCACATTATTATCACTACAATTAGAAATTTCTTCCACAAAGGTGTACAGACAGACTTAATCTTTTTCTGAGACTATATCTCCCTCAAATGTGTCTTTCTTCAGTTAATGCACCAAAGCTCATCACCCTGAGGCTCAATCCAATCAGTCACCAAAGACTAAGGCCCCCAAATCTCCAATTAACTCTCTTTTTTTGATGCCTGGACTTAGTTTGGTCCTTGTAATTTCTCTCTTAGACTCCTTTTAGTTAATCTTCCTGACTCTCAAATTCAGTCCAGATGTTGCTAGAGTTTACCTCTTTAAATGCATAATTGCTCTGAGCACTACCCTTTAGGGACAGTATTCTCCCTTCTGATGGGTCAAGTCCAGCCCTTGGATGTGGCCTGCTATTCCCTTTCCTTCCTAACCAGGGCTTTGCATTTCACGCCAACTCCATCTCCACTGTCTCCCACCTTATACCACCTGATGGGGTTTTATTTGTCATGGATTTTCATACCTCTTGCCTTCTTGCTATTTCCTCTCCCTGGAGCACCCTCCGCTCAAGGCCAATTTATAAGTTCCATTTAGGTGTCCTTAGGAAGCTGTTGGTTATTCCCATTCTCCTTGTCTCCCCTATATCCTTACCCCCTTGAGCTAAATACCCCTCTTCTATACCCTCTCAAGTCCCTGTCTGTTGTATATTAAAGGATTTATCATGTTGGATCAGGAGCATTTCTTTGTTTCCTTCCTCAAAATATACAGAGCCCATCTAGTTTATTTTTGTACCCTCTTAACACACTAGAAGAGTTTGGTAGAAGTTTGTTGAAGTGCACAGAACTGAAGTCTAGGCAGCACATGTGTTTGAGTCAATAACCTTGATTCAAAATGCAGCACTTGGTTACACTGAAAAAGAGCCATCTCTTGGTGGTTCAACCTGCTGAAGTTTGCAGTTACTTGGAACTCAGGAGATATGGCTAAGGAAGCTGTCTCAGTGGAGAGGAGCAAGTCTGTTGAGGAGTCTTCTGGGAGAACATCCTGGGGCCCCTGCCTGGGTTCTGACCTGATTAGTCAGGGATGGCAGGACATCAGGATTGAAACAGTTCCTCGGTGGGAAGCTAAAGCTAAGTTTGGATTTCATCGGACACTCCCTGCCCACCCCCATTAAGGATAAATAGGTACACTTGTTGTATTTCCTGGTGTCTTGTCTTTCTGATGTGGTTTGTAAGTTCTTCCTCTTTCCATTCTTCAACCAAAGACTTTCTTGGTTTTGAAATTGTAGGGGCAGTTAGAGAGTTGGACCAAGTATTGGAGAAACTTTCAGTTCTTGTCACATGGTAGGTAGAGTCATTACCTATGAAACAAAAATACTGATGCCTGGGCCTTGACCCTAGAGCTTGAAGAACACATGAACTTCTCTGCCTCTCCCTGTATCTGCCTCTCCCTGTATCTGCCTCTCCCTGTATCTGCCTCTCCCTGTATGGTAGTAGCCTCTATACACCATTATTGCTCTTTGGGGAAAGAATTTTTTTTTTTTTTTTTTTTTTTTTTTTTTTGTCTTAAAGGTTGCTAGGAGCCAGGTGCAGTGGCTCATGCCTGTAATCCCAGTGGCTCAGGAGGCTGAGGAAGGAGGATCATGAGTTCAAAGCCAGCCTCAGTAAAAGCAAGGCACTGAGCAACTTAGGAAGACCCTGTCTCAAAATTAAAAAAATAAAAATAAAAAGGGTTGGGGATGTGGCTCAGAAGTTAAGCACTGCTGAGTTCAGTTCAATTCCTGTCTCCCCACCCCCAAAAATAAAAGTGCTAGGAGAGAGGAAGAGCCAATATTAGGAGAAAAAAAAAAAAAAAAGAAAGAAATTGGGAGGGGGGGGGAAGTGCATATGATACTCAGTGGGAACAGTACCAGTAACAGACTGGATCCTAAGATCCATTTAGTGACACTAAAGTCAGCCATAGGAAATTGCTTTCACTTCATGCTTCTTAGTGATTGATCCTTGCATTTCATAATAATGGTTGTAAAGCAAAGGGACAGCCAGCCTTAACCCTGTGTGGTTTAAAATTCTTTATCCTGGGGGAATCTGGTAGTGCAGTGAGATCCAACAAATGAACTTTCTCCTCTCATACCTGCCCAAGTGGCAACCTGACATAGTAGTCCAGTGTTAAAGTCATAGAAATGGTGATTTATTTCCCATTAGTGTGTCCCTCAGAATTCTTAATAGCCTGCCTTAGGCAGGGGGAGGAGAAAAACCAAATTCTCTCTTTACACTTTCCTCTTATGGAAGCAGGAGGAATAGCTAGTTTCAGCTTGCTACCGTAGATACAACTTGTCACATCCATCCAACCCCACCCCTAATCACTGTTTACGTGCTAGAACACTTGAGAGTAGCAAACGAAATGGAGAAGCTAGCTCTTAAAACCCCAATTCCAAAGAAGTCCAGTATAAGGGACAGTGTTATATGATTTTTTTTGGGGGGAGGAGGGGTACTGGGGATTGAAACCAGAGTTACTTTACCACTGAGCCACCTCTTCAACTCTTTCTATTTTTAATTTTGAGACAGGACCTCACTAAGTTGTTGAGACTGGGCTCAAACTTGTGATCCTCCTGCTTCAGCCTCTGGAGTTGCTGGGATTCAAGGCATACACCATCATGCCTGGCCCATGATTCATTTAAAAAAAAGGCAGAGCAAGACAAAACGCAACTGTAAGTACTCCTCTGAGTTTTCTGTTTTCCTGAGGCTCATCTGATGATGACATTAAGGAAATGGTGATCACACCTGTGGCCCTTTACATCGTGGAAGGTTGGTGTAACCCATATGCCTTCTTAAGTGGCGCTTTCTGCTCGAGGTTTAAGAAGGGAGTTTCTTTCCCCTAATGTCTTGGGAAGGTGTCTTGAAGCTTGTCACTGTCAAGTCCAAAGTTCATTTTTCTAACATGCAATGAAGTTCCTCTACTCTCTTACGTTCCCCTCGACGCTCCATGGAGTGACGTCATTGGGGCACCTCCTCTGAGCCAGGGGGATGGATAATCGTGCCCTGGTGCCTTCTATAGTCATTGACCTGAGCAGCAACCAGCAGTCTGGTTCCTTCCTCCACACCCTCCATATTTTTCTTTCAATTTTCTTTCCCATGTGAGGACATTTCTGGGATAATTGTGAAATCTTGTCTTTCTAATCCCATGGGGGCAGCAAAGATAACTAAGGTTTCCCTTTGTGCTGTAGTTTACATCTGTAATGTCCTCCAGAGACCCATGTGGTAAAGGCTTAGTCCCAACTTGATGCTATTGGAGGTGATGGAAACCTTTAAGAGGTGGAGCCTAATGGGAGGTTTTAGGTCAATAAAGTCATGCCCTAAAGTGGATATGGGGACCCCAGCCTCTTCTTCTTCTATTCTTTTACTTCTCAGCCTCCATAAAGAAATAGCTTTGCTCTATTCTGTACTCCCTGACGTGGTCCCAAAAGTAATGGAGTCAATTGACTGTGGACTGAAACCTTTGAAATCATGAGCTAAAATAACCCCTCTCTCTTTATAAGTTGATTATTTAAGATGTTTGTTACAGTAATGGAAAACTGACTAACACTGTTTCTCCTGTTTTTAAATATCTGTATAATAAGGAAAAAAAATGTAGCATGAGACCCTGTGTTCAATCCCCATTACTGGAAAAAAAAAATTTTCCACCAAACTTGAGTATTTTTAATACTCACGTTTCCTATTTTTCCTACTTAAACATTGCAGTAGTAGTTTCTAAGATGGTCTTAAATGATCTCCTTCTTCTGATACTCATTCCTTTGTGTAATCACTACCTCTTGAGTAACTTGCTTGTAATAAATAGCACATGTCGGTCTTGAGGAGTTGTCAATTTCATGATCATATTATAAGAGGTCATCCTGATGTCCTTTTTTGCTGGTAGACCCTTCCTGGAGGTTTGATGAAACATGTTGCCACATTTAGGAAGCCCTTGTGGCAAGGATCTGAGGACAGCTTCCAGCCAATTCCTGGCTAGACATTGATCCTACCAGTCCAATATTCCCTTCAAAATAAATTCTTCTAACCACCACAAAAACAAGCTTCCAGTTAGATTCTTGCCAATTGAGCTTTCAGATGAGGCACCAACACTAGCTAACTCTTTGATTGCAGTTTTGCAAGAGACCCCGACTCAGAGAAACTAGCTATATTATATCCAGATTCCTGACCCAGAGAAGCCATGAGATATAAGTGTGTATTATTGAAGTGATTAAGTTTGCAGTAATTTGTTTCATAACAGCAAAAAGTTAACACAAATACAAACTTGACATTTTTATGTTGTTATACACAATTCTTCCATTGTTATTGACATTTGGGTATGTCTTAGCAGAAGTGCAAAATTATGGTGGGGAGAGAGGTTTTCTTGTGTGCTTTGGCGTCTCTCTCAAGTTCTTTAGTGGTAGACTCAATTATTTAGCATATAATAAATGACCATTCTATTCTTACTGAATGAATGAACAAAGATATTTTCGTCTTGGTATTTTCAAAAAGTGACTTGGATTCATGCTTTCTGATATTTGGCATCTCTGACTCTGCTATGTTTGTGTAGTTAAAAGAGTCATGCTTATTTACTCTCAGTTAATGAAGAAAAATGGATTGTTTCCATAAAACGTTACTATTAATTTTTTTTTCTAGGATTTTGGAGAATGAGTGTTCCTGTTTCTGCAGGTTCACATGTCTCTTCCAGACATAGAGATAACAACTACATGGGAGGCCATTTATGGCCACCTTCCCACTCCCCTCTAGAGGAAGTAATTTTTGTCATTCCATCCTTCATTGAACAAGAAGTTCTCAAAAAGTACCACTGACTTCCCTGAATGGTTTCTTTATCCCCACCCCACTGCGGGAGCATATTTATTTGCATCGGGATGACCAGAGACCTCTCTTTAGTCTACATGGTTCAGAATCACCAACCTCACCCTTGGTCCCTGGCCACAGTCTTTCTTGGTGGGTAGAACAGGGTAAAGTTTATGGTCACCACTGCCCTCACAGTATTTCTAGTTCTTAACAATGGGCTGCCTGTCAGCAGGGTACAAGGACTCATGGCTCACTATGGATCCATGAGAAAGCCAGTTAGTAAATTCTCTTTATTTGAGGGAACTTGCAGATTGGATGTGTTTAGGCAGTGTTATCAATGACAATAGT